>NC_092716.1:33692719-35070121 GCF_047496885.1 Scyliorhinus torazame | reverse complement strand
TCACTGGCTGACACATCACACTCTCTGCACATCTGCTGTTCGTGCTTGTCCCTCAGAACCCCCTGGCAGCCACCAGCACAACCCCTTCATGCCCAGGTGCGATGCCCATACATGCCACCTGCTATAGACTTCACTGACCCATCAAGCATGCAGCTCACAAAGGCCTCTCTTTGGAGAAGGTGGCCCATAATAAGATTGGGGGAGGGGGGAGAGGGCAGAGTCTCAGAGAGTCTAGTTCCCACTCCCTCTGAGGAACGGGCCCTGAAAATTGCAGAGTTGCTCGAGGAGAGAGCAGTTCCTGACAGCGAGGTTAGCCTGCCCTACAGAGGTGAAGACCCGTAGACCCAGGTGACCTGTCACAAGTGAGTTGTTCATGTCAGACACAATCCTTCCCTCTCAGTGACCCCATGTCCATTGTCTCACAGGATCTCCATCTAATGAGGCCGAGCCATCTGGAGTCATTCCCCTAACCCCCCCCTCTCCCACCACATCCCTCCCCCCCGCCCCCCAAACACGCACCTAAGACACCAGCTCAGAGGAGAGCTCCAAGGGGAGCACCAGCGAGGCATCACAACTATCACCCACACCCTCTACCAGCACAGAGACACAAACCTCAGTGAGCGACGTTAGTGGACAGACTTCTGGGGCGCAATCTCTTGAGCAACACAGTTGCTGATGCACATCAGGTGGAGGCAGGAACATCCATACGAGACAGCAGTCGGAGGTCTGCTTGATCCCAGAACACAGCTGGGTCCCAGCCAGATGCCGAGCCTCTGGACAGCCCTGAGGTTTAAGAAGGGGTGTCACCGCCATTCCAGCAACCGCCAAGGCTGATTGACGGAGCTCCAAAGGCTGCACCTGCTAGGGTGGTAACAGCACGGCGTCCACTGCCAGACAGATCGCCGCTCAAGCCCTGGAATAATCTGATGGAAGAAAACCTCAGGGTTTCAATGAGCTTCACGGCGAACAGGAGCAGGTGTCCTCCTCCTCCACAGGGTGCCACGTCTGCGAGGACATGGCATAAGTGCTGCACTGTTTCTCGGCTCAGAGTCAGTTTTTTGCAGCATGTGGTGTCCGTTAGCTCATTGAATGACCAACGATGCCTGAACACCTTGGGCCGTTGCTGGCCTGCCCTTCTGGGTCCCTCCTCAGCCTGATGGCGGCCCCCTGCACATGTGGTGCCGTCGCCAACCTGAGTTGGTGTCGCTGCCTTCTTCGGTGTCTGCCCACCTCAAATGGCACAAGCAACACGAGGGCAGCCTCCGTGGGATCAACTCCAGCAAATATTGTTTTATCTCTGGAAGGAATTGGAGAAGGAGAGGGGCCAACAATAAACACGGGCTTCTACCCCGGAGTCCCTTAAATCCCCCAAGCCTTGAATCATACACACACATAGAATCATAATCTTGCTCTTCACACTCACCCCCGGACACATAATAATAATAATAATCTTTATTATTGTCACAAGTGGTCTTACATTAACACTGCAATGAAGTTACTGTGAAAATCCCCCAGTCGCCACACTCCGGCGCCTGCTCGGGTACACGGAGGAAGAATTCACAATGTCCAAGTCACCTAACAAGCACGTCTTTCGGGACTTGTGGGAGGAAACCGGAGCACCCGGAGGAAACCCACGTAGACACAAGCAGAATGTGCAGACCGCGTACAGACAGTGACTCAAGCCGGGCATCGAACCTGGGACCCTGGCGCTGTGAAGCATCAGTGCTAACCACTGTGCTCCGTGCCACACATCAGGGGCCCCTAAAACCTAGGCCTCTGTCGGGAACATTAGGGAGACTGTGCTCAGCTGCCCTCCACTCAGCCAGACACTTACCCTTTGGCCACAAGAGGATCCTCAGTGGTGAAGCTCTGCTCTTTAGTGTTTAATTGTTGGCAGCTGCCTCTATGGTGCTGGCACTCCACGAGTTCAGGCAGACTGTTCAGGCATCAAAGTTTGCTGGACATGCAATGCACTAATCATCTTCTGGTTGCTTCTGGTGTGCCCTAAAGGAGGCACTTGAGAGTTGACGAGCGTGAAGTGCTCTCACAACGAACAAGGCTAATTTCTCACTTGAAATAGCCTTCAGCTGTGAAGCTAGAGGCTGCTCATATTTAAAGGGAGTGAAATTGAATTTCAGAATAGAAGCCGCAGCAGGGCTCTGTCCTGGAAGTATTTGGAAGGACACCAGGCTGCAGCTGTTGTTGCCCCTGTTATGGGTCTCCACAATATTTAACGATGGCTCGAATGCCTCACAGAAGCAAGGCTCCGCTCCATCCCACCTCCCGCACAGGGGCGAGCCTCGACTTGGAATGCTTCAGCCCCCTGACCAAGCCCAAGCCCCGTGCGGGATCCCCACCCCTTCCCCAGAGCACTGGGGCAACAGATCCGGCCCCCTTGAGCTACATGCTGGAAAATTCTGCATTCTATTTCAATCTCGTTAATGAGATTTAAATGAATGCAAATGAGGGTTAATGATCTTCTCGCTATTTTGGGGGGGCGATCCGGAAATTGCCATCGGGAACAGATTGGGAGAATCACAAAATTATTCGCGTCCGGAGCGAATCTCCATTTAATAATAATAATCTTTATTGTCACAAGCAGGCTGACATTAACACTGCAATGAAGTTACTGTGAAAATCCCCGAGTCGCCACACTCTGGCACCTGTTCGGGTACACTAAGGGAGAATTCAGAATGTCCAATTCAAGTAACAAGCATGGGCAGGATTCTCCGACCCCCCGCCAGGCCGGAGAACCGTCGGGGGACGGTGTGAATCCCGCCCCGACGCCGGCTGCCGGGTTCTCCGGAGCTGTTTTTTCGGGGGGGGGGCGGGAATCGCGTTGTGCCTGTCAGGGGCCGTTGGCAGCAGCCCCCCCCCCCCCCGTCGATTCTCCGCCCCACAATGGGCCGAGTGGCAGCCCGTTTTCGGTGGGTCCCGCCGGCGTATATTACACCAGGTCCGTACCGGCGGGACCTGGCTCTGCGGGCGGCCTGCAGAGTCCTCGGGGGGGGGGGGGCGCGGGGGGATCTGGCCCCGGGGGGGCCCCCACAATGGCCTGGCCCGCAATCGGGCCTCACCGATCCCCGGGCGGGCCTGTGCCGTGGGGGCACTCTTTCCCTCCGCGCCGGCCGGTGTAACAGTCCGCCATGGCCGGCGCGGAGAAGAACCCCCCTGCGCATGCGCTGGGATAGCGCCAGCACAGGCTGGCGCTCCTGCGCATGCGCCAACTTGCGCCGGCCGGCAGAAGCCCTTCGCCGCTGGTTTGCGTGGCGCCAAGCCCTTCGGCGCCGGCTTGTGCGGAGCCAACCCCGCCGGCGCCAGCCTAACCCCATCCTCCGCACCTTCCGGGCAGCTTGACGCCGGAGTGGTTCGCGCCACTCCTCGGCGCCGGTACGGCCCACCCAGCCGGTTAGGGGAGAATCCCGCCCCACGTCTTTCGGGACTTTTGGGAGGAAATTGGAGCACCCGAAGGAAACCCACGCAGACACGGGGAGAACGTGCAGACTGTGCACAGACAGTGACCCAAGCGGGAATTGAACCCGGGACCCTGGCGCTGTGAAGCTAACCACTGTGCTACTGTGCCCTCTCCCGCTATTCATCTGGCGCACCCAGATCTGTGCCGGGCGCAATGCGGTCACTGAATTGCGCCTGCTAACTGTTTCTCTCCGCACAGATGCTGCCAGACATGCTGAATTTATCCAGCATTTTCTGTTTTTATTTTAAATTTGGCTCCATGTCCTGCTTGGCATTCCAATATCATATTCCTGCAAGTGCCACGCTGAACAATTAAGTTCACATTACAACACACAAATTTCCCACCTAACCAACCAGCTTTTCCCTCATCAAATCATGAACTGTGAAGAAAGTTGAAGAAAAAAATCAAACGTTTGTCTCTCTAGTTAGTTCGGCATTAAACTAAAGGGTTCAATCTCTGGAACATAACTTCCCCAGTCTGACTTTATATTTTGAATACCAAAAACAAGAATGAAACATTTAAAAATGTTGAATCAGGTGTTATCTCAGAAATTCACTGGCTCTTGTGTAAAAGAAAAGATTTACATTTTACGTGACATTTTTCAGAACCACAGGACTTCTCAAAGCCCTTCACAGATAATGAAGAATTTGGATTTGGATTGGGTTTTGTTTACTGTCACGTGTACCAAGGTACAGTGAAAAGTATTTTTCTGCGAGCTGCTCAACAGATCATTAAGTACACAAAAAGAAAAGGAAATAAAAGAAAATACATAATAGGGCAACACAAGGTACACAAAGTAACTACGTAAGCACCGGCATTGGGTGAAGCATACAGGGGTGTGGTGTTAATCAGGTCAGTCCATAAGAGGGTCATTTAGGAGTCTGATAACAGCGGGGAAGAAGCGGTTTTTGAGTATGTTCGTGCGTGTTCTCAGACTTCTGTATCTCCTGCCTGGTAGAAGAAGTTGGAAGATTGTGTAAGCCGAGTGGGAAGGGATTTTGATTATGCTGCCCGTTTTACCCAGGCAGCAGGAGGTGTAGATGGAGTCAATGGATGAGAGGCAGGTTCGTATGTTGGACTGGGCTGTGCTCACGACTCTCTGCAGTTTCTTGCGGTCTGGGGTGGAGCAGTTGCCATACCAGGCTGTGATGAAGCCAGATAGGATACTTTCTGTGGTGCATCTGTAGACGTTGGTACGAGTTAATGTGAACATGAAATGAAATGAAATGAAAATCGCTTATTGTCACAAGTAGGCTTCAATGAAGTTACTGTGAAAAGCTCCTAGTCGGCACATTCCGGCACCTGTTCGGGGAGGCTGTTACGGGAATTTCCGGCTGTTACATGCCGAATTTCCTTAATTTCCTGAGGAAATATAGGCGTTGTTGTGCTTTCTTGGTGGTAGCGTTGACGTGGGTGGACCAGGACAGATTTTTGGAGATGTGTACCCCGAGGAATTTGAAGTTTCTAACCACCTCCACCTCGGCCCTGTTGATGATGACAGGGATGTGTACAGTATTTTGCTTCCTGAAGTCAATGAGCAGCTCTTTAGTTTTGCTGGTATTGAGGGATAGATTGTTGTTGCTGCAACACCCACCTAGGTTCTCTATCTCCCACCTGTACTCTGGCTCATCATTATTCGAGGTCCGGCCAACTATGGTCGTATCGTCAGCAAACTTGTAGATGGAGTTGGAACCACATTTTGACACGCAGTCGTATGTATACAGGGAGTATAGTAGGGGGCTATGTCAGCAGCCTTGTGGGGCTCCGGTGTTGATGACTATTGTGGAGGAGGTGTTGTTGTTTATTCTTACTGATCGTGGTCTGTGGGTCAGAGGGTCAAGGATCCAGTTGCAGAGTGGGGAGCCAAGTCCTAGGTTTTGGAGCTTTGATTTTTGAAGTGCAGGTCACTATTGTTCATGTAACAAACAGCAGCCAATTTCCACACAGCAAACACACAAAAAGCAACGTGATAATGACCATTATGATGTTATTTAAGGGATAAACATTGGCTAGGAAAGTACGGATAAATTCCGTCTTGTTTGAAATAATGTCTTAGGATAATTCCTGTCCATCTGGGAAGGAACATTGGGCCTTGATTTCATGTCCTATCTGAAGGACAGCACCAGAGTGTCAGCCTTGATTTTTGTGCTCAGATCCTGGAGAGGAACTTGAACCCAGAACCTTGTGACTCAGAGATAGGATTGCTGCTAGTTGAGCTATGTAAACACTTGGCCCTGAATTTTCATGATGGCGAGCGCTTGGAGAACACATCCCAGCCAAACGTGACAGGCATTTTACGCTCAATTGAGCATTGATTGGCAATAGGCAGGACTTCTACTGCACTTGGATGGAAGACCTGCCTTGGAGAGATTTTGGCCAATCTGAGTGGCTGGGAGCTCTCCAGCACCTCCAGGCATAGCGCTGAAGTTGCCGGATGAGGTACTGCAGTACCGTGCCTGAGGTCCCGCGACTGCACTTCAGATAGGGGGAGCGATTTTGTGTCAGGGATGGAGTGAGGCAGGGGAGGGAGAGCCTGACCTCCCAGATCCTTCAGGGGAGGGTGGCCCCAGTCTGAAGGGACCTTCTGATTGAGTTCTCCCTCCACTCCTTCCCCCTCAACATCAAAGGTAAAAATGTTTTCAGTTTCCCAACCCTCAGCCATTGGGTGATGCTCGTGTAAAAATTGACGGGGGACAGGAAAAGGCTCTTAAGTGACCATTAAGTTGAAACTTGAAGGCCGTAATCGGGGCATGGGTGTGCTTTCCGTCCGAGGCCTGGCCAGCTCCACCATAAAATTGCATCTGGGTCAGGGCTCACAGGATCCCAGAGGGAATCCCATCCATGAAACGCGACACTAGCCCCCCGCACCACCACCACCACCACCACCACCACCAGCACCACTTCAGAATCTGTTGGAAGCGGGGTGTAAAATTCTGACCTTGCAGTTCAAAACAATTTCTGTTGTACAGTAAAGCAGAACAAGCAAGAACCACAATTTAATCTGGCATGCTGCAATAATGCAATCCATGGTAATGGAAAGGTGATCGCCAATTGCTCCAGATGTGTGTAAAAACTGTCTGCGCTGGCCTTGGAATTTTTCTCTCATTTTCAGCAATAGTGAATAGTGAAATGGATTCATGGCCAGGTTCAGGAGAATGGAATTATTTTGTGCATTTATTCCTCCTTCACATGTGCTCATTCTTAACAAAGTTTTGAAATGTCTGGAGATGAAAATCAATGCCCCAGTCATTTTATTTTGACAATGCATTCATCGGGATGATCACATGCTTATACCGTGAAGGAAGTTATCCCATTTTTCCCGTGTAAATAATAATACTTGTCTTGTTTAAGAGGAAATTCAGATACTTGTGTACAATCTTTGTAAAACCTGACCACCATGAGATAATCTCTCCCTTGTGTTACTCGGTAGGTTCTCTCATTTGAACATGGTACAGAGACTGTTAGTGTAAATCCTTTATGAGTATAATATAAATTATTGTGGTATTTAATGTTTCTCATAATCTGAACATATAGCATTTACTTAAGTAAACACCTTCTTTGGCTGTGTTCAGCTAAGGCATGTCGGTCTTAACAAGGCATTCGATTTTTTTTATCACACATTCAGACGAGGAAGCGTTAAGGAGTATTTTGTTTTCCATTATTTTGTATTATAAGACTGCATTTAAGTTTTATTCAAACAGTTAATATATAGACAGCAAAATAATTACCCATCAAATATGTTGATCTGTTATTTTAGATGGTTATGCAAGGAAGTAAGTGCTATTCACAACACCCAAGAATAAAATGTATTATTCAGGTGAAAATACTTGTTGAAACAGGAAAGGAAAGACATCAGACGCCAGGCAGTTGTTTCACTGAGCTTGGAAGAATATTTTTAATGCATTTACCGTGTTTGTCACATGCTCTATCCTCAGTTAAGATAGCATCTCTAATAATACCGTATATATTTTACACACAATTCTGATTTACAACAAACTACATACTTGCACCAAATGTCCTCTTATGTGGGATGATCATGCAAAAGAATCAGAAGATTTTATACTGAATTTTGCTGTAAAAATAATGGTGAGGCTACCTATATTATTAAGATGAAATTTGGACAGCCAATTCTGATGCTTGCACATGCACGGCTGAATGCATGAAGCAGGAACTTGCCGTGTGAGATACGCCTGCCTCTGCTGTCTGCATGACAATGGTATTTCACCAAGAGACAACAATGAAATGCATAAAGTGCTGTGAGGTTGCTGCACTAACTTGATAATGTCAGGATGTACAGTTAAAGGACGTGATCCAATGGTCACGCTGTGCCCGAAAAGCAGCGTGCCGTGACGCAGCGTGGCCAATAAAAGCCGGGAGACCCCACTCCTGGGATCTACCTGGTTCGCAATGCCTCACGAGATCTAACACTATTTCGTGAGATATAGCACGATTTTGTGAGACGTTGCATTGTAAATCCTGCCCATTGTGGGCGAGATCACTTTTTAGCTAATCTCACTTTAATGTGCAGATTCCGAAGTACTTGAGGTTTTTGGATCCCCTTTGCCTTGGAGACCTTTGGCGAGCACCGTTTGGTCTCCACAAAAGGGGATCAGATGTAACGGCACTCGTGGGGGGCTCCCAGGAAATCGGAGGCCCCAAGGTGCATGCCCTTTGAACAGAGTGGTCTGGCACTGTTGGTGCCACCCGGGCACCCTGGTACTGCCAGCCTGGAACTGCCATCTGGATGACAGCCTGGCACTGCCAAGGTTCCCAAGTGACACTACCAGCTGTCAGGGGTGCTGCCAGAGTGTCAGGTTGGCACTGCCAAGGTGCTGTTGCCATTTTTTGCGTGGGTGCGATCGGGCTTGGGGTGCCCTGCGTGGGTGTTGGGGGGGCAGGGACCCTCCTATAATCCGTTGGGGCTGGCGGGTCAGGGTCACGTCGGGGGCATTTAGAAATGACATCCCGATCTCTCGCTATACTGATGAGTTCTGGTGAGCAGAGCTCTTCGGCGTAGATTACAGGGCTATGTGCGACCTCGGCCGTGTGTTACCTGCTAAGGTCCCTTATTTAATACGAGGGGCATTGTATAATCATGTGTTCCTCGGCACTGCGAGCACTGGGAAACATGTGGCTAAATGCGCTCACTATGGGAATTTGTTCCAATTTAGTTGACTTGTGCCCATAGTATTACAATGTTGTTTCAAAAAACTTTAGCAGGTCACATTTTGTAAAATTGGCCTGACTGTAAAGACTTTCCAAAATGGACTCCAAGGGTCACCTCACTTTCTCCTTGTGGATTTGGGCCGGAACCCCTTCAGTCAGACAAAGAGGGGCGAGACATCCTCAGACATATATATTTTGTATTCAATAAGTGTGCCAGAAGAGTAAACAGAAACTCATTGACTTGATGGCTTTTCCTCCAAACAAAAAGACACTGGCCGTGATTCTCCCGAATCAAATCTAAGTGCAGCTGCCAATGGGAAAACCAGTGCGATTCCCGTTGGTGCTGCCAGCGCTGCTGAGGACCGGTTCAAAGGGACCTCAAAACTTTCTTGGAGTGGGGCGGGTTTAGCATTGGCCTTGAGACGGAGGAGGTCTAAACTCGCTGATGCGTCCCACTCCTCAATACTCAGACAGAGCACTTGGTCTTTCTAGGAAGCACTTCAGAACAAGAAAATGTCTCTTTCAAAATAAACTGTGGAGAGAAAGACCATCTGCTCACAAGAGGAAGCACGTTGAGTTAATGGACTATGAAGAGCTATAAAAAGAAGAAAAGGTAACTCTTCTTTGAAATAGCCTGGACCTGTTAATCAAGAGGCTTCTAAAAGGTAATGGACCATGAAATTGAATGTAAACAATGCAGTTCAAAGCTTTTAGGCTTCTGAGCATACCCAGAGGCTTGTAAATGCTAAAGGAGAATAAAATTGACTGTGAAAAAAGCACTTCAAAGGTTTTCAATACCTCAAAGGGGAAACATTTACCTTCATCTGACAGGCCATTGATATTGACAAATTGGGAGAGGCATCAAACGATTTCAAGGACACAGAGGACAGACTTTCACCTTTATATAACAAACCTTTGAACTTGACAGTTCCAGCACATCAGCGGGAAGACTTTTAATTACAACTTGACATGCTAGCAGACAGTTTATTGATTTTCAAAGCTACAGAGGGAAGACTTGCCACACGACCCTGATCGCGGGAAAGACCCCCAGCCTGAACCTCTGCAACCCAGCTTGATCCCCCCTGACCCCCAACTCCCCTGAAGGATCCCCCTCAGCACCCTGGAGGTAAGTGAAGAGAGGGTACTCACCCCTTTGCAGACCCCCCTTGGAGTCCACGGTGCCCGGTCCCTGACTGTCAGGACCAGAAGAGTTTGGCACCTATGGGGTTTCCAGCTTGAGGGTGGGGGGGGGGGGGGGGGGGGGGAGTACACCAAGAGGGTGGAGCATTCAACGTCAAACCTGGTAATTATATTTAAACTAATGGCAATCAGTTTTAATCATGTTCTCACCCATTCTGGGCGAGAACCGGATCGGGACAGACGTAGTGGGCCAGGAACTTGCAATGGATTTGAAGCCCGCCAAGAACCCCATTTTGGCACTCACACCTGATTTCAACGGGCCATCAGGAATCCCACTTGGGGCTAATGGCCCTGGAGAATCACAGCCACTAAATGATAAGCCACTTAGCAACCTTGACACTTTTGATCACGACAGGTGGTAAGAAGATTTTGAATAACTCTAACGGAATTATGTCTTGTTTTATATTGAAGGTGACCTGGCAGTCTTGTACAGGTCACATGATAACATTGGCCACCCGGTCTAACCTGCAAAAAGCATTGTAAAGGGCAGGAGGCTGGTTACAACACAGAGAGCAATCGTGAAGATGCTGCAATCCAGGGAGGGACAGAGAAAGAAATCTAAAGTCAGCGACTGATCTGTTATAAAGTAACTAGGCAGCTAAAGGTTCCACACCTGTAGATCAAAAATAAGGATCATTCCTTCCTCCCTCTAAGCCTGGTTCCACCTACTCAGCTCACATTTTGAATCACCTTCTGGCAATTCACCCATGGGAGCCATTACAACTGCAGCGCCAACTCTACAACTTGACTTCAAAACATATCAGGCCTGCACCCAATATGGGCGAAACTTAATTCATGTTTCTAAGTATTGTTTAATCTTCATTTGTAACTAACCTTTGTATGTGGATGTGTTAGTAACTTAGGTAACTTCCAGAGCATTGGTGTGAAATATTTTTTTTAATGAAAAGGCTTTGCTGCTGGGTTCTTTTTAAATTGAATTACTCACTCGAAGGGCAAAATATACACACTCACAAACAAATACATTGTTGACAGCTTCAAAGCATCTATGACAATATATGGAGGGGCAGGACTTTCTGGTCATTCACACTGGCAGGATGTTATGGTTCCGCCGACAGCACATGGCCGCCAGGGGTTTTGTGGCAGCGAGGGATGCGTTCATCTGGAAACCCCTTTGACAACGGTGGGAGCAGACAACCCTGCCACCAGTCACTGGTGAGCTTCACCACCCCCCCATCCAACCGCTGCAGAAAATGCCACCAGGCGGGGGGAAATACTGCCCACATATTCTAAATTAGGCAGAACATGTTGGGACTTGTCCATTCCAGTGGAAGTATTTTGTTAGAAACTATTCCAATGCATTAAAATAATCATTGGGTCCTACCACGAATGTACCTCCTCATCCACACATCAAACCCCTGGTAAACGTTTCAAAAGTGAAGGGCACAAATTAGTTCAGGAATCGATTTACCTGCGGAGGGTCTCAGATTGTCTCTCAAGAAAGCTCTGCATTTTAGTTCCCTCAGTCTGTCAATCAAGTCTACTTTGAAAGTCTATGGGCAAATGCAAATATAATGTACTGCTGGTGCTGTTTGCTCACTGCTGACCACAAACTCAGACCTGTTAAGTTTTAGATGGCTCATCAGTGGGATGCCAGCCAAGCCACCTGTTTTGCCAATGAAGAACTTCATATGTCTGGCTGGCAGCATGACAATTTTGGGCCATACAAATGTCAGTGCTCCGAGACACTGCCACCAGCTGTGGGTAAGTGTTGGGTTTGGGGGGTTGCGAGAGCTTGGGAGGGAGGGAGTGCAGAAGGCAAGATCAAGGGGAATGAGCCCAGGCTGACATGGGGCCACTGTATTTTTGTGGAGTCAGGAAGAGCAATTCTCTCGTATTCAATATTTCCACCTGTATGTTCTCTTTTCTCTGGCCCACCTTCCATTTCTGCCTGCTCCTGATTTCATTTCATTTTATCCTTATGCACCAGTAGTTACTTTGCACCCAAATGCTCACCTCCACTGTGCTATAAGATTGTACCCTTTCTGTAATCCCTATCTCTGTCATTCACTGTTAAAATTGAAGAATATTCTGGTAACTTCCACATCCATGCTATTGAGACACAAACCCTGATGCTGGTCGGAGCAGCCACGGTGCACACTCCAGCCAGTTCAGTTCATAAATGACAAGCAGGGTCCTATTGACACTGAAGGATCCTGAATCTCATTTTAAATGGGCTGACTGTCTGACTCCAAAGGTCGTTCTGATCATCCAGCATAAGGCCCCAGTGGAAATTGCCACGGCTACTATAACAGCAGCAATGGGGCAATTGGAGACTATCACCATTGTCTGAGTGGATGGATTGAACATTCAACCCAGTTTGGAGAAATTGAAGCACATGATGGCATGGGTTTCATTCACATACATACTATGTCATATTTATTGTTGCTAAAGTCTTCAGTCATTGTCACACCCTTACCGTCTCCGTATTAGACATTGTGGTAACATGATAGTAAAATATTCCAATTTGTCATTTACTCTGTCATCCACGCTAATCCTCCATAACATCCACGCACCCATTTTCACTATCTTGTCAATCACAAGCTCCTTGGTCTCCAAGACCCTTAATTTTCAAATCACTGCATGACCTTGCTCCACTTGCCTTTGTGATCTTGCCCACCTCCAAGCACCTGCTCTTCCTCCACCTCTGCCATACGGTTTGTCTCCCACTTCTTCAATCGCCCAACCTGACATTCTACCATTAGTGGTAGAAGATTAAACTAACCTGCAGCCTGGAATTCTGTTCCTAAGATCTCTCTGTTCCTTTAGAATCTTTGTCTCTTTGAATATGTCTTCAGTTACCTTTTCTAACCTCTAGAGTCTTTCTCCACATATTCATAACATGTTTATGGGTGAGGAAGACAAGTCAGGTCACCTTAGTTTGTCTACCTAGAAAGTCCTCCTGTTGGAGAACCCAATGGTTTCTTCAAGAATCCAAGCTTGCACGTCTGCGATTTTGGAAATCCAATCCATGCATTAACTATTCATTTTTGTAAAAAAGAGCTTCCAATTTTCATTCCTAACTTTCCTTTTCATCAGTGACAATCTATGAGCCTTTCTCTTAACTGAGCAGCTTAGTTACATTTTCTGGACCAAGCTTTTCTCCACTGTTTACTGCTAAGTCTAAGATAACCTTTCAGACACTTCCATTTAAGCTGAGGATCTCAAGTTTCTTCCCTCTCTCAATATTCAGACTGGGGACAGCCTGACAGGGCTACTGCATTTTGCCTCTCGCCTTCAGTTCTAAACATCATACTCTGGTGTGAAACTGACCAGAGAATTTGAGCATGACTTTCTCTGGCTTTCTATCCATTGCCCCAAATGCTACATCTGTATAGTACATTGGGGAACATTCTTATGCAAGTACATCAAAATGTTGAAAGTTTGAATCAAAATTTCAAATTAATTGATATTGCTTTCGCTTTCAATATAGAATACCATTCCTATTGTTATCAATGCTTTTACCTCTTAGAAAGGTATTGCACCGTTTAGAGGTTTTAAGAATTATCATTTCAATCTCATGACTTTATCCACGTATAAATTAAAAAGAAAAACATTTTCTACATTTCTACCTGCCCATAAGTCACAAGTGCTGTATTTGCGAACAATTCATAGCATATTATAAGTGTTATTTCTTATAAATAGAATTATAGATGCTGTTTATTTTTTTACATTTTATGAATGGCCTTTTACCAATGGATTAATATAAATAAATATGAAGCAAAATTTCCAACAGTAAAGTCGCTCTTTTTTCAATTTTCATTCCTCCTCTCCTGAACTTTTTGTTTTGGTCCAGGGTTCAGGGGCAGTCTAGCATCTAGTCAAAATAGGAACATAGGACTTGAAAGCAGGAGTAGGCCATTCAACCCTTCTAGCCTGCTCCACCATTCGATAAGGTCATGGCTGATCTCATTCTGGTCTCAAGTCCACCTTCCTGTCTGCTGCCCATAAACCTTGACTCCCTTGTCTATCAGACATCTATCTAACTCAACCTTGATTAAATTCAATAACTCAGCCCGCACTGCTTACTCAGGAAGAGAACTCCACAGACTAATGGCCCTCTGAAAAAATCTCCATCTTAAAAGAAAGACCTCTTATTTTTAAACTGTGGTTCTAGTCTCTCCCAGAAGTGGAAATACCTACTTGATATCGACCTTATCGAGTCCCCTCAGAGTCTTACATATTTCAATGAGATCACCTTTCATTATTCTAAACTCTAATGGGTATGGCTCAACTTATTCAACTTTTCTTCACAAGATTAGCCCTTCATCCCAGGAAAGAGTCAAGTGAACCTTCTCTGAACTGGTTCTAATGCAAATTGTGTCCTTTTTCAATTAAGGAGACCAAAACTGTACACAGTACTCTAGATGTGGTTTCACCAAGGCCCTGTACACCTGCAGTAACAGTTCTCTGCTTTTATATTCTATTCCCCTTGCAGTAGTACCAACATTCCATTTGCCTTTGTAATCACTTGCTATACCTGCATACCAACCATTTGTGATTGATGTACCAGGGCACCAAGATCCCCCTGTATCAATGAGTCCTGCAATCACTCTCCATTTAAGTAGTATTCTGCTTTTCTATTCTTCCTGCTAAAGTGGACAATTTTACATTTTCCCACATTAAACCCCATCTGCCAAATTTGTGTCCACTCAATTAGCCTGTCTATATCCCTTTGTAGACTCCTCTTGACAACTTATTGTCCTACCTATCATGGTGTCACGGGCAAATTTAGCTACCATACATTTGGTCCCTTCCTCCAAGTCATCAATGAACATTACAAATATCCATTCTTCATTTGTCACACTGAATATCAAATATTACCACATTATTCAATGGGTGGGAGCGAATGGTAGATGAATGATAGTTAAGTCAAAGACCATGCTCACCCAATACCCAAAGAATTTCCAGCAGGGGCCAGAGAATATTGAGCAGTGGGAGACTTGGCTGACTTTCTTCCGCCCTAACCCAGAGGCATTTTGTAAACTGCTGTTCCAGGTGAGATCACTGGGACCTTTTGGTCTGTCGCAGGCCATAGGCCATTTACTCATTAAACCGCTAGGGAAGCTCAGGTAACAAAATTGATACATAAACAAATTATACATGGTTGTACGTTACCTTTTTATAACTTCCAACTTTATACATGCAAACATAGATAAAAATTTGTGATGTATTTGTAATCAAAAGGCTTCTTCTGGTGTACAAAATAGATAATGCTGCTTGATTTATTGTGGTCTCATATGGAGTCTGATGAATACCTTGGGGCTCTCCAGAAACGTTCATAATATTACGGTAGCTCGACTATGAATCTGAATGCTTATTAGCCGGACCATCGGGAAAACAGGCACATCTGGTGATTATATCATCATTTGTACTGTTAACTCTGGTTGCATTATAAATTAAATGCAACAACAATGAAAAGAGTTTTACTTCGAGCTTTGGAAACAAGCAGTGTGACAAATTATTCTGCACCCTCACTTCAAAAAAGAAAGGTTAAAAAGAACTTTTAAACTGTTTGCGAATTCCCATTTTTACAATCGTGTTCAGATTAAAACAGGAAACAATTAATTAGAACTGTGGCAAAGTAGAAAAGATAGAAAAAGAAGAGTAAATAAGAAAAAAAGATTCTTAAAATGATTTCTGTACACTCATGGCCCTCAGGCCATTGGTGAAGTATAAATTGTCATGAATGACCATCAGCACTTACAGAAACAATTTAATCCTACAGCTTCAGCCATCACCGGCTGATATATTCCTCCAAGGTCATTAACCAAGGCTAGAAAGGTCATATGATTAATGAGTGACAAGCTTGAAGAGCACTAACGTATATGAGCATGGCTTACATTAATTATATAGAGATTGTGGAAAATGAATGTAAGGGAAATAATTTCCCATCAGCCCAGAATTTCTCCCTAGCATATCTCCCTCCTTGACGTTTAAGAATTTCACTGGACCCTGTTAAAAATATAGAGAGAAATAAAATCCACATTGTTATTTGGCGTTAAGCTGAAGCCAAAGGAAGGCCTTTCATGTGTATGTTTGTGTGTAGCATATCTGTGTTTTGTGTTGCTGCTGGGAAGGATATCACCCTGCCTTCATTTGCAAGGCAGAGATTGGTGATGGAGATAACAGGGCAACAATGTTATTAATGATACTGTGTTCGTGACCGTAGAATCTGCATAAATCAAGGCCCCTCAAAATGGTGCGGAGCTGGTGTGTGATGATGAATCCACAAGCTCAGTTTAGGTTCACTGAATTTTTATCTTATATATTATAAATGGTAGTGAAGTAAAACTGCATATGAGCACAGGAAGGGGGCAAACTCTTAGCAGAGGGCTGAGCATCATTTTGGAGAAAGGGTTAGGGATTCTTTAGAAAGATGAGTTGCAATATGGCGTGGCACACATCAGAGGTGTGTGTTTATGTGGGAGGGGATGTGCTTGGGGGTTGCTGTGGTGTGTGTGTGAGAGAGAGAGAGAGAGAAAGAAAGTGAAAATCTTCTGGTTTCAGATGTTTGATCTGATTTTAAACGTTTACATCTGCCCTCCAACAAACTGTGTCACTGTAACAGCAACCCAGAAACTTAATACACTTGCAAGTGTGGCACCTGTACTCCATACTCAGCCATTTTAAGGCCCACAACATCAAAGGCTGTACAATAGTTTTTTTTAAAATTGTGTGTTGTGTGATGTGAATAATAGTAGTTTTATGATAAAGTAGAACATTTTACGACTATATGTATATTTATATATGTTCTTCACCTGACCTCTATCATAACACATAAATTTCCCCTGGAAAAATGACAATTAAAAACGATATTACTAACCTCAATCATTGGTCAGGATTATTCGAAGTCCTTCCAGTTCCCCCTTTTGGCAGGAGATTATAGTAGGACCAACAATACATACACCCTTTCATAGTCTCATTCCTTGGCTGAGCAAAAATTATTACAGCATTCAATAGACGTGGAGACTGGTGGAAAATTGCAGCAGGCTGCTAACACACTCAGTGTTGAGAAGACAATTTGAACAGGGATTGTTCCCAATCTGGCTTGGCGATCCACTTGGATGAGTTGTAATATGCCAGCCTCTGTCTCTCATGCACAATTGTTATTTTAGCTTAATATGATGACGTCATATTTGCTTGATGATGAAGCCTAGCAATCGTGAGGGCACAGATTAACAAACTAGAATGTAATCCGTGTTAGTTATGTGTTATTATTTATTACACTCGCATAATGCAGTCGGGGGCATTTGGCTTTTTAAGTCACACGGTGCTCCACATAGATGTATTGTGTGTATGTGGGGACTGGGGTGGCGGGGGGAGGGAAAAGCTTTTTGGTTTAAGTCTCCTTCAGAAGGCAGGGCCAGAAATGCTCCTGCTTGTCAAAACCATTTAAATGGGGTAAAAAAAAATGTCAAAAGTTGGAATGACATTACTCCCAGAAGAACGCAAATGTCTTACGGATCCTGTATCTCATTTTTCAAAATCAAAATCCAAGCACTAATATTATTTTGCGTTCTCAGGTGCTTTTATTTTTAAAAGATCTATTTACAAGCCCTATAAGCTCATAATATTTGCTTCTGATTTCCACTCTTTTTACATATACACATATACTTCACTCCTTGCACGCTTTATTTCAGCCTGCCAAGTTTAAAAAATAAGAAAGTAGACATGGAAAGCAGGGAGTGAGGCGATAAAGCTAAGTGCAGAATTGCTTTATAAAAGCCACTCAATAGCCCGGCAGTTTGGACTTGAACCTTGGCCCCTAACCCACGGGTCTCCTTTTTATAACTACCACAGCCTCCTCCCTTTTTTCCCTTTTAGATCACAAATGATGCACTTGCCTAGACTGTTGAGAGATGTAACTGCCCTGTTTACGGAAGGTTTCTGCCTAACACAGAGGTAATTAAGCCACAGTCTCAAGGTTGCATGGGCAAATGACAATTCAGCCTAATGAAGCATCGATTGACTGCAGCCAAGGTAAAATAAGATGACATTCATTCAAAGGTATCTTAGCACATGTAAAACACAACGTGGGGAAGTATTGCGTTTTACTGCCATTACCTTTAACTTGGTCAATTAATCGAATACCAGAAAGAGAAAAAAAATTAGATCTTGGAGGGATTATTTTTTAAATTTAGGCAGACTTAAATTTTAAAAAAGATTACAGCTGACCTACTTTAATGACATGTGTTAGATCTGTCACCATATTAGGAATTATTTACTTCCAAACTGGACTCCCCTTTGGGTCAATTTTGTTTTGTTTACAAGCTTGCACTGTAATGTAGGAAAGATTGAATGGGTAACAATTAGATAGGTTTGAATGGAACTGCTGTTTGTTCTTGTATTTTAAAAAAAACTAATGGACTAGCAATGTTTGCATTGGGGGGAAAAAAATCAATAAACAAACATTTTAATTTTAACAAATTAATCACAATTTTTTATTCAAAATTATTAGCATTTTTTGAACCACTCGCTTGCTTTATTGCTCCGAAATCCAAAAAGGTCCTGTTTTGGTAGAAATGGATTCCTCGCACTCAAGTTATTTGGATGGCAGAACACTTAAAATAAAAACTGTGGTTGATACGCAAGAAGAGTATATAGTCAGAGAAGCGATGTTTAAAATGAGGAAGGTCTCGCTAGCTTCATGCCACATGAATGTTACAATGCTTTTACCTTTAGCGGTTCATATCTAACTAGTAGTGGGGGTGGTATCCCAGCCTCTGATTTCAAGATAAGAGTGTACGCACAGAGCTCAGATATGAGTGTAGTATTTAAAAAGTTTAATTAAGGTCTAATTAAAACCAAAGTAACCTAGTGATTAAAAAGATTAAAAGGATGACTTATTAGAATTTATAATGGAAGGTAAACTGATGCATGGTTTATGAAAATCAAACCCCAGTATTTAGCATGTTCATATCCTGTCCACTGTCCACAACGTTCTCTCGCCTCAAAGACAAATTTGCATTACAACTTAAGGCAACAACAGGATCTGACAATTTACCAAGATTCATCAATCAGACATTTTATTAACTAAATGTAAATTCTGATACAAATCTTTAATCATGAAGCAACAAAAAACAAATAAGTTTTATTTTATTACAAATGTAGGATATGAACAGGAATCCGTCAGATGAGCTTCTCAATATCGAGGCTGCCCTAATTTTAACCGTAGTACACAGGAATCACACATTTTTATTACAGCTTCAAAAACTGTTATTAATAGGTTATGCATTGCTTGGTCTAAGCCAACCTTCAGGCAGAATATATTAAGCAGTTTCAAAGAATTTGCTTGTTGAGACACTTTTGTGCTGATGATTGAATTCATACAGTTTTTACTAATTAAAGTGGGCTTGATTGGCAGACTGAGAGATCAGTATCAGTGGGAAGATCTATGAATTAAGCAGCAGTGTGACGAAAGCTGATGGGTGGCTTTGTCAGCGGACATTTGGGAAATGACCACTGCAAATTCAATCACAGCTGGGGGTCAGGGCTGCGTTTGCATGTTTTATTTATTTCCCAGATCATGGATATCTCTTTGTGTCTTGCTTCAGACCCTGAAGTTGCACTGCAGCTTCCAGACCATATTGTTACACCTCTGACACAATGCAGCCTACATTGTTTGAGGGAAATCTTTGCTGTCATGAAGCAGGGCAATTAAACACATTTAGTAATGTGAGTCATTAAATGCGATGCAAGTCCCAATTTAACATTTTGAAGAGAAACACTCCAAAGATGTAAAGAAAAATAGGTTCAGAATATACAACAATAGCATTACTGCTTTCACCTATTTTTACACAGTGATAATGGCATGCAACAGAAAGGGCCGTAAATGTATTAACTGACTGCCAGCACAATGGACATATTTGCCAGTGAAATTGCACTTGGACAATTATGAATTTAAATAAAACGTGACTGAAAGAAAAACACTCCAAAATTTCAATTTTCAAAATTTGTGTCTAAGATTGAGAATGATCTCCTTAGGTTTTATCAGTATTTTAAAACTTAAAGAACTTCAGCACTTGCTTTATATTAAATCAGGTCTAAATACAGAAATCATTAATAGTATTAACATGTCATCTTCCAACGGTGAAGCAGCAACTTTATCACTTATGAAACTTGCAATTTCATTAATAACATTCACCACAAAAATCATGCTGAAATATAATTGTACAAAGTGCCGATTTCAATTGCTATCCACTATCCAATACAATTAATTGAAATTAAATCTCAAGAATAATTAAAGCACCAAAGTAATGTCGTGGTGTTTGCCAACTAAGTGACAGTCTCCCTTTTCAAATGAGCAGTTCGTCTTCATCATTTAAGAATAGACAGACAGAAAGATGCAATTGTTTCCCTTGTTGTTGGGACATTGATCCACCTCCCGTCTGTTGGTCTCAAAGGTGAGGGCAGGTCCCCTCGGAACATTTTGCTACTTGAGTATGTCAGCGAGGCTGCATTTAATCATGAGCTAAATTACTACTTATTGAGAAACAGGTATTGGCTTCTGTATTCAGCATCGGCGGCTCCCCAGTACTTAAACAAGACCAGTTGCTAATGTCACGCCACTAGGGAAAACCTCAGACCTGTCCACTGACCATTAGCCCCTGATAAAATGGACGATAAACTTGATAGGGTGGGCTGCAGGACACTGGACATTCAGTGTTGACAGTGTATGAATGGTTAAGTGCTAACCATTGTGCATCGCCCCTGGGTTCATGTTACAATCAGATAAATACTCATCCCCTGAAAGCATTATTTAACACTTAAAAATATAGAATGGTTTAAGAACCTGAGCAATTCTGCACAAGATGGCGAAAGGTTTTCAACAATAACGAAACAGCTTACATTTACAAATTGTCCACTTGCTGCTTGGGATAAGACATTTAACTAAACCTTTTAATGAGGTTACCTTTTACTCCTACAAAATAATTAACAACTTTCCTACATCATAGAATCTGAGTTTCCCGAAAGAAAGGATTCCTGCTTACTCATAACAGATGCATTTTATTTCATATATTTAAAAAGGCTATCAAACATTTTGACTTGCAATAAACAACTTTAAGAAACCGGTGAACTCAAAACCAAGCTAAAAGCGAAAATGCAACGAGCTGAATAGGTTTTTCTTCATACGAGGGGTCATTTCAAAACAATGTTTTAAAAAACTTTTCATAATTGGAGATAATTATTTTTCTTTGCTTTGTTCCAATAAAATAGCTATAACTTGAATCTATTTGCACAGTTTCCTTGAGAGTGGTTGTGTAAAAGATAAGGCTGTATTTTAAATAAAGTTTAATGAGTTGCTTTAACATTTAGGATGCCACATTGGTATTATCCAGCAAATCTGGTATCACACTATAAACCTTTTCTTTCAAAGTTGGAGGCCTTGTCATTCCATTTTTCCTCACAACTGTTCAGTTCCTTATGGCTAAAACACATATAGCTTCACTCCAGCACACCTGCAAACATTTTATGGTAATTATTTTCATTGTCCCTTAAAATGCACCTTTTATATTGCAAGTTGTATTTTTGAGTCTCAAATTAAGTTGGTATCATTTCATACAAAACCTGAGATGATTTCTAGTGTTGTCATGGAAATTATTTAACATTGATGTAACAAGGGCCTTAATCCCTTTGTAAGAATTAATTTTTGGTGAGCGTGCAGGGCATTTGAAAACAAATTCTTCACTAGACATACAAGAAGACTGGACATACATGTGCAGCATGTGTGTACTGTGTGCTGAGGTCATCAATAACTTGCATGTGTGCTTCTTTCCATTAGCTGTTTGAGAGCATAGAATAAAATAAACTGAACAGAAAAATGAATGAGTAATTTAAATATTTTCTGTCATTCAGAAATGATGCATGATATACCGTGACAATTAGCAAATACATATTTAAAACTTTCTGATCAAAATTTTGTCAGATTGGCAGACAAAATAAATCTTGCAGAAACTGATTTGGAAACAATATACGCATTGCATTTTAGATTTTATTTTTGCATATTTAGTGTGCCTGCTAATGTATTAAAACATTCTGCCACAAATATATTTATCTTGAATAATTTCAGTTTCTCGATGGCAAAACAATCATACCAACTTTTAAACCATGGCCTTTTTGGAATAAACAGACCTGATAGACATTTCTCATCTAGGGATACAGGAACAAATTATAATGTCCCAATTATTACATTGTTATAAGTGCAGTTTAGAGAATTATTTGAAAGATTTTTCTAACAAGAAAGACATGGGGCTGCATAAACTAGCTGGCAATTCTAATCAACTTGCTATTTACTTTAGTAGAGTATATTTTGGATTTTTGCTCAAATATTTTCTTTGTTGTTCTTTTCACTCCAACATTACAGTGCCATCCAGTGTGGCTACCTTTATGTTTTATTGCAACCAATTTAAAATTACAGCATTTTGATATTGGCAAAATTTAAGGGTTTGAAATTTTCAATAAGCATTTTAATATTAACACCATGGCATATTTCACCTGGGTTCAGAGTTTTATCGATAATGGGTTAAGGAATTCATTTTCCTAACCACGCCTGCTCCACGATCACCTTTCAGTGGCAGAGACCATTTTCATTTACGTTTTTGCTTATTCACTAAGTATGTGTTTTTGGACTCAAACTAAAAGAAAATGAGTCACGAATCTAAACGTTGTATTCCAGCAATGATCTTCCTTTTGTACGATCCTAAGTGCAAAGAGCAAGCATTAGGATTTTTTTATGTGGTTATACAGGCAGTAACTCTTTGAATGGTGAATTCCCTCAGCACACACGATACCAGTCGACGTAGGACTTGTTCCAAATTAATAATAGAACGCTCAAATCCGTTTCAAAATCCAAATTCCATGTAGTCATACCATAAAATCATTATGAAACAGATGCATATTTTCTTTTCTTTTTAAATTATACATTCCAGTATAGTCTGAATGCACTAATTATAATAACTTTGAATTGAATGTTGGCACAATATAGGAATCATACTCTAGACATTAGGGGGTTAAGTAAATAATTTTTTTTGCTGTTCTGGTCGATGTGTTTAGTTCCCTTCCTGCCAAGACTCATTTTGCTATGCTATCTTGTGAGAGACACATATGGTGCGGTGAAATTGCTATCTATGAAAGCATGTCCTGGCCTGTTGAGACATCATCAAATAAGATTAAAGCAAAGTAAAAATAAAACGATAGACTGGGTGATTTTTTTTGCTTCTTCTTGAGCACATCAATAAAAGTCGGAGAGCACTTGGCGAGGCTTTAGGGTTTTGTTTCTTCCTTCTATGAAAGCCAACTAACACAACAAACCCCGAACAAAAGCAACATAAATAGCCCAAAGCTAGGATTAAGGAACGAAGGATGAAATGTGATAATTTAAAATCGTTTACATATTGACCTTCGCCTCGTGACAGTGGTCAAGCTCAAGCTCACAGCATAAATTATCTCCAATTACTTCAAAGCCAGGCATTGCCTGTCATCTAAATTTCACCATCTGTTTGGTTTGAAAACAGGCAATCCTGCCTGTCAATTTGACTTCCCATTTTTCCCTTGCCGGACCAGCACCAGAAGGGGAGAAGGGTTATGGTTCTCGGGAGAAAACTTTATTTTTCTCTCTGGTTAAGACAGGAGGGAGAGATTCAAGTGGAAAGAATTTAAATTGGGGAGGGAGAAAACAATTTGCATGGCATCTGACCCCTTCTGTCAAACGTTATTCATAAGGCTGCTTAGTAAATTAAGCTGTCAGTGAAGTCCGATCCGACTTTCCCTTTTACAAAGGGGTGAAAGCAGAGACTAAATTCAGGTAATGCAGGACCGCTTGTAGATCAGCCAAGGTAATAAGCAACATCTTTTAGATTATTTCATGAAAAAGAAAATCCCTAATTTCTGTCAAGAGGAGGACACTTTATTTACACTATTAACTTTCTCTCATTTTGGACTGTGTGGAGGAGGAAAGGGGGAATTGATATTATGTGGGCACTTGCTCTTGTTTTGATAAAACTGTTCCCTCTGTTTTGTGCAGCCTGGGTATGGCTGCAACCAAGGTGTTGAAAGCTGCAGACTGATCGAGGAGCAAACTTTTCTCCATTGCCAGTACTGACAACTTTCACAGAATCAGAGGGGCAGCACAGTGGTGCAGTGGTTAGCACTGTTGCCTCACTGCACTGAGGACCCAGGTTCGGTCCCGGTCCTGGGTCACTGACCGTGTGGAGTTTGCACATTCTCCCCGTGACTGCGTGGGTCTCACCCCCACAACCCAAAGATGCCCTGGTTAGGTGGATTGGCTATGCTAAATTACCCCTTAATTGGAAAAAAATAATTGGGTACGCTAAATTAAAGAAAGAACTTCATAGAATCATAGAATGGATACAGCAGAGCAGCAGGCTGTTCAGCCCATCATTTCTGTACCAGCTCAGCCAGTCCCACTCAATCACCCTTTTCTGCAGCCCTGCAACTTTGTTTACCTTTCAGCTGCTCATCCATTTGAAAGCCACAATCGCATCGGCCTCCCCCACCTTCTGGCAGTGCATTCCACATTGAAACCACTTGCCACGCAAATAGGTTTTTCTTTGTTTCACCATTGATTCCTTTGCCAACCATCTTAAGCTGGTGTTGCCTGGTTTGCGACACTTTCGCCAATGGGAAGTATACTTCTATCTACTCTAACGCGACACCTCATGATATTGAACACCCCAACCAAATCTTCTTCAACCTTGTCTTCTTCAATTAATACAACCCCAGCTCCTCCAATCTGCCCACGAATCTGAAGTCCCTCATCCCCGGAATCATTCCAGTAAACTTTTTCTGCACCCTCGCTAAGGCCTGTACATCCTTCTTAAAGTGTGGTTTCCAGAATTGGACACGGTACCCGTGTTGAGGCCAAAATGTATGAAAAGAAGACATCATTATACCAAGCTAAAGATTCAATCTCATTTAGGATGGGAATAGAGGGCTACGGACCCAGGAAGTGTAGAAGATTGTAGTTTAGTCGGGCAGCATGGTCGGCACGGGCTTGGAGGGCCAAAGGGCCTGTTCCTGTGCTGTACTTTTCTTTGTTCTTTTGTTCTTTATATTGATCAAACATAAAACCTACAAAACAGGCTCTTCTTTTATTTACAACCGACATAAATAGTTAATTGATTGATTTTAAACATTTGACAAATAATTACTGTAGTGTTGGGTGTTCAGGGGCGTCATTCTCCGACCCCCCGCCGGGTCGGAGAATGGCCGTTGGCCGCCGTGAATCCCGCCCCCGCCCCCGCCGAAGTCTCCGAAGGGAGAAAAGTCGGCGGGGCGTTAATGGCGCCGCTGCCGCGGAGAATGTCACGGGCCTGCGCAAGGCAGCCGATTTTCGGCCTGCCGATATTCTCCCTTCCGGATGGGCCGAAGTCCCGTCGACGTGATGACCGTTCACGTCGACGTCAATCAAACCTCCTTTTCATCGGCGTGACCCGGTGCTCCAGGCTCACGCCGACCAGCGAGGAGGTGAGTGACGGCCTGGGGGGTTGGCTCTGGGCAGGAAATGGCGTGGCCGCAGACTGATTGCCTGAGAAGAGGTGTGTCTCGGCTTGTGTGTGTGTGCGGCGGGGGGGGGGGGGGGTGGTTAGAGTAGGCTGGGCTCCGGGGGAGTGCCGGGAGGGGGTCCGTGCCGGGGTGGAGGTTGTGGAGGGGGTCCGTGCCGGGGTGGAGGTTGGGGGTTGTGGAGGGGGTCCGTGCCGGGGTGGAGGTTGGGGGGGGGGGGTCCGTGCTGGGGTGGAGGTTGGGGGTTGGGGAGGGGGTCCGTGCCGGGGTGGAGGTTGGGGGTTGTGGAGGGGGTCCGTGCCGGGGTGGAGGTTGGGGGTTGTGGAGGGGGTCCGTGCCGGGGTGGAGGTTGGGGGGGGGGGGTCCGTGCTGGGGTGGAGGTTGGGGGTTGTGGAGGGGGTCCGTGCCGGGGTGGAGGTTGTGGAGGGGGTCCGTGCCGGGGTGGAGGTTGGGGGTTGTGGAGGGGGTCCGTGCCGGGGTGGAGGTTGGGGGGGGGGGTCCGTGCCGGGGTGGAGGTTGGGGGTTGTGGAGGGGGTCCGTGCCGGGGTGGAGGTTGGGGGGGGGGGTCCGTGCCGGGGTGGAGGTTGGGGGTTGTGGAGGGGGTCCGTGCCGGGGTGGAGGTTGGGGGGGGGGGGTCCGTGCTGGGGTGGAGGTTGGGGGTTGGGGAGGGGGTCCGTGCCGGGGTGGAGGTTGGGGGGGGGTCCGTGCTGGGGTGGAGGTTGGGGCGGGGGGGGGTCCGTGCCGGGGTGGGTGATGGGAGGGCAAATGAGTTGGTCCACCTGGCCAGGTGCCAGCCTCCAACAGTTGGACCCATGCGGTCCATGCCACCTGGCTGGGGGGAGGAGGGGATATGGGCAATGATGACATGTCGTCGTTCCCCTCCCCCCCACCAGGTCGTCATGTTTTCAGATCATCCAGCGATGTTGGCCGCCGTGGTGGCAGCCGCTCATGTCTATGTTGCCCTGGATGAGGAGGAGGAGGAGGAGGAGGAGGAGGAGGAGCGTGCCAGAGAGGCGGCGCAGGCTGCCGCAGAGGGGCAGGCGGCAGCCGCCCAGGCTGGAGGGACACCTGACCGACAGGACGAGGAGGGGGAGGAGGACGTCGCGGCCCCACGGCAACGGAGGCACCCGAGGGCGCCCCGTGTGTACCGGCCCCGGCAGTCATACCAGGACCTCACGGACCGGGAATGCAGGAGGAGACTCCGGATGAGCCGGGAAACCGTGGCACACATCTGCCACCTGCTGGCACACCTGTCACCGCGTGGCACTGGCGGGGGACACCCTCTCCCCGTGTCCGTCAAGGTTACGGTGGCCCTGAACTTTTATGCAACGGGGTCATTCCAGGCACCGAGTGGGGACCTGTCCGGCATATCGCAGACATCGGTGCATCGGTGCATCCGGGCAGTGACAGATGCCCTTTATGCCATGGCGCACCGCTACATCCGCTTCCCCGTGGACCGGGCCAGCCAAGATGCCCGGGCCGTGGGCTTCTCTGCCATTGCCGGGTTCCCCATGGTCCAGGGCGCGATCGATGGGATGCACGTCGCCGTGCGGCCACCTGCAGATAACAGGGCCGTGTTCACTAATAGGAAGGGGACCTATTCGATGAACGTACAGGTGGTCTGCGACCACCGCATGATGATCCTGCACGTCTGCGCCCGTTACCCAGGCAGTGTACACGACTCATTCGTGTTGTCGCGGTCATCCATCCCCGGCATGTACGAGGGACGCCATCCCCGGCTGAGGGGCTGGTTGCTGGGCGACAGGGGCTACCCATTGCGATCGTGGCTGATGACGCCTATACGGAGGCCACGCAATGAGGCGGAGAACCGCTACAATGATGCCCATGTAGCGACAAGGGGAGTGATCGAGAGGTGCTTTGGCGTGCTGAAGATGCGTTTCAGGTGCCTGGACCTCTCTGGGGGCGCCCTCCAGTATCGGTCAGATAGGGTCGGCCGCATCATTGTGGTGTGCTGCGTCCTGCACAACATAGCCCAGCAGAGGGGCGATGTGCCGCAGGCAGAGGAGGGCGGAGTGGAGGAGCAGCAGGAAGAGGCCCAGTCCTCCCCAGATGAGGGGGATGGGGGCAATGGTCAGGGCAGACGGGGTAGACACAGACGGGTGGCTGTCCACCGTTACCGGCTGGCCCAGCGGGCACGGGACAGACTGATAGACGCCCGCTTCACTGACTAGATGGGCGTGGGAATCGGGTAGTATGGCCACAGACCGCACACCATGACAACAGCCGACCACCCACACCCCCCACCCATCCATCCACCCAGCACCATCACCCCCCTCCCCAACCCCACACACCCCACCCGCATGCACACCACCCCCCCACTCCCAATTGCCGATCCACCGGCGGCACAACGGGCCGGGCTCACCCAGTTGCGGGTGGACGCGTGTCTATCGCAGGCCATGGAGAATGATGACAGCCCGCCTCCGATGAGCTCCTGGCTCTACATCGTTGGACTATGTCTGACCCATGGCCACAGTACCACCATCCACCCGGACCATCCCTGCATGCGGCTGTGATACTGCAGCGCACGGTCCCGTCCTCTGCCCGGGGGATGTTGATGGCGGCCCAGGGGGAAGGGGGCAGACTCACCTGGGGCTGAGGTAAGACCACCCCTCACACACACACTTGCGCTCAACGTACATGACACCCCCGCACACTTTGGACAGAGCATAAAGGCAGCTTCGGTAGGTGTAACATTGACTTTAATAACCAAAGGAGTTCATGCACGTGCCCTAGCGCCTAAAACTCATCTGTGCCCTGCACCCGTGCCAACTTACTCAGTGTCTAATTGTTTGGCCTTACGGGCCCTTTGACTACGTCTACGTGGTTCCCCAGACGGTACAGCAGAACTGGAGGTGGACTCCTGTGATTCCTGCCCTCTGACACTGGATCCCTTTGGCGGCCGTTTCCTGGGGCGTCCTGGCCTAGATGGGCCAGGCTGCGGCCCGGGCGACTGGGATGGCGAGCTGCCAGCCTGTCCTGCCCGTTGCCCACCCGATGCACCTGGGACGGAAGGGGGGGAGTCCGAGGTGTCGCGGTGTACCGGGACCTCCCCTACAGAGGGAGCCGGGATGGACCACACCACCTCCTCCTCCCTCGGGGTGCCCGATGGCCCCCAGGCCTCTACATGGGTGGGGGATGCGAACGGACTGGCCATCCGACGCGCCCCCGACATCTGGCGCTGCCAGTCCTGGAGGCCCGTGCTGGTATCGACAGGGGTCTGCAGGTTTGCAGCCATGGAGCCCAGGGGGTTGTCGAACCCTGTCTGCGACAGTGCGACGCCAGCTCGCACATGGCCACTGGCGCCGATGCCCTCAGCGATGGCCTGCTGAGACTGGGCCATGGCCTGCAGAGACTGGGCCATGGCCTGCAGAGACTGGGCTATGGCCTGCTGAGACTGGGCCATGGCCTGCTGAGACTGGGCTATGGCGTTGAGCGCCTCTGCCATCTGGCGCTGGCACTGGCTCATGGCCTCCTGTGAGAGGGCAGCCATTTCCTGGGCCACAGACGCCGCCTGCACGGAAGGCCCCAGGCCTCGCAAACCGTTCCCCATGTCTGACACCGTCGCACCCATTGCCTCCACCGCGGACGCCACCCGTGCGGTGTCAGCCTGGGTGGCACGCATGACCGGGACCACTCCCAGCTCCTGGACGCGGGTGGACTCCTCCACCTGCGACCGCAGCCGCCGCAAGCCACCCGTCACCCTATTCGCTCGTCTCCGTGTCGGTGGTTGCATCGGATCTATGTGTGGGTGTGGTAACTGCAGGAACCCGGGATCCATCTGGGCGGCAGATGTTCGCTTGGCCTGGGCTGCCCTCCGACCGCCCGGTCCCTCTGCTGCTCCTACCTCCACCTGCTGTACCGGGACGGCTGTGTTGTGCGCACCAGTGAGTGTACCAGACGCCTCATCACTAAAGTGCCCAACCGTGGTGAGTGTTTCTGCGATGGTGGAGGGTGTTGGTGACAGCAGTGGCGTTGTGTCGTGCTCTTCGTCCCACTCTGAGTCCATGGCACTTTGGGGTGGGGGTTCGTCTCCACCCATCCACTCTGAGTCACTGTCCGGTATTTCGTCTTCCCGGGTAGGGGTGTCCTGGGTAGTGCTGTCCCGGGTAGTGCTGTCCCGGGTAGGGGTGTCCTGGGTAGTGGTGTCCCGGGTAGGGGTGTCCTGGATGGTGGTGTCCTGGGTAGTGGTGTCCTGGCTCGGATGTGACGGGGGCCTGTGGCTGCCCCCCTCATCGCTGGGTGGTCGCTCCCGCACGTGACGGGGGTGTCGTCTCCCTGTTGCTCCAGGTCTCTCCGTCTCCCGTGGTCTCCGAGGGGCATCCTGCGGGCGTCGCATGCTGGAGGGTTCGGGTCTCTCCGTCTCCCGTGGTCTCCGAGGGGCATCCTGCGGGCGGTCTGCATCTGCGGGGATGGGTGCCTGGACGTTTGGTCCTGCGATACACAATGAAGCATGCATGGTTAGACATCAGGCAGTGATCAGGTGATACGGGAGAGGGGGATATAGGGGAGGGGGGATATGGGGACGGGCTGTTGGTGGCTCACTTGCTCGTGGGGCCCCGACCTCTGCATCAGCAACCTCCCGGTCGTCAGGTCCGCCAGCCAGTTCCAGGGCCCTTTCCTCGTGTACGGTCAGTGGCCTCTCATCAGCGGGCCCTCCTCCAGTCCTCACATGCTCCCTATTGTTGTGTGCGCGCTTCTCCTGGGGGGGGGGGGGGGGGGGTGGTGGCAGGGGTAAAAGGCAACAGTGTTAGGCAGGTATATGAATGCACGCCATCGGTTGCGCGTGCATTGCAGAGGTTAAGGTTAGGGCTGGATTCACTTGGGGATATGGGGGATATGGGGGAGGGGGGATATGGGGGAGGGGGGATATGGGGGATATGGGGGAGGGGGGATATGGGGGATATGGGGGAGGGGGGATATGGGGGATATGGGGGAGGGGGGATATGGGGGAGGGGGGATATGGGGGATATGGGGGAGGGGGGATATGGGGGATATGGGGGAGGGGGGATATGGGGGATATGGGGGAGGGGGGATATGGGGGAGGGGGGAATATGGGGGATATGTGGGAGGGGGGATATGGGGGAGGGGGGATATGGGGGAGGGGGGATATGGGGGATATGGGGGAGGGGGGATATGGGGGATATGTGGGAGGGGGGATATGGGGGAGGGGGGATATGGGGGATATGGGGGAGGGGGGATATGGGGGAGGGGGGATATGGGGGAGGGGGGATATGGGGGATATGGGGGAGGGGGGAATATGGGGGATATGGGGGAGGGGGGATATGGGGGAGGGGGGGATATGGGGGAGGGGGGATATGGGGGATATGGGGGAGGGGGGATATGGGGGAGGGTGGATATGTGGGAGGGGGGGATATGGGGGAGGGGGGATATGGGGGAGGGGGGATATGGGGATATGGGGGAGGGGGGAATATGGGGGATATGGGGGAGGGGGGGATATGGGGGAGGGGGGAATATGGGGGATATGGGGGAGGGGGGATATGGGGGATATGGGGGAGGGGGGGATTTGGGGGAGAGGGGATATGGGGGATATGGGGGACGCTCACCCTGCCTGCTCTGACGAGGTCGTTCACCTTCTTGTGGCACTGGGTGCCTGTCCGTGGTGTCAGGGCCACAGCGGTGACGGCCTCTGCCACCTCCCTCCACAGACGCCGGCTGTGGCGTGGGGCAACTCTGCGGCCGTGCCCGGGATACAGGGCGTCCCTCCTCTGCTCCACCGCATCCAGGAGCGCCTCCACATCGCGTGACTCGAACCTCGGGGCTGAGCGACGGCCAGCCATCAAGTCGGGTGTTGCGGTCGGCTGTTCCGGTCGGGTGGGGGGGGAGCTGCGCGGCCTTATGAGCCGTCACGCCGTGCAGCGCGTATGACGCTGCACGGCGTGAACCACTGCGCAAGCGCGGATCCCGTTACGTCGCTGCTAGCCCATTTCGGGCCGCAGACTATCGGCCCATTTTTATGACGTGACGCAAGTGGGATTTGCGCCGTTTTTTGCGCCGATCGGCGGAGTTTCCGCCGATAACGGAGAATTTCGCCCCTGATGTACAGATGAACCAACACGGTTGTATTTGGTACAACGCTGTTTTATTTCAACTTGTTATTTACAGATCTGTCCTGGTACTCTGCACGTGGTGACTCCCTGTGTGTGATGTTAATCAGGTCCTGTCCTTGTCCTGGTCTCCAGATCTACTGGCCACCAGGTGTCGTGTTTCTTCTCTTATACTGTCTCTGTCCTTGTCTATGATTGGTTGTCGTGTTGTGTGTGCTGATTTGTCTGTTGGTGTGTCTATCATGGTATGTGTGTTTGAATGTCATGCCATCCCCCCTTTTTTACAAAATTATGTGCCTACGTGGTTATAAATAAGAATGTGGCGTGAGTGCATCTAAATGTGTGTGTGCGTGATATTTACAGCAGGTGCATGTGGCGTAACTATATACATGGGGCGATGTCGGGTGTGCCATGCTAACGAGGTTGTACCATAACAAAACAGGAAGACGAAAAACTTTGAAGTGTGGTCCGGTCAAACGATATCTGGAATGATAAAACAGTAACATGTTACAATACAATAGTGTTTTAACTTTGACGTGTGAACAGTCTCATAAGTCCAATCTAGTAGGTGTGCGACGAATTTGGGTTGACCGTCTCAAGGGTGGGTCGAGAACCACCGGCTGAGGTGCGAGCCTGGCCATGGGTGGCGATGGAAGGGGCATGATCTGTGGCAGCTCCACAAAGTCATCCTCGGGAACCAGTGGAGGACCCGGCGTGTGTGCACTGTTCGGTTGCGAGCGTGGAAGGCGGCAAAGGGCTCGCCGATTGCGGCGACGCACTGATCCATCCGGCATGCGTACCAGGAACGAGCGGGGTGCCACACGTCGGAGAACTTCGGCAGGTGCTGACCAGCCACCATTTGGCAGATGAATGCGGACTTTATCCCTGGAGGACAGGGGGGGAAGATCAGTCACCCTTGTGTTGTACAGACTCTTCTGGCGATCACACTGCAGTTGCATCTTGTGCAGTACCTTAGCATGGTCCGTTGTTGGTGTCAGGATGGAAGGCACAGTTGTCCTGAGGGTGCGACCCATCAGTAGCTGTGCTGGCGAGAGACCCGTGGCTAGCGGGGCCGATCGATAGGCCAGCAGGGCGAGGTGAAAGTCCGATCCGGCAGCAGCAGCCTTGCAGAGGAGCCGCTTGGCAATGTGAACGCCCTTTTCCGCCTTTCCATTTGACTGTGGATGTAGAGGGCTGGATGTTACGTGTGTGAAACCATATGATGCGGCAAAGGACGACCATTCACGGCTGGCGAAACAGGGCCCATTGTCCGACATGACAGTCATCGGAATGCCGTGGCGAGCAAAGGTGTCCTTGCAGGCCCTGATGACTGCAGACGACGTCAGATCGTGTAGGGGTATGACTTCTGGGTAATTGGAGAAGTAGTCTATGATGATAATATAGTCCATGCCAAGCGCGTGAAATAGGTCAACACCCACCTTCGCCCAGGGGGACGTCACCAGCTCATGGGGCAGAAGCGTCTCAGGAGGTTGCGCCGGCTGAAACCTCTGGCAGGTTGTGCAATTGAGTACCATGTTGGCAATATCGTCATTAATGCCCGGCCAATATACCGCCTCTCGGGCCCTCCGTCTGCACTTCTCGACTCCCAAGTGGCCTTCGTGTATTTGATTGAGAATCATCTGGCGCATACTGTGCGGAATGACGACCCTGTCTAGCTTCAGAAGAATCCCATCAATGGTGGTTAGGTCATCTCACACATTATAGAACTGCGGGCACTGCCCTTTGAGCCAACCTTCCGTCATGTGGCGCATCACTCGCTGTAGAAGGAGGTCGGCCGCTGTCTCTGCGCGTATGCGAGCCAGACTGGGGTCATTAGCTGGCAGATTTGCCGCTGTCAAAGCCACGTGTGCCTCAACTTGACATACGAACCCCTCCGCATCTGGTGGTGTACTCACTGCTCGGGATAGGGTATCCGCCATGATGAGGTCCTTCCCTGGAGTGTAGATCAGTTGGAAATCATACCTCCTGAGTTTAAGTAAGATGCGCTGGAGGCGAGGGGTCATGTCGTTCAGGTCCTTGTTTATTATGTTGACCAGGGGGCGGTGGTCAGTTTCGACCGTGAATCGTGGAAGACCATATACATAATCGTGGAACTTGTCCAAACCAGTTAGCAAGCCCAGGCATTCCTTTTCAATTTGCGCGTAGCGCTGTTCCGTAGGGGTCATGGCCCGTGATGCATAGGCAACCGGGGCCCATGACGACGTGTTATCTTTCTGCAGGAGCACTGCTCCAATACCAGATTGGCTGGCATCAGTTGAGATTTTGGTGGGACGAGACGTGTCGAAGAACGCCAACACTGGTGCCGTGGCCAGTTTGTGTTTGAGCTTCTCCCATTCCAGCTGGTGTGTATGTTGCCACTGGAACTCTGTAGATTTCTTTACGAGATGGCGCAGAGCCGTTGTGTGGGAAGCAAGGTTGGGAATGAATTTCCCGAGGAGGTTGACCATGCCCAGGAATAGTAGTACAGCTTTCTTGTCGGCCGGCCGCGGCATGGCTGTGATGGCGCTTACCTTGTCCGCATCGGGACGGACCCCTGATCGGGAGATGTGGTCCCCCAGGAACTTCAATTCGGTCTGGCCAAAGGCACACTTGGCGCGGTTGAGGCGCAGGCCATTGTTTCGTATGCGGGCGAAAACGCTTTGGAGACGATGTATGTGCTCCTGCGGAGTGGTGGACCAGATGATGATATCGTCCACATATACGCGTACCCCTTCGATGCCCTTCATCATCTGCTCCATTATTCTGTGGAAGAACTCGGATGCCGAGATGATGCCAAATGGTATCCGGTTGTAGCATAATCTGCCGAAAGGGGTGTTAAAAGTACATAGCTTTCGGCTGGACGGGTCCAGTTGGATCTGCCAAAATCCTTTGGAAGCATCCAGTTTGGTGAATATTTTGGCTTGGGCCATCTCACTGGTGATTTCCTCTCGTTTAGGTATGGGATAGTGTTCCCGCATAATGTTATTATTTAGGTCTTTAGGGTCTATACAGATGCGGAGCTCGCCAGAGGGCTTCTTGACACACACCATGGAGCTGACCCATGGCGTGGGCTCCGTGACCCTGGATAGGACCCCTTGGTCCTGGAGATCCTGCAGCTGCAACTTGAGGCGGTCTTGAAGTGGCGCAGGAACCCTGCGAGGTGCGTGAACGACCGGGATGGCGTCCGGTTTGAGGCGAATTTTGTATGTGTATGGAAGTGTCCCCATGCCTTCAAATACTTCCTGGTTGTGAGCAAGGAGGGATTGGAGATTTGCGTTGAAGTCAGCATCCAGGAAGTCGGATGTGTCGTCTGGAGAGAGAGACATAATTCGCTGTACAAGGTGAAGAGCCTTGCATGCCTGTGCGCCCAGCAAGGAATCTTTCGATGAGCCAACAATTTCAAAGGGGAGTGTGGCCGTGTGTGTTTTGTGTGTCACCTGGAGCTGGCAAGATCCCATGGCCGGGATGACGTTCCCGTTATAGTCAACCATCTTGCACCGGGGTGGCTGGATAGGTGGTTTGACCTTCATGGCATGGAATGCTGAATATGCTATGAGGTTGGCGGATGCGCCAGTGTCCAGGCGGAAAGTGATCTGCGATCGGTTGACCGTCAGGGTGGCACTCCATTCATCGGCCGGATTGATGGTGTTGACCCGGTTCACATCAATGACTGAAACCCGGAAGGCATCTTGGTCATCTGTGTCATTTGGCTGGATGTCCTGATGTACGGGCTGGACGGTCCTGACGTGTCTGCGAGGTTGTCGGAGATGTGTAGGATCCATCGATTGAACCGCTCGACAGTAGGCAGCGTAGTGGCCCATCTTGCCACATCGCTGGCATTGTCGGTTTTTAGCAGGACATTGCCCTTTTAAATGTACTGCTTCACAGTTGCCGCACGTCATGACATCACGGCGTTTGTTACGCCACTGCGCATGCGCAGTTCGGTCTTGCATCGGGCGCACTTGCGCAGTGCGTCCATCGATGTTGCCATTGGTTTTGGCTGGCACAAGCGCGGGAGACCGCGAAAAACGCGGGAAACGGCCGCCCTCGTCCGGGCTGCGGGCCGGGAGATAATCAATTGCCTGGATGCGTTCGGCCTCGTGGACGGCCTGGCTTGCCGATTCGACGGCTAGGGACCCCCTCCGTGCCGACTCGGTCGCCTGAAATTGGGCAAAACGGCTGGTTGCATTTTCATGGAGGACATCAGCTTCCACCACAGACGTGGAGTATGCGGAGGTGCGTCAGAAAGGGTTGAAAGAGCTCATCCTTACCTTGCAGGCGTTGCTGAAAGATATACCTTTCAAAACTTTCATTCACTTCAACGTTAAAGTGCTGGTCTAGCTTGAGGAGGACCGTGTCATACTTGGATTGGTTCTCGCCTTCCGCGAACACCAGTGAGTTGAATACATCGATGGTGTGCTGACCTGCGGTGGTGAGGAGCATCGCAATCTTTGTTTCGTCCGAGGCACTCTGTTTCTCGTTGGCCCGCATGTACAGTTCAAATCGCTGCTTGAAAGGCTTCCAATTGGTGCCAAGGTTCCCAGCGACTTGCAACGGCTGCGGTTTTTTGGTGATGTCCATATCTCAGGATGGCAGGTTTGCCGGCAGGTATCGATCCACTCCTGTACCATGTAGCGTTGGGTGTTCTGATGTACAGATGAACCAACACGGTTGTATTTGGTACAACGCTGTTTTATTTCAACTTGTTATTTACAGTTCTGTCTTGATACTCTGCACGTGGTGACTCCCTGTGTGTGATGTTAATCAGGTCCTGTCCTTGTCCTGGTCTCCAGATCTACTGGCCACCAGGTGTCGTGTTTCTTCTCTTATACTGTCTCTGTCCTTGTCTATGATTGGTTGTCATGTTGTGTGTGCTGATTTGTCTGTTGGTGTGTCTATCATGATATGTGTGTTTGAATATCATGACAATTACATGCTTTGAAAATTGCATCGTTGCATCATCTAAATGTTTAAAGAAATGACAGGCCTGCGATTCCATGGGTTGCACTCCCCTACTAGAAATTCATTCGGGATTGGTGGAACCCTCAAGGAAGGTGAAGAGACCCAGTTTCCCCATTACCTTGTAAGGAAAGGTCTTCCACCTACCTCATTCAAGACAACTGCTTGGCCAAGGCAGGGCCTGCTTAACGTTAGAGTTCCTGTGCTTTATTGTGGATTGGGACTTGATGGATCCGTCACTTGAGCAGTGTGGTGTCCAGGTCTGGTAAGCAGGCATTACCTCAAAGAGGATTATTTTAAAACAAGATTGTTTCCTGGATTGGTTGCTTTACTTGGGGACATAAAGAGGTTAAGGCAGGGTCAGTGGGAGAGGCCCTAAACAGCCACTCCACTATGATGTAAAGGACAGATGGGCATCAAAAAGTATACAGCATGTAACCTGATAGTTGGTTGGGGTAAAAATCAGTTTGAGTGTAAATATGTTTCACACAAATATTCTGGGGCTGTGTACTAGAATCAGGAACAGGGTTCAATCCCAATTCTGTGGGTTCAATCCCAATAGGCCTGGGTGACCTACCCATATATTTTTTTAAAACTCTGTTTTTATTCAGTAGATAATTGCCAAGGATCTGCCATTGGGCAGAGAACTTGAGGAGAAGAATATTCTGTATTCTCTTTAACATACTCAATGCCATGTTAAGTTTGGAGCCTATCATGTTATTAACAAAATGATGTACCCGTTGTACAATGTTTTCAATGTTCAATCAGGCATCTTTAATTAGTGTTTAAATGGAGGAACAAGGTTAAACTTTTCACCCTCTTTTCACCTAATTATGGCTTTCCTGTTATAGCTGGTATAATTCTGTTCAAATGCTTAGGCAACTAACTGGAATTAAGGAATGAGAAGTGCAAAACAAATTAAAAATGCCAAAGCTGCTGAATTGACTATTACCACTAGATGTCTCTAATGGTGCACTTACACTGCAATTTTGCAGCGCAAGTTAAAATAAAACTATGGGATCCCATTGCTCAAAGTCAAATGGAAAACCCTGGCAACTGGGGGTTTCACAGCAGAGGTGGAATCTCTCAAATATATATCAATGACTGAGGAAGATAAATAATAAGAGTTTAAGTTACAGCTGCAGAAGCTAAGCTGTGAGGGAGCAGTGAGGTGGAGCAGATCACTCCCAACACTCGGAGGAGTTGAGGTCAATTTCTGAAAAGTGACTTCAGCACAAGTAGGTCGTGTGTAAGCCGTTTTCTCCACGTTAAAACTACAATAATGTAAGGTAACAGTTCCAGCTTTTTAAACTAAATTTAAATTGTAACACCACAGACGCAACAGCCGAACAGCCAGGGGATGGAACACAGCTACGGGGACATGTCCACGGCCGGAGGGTGGGTGAGTGCCATGGGGAGAGGGAGATGCTTGGAGAGATGGGCCAAGGGTTCAGCCCAAAATGCGGAAGACAGTGACAGAGGCACCAAAACCGGTTGTGAACAAGGGCAACAATTTCCCACTCTCCCGTTGGTGCCACCCCCTCACCCCCTACCTACCCCCTCCCCCAGTGCCCTCAGTAATCCTGGATGAACTTGGCCTTCCTAGCTCTCACGCTATGTCTGGTGTATGTCAGAGGTGGAGGCAGCTAGGTTCTTACCTCGTCCCGTGGCCTTCGATCAAAGGGGTGGAGCTAGTGGCCACCGTTGCCACTCCATGGGATGGGTCCGAGTAGCCACCCAGCGCCTCCTCCCGCTCGTTGCACATAGGACCCTGAGGTTCACCAAGGGACGAATGGGCTGCAGGTTCGAGCCCTGGCTGCCCCTGCATCATCTGGTTCTGCCAGCCCTGGTGGTTGCCCAATGTCTGCACCATCATGTCAAAGCCCTCGGCAATGCTCTTCAGTGATTGGGTTATACTCTGCAACATCTCGGCAATGCCCACCTGCGACTGGGACAAGCTCACAGCGCCTCAGTCATTCCCATCTGAGAGCGGGATATGTGCCGCAGAACCTGATCAAGGTCAGCCTGGTACTGGGTCATATCCCCCAGCGATTCGGACATTCTGCCGAGACCCTCAGCCATGATCGTCACCGACTGCGTGGCGCCTTGGACACCTTCACTAATGGTGTCGACGTCGTGCACCAGGCTCTCCACTGTGGTCGCCACCCTAGCAGTGTTGGTCTCCGTGCCACGCATTGCCGCTGCCATCTCCTCTGCCCATAGCCTCTGGAACTCCTCCAAGCGGGTATGGACCTGCTGGAGTGTTGCTGACTTCTCCCTCTGAGTGTCCCAGCCACACCATAATGTCACCTTAGCTCCGGGATGACCTCTTCCACAGGCTCAGCATCAGAATGGGATCCAGATGGATCCTGAGATCCAGCAGAACTCTGGATGCTGTCTCGCCTGCTCCACCTGATGTGCATCAGCAGCAGTGTGGTGCTCACCAGATTGTGCCCCAGAAACCTGACCACTAAAATTTCCCACTGAGGTGCCCGTATGCACTCTGCTGGAGGGTGCAGATGACAGCTGTAACACAGTTATTATGGTGGCATCCTCAAAGCTCTCCTCTGAGGTGTTCTCCTGGAAGGTTGGAGAAGGTGTCACCCGGGATGGGCGGTACTGTTGGCTGGAGGACCTGCTCGAGAATGGACATGTAGTAAGTGGGAGGGATGGGTCAATCAGTAAGGCAATAACAACTCCCATCTGAGAGGTCCTATGGCTGGGGCCCAGTGGTTCCTCACCTTTGCAGCGTCCGCCAGCTTCCGCGTTGGTGACCGCTCTGTCCTCGGCCATCCCAGTCACCTCCATGGCATGCTCCTTGAAGGTGGTGAGGATTCAAATGTCTGGCACACCACCGCCAGTCTGGGCCCTCTCCCGGCAATTGTGGGACAGCTTTCCCTGAAGAGACACAGAGAGGACATCATTAGCCTCACATGTGGTTCACAGTGATGGGAGGGGGGATATGAAGGGGTGGAATGGTCCCAGGGTTGGGGGGGGGGGTGGGGGGGGGTTCTACTCACACGTGCTGCCCAGTGTAGGTTGTTGACCCTTTTCCGGCATGGAGGCCAGTCCTACAGGTCACACACCCGGGGCTCACAGCCGCCGTCACCTCCATAACTTCAGGATGGTGTGTTGCCTCCCTGGTGCCAGGGTTAGGGATGTCACTGAACATCTGCAGGGTATTCTGAAGGGGAAAGGTGGGCAGACAGTAGTCGTGGTTCACATTGATACCAACAATATAAGTAGAAAGAGGGATGAGGTCCTGCAACAGAATTTAGTGAGCTAGGTAACAGATTGAAAAGCAGGACCTCAAACGTTGCATGGCTGATGAGATGGTACAGGAGGGAGGGCTTTAGATTCCTGGATCACTGGGTCCGTTGCTGGGGAAGATGGGACATGTTCAAGTTGGATAGGTTGCACCTGACCCGGAATGGGACTACGATCCTTGTGGGGATATTATAGCTTTCACAGAGACATGGTTGAGGAAGGGGCAGGACTGGCAGCTCAATATTCCAGGATATAGAATCTTCAGGTGAGACTGAGGGGGGATGGGTTAAAAGAGATGGTGTTGCAATATTGATCAAGGAGTCAATTCCTGCAGTAGGAAGTAATCTCAAAAGGTTCCTCAAATGAGTCCATATAGAACCATAGAATTCCTTGCAGTGCCGAATGAGGCCATTCAGCCCATCGAGTCTGCACCGACCCCTGAAAGAGAAAACTACATAGGCCCACTGCCCTGACCTATCCCTGTAACCCCTCTTAACCAATTGCAGCAGGAACAGCCAGCCAAGTTCAAGACTAACGATCACTACCCGATGGCTGAGCCCAGCAGAGACAGAGCCAATTTCTTCGAACCAGCCAAGCGAAATCCAGATAAAGGCCTTATCCATTTGCACAGTGTCGGTCGCCCTGAAGTTAAGTCTAGGTTATTGTAGCTGATAGGTGTAGTTTAACTCGTAGTAGATATTGTGTTTGCATGTTGACATAACCCTTGTGTATGTAAATAAACCATCTTTTGAACTAACTAACTGGTTGTGTGGTCATTTGATCGATATAGGGGAAGGCTTGTGGTTCACCAACATTATTAATAGACCAGCAGTATTGACGAACTCTGACATAGAACATAGAACATAGAAAATACAGCACAGAACAGGCCCTTCGGCCCACGATGTTGTGCCGAACCTTTGTCCTAGATTAATCATAGATTATCATTGAATTTACAGTGCAGAAGGAGGCCATTCGGCCCTTTGAGTCTGCACCGGCTCTTGGAAAGAGCACCCTACCCAAACTCAACACCTTCACCCAACACCAAGGTCAATTTGGACATTAAGGGCAATTTATCATTGGCCAATTCACCTAACCTGCACATCTTTGGACCGTGGGAGGAAACCGGAGCACCCGGAGGAAACCCACGCAGACACGGGGAGGACGTGCAGACTCCGCACAGCCAGTGACCCAAGCCGGAATCGAACCTGGGACCCTGGAGCTGTGAAGCAACTGTGCTATCCACAATGCTACCGTGCTGCCCTTGAGAACAAATAAATCTACACTATATCATTTAACCGTAATCCATGTACCTATCCAATAGCTGCTTGAAGGTCCCTAATGTTTCCGACTCAACTACTTCCACAGGCAGTGCATTCCATGCCCCCACTACTCTCTGGGTAAAGAACCTACCTCTGATATCCCTCCTATATCTTCCACCTTTCACCTTAAATTTATGTCCCCTTGTAATGGTTTGTTCCACCCGGGGAAAAAGTCTCTGACTGTCTACTCTATCTATTCCCCTGATCATCTTATAAACCTCTATCAAGTCGCCCCTCATCCTTCTCCGTTCTAATGAGAAAAGGCCTAGCACCCTCAACCTTTCCTCGTAAGACCTACTCTCCATTCCAGGCAACATCCTGGTAAATCTTCTTTGCACCTTTTCCAAAGCTTCCACATCCTTCCTAAAATGAGGCGACCAGAACTGTACACAGTACTCCAAATGTGGCCTTACCAAAGTTTTGTACAGCTGCATCATCACCTCACGGCTCTTAAATTCAATCCCTCTGTTAATGAACGCGAGCACACCATAGGCCTTCTTCACAGCTCTATCCACTTGAGTGGCAACTTTCAAAGATGTATGAACATAGACCCCAAGATCTCTCTGCTCCTCCACATTGCCAAGAACTCTACCGTTAACCCTGTATTCCGCATTCATATTTGTCCTTCCAAAATGGACAACCTCACACTTTTCAGGGTTAAACTCCATCTGCCACTTCTCAGCCCAGCTCTGCATCCTATCTATGTCTCTTTGCAGCCGACAACAGCCCTCCTTACTATCCACAACTCCACCAATCTTCGTATCATCTGCAAATTTACTGACCCACCCTTCAACTCCCACATCCAAGTCATTAATGAAAATCACAAACAGCAGAGGACCCAGAACTGATCCCTGCGGTACGCCACTGATAACTGGGATCCAGGCTGAATATTTGCCATCCACCACCACTCTCTGACTTCTATCGGTTAGCCAGTTCGTTATCCAACTGGCCAAATTTCCCACTATCCCATGCCTCCTTACTTTCTGCATAAGCCTACCATGGGGAACTTTATCAAATGCCTTACTAAAATCCATGTACACTACATCCACTGCTTTACCTTCATCCACATGCTTGGTCACCTCCTCAAAGAATTCAATAAGATTTGTAAGGCAAGACCTACCCCTCACAAATCCGTGCTGACTATCCCTAATCAAGCAGTGTCTTTCCAGATGCTCAGAAATCCTATCCTTCAGTACCCTTTCCATTACTTTGCCTACCACCGAAGTAAGACTAACTGGCCTGTAATTCCCAGGGTTATCCCTAGTCCCTTTTTTGAACAGGGGCACGACATTCGCCACTCTCCAATCCCCTGGTACCACCCCTGTTGACAGTGAGGACGAAAAGATAATTGCCAACGGCTCTGCAATTTCATCTCTTGCTTCCCATAGAATCCTTGGATATATCCCGTCAGGCCCGGGGGACTTGTCTATCCTCAAGTTTTTCAAAATGCCCAACACATCTTCCTTCCTAACAAGTATTTCCTCGAGCTTACCAATCTGTTTCACACTGTCCTCTCCAACAATATCGCCCCTCTCATTTGTAAATACAGAAGAAAAGTACTCGTTCAAGACCTCTCCTATCTCTTCAGACTCAATACACAATCTCCCGCTACTGTCCTTGATCGGACCTACCCTCGCTCTAGTCATTCTCATATTTCTCACATATGTGTAAAAGGCCTTGGGGTTTTCCTTGATCCTACCCGCCAAAGATTGTTCATGCCCTCTCTTAGCTCTCCTAATCCCTTTCTTCAGTTCCCTCCTGGCTATCTTGTATCCCTCCAATGCCCTGTCTGAACCTTGTTTCCTCAGCCTTACATAAGTCACCTTTTTCCTCTTAACAAGACATTCAACCTCTCTTGTCAACCATGGTTCCCTCACTCGACCATCTCTTCCCTGCCTGACAGGGACATACATATCAAGGACACGTAGCACCTGTTCCTTGAACAAGTTCCACATTTCATTTGTGTCCTTCCCTGCCAGCCTATGTTCCCAACTTATGCACTTCAATTCTTGTCTGACAACATCGTATTTACCCTTCCCCCAATTGTAAACCTTGCCCTGTTGCACGTACCTATCCCTCTCCATTACTAAAGTGAAAGTCACAGAATTGTGGTCACTATCTCCAAAATGCTCCCCCACGAACAAATCTATCACTTGCCCTGGCTCATTACCCAGTACTAAATCCAATATTGCCCCTCCTCTGGTCGGACAATCTACATACTGCGTTAGAAAAGCTTCCTGGACACACTGCACAAACACCACCCCATCCAAACTATTTGATCTAAAGAGTTTCCACTCAATATTTGGGAAGTTAAAGTCGCCCATGACTACTACCCTATGACTTCTGCACCTTTCCAAAATCTGTTTCCCAATCTGTTCCTCCACATCTCTGCTACTATTGGGGGGCCTATAGAAAACTCCTAACAAGGTGACTGCTCCTTTCCTATTTCTGACTTCAACCCATACTACCTCAGTAGGCTGATACTCCTCGAACTGCCTTTCTGCAGCTGTTATACTATCTCTAATTAATAATGCCACCCCCCCACCTCTTTTACCACCCTCCCTAATCTTATTGAAACATCTATAACCAGGGACCTCCAACAACCATTTCTGCCCCTCTTCTATCCAAGTTTCCGTGATGGCCACCACATCGTAGTCCCAAGTACCGATCCATGCCTTAAGTTCACCCACCTTATTCCTGATGCTTCTTGCGTTGAAGTATACACACTTCAACCCCTCTCCGTGCCTGCAAGTACTCTCCTTTGTCAGTGTTCCCTTCCCCACTGCCTCATTACACGCTTTGGCGTCCTGAATATCGGCTACCTTAGTTGCTGGACTACAAATCCGGTTCCCATTCCCCTGCCAAATTAGTTTAAACCCTCCCGAAGAGTACTAGAAAACCTCCCTCCCAGGATATTGGTGCCCCTCTGGTTCAGATGCAACCCGTCCTGCTTGTACAGGTCCCACCTTCCCCAGAATGCGCTCCAATTATCCAAGTACCTGAAGCCCTCCCTCCTACACCATTCCTGCAGCCACGTGTTCAACTGCACTCTCTCCCTATTCCTAGCCTCGCTATCACGTGGCACCGGCAACAAACCAGAGATGACAACTCTGTCTGTCCTGGCTTTTAACTTCCAGCCTAACTCCCTAAACTTGTTTATTACCTCCACACCCCTTTTCCTACCTATGTCGTTGGTACCAATGTGCACCACGACTTCTGGCTGCTCCCCCTCCCCCTTAAGGATCCTGAAGACACGATCCGAGACATCCCTGGCCCTGGCACCCGGGAGGCAACATACCTTCCGGGAGTCTCGCTCGCGACCACAGAATCTCCTATCTATTCCCCTAACCATTGAATCTCCTACAACTATTGCTTTACTATTCTCCCCCCTTCCCTTCTGAGCCCCAGAGCCAGACTCAGTGCCAGAGACCTGGCCGCTAGGGCCTTCCCCCGGTAGGTCATCCCCCCCAACAGCATCCAAAATGGTATACTTGTTTTGAAGGGGAACGGCCACGAGGGATCCCTGCACTTTCTGCCTGTTTGTTTTTTTCCCCCTGACTGTAACCCAGCTATTCTTGTCCTGTACCTTGGGTGTGGTTACCTCCTTGTAACTCTTCTCAATCACCCCCTCTGCCTCCCGGATGATCCGAAGTTCATCCAGCTTCAGCTCCAGTTCCCTAACACGGTCTTTGAGGAGCTGAAGTTGGGTGCACTTCCCGCAGGTATAGTCAGTGGGGACACCGGTGGTATCCCTCACCACCCACATCCTACAGGAGGAGCATGTAACTGGCCTAGCCTCCATCCCCTCTTACCTGACAGAATATAGCTGCCCTGTGGACTAACTAGATCTCCGCCCACCGACCCTGCTCCCAGTCAGCTACACTTTCTGTAAACTCCTGGCTCTCTTCGCACTCTTTGCGGAAATGTCGGAAACAAAATGAAAGGAGCGCCTTACTCCCTCCTCACCTAACTCCCTCTGTCACCAAACTCTCACTATCGCACTCAAATGCACCAAATTCAGCACTCCCTCGGTCACCAAACTCTCACTATCGCACTCAAATGCACCAAATTCAGCACTCAGTGCAAACAAAGTCTGCACTGTAGGGGATCACTTTTATACTGTGAATCTAGCCTCTGTAAAACTGGCCTAATCCAATTAACTAATTAACAAGCTCCAGCTGCAAGTGCCTACAAGTAGAAGCCGGTTTAAAGCTTAGTGAAAATTCACCTTCTTCTAAACCAAACAGCAACTTTTAAGTTAATTAACTAAATAAAAGAAAGACTAAACTTTAGATAAAAATGAAGCCTTATACTCCCTCGGTCACCAAACTCTCACTATCGCACTCAAATGCACCAAACTCAGCACTCAGTGCAAACGTTCCGAGAGAACCCACAAACTTTGAATCCAATTGCGAGAAAGAGAAAGAACCACAAGTGCAAGTCCCATATCGACCAAATAACCGAATTTTGGATGTGTGCACTAACCCGCATGCATACTAACAGGAAGAGTAAGGTAAACTCGATAGAATTGTGTACAACTATCGAGGGATTGTGAGCCGGAAAATAGCTTAAGCCATACCTGCTGTTCAAATCGCTGCCTATTCCCCTGTCCCAAATTAAAAGTAGAGAAAGAGATAAGAGAAGTAATGGCCACTAAAGCAATGGAAAGATTGATGAATCCACAGGAACCCGAGATCGCAGCGACCAACAGAGCGGAGCAATGCCCCATATGGGAGGAAGAGTTAAGGAAATACTTAAAGAGGAAAGGATGGCCCATTTGGTCGAATTTTTGCTCTAATGATGAGTCAGGTGCAGGAAAGATAGGGCAAACTTGGTGGGAGAACCTAAGCGAGGTCCACAAGAAAAATGTAGGGAAAGTCAGAAAGCCGGTGGCAATCGTGTCCTGTTTGGCACAGTTGCGAGGCACAGAGGAGGTCATGAAGACGCTCCGTGGGCAGTTAATTGAGAAGGAAGAAAAGAATGAGGGAAACAGTAACGAAAGCGAGAAGATAATTGAGCAACTCCGGGAACAGTTAGCAACTAAGGATAAGGAAATGGCCGATGTAAAACGTGCACATCAATCTTGTCTAGTTCATCTTAGTAGCTTCCAGACCCAGTACGATAAAGCCTAACAAGATACACAGCACGCAGTTCTGGTAAGAGAGGAAACAGAACAACAGATCGCCCAGCTAACTAGCAAATGTGCAGATTTAAAAGCAGCTTTGAAAGCGCTCCACAACTCCACTAAGGAACAGAGACAGAGTACCATTGACCATGTTAAATGCCGACAGAAGATAGAAATGTTACAGTCGCTGCTCTCAGTACAGAATGGCTTCAGGTACACTTTCGGGCAGGATTTAGATGAGGAAGATGCTCCCGATTGGCAAGAGTTAAACAAAAGCGTCCAAAGGTACGTAGAGGACACGGGAAATCAAAATCGAGCCCCCCCACAACCCCAAAAGTAAAGCACCCACACCACCGACTGCACAGGCAGCATACACCCCCGATCACAATTCGACCCCCATGAATCCGATTACCACACAACGCAAGTCATCGGCTCAGGATGAGCCTGATATCATTTACACCACCCCACTATCCATAACCCAATTAAGAGAAGCTTGCACGAAAATTATTCCGTTCCAGCCCACCGCAGACCCATACAGCTTCTTTGAGGAGGTGCGCCAACAAAAGATTATGTACGGTCTAGATGAGGGAGAGGAAGTAAAGCTAATAGTTATGACCCTTAGCCAGTCCGTAAGATCAGCTTTGCCCGAACCCCAAAATGTAGCAAGAGGAACCCTACAGGAAATGAAAAAGCCATATTAGATGCCATCGGGTATAACAAAGGAGATCCAGTCGAGGGTTTAAATCACTGCTGGCAAAAGAAGGGCGAGCATCCGACCGCATTTGCTGGTCGCCTATGGATTCATTTCATGGCAGTCTATGGACAATTGAACCGGGCACACCTAAATGAGGAGGACACCACTAAATGGTCCCGCACCTTCGTCTCGCATGCCACAGACACAGGTCAAAAGGCTTGTGTAACTACGACCCCGCAGACCACACACACAATGAAATTTGGGTATTGAAACGACTTTCTAGAGCATGGGAACAAACCCTACACCGACAGACAGATCAGGACGAGATAGAAGCAAACATGCACCCAGTTAGGATTAGCCAGGACCCAGCATGGATAAACGAGGGTAGACACGAGGGACAGCATCCCAGAGCACAGGCATCACAAGATTGTTACAATTGCGGCCACATGGGACATTACGCCCGTTATTGCCGACAAAACCCCCGAACCAGCACCGATACCAACAACCAAACCCCCCACCTAGGAACAATGTTAGGCCCATGCATAATGTTAGCACCCGTTCAGATGGCTTAGCATTTAACTCCATAGATTGATGGTGCCCGGACTCCCCAACTTGGGTCTGTGACACACGCTGGGACAAATCAGGCAGACCAGTAGTTACAGGCACAGTCCGGGGACATACAGTTGATTTTCTTTGGGACACAGGAGGATCCCGCACCACTTTAAACTCCTCCACCATGTTTCAACAGGTCAAATGGCCCACCACAGACACCATCACTGTGAGTGGATTCACTGGCCACATACAGCAAGGATATATCACAGCTCCAGTACCCATCCAGATAGGGAACATTCACACCAAACACCCTGTCGTTTTAGTTGACTTACCCTAAACTGCAGAGCACATTTTAGGCATTGATTTTATGAGCTCTCATAACCTTTCGTTTGACCCAGTAAATAAATGTGTCTGGCGAATGTACAAAACAGCTAGGGCTCCCGCTACGCTCACAGTAGGAGATTATGAAAACAGGGTTTACTCAGTAGGGTACTATTGGTTTAATCTGCAACCAATTAGTGCAGACCAGATGATTAGAGAGGTCCTCATAAAACACAAAACTTAATTCGCACAACACAAACACGACTGTGGGAAGATCCCAGTTCCCAATCCAAAGCCGCAAAAGCAATACAGTTTCCCACAGCAAGCTGAGGATGAGATTTTGAAGGTTATTAACAGTTTGTTAGACCAAGGAGTTATTCGATCTGTAGCGTCCACAAATAATGCCCCAATTTCGCCTGTAAAAAAGCCTGATGGTTCATGGCGACTAATGATCGAATATTAAGAACTTAACAAGGTAACCCCTTTAGCAGTCCCCACTGTTGCCACGAGTCCCGCAACCATGCTCAAACAGGGAGTACAGGCAAAATATTTCACAGTGCTGGACATCAGCAATGGCTTTTGGTCCATCCCGTTAGACAGGGCCTCTCAGTATAAATTCGCATTTACGTTTCAAGGGCAGCAGTACACGTGGACGTGCCTCCCACAAGGATTCCATAACTCCCCCTCCATTTTTCACCGACAATTGGCCAACGGACTTACTAAATTTTCCCGACCTGAATGCCTAATAAAATATGTAGACGATCTGCTCTTACAAATGGACACAAAAGAGGAACACGTAGAGCTCTTATCAGAATTACTAGGCCTACTGCAATCCATCGGATGTAAGGTCAACCCCAAAAAGGCCCAGATTTTAAAGGAAAAGGTTCTTTATATAGGCACCATCATCACCCACAGGAAGAGAGAAATTGAGCAAAAATGGATCAAGTAAATCGTTAAATTGCCCCTGCCCCAAAATGTCACTGCACTCCGGTCATTCCTAGGTTTGATAGGATATTGCAAAATCATGTAGATGGTTTTGCCACTAAAGCAGCCCCACTCTCAGAGCTCCTTAAAAAGAACGCCCCATGGGAATGGCTTCCGCAGCACACAGATGCCATTGATGATTTAAAACGCGCCCTAGGCACAGCCGCCGCTTTACAAGTTCCAGACCCAGACATGCCCTATGCCATCGAAGGAGCAACCACCGATCGAACCCAATCAGCAGTACTCCTGCAAGAATGACACGATCACTTAGGACCCGTAGCCTATGCCTTAAGAGTATTAGACCCCATAGAGCAAGGATTCTCAGCCTGCGAACGGCACTTACTTGCAGTCTTTTGGGCAGTACAGTACTTTGCGTACATCACAGGCCTTAACACAGTTACGATCTTGACCGAGCAGCCCCCCACGCAACTATTACTAGACGGTAAATTAAAGGACGGTTCAGTCAGCCAAATCAGAGCAGCTCGCTGGACACTACTGTTACAAGGCAGGGGCATTACGGTAAAACCCACACATTTCTGGCTGATAATCTCCAATATGCAGGGGCCCCACATGAGTGCCGATCATAGCAGCCCAACACCACACAGGACCCTTTATCCCAAAGTCACTACACCCACGAGTAAGACACAGGATTCCCGAGCCACAGGGAATGCTTTAAAAATTTATGTACACGGTTCCTCCACAGTCGAAAATGGAGTTGGAATAACTGGTTGTAGAATTTACGTGGAAGACACGCAGGGACGCCCACTAGAAGAGATCTCTTTAAAATTGGCCGGCCACCTAGGTTCACAGCAGCAGAACTCGCAGCCATAGCCTATGTAATTCAGCACCCCAACTCTTTTCCAACCCCCACAGACATATACTCAGACAGCCAGTATGTGTGCAACAGCTTAACAGAATCCCTGCCCCTGTGGGAATCTCGAGGTTTTGTTTCAGCCGATGGAAAGCCCCTACCCTCTGCCCCATTGTTAAAGCACATTCTCCAGACAGCCTCAGATCGCACATATGGTATTATTAAAGTACAAAGCCATCATCGCTCCTCCCCACCTGGTAATGTAAAGGCCTTAGCCAAAGGAGGATCACACCATGGTCACTTCTGGCAGCCACCCGATAGCGAACCAATACACTCAATCCAGGTTTCCCAGACCAATATTGAGGATCTATCTCAAGCCCAAAAAGAAGACAACACCCTCAAATTTCCCAGCAATTTCCCAGCTCCCTATGATAAATGGAAGGACGCATTGACTGTACAGGACGGCATAGTTTTAAAAAATTGAATTTATGTGGTCCCCATCCAGGAGAGAAACCAGCTCATTTACTAATTTCATGACGGACATGGACATCAGGGTATGGACAATACCATTGCCCATTTAAGACCTTTGTGTTGGTGGTCCGATTTAAAAAGCGATGTTACCCATTATGTTGAGAATTGCCTTTTCTGTGCTCAGAACAATCCTGAACATTACTCAAAGAAAGGACAGTTACGTCACACCAGACCTGTGAATGGCCCTTGGACAAATTTGCAACTCGATTACATTGGCCCCCTTCCCCCTTGCAGAAGTGGTTTCAAGTATGTGCTGGTTGTAATCGACACCTTTACTAAATGGGTAGAAGCATTTCCCTCACGGACAAACACAGCAAAGGCCACCGCTAAGATTTTGACCCAACAGATATTGACACACTGGGGTCTCCCCTGCAGCATTGAGTCAGACCAAGGTTCCCACTTCACCGGCAGAGTCATGCAAAATGTTTTAACAATTTTTGGGATCAGGCAGAAATTCCATATAGCATATCACCACCAATCCAGTGGCACTGTCGAGAGAATGAATCGAACTTTAAAAGCGACCATTAGGAAGATAGTGCAACAGAACAATACCACGTGGGACATGGTCCTCCCATTTGCTCTCATGTTCATTCGGAACACCGTCTCCAGTTCCACAGGTTTCACCCCCCACACTCTCATGACCGGACGGCCCATGAAGGGTGTTGAATATTTATTAGGCTTCGATCTGGCAAGCCCTACAGTAACCGATCTCACCCACGAAAAAGCAGCACAAAAGCAGGTTACAGATAATGTTAAAGCGGCTCAACTCGCGGCAGCTGTCCGATCAGGCGCTAGAAGGAAGCAGAGTAAAGCCTGCTTTGACAAAACCGTCCACCCCTTAGAGTACACAGTCGGTCAGCAAGTAATGGTTTCACTTTACAAACCCAGTTCTTTCCTCTCCCCCAAATTTGCAGGATCCTACTCCATTTCAGACAAAGTGAGCCCCTGTGTGTACAAGATAACGTACCCCAACGGTAAAACTGTTTGGTTCCACAGCAACCAACTCAAAGTCTTTGGATCCCAATGCAGCCACTCCCACCACATCTCTCTGGCAATAGGAGACGATTATGCCCGGCCCATCGACAACCTAGTCCAACCCCTTCACCAACCCTCCCCCAGCCATGCCGGCATTTATCCCTTGTCCACGCCCACGGACCCGAACTTGTCTATCCCCACAGGTACAGACTTTCACCTTGAACTTGACTCCGACGACAGTGAGAGCCTCCCAGATTTGATTACTATCCCTGAACACTGGCGTGATCTCTCTGCCCCCAGTCACCCCAGCCCCCAGAACCACGACTTAGATATCTTTGACCTCCTATATGCCCTCCCCCAGCCACCGCCACAGCCACCGCCCGACCACAGTAACTTGCCCTCCACTCCCACCACCCCTACGCCTCACGACAAACAAGCATCTCTTTGGCACCGCGACAACTCTTGCATACTAGTAAGGCACAACGATTCGGATTATCCGACAATCCACGCGGCCATGGCACAGAAACGGCAGACATGAGTCTGGCACCGGGAGATGGTGATGATTCAGATACTGACTCTCGTTTCGGTAATGCTTTTACAACAGTTTGGTACAGAACCCTGAGGTGTCCAGATGATGAGAAAGAGACACCGCCTAGTATTAATGTGTCCTAATTTCTGATGGAGCCTGCCCACCTTTTTCCTTCTTCTTTTTTCTACTACATGGTTTAAATTCATGTCGCCCGACGCAAAATTACTCTTCTAATTCGAGGCTATGAAACCCAATGTCAGTTAAAGGCACAAGTTTGTCGAGAAACAGATCACTGTTCTCCCAGTCTGTATGACAAGTTTCCACACAACTACAAACACTTACCGTCCACCCAGGTCACCCAGGTAGGAAGTAACGGCACTGATCCCTGCCCTACCTGAGGACCCCAAATGCATCCGGTCAGTTAAACTTGGGTAGTGGAGTAACGGCACTAATCCCCGCCCTACCCGGGGATTCCACCCATTCTTATCCCGCTGCGGCCCACATGCACCTCATGTTCCCGTCACTTGATACGCTCTGGAATGGTTCTCTACACTCTGCACTGTCTTTGGCAGGCCTTAGTTTCGCCTTCTCTACTCTCCCTTTGGTTGTGGTATAAAGAATGCATTTTGCCACGGTCTGTACGCTCACCCCTTCTTTCCTTTACCTTCCGCGACCCCCTGGTCGCTCCCCACCCTGCTATTTACACACATGATACAATTGGTTGCTGTACACGCTGCTACATGCGAACTACCTCTGAACCCTGGGACGAAACTCTATAAAACCGACCACCCTGAAATTCGGCCTCCACCTCCCATGGTTGTGATTTTAAAAAGACTGGTCGAAGAAATTGTCTGTCCACTCCCCGCGATGACCATAAGCTGTGAGAGCCTCTGTACTTTAAAAATTTGCATTTCCTGTCTCTCAAAATGGTATTTCGAAAGAAAAAATGAGGGAGTCACACATGGTGACAATCATAACGGGTAATTGGAGTAAGGAGAGAAAGACTAAGAAAATGAGATATTAACCAAAGATAATAACAGATACAATGCTTGCACTCCCAGGATCACCCGGAAAACAGAAAACACAGGATGAAGCAAGGACTGCTGACATGCGTTTGGATCATCGCTGGACTTCTGCAACTGCACGTGCAACGGAATTTTGTTACAAACCCCACACCAGCCCCGAACACTACCCCACAACAGGCCACCACCAGCCCGGACAATACACCACACATAAAGACAGACATCGAAACCCCCACTTGGTGCGAAAACGTTGCCAAATGGAACCCCCTTTCATACATCTAAGTTGGCCACCTGCAAAGGACCATGGGAATTATGGCCAACCCAGGACTCAGACAGATACAGAGCCTATGTGTATCTGAAACACAAGAAACCAGACCTGATCGAAACCCCCACTCGTTTGCATTTTAATGGCCCATTTTTCCAGGAAAATAGAATGCCAGTCAAGCAACCGGTACAGCCACAGACTGATCGGCGCCACTCCTTTTACTCAGACAGCCCATCTGCCAAGGTCAATGATCGCTAAAGACCTGCCCAGCTACCAAGGCACCCACCCTTTTATTGGTCGAAATCGAAGACAGTGATCAGAGCCCTGTCGAACTATTGGGTCCAAGGTGAAGGACCGCCCCAAAGAGCGCGAAATCCCAGAGGGATAAAAGAGAGCACAGCCGTGTGTTCTGTCTATTTTGGATCCGGCCTGTGCCAACCCATTTGCAGCAGGAACAGCCAGCTAAGTTCAAGACCAACGATCGCGACCTGACGGATAAGCCTAGCAGAGACAGAGCCAATTTCTTCGAACCAGCCAAGTGAAATCCAGATAAAGGCCTTATCCATTTGCACAGTGCCGGTCACCCTGAAGTTAAGTCTAGGTTATTGTAGCTGATAGGTGTAGTTTAATTCGCAGTAGATATTGTGTTTGCATGTCGACCTAACCCTTGTGTATGTAAATAAACCATTTTTTCAACTAACTAACTGGTTGTGTGGTCATTTGATCGATATAAGGGAAGGCTTGTGGTTCACCAACATTATTAAAAATACCAAGAAGGGCAGCACGGTGGCACAGTGGTTAGCACTGGTGCCTCATGGCGCCGAGGTCCCAGGTTCGATACCGGCCCTGGGTCACTGTCTGTGTGGAGTTTGCACATTCTCCCTGTGTCTGTGTGAGTTTTGCCCCCACAACCCAAAGATGTGCAGGATAGGTGGATTAGCCACGCTAAATTGCCCTTAATTGGAATAAATGAATTGGGTACTCTAAATGTATTTTTTTTTAAAGGAGTGCAAAGAGGGGTCATGAATAAACACTGGCAGGTAAAATAATGGAAAATCCTAAGGTCTTTTATAAGTATAATAAGGGCAGGAGGCTGACCAGGGAAAGACTAGGGCCCATTAGGAACTAACGTGACAATCTGTGTGTGGCATTGGAAGACGTAGGTGAGGTTTTAAGTGAATATTTTGCATCTGTGTTCACTATGGAGAAGGGCGATATAGGTATAGAAATCAGTGAGGGGGATTGTGATGTATTTGAACAAGTTAACGTTGAGAGTGAGACAGAATTAACGGTTTTTACGGGCTTAAAAGTGGATAAATCCCCAGGCCCAAATGGGATGTATCCCAGGATGCTGGAGAAGGCAAGGGAGGAGATTGCAGAGAGTCTGACAATAATTTTCAAATCTTGTCTGTCCACAGGAGAGGTGCCAGAGGACTGGAGGCAGCTACTGTGGTACCATTATTCAAGAAGGGTGGGCGGGATAAGCCAGGAAATTACAGGCAAGTACGTTTAACTCCAGAGGTAGGGAAACTATTGGAAAAAATTCTGAGGGACAGAATTAATCTCCACTTGGGGAGGCAAGAATTAATGAAGGATAGTCAGCATGGTTTTGTCAAAAGAATATCTGGTCTTACAAACTGATTGAATTTTTTGAGGAGGTGACAAAATGTGTCGGAATGTGAGGGTAGTACAGTTGATACAGGGGGAATGCTTTAGCTCAGTTGGCTGGACAGCTGGTTGGTGATGCAGAGCAAGGCCAACAGGTTCAATTCCCATACCAGCTGAGGTTATTCATGAAGAGATGCCTACTCAACCTTGGCCCTCACCCGAGGTGGGGTGATCCTTAGGTTAAATCACCACCAGTCAGCTCCCCTTGTCAAAGAGGAAAGCAGCCTAATGTCATCTGGGACTATAGTGATTTTACTTTTACTTTTACAGTTGATATAAAAGTCTACATGGACTTTTGACAAGGTCCTGCATGGGAGACCGTCAAGAAGGTAAGAGCCCACGGGGTCCAGGGCAATTTGAAAAATTGGATCCAAAATTGGTTTAGTGGCAGGAGGCAGAGGTTGATGGTCGAAGGTTGTTTTAGTGACTGGAAGGCTGTGTCCAGTTGTGTTCCACAGGGATCGGTGCTGGGTCCCTTGCTGTTTGTAGTGTACATTAATGGTCTGGATGTGAATGTAGGAGGTATGATCAATAAGTTTGCAGATGATACAAAGATTGGTGGTGCAGTAAATAGTGAGGAGGAAGCCTTAGATTACAGGATGATATAGACGGACTGGTTAGATAGACAGAACAGTGACAAATGGAATTTAACCCTGACAATTTTGGGAGGACTAAAAAGGCAAGGGAATTTACAATGAATGGTAGGACCCTTGAAAGTACTGAGGGCCAGAGGGACCTTGGTGTTCATGTCTTTAGATCCCTGAAGGATGCAAGACTGGTAGATAAGGTTGTTAAAGACGCATATGGTATTCTTGCCTTTATTAGCCAAGGCATAGAATATAAGAGCAAGGAGATTTTGATGGAGCTGTATAAAATGCTGGCTCGGCTACAGCTGGAGTACTGTGTGCAATTCTGGTCACCACACTACAGGAAGGAAGTGATTGCACTGGAGAGGGTGCAGAGGAGACTCACCAGGATGTCAACTGGGCTGAAGTGTTTCAACTATCAAGAGAGGCTGGGGTTGTTTTACTTGGAGCAGAGAAGACTGACGGGGAACCTGTTGAGGCGTATAAAACTATGAGGGGCATAGATAGGGTGGATAGGAAGGAAATGTTCCCCTTAGCCGAGGGATCAATAACCAAGGGTGATAGGGTGGTTGGAATCTGGAACTACCTGAAAGGGTGGTAGAGGAAGGAACCCTCATTGCATTTAAGAAGTATTTAGGTGAGCTCGTGAAATGCCATAGCTTTTATGTTTAGAAATATTTTATTCAAATTTTTACATATTTTCAACAAACAGAAAAAAGAAAAACAAAGAACACATAAATGAACATCTTACAACTACATCACAAATTCCCCCAATATACAAACCCCCCATTAAGCAATAATAAACACAGTAGAAAATACAAGGTACCCCCCCCCCCCCTCCCCCGCTCTGGGTTGCTGCTGCTGCTGACCACCTCCTAACGCCCCACTAGAAAGTCTAGGAACAAATGCCATAGCTACGGGTCAAGCGGTGAAAAATGGGATTAGCGGTGATAGGTGCTTGAAGGTAAGCGTAGGCACGATGGGCTGAAGAGCCTCTTTCCATGCTGTAAAAACTCTATGGTTCTCTGACTCTTGATGCATTGAAACTCTGAATTATGACAGGTTGGAAGGCCGGAGAAGATTTTGCTCAACAACAACGTTTCACGACACAATGATGTAACCCAACTTGTGATCCAACCTATTAATTAGGACACGGTTGAAGTGCCAGTATTAACTGACTCGCCATTAACTATTCGAAGTCAATTCTGAATTGGTCCTCCTTCCCATGGTGCACATAAATTGCTTTGAAAATAATTTCAGTATTGCGTACATTTATAATTACAAATGAAAGATCTGAGTTATTATTTCCCCCCCAAGGCAAATAAAACTGAAAAATGTCAGAAATTGACGATTTTTTGAATTCTGGGTGTTTCAGTGGAGTACACTTCCAAAGGACTTGACAGCTTTACAAAACTAATCATCACTCCCCTACTGACGTTTTCTGACGTTGACCACACCAGCCCCCTTTATCTTTGTTGCAATGCTTCTGTTAACTTCCCTTCTAAAATCTGCAGTTACAGAATCATAGGGGATTTGCATGAAGTCGAGAACTTTGCCATCTCAAATCCCGTTCAGTCTGCAAGCAAATTCCAGAGGCAGCAACATTCATATCCATACTTGTGTTCTTCCCAGTTTCCAAGACAGAAAAATTTAGTCGAGGAACTGCTTGGAATCGGGGAACTTGGAGGGAAAATAAGTTAATTTGGTTGGCTCAGTTGGCTGTATTGCTTGTTTATGATGCAAAGCGATGCCGACCGCATGGGTTCAATTCCCATTCCGGCTGACGTTACTTTACATTTATTTATGAGGATTTGGAAATGGGTTCGATCTTTGATCAAGGTCTGGGATGGACCTTAACCAACATGAAGTCATGACAGAATTCCAGAGTAAAATTTTAGCCTGGGCTTAACAAAATTGTATGCAAAATGAAAAATCTTGGCAGGGCTGCATCAGATTTGGTGTACATCTGTGGTAATAGCTCTTCAGAATATGGTTCACTAATTTGAACCGAATCAATCATTACTCACAGAATACTAGAAATACTCTGGCAGGTTAGGTTGCACCTGTGGAGAAGAAAAACAGTTAGCGCTTCATGTCGATGACCTTTCGTTAGAACTCACCAACCTGAAGCGTTAGCTCTGGCCCAGATTTTTGTCCCTGGGCTGAGTTCGCCGAGTCAGGTGATTTCCCAGCTTGGTGAACCCAACCTTTGAAAATGTCCACCGACAGGTTGGATTTTCAGTCAGGTGGATGGACTGAAACAGGAGTCAGGGTGGGCAATCCTGGAATGAAAACGCAGGCTGTTAGGTGCAGAGGTGGGCTGGGGGCAAGGCGTGCCTCTGTGTTTAAATAAATAAAAACAAAAACACTCCTCCAGCCCCCACCACCCACACACATAGTCTTTATACCCCATTCATGTCAACCTATGCCAACCTAGTGACTCTCTACCCATCCTCTATGGCCCCCATAGCCCTATGCCAACTTAGTGCGGCTTTACCCAACTCCCATTGCCCTTATATTTACTATGCCAATTCAGCACCAACCCACTACAATTTGGCTATATCCTCTCCATGCCAATGTACCTAAGATACTTACCTGGTTTATTAACAGGTTTTACAGATTTGACACTCTCTGGACAACTTTGACACTTCCTAGACAACTTTGATAAGTTTACCACTTCCTGGAGAGCCCAAAGAATTTTGATAGCTTTGACAGGTCCAACACTCAGACAATTGACATCTGCAAACATCCTTGATAGCTGGACAGCTCTCTCTCTAACAGTTCCTTGACAGCCGGACAGCTCTTTGACAGCTTGACAGTTCCAATTAATTTGTGCATTAAAAAGTACATAATCCTATTCACTTTGAACAATTCTAAACGGTGCCTTATCTCTCCCAATGGTTGCATTGCCTCTCTCACAGGCTTCCTTCCACTCCAAAAGGTGTCCTGGAACCATATCCAAAGGGTACCCTATCACTCCCGGCTATCCAAACGTTTCCAGCAAATTCACAACTTCTCTTACCTGTTCTAATCTGCATATTCTGGGTTTCACACCTGTTTATTAACAGTTATTAAAATCTGTTAACAGTTATTAAGGTCAGGGGCTGATTTAGCACACTGGGCTAAATCGCTGGCTTTGAAAGCAGACCAAGGCAGGCCAGCAGACACGGTTCAATTCCCGTACCAGCCTCCCCGAATAGGTGCCGGAATGTGGCGACTAGGGGCTTTTCACAGTAACTTCATTTGAAGCCTACTTGTGACAATAAGCCATTTCATTTCATTTTTCATTCTGGGTTTCACACCTGTTTATTAACAGTTATTAAAATCTCACTTCAGCGGAAGCAGCTTGTGATTTAAATGGCTGGCTGCCTATGTGAATCGCATATGCGCAAATCCCAGCCCAACTCCAGCCCTGCCCCCACAAAGGTGGGAAATGCTGTTCCGGGACAGGACTTAGATATTGGGATTTTCACTACATTGGAGAGGCTCTCCTTCCGAACGAAAATCTGGGCTTCTGTTTCTCTCTCCAAAGAGATTGCCTTACCTGCTGAGTTTGATTTTCAGCATTTTCTGTTTTTATTTCAGGTTTCCAGCACTGGCAGCAGTTTGCTTTTGCATTTGTCTGTTCTCTTTGTTACTCAGTGTAAGTCCTCATGGAACCTGTGTAATCAGCTAGTGATTTGACAGTGTACTGAAAAGTAAGAGATTCCTATCACTAGGATTCTAATTCATGCTTCACACTTACAAGGTTCCAGGAAAGTTGGTGTTCATGTTTCCTGGTCATAGTACAAACTTTTGCTATGGTTGACAGAGGCACACTTTAAGTTTTCCAGTACCAGTAGTTCCACAAAGATCTTCAGTAGTCACAAAACAGTACAGAATTGTTTTGTTTTGTGCACTTGTAAAATGTATTGTGTGTGACAAAATCACATGGCATTTATCCTCTACCCTCAGATTAAGAGTCGATTGATAAGTTAATGCATTAAACTGGTAATCATGATATTGTTGTTTATATGAGCAACTGAGGGCAATGCAGGAAGGTGTGACTCAAGAAATAAATATTTGCTAATATGCACGTTTATCACATTTTCATTTTATTTGCAGGAATTATACAGTCTTATAGCTATGAAATGATTGGTTACAAACACAAATATATTTATCAGACCAGGATTGGCATTGTAGTTCTTTCATGGGTGGGAAATATCCATGAAGGGCATTTTTGACTGATGTTGATATTTTTCTACGCGTTGCAGAACTGTTGTCATGCCCAATAGTATATAATCTATTTATTGTATAGGTGTACCTTGATGCACATTCTGAAATACATAATGTGATGTATATCATCGAGTCTGCTCTGGCCCCTGGAAAGAGCACTCTACCCAAGCCCACACTTCCACCCTATCCCCGTAACCCAGTAACCCTACCCAACCTTTTTGAACACTAAAGACAATTTAGCATGGCCAATCCACCTAACCTGCACATCTTTGGACTGTGGGAGGAAACCGGAGCACCGGGAGGAAACCCACACAGACACGGGGAGAACGTGCAGACTCCGCACAGACGGTGACCCAAGCCGGGAATCGAACCTGTGACCCTGAAGCTGTGAAGCAACTGTGCTAACCACTGTGCTACCATGCCGCCCGTAATATGTTGAAGCTACAGCCAATGTGGTGGACTTTTTAAAAATCTTCATTGCAATATTATAATGAAAGAGCAGAAAAATAATTCTCAATCGATATTGCAAATTTTCACAATTTATACAGCAAGTTTATAATATTATTGTTCTTAAATGAAACTGTTCAGAAGGGAGCTGCATAACAAGACTGCTATGGTCCTGAATTTAAAACAAATAATATTCTTCACCGGGCTTACATTAAATGATTGCTGAATAGTTAAATATATATGAATTTAATCAAAATTAAGTCTTTGGCTACATTATGCCAGCAAGGTTCCTGTTCTGTTGTCTTAGCCTGGGTACATTCAGCCTTTATCTCATATTTTGCTGGTAGTAGGAACTAACCCTTCATTTTAAGGATGATTTTGATAAATAGGATTCAAAACCAGGCTGGCTCAAGATTTAAATAACAAAAAATTAAATGAACCTATTATGACCTGCATTATTGTAGCCATTTATTGCAATAAAATTGCTGATCCTTTAAAAAGAAAACTACTTTCTGTGCCTCCTCTGGCATTTTGACAGTGGAACTGATATAATGGCGGAAGGAAACTAGGTACTGAAATATTGGCTATTGTTCCCTGTACCAGTTCTGTTGGTTTGCTATTAATCACGCACAAGTCTACAAATCTGTCCAAAGTGTCTCCCCTATCCAATGTAGTTTATACAAGTCACTAAATATGCTTTTCTGACAAATTGCACAAAAATATGCAATTAGGTTTTGCATTGTGAAAGAAAGAACGTTGGTTCTTGTCCAGCTCTGCTGGCCTGCAAAGAATTTGATCTCCCCATATGACGACATTTTTGTTTATACACTTAAATAAAGCTTCCTTCTTACGTTTAGTCAATAGTCCGCCTGTAACAGACCTGAATATTTATTTTAAAATATCTACGAGTACATTTTTTTTTTCGGGGACCCTTGTGATCATCTCTATAAACCCCACCTATGTCACTGTGTGGCCAGCTTTCGGTGGTAGTGAGGTGAGACCTCAAGTCCTTTTCATTCTATCTTAACAAATTGTCACCTTGCCATCTGGAGAAAACCCAAGTGGAAACATTAGCCAAAGCTGGGACTCACACCCAGATCTCTCAGTACTTGAAGCACCACACTGACGTACTGATCTACTGGGCCACCCAGAGAGGCATTTGTTTAATTAAATAGGAATTAGCATTTCCAAGCAGTGATTGCCAGTCACACACAGATTTATGACCAAAATTAAACATTAGATGGTGATTGCAATTACACTATGTACACATATTATTGTAACTTAAAATAAATCTATTTAGATGATGCATTGTGGCAATATAATATGTTTCTTAAACAGCAGGTTAATATTTAAGTGTAACAATAAAAAGTGAATGGCTAACATGGACCATTGGGCTCATGTGACTAAATTACAGGAGAGATGAGGATAGCTTTCTCATCATTTGTTTTTGTACATGTGCAATAATATGGCTTATCATGAATATATTAACTGGTAGACTGCTTTAGATCAGATGCAACAGTTTTTGAAATGAGTTTTAGAATTTGGGGTGATATAGGATTTAAAAGGAGTTGCAAAGTGGGCCCAAACGTATCCTGCACAGTTACAGATTTAAATTCCGACCTGCAAAACCAATCAACGTGAAACAATTATGGATCAATATATGAGGGAATAATATACCAAGTTAACACAGATTTACTCATAGCTGCGAAACAGGATTGGCAAAAAATGTAAAATAAATTCACACCAAAGACCATTCGTGGGGATGGTGTCAAGAGGGAACAGAGCAGAAACGCCACACTGTAGTCTACTCCGTCTGGTTTGTCGACTCTGGATCAGAATTCAGAAGATTTCTGGGACGAAAAATGGTCAGTCATTCCTGGAAGTAGAAAGGAGGAAGAGGAAGTCAAAAGGTTGGGTCACAAAACGACAAAATGAGAAGAATGAAGGGGAGTAGAATGGTAAACGGTGATTTTCTTCAAATGATCAATGATTTAACAGTTCATAAAATCATGGTAAATTAGATTTCCCACATCAATTGTAGTGACAAAGGCAAAGATATAAAATACGGTCTAGGCTCCTTAATGTTTCACCCGAATTGATTGGACTACCAGCAGATCATAGTGACTGAAGGTGTCTTCGAACTTATCAAACTTTCTAGAGCCTGATCAATGGTGTCTTACATTATTGCTTGGAGTCGCACATCTCCATATCCATCCAGGAAAACACTACAGGTGAAATATTTCCCTCTAATCTACTAATAATAACCTTTTATTGTCACAAGTATAAAGTTACTGTGAAAAGTCCCTAGTCGCCACATTCCGGCGCCTGTTTGGGTAAGCTGGTACGGGAATTGAACCCGCACTGCTGGCATTGTTTTGCAACACAAACCAGCTGTCTAGCCCACTGAGCTAAACCAGCCATGGTTTACTGAATGTGAGCTGCCTAAATCACTGGTTTCAACAATAATCAAAGGTGCCTGGCATAAGTGGTCATCACTGCTGGGCATACAAGGTCACTTATCTGAGGAAATATGTTCAGAAAATATTTATGAACCTTTGACAGGAAATATATGATTCTGCATATTTTGGTCAAAAAAATTAAAAAATTAAGGGGTTTACTTTTGATCTTACTGTGAGTGAAATTTCAGAGTTTCGAAGATGAGGGTCTGGATTTTAAGCCACCCCACCCTGCCGAGCATGTTTTCAGCAGGGGGCATGTAAAATGTGTTGGGTGCTCCTAGCCCACTTTTTCTGCCCACCCTGACCTGTTCCCCATAATCCGGGTACGTTGACCACTCAACTGCACATCCTGCAGTGAGGCCCATAACTGTCACATTAATTGACAATTAAGGGCATCGTTCTGCCCTAACGGCCACAAAATGCTGGACAGTGGCTGGAGGCCCAGAGTGCGAAAGCTATTTATGAAAGGGCTTCCTTGAGAAGGCAAGAAGAAAGGAGGACCACATCAATTGGTCGCAGACTCTCCAATCCCCCCTTACCCGAAAAGCCCAAGACTTTGCTGTTTCTGGTCACTAGTGCTCTTCTTCCTGTGCCTCGTTTCAGTCTCAGCTGCGGCAAGTACCAAGTTCTGGTGATGCTGGTCCATCTTCCAAGGGTGAAATGTCCTGTCCACTGAGGGGCAGAAGTCTGACCACGGGCCTGTTTAGTCTGCTAGCAATGCATTATCACTTTGGGGAAGGCTTTTTAAAGTTCAGGACTAAATTTCCTTCCAGGGTTGAGGGTCGCCAGCAGTCCACCCCCTGTAAAGTCTAGCTCAAGGATAAAAAAAAATGCTTCAGGACTGTAAGGAGATCGAAATCTCAGGTAAAGCCTTAGTGGATCTAATTTTAACAGCCTAGTCGGTTCTTGCTTGCTAAGTGGCAAACAAATGAATCTATATTCTAACTCTGTTACATTTAGAATATGTGAATAATATTCTATGGGAATAAAGAGAGATGCTCTTAAACTCAAAGGATAATATTGAGGACACGGCAGGTGACGACAAATGCAATGTGGGTAGCCTGGCAGCTTTCACTATGTGGGATGCTGTTGCGGGGGGGGGGGGGCAGCACATTTCAATTTGTTTTCCCCACTCGGGGCGATGAGCAAATTTTGGAAAGTTAAGGGGCTAAATTCTCCATTTGGGAAATGGAGTGCACGATTTAACGAAGAAATTTCTAAGTGTTAATTTGGGCGCGATTAGCGGGTGTTTCTCAACATCCGTGTTGGCGACATCATTTCCCTTACTTAGTGGCACTTAGTGCAGGAAATGAGCACCCATGAGCTTCTTGCCATCACTCGCTGTCTCGCCGTCTGATTCACCAGAATCGCGCCTCAGCACCTCGCCGCTAACAAGAGGGAGCTGATTTTAAACACTCCCTCATCGCTCACTCCCACTCAACACACAAGCATGGCAACGCGTAGACCTGCTCCTTGCTTTGGGGATGCCGACCAGGCCAGGCTTCTCGATGCCGTTGATGCAAATCTGGACATCCTGTTGGCCTGAGGGGGTCGGAGGACAAGCAGCAGGGTCACCAATACCACCTGGGAGTCAGTGGCAGCGGCTGTCATTGCGGGTAGCATGACCAGGAGGACTGACGTCCAATGTCAGAAGAACACCAACGACCTCGACCGAGCTGCAAGGGTAAGTTACCACTCCTCTCCTGGCACCAGTTCTGCCCGGCACCCCTCAAATTCACAACGCCCACCCCCCCTACAAATCACTGGCTGACACCTCGCACCCTCCCACATCTGATCTTCGTGCTTGCTCCTCGAAACCCACTGGCACCCACCAGCACAACCCCTTCATGTCGAGGTCGTGGAGTCCATACATGCCATCTGCCATAGACCCCCATGACCCATCAAGTGTGTAGCTCACAATGCCCTCTCTTTGACATCGCAGGAGAAGATTAAACATTTTTTTACAGGACGTGGATGTCACTGGTTCGGCCAGCATTTAATGCCCATCCCTAGTTGCCCTTCAGAAGGTGGTAGTGAGGTGCCTTCTTGGAGTTCTGGATGAATCCAGAACTGGCTTGGACATAGAAGACAGAGGGTAGCAGTTGTAGCCATCTGGGATGGCCACTTCCAACTAGGTGCAGAGGAACTCGCAAAGACGGGCGGGTAAAATGGACAAGCCAAGAATCAGGCAGGCTCAGAGCCTGAAATGCATATTTGTCAGCAAAAGTCCAGACGGTATCAAAACTCCATCCCATTAGTATGTTAATCAGGCCGATTATCATTTGATGGCCCATCTTCCCCAAAACAAAGGACTGGTACTCAAGCAACCAGGACAGTCCCAGACATTTCGGCGCCATTCCCTGTTCAAGGAAAACGCAAACAACGGGGTCAGTGACCGCTTGGAACACGCCCAGCCATCCAGATCCCCGCCCACTTATTGGTTAAGGAATCAAACGGAGTGATCAGGGATCACCCAATTAGTAAGGCCCAAATCGAAGGACCACCCAAAAGAGCGCAAAAACCGCCTGAGTATAACTTCGCCATATGTTCACTCTCTTTTGGCCTTGGTAGCCCGGTCACGGTCATCGCCAATTGTAGCAACACCAGAAGCGAGTCCAAGTTCAACGCCTGCTACCAGACGGATGAGCCCAGCTGAGCAGCAGTTACTCCTTCGAACCCAAGAGATCCAGAATTGAACAGCGGCCACTGTTTTCTGAGCCGGGTGCCCGAAGTTAAGTTAAGTACAGGTTGTCTTAGCTGATAAGTGCAGTTAACTAGTAGTGTTTATGTTGCATGACTAATTGTGTGTAAATAAAGTATCCTTGACCTTGAACTAACTAACTGGTGTTTGGCACTTTGGTCGATAGCCGGTTGAAACTTGCGGTGGTATCATTCGATACCTGGCGACTCTAAGCATTCGGACATAGATAGCATAGAAAGAAAGGCAAATTCACCGATTTCCCAATTGGAACAGAGCCACAGAAAAGACCAAGTAGAAAAAGAAACTAGCAACACAGTGGAAAGGTGTTTTTCCGAATGGAGGTCTCTAACTAGTGGTGTCCCGCAGGGATCAGTACTGGGACCTCTGCTGTTTGTAATATATATAAATGACTTGAACGTAGCGGGTCTGATTAGCAAGTTTGCGGATGATACTAAGATTGCAGGAGTTGCGAATAGTGATGACGATTGTCAGAGAATACAACAGGATATAGATAGGCTGCAAAATTGGACAGAGAAATGGCAGATGTAATTTAACCCAGACAAATGCGAGGTGATGCATTTTGGTAGATCCAATTCAGGTGGGAGTTGTAAAATAAATGGCAGAACCTAAGGAGCTTAGAGACCCAGATAGATCTGGGCGTGCAGGTCCACAGATCTTTAAAAGTGGCAGTGCAGGTGGAAATGGTGGTAAAGAAAGCACATGGCATGCTTGCCTTCATAGGGCGGGGTATCGAGTATAACAGCTCGAAAATTATGTTACAATTATATAGAACCTTGGTTAGGCCACATTTGGAATACTGTGGAGGCTTCGGAGAAAGTACAGAAAAGGTTTACCAGGATGTCGCCTGGTTGGATTTAGCTATGACGACAGATTGAGTAAACTGGGATTGGTCTTCCGAGAGAGACGAAGGCTGAGGGGTGACCTGATAGGAGTTTCTAAAATGATTAGGAGTATAGATAGGGTGAACAGTTGGAGACTTTTTCCCAGGGTGGAAATGACAATTACATGGGGCCACAAGTTCAAGGTGAGGGGGGAAAGGTTAAGTGGAGATGTGCGGAGGAAGCTTTTTACACAGAGGGTGGTGGAGGCCTGGAATGCACTGCCAAGTAAGGTGGTTGAGGCAGATACGTTAGCGACATGATAAGTGGGAAAGAGCCTAGACGGGTGGCGGCGTATCAGAGATTTGAATCCTCACCCCCTATGAAGAGCTGGCCCTGGATAGCGCATTGTTGGCCGAGTAGATAACAGTCACAGACTGTGAGGTGGGGCTGTGCCATAAGAGGTCAGGATCCATTGTCCCTTCACACAGATGACCTGTCTCAGGTGAGTTGTTCATGTCAGACAAAATGATCCTTCCATCTCACTGACCACATGTCCATTCTCTCGCAGGACCTCCATCTGATGGGCTGGGTCATCTGGAGTCATTCCCCCCACCCCAAATACGCAAGAGACCATCTCAGAGGAGAGCTCTGATGAGGCCACTGTAAAGGCACCATCGCTATCACCTGTACCCTCCACCAGTGCAGAGACACACACCTCGGTGAGCAACGTTAATGAACAGGCTTCTGGGGCACAATCTGGTGAGCACCACACTGTTGCTGATACACATCAGGTGGAGATGGGAACATCCAAGGGAGTCAGCAGTCGGAGGTTCGCTGGATCCCAGGACTCAGCTGAGTCCCAGTCAGATGCCGAGCCTCTGGGCAAGGTTATGCTAGAGTTGATGCAGATGATCGGTCAGGGGATGAGATTCATGAGGGGATGTCAGGGGCATTTGAGCATATGCACAGCTGATGAGAGGAGTCCCAAAGGCTACGGATGCTGGAGATGATGCCGACAATGCATGGCGCCAAAGCCAACACTGCTAGGGTGGCAACAGCAGTGAGAAACTTGGAGCACGACATCAGCGTCTCAGTGGTGGTGCCCACGACATGGCCAGGTCTGTGACAACCATGGCTGCGCGCCACGACATCATGTCCCAGTCGAGGGACATGTCCCAGATGCAAGTGGACATTGCTGAGGCACACCAGAGCATGGTCCATTCGCTGAGGACCATCGTTGAAGGCATCAACACCATGGTGCAGACAATGGGGAACTGCCAGTGCTGGCAGAGCCAGATGATACAGAGGCCTTTGGTGCTCACTCCAGCTGCCTCTCTTTCCCTTGGAGACCCCCAGGGCCCCATGGGCACCATCAGGGAGGAGAAGGCGCTGAAGGTCAACCTGGGGCCATGCACTAAGGAGACAACAGCGATCTCCAGTTCTTCCGAATCTCCCCCCTCCGGCTCCAGGCTCTCCGGAGAACGCCCACCAAGAGCATCAAAGACCACAGGGTGCGGAAAGCACTATCTGTGGATAGGCGGTATTCCCTTGCCCATCCAGATTCAACAGGTACATGGTGACCCTGAGTTGCACTTCAGCTCCACCCTCCACATGCCCCCCATCCCCAAACCAACCCCACCCCTCAGCCGTTCCCCCCGACATGTGGCCCTCCACACTGCACCCATGTCCCCATTGGTGAGTGACACCGGGGAGCCTCTATCCTCACCACCCATCCCTGACAACAGAGGTACCGGTGGCTGCCGCAACCTATATCAATGATAGGCTCTGCGGCTCCTGTCATGTCTTCCCAGTAGGGTCTAGTGTGGGTCTTCTCACTGAGTGTGTTATCCTGCCAGCAAGGTGGCACCTGGTTATGCTGTGGAGAGGATCACGTGGTGCCACCAATCACCACCATGCTTAGAGGCTTGTGTGTGGGCGATCCTACAGGTGGGGGTGGGGCAGGGAAGTGTGCATCTGCCGGGAGTATAGCTGCAGTGTGATGTGGGTCCTGGGTGTCACACACAGGTTTTGAAAACCTGTCCAGGGGAAGGATGGGGGAGCAGGGGTGTGGTGGGCAGACAGGGCTTGGAGACTGCTGGTGGTCCTGTAGAGTGGGCTAGCTGATAATGTAAATGTTGAGGCCTCTGCCCTGAGAGGAGCCAGCGAGGATGCCAAAGGCCACGGTGCATGTGTCCTTTGTTTGGGGTGACCTCTGCTATTCCCCTGCTTCCCCTGCAGTGGGATGAGCGCACTAAGGTGTGCAGGCACCTGGTGTGCCACTGATTGAGCTTGGCCACGCCCATCCTGCTGATCAGTCAGCTGGGGTCTGAGGGTTTCCAGAGGAGTGGTCTGGTGGGTTCCCAAATGACCAGAGGCTCTGTGAACATTTACAGGACTCAGTGAGCAGCCAGCCAAATGAGCAGCCAGGGGCCTGTAACTTGTACCAAATGGGTGTGTTTAAAACAAATACTGCAGCAATGGCATTCTGAGCCAGGCCTCCCCGATCCCAAGGCTGACACCCCGAATCCACGGAGCTGTCAGCAAGTCGCTCCCCGTTCCTCCCCCGACCTTGGCAGCTCCAGCAAGTGGTACAGTTTTCAACAGTTTTTTAAACTTTGCTTACCTTATCTCTCCCCCTCAGCAGCCATGGCGCTCTGTCCCCGTTTGGAAATACCTGTAGTAAACCATGCCCGCGGAGCATCGCGGTGGCCTGGAGCACACTGGGTCAAACCCGCTAATCGCAGTTAAATGAATGCAAATACTTGTTTTGCATGCTGCCGCCACGGAGCACGAACCCCATTATCCTGCTCCAGGCTGACATGAAACTAAGGCTGGATCACATGACAGGCTTCATTTATAGCGACGGCATGCCGTTATCCTTTGAAGGCATGTTACAATGGATTAGATTACAATAGACCAGATCGCAATAGACCATATTACAATAGACCAGACTACAAGAGACCAGCAATAGACCATATTACAACAGACTAGATTACAATGGACCATATTACAATGGACCAGATTACAATGGACATGATTACAACAGACCAGATTGCAATAGACCATATTACAATAGATCATATTACAATGGACCAGATTACAATAGACCAGATTACAATAGATTAAATTACAATAGATCATATTACAATGGACCAGATTACAATAGACCAGATTACAATAGATTAAATTACAATAGATCATATTACAATGGACCAGATTACAATGGACCATATCAAAATAAGTGTATTTTTGTGCAGTTTGGCATGGTGTTTCCCGTCGGGTTTTTGGGGTGAGATCCAGACCTGTATTCACCAATGCTTATTCATTTTTGAGGAGTTTCTTACAGGTCAAATGCACAGTTCGAAACGTTTTCTGCAGTGGGGAACTAAACTCGCCAGCCAGATCGGCTGCTCAGAGATCGGGGTGCCATTTTGAAAGGGTGTCCGACCTTTTAGTGAGCTTGATTGTCCCCCACACTCCCCACCCACACACAATGCGACAACCCACATTTATGGACATCACCACCTCCCCCTGCCCAAGTGAACACTCCACGCTATGGGGTCACTGAGGGTCCCCTCACCTTAAGGTCTTCCCCCTTTCAGGTCCCCCTTCACCACCCCAATCTTCATGATGCCCCTTCAGGGGCTGGTTTAGCACCCTGGGCTAAATCGCTGGCTTTTAAAGCAGACCAAGCAGGCCAGCAGCACGGTTCAATTCCCGTACCAGCCTCCCTGAACAGGCGCCGGAATGTGGCGACTAGGGGCTTTTCACAGTAACTTCATTGAAGCCTACTTGTGACAATAAGCAATTTTCATTTTTTCATATCCTCCCTTCATCCCCCAACCCTTCAGCCCACTTTCATGAGCATGACCCCCATAGGGCAGCACGGTAGCACAGTGGTTAGCACAGTTGCTTCACAGCTCCAGGGTCCCAGGTTCGATTCCCAGCTTGGGTCACTGTCTGTGTGGAGTCTGCACGTTCTCCCCGTGTGTGCATGGGTTTCCTCCGGGTGTTCCGGTTTCCTCCCACAGTCCAAAGATGTGCAGGTTAGGTGGATTGGCCATGCTAAATTGCCCTCAGTGTCCAAAAAGGTTAGGTGGGGTCACTGGGTTACATGGATAGGGTGGAGGTGTGGGCTTAAGTAGGATGCTCTCTCCAAGGGCCGGTGCAGACTCGATGTGCCGAATGGCCTCCTTCTGCATTGTAAATTTGATTAAATTCTATGACCCCTTCAGGCTTGACCCTTGGCAGTGCCAACCTGACACCCTGGCACTGCCTTCCTGGCACCCAGGTAGTGCCCCTGACCCTGGCAGTGCAACCTGGCACCCTAACTGCCAGTTTGGCACTGCCAGGGTGCCCGATGTCCGCTTGTTGTGACGAGGGCTGGAATGCTCCGGCTATTGGGATTCTCTTTCCCGCTGGCAGCACATCCCGCCCACGGGTTTCCCAGCGACGTGGGGTGGCGTTAATGGGAAATTCCATTGACAAGCAGTGGGAGTAGAGAATCCTGCCGCCAGTGAAAGGCACGCTGCCGAGAGACATGTGGCTGGGGGACAGGATAATCCCGCCCAGTACTAATCGGCACCCAGATGAGGCCTGGTTGATGCAGCTGGTGACTCCCGGGTGCCGGAGAATGAGGCCACAACCCTAATGGGTGGGCGTGATCCAGATCGTGCCGCGGGTTGGATGACTCTCACACAGTATTGTGCCTGGCACAAAGCCCGTTTTTGGCCTCTCCCACGATCCCCCGGCGTAACGGGATCGACACCGGGCACAGCGCGGTGGGAAAACCCCACCCATTGTTTTGTTTTTGGAAGGACAAAGGAAATTTCAAAAGGAATTATTGATAAAATCGGGGAATGAGACAAAAGTCATTGATGAAATTCATTGGCACTAAATGTGTTGTATTGTGCTTTGGTAAAAGAACACAGCAATATCTGCACTCTGAATAGAAGTGGCAGACTTAGGGGTGCAGGCTCATCGAGTATTACCAGAAGACACTCAAGTTGGTCAGGCTGTGAAATAAAGCTAATAAAAATTTAGGCTTTGTATCAAGAGGAATGGAACATAAAAGCCAAGAGGCAAAAATAAACCTGTATAAAACCTCAATAAAACCTCAGATAGAGTACAGTCTGCAGTTTTGTGCTTCACATTATAGGAAGGATATTGAGGCTTCAGTGAGAATGCAACATAAATTCACTAGGATACTGCCTGCTATGAGGAAATACAAACATGTAAAGAGCCTGAAATGTCAGACTTTTTTCATTGGAACAATGCAGATTGTAGGTTGATACAATAAAATACCATACGAAAGGATGGGACAGGATACATAATTGCAGATTGTAATTGAGGGGTCAAGAATGGTAGTTGTTAGTGATTTAGAATGGAGGGCAGGAAAGACTTATTTTTACGCTCACCGCTGTGAGGCTTTGGAACTCTCCACGAGGATTAATGGTTGAGGTGGAATCTATGAAACTTTCAAGATTAGATGAGGCAAAATTAGAGGATGAAGGAAAAAGGGTAGAATGGATACGGGAACAAGTGGGTAAATGTGACTTGGTTTGATTTCCTGCATGGAGAGGACACGCTGACAATGGATCTGTTGGGTTGAATGGCCTCTTCCCAGATTGTAACTTCCGTGCATTTTCATGAAATAGTTCTCAAACTTTGGATGGTCAACGTTAATGCCCAATTATCTCACCACTGATTAAGAGGGCGTCTGTGGACACTGCTGGTAAACTAATACAAACACAGAACAAAACAAAATAAGATGAGTAAAAGGCCTTTGGCACTTGCAACATGCTCTATCCTTCAACATGATCATGTCTTCTATTGCAGCTCTCCCTTCCCACATTATCCCCATATTTCTTACTTCTCATAGTACCAAAAATACTTCTGTCTTGAATATACTGAATGACTGACCATCAATGTTTCTCTGGAGTAGGGGGTTACCATTGACCAGACACTGAACTGGACCAGCCACATATATACTGTGACTACCAGAGCGGGTCAGAAGCTAGGAATCCTGCGGCGAGTAACCTACCTGCTGATTCTCCAAAGCCCGTCCACCATCAATGAGGCTCAAGTCAGGAGCATAGTGGAATACTTTCCACTTGCCTGAATGAGTGAAGCTCCAACAACACTCAAGAAGCTTGACACCATCAGGACAAAGCAGCACCCTTGATTGGGTACCCCTTCCACAAATATTCTATCTCTCCACCACCAACGAACAGTGACAACCGTGTGTACCATTTACAAGATTCACTGCAGTAATTCACCAAGATTCCTGAGACAGCACCGTCGAAACCCACGACTACTCCATCTAGAAGGACAAGGGCAGCAGAGACCTGGGAACACCGCGACCTAGAGGTTCCCTCCAAGTCATTCAGCATCCTTAGAAATATATCAGCGTTCCTTCACTGTCACTGGGTCAAAACCCTGGAAGCACCTCCCTAACAGCACTGTGATATACCTACATCACATAGATTGCAACGGTTCAAGAAGGCAACTCACCACCACCTTCTCAAGGGTGACTAGGGATGGGCAATAAATGCTGGCCTAACCAGCGAAGGCCAGATCCCGTAACTGAATAAACAAAGAATTCTTACAATTCACAATCGTATGAGAAAATAATGCAGATCATGATTGAGGAATGAGATAGGAATGAGCAGCGATGGGGAAAAGGAGAGTGCTAGAGTGATGAGGGAGGTGGGGGCAGGGGGGAGCAGTGATGGCGGAAGAGATACTGGAGGTGGTTGGGCAGGAGCAGTGACAGGGAAGGAATAGTGGGTGAGGTGGGGGGGGGGGGTGGAATGATGGGGAAACGTATAGTGGAGGGGAGATGGGGAGGAGCAACAATGGAGGAAGGGATAGTGGGGGGGGGGGTGGTGGTGGTGAAGGGCAGGCTTGATTTTGGGGAGCCTGGGTTGACAGCTTTTCTGCAACTCCTGCCAAATTGAACCGGGCCTGATTACAATTTTTCCTTTCCGTTTCCTGGCTGTGGCTAGCCAGATTGAGAGGTTGCTGCATAAGTCCTTGGACTCCAGGCCGAGTCAGAGAGGTGTTACAACACACTGGGCTGGGCAAGTACGGGGTCAGATCAAGCCCTACTCGTCCTGGAGTCACAACACAAGGGAAATTATCAATAATTCTGATAAAAATACCCAAAGTCTTTGGTCCTTGGCTGCCCAATAATTGCAGTCACCAGGTTTGTAAGGTGAATAATAATTACCCTACATTTATACCAAGAACTATCGTGAAATATACAGTAAATACAACTGTAATACCAACCAATACCTTTTTACCCCTTTTAACTGTCCCACCCTCTACCCACATACTCAATGCAGACAAACACAGAGGGGGAAAAGGGGGAAAAATAATAAGGATGAAAGATAAGAGTCTTTGCTTCGGATTGAAGTTCTTTTAGCACATTTTCTTCACAGCAGACTTGCTGATTACATATTCTGGTTCACAGACAGTAATGGCCTTCTTTGTAGAGCCAGTCATTCATTTGGGGTCCCTGTAGGTGAGAAAAAGTGGTACTCACAGGCAGCAGACATTCTGGAGAAGCACCTTATTTCTCATCAAACTGGCTTTCACTCACAGGCAGCAGGCTTTCTAGAGAAAAATGGAAAGGAACAAATAGTTTCCATAGACAGGGAACAAATAGGAACAATCCTTACAGAGGAGAGGAGCCAGGAAGATTTGGGAGGTAAGGGGCTGATGAGTGAGCTAGGAAGATCCTAGTCCAGAGCTGGGAAAGATGGGGGGGGGGGGGGATCCACAGGGTGATCCGGACATAGGCAACATCTGGGAAAGTCAGAGGAGATCAGGGGTGGGGGCCACATTAGAGGCTGAGGTAGGGGGAGATCTGAAGGATTGGCATGGGAGGGAAGATCAAAGGCCTCGTAGAGGAAATCAGAGGAGCCATGGGGATCAGCAGAGTCAGGAGTGGGGTGATTGTTTTTTTTTATTCATTCATGGGATGTAAGCTTCTCTGGCTAGGCCAGCATTTATTCCCTATTTTTAATTACCCTTGAGGAGGTGGTGGTGAGCCACCTTCTTGAGCCGCTGCAGTCCATGTGGTGTAGGTACTCACAGTGCTGTTAGGGGCGGGGTAATTCTGAGCGTCGGGTCTTGGTAAGAGCGCAAATAGAGGGATGTTCCTTTCTTGAAGAGTGACGTCAGGAAATATTATTCATCTGTCTTGTTTCTGATAGCTTGTCAGTCATGTGCAGAGCTAATAGAGGAGCAGGTAAGGCTTCAACTCCAAGGCAATTGACCAGTTCAATCTTCTTTTATGCTTTGGTCTGCTCTCTTGACAAATAAAAACAAAATCAAGCAAATTGTTTGATAAGGAAGCAAATGTTGTTCTCTAGTAATTATATTATACATACCAAAAGAGTCGGACATGATATATTGTTACACATCATTAATTAAAAAAAACATGGAGCTGTCTTGTAACTGGTTTTTAATTGGGTAGACTCTCCCCTTTGTGTCTATTCCCATAGGGTATTGATGTTTCGAGATTCTAATGTACACATCCAAAACGATGTAAAATATTCCACGAGTCACTGAAAGGATCTTATCTGAGATGACAATATGAGAAATTGAACACATTTTAGCCCAACTTCTAATTGATCAAACAGTTCTCATTTCCTATTTTGCTACACATTTGGAGAATCTTTATTTTCCAATTGTCCATGTCAAATTACGTTTTGCCTCCATTTTTGCCTGCACGAGTGGAATTATCTGTTCTGAGAAGTGATGGTTGTATAATTGTGCAATTTCTTCAACTCCTCCTCGTAGAACCTGGTCTTAATTTTTCCATTTAGCTTTTCTCACGTATAGATAGATAGTTTTTCTGTTGCGTGTTGATCTTTTTAAAATTGAAGATTTAAATTTCCTACCACCAAAATCTGTGAGGCAGTTATGTACAGCTTAGGTGCAAACTACCCCACTATATCAAGGCTGTCTTTGGGCTTTTCAAGTTAGAACGTAGGAACAGGAGTAGGCCATTCAGCCCATCGAGCCTGCTTCGCCATTCAATACGATCATGGTTGATCGGACTCGTCAGTACCTTTTACACCCACTATTCCCATAATCCTTTACGTTATAGTTAATCAAAAATCTACCAAGGGAGGTGCGGTGGCGCAGTGGTCAGCGCTGCTGCTTCACGGCGCCAAGGACCTGGGTTCGATCCCGGCCTCTGGTCACTGTCCGTGTGGAGTTTGCACATTCTCCCTGTGTTCTGCATGAGTCTCACCCCCTCAACCTAAAGATGTGCAGGGTATGTGGATTGGTTATGCTAAATCGCCCCTTAATTGGAAAAAAAAGAATTGGGTACTTACAAATTTAACAAAAGAAATCAGAAATCTACCAATCTCTACCTTAAACATACTCAGTGACTGAGCTTCCACAGCCCTCCGGGGTAGAGTTCCAAAGATTCACAACCTTCTTGTGCAAAGATATTTCTCCTCATCTCTGTTCCAAATGGCATCCCCCTTATTTTGAAATTGTGTCCCCAGTTCTGGACCCCGCAAACAAGTAAAACATCTTACATGCAACCACCCTGTGTATTCCTGTTTTCAATTAAATGACCTCTCATTCTTCAAAACTCTATAGAGAATACAGACCCACTTTGCTCAATCTTCACAAGACAGCCCGCCATCCCCGGAATAAGTCTGGTGAACCTTCATTGCACTCCCTTTGTGGCAATAATATTCTTTCTGTGGTAAGGGGGCAAAATTGCACACAGTACTCCAGTTGTGGGGTAACCAAGCTCCTATACAATTGCAGCAAGACTTTGTGAATCCTGTACTGAAATCCTCTTGCAATTTAGCATGGCCAATCCACCTAACCTGCATTTGTAGACTATGGGAGGAAACCGGAGCACCCGGAGGAAACCCACACCGACACGGGGAGAAACTGCAAACTCCGCACAGTCACCCAAGGCCGGAATTAAACTTGGGTCCCTGGTGCTGTGAGGTAGCAGTGCTAACCACTGTGTCACCGTTAACCTTCAGTGATGTATGGAAAAGGACAGCTTTGTACATTTACACTTTCTAATTTCTTACCATTTAGGAAATATTTTGCACATCAGTTCCTTCTACTAAAGTAGTGCAACCCTGCTTGCTCCTTTTGTAATTAAATATAAAATTGTATGTTAATCTAAACAACAGTTTTTCATTTGCAATCAATAATTGAATAGGCAGAATTCAGAAATTCTTCAGAATAGGAACATGGTGGTTTCAGGCAATGAGTAATTGATCTTATTGTTATGAAGAATTTAGATCACCTGCCTACAATCTGGCACTATTTTAGAATCTAAAATGTTAGGAACACCAAAATACCTGCAAGACCTGTTCCTTTTTATTAATCTCAACTTCAGTTCCTGGTCTTATCATCATGGGTAGGATTCTCCGCTGTCGGGATTCTCCGTTGAGCCGGCAGCGCACCCACACCCGGGGATGCCCACGATGGGAAACCCCATTGGCCGTCTGGCGGGACGGAGAATCCCGCTGCCGGTGGGGGCAAGCCGCACCAAAAACCTGCAGCGGCGGGATGGAGAATCCCGCCCCATATCTCTCAATCCCTTCCCCATTGAAATATGCCGTTACATCTTGAATCCATTTGTGTTTCTTGCTTCAATGGCCTTCACTTCAAGTCTATGAAATGTGTCCCCTGGTATTTGAACCCTTTGTCCATCTGGAGAAAGTTGTCTAAATCAACCTTCAAAATCTTTGAAAAATTTTCAGGCAGGTCTCTTCAAAGTCTCCTCTTTTGTTCAGGGAAAAACCCAACTTCCTTAACATTCCATGTCATTTAGAAGCCTGGGGCCATCTTAGTCACTTGCCTCTGTACACTTTCAGGGGCTATAACATATTTGGTGCAAATGTGATTCCGAAGAGTCACAGTCATTTTCAATAGAATATTTTTCAACAATGTTCACATAATCACTAACACTATTTGAAAAAGCAGTGAACAATTGGAGGCTAGCACACTAGTGGAGGTCAAGTGTAGATTTTCTTTTGCATGAATGAATTAATTTGTGACACACTTAGCAAACAAAAGGTTAAGTACAGGGTGCTACTACAGCGGGCAACCTGCACACCTGTGGTCATAAGATAATTTAATGGCAATTAAGCCATTACATAAGGGCCGACACTTAACCCTTTATTCATTAACTGTACTACAAAATTGGTCTATTAATTTAATGATTGCAATTGGGTAGTCAGAACAGACTGTTTTCCAATTAGTATTTATGGTGTGCCATTTTTTTTCTATTTAAGCAGTTTTGCTTTAAATGGGTCTAATAATCAGAGATAGAACTGGCTCTCTCCATCTCTAGCAGAATTTATAAGGGCCACAGTTAGCTTTCTAGCGACGCTTCATCCCAATCGAGAACATTTATTTTTCTTACACTTACAGGATAGATCTGCCACTGGTACAACTGTAGAACTCACAGCAAATTCTTAATTTTAAACCTTGTGGTTTAATGGGAGTTAATGGTTGCCGTTATCACCTCTGGAAGCAGTGACCAAACACATTTCCCTGGAAACAAAATCCTGGATTTGAACTCTGCTGTCTGATACAAACATTTCCCCACAACTTCTTTCTGAAAATAAAACAAGTTTGTTAATCTCATTAAGATAGCTTGCACAGCTCTCAACTATCCCATCACCAATAGCAGGTAAGGAATTATTCGTGTCTTTCAGCGGTTGATTTAGATGTCCAACAAAGGGGTAGGAAAATATTAAGTATTCCTATATTGGATCCAACTTTACTTTCCATGATCTTTCCTCAATTCTCCCAAACTCACTCTTCACTCACAGACCCCACTTAATTAATTTCTGTACTGAAACTTTGCATCCTCTTGGCAGTTAGGACTGCTCATTCTTGTATCCTGCATTGTATTTTTATTGTCCCTCAGGAAGCAGGAAAGATAGGTTGGAATTTTCCATTCTGGAGACCAAGAGCAGTGGTAGATGGGAGATTTGACATGTTTCCTGCTGGTTGGTGATGTGTTTGGTAGGCTGGGTTGAGGTGAACTGCACTTGATGCAGTGTAGCGGAGACAGACCTCCAACACTTCATAAAATGCAACACGATTTTATTCAACATCCAAACTATTATATATGTTCAACTGTGGGTCAACACTATGCTGACTTGACTGGAGACCTGACACTAGCCTGACCAGACGACCTTAGCTACCACATGGTGTAAGCACTGGCTAGCTCACAAGCTCTGACTGTCTCAGAGGCTGGGTCCCGAGAGCCCGGGAAAACTGGTGCCCTCTGGCTTTATAGTGGTCGTGTCCTGTCTGGTGATTGGCTGCTCTGTTCTGTGTGCTTACTGGTCATCCTGTGTGTCAATCACTGCCTGTCTGCACTCCATTGTATACATAGATGTATGTTATGACATTTCCCTCTCTTTTTTTTCTCTATATTGTGTGTGTTGAGATAATAAATATTAATGTGCATGTGCGTGTGGATGGGTATATGTGTGTGACTACATACAGCATGTGCTAAAATGACCTTATCTACTCAGTAAGGTGTCGGTAGTGCAGATATAGGGCAGATGAAACGGTAACAACGATATTTACAGAGGTCAAAACAATAAGGTAACACAGTTGTGCAAACGTTCAGTCTATAAGTTTAGTCTCTGCGGCGGGCGATGAATTCTGGTTGACCGCCTCAAGGGTGGATCAGGGTCCACTTGCACTTGGATAGGCGGGACCGCCGCCAATGCGGTTGTCACAGAGGTCGGCAGGATTGCTGGTAGATCGGTGGCCTCGTGATAGGGCACGTCCGGAGGAAGCATTATGTGAGGCGGGACATCATGGTTAGGTGGCGGGCGTGGAACTCTGCGCAGCGCCCATCTGTTGCATCGCAGGAAGGAGCCATCAGCCATGCGGACGAGGAACGATCTCAGGGCCACTTGCTTGACCACCACAGCTGTGGCGGACCAGCCGCTGTCAGGCAACTGCACACGAACACGATCAGTTGAGACCAGCTCGGGGAGATCCGTGGCATGAGCGTCGTATGCTGATTTATGTTGGGCCAGAGACTGCTGCATCTTTTGTATGACCGTGAGGTGGTTAAGGTCTGGAACATGGATGGTTGGAACCATGGTTCGCAGAGTGCGATTTTCCTGGCGTCCGATGTGGCCTCAAGATCGGTGGCTTCGAGATAGAGTTGGAACTTTTGTTTGAAGATCCTTCAATTTGGACCGAGGTTGCCGGTGATGCGGAGCTGCGGAGGAGGGCTGACGTTTTCCATGTCACCGGATGGCTGTTTGCTGGTCAGCGATAATTCACTCAAGGTAGGTCCGTCAAATTTTCAGCATCACTCAGCTGATACCATGATGTGTTGGGTAGGCCGGGTCGAGGTGAACTGCACTTGATGCAGTGTAGCGAGAGACAGACCTCCAACACTTGATAAAATGCAACACGACTTTATTCAACATCCAAACTATTATACATGTTCAACTGTGGGTCGACACTATGCTGACTTGACTGGAGACCTGACACTAGCCTGACCAGACTAACTTAGCTACCACATGGTGTAGGCACTGGCTAGCTCACAAACTCTGACTGTCTCAGAGGCTGGGTCCCGAGAGCCCGGGAAAACTGGTGCCCTCTGGCTTTATAGTGGTCGTGTCCTGTCTGGTGATTGGCTGCTCTGTTCTGTGTGCTTACTGGTCATCCTGTGTGTCAATCACTGCCTGTGTGCACTCCATTGTATACATAGATGTATATTAAGACAGTTGGTGGGGCACATTTTCGAGCCCAATTTCCCATTTTTCAGTTCAATAATTATGCACCAATAAGGAGCTCATCGATTCACGGGGCAGGGCGAGCAGTGATTCATCTGCCCGCACCTGCCTCATGGGGTCGAAGGTCCTGGCACCATACCTTAACAGCACGCACATAGGCATTCACTCATTGCAGTCGAGATGTGAGCTGAGCATCTGCATTACCATGATGAACAAATGCAAAAAATCCTCCACGGTTTAGCGAGGTTAGCCTGGGGATTCGCCTCCATGCACTCCAGGAAACGGGGAGGTCCTCTTTCCGAGGGATGGGAGCAGCAGATCCTCCCACCTGGGACGTGGTCACCAGGGTGGTCAGTGTCATAATGTACATGCAAGTATATGATGGTACACACAGACAGTTAGTGACACAAAGGATGACCAATGAACATACAGAACACAGCAGCCAATCACCAGACAGGACACAGCAACTATATAGCCAGGGGGCACTAGTTTTCCCGCTCTCTTGGGATGCAGCCTCTGAGACAGTCAGAGCCTGTGAGCAACAACTAGAACATACACCATGTGGTAGTAAGATAGTCTGGTCAGGTTAGCCTCAGGTCTCCAGTCAACTCAGCATAGTGTCAACCCACAGTTCAAGCATGTTTAATAGTTAAGAGTTTAATAAAATAGAGTTGCATTTCTTCAAGTGTTGGAAGCCTGTCTCTCTCTCTGCTCCAGTAAACACAGTCCCCGCAGACCCAGCTTACCCAACACATCAGCCAGTTCCTGTGGGGAACCCTGCAGTGCAGGAAAAGGATGGATGATCTGATACACCTTGCCAGGTAAGTGAAACTCACTTCAAACTCACAGTCTCATAAGGGCATCAGGCACACAGGGATGTCATATATTACCAGCTGATAGGATACCAGCACTGAATGTCTGATAGCCACTTTATGATCACTATCTCATATAAGATCCTACACAAGGATCCCTTACTGGGGGGGAGGGTGGGAGGGGCTGGTGGTGCTCAGCACACACAACAGGCATGCATGCTTTTGGGCTGCTCACATCACAGTCAAACCACCTGTCTTCATGCAGGTCAAGGTCACACACAAATGGTAGGAGAAGGTGAAGACCAGAGGGGGAACGCCAGAGCTGAGGACACACTCCTCGCAAGAGGAGTAAGAAAAGAAGAAACGTCGGAGGAAGATACCAAGCAAACGCCTCAGCCGCAGAACCCAGAGCTCCTCAGATGAGGATTTTGAGGAAACATCCAAAGAAGACCCATCATTATGGTCACCTGCACCCTCCACCAGCGCAGGGACATGCACCTCAGTGGTGCTAGAGTAAACATGGGGCCACAGTCTGGTGTTCCCCTCACAGGCATGTGTCCGCAGCAAGGGGAGGCAGTGACAGCTGAAGTCTCTGACACTCAGAGGACTGCAGTGGACCAAGCTCCTGCTGAATCTGATGATAAATCTTTGCATTTGGCCTTGAGAGAAATGTTGGGGATGCAAAGACAGGCAAGGGAACATCAGACAGGGTTGTCAGAGGCTGTCACCAGACTGGAATGAAGGATGGATAAGTCCATCCATGTTCTGTCCATGTTGTGGCTCCAACATTCGAGCACATTGAAATCTACATTGGAAATTTACATCTACATCGGAGGCCCAGATCCAGCAGTTTCTGCCCAATTTGCTCTCAGACCTGCACACCATTGCTTAGCAGACACAGGGGCGAGATGGGAGGGGACAGGGAACATCTACCTCCCTCAAGGTTTCCCTTCTCCTCAAGGAATCAGGGTGCGGCTTTTGGGCAACCAAAGGGAAGAAATGTGCCAGCCATGTACCCCGGGGCATCCACCCAGGGCACTTCAAGGCTGTTCTGTCATTTCAAGTCCCTTCTGCCTGTGACTCCATAAATGCCAGCAGGCCAGGCCGAGGAGGGTGCACCTAACCCGATGCAGAAGAACCATAGTAGATTGTGGCCATTGAGACCTCAAACCTGCAGAGGATACCTGCCAAAGTAATCTCAAGCAATAGGTCAACAGACTGCCCTGCCTCTGCTGTGGTTGTAGAGGTTCCACCAAGGCATAGAAGTAGAGTTAGGAAAATTAAGTTTTGAATGCACAAAGTGTTCCTTCACTGTCCATAATGTGCTCTATTGTAAATATATTTTGCATTTATCTTGCTCCAAGTTTCAGGTATTGAATGTCTGCTCAATGTGATGGAAGGTCCTGGGTTCATTCAAGAGTACAAAATGAACTGCCCGCCAGCCCCATCAATTAACTCCCACCTTGTGGCTCAGTTTCATCAAGTCTCAATCAATCTCATCACAGTGAAACACCTTTAGTTGCGCATCAGCAACATGAACAAAGGCACTTCCTGTATGAAAATGATGGCCGGACAAGATACATTTAACCCTAGCATCTTTGGCAGATATTATATGACCTCATGAGAATTGTTGATCTAGGTTAGTGATTATCCTGATGCTGTCGCATTGAAGTCTGCAGTTTGTGGATGTTATTGGCATTTGACGTGACCAATGGTGGAGTCTTTTCACCCAAATCCACTTTATTTCATGATAATGAAGTCTTGGTTGAAATAGTATTCAATGTCGAGCACCCTAGACTTTCACACCACCCTGCAGCATCATTTTGTTCCCACATTTAACGATGAACCTTATTCCTTTAGTAGTTCCCGTGCTCCCAATTCTAATTGTCCAGTGATGGAACTTGGTTCCACTCGATGACATTTGGAATGGCTGATAGACGGCAATGAGTGTGCGCTGAGCTCATCCTGATTAACCTGACCACTTACCTGCAAGGATCATAAATTGCTCCTGAGTGGTCGCCCCTCTGTGAAGTCACAGAATGCAAATCAATACGTAATTCATGGCATGACTGTGCACTCATTGACTTAGGGTTGCTAGAAATGATTGGCCTTTGTGAGACGGACAATGCCGAGGACAGTAATAGTATGAAAACAATGCTGCAGCATCTCCTTAGTGCTCAGCAGTAGCGATGAAGGGAATAAGCAAATTGCCTGCTGTGTCAAAACTGACTGGGCGACATCTCTCCCAAATGCAATGGCAACCTTGGCAGGCTTCTAAAGCATGTAGGATTATGAGTGTTTGTCAATAATCACACAGTGGTCCAGCTGAATTCTGTGAGGACAATGTGAATTTGACTCCCAGCTTGGCTACATGATGCCACATTGCAGATCACGGTGTCCTGATGTCCCATGGCATCTTAGGCTCAGCCTTAATCTTGCACAAGGTTTGGTATTTGGAAATATGGTGCTGTCCGGATGTAGCTCCCTCTTGGGATGGTCAAGCGCTAACCATTTACAAATGTTATTCATCTTTGAGCCGCCTTGCTAAACTGCTGTCACACTGATATGAGTGCATCTGTGTGTGTAGTATCATTTCAGCCTCTTGAAGGATGCCATGGCCACTAAGTTTTGAGTACCGTGGTTGAAAGTACCGCACTATGTGTGGTTGCTTAACGATGTGTGCTTGTGCAGTGCTTACCCCATTCCATAGCAGTCACATGGTCCTGAGGCTATTGTACCTTCCAAGGATGACACCATCATTAGGTTTGATCATGCTTCCTCCATGATCATTTTGAGATTGGTAACCTTTTGTGAGATGTTGAAGATGGCAGTGAAGGTAGAACCATAGAATCCCTACTGTGCAGAAGGGGACCATTCGGTCCATTGAATCTCCACCGATCCCATGAAAGAGCACCCTATCTAGGTCTACTACCCTGCAACATCACCTAACTTTTGGATGCTAGGGGCAATTTAACATGGCCAATCCACACAATCTGCATATTTTTGGACTGTGGGAGGAAACCGGAGCACCCGAAGGAAACTCACGCAGAAATGGGGAGAACATGCAAACTCCACACAGTCACCCAAGGTTGGAATTGAACCTGGGTCCCTGGAGCTGTGAGGCAGCAGTGCTAGCCACTGTGCCGCAGTGCCACTCAGGTTTTGTTGTCTTCCCTGCATTAAAGTGTGCAGAGAACTGCACCCATAACAACCTGTCTTCATCTTATTCCTCCTGGAATCTTGTAGCTATAGTTGTCACAGGCGTAGCTTCCATGTCATGCCCATGTGGCCGGTCTGAATCCTCGCCCTCTTCAAATTCATCCGCTTCAACTTCCTCCTCATCCGAGAAGATGTGCATCTCCTCCATGTTTCCCAGTGGTAACACCCACTATCTTTGCAGGGTTAGGTTGTGCAGAGTCATCAAATAATGACGACGCAGGATATACTCTGCTTTGGCTACTGGAGAACACTGCCTGAGCAGTCCAAACATTTGAAGTGCCACTTTAGGAGGTCAATAGCCTGCTCTATTGAGGACATGTGCATTATGTCCCTCCTCAGATGTACTCTGTGACTGACAAACAGGCATCATCTTAATAATAATCATAATAATCGCCAATCGTCACACGTAGACTTCAATGAAGTTACTGTGAAAAGCCCCTAGTCGCCACATTCCGGCGCCTGTTCGGAGAGGCCGGTACGGGAATTTACCCACGCTGCTGGCCTTGTTCTACATTACAAGCCAGCTGTTTTAGCCACAGTGCTAAACCTGCCCCTGTCTTCATAGGGTACCATCTTTCACCATGGCGCCAATCCTCTAAACACCCTTAAATATTTCTGGTGCCTGGGACTGACTATTAATGAGTCTCACAGGCAGCTGCCAGGGAGCTCGCAAGGCCACATGTGTGCAGCCGATGGTGCTCTGCACTTGAAAAAAGCCTGAAGTCTCAGTGAATCCCACAGTTCAGGCAGCCTTGCTTGCTTCATCAACGTGAACTCAGCCCAAAGGCACTCTCATCATTATACCCTAACATAGTGAGCTCAGCCTCACGACAGTCTCATATTTATACCCCTGACATTGTGGCCTCAACTCTAGGACAGTCTCGTCATTATACCCCTGACAACGTGACCTCAGCCTGAGGACAGTCCCACAAAATACCCCTGACATTGTGACCTCAGCCACAGGACAGTCTCTACAATATACCCCTGACATTGAGTCCCCAGCCCCAGGACAGTCTCTACAAAATACCCTGAAGTCGTGACCTCAACCCCAGGACAATCTCTACATTATATCCCTGATATTGTGTCCCCAGCCCCAGGACAGTCTCTACAATATTCCCCTGACATTGTGGCCTCAACTCTAGGACAGTCTCGTCATTATACCCCTGACAACGTGACCTCAGCCTGAGGACAGTCTCTACAATATACCCCTGACATTGTGACCTCTGCCCCAGGACAGTCTCTACAATATACCCCTGACATTGTGTCCTCAGCCCCAGGACAGTCTCTTCAATATACCCCTGACATGTGTCCCCAGGACAGTCTCTTCAATATACCCCTGACATTGTGTCCTCTGCCCCAGGACAGTCTCTTCAATATACCCCTGACATTGTGTCCTCAGCCCCAGGACAGTCTCTTCAATATCCTCCTGACATTCTGTCCTGAGCCCCAGGACAGTCTCTACAATATGCCCCTGACATTGTGTCCTCAGCCCCAGGACATTCTCTACAGTATACCCCTGACATTGTGTCCTCAGCCCCTGTACAGTCTCTACAATATACCCCTGACATTGTGTCCCCAGTCTCAGGACAGTCTCTACAATGTCCCCCTGGCAGGCCTCCGAAAAGTTCCAGAGGTGTAGAGGAAAGGATTGCAAAGATGATTCTGGATAGGAGCGAAAGCAACAGGATAGTTGTTATGGGGGACTTTAACTTCCCAAATATTGACTGGAAACGCTATAGTTTGAGTACTTTAGATGGGTCCGTTTTTGTCCAATATGTGCAGGAGGGTTTCCTGACACAGTGTGTAGATAGGCCAACGAGAGGCGAGGCCATATTGGATTTGGTATTGGGTAATGAACCAGGACAGGTGTTAGATTTGGAGGTAGGTGAGCACTTTGGTTATAGTGACCACAATTCGATTACGTTTACTTTAGTGATGGAAAGGGATAGGTATATACCGCAGGGCAAGAGTTATATCTGGGGAAAAGGCAATTATGATGCGATGAGGCAAGACTTAGGATGTATCAGATGGAGAGGAAAAATGCAGGGGATGGGCACAATGGAAATGTGGCGCTTGTTCAAGGAACAGCTACTGCGTGTCCTTGATATGTATGTACCTATCAGGCAGGGAGGAAGTAGTCGAGCAAGGGAACCGTGGTTTACTAAAGCAGTCGAAACACTTGTCAAGGGGAAGAAGGAGGCTTATGTAAAGATGAGACATGAAGGTTCAGTTTGGGCGCTCGAGAGTTACATGTTAGCGAGGAAGGACCTAAAGAGAGAGCTAAGAAGAGCCAGGAGGGGACATGAGAAGTCTTTGGCAGGTAGGATCAAGGATAACCCAAAAGCTTTCTATAGATATATGAGGAAAAAACGAATGACTAGGGTAAGAGTAGGGCCAGTCAAGGACAGTAGTGGAAGTTGTGCTTGGAGTCCAAGGAGATAGGAGAGTTGCTAAATGAACATTTTTCGTCAGTATTCACACAGGAAAAAGACAAGGTTGTCGAGGAGAATACTGAGATTCAGGCTACTAGACTAGAAGGGCTTGAGGTTCATAAGGAGGATGTGTTAGCAGTTCTGGAAAGTGTGAAAATAGATAAGTCCCCTGGGCCAGATGGGATTTATCCTAGGATTCTCTGGGAAGCTAGGGAGGAGATTGCTGAGCCTTTGGCTTTGATCTTTAAGTCATCTTTGTCTACAGGAATAGTGCCAGAAGACTGGAGGATAGCAAATGTCCCATTGTTCAAGAAGGAGAGTAGAGACAACCCCGGTAACTATAGACCAGTGAGCCTTACTTCTGTTGTGAGCAAAGTCTTGGAAAGGTTTGTAAGAGATAGGATGCATAATCATCTGGAAAGGAATAATTTGATTAGAGGTAGTCAACACGGTTTTGTGAAGGGTAGGTCGTGCCTCACAAACCTTATTGAGTTCTTTGAGAAGGTGACCAAACAGGTAGATGAGGGTAAAGCTGTTGATGTGGTGTATATGGATTTCAGTAAAGCGTTTGATAAGGTTCCCCATGGTAGGTGACTGCAGAAAATACAGAGGCATGGGATTCAGGGTGATTTAGCAGTTTGGATCAGAAATTGGCTAGCTGGAAGAAGACAGGGTGGTGGTTGATGGGAAATGTTCAGACTGGAGTCCAGTTACTAGTGGTGTACCACAAGGATCTGTTTTGGGGCCACTGCTGTTTGGCATTTTTATAAATGACCTGGAGGAGGGCGTAGAAGGATGGGTGAGTAAATTTGCAGATGACACTATAGCCGGTGTAGTTGTGGACAGTGCGGAAGGATGTTACAAGTTACAGAGAGACATAGATAAACTGCAGCGCTGGGCTGAGAGGTGGCAAATGGAGTTTAATGCAGAAAAGTCTGAGGTGATTCCTTTTGGAAGCAATAACAGGAAGACAGAGTACTGGGCTACTGGTAAGATTCTTGGCAGTGTTGATGAGCAGAGAGATTTTGGTGTCCATGGACATAGATCCCTGAAAGTTGCCACCCAGGTTGAGAGGGTTTTTAAGAAGGCGTACGGTGTGTTAGCTTTTATTGGTAGAGGGATTGAGTTTCGGAGCCATGATGTCATGTTGCAGCTGTACAAACCTCTGGTGCGGCCGCATTTGGAGCATTGCGTGCAATTCTAGTCGCCGCATTATAGGAAGGATGTGGAAGCATTGGAAAGGGTGCAGAGGAGATTTACCAGAATGTTGCCTGGTATGGAGAGAGGATCTTATGAGGAAAGGCTGAGGGACTTGAGGCTGTTTTCGTTAGAGAGAAGAAGGTTAAGAGGTGGCTTAATTGAGGCATACAAGATGATCAGAGGATTGGATAGGGTGGACAGTGAGAGCCTTTTTCCTCGGACGGTGATGTCTAGCACGAGGGGACATAGCTTTAAGTTGAGGGGAGATAGATATAAGACAGATGTCAGAGGTAGGTTCTTTACTCAGAGAGTAGTAAGGGCGTCGAATGCGCTGCCTGCAACAGTAGTGCACCCGCTAACACTAAGCGCATTCAAATGGTCATTGGATAGACATATGGACGATAAGTGAATAGTGTAGATGGGCTTTAGAGTGGTTTCACAAGTTGGCGCAACATTGAGGGCCGAAGGGCCTGTACTGCGCTGTAATGTTCTATGATCTAGGTTCTATTGTGTCCTCAGCCCCAGGGCAGTCTCTTCAATATACCCCTGACATTGTGTCCTCAGCCCCAGGACAGTCTCTACAATATACCCCTGACATTGTGTCCTCAGCCCCAGGACTGTCTCTACAATATACCCCGGACATTGTGTCCTCAGCCCAAGGACAGTCTCTACAATATAAACCGGACATTGTGTCCTCAGTCCTGGACAGTCTCTACAATATACCCCTGATATACCCCTGACATTGTGTCCTCAGCCCCAGGACAGTCTCTACAATATACCCCTGACATTGTGTCCTCAGCCCCAGGACAGTCTCTACAATAGACCCCGGACATTGTTTCCTCAGCCCCTGGACATTTTGTACAATATACCCCTGACATTGTGACCCACTGCCCCAGGACGTTCTCTACAATATACCCCAGACATTGTGTCCTCAGTCCTGGAAAGTCTCTACAATATACCCCTGACATTGTGTCCTCAGCCCCAGGACAGTCTCTACAATAGACCCCGGACATTGTGTCCTCAGCCCCAGGACAGTCTGTACAATATACTCCTGACATTGTGTCCTCAGCCCCAGGACAGTCTCTACAATAGACCCCGGACATTGTGTCCTCAGCCCCAGGACAGTCTGTACAATATACCCCTGACATTGTGTCCTCAGCCCCAGGACAGTCTCTACAATATACCCCTGACATTGTGTCCTCAGCCCCAGGACTGTCTCTTCAATATACCCTGACATTGTTGCGTCTGCCCCAGGATAGTCTCTTCAATATACCCCTGACAGCAGGGCAGCACGGTGGTGCAGTGGTTAACATTGCACCCTCATTGCATGAGGTCCCAGGTTTGTTCCCGGCACTGGGTCACTGTCCGTGTGGAGTTTGCACATTCTCCCTGTGTTTGCGTGGGTTTCGCCCCCACAACCCCAAGATGTGCAGGGTAGGTGGATTGGCCACGCTAAATTGCCCCTTAATTGGAAAAAATGAATTGGGTACTCGAAACATTTTTGAAAATATACCCCTGATATTGTGATCTCAGCTCCAGGACAGTCCCAGAATCCTCCTCGGATAATCTTATATATAACCTTTGCCCCAGGACAATATTTCACTGCTCCACTCTGTTCTTTGACAATCTCCTAGTTCTGCCTCTGTCTTCTCCCTCCCATCCTATGTCCGAAATCGACCCCGCTGTCCTCTTTCTCTCTTCCACCTCCCCAATCCTCCTTTCATCTCCCTTCTCTCCTCTGGTAATACATTCCATCCCAACCTTGATGTAGTTGTAATACAGGTACTCATAATCCTGCTGTAATGCTCTTAAAGGTAGGCAAAATCCACCTCTACCTACCTTGTTGATGAATTGATACTCTCCAGGAAACAAAAGGGTGCAATTATCTGTTGGCGGGACATTTAATTTGGAGGGTTGCCTAATCCTCGCAATTTGGCCTTTCAATGAGCAATTATTAAGATGTAAATGTGGTCCCTGACATAGATCAGCAGGAAAATCGACCCACCTTTAACCCGGGCAAACAAAATTCAAAAATAACTACAGTTGATGGGAGTGCAGGACAGGCATGTGCCGATGAAAAAGAAAAACAGGAAAGGCTGGATGCAGGAACCGTGGATGACCAAGGAAGTTGCAAGTCTAGTCAAAAAGAAAAAGGATGCACACGTGAGGTCTAGGTTGCTAAAAACAGATCCAGCCCTGGAAGAATACAAGAAAAATAGAAAAGAGCTCAAGCAGGGCAAAAAGGGGGTCACAAAATGTCCTTGGCAGACAGGATTAAGGAGAATCCCAAGGCATTTTATACATATATTATGAACACGAGGGTGGCTCAAGAAAGAGTTGGTCTACTCGAGGACAAAGGAAGTAGGTGAGATTCTTAATGATATTTTGCATCGGTATTCACAAAGGAGAGGGGCACACTGATTGATGCTGTCTCAGAGGGATATGTAAATACTTTAGAACAAGTCGTTATTACGAGGCAGGAAGTGTCAGGTGTGTTAAAAAGCATTAAGGTAGACAAATCCTCAGGGCCAAATGTCATCTATCCTAGATTAATGAGTGTCAGGTGGATGTACCTTTAAGAAATGTGTGTTTATCAAATAGCTGCAGTGATGTCAGTGTGTGGGTGGAGCTGGCCTCTGCTCTGCTTTTTACTTTTGTTTTGTGCTGAAAGCTGGCTTTGGCTCTGTGTTTAGTTTCGCTTTCAGTTAGAGAGCTGCATGTGAACCAAGCAGATGTGTGTATTGATCTTTCACTCCACAAGTTAAAGAATGTCTTCAGCTCATTGATGATTTCAAAGGAATACCTGTTTCTTTTTTTTTAATAAACATTTTATTGAGGTATTTTTGGTATAGCAACAACAACAAAATAAACAAGATACATGAAACCATAAACATAGTGCAAAAACCGTTTACCTCTCATACAGGTCCCACCCTTATTACCCCCCTATTCTAACCTACACTACTCCCCCCTCCCCCCCCCCCCCCGACATTGCTGACGATTAATTTTCCGCAAGGAAGTCGACGAACGGTTGCCACCTCCGGGTGAACCCTAACAGTGACCCTTTCAAGGCGAACTTAATTTTCTCCATACAGAGAAAGCTAGCCATGTCCGATAGCCAGGCCTCCGACTTCGGGGGCTTTAGGTCCCTCCATGCCAATACTATCCGTCTCCGGGCTACCAGGGAAACAAAGGCTAGAACATCTGCCTCTTTCTCCTCCTGGATTCCCGGATCTTCCGACACCCCGAAAATCGCCGCCTCTGGACCCAGCGCCACCCTTGTTTTTAAAACCTTGGACATGACGTCCGCAAAACCCCGCCAAAATCACCGAAGCTTTGGATGTTCCAGAACATGTGGACATTGTTCGCCGGTCCTCCCGCACACTTTGCGCACCTGTCCTCCACCCCAAAGGATCTGCTCATCCAGGCCACTGTCATCTGAGCCCGGTGCACAACCTTAAATTGTATCAGGCTGATCCTGGCACATGTTGCAGACACGTTGAGTCTACTCAACACGTCTGCCCATAAACCTCCTCTATCTCTCCTCCCAGCTCCTCCTCCCACTTGTGCTTCAGCTCCTCGGTCTGCGTCTCCTCCAACCCCATAAGTTCCTTATAGATGTCCGAGACGCTCCCTGCTCCTACCCACCCTCTGGAAATTACCCTGTCCTGAATCCCCCTCAGCGATAGGAGCGGGAAGATTGCCACCTGTTTACGTAGGAAGTCCCGCACCTGCAGATACCTGAATTCGTTTCCCGTCGCCAGCCCAAACTTTTCCTCCAATGCCCTCATACTCAGAAAACTCCCCTCTATGAACACAACCCCCATCCTCTCAATCCTCGCTCTCCGCCGTATCCTGAACCCCTCATCCATACTCCCCGGGGCAAACCGGTGGTTATCACAAATTGGGGCCCAGACCGATGCTCCCACTGCTCCCACATGCCGCCTCCGCTGGCCCCAAACTCTCAGGGTTGCCACCACCACGGGGCTGGTGGAGTACCGCGCCGGCGGGAGCGGCAGAGGCGCAGTTACCAACGCCCCCAGACTGGTGCCCTTACAAGAAACCGCCTCCATTCGCACCCACGCTGACCCCTCCCCCACCACCCACTTCCTGATCATGGCTATCATTAGCCACCCAGTAATAATTGCTAAAATTTGGCAGTGTCAGCCCGCCCTCTCCCCGGCTCCGCTCGAGCATTACCTTCCTTACCCGTGGGGTCTTGCCTGCCCAGACGAAGCCCATGATCACCCTGTTGACCCACTTAAAAAAGGATCGAGGAATAAAAATGGGGAGATATTGAAATACAAATAGGACCGTCATTTTCACCGTTTGTACCCCCCTGGCCATCTACAACGGGAGCGCGTCCCATCTCCGGAAACCGTCCTTCATTTGGTCCACTGGCCGGGCCGGATTCAATTTATGCAGCCGGTCCCATTCCCGCGCCACTTCGATGCCTAAGTACCTAAAACTACCCCCTACTGACCTAAACGGCAGCTCCCCCAGTCGCCCCTCCCGTCCCCTCGCCTGAACCACAAACATATCACTCTTATCCATGTTTAGCTTATACCCCGAAAACCGGCCAAACGCACCTAAAATCTTCATGATTTCCTCCATCCCCTCTACTGGGTCCGAAATGTACAGAAGCAGATCATCCGCATAGAGCGAAACCCTGTGCTCCAACATCCCCCCCCCCCCCCCGCCCCCCCCACTCCCCTGGACCAGTCCCCTCCAGCCCCTTGAAGCTCTCAGAGTAATTGCCAACGGCTCTATAGCCAGTGCAAACAACAGTGGGGAGAGGGGGCATCCCTGTCTCGTCCCCCGGTGCAGTCTAAAGTAGTCCGAAGTTGTCCTGTTCGTCCGCACACTTGCCACCGGAGCCTGATACAGTAACCTGACCCAGTCAATAAAGCCCCGCCCAAATCCGAACCATCCCAGTGCCTCCCACAGATAGTCCCATTCTACCCGATCAACAGCCTTTTCTGCATCCATTGCAATCACTACCTCAACCTCCCTACCTTCGGGGGCATCATGATCACATTTAACAGCCTTCTTACATTGGCCACGAACTGCCTACCCTTAACAAACCCCGTCTGGTCCTTCCCAATAACGTCTGGAACACAGTCCTCAATCCTGAAGGACAAGATTTTGTCCAGCAACTTGGCATCCACATTCAGCAGGGAGATCGGCCTGTAGGACCCACACAGCTCCCTCATAAGAATCAGCAAAATCGTTGCCTGTGACATCGTCGGGGGCAGCACCCCTCTTTCCCTTGCCTCATTGAACATCCTTATCAACACCGGCCCCAATATCCCCGAGACCTTTTTATAAAACTCCATTGGGCACCCGTCCGGACCCGAGGCCTTACCCGTCTGCATGGCCTTCAAGCCCTCCACTATCTCTTCCAGCCCAATTGGGGCCCCCAGCCCTTCTACCCGCTCTCCGTCCACCATTGGGAAATTCTGTCCCTCCAAGAAGCGCCTCATCCCCTTCGGCCCCGTTGGGGGTTCCGACCAGTACAGCCTGCTGTAAAAATCTCTCAATGCCTTATTCACTCCGACCGAATCACCAACCAGGTTCCCCTCACTGTCCTTTACTTTCCCTATCTCCCTAGCTGCCTCCCTCTTCCTAAGCTGCTGTGCAAGCATTCTGCTGGCCTTCTCTCCATGTTCATAAAACGCCCGCCTCGCCTTTCTCAGCTGCTCCACCGCCCTCCCTGTGGTCAGCAAGCTAAACCCCGCCTGCAGCCTCCACCATTCCCTGAGATGCCCTGCCTCTGGGGTCTCCGCATACCTCCTATCGATCTTTTCATAGAATTTCATAGAATTTACAGTGCAGAAGGAGGCCATTCGGCCCATCGAGTCTGCACCGGCTCCTGGAAAGAGCACCCTACCCAAGGTCAACACCTCCACCCTATCCCCATAACCCAGTAACCCCACCCAACACTAAGGGCAATTTTGAACACTAAGGGCAATTTATCATGGCCAATCCACCTAACCTGCACATCTTTGGACTGTGGGAGGAAACCGGAGCACCCGGAGGAAACCCACGCACACACGGGGAGGATGTGCAGACTCCGCACAGACAGTGACCCAAGCCGGAATCGAACCTGGGACCCTGGAGCTGTGAAGCAATTGTGCTATCCACAAGGCTACCGTGCTGCCCCATCCACATTACATCCGATCTGTAATATCTCCTTTACCAGTCTGTCCATCACTGCCCTGTCAACCTTCTCCCTATGAGCCCAGGTCGAGATCAGCTCCCTCCTTACCACTGCCTTCAGTGCTTCCCAAACCACCGCTGTCGAATTTTCCCCCGTGTCATTGACCTGCATGTAGTTCTGAATGCATTTCCTCAGCCGCTCGCACACCCCTTCATCTGCCAAAAGTCCAACATCTAACCTCAGTGCGGGCGCTGGTTACTGTCTTTATTAACCTGCAGGTCAACCCAGTGCGGAGCATGGTCTGAGATTGTGATCGCCGACTACCCCGTGTCCACCACCCCTGCCAGAAAGACCCTGCTCAAAATAAAGAAATCAATCCGGGAATACACTTTATGCACATGTGAGTAGAAGGAGATCCAGCCCCCCCCCCCCACCCCCCCCCCCCCCCACCCCCCACCAGCTCCATGAACCCTCTTAGTTCCTTTGCTATTGCTGGCACTCTGCCCGATTTAGAGCTTGACCGGTCCAAGCCAGGGTCCATAACTGTGTTGAAGTCCCCTCCCATGACCAACCTGTGCGAGTCCAGGTCTGGTATCTTCCCCAGCATCCTCTTTATATACTCCACATCATCCCAATTTGGCGCACACACATTTACTAATACCACCTGCACCCCCTCCAGTTTCCCACTGACCATAATGTACCGACCTCCCACGTCCGAGACTATTCTACCTGCCTCAAACACCACCCGCTTATTGACCAGGATCGCGACCCCTCTAGTCTTTGAATCTAGTCCCGAATGAAACACCTGGCTGACCCAGCCTTTCCTCAGTCTAACCTGGTCCGTTACCTTAAGGTGCGTCTCCTGCAACATCACCATGTCCGCCTTCAATCCCCTAAGTTGCGCAAACACACATGCCATTTTAATTGGCCCATTTAACCCTCGAACATTCCAGGTGATCAGCCTATTTGGGGGGCTCATTGCCCTCCCCCTCCGCCGATCAGTCATCCCCTATTTTAGGCCCGCCACCAGCCCGTGATCCGCACCTCCACTGGTCCATTCCCAGGCAGCCGCCGCCCTCAACCTCCTCTCTGTCCCTCAGCCAAAGTCCCTCCCTCGCCAGCAGAACATTCACCCCTCCTCCCCCCCTAGCAACAACACCCTGTAACCCAATCCCTTTCCTAAACCAAACATATGCACATCCCCCACTGCGCTTTCGAGGTCTAGCTCACCCATCTAGCTTGGTGGCCCCCATCCCAGGTGCCAGATAGTCTCCCATTTATTGTTCCCTCCCCACCTTCCCCCCTGCTCTTGCAAACAAACGCCAACATCAAACAATCCCTACACAATTGCCCAACCGAAAAGCACCAAGATCAAAACTAGCACACCTCCCTCACCCAACAGTGCGCAAATGAAAACCTTAACTCACCCAGCTCGACTGCTGGTTCCAAGCAAAACGAGAAACTTTTTACAAAAACAGAGAACCGAAACAGAGAAAACAGAAACACGAACGTTGCAGCCAAGTTCAAACATTCTCAGTCCTTCGTCAGCCCATTCTGTCTTGCAAAGTCCAACGCGTCCTCAGACGACTCAAAGTAAAAGTGCTGATCCTCATGCGTGACCCAGAGACGGGTTGGGTATAACAGTCCAAACTTCACCTTTTTCTTGAAAAGAATCGCCCTGATCTGATTGAAGCCTGCTCTTCTCCTGGCCACCGCCACGCTCTGGTCTTGGTAAACCCGCAGGATGCTCTTGTCCCACTTACAGCTCCATGTCTGCTTGGCCCACTGCAGAATACGCTCCTTATTCTAGAACCTGTGGAATCTCACCACCGTAGCCCTCGGGGGATCTCCCAGTCGCGGCTTCTTCACAGGTGCTCTGTGAGCCCTGTCCACCTTCAAGGGCCAGGAGAATGCCCCATCCCCCAGCAGCTTCTCAAACATGCCTGCGATGTATGCCCCAGCGTCCGTTCCTTCGGATTCCTCCAGGAGCCCGACAATTCTTAGGTTCTGCCGGCAGGACTTATTCTCTAGATCCTCCACCTTCTCCAGAAGCGTCCTTTGCTGGTCCCTCAGCATCCCCACCTCCAGCTCCACCACGGTCGGATGCTCCTCCTACTCAGCCAGCGCCTTCTTCACCTTCTGGATCGCCTGATCCTGGGCGTCCAACCTGAGCTCCAGCCGCTCAATCAACGCTTTTATCGGGTCCAAGCAGTCCCGTTTCTGCGTTGCAAAGCCCTTCTGGATGACTTGCATCAGCTGCTCCATCGACTGCTGGGTCAACAAGCCAGCGATTCACCCCTCCGCCATGCTGTCCCCTGTTGCAACTACAGCCCAAGTCTTCTCTGCCTTCTTATTTCTGCCCTTACAAACACTTCTAGTCCTTTTCTCCATGCACTGAAGTGGGAATTCAGTAGTGAATTGCCACTGACACCCGTTCTACAATTCAAGTCCGTTAAAAGATCGGGGGAAAAAGTCCAACCAGAGCGGGAGCCACCAAATGTGCGACTTACTCCTTCATAGCCACCACCGGAAGTCCAGTAATACCTGTTTCTGTAGAGAATTTAAACCTTTGTTAAGAAGTGTTTTGGGCTTATGGATGTTGTTAGGAAAGTTACAGTATCAGTGTTTGTAGTTGATAAGATGTTTATTGTGTGTTTATAATGTGTTAACTGAATTCATAGAATAAAAATTGTTTTGTTTTAAAAATACTTTAGATCTCTGTTGCATTACACGTGCAAAGTGGGCCCTTGTGCTCCCCATAACCAAAATCTATTAAAAGTTGTGGGTCAGATGAACTCCATGATATACTTTGGAGTTTTCTAAACCCTGGTCCATAACATGAGGGAGACAAGAGATGAAATCACTGGGCCTCTAACTGAAATATTTGTTTCCTTGTTGGCCACAGGTGAGACCCCAGGGGATTAGAGGAAAGTCAATGTTGTCCCATTATTTAAGAAGGATAGCAAGGATAACCGGGGTAATTATATGGCAGTGAGCACGATGTCAGTGATAGTGAAATTGTTGGAAAAGATTCTCCAATTGCCGATGCCGAAATCGCCTTCGGTGAACGGCCGGAGAACCCCTTTTTACGCTGAAATTGGGGGCGGTGCTGTTTTTCCGATGCTCCGCCCCCCCCTAAAAATGGCATACTCAAGAAGTACACCGCACGCTGTTGGGACGGCTTCAGGACGTCACCTGAGACCCTCTCTCGATGCTCCGCCCCCGGTGGACCGACTTTCCGACAGCGTCGGTAGCGTGTCCTCTCAACTTTCGTAAACCTGGCGTGGCAGCTACGGACTGTGTCCAACGCCACCACAGTGGGGGGGTGGGGGTGGGAACCATTCCGCTGGCGGGGGGGCTTCGGCGGCGGCTGGGGGTACTGGTGGGGGGGTGGTCCGGGGGTGAAGAGGGGGTTGCATGGGGGCAGTTTTGGCAGGCCAGGTCCACGCGCAGCCGGCATAGGCCGCCGCCGTGCACATGCGCGACCATGGACCCAGCAATTCTGCATCCCTATGGGCAGGTAAAGCCGGGGCTTTATGTAGCGCGACTGCTAGCACATAGATGTGCAAATCTATGCACATTTGGATCTATGCACACTCTTATTGCGACTCCATCCTCACTCCTCTGGTCCATTCCCTCCCCACCTAATCCGGGATTCCTCTGATGCCCTGCTTCATAGTGACAGCTTCCAGTTCCCGGGCCCTAACTGCCTCCTATTCACCATGGATGTGCAATCACTTTACACCTCCATCCCACACCAGGATGGCCTGGGAGCTCTTCGCTTCGTTCTCGAAAAGAGGCCCAGACACTTCACATCCACCACCACTCTCCTCCGCCTGGCTGACTTTGTTCTATCTCTCAACAACTTCTCCTTTAACTTATCTCACTTTCTCCAAATCAAAGGTGTAGCAATGGGTACCCGCATGGGTCCTAGCTACGCTTGCCTTTTTATGGGGTATGTGGAACATTCCTTGTTCCAGGCCTATCCAGGCCCCTCCCACAACTCCTTTACCGATACATCGATCACTATTTTGGAGCCGCGTCATGCTCTCGTCCAGACCTGGAAAAATTCATCAACTTTGCTTCCAGTTTCCACCCCTCCATCACTTTCACCTGGTCCATCTCAGACACTTCCCTTCCCTTCCCTGATCTTTCTGTCTCCATTTTCGGAAATAGACTCTACTATTATCCACTACAAGCCCACTGACTCCCGCAGCTATCTGGACTACAGCTCTTCGCACCCTACACCCTGTAAGGACTCCATCCCTTTCTCTCAGCTCCTTCACCTCCGTCGCATTTGTTCCGAAGATGCCACTTTCCAAAATGGTGCTTCGAAAATGTTTTCCTTCTTCCTCAACCGTGGTTTCCCACCTACAGTTGTTGACAGGGCCCTCAACAGTGTGCGGTCCATCTCCTGCGCCACTACCCTCGCCCCCTCCACTCCCTCCCAGTACAAGGATAGAGCCCCCCTCGTTCTCACATTTCACCCCACCAGCCTCCGTATGCAAAGCATAATCCTCCGCCATTTTCGCCAACTCCAGCGTGATGCCACCACCAAACACATCTTCCTTTCACTCCCTCTGTCAGCATTCCACAGAGACCGTTCCCTCTGAGATAATCTGGTCCAGTCCTCCACCATACCCAACTCCTCTCCCATCACCCATGGGACCTTCCCATGCAATGGCAGAAGGTGTAACACCTGCCCCTTTACCTCTTACTAAGGGGCTGGTTTAGCACAGGGCTAAATCACTGGCTTTGAAAGCAGACCAAGGCAGGCCAGCAGCACGGTTCAATTCCCGTGCCAGCCTCCCCGAACAGGCGCCGGAATGTGGCGACTAGGGGCTTTTCACAGTAACTTCATTTGAAGCCTACTTGTGACAATAAGCCATTTTCATTTCATTTCATCCATGCTTAACATCCTAGGCCCAAAACACACATTCCAGGTTAAGCAGCGTTTCACTTTCACCCCTTCCAATTTGGTCTATTGCATTCGCTGCTCCCAATGTGGTCTCCTCTATATCGAGGAGACCAAACGGAGACTGGGTGATGGCTTTGTTGAGCACCTTCTGTCTGTGCGCATTCAGGACCCTGACCTTCCCGTTGCTTGCCATTTTAACATGTCTGTCCTTGGCCTGCTACAATGTTCCAGTGAAGCTCAATGCAAACTGGAGGAACAACATCTCATCTTCCAGTTAGGCACGCTGCAACCTTCCGGTCTCAACATCGAATTCAACACGTCAGATGATTAGCTCTACCCCACCTCGACCCATTTCTTTTTCATCCCATTTCATTTTAACTGTTTTTTTTACCATCTCTTTCTCTCGTTTTTCTTTATATATATTCACCCCCCCATTTTATCCACCTTTCGTTACCCTTTCCCCCCATTGCTTTCCCCTTCCCCTCCCCCACATCTACATGTGCCACAGTTTACTCTCTGATGTTAGTTTCTCTGCAATTTGGCCTTTCACACCTTTTGTTCTCTCTAGGGACTGCCATTAGCACTCTTTCCCCTTGGTTTCTGTGGCTATTAGCACTCCGTTTCCCTGGGTTTCTGTGGCTCTGACTCATCTTTCATTCTCACTCCACAGTATAAATATTTCCCACTTTCTCTGTCTTTAGCTTTGGCAAAGGGTCATCTGGACTCGAAACGTTAGCTCTTTTCTCTCCCTACAGATGCTGCCAGTCCTGCTGAGATTTTCCAGCATCTTCTTTTTGGTTTCAGATTCCAGCATCCCCAGTAATTTGCTTTTATGCACATTTGGAAGTGAATGTTCTTATCAGCGACAGATAGCATGGTTTTGTACGAGGGAGGTCATGTCTCACTAATTTAATTGGGTTTTTTGAAGAGGTGACAAAAATAATTGACAACAGAAGGGCTGTGGATGCTGTCCACATGGACTTTAGTAAAGCATTTGACAAGGTCGCTCATGGCATTCTGGTGCAAAAGATTAAATCACATAAAGTCAGGGGTGAACTGGCTAGATGGATTCAGAACTGGCTTGGCCATAGAAAACAGAGGGTAGCAGTAGAAGGGTGTTCTGCAGGGATGGGTACTGGGACCTCTGGGGCGAAATTCTCCGGTATCGGCGCGATGTCCGCCGACTGGCGCCCAAAACGGCGCAAATCAGTCGTGCATCGCGCCGCCCCAAAGGTGCGGAATTCTCTGCATCTTGGGGGGGCCAAGCCCCAACCTTAAGGGGCTAAGCCCGCGCCGGACTAATTTCTGCCCCGCCAGCTGGCGGAAAAGGCCTTTGGTGCCCCGCCAGCTGGCGCGGAAATGACATCTCCGGGCGGCACATGCGCGGGAGCGTTAGCGGCCACTGAAGGCATTCCCGTGCATGCGCAGTGGAGGGAGCCTCTTCCGCCTCCGCCATGGTGGAGACCGTGGCGAAGGCGGAAGGAAAAGAGTGCCCCCACGGCACAGGCCTGCCCGCGGATCGGTGGGCCCCGATTGTGGGTCAGATCGCCCCGCGCCCCCCCCCAGGACCCCGGAGCCCGCCTGCGCCGCCTTGTCCCGCCGGTAAGGTAGGTGGTTTCATCTACGCCGGCGGGACAGGCATTTTAGCAGCGGGACTTCGGCCCATCCGGGCCGGAGAATCGCGGGGGGGGGCCCGCCAACCGGCGCGGTGCGATTCCCGTCCCCGCCGAATATCCGGTGCCGGAGAATTCGGCAACAGGCGGGGGCGGGATTCACGCCAGCCCCCGGCGATTCTCCGACCCGGCAGGGGGTCGGAGAATCTCGCCCCTGAGCTTTGTAATACATATAAATGACTTGGAAGAAAACGTAGCGGGTCTGATTATCAAGTTTGCCGATGATATTAAGATTGCAGGAGTTGCGGATAGTGATGAAGATTGTCAGAGAATACAGCAGGATATAGATAGGCTGCAAAATTGGGCGGAGAAATGCAGATGGAATTTAACCCGGACAAATGCGAGGTGATGCATTTTGGTAGATCCAATTCAAGTGGGAGCTATAAAGTAAATGGCAAAACATCAGGAGCTTAGAGACACAGAGAGAGATCTGGGCGTGCAGGTCCACAGTTCCTTAAAAGTGTCAGCACAGGTGGAAATGGCAGTAAAGAAAGCATACTACCAGAAGGACGTGGAGGCTTTGGAGAGAGTACAGAAAAGGTTGACCAGGATGTTGCCTGGTATGGAGGGTATTAGCTATGAGGAGAGATTGAATAAACTGGGATTGTTCTCCCTGGAGAGACGGCGGCTGAGGAGCGACCTGATAGAAGTTTATAAAATTATGAGGGGTACAGATATGGTGAACTGTTGTTGGCTTTTTCCCAGGGCGGATTACAAGGGGGGGATAGGTTCAGTGGGGATGTGCAGGGGAAGCTTTTTACACAGAGGGTGGTGGTTAGTGCCCTTTAAGACTTATCTCGATAGACACACGAACAGACGGGGTATAGAAGGATATAGGCGGTTGGTCTAGATAGGACACATGATCGGCACAGGCTTGGAGGGCTGAGGGACCTGTTCATGTGCTGTACTGTTCTTTGTTCTTTGTAAATTCTTGCCAACAAGTAACTGACTATCTCTATCTCGTCTGAGTTAGTGCCCTCGCACCACTGGTGGTAGATCCAATTCAAGTGGGAGCTATAAAATAAATGGCAGAACCATCAGGAGCTTAGAGAGAGAGAGATCTGGGTGTGCAGGTCCACAGTTCCTTAAAAGTGTCAGCACAGGTGGAAATGGCAGTAAAGAAAGCATACTACCAGAAGGACGTAGAGGCTTTGGAGAGACTACAGAAAAGACCAGGATGTTGCCTGGTATTCTCTGACAATCTTCATCACTATCCGCAACTCCTGCAATCTTAATATCATCGGCAAACTTGATAATCAGACCCGCTACATTTTCTTCCAAGTCATTTATATATATTACAAAGAGCAGAGGTCCCAGTACCCATCCCTGCAGAACACCCTTCTACTGCTACCCTTCTATGGCCAAGCAGCAGATTCCCCCAATATATTTTTGCCTCCACCTGAACCCTCAAATGGCCTACTCTGATTTCCAGCTGCTTCACAACAAGTTTCCCTTTCTCTGACCTTCTGCCTCACATCTCTCGAGGCACCTTGTTGCATCCATCACATAAAAACTACTATAATGCTATTCTTGAGGCTCCCCTTACTTGCACATGGATTTCCGTGGCTTGCACAGCTTAATCGTCCTTCAGGAAAAAGATTCAAAATTCAAATTAAACTTTGGGAGAGATGAGTAGTTTGATCACTTCAGAGAATCTAGACATTTCGAACGACATCAGTGATAAAATGTACCGTTCAGGTGCAAGAGTTGTCCATTTTGTTGTTCCATTGTGGCTTTTGTATGGATTCATCAGTTCTGATGAAATTTGGGAAAAGATAGCCAAGCCTGGTTTGAATCTCTCTGCAAACTTGCAATTTGAGGCTCTATGTTACACTTCTGTCAAAAGGGTGTGAAGTTGTGAAAATGTTTGGGGGTTGTCAAATTAATTATTTGTACACAAATTACCTGCAAAGCACATTGTTTTTGTTGCTGCATTTATACTGTTAAATCATACAGCATATCTTTTTTTGTTGAATATTTTGCCCAGTAATGTAAGGATGTAAGTGCTAGGTATTAACAAGTTTGCGTTTACCTCTGACCTAGAAATTTGGCTGCACACCATGCGCCCCTATGTCAAGACTGAATTCCCTTCTAAACATCCAATGTTGCAAGCAGGAATTGCTCAGTTATTGTGAAACACTGTCCACTGCAATGGGAAAGATCAAAAGAACCAACTTGCAACATTCACAGCTGAAACATAGCCATATACAAATAAATTGGCTTAAAACAAGATTGGTCTGCCCTGACACACGCTATTGCCAATACGGTAAGTCTGAAAGAAGAAACAATTTATTTGAATACTTTACCTTGGTCTACCTTCTAGGACATGCCTGATATTCATAATTAATTTGCTGACTGTCAGGCTGTATCTGTACTGCAACTATGATGCTGAGCCTGATAGCTGCAAGCCACTTTCACAGTGTTATGTCATTTTAAGACTAGTCGATACAGGTCACATTTACTAACCTATGACTGGTAGCTACGAACTGTATTTGAACTTTTGTTATCCATCTGGGACTGGTAGCTACAGGTTGTGTTATACTGTATCACTATTCTGAGACTTGTAGCTACAGGCTGTGTTTATACTGTATTACCATTCTGGGACTGGTCGCTACAGGCTGTGTTTATACTGCATTACCATTCTGAGACTGGTAGCTACAGGCTGTGTTCATACTGTATTACCATTCTGAGACTGGTAGTTAGAGGCTGTGGTTACACTGTATTACCATTCTGAGACTGGTATCTACAGGCTGGGTTTATACTGCATTACTATTCTGGGACTGGTAGCTACAGGCTGTGTTTATACTGTATTACCATTCTGAGACTGGTATCTACAGGCTGTGTTTATACTGCATTACCATTCTTAGACTGGTATCTACAGGCTGTGTTTATACTGTATTACCATTCTGAGACTGGTAGCTGCAGGCTGTGTTTATACTGCATTACCATTCTGAGACTGGTAGCTATAGGCTGGGTTTATATGGTATTACCATTCTGACACTGGTAGCTACAGGCTGTGTTTATACTGCATTACCATTCTGAGACTGGTAGTTAGAGGCTGTGGTTACACTGTATTACCATTCTGAGACTGTTAGCTACAGGCTGTGTTCATACTGCATTACCATTCTTAGACTGGTAGCTGCAGGCTGTGTTTATACTGCATTACCATTCTGAGACTGGTCGCTACAGGCTGTGTTTATACTGCATTACCATTCTGGGACTGGTAGCTACAGGCTTTGTTTATACGGTATTACTATTCTGAGACTAGTAGCTATAGGCTGTGTTTATACTGTGTTACCATCCTGGGACTAGTAGCTACAGGCTGTGTTTATACGGTATTACTATTCTGAGACTGGTAGCTATAGGCTGTGTTTATACTGTATTACCATTCTGGGACTAGTAGCTACAGGCTGTGTTTATACTGTCTTACCATTCTGGGACTGTTAGCTACAGGCTGTGTTTATACTGCATTACCATTCTGAGACTGGTAGCTACAGGCTGTGTTTATATGGTATTACCATTCTGACACTGGTAGCTACAGGCTGTGTTTATACTGTATTACCATTCTGAGACTTGTAGCTACAGGCTGTGTTTATATGATATTACCATTCTGAGACCTGTAGCTACAGGCTGTGTTTATATGGTATTACCATTCTGACACTGGTAGCTACAGCCTGTGTTTATACTGCATTACCATTCTGAGACTGGTAGTTACAGGCTGGGTATTCACTGTATTATCATTCTGAGACTGGTAGCTACAGGCTTTGTTTGTACTGTATTACAATTCTGAGACTGGTAGCTACAAGCTTTGTTTGTACTATATTGCCGTTCTGAGACTAGTAGCTACAGGCTGGGTTTATACTGTATTACCATTCTGAGACTGGTAGCTATAGGCTGTGTTTATACTGCATTAGCATTCTGAGACTTGTAGCTACAGGCTGTATTTATACTGTATTACCATTCTGAGACTGGTAGCTACAGGCTTTGTTTGTACTGTATTGCCGTTCTGAAACTGGTAGCTACGGGCTGGGTTTATACTGTATTACCATTCTGAGACTGGTAGCTACAGGCTGTGTTTGTCCTGTATTACCATTCTGGGACTGGTAGCTACAGGCTGGGTTTATACTGTATTACCATTCTGAGACTGGTAGCTACTTGCTGTGTTTGTACTATGAAATGAATTGAAATGAAATTAAAAATCGCTTATTGTCACAAGTAGGTTTCAAATGGAGTTACTGTGAAACGCCCCTAGTTTCCACATTCCGGCACCTGTTCGGGGAGGTTAGTACGGGAATTGAACCATGCTGCTGGCCTGCCTTGGTCTGCTTTCAAAGCCAGCGACTGTATTACCATTCTGGGACTGATAGCTACAGGCTGGGTTTATACTGTATTACCATTCTGAGACTGTTAGCTACATGCTGTGTTTATACTGTATTACCATTCTGAGACTGGTAGCTGCAGAATCAATTCCTTCCCAGCGCTGTCTTGTTTTTACTGCCTAATTCAAAGTTCAATGCTCTGTACTTCGGAGATAGCTCTCAGATGGTGAATATTAAATGCACTAAATGAACAGGCAGAAGTTCCTGCACTCGCAATACATTTGAAACAAATCTTGTGCAAGTTTGTAAACATTTTTAAAGAAAAAATTGGTTTAACAGGGCACTGGAGTCATCAACTGTGTGGTGTCAAAACCACATAGTGTGGAACAACGTCCCCAAGAGGTGTCACATTGCTGTGCTCTGTGGCTGTCTCTGGAATTATACTGCCATTTTTACATCACTGTGAAGCAAAAGACGCTTCAGAACAGGTGGCAGATATGGGGGCAATGTGATAAGAACATGCTGCCAGGGCATACTGGAAAACTGATTCGAGCCCCCCCCCCCAAGGTTCAAGCATAGGTATTGATGGCTGGTGCACATAACCCCATAAACAGGTACTCAAATCGTACCCTATATAAATACATGTTTGAAGTCAGTGTTCTCAAAAAATTATAAACACTTGCATTAATTGAACCAAAGGGTGAAGTAAGTTTGATTTTAAAATGGTTTGTTCCACAACTACATTCAGCTTTGTTAAACCAGCTGTGGTTCCTCCTGTTGGACCGAGCAGGTATAGAAAAGTGCTAGGGAACATGGTATATTACTGAAGCATACTCCATCTGCCTAAACAATGTTTGAAATTTGAATTGTCTTTTATGTAACAGTTAGGACTGGATTCTCCAAAGAAGAATCTCCTTTGCATCTTGCATGTTTTGAATGGAGGAAACAATTCCGTTTTCAAATCATAACTTTGTAAACATAAATGTTAAAGTCTCCTTAAACACAGTTAAGTATTCCATAGTAAATTAAGTTACAGCATATTGCACATCATTCCATTGAACACAAACTAATCTGCAATCAACATAATTAGTGACATTCAATTCCTCACTTTATAATGGAAGTATTAAACAATTAAACATTCCAAAAGAATGCTTATAGATCATTTATTTAGAAAGTGAATGTTAGATAGTGTAGAATAATATATAGCATAATGATATATAACAATATTAATTATATTAACAATATTAAATAATTAGCAATGCTACCATATGAAAATTGTTGGCAGATCAATGTCAAATTGAAGCTTCAAATCCCTCAGTTCAACAATACATAATTCCTATGGTCTGAATGTATTTCTTGACTTCCTCAAAATCATGCGGAATTTCATTTTAAATATTGTTGTTTGCATAGCAAATCCATCATCTTAGCTCACACAGGAGGAACGAGTTCTTCAGACTTATTTATATTGTTACTGACCAAAAACAATGTCCTAGGTTAAGATTAATTGGTGCCCCCTTTACCCTTTCTCCTGCACGAACGTATGATCCTAAATCACATGAACCTCAATGTCTTATTACATCTGGAAAATCAATAGCAATTTATTCAGCATGTTAGAAATGAAGTGTATCTTTCAATAAACAATTTCTCAATATAATACAAACGGAATAAAGATTCTTTCTGAAAATTAGGAAACAAAACATCAATCAGAGAAGAAACACGATTTTGCAACTACCGGAATATAGTAATAAGATAAAACAACTGATTTCTTTATTCTCCTTTCTCTCTCATACCTGGCAGCATATTGACAATCCATTTCTTCCAGTGTTTACAACCTGCATATTGTGCTCTGGGTTGTGTCTGTAACAAGGACCCTTTTGATGAGGACAAGGCATTAGTCTGATTTTTACACACCTACTCTTCCCGGCTGATTTTCTTTCAAATTAGCCCTGTGTCAGGGAACTTTGACTGTTATCATTTATGTGAGAAAAAATTTCTATGCTTTCAAATCTGTTTCTATGTGGAGAAAAACAAACATGTATGAATGCTAAGTTCAGGTACATGCAGATTCCCCCCCCCCCCCCATTTATTAGTTATCTAAAGTGTTTACTGTTAAACCAAGACTATGTCCCTACCCTATGGAAGGAAGCGAACTGTCAGTAAAATGGGTAGTTTTTGGACTCGATCGAAACAAACGTTGATGATTCAAGATTATCTGGCAAGTTGTCACGCTATAAGTAATTAGAAATGCTGTTCAATGTTCAATTATTTTATAATTAATCATACACTCATAAAAGTACATGCATTATTCATTCAGTTTTTAAAGCAATAAAATGAAAAGCAGGTCTGGCAGCATCTGTCGGGAGAGAAAATAGCTAACATTTCGAATCCAGATGACCCTTTGCACTTCAAAACGTTGGCTCTTTTATCTCCCTACAGATACTGACAGGCCTGCTGAGATTTTCCAGCATTTTCTCTTTGGTTTCAGATTTCAGCATCCGCAGTAATTTGCTTTTAATTTTAAAAAGTAGCAGATCACTACTTTATTACATTGTTCTCATATTTATTAATCAGGCATTAGTTATATCTGGTCCCTGGTTGATTGTTATTTGTTAATTTGAATCTCAATAAATCACTGTTTTCTACATTCCAACTCATCATGTTAACCATACCTGACCTCGCTGCCATTTTATGCTGGAGCGGGTAAGGCATTGGATGGCCCATCTGCCCTTATTCCATTTGAGGTCTTTCAGTGGCCAATTATTGACCACTTAAGGGCCATTTCCAGCCAACCTTAATTTTCAGGCTGACAGAAGTTCCAGGGTCTGGGGGAGGCCTGAAAGTAATTGGGTTCAGGCCTTGAGCAGATATGGTGGGGTGGGGTGAGGGGGGCGTGGTGGGGCAGGGAGGCACCATCTCCATTAACAGCCCCCATTTAAATTCGGGCATCTCTCCCCCCCCCCCCCCCCCTCACTTAAGGTCTGGTAACCGCAGGACCTCTCTATGTCACCCAGCTTTCTCCTGACAGCGCAATTCCCCACTGCTCTACCCCACTCCAGGTCACACCTTCTCACCCCGCCTTGAGACCCCAAAACCTACCTCTTCCTTCAATCCCAGGACTTGAGCCCTGGGGTCAAGCTTGCAGTTCCAGTCCTGTCAACAGCAGCTTCTGCCGCTGCAGGGACTGGAGAGCTGTCAGACAATCAGATAGGCCAACAGCTCTCTGAGGCTGCACTTCCTCCCGAGCAAGGGGTAGAACCAACCCTCTTACCAATTAATGCTCGCGGGAGCATGAAATCACTGTAGGGATATGTTCCCTGCTGACTCTTTGGATAGAGGGAAGGGAAACCCCACCATCCAAAGAATCCTGGCCTACAATTTGGTAACAATAAAGAGAAAATCTCCTTCCCCACAATTCTGCTAATAGTATTGGCAAAAACTGTGGACTGATGGTACAGGGTGCAAAAGATTTGCACTCACTCCATCCTGGTTGTCATGATGAATAGTGTGTAAATTTGTCAATGCGGCTGATGCAAATTTATTTTTTCTATCCTGTTCCATTAAGTGCCACAATGTTACCTCACCAAGATTACTGGAGCTGGGAGTGAGTGGGGGATATGACCATTGGGACAGCAACCTCTGGGTAACTGGATAGATATATGTCTGAACTTGGAGAAGGAGCCCGATGGAATCCTTCTCTCTCTGTACCAGACGCAGAGCTAAGTGAACCAACAGACATCAGCTCCCATTCTAAGTGGGAAAGCAAAAGAGAGGCAGTGTTAAACACACAAGTTAAAAACCTTCGCATGTTTCCACCTCTCCTCTAGCTTGGGTTAACATAATTTTGTAGGATGATCACAGCTTTCTTCTTTCTTCAGACATGTCACCTCTGCAAACCTTGCCACACTTGGCTGCTTGATAATAATAATGTTACGTTATTCAACAAAAGTTTTGGGGAAATCTATGGCTGCTGTGTGCTCGACCTTATTCGGAGGTATTGAACACCGATGGTTGATTATGTGTACCGCAGGATGGTCTCGTATTTATGGGCACCCCAGGGTTCTCTTTTACTTATTTTTCAAATTACAGAATCCCAATTCAAGCGATACATTGAGATACATATTCACACCATTTGATTTTTGACTTGTACCTGGAAAAGAGTGAGACACTTGCTCTTCAAAAACTTATTTTAATGCCAATAACTACATTTTTGTAAACCTATTAAAAAATTATTTATTGTGCTCTCTCATGCTCTCAAATGAAGACAATTCTCAGCACTTTTAAAATGACATCAATAGAGATTTGCAAAAGTACACCTCGTTAACTTTTCTGCAAGGATTTTGCACTATATTTTTGATTTTTAAAAAAAGCACATTCTTCGTGTTATTCCTCCTGACTATTTTTATGACTAGTTGATCCTCTGAGTCAAACAGTTCTGCTTCCCAAAAGGATCCAGATGGGGCAATTCTTTCACACAGAGTGCGGTAAGTATCTGGAACGAGCTGCCAGAGGCAGTAGTAGAGGGGGGTACAATTTTGTATTCTAAAAAGCTTTTCGACAGTTATGTGAGAAAGCTGGGTGTAGAGGGATATGGCGAAATGAGGGGCAATTGGGGCTAGCTTAGTGGTAAAAATTGGGCGGTATGGACAAGTTGGGCCTGTTTTCATGCTGTAAACCTCTATGACTCTATGACTTGATGTCCAGGTCAGGTCGAATGAGAGATGCAAATATCACAACTAGTGCTTACAACCTGGGAAATAGTTTGAGTGGATGGATGTGCACAACTTCCAAGTCTAATTCACTTGGCCATATCAAAAATGGTGGCCCTGCAGAGGAAAACTGAATGGTGATTCCGCTTGAAAGGATTCTTCATCATGGGTGTTTATGTTGTAGGATTTGAATATTGATGATTCTAGCACCAACAATGTTACATTCAGGAACACAAATCTAGTGATTTCCGTAATCAAAAATAAAACGATAGGGCTGTAATTTTCACAACTCGATATGGTGGAGATTGCATGGTTTCACCTTTACCTTACTGTGGTTTCACAAACCACTCATTAAGAAACTCGCCAGAATTAACAAAACAACATTCAAGGTGCAGAAAACCCAGTCTGCCAGGCCAGGCAAGGGTGTTGAAAATTAACCCTGTCTGATATTCTGGGATTTACATTTCAAAGATGTGCACAGTTATCAGGATGCAGAATATTTTTGGATATAACCTTTTCACTGAAGATGTAAATTTTACTTTCCGTCATCAGGAAACAGCACAGTAGCACAGTAGTTTGCAATGTTGCTTCACAGCTCCCAGGTCCCAGGTTCGATTCCTGGCTAGGGTCACTGTCTGTGCAGAGTCTGCACATTGTCTGCGTGGGTTTCCTCCAGGTGCTCCAGTGTCCAAAAAGGGTAGGTGGGGTTACTGGGTTATGGGGATGGGGTGGATGTTCGGGCTTGGGTGGCGCGCTCTTTCTGGGGGCCGGTGCACACTCGGTGGTCCGAGTGGCCTTCTTCTGCACTGCAAATTCTATGATTCTATCTCAGTAAGTGATGCATGTCCATCTCTGTGGATCATTTTTAAATGTTCAACCTCAACAGCTTGTGGTGACCTGGGAAAGCAGAGCATTCATCTGCTGTAAGGTTGCTAATCCTCAAGGATTGCCCTGGGATCTCCAGGAAGTACAGACTGATCTCCAGTATACTGCCATGAGCAGCACTGGAGAAAGATTCTGCAGCATTGAGAATAGATATTTTTTAAACAAAATCAAATCATTTGATCTTTGTTATGAAAGTTTCTGAGCTGGGGAAAAAACTGCTTGTCAAAAATGATCCACTCAGGTAACAAAGAGTCTATTTACTTTCCATTTGGGAAGTTGGTGCTTTGTGAGAATGGACATGTTGAGCAACCAATGGTGTAGGCTGGGACGGTTGGTGACAGGTGGTGACATCTCCAGGAATATGGCAGGAATATGCCAAGCCTAACAGCAAATACTCCTCCAGGTTACCCCCAAGGTGGAAATGTTGAACATCACCTGTCTTGTGTTTTCCAGATCTTCCTGTACCATACACTATAGTTCAATGAAGAAAGCAGACAGGTGGATTGCTTCCATGGTTCTGTCCAAGCTGTTCCGTCAACTGCTTCAAAATACACTTGAGTATCCTCGTAACTAGGCTGTTAAATTCCCCTCCCTCTTACGGGTCACTTTTAAGGCTCTTGTTGATAACGGGCCGTACAAGCTACTGCAATTCAGGCTGCCTCTCTTAGGAAAACACTACAGTCGACTGGTGACAAGCACTGAACTTTGGTTGATGTTTCGAGGACAACTACGCCAAGCCCACAACACCTCATGTGCCCAGCGGGTGCGCAGTTGCCGAAGCTCCTCCGAGCACCAACAATGTCACCAATCCTGTGGACATACATGCCAAGCTAATTCTTCAGTCATTTGAGGATCCACAGAAGATGATAAAAGCACTTATAGCTCGGACATCTTCACAAAATGAGTCTACCATGGCAGGGCACTTGAGATATAAAACACTGCGGTGCAGAATCTCGACCTGAGTTCTTAAAATAAAGCAAGTTCACAGATGAGGACCTTAGCAAATAGTTTTATGCCCTTGTTACAAAAGCAAATCTGCTATCAAATTTAGCTTAATGATTATGGATTTTCAGCACTGCCAACATTTAGATTCAAAACACAGTTTCAGTAGGAAGAACAAAGTTCCATTGATATAGTGATTTAACAATCTTGGTGGTATGGATGTTTTCAAAAACTCTTTTTAATCCAGTTTTAATATTGTTGGATTAATGTTATATGAGCCTTCACAATCCTCCAGCTTCCGGTTTAGTGACAGATGCAACAATGCTCTTGCTACATGTGTCCCTTTACAACACTTACAACCTCAGGCATTAGGCAATAACTTCAATCACTTCTGTAATCTTCAGGTCACTGGTGTTGAAGCCACAACTACATTATTACTTATGTATGGGAAAGGAGCGAACACAAAACACAGTGATCAGGTGGTTACAAAATATAATCAGATGAGCCTCTTATTCACAAAGAAAGCGGTTAAATATAATGTTTTAGCTGCAAAGTCCTTTCTGTAGGTGCTGTGGAACAAGGTAAAAATAACCTCAATTGCCTTTCTTTTTACAGCTTGCACCAGAAGAAAGCCTCGTGGCTGAAATATCTGTACAACCATTTTATTTTTCAGCACTTCCCCGAGAAGCATCTTTATTGCTCAGGAATTGGAGTGAATGGCTTATATTCAGTCACTTAACTTTGTGAGAAAATGTCAATGCTTTTCTCTTCTTTGTTGGAAGTACAGAATGCTCCTGGTGTACAAATAGCATTGAGTTTTGCAACAAAGGTGCATATTGCTCCTTTACTGTGGCTAATTCTAACTTTGGTACCGTTCAGTTTTTGAATTTGCCGATGCTTGGACTTCTTCACTACCATTTCAAGATACAAACAGTCTGATGACATTTGTTGCACCATCCAAAACCCGTGGAAAGGAACATCAGCAATACAAATCTCACCACTTCACATAAATATAGCTCAGGGAACAGAAAAATAGATTTCCGGTTTAAATCTAGCACCTATTAACCTATTATTCTATGGAATATATTAATTAATAAGTCAATCAAGTATGGTGCACACAAAGGGCAGCACGGTGGCGCAGTGGTAGCACTGCAGTCTCACGGCGCCGAGGTCCCAGGTTCGATCCCGGCTCTGGGTCACTGTCCGTGTGGAGTTTGCACATTCTCCCCGTGTTTGCGTGGGTTTCACCCCCACAACACAAAGATGTGCAGGCTAGGTGGATTGAACACGCTACATTGCCCCTTAATTGGAAAAAAAAAATTAATTGGGTACTCTAAAAAATTTTTTTAAAGTATTGTGCACACATTAAAATGAGAGACAAATCCATACACCTATCATTTTAATATATGGACATTCCACCTATAACTTTTTTAAAAATGGCTTCTCCATCAGAACTCCTTCAAAAGTCACAGTTGCAAAAAAAGAATTCCAATTCTTTATCGTGCTTTCATTTTGTTCTGTCAATCATAGTTGCTCTTGTACTTAAAGAGCAAGTTTTAATTCCAATTTGGACTGGTCTATTGGATTAGAAGGACAATTGAGCCCAATAAGCATTGTGATGGAGGTAGTTGACACATAGTGAATGCTGGAACAGTGTTCAGTTTATGATCCCCGAGTAATGTCAATTCAGCTCCCTCATACAGTCAGTAGCTCAGATTTTTTTTGTGGTGTTGTTATAATCTGCCACTGTGAAACTTAGGCCAGGATCCTTTGATCCTAGTGCGCCCCGCTACCTCTGAGAGCGAGAACGGAGAATTTGGCGCTCGGCCGCAACTCCCATTCACTGCAGAGGGGCCGAAGAATCCTGCTGGCGTGAATGGACAGAGAATCCCGCCATTCGACTATTAACCCCTTGAAGCCATGATGGTATCATCAACACTTCACTATTTAAACAAAACCAAAAAATGACAGAGCAAGATAAGATAACGTTGCAAATCCTCATTGTCAACTTGTCTCTAAAAGGAGACTTAATACCTCTGCCATGAGCTGAATTCCCCAAGTATTTCCTGTATTGAACCTAATTATTGTCTCTCTTATTTTACATGGAGTTACCCGTTATGTGTACTAAAGTTAAGCAAGATCAGCGTGGCTCGCACAAAAAAGCGGTGGTGTAACGTGTGTAGTTCTGGTCACCATACTATAGGATGGAAGTGATTGCACTGGAGAGAGTGCAGAGGAGATTCACCAGGATGTTACCTGGGCTGGAGCGTTTCAGCTATCGCGAGAGACTCGACAGGCTTGTGCTGTTTTCCTTTGAGCTTTGAAGGCTGAAGGGAGACCTGATTGAGGTGTATAAAATTATGAGGGGAATAGATAAGGTGGATAGTGTTGTGTTTGGCCTCCTATACCTTACGAAGGAATCCACGAAACACCTTGACTTGTCCAAGCCAGAATCTTTATTGAGTCTCGTGTGGTAAGATAGCAATCTGTTACAGAGCACGTTATCATGGATTCTGCTTATTACTTCTCTGGAATCTTCACATAGCACCGACCATTCACTTGTATGTCTTATTACGCTCTCAAACATCTTCTGAAGATGGTTTGATATGTCTCCTCTCATATGGGAGTCACTGGTCACATGACCTTGGTCTTGAGACTGCATGGCGTGTCTGCACAGCCACCTGCTAGTTGGAGGTCGCACACCATCCATTTATGATATAGCCCATAGGCATATCACCAGATAGGAAGGAATGTTTCCCCTTGGCGAAGGGGTCAATAACCAGTGTGCATAGATTTAAGTTGAGGGGCAGGAGGTTTGAAGGAAATGTGAGGAAAAACCTTTTCACTAGAGGATGGTTGGAATCTGGAACTCACTGTCTGAAAGGGTTGCAGAGGGGGGAACCCCCACAACGTTTCAGATTTCTTTAGATGAGTGCTTGAAGTGCCATTGTATACAAGGCTATGGACCAAATGCTGGAAAATGGAATTAGAGTACATAGTGCTTGATGACCGGCATGGACAGAATGGGCTGAAGGGCCTTTTTCCGTGTTGTAAAACGTCTATGCGCACGATCTACCTGCCGTCCTGTGTTCTCGCTTGAGAAGAGGTCTCACATGGGCTTCCTGACAGGCTTTATGCATCGCGAGATATACCCAAGTCCCACGCAGCTTCAAAATCAGAGTCATGCCCAAAGGGGGAATGACCAAACGGCACGCGCGTAAGTAGGTTTTTACCCAGGGTCTACCGGCTTCCCGGGATCTGCCAGCCTCCACAGCCGGGCGCCGTTCAGCACAGGTCCACACAAATGTGGACCAAGAGATGTGCCATCGGAGGCCCCTGGGTGGCCAACGATAGTGCAGGGTGACTCCCTAGTCCTCCCCTGGATCACAGACACTTTGGTACTGCCAAACTGGCACCTTGACACAGCCACCCTGCCACTGCCATGGTGCCTTGGTGGCACTGCCAGGGTGGCACTGCCATGGATCATGGCCTGAGGGGGGACATACCCATGAAAGGGTGGAGGGGTAAGGTGGGGGTGTATGAAGGGTGGGTGTGTGCAGGGCAGGTAAGTAGGCACCACTGGGAGATTGGTGATCGGTGGGATCCATGGAATGGGTCTCATTGGCGAAATTAGGACCTGCCCTAACGTGGCGAGAAACCAATAATCACCATTTAAGTCCAATCTCCACAGGTAGGGAACGACCCCCTAAAAAACAGCCTCTAACAGCCTCCCCAGCAAGTCATCACGCAGGTGCCAATTGGTACACCTTACCAAAACATGAAGCTACCGAAAGGGCTGCTGCGGTGATCTGAGCAGGTGAACAGCCATCTTCGCTCACAAGCAAAGAAGCCGGAGCCATTGGGATCGCTGCCCGGTGCTTGGAGGTGGGTGGGGACACCCCCAGAGGCCAGCCACGGTGTGGTGGGCAGCAATGGGGGAGGGTTTGTGGAGGGGTGGGGTGCCGCCCATGGCCTCCACTGTGGCGGATGGTGAGGGGGTGTTTCTCAGCATCTTGGAGTCCACCATGCCAACCCCTGGACCATGAGGTGCCATTCTGGGGGCAGCCCCAGCCCCAGCTAGCCTGCCCCACCTCCCACTGACCATGGAGGCCTCTGGCCGTGAACCTGGCAGCTACAGCAAATTGAGAATTGGCAATCGTAGGTAAATGAGCGCACTGCACACATCCCAAGTGGCTTGGTGAGCCATGTAGCATGTGGGGGTTATCGCCTAGCATTGCAATCAGACTGTGATGCCTAGCCACTGTGCCTGGACACTGCAGGAAACAACACCATGGATACAGCGGCCAACATCTGAACACACAGCCGGGGACATCTCCGTGACCAGAGTGCACCGGGGAGAGGACCTGCCCCTGGTGCCGGTAACGCTATGTACGGATGTCTGCAGTACAGGGTGTGAGGTACGGTGACCAGGGGCCTCAGCTGCAGCTGGGGTGCATGGGGCAGGGCATGTCGCATTACAGGGAGTGTGGGGGGGAGGGTCGTGGGGAGGAGCGATGGGGGCATGGAGGGCTCTGAGATGAAAGATACTGCTGGTTGTGAGCCTCACACCCTCTCCCAATTCCTTAGATATTGCACGAGATGGACGATATCTTGGACCCCAGTGAACTTGCCATAGTGGTGCTGCTGGAAGACTAGGCGTCCAGATGCCGGAGAAGGCGGCAGCAGCACCAGAGTCAACAGAGGCTCGAGGTGACAGCAAATGTGCAGGGCCAGGGTGGGGGGGGGGGCATGGGAGGAGTCCAGGACCTGAATGGCTGGGGAGATGGAGCATGGTATTGGTGCTCGGCCCACATAGTGGTCGAAAGCGGTGAATCTCACGGCCGCACCCTATCGTCCTCGTCAGCTCCGGGTAAACCTGTTCCAGAGGCTCAGTATCTGACTGGGATCCAGCTGGATCGTAGGATCCAACAGACCTCCAACTGCTGTCTCGCCTGGGTGTACCTGCCTCCCCTGATGTGCATCAGCAACCGTGCACCAGATTGGGCCCCAGAGGTCTGTCCATTACTATTGCCCACCGAGGTGTGTGTCTCTGCATTGGTGGCGGGTGGGGATGACAGCTGTGCCGCGATAATAGTGCCATCCTCAGAGTTCTCCTCTGAGGTGTTCTCTTGAGAGGCAGTGGGGGGGGGTGCTCCACCTTGGATGGGCCCGCCACCGGCTGCAGGTCCTGCAGGACAATGGGCATGTGGTTAGTGGGAAATATGGGTCAGTCTGTATGACATAACAACTTATCTGTGTGGGGGCCGGTGGATCCTCACCTCTGCACCATGCGCCGACGTCTACAGTGGTCACTGATCTGTCCTAGGCCACCCCCACATCCTCGAGGGCCCGTTACTCATCGGGTGTGAGGACTCTGATGTCTGGCACCCCGCTGCCAGTCTGGGCCTGCTCCCATCAGTTATGGGCAAACTTCTCCCAAGGGGACACAGAAAGGGCATCGTTTTCCACACTCGTGATTCATTGTGGGTGTGGGGGTGATGCTCGGTGGTTGGCAGAGGGGGCTTGGGGGGTGGGGGAGTATGGGGGGGGGTGAGTATAGGGGGGAAAATGAGCGGCGTCGGTGGCACTGCTGCACATAGGTGGGCCGGGGCACGTAACAGTGCTGGGCTGCGCGGGGACGGTGTCAGGCACACTCTCTCGGTTGGGGGGGGGGGGGTGAAGAGGGGGGAGGGGGAGGGTGTCTGGTGCGAAATCACCTCAGTGGCCCGGTGGAGGACGTTGACCTTCTTGCGGTCCTCCTGGTCATGCTCCCTGAGCTGATTGCCGCTGCCCCTTCCTCTCAAGCGGCACTGGCGTCCCTGTGGCTATACCTCCGGGATCCTCGGAGAAACAGGACATTCCGGCTGGCCTTGACTGCTTCAAGTAGTCTGCAGCCCCGAATCGTAGGGCTAGTTGTCTCAGCAGTATAGCTATGAGTAGAGTGGAATTGGCAGTGCAGGATCAGTTTAAGTGCTGCTGTCCCTTGTTAGCAAGTGGCTGGCGAGCGTGGTCCTGGCGAATCAGCCGGCGGGACCATGATTTGAGACAAGAAGGCATCGTTAAGTGGACCAACTAACGTTTTACCGCAGTGACAGACTTGCCGGGCTGAGCATCAGAAAGCTCATGGCAGTTCCTGCTCACTAACACTGGTCGGAGGCCGTTGGCAGCGACGCCCCGCGGCAATTCTCTGGGCCCCGATGTGCCGAGCGACCACCCGTTTCTGGCCAGTCCCACCGGCATGGATCGGACATGGTCCCACATGGCGGGACCTGGCAGGTAAGTTGGCTGGTGCGGTCCTCGGTGGGGGGGGGGGGGGGTGGTCGGGGGATACGACCCATGGGGGGCCCCACGGTGGCCTGGCCCGCGATCGCGCCCACTGATCTGTGGGCGGGCCTGTGCCATGGGGGCACTTCTTCCTTCCGCGCGGGCCCCTGTAGGGCTCCGCCATGGCCGGCGCGGAGAAGACGCCCTCCTGCGCATGCGGCAGAATACGCCGGCCGGTCTCCGCATGCACGGAACCATGCCGGAGGTTCTGCGCTTGCACTAACTCACGCAGTCCCTTCGGCGCCGGCTGGCATGGCGCCAACCCCTCCAGCACCGGCCTAGACTCCGGAAGTGTGGAGAATTCTACTTCTGGTCGGCCCGCCGCTGGAGTGGTTCACGCCGTTTGTGACACCGGCGTCGGGCCATCGTGCCGGTTCGGGAGAATCCGTGTGCATATTTGTTGATCAGATCTAAATGTGAAACTCAGTTCAGGAATATAAGGTGTGATTCAGTGGCCTGACTTGGTGTCGGTACGAGGCTGTTGAATCCCGCGAGAGGCTTCTTGCGGGTTTCACAATGCTCAAAACATCTCATGAGATTCAACAGAAACTCGGGAGGCACCACAATCTGGATCTCGCTCTCGCTGGCTGAGATCCAGATATGCATATTCAAAGCAACCATTAGGTTCATTTAAATGTGCGTTCGCCAGATTCTCCTGGCTCCCGGGATTCACCAGCTGATCCTGGGAGACCTCGCCAGGGTGCCATTTAGTACTGGTCTACACAAACATGGATTAGTTGTAACGGCAACTTGGGGGTCTCCCATGCCATTGGGGATCCCCAGGTGGTAGGGAATTGGGCAAGGTGGCACCCTGGCATTCCTGCTGGCATCCAGGCACCATGGCACTGCCAACCTGGCACCACTACCCTGGCTGTGCCACCTGCCAAGGTGCCTGGGTGGCACTGTAATACAGGCAGGGGCACTGCCAGCCTAGCACTGCCAAGGTACCCAGGTACCAAGTTGATCATGCAAGGGGTCTTGCCCATAAGAGGTGGGGTGAAGGGGGGGGGGGCTCGATGACCCCGTAAGAGGTAAGTTGGGTGTAATAGGGGCCCCGGAGTTCATGGTGGGGTTGCTGAGTGGGGGTCGAAAGATCGGCGTTGCCTTTAAAAATTGCACCCCGATCCGCAAGTGCTCTTCCTGTGCTGGTGCAGGAAATGACTAAAGTGCAGCCTCGACGCGGAGTTCCGCACCGAGGCCAAAAAAGCGGCAAAGTACCCTGAATAGCAGAGTCTTTCGGAAACACCCTGCTAAATGCGCCCAAAACTGGATAGAAGTGTTTTGGTTGATTGGCGACCATAGTTATTCATGGCCACTTCCTTGTCACCAAAAATGATGCATTGCGTAGCGTCCTGATCTGACTATTAATTCCTTCAACAGTATCTGATTTAATTTATGACAGGATTTAATTCTATGTCTAGGTTAAAAAGAATGGATCGGAAGGAATTTAAAATTTATCAATGTATCATCAATAAAAGAGCTTGAGGTTTGACAAATTTAAATTTTCAAAACATATCTGTTCAACACCCATTACCAATTTAGTAAAATTATATATGGATCTTTTCATAATCTCTGTCAATGCCACCTGAAAATTTTGGAAAAATAAAGGCCTGGATTTTTCAGCCACGCCCAGCGCAAGATCACCAAGGAGGGAGGGGGCCGTGTAAAGGCCCATTGACCTCAGGCGGGAATGTCTGGTCACCGGGCAGGTGCGGCCGTAAAATCCAGTCCATAGTTTTCAAAGACGGTCCAGCCAGCAAACAACCACTGAAGGATAATTGTCATCCGTGCCTTTATTAATATTCAAACTGCTCAAACTAATTATTAGCTTTCATCCACTTTCAACTCTAATTTGCCATTTCTGAATATTTTGTTTCACGAGGCAAAGTTCTTCCATAATTATTGATCCCCAAATGAAATCCAGGGGACATGAAGGCTTCAAAAAAAATGTGATTTCTGTGAATGCTATTTCAATAATTACAGAAGGAACACGGCCTGTCTCTGTTTGTTTAAGGAAGCTTTTCACCTTCACAGTCAAGACGATTTGGTGGCAGAAATGACTGAACACAGAACTGGGACTAATACCTGTACGTCCAGTTTGTAATCACGGCTGTTTCAATGGCATGTATCAATTCAACTCGGAAATTCCTTCAAAATCAGCATCCTTATTGATGTCATCTGCATTCAGTCTCACAACAAATAGAAAAATAGAATTCAAAGAACAGGAACATTGTAAATGCAATTTGTTTTGTTTATAAGTCACTAATGTCTATACCACTTTTTGAAACAGGTCTCTCATATGCCTATATATATACAGTTAGATAGGAGCTTTTGCCAGATTGCGAGACTCGGATTAAAAAGCTGCTTCACTGTATATTTTTCATTTTTACTATTTTGTCAACAGCATTGGTGATTTGAAAAAAATATCCAGAGTCAAATTTCCAGGGATATGACTGATTCATTGTACACTGGAAAATGTCACCCATATTTCCTTCAGTCAGAATGATCCAGGAGCATTCCTACTGCTAAACTGCAATCCAAATTCAATTTTTAAAATCCGCTAAAACATGCTTCATTTATTGACAATGTCCTTGAAGTTCAGCCTGGAATATTACTTTTGTATAATCATGATTAATAAATACAAATCCATCCCTTCTAGGGAGTCTTAATACCAAATAAATTGCTTTGTGTCTCTTAGAACTATTCAGCAAAGAGTATTACTAAATATTTCTAATTAATCTGTGTTTTACACATAGTGTATTACACTTACCAAATGCTGCATAATTAATTCTCAGGGAAGACAAAACTTGGGTGTTCTTTTCGTAGTTTTAAAAACTCAATTTCAACATCAATTGTCGGGAATAATGCTGAAGTCAGCTACTCTAAATTCAGCAATCACTTGAAATGGTAGAATTTCCAGTCATTTCACCAACTGTTATTCTATACTACCCCAGCTTACCAAGGTCATTGCAAGATTCACCTATAGTCTGCACTGAACGAATTCAACCTACCCACAGTTCATGTATAATTTAAGCTCATCTTCTTTAGTATTACAATGCATTTGAAAAAAATACTTTATTACACCAATATATTGGCACAAACCAGCATGCATTATGCATCACATACTATGATTTTTGATTAAATATCACAAATAAAAAAGGATCTTTTATGCCATTGTATACCTTTAAAAATGGCATAAAATTCACCCCTTCAAATCAGGATTAAACATCCTGCTGGTTAAGTTCTTCAAATTTATTGGGGCCAAATAGAAGAGCTGGTAGATTTGCTTTGCATCATTTGTAATGTTTTTGTGGAATAAGTCATGGATTGACTTCAGCACTGCTTCTTGAATCAAACCATACCTTTTTGCTTTGAAAATTGACAAAATTCCTAAATAGATTACTGCATCATAGGCTTTCGTTAATAAATATTAATTATTAAAGTATTTCCCCTGTCATTCTATATACCTCACTTTTCAACCATTCAAGCAATTGTGGGTAATTGTATTTGTGCTGGAAAATGAATCTTTAACCAATATCAAATTGTTTTCTATTTGTTAATTCTTCAGCTAGGCTTTTACATTTACGAAATAAAATTAACATGAAATGATTAGTGGCAGCTATTTTTGGCATTTGGTTATTATGATGTATGTCGTTGCTTATTTTCTTAGTTTATATTCAAGTTTAAAATTTCCACTAATATTGGATTGTGCAATTCTTTGCTATCGAAAGGACGTTATTTAAATTCGTAAAAATTGAATAATTTTATCTTAAACAAACATGAAACAAAATCAGGATATTTTCAATACAATTAGCCAGGAGCCATAACAAAATATTCCAGGAATGTGCATGCGATGGTTTAAAACTGCTAAAATAGCTAAGTGAAAACACAAATAGTTTATGCACTTAAGGGAAAGTATTGCTTCCAGATCCTTCACTTCAGAACATGAAAAGGCTGATTTAAAAAAAAGGGGGAAAACCAAAAGTAACACCTCTATAATTGTGCATTAAAAAAAATAATGCCAGATAATGTACCACATGAACTAATTTTATTTGAAAAGTGCCTGATTATATTTCCCGGATGCCATTAATATTACACCATTACATAAATTTAAATGGTCACCTAACAGCAAGGTGTATGCACTCTCAAAGGCACACAATGTCAAAACCTCCTGGATATAATCAATCCAAAAATAAAATAAAATTTTCTAAAATTATGTAAATTTGCTTTTTATCAGCTAGTTTGAATTATTTATTCCTAAAAGTATATTTGTGATTGAGCAATGGGAATGCAGTACATCTGAAGTTTAAGGATCTTAATGTCTCGACCTTAAATTTATGGTTATTCCCCCCTTTGTTAAGGTTTCTACAAAATAATTTGGCTTTCAGCAATGGAAGAAAAATGAAGTAAATATTGTTTGGATGAGCACCATGACAATGACAGTGAAATATCTGTAAGTTATAGCCCTGCAGACAAATAAACATATTTCACTAGACTCTCTGTGACCATCACTATATTGCAGCCAGATTGTAGGAAGGAAAGCGATGCTTTGGTTGGTTGTCCAGCAACATGTAAGCCAGTAATGTATATTACTTGAGGAGCCATTTTGCAAAGCGAGCAGTGACACTGAAGCACACTGGCTTTTGAGAAGACAAGATGCAAGTGCCAGAATTCATCTACAAGAAGTACTGTGCACATCCTTGAAGCCTATTGCAGTCATTTATTTTACTGTGGATCGCTGCCACTCAGGTTCCGTTCACACTAGTAGTATACAAGCATGTTTTAGGGTTAAACAAACTTTTTAGTTGCTACTTTTTTGCTTAACAAATTTGAAAACACCGGCTCAAAATCTAATGCATTTTAATTCCTTAAAATTAGCTCTCACAGTTGATAAAATCTCTTGGACAGGAAGAATTGCAAACACAGCACTTTATTGAATAAATGTAAAGACTCGTGCCATACACTGCAATGATATCTTCACAGTGCAATTTCTGAAAAGCATCTTTGATGTTTGAAAGATGCAATCGTCGAATGCTGTGAATTTCTCTCTTCACCTTTTTCTTAACCATTGCAACTAAAAGTCTCCATATTCAGGTAATAAATATATAATTTCTAATATAATGTTTTCGCAAGCGCAATATTCTGGGGGTTATAGTTTTAAAAAGCTGTCATCTCTTTCAGAAACAGGAAAGGAAATTACTCTTGCTTTAGAAGAGTGGATGATTTTGAGCATTTAGTTAATTATTACATTTCTTGAGGTGGTTTAACTGAGATTTTAAATTATTCTTGAATACCCACCACTAATGTTCAATTTATTGCAGATTTAGTAGAATGGGAAAAAAAGGCCCCAAATTATCACAACATTACTTTCACTTGGGAGGCGATGTGCTGTAAAAAAAAATATTGCGCTGCAAAAATCAACATCTAAAGCCTTCTTTCGCAGATTTGTTATAAATTGAGTTATTAGTTAGTTTTCCATTCATGTTATCATTCCAAATTATTTTCCTTATAAAAAAAGGAACATTAGGAAAGATACAGAAATACTACGATAAATTCATCTCCTCCCATATCACTTTTGCTAACCTGATGATTTCTTCAATAAAGACGCACCTTGCACCCAAAACGAGGGATAGAGACAGAGAGAGAGAGAGAGAGAGAGAGAACATCCTGGCCGCATCTGTTCCAGGAGATTTAAGAAATATGGCAGCATTTTTAGCTCTGAGAATCACATTTTCTGCTGATGAAATATGTGCTGTAATCTGTATACACAATTTAATCCATCAAAGAATCACCAGCACCATATCAATCAAGCTTTCATCAACTTGTAAAAACAATATTTTGATTCAATCAGGCTCAGGACCAGCTGTTAAATATTTGGCACCCCATCATAATGCATGAGACACAAATTAATCTGGTGTCACTGAGCTGCTCTATGGAGGCTACTGCAACAGTCAAATATTTACATGCCATCCCACATGTCCCACAAAAGAGGTCGGCGAAACAATGGCAAACAAATTAATATTTCAGCATTCAGCAGATTTCTTATTTTTGTGTGACGGAGCATATCATTTCCTGGGATGTTTGAATTTTATAGGGTGAGACAGCAGGAGTAGGTTATTACTAAGTGAGAATTTCCTGGTCAATTTTCATTGACACTTCTAGCTACATGTTCTTTCTTCAGAGTTCAACATAAAAAAGGTGATTCATGAGGAAAATATACCCTATTGATTGTGTTATTTCCATCATTTAATGGTACAGAATTTTAAATGCAATAAAGATCTATTGTCTTAGAGAAGGGAGCATAAAATGCTTTCAAAACTACATGTGTTGATGCAGTATTTGCCTTTTGAAATATGCCCTTTAAATTTACCAATTTAATGTTAGTTTCTGCTTAATATTTGGGGTAAAAAGAAAATTCAGTGATTTTATTCTTCCAGTGAATATATCCCACAAAAACATATACAAAATAGATAGCAGAGAATGCACTGCAATCTTCTCCAAGGGGTGTTTGATATATTAATTTTCTGCCCTAGAATGATTGCATTTCCTTATACAAAACAGTAAAAGATTACAACTGATATTTCAGTAAACACACAATTTTTCTGGTTTGATAGGAAGCAAAATTACTTAAATATTTAAACATGAGCACATCAACTAGCTCATTCTTTATAAAGTACTGTCCCATAAAATTTGTAGTAAACCAATATTTGAAGCCTGCACCTCTCTAAAACAATTTTGCTATCAAATAACAAAATGAAGATTGAAGCAAAATGATTTAGACTTACATCAAGACATAAACCTATTGTTCTTTTCCAAGCTCAGCCCAGAAATGTTCAATCCATTGAAGACTGGCATAATGCAAAAATGAACAAAATTATTCCTGCATTCAGTTGGGAGGCCTTTTTCACGAACAGCAGTTGATCCTGGAAAGTTTAACTAAATGGATTTATAAATGTTTATGAGTGTTTGCACTGTTTGTATAAGGACCGTAAGCTTTTGCTCTTGTGGTTTTAACTTCACATTAGCTGACATTCCTCACAGGACAGGAACCTAGTCATGAAAAATATATTGTAACAAAGCTAGAGTTAATAATGAATAAAATCACATTTGTACTTTGTTCGACAGTCAGAAATTATATTCAAAATGATTATCAAAACTGAAAATTGTTAAAGAAACTATCGCATTTCAATATATTGCTTTTACTATTATAGTTTTTCAAACTACACTTCCCCTCAGTGTTTTATGCCATAATGCAGCTTAATGGGACAAAATTAATGTGGTACAGTATATCTTTATTTCAATTATATGATATTAATTTTAATTTCTTTTCTGTACATTTTAAATTATACCCCAATGAGGAAAGGTATCTAAAAAGCAAAACATAGATTTTTTTTTGAATTCTACTGCCTTGAGTAACAAATGGTTTGTGAATACAGAAATCCAACATTAACCTAAGATATAAACTAACAAGGCTTATGAAAGGGGTACATCAATGAGTCCTTACAATTTGTTTCTTTTTATATTTTTAATTGATACATGCGCGAACCGGCATAATTTCCTCAGTAAAATGAGAGAGATTTTTAAAAACTGATACAAATCAGATGTTCTTTAAAACTCATTTTCAAAGATTTGGATATTACACAACGCAGTTCCAAAATTTGCTTTCTCTTTGACGACAATCTTGTCATTTATTAATATTTTAGAAATAGGATCCAGAGACGTTCCTATCTTTCATGACATTTCTGAAATTTCAATGTTGAAAACTCTTCCAAAATATTTGAAATTTTACAATTCTTTTCAATATTTTGACAGCTCTTTATCTTATATTCCTCTTTGCTTAATTTTGAAGACTTTTCCACCCATGTTATCAAGTGACATTAGAACTTACGGATATGTTTCAAGGAACTGACCTCTCATTGCCGGTAAGGACATTACTGCGGTTTGCTGTCTCCTAGATTGTCATGTATTTACCTCATGTACGACTGGATAGTTTGAACAATGTAGAAGACATAATACATATATTCACTGATCTTATTGCCTTGAATTATCAACTTTGTGTCTCATATGTCGCATAATTTATAATTCATACATGCAAGCTGCCCAAAGTGCATTTAGATAATGTGATACTACAGTCACTTGAATCAAAAAACTTCACTGTAGACAGACTTGTCTGATTGCACACTGCTAAACCTTCAACAGGGGAATAAATATGTATCCCTACAAAAAGTTTCATCAATTAAAGATCCATTTATCCAGTTCTTTTTGCTTTTTAAAAAGATGGGGAAGTCAAATTAAATAGGCAAGATTTATAAAAATTTTAAAACATTAAGCAACAAAGTTCACAATAATGCAAGAACCTACATTTTCGTTGACAAATTCCATTATTTACAGGGAATATTTAGACAGTGTATAGTTTACAGATTAGAGATTTTCCTTGCTGACAGATAATTGTTCAGCTGGAGTTCTGCAAATGTATTGCCATTTCAATAAATTCACTCAATGATCCAGCACAGACTTCTTCAACTGGTGAATATTGTGTAATTTACAATATTGCGATTCTGATTTTTGCTCGGTTTCTGCACTATCTTGATCACATTTGATATGATTCAAAATGCATAAAACCCCCAAGAAGAAACATATACAAGATTAGATTTAGGCCTCTTAGCTGATTGGAAATCAAAGAGGTACCGGATTTTAAAACAGTGTTGTGAAAGAATGTTTTGTGCATCGGCAGTGCTTGTTACATACTTCAGAGTGAATAGGTTGAGCGTGAAGCCTGCATTAGCAGTGTTATGGTGAATTTAAGATACCTAATGATTTACAACTTCGACAAAAATAATTTCAAAACCTAGCAGATATGAAATTCCGAATAGGAGATGGAATAAAAAGCAAAATGCAATGAACAGCAGTTTTAAAAATTGTTCTATTCTTACTGTGGTGAAACCGATTTATTTTTATACAAAGTCTGTCTTGTAAAAAGAAAAGCAGGAAGGAGGTTTGGAGCCTGTGCAAAGGGTTTAACCTCAAAACATTTGACTTATTTTACACACTCTGATAATGTACATTAATTTTTGACAATACATGACCAAACATTCATCCCGGGTATGCATGGTCACACATCTTCGCTTTTGCTGATATAGCCTCAGGCTACAATACACATTCATTTGTGCAGAGGATCCTGCACTGTCATCCTAGTAAAATTGAGATAAACAAAATTAAAGCTACCAGAATATACAGCCTTTGAGATAAACAATTTTTTGCATTATTATTTTTGCATCAATTTATTACATCAAAGGACAGAATAGTGGTCATTAAAAAAGGTGTTTGTTCATCACTTCTCAAGACACTTTTAGATAGGTTTCCTTCCTGTAGTATAGATGAGAAAATTAAATCATAAAATAAGTATTGATTTTTCATTTCAGAATCACTTTCTAAATCTCTTTGAAGTGTAATTCGGTGTCCACAGTGGTCATGTCTTGAGCAGTGCTGTCTCGCATCCATTATTATTGTAGCTCTGATGGGGGTGATGCTTATTTACATTTCAATAGATGACTTGACCAGGAACTGTTGATGGGCGTCTGCATTAGACTGCCACAATGCTGTACCCCAACAGCGACATTATTATACTGCGGAAACACTAAGGCTGGTACACACAACAGTGCTTTATCAAAAACAGTAGGCATTCAACGTTTGCTACGATTAAATCTGGACCTAAACCCTAAAGAGGACATTTAGGCAATTATGAGGAACAAAACACAGCAACGTCAAACAGAACCCTTCAAAGAACTAGAACAGGAAACAATACAGGACAGAATCCATTTTAATGTCTCCTGGAGAGGTGGGCGACTGCTAAACTGAACTATATTGCAACGAAAACATTTACATACAGAATAATCAGTGGGGGTTCAGCGATTATAAAAATGTAGGACCAATTTATCACAAGCTCTGCAAAATCACACCACCACTGTCGCGAGAGCAACCACTCGGCATTACAACAAAAGAATGACATTTACTGCTACGGACACAATTTGAGGTCATCACAAATATTGACTATCAGACAATTCTCCCGCCACAAATGAAGTACTAAAAAAAGCATCAGAGTTTGTACACGGGCATCTGCAAACCTTTGTGAACATCAAAATATTTCAATAATTATTCTGAAGACAGTTTTTCACCTCTTCTCTCTCTGCTGGGCCTAACAACAGTGGCTGTCATTGTACCCATGTATGATAATATCAAGGAATGCATCATTTCTGGGACCAAAGCTTATTCTTGCAGTCATTTCCAAAACAGTGTTCCTAAAATTATAGGATAAACATTACTTAAGCGAAAAGATTTCTTAGTGTTTGTACTTTTTAAAGCAGTTCATTCCTGTGTATAGAATATATATAATATTTGTTGATAAACATACTTAAGATTTCTTAAATAACTTTCATCTTTATTCTGTTCAGCCTAGTCAGGTAGTTAGAAGTTGTTTTTGAAATAATTACCTCGAAGATCCACAGCAAGATTCAAGTCACCTTTTTCATTGATTTGTATTTTGTATGAAAATGTTGTCGATTCGAGACTTGACTTTAAAATGTTTTATTGATTTATTTCCCTCCCACCCCCTTCCACCTACTGTTCTTCATGCTGCAACACTTCCTCCATTAGCCCACGCCACCAGATAGCTTTAACCTAGGACATCTCCGGGTCCATCGTCAATGCAGGATCATGACGACCAACGTGAGGTGTGCGCCTGCAGCTTGGGTCAGGGTTCCTACCAGATTTAGAATTTTCCACAACCACATACTGCTCCATCTGGTGGCCTAGCCTAACACAGGAAAAGCTCAACCACTGTGGGGATTGATGTAGAATTCCAGGTGAGTCAGGCCTTCGAACCTGGGCCTGCTGAAGGGGAAATCAGAATGCTCTTCCACGCCAAAAGATTGGCCTGCTTTCTAGAAATTGAACTTTTAGAGTGCAATATAGGGATCTCTCAAAGAACTCAATTTGTTACATGATAACAAGAGGCAGGCAGAGACCTTTTTAGGTTTTCAGGTGTTCTAACCTGATCAGAGGCCCGGGGTCTGCAACCCCAAGAGTCACTGTCGCCTCATCTGAGTATGATCACCCTAGATAAGGGGGTGAACGACCCCTTTAAGCTAGGGGCCTCTGAGGCATAAATATTCCCGTGCAGGTGTGGGCCGGATATGCGAGACCCTTCGGAGAGTAGGAGGTGTAACATAATAGCTAAAATAATTTTGAGTTTTTCTTAGTCATCGTTTTCCGCGTGGTCACACGCCTGGAACTTTACATCAATAAAGATAATCATATTTCACAGGACAATATCCCTTTGTAACAGGTAGTATATTCTGAATACTGCACTGTTTGAACAAGTTGCCCTTTTATAAAAGGCAATGAGATTACAGAAAATGACTAATTAGAAATCTCCAATATCTTTCTATTAGATCCGTGAGTGTAGTTTTCTCTGCTATTTACTTGCAATGTACTAAAAATGCAGAATTGCAGCTCAGTAACTCGAACGTAGAACTTAGGAACAACGTATTTGAGTTTCGGTCCCAGCTGATGGTGATGTTCTGGATTCACTGAGACTTTCTCGGTCTCAACCAGGTCATCCCAAGGAAGGAAACATCACTCCTGAAAAAAAAGGAATTCTTGTTTTCATTCTACAAGTGGATCAACTAAAAAAACAGGTCTGTGGAGATGAACCCAGGTCAGTGCCTCCCAACTGAGGAGGACTATTGTATATGTTATTTGCAGGATAAAAGAATGGAAATGCTGAAGCACCTGGATTGAACGCAATAATCAACAGATGGTTGTTAACAGTACAATAGCTAGAGCTAGGCCGACCCAAAGCCAGCAAAGTAGCTGATGATGTCGTCATGGAATATCACGCGGTGCAACTCTTAAAGTGACCATGCAACTGCACAACAATAATAACCCACATACATAATAAGGACAGTGTAGCGGGGTAAGGTGGGGTGGGAGGAGAACATTTGCAGTTCAATTACAAAATATATACAAAGATGTCCACAAAGTGTTGGTCTTCAATCTTCAAACAATTTATAAAGTACATTTATACCCTGGGGCCTGAAATACAAAACAAGCACGGAAATGAAATGGTTAATCCCATTGTCCGCTGTTCAAAAAAAATAAATGGAATACTTAATGCCAAGGAATTTAGAATGACCTTAATTTGTGAGCTAGTAGCTTCAGTTTTTGAGAAACTGCACCCAGAGTCACAAACCAATACTGGAAATGTTTTATATTGGGAGCTAAACGTTGTGATCGCTTATCTTTTTATTCTACATTGTATGTTTTATTTTCCTGCAGCTTTTCAAGTCTTTTGTATTCTGCTTCTGCGAGAAGCCATTTTTGAAACCTCACACTGGGTAGTCTCTCTATTTATTTTCTTTTAAAATCTATTCTTTCTAAACTCCAAATCAAGGTAAGATGGTTTTATATGGTGCCTGCTGTTTAATAGTAACTGGTCGACACACATACAAAAATGTTGGATCTTGCTCAGTCCGTTAATAATCAAAAGCATTTGGATGTTTTTCTTTCGCACAACAGTGGGTTGATATTGCTGGCATAATAAAATGTACAAGAAAATTCTTAACCATAGCACCCAAGGAATTGGAACCTCTTCTACAATGTTACCTTCTAGCGAAACAAACCTGAAATATGTAGCAGCCATGAAATATAAAATAACTTTTCAAGATCCAATAGATTTGTAAACGTATATCCAATAACATATTGGGCGTGATTCAGCGACTCTGTTGCTCCCAGCACAAAGTGCTCAGGTCCAAGTGGAGTGGCAGTAACAGCACCTGGTGCGATCTCCCATGCCATTGGAGATCCCCAGGTGGTCGGGGACAGGGCAGGGTCGTACCCTGCCATTCCGACTGGCACCTGAGCACTTTGACACTGCCAGCCTTGCACCCTTATAGTGCCACCCTCAAAGTGCCGTCCTGCCTTGACAGGTAGAGGGGGGGGGGTGTGGTGGGGGGGGGGGTCCTGGGGGCCTCCTAAGGTTGGGGGGGATCAAAAGATTCAGGAAGGGGGCCTGAAAGGGGGTGGGAGAGATTAGAGCAGCCTTCCAAAATGGCGACCTGATCTGCGAGGAACCTTTCCTGCAGGCGAGCTTAAGCTCGTCAGCAGGAAATCCATCTAAGTGCGGCCTTGGGGGGAGAAACACCCCGATGCCCAAAAAAATGGCAAAGTGCCGGTGGATAGCGGGATGTTTCTCAGCGCTGCTGCCGCCTAGAATCGTGTCGTTCAGCGGCGGACTTTGACTTGAGGCTGCTGAATCTCGCCCATTTTGTTTAAGGTGGCTGAAATGCTTAAACCATCAAGACTGATAACTGAATGTTAAAAGTTATGTCATGAAATGGACCCTGAACAAATCAATAACGCCTTTTTTAATAGGAAGATAAGCAGCACTTGTGGTGTAATAACTAAATGTAGTACTTGGGTAGATATTAACACTACTGGATTTAAAAAAGTATCATAACTTTGTCTTTCTGGGCCTCTTCTATCCGAGCTCCTCATGCCTAATAGGGAATTGTTATATTCTTTTTTGCTGCAAAGAGAAAAAGTATAGAGGTGCCCACACTCTGGATTCTTGTAAAACATGATGAGAGGTTTATTAAGGTTATCGCCCATACAATCAATATGGAGATCTGCTCAAAGCTGTGCAAACATTCTGCTGATATCACTACAAATCACGTGACACAGAACCAGCAAGAATGTATTCCCAGATACCAAACGGGAAGCTACAATGGATTCCCCACATAGGCCTCAGGTTAACATTGCAGGCGAGTCTCATCACCATCACTGGCTCCAATCTGACCTGGTGGACGCTTGGTTGCTGATTCCAATGATTTTGTGTGGGATGCGAGTTTAAGTTTCTCTTCTAAGCAAACAAGAGGTCCACCTGGCAGGACACAGGGGCACCCTTCTTCAAATATACATTATGCACCCTGGCACTTCACACTGTATTCAGTGGCAGAGCAGGCCAGGATGGTACGCGGTCCATTGTTGTGTCGGGTGGCATATTGAAAAGTCATCCAACATTACTGATCCACTATTGAAGAAAGAAGGTGAACCTCCTGAAAATCTGGGAGGATTCTGAGACTGGAAGTTGGACTACCTGAGAACGAAGATGGATCTCCTGGAACATTCTGAGACTTGAAGATGGACCCCATCAGGACAGCGAATCTGGAACATCTACCTGCAGATGCTCACCCGACCTACTGCCAAGGTTGCAGACAACCTGCATCCTGAACCCTGGAAGCAGTTCCAGAGATTGTTCAAACGATCCCAACATCTGCACGCCATGTTGTTCTGAACGTGTTTGGCACCAGTGTATATTCTCACTGGCATCGCGGAGAATCTAGCGTGGGGAGGGGGGTGAAAATGAAAATGAATGAAAATCGCTTATTGTCACAAGTAGGCTTCAAATGAAGTTACTGTGAAAAGCCCCTAGTTGCCACATTCCGGCGTCTGTTCGGGGAGGCTAGTACGGGTTCGGACCTTCCTCCGGCGGGTTTATCGACACCCTATAGCGGACACCAGTGGAAGATCTCACTGTAGATTCATGCCAGTGTGAAACAAATTTCTGGGCCTCCTGCCGTATTCCCTCCTAGTGCCCACCATCAAACACACTGGCGAGGACTTGGGAGAATTCCGCCTTGAGAGACAATCTACGGGATTCTCCGCTATAGTCCATTGCCGCCCTGCTGCAAGTGAGAACGGAGAATCTGGCATTCCAGCGAAAACTGTACTCACTTTCAGTGGGACCCGAGAATCCTAGCCACGTGTGAGGCTGGAGAATCCCGGCCAATCACCTTGTTTAATGGTCAGAAAACAACTTTTTCCTCAGTGACCTGACCTCAGCAAGGGAATGTTCTCTGAATGGATGGGTGTGAAAGGTAGTGTTCCCCAGTGGTCTACACTGGTCCCTGAGATTGTCACCATATATTTTAATGACTTGGAGGAAGGAGCAGATTTGTGCACTCAAATTTGCAGATGGCACTAAGCTAGGATGCACAGTCAGTTGTGTGGATGGGAGCAGGATATTTTTATAAAGGTTATAGAAAAATAAGTGAATGGGAAAAACAATGACAAATGAAGATTAAAGTGGGGAAGCATGAGGTCATCCACTTTGGATATGAGGAAGACAAATCAGAAACCTTCTCAATGAAGCTATGGAAAAACAATGAGATTTAGGTGTCCATGGACACAAAGTAACCAAAAAGGCTGATGGAATGATGACCTGTACCCCAATGGGTTGAAATGTAGTGAATGACACTTTACATGTGCAGAGTTACTCTAGCATCTCTACCAAGTAGATGCAAAAGGGTAAATATCTAATATCTGTTTCTATCCACCTCAGGATCATGATTCAACTACTGAATATCAAAGAACATTTCCTAAACTGTCACCAGTCTCAGTTTACCCCCCCACCCCCCACCCTCGTTTTCAGCACTGCCTTGTGGCCATTGTTTTTAGTTTCATTTTTAGAGTTTAGAACATAGAACATAGAACATTACAACGCAGTACAGGCCCTTCGGCCCTCGATGTTGCGCCGACCTGTGAAACCACTCTAAAGCCCATTTACACTATTCCCTTGTCGTCCATATGTCTATCCAATGACCATTTGAATGCCATTAGTGTTGGCGAGTCCACGACTGTTGCAGGCAGGGCATTCCATGCCCTTACTACTCTCTGAGTAAAGAACCTACCTCTGACATCTGTCTTATATCTATCTCCCTCAATTTAAAGCTATGTCCCCTCGTGCTAGACATCACCATCCGAGGAAAAAGGCTCTCACTGTCCACCCTATTCAATCCTCTGATCATCTTGTATGCCTCAATTAAGTCACCTCTTAACCTTCTTCTCTCTAACGAAAACAGCCTCATGTCCCTCAGCCTTTCTTCATAAGATCTTCCCTCCATACCAGGCAACATTCTGGTAAATCTCCTCTGCACCCTTTCCAATGCTTCCACATCCTTCCTATAATGCGGCGACCAGAATTGCACGCAATACTCCAAATGCGGCCGCACCAGAGTTTTGTACAGCTGCAACATGACCTGATGGCTCCGAAACTCAATCCCTCTACCAATAAAAGCTAACACACCGTACGCCTTCTTAACAACCCTCTCAACCTGAGTGGCAACTTTCAGGGATCTATGTACATGGACACCGAGATCTCTTTGCTCATCCACACTGCCAAGAACCTTACCATTAGCCCAGTACTCTGTCTTCCTGTTATTCGTTCCAAAATGAATTACCTCACACTTTTCTGCATTAAACTCCATTTGCCACCTCTCAGCCCAGCGCTGCAGCGTATCTATGTCCCTCTGTAACTTGTAACATCCTTCCGCACTGTCCACAACTCCACCAACATTAGTGTCATCTGCAAATTTACTCACCCATCCTTCTACGCCCTCCTTCAGGTCATTTATAAAAATGCCAAACAGCAGTGGCCCCAAAACAGATCCTTGTGGTACACCACTAGTAACTGGACTCCAGTCTGAACACTTCCCATCAACCACCACCCTTTTTCTTCTTCCAGCTAGCCAATTTCTGATCCAAACTGCTAAATCTCCTTGAATCCCATGCTTCCGTATTTTCTGCAGTAGCCTACCGTGGGGAACCGTATCAAACGCTTTACTGAAATCCATATACACCATATCAACTGCTTTACCCTCATCCACCTGTTTGGTCACCTTCTGAAAGAACTCAATAAGGTTTGTGAGGCACGACCTACCCTTCACGAAACTGTGTTGACTATATCTAATCAAATTATTCCTTTCCAGATGATTATACACCCTATCTCTTATAAACCTTTCCAAGATTTTGCCCACAACAGAAGTAAGGCTCACTGGTCTATAGTTACCGGGGTTGTCTCTACTCCCCTTCTTGAACAAGGGGACAACATTTGCTATCCTCCAGTCTTCTGGCACTATTCCTGTGGACAAAGATGACTTAAAGATCAAAGCCATAGGCTCAGCAATCTCCTCCCTAGCTTCCCAGAGAATCCTAGGATAAATCCCCTCCGGCTCAGGGGACTTATCTCTTTTCACCTTTTCCAGAATTGTTAACACCTCCTCCTTATGAACCTCAAGCCCTTCTAGTCTAGTAGCCTGAATCTCAGTATTCTCCTCGACAACATTGCCTTTTTCCTGTGTGAATACTGACAAAAAATATTCATTTAGCACCTCTCCTATCTCCTCGGACTCCAAGCACAACTTCCCACTACTGTCCTTTACTGGCCCTACTCTTACCCTCGTCATTCCTTTATTCCTGACATATCTATAGAAAGCTTTAGGGTTATCCTTGATCCTACCTGCCAAAGACTTCTCATGTCCCCTCCTGGCTCTTCGTAGCTCTCTCTTTAGGTGCTTCCTAGCTAACTTGTAACTCTCGAGCGCCCTTACTGAACCTTCATGTCTCATCTTTACATGAGCCTCCTTCTTCCTCTTGACAAGTGTTTCGACTGCCTTAGTAAACCACAGTTCCCTTGCTCGACCACTTCCTCCCTGCCTGACAGGTACATACTTATCAAGGACACGCAGTAGCTGTTCCTTTAACAAGCTCCACATTTCCATTGTGCCCATCCCCTGCAGTTTTCCTCTCCATCTGATACATCCTAAGTCTTGCCTCATCGCTTCATAATTGCCTTTCCCCCAGATATAACTCTTGCCCAGCGGTATATACCTATCCCTTTCCATCACTAAAGTAAACGTAATCGAATTGTGGTCACTATCACCAAAGTGCTCACCTACCTCCAAATCTAACACCTGTCCTGGTTCATTACCCAGTACCAAAGCCAATACGGCTTCGTCTCTCGTTGGCCTATCTACATACTGTGTCAGGAAACACTCCTGCACACATTGGACAAAAACGGACCCATCTAAAGTACTCGAACTATAGCGTTTCCAGTCAATATTTGGAAAGTTAAAGTCCCCCATAACAACTACCCTATTGCTTTCGCTCCTATCCAGAATCATCTTTGCAATCCTTTCCTCTACATCTCTGGAACTTTTCGGAGGCCTATAGAAAACCCCTAACAGAGTGATCTCTCCTTTCCTGTTTCTAACCACAGCCCATACTACCTCAATCGACAAGTCCTCATCAAACATCCTTTCTGCCACCGTAATACTGTCCTTGACTAACAATGCCACCCCTCCCCCTCTTTTACCACCTTCCCTGAGCTTACTGAAATATCTAAACCCCGGCACCTGCAACAACCATTCCTGTCCCTGCTCTATCCATGTCTCCGAAATGGCCACAACATCGATGTCCCAGGTACCAACCCATGCCGCAAGTTCAACCACCTTATTCTGGATGATCCTGGCATTGAAGAAGACACACTTTAAACCACCTTCCTGCCTGCCGGTACACTCCTGCAACTTTAAAACCTTACTCATGACCTCACTACACTCTACCTCCTGTACACTGAAGCTACAATTCAGGTTCCCAAGCCCCTGCTGAACTAGTTTAAACCCTCCCGAAGAGCATTAGCAAATTTCCCCCCCAGGATATTGGTACCCCTCTGGTCCAGGTGTAGACCATCCCGTTTGTAGAGGTCCCACCGGCCCCAGAATGAGCCCCAATTATCCAGAAATCTGAAACCCTCCCTCCTGCACCATCCCTGTAGCCACGCGTTCAACTCCTCTCTTTCCATATTCCTCATCTCGCGATCACGTGGCACGGGTAACAACCCAGAGATAATAACTCTGTTTGTCCTAGATCTAAGTTTCCACCCTAGCTCCCTGAATTCCTGCCTTACATTCCTATCCCTTTTCCTACCTATGTCGTTGGTACCTATGTGGACCACGACTTGGGGCTGCTCCCCCTCCCCCTTAAGGATCCGAAAACACGATCCGAGACATCACGCACCCTGGCACCTGGGAGGCAACACACCAACCGCGAGTCTCTCTCGTTTCCACAGAATCTCCTATCTATCCCCCTAACTATGGAGTCTCCAATGACTACTGCTCTACTCCTCTCCCCTCTTCCCTTCTGAGAAACAGGGACAGACTCTGTGCCAGAGACCTGCACCCCATGAGTTCTGCTCTAGATCATGAGGGCAGGAGGTGTGTTTCTCAGACTGACTTCTGAAAGCTTCTCTCCCAAGGACTTTTAAAAATAAATTTAGAGTACCCAATTCATTTCTTCCAATTAAGGGGTAATTTAGCGTGGCCAATCCACCTAGCCTGCACATCTTTGGGTTGTGGGGGCGAAACCCACGCAATCACAGGGAGAATGTGCAAACTCCACACGGACAGTGACCCAGAGCCGGGATCGAACCTGGGACTGCGGCGCTGTGAGGCAGCAATGCTAACCACTGTGCCACCGTACTGCCCTCTCTCCCAAGGACTTTTTGAATAAATCTGTAAGCCACTGAGTGTTAAATGTATTAATAAGCGGCATTTGGTCTGTGTGCCCGCATTTTGCTTCATTGAAAGTTTAGAAGTATAAGACCATATGACCATAAGAGATAGGAGCAGAATTAGGCCACTTGGCCCATCGAGTCTGCTCCGCCATTCAATCATGGCTGATATTTTTCTCATCCCCATTCTCATGCCTTCTCGCCATAATCCCTGATCCCCTTATTAATCAAGAACTGCCTTGGTAGATGGGAAAGTAAGCTCAAAGACCATTCTTTTTTCAAAAAACGATTTAATTGTTAACTGAAAAGTTATTTTTGCCTTGGTTGTTAATGTGGTTAATCCAGTGTTAATAATAACATTTGTTTTAATATTAAAAAATCCTTTGTTGTCAGTAGAATCACTCTTGGAGCAAAGTATCTTTTCTCACAGCTTACAAATTGAAAGATTATTGGGGTCTCCTCCTGTTTCCTGATATAAATTGGGGTCTGGTCCATATTTGGTTAGACCACACTTAGAGTACTGTGTGAATTTCTGGTCACCATATTATGAAAAGGATATAGGCACTCAGGAGGGTGAAAAGACAATTTGTCAGGCGGATACCCCAGAAAGGAATAGGTATACATGTCGGGAAAGGTTTCTTAGGCTGGCAATTTTCCCTCTCGACAAATGAAGGCTGAAGGGTGCCCTAATTGAGATCTTTGAAATTCTGAAAGGCTTTGATTGAATGGATACAGAGAGAATCTTTCCTCTTGTGGTAAAAACATCAATATAAGATAGTCACCAAGACATCCGATAGGGAGTTCAGCGCAAACATCTTTACCCAAAGGTGGTGAGAATGTGGAACTGGACCATTTGAACTAACATGGATTGGTTGGTCCACATGGCTTACTTCTGTGCTCTGTATCTAACATAATCCTACATGCTCAGTAGGTGATTCCTTGGAAGTTTTTTATCGCCTTTACAATTTCCGGTTCTATGGTCCTTTTCACATTGAATCCACAGGTGGGCTTTATGCCTGATCAAGGCGAACTCTTGCCCTTCCATCTGTTTCTTCCATCTCCGGGTAAGCGTTCTCCAAGGCGGCCTTCAGGACGCGCAACAACGCAGAATCGCCGAGCAGAAACTTATAGCCAAGTTCCGCACACATGAGTGCGGCCTCAACCGGGACCTGGGATTCATGTCACATTACATTCATCCCCCACCATCTGGCCTGCGAAATCCTACCAACTGTCCTGGCTTGGTACAATTCACACCTCTTTAACCTGGGGTTACCCCATCTCTGGATCTGTAAAGATTTAATCACCTGCTAATGCTCGCATTTCAAGCATTGTTTGGCATCTTTGAATTTGTCTATATATGTGTTTCTGGAACATACCTCTTCATTCACCTGAGGAAGGAGCAGCGCTCCGAAAGCTAGTGACATCGAAACAAACCTGTTGGACTTTAACCTGGTGTTGTAAGACTTCGTAATCTGTTTCTTGAACAGAGGTCCAACCTTTTCACCTCCAGCATCACCTTCTTATACTTGGTTGAAGTCCTCACTGTGAACCCACTTTCTTCAATTCCATTCATCTACTTCCTGTAAAATGCATCATTATTAGAACCCACCTGGATCCTAGTGGTGCCTGCCTTTTTGTAGGAAAATGGGAAAATTCTTTGATCCATCCTGTCTTTATATTGATGACTGTGTTGATGCTGACTCCTGCTCTGAATCCAATCTACGGAATTCCTCTTTTTTTGTCCAAAAATGCACTCTATAAATGTGCCTACACTTCCTCAGGAAATTTGGCATGTCCACTTTGACTCTTACCTATTTTTACAGATGCACCATAGGAAGCATCCTATCTGGCTGCATCACAGCCTGGTATGGCAACTGCTCGGCCCAAGACCATAAGAAACTACAGAAAGTCGTGAACACAGCCCAGTTCATCACATGAACCCGCCTCCCATCCATTGACTCTGTCTACACCTCCCGCTGCCCTGGGAAAGCGGGCAGCATAATCAAAGATACCTTCCACTCAGGTTATTCTCTCTTCCAACCTCTTCCATTGGGCAGAAGATACTAAAGTCTGAGAATATGCACTAACAGATTAAAAAACAGCTTCTTCCCTGCTGCCAGATTCCTTAATGACCCTCGTACGGACTGGGTTGATCTCTCTCCGCATCTTCTCTACTGTTTTTAGCACTATACTCAGTATGCTTCACCCGATGTCTATGTATTTACATCGTGTATTTGTGTATTTATTGTATATCCTTGGCATTTATCGAATGTCCTATATTTTTACATGCATGGAACGATCTGCCTGGACCGTACGCCGAACAATACTTTTCACTGTGCCTCACTACACGTGACAATAGATCTAAATCTAAATCCTAATTCTGTGTAACACAGAACTTCAACTCTCTCCTCTGTTGCTATTTTGACCTGTTGGCCTCCACACTGTTCCAACCAGGTCAGTATAAATATCACTTCAGTATTTAGCAACTGTCTGGTTCAAACATAAACTTCTGACCATAGCTCCCATCACCTCTTCATCACTTGCCATTCCAAACCCCTTCATTTTCATTTTTCCTCAATGCATGGAATCTTCCATGTCTTCCCACAGCCGCCTTTTTCCCTCCTTATTAAGCTATGGTCACGCTCCATTCATGTTTTTTCACCCATATTGAGGTGTTCTTCATGCATCATCCAAACCTTTCACTTCTTTCTGAAAAGAACAGCTTTTCAAAAAGCCGTTTACAGGCCAACAAATTTAAGAGCTGCCTCTTTGTAACAAGGATAAACATTTCTGATCCTTGATTTCTCACTGTTCTTTCTTGCCTTGCTTCCTTTTGTTCGATTCGTGTTTATCTTTTAGTCATCATTACTTGTTCTGTTATCATTGTTGTGGGTTTTAAATGGGGTGTTTGTGATCTTGACTTACAGATACCGCAGAAGGCAAGGTTGTTGGTAAACTATGGATGGAGGCTTCATAAAAATGGCAAAATGTCAGGTTGTGACTGAAAACGGATGTGTTTCTCCCCAGAAACACAGCCAGATTTTCATTCCAGATCTTCCTTCACTTTGGGCGCAATCTTCCGGAACCATGACTAAGTACTCCCACCAACAAGAAATCCAGAGTGGTTCCTGCTAACGCTAGGAGCGACCCCGACATGCCATGCTATGGGACCTGGAATTTTATTTTTGCAGAATTGGCTTTTCCGTGCCATTCCATGCACCAAATACCTGCTGCAGCAGGACCACCCACCCCCCACCGGGTTGCTAGCAGGGCAACCCCCACCCTAATCGCTGGCATATGTTCCCATGCCCCCAGAACCCCCTTTCAAAAAACCCCAGACCACCCATTCAGTCCCCCCACACTTCCCCTCACACTCCTCCTCAGAACCACTCACTAGCCCCCCCAGTCCTTCCTTCAGCACTCCACCTCAATCAACTCCTTCAGGCCCGCTCTTGGCAGTGCCAACCTGGCACTTTGCAGTCCGAGCGGTGGCAAGTACCCTCCCAATAGTTGCCGCAAGTGTGCCGAGGGCCGTACATCATGGGAGATGTGGGTCAGGGGGGCTTGTGTTGAGCTGGAGGAGTTCAAGTCATTGGTCTTCTCTGAGATGGGGTTAATTTTTACTGCCCTCCCCATCTGCAGTCTTTAAAACCCATTAAAGTCAGTCAGTATGTAAAAATTCAAGTTTTCTCATAATAAAGCGAAAGTGTTCTCATCTGTACCCCTAAACCATTTAAACACTCTCTCAGTATCTCAGAAACACACATCCCTCATAATACAGTGAAAGTGTTCTTATCTATACCCCTAAACCCTTTAAAATGCCTGTTAGTATGATAAGTTTAATGGTTTGTGAGATTAAGGTAAAAGTTATCACTTTAAAGTGGTGGAAACTTTTGAGCTGGCTTTTACGCAGCCAGTTTCATTGTCCTTTAAAGTATAGACATTTTTGTGTATTGGTAGAAGGCTGAAAGCTTTGATCTGCATTGTTTACATTCAAATTCACACTCTATTGTCCACTGAAAACTTCTTGATTGACAGGTCGGGCAGTTTCAAACAGGAGAATCAGATTGTTTATTTTTAAAGCTCTACATGTGTTCAGTAACTCAGGGTAACAGGTATTCTAACCACAGTTCTTTTTACAAGGCCGCCTCTTCCTTCTCAAGTGCTTCTTAGAAAGTGCAAAGATTTCCACCCACATTGGTGATCCTGCGAATGGCTAGTTCAGGCTCATAATGGCCTCTATATATTTACATTTTTACCATTAACCTTTTACACTATGAACACAATGGATGAATCACGCAAGAATCCCAAGTCAGGCTCCACGTCGGGACCTGGGCCTATCGCGAGTCACCCGACTCATTCTGCCTGGTGCGATCTGGATCTGACCCTCTCTGGGTGAGATCCAAATTACATATTTAAATGAGCCTAATGACTTATTTAAATGACCAGACGCTGGATTCACCCAGCGCCTGGGACACAACGGCAATGCTTGCAAGTCCTCGTCAGGGCGCCACTTTGTACTGGCCCACACAAATGTGAACCAGGTGTAACGGCACCTCTGGGATCCTCAAAAGTCATTTGCGTGGTCGGGCACAGAGCAAGGTGGCACCCTGGCACCTGGGCAGCTTAGCACCTTAGCAGTGCCACTCGAGCACCCTGGAAGTTCCGCCCTGATGGCCAAGTTGCCGGGGCACTGCCAGGGTGCAAGGTTGGCAGTGCCAGGGGACACGCCCATGGGGGTCTTCCAATTGGAAGGGGGGGGTGAGGTGTGGCTCCCAGTGACCGTGACAGGTTTGGGTGGGGGGGGGGGGGGAGGAGGGAAGGTGGTGGTGATGGGGGTGCAGAAAGGAAGAAGGAAGGTTTGAACTGCCAATCAAAATGGTGCCCCTGATCTGCGAACAGCCATTCCTGCTGATGGGCTGATCTCTTGAAATCCCTTCAAGTGCAGCCTCGGTGCAAAGAAACTCCCTGAGGCCAAAAATAAGCAAAGTGCTGTTGAATAGCGGGGTGACTCTCAGTGCTGCTGTCCGTCAGCAGTCTTAGTTTCAAGTCCACTGAACCACGCCCTACACCTCTCATCAAGTCTGACTCCCATGAATATATTATTTACATTATCCAGCACCTCTCCCCAAAGTCTCTGCCTTTATTACTGATTCACAGAGATAAGCATTGTGGCGGTTCCACCAATCCCCACAACCTCCTTCTTAGCTCTCTCGGAAGTTGTATATGATTCACGTTCTCTACAGCTTCCTTCATTGTAGCCTTTTCGGGAGTGTGTTGTAGATTTTCCCACTCTGTCCCTGTCCTGCAATTGTTTCTCTTGCTGCTTCCTCCAGTCATTAGGCTCTTCATTTGCTGTTTCTTTTATCATGTTGTCTGTTGTCACCATCTGTTATCATCATTGTCGATCTCAGATGGGATGGTCCAGATATGGGTTGGAGGTAAGTCTGTTGGTAAACTCTTTTTTTGAATATTACACTAACTACGTAAATGCTGATATAGCATAAGGCTCTACATAGCACTTCCCTCTCCCATGCACTGTTGTCATGTGATCTTACGTCACTGATGATGTAGACTATTACTTACATACTTAACATTAACCCTTTATGCTACAATGAAGACCTGCATTGACTTTACTTGTTGCAGAAACTGACAGGTTTGTTTTGCATTCACTGTTACTTTTTTTTCAAATTTGCAACATTTGCTTATTGCTTACAACTTACAGTATCCTGCGAGACCTGGATAGCGCAGACATGGAGAGGATGTTTCCTCTTGCAGGAAAAACTAGAACCAGAGGTCACAATCTCAGACTAAAGAGATGATCCTTCAAAACAGAGATGAGGAGGAATTGCGTCAGTCAGAGGGTGGTGCATCTGTGGAACTCTTTGCCGCAGAAGGCCAAATCACTGAGTGTCTTTAAGACATAGATAGATAGGTTCTTGATTAATAAGGGATCAGGGGTTATGGAGAGAAGGCAGGAGAATGGGGATGAGAAAAATATCAGCCATGATTGAATGGTGGAGCAGACTCGATGGGCCGAATGGTCTAATTCTGCTCCGATGTCTTATGGCCTTATTACTCAGTTGCACATGGCCGATGACAATAAAATATTGAAAATATTACATGATTTAGGGCAGCACGGTAGCATTGTGGATAGCACAATTGCTTCACAGCTCCAGGGTCCCAGGATCGATTCCGGCTTGGGTCACTGTCTGTGCGGAGTCTGCACATCCTCCCCGTGTGTGCGTGGGTTTCCTCCGGGTGCTCCGATTTCCTCCCACAGTCCAAAATGTGAAGGTTAGGTGGATTGGCCATGATAAATTGCCCTTAGTGTCCAAAATTGCACTTAGTGTTGGGTGGTGTTACTGGGTTATGGGGATAGGGTGGAGGTGTTGACCTTGGGTAGGGTGCTCTTTCCAAGAGCCGGTGCAGACTCGATGGGCCGAATGGCCTCCTTCTGCAATGTAAATTCTATGATTCTATGCCTTCATCATAATAATAGCAAAAATCACGAGCAAATCTCGTGTTCCCCTGTGTGAATGGAAAATGACAGTGAATTTCCTTGAACTCAACATCACCAGCCAAGAAGTGCAAATTTCCTAAATGCAACAGATGAAAGAGTTACATTAATTACCATTATCATATCACTGAACCACCTCTACAATGAATATTTAGGAATTTTACCTGCTCCATATGATCCTTTGCAACCTATAACTAGGACAGTCTGTTTGCACATATGATAGCTCTAAAATGGATCTTAAATGTCACAACCTCTGACAGAAAAATCTCCAACTGGAGACAAACATTCTAGAAACAAGATACTAGTAAATGGGTGTTATATTTCTTCAAGTATGTCTTCTAATCATAAGTACTGAATTATTCAGCTCTAAAGTCTTATTTTCAGAAATATTTATTGATGTAGGTTAGGCAAAGTCATCTTTGTGACATAGGTATTGATGTAGAGTGTGTAGTCACTGGAACAAAAGGTGTACACTGTCATGTTAAGCAGGATGACGTTTTCTGATTTAAAGATGACACCAAGTTGGTCTTTTAAAAATTTATAATTCACTAAATCAATGATTTATTTTACTGGAACTTTTTAAAGGGGACCAATGTATTTTGCAAAAAATTAAAGGGGGAATAATACTTTGATTTATTCAAGACTAAGTCTGGAATTTTTCAGCAATTCACGCCGGGGGATCTTCCAGTTCTGCCGATGGTGCACCCCCACCATGGGTTTCCCGTCAACGAGGGGTGCATTCAATGGGAAACCCCATTGACAACGGCGGGACCAGTAGATCCCACCACCATCCAATGGCAGGCTGTCTCTGCTGCCATACGTCGCAAGGAAAATCCCTCCATATGTATGCAAAAAAAAATTAATAGCCTGTCAATTTCTCTGAAATAATAACAATAATAATCTTTATTAGCGTCACAAGTAGGCTTACATTAACACTGCAATGCAGTTACTGTGAAAAGCCCCTAGTCGCCACATTCCGGCGCCTGTTCAGGTGCATAATACATAAAATAGCGAAATTATTCCACAACCTAGGATACACTATGACAATTCCAACTGGGTTTCTCGGCCCTTCCCATCCAGATCTTCTAGTCCCAAAAAAGTGCTCCCCACCGGCCACTCCATCCCACTCCCCCAACCCCCCACGACAGGTTTCCTGGTGGCAGGACGGGCAAGCTACGCAAAACGCCGTGGGCATCGGCAAGACCAGAATATCCCACCAGCAGCCAATGGCAAGCTGCCTCTGACGCAAACAAACACGCCAAGGGGAGGGGGGGGGGTGGGGGGGGGGGTGCGGCGGGTGCAAAATCCCCCCTTTAGTCTTTTGATGATACTGCAAATGGTGCATCATTTTGGCTCATGTCAAGTGTTGACAGATTTTGCAAAAAACTAAAAGCAAGTTATTGCTAAGTTTTGTTCATTTAATAAAAGGCCCTGCTACCCACTGCACTGCACAAAATTACATTTCAACAATCTCTTTATCTAATTTCTATGTTTGACAGTGACAGTATCTAGAGGTTATGATAAGGGAGATGAACTTAGAGCATGGATCAGTACTTGGAACTACGATGTCGTGGCCATTATGGACACATTGATTTCACAGGGACAGGAATGGTTTTTCAATGTTCTGGTGTTTAGATGTTTTAAGAAAAATAGAGAGGGAGGTAAAAGAGGAGAGGGAGTGGCACTGCTAATTAGAGAGTGCATCACAGCTGCAGAAAAGGAGGTAGTCTGAGTCAGTATAGGTGGAAGTCAGAAACAAGAAAGGAGCAGTCGCTTTATTGGGAGTTTTCTATAGATCCCCCAATAGCAGCAGAGAGATGGAGGAACAGATTGGGTTGCAGATCTTGGAAAGATGCAGAAGTAACCAAATTGTTGCCATGGGTGGCTTCAACTTCCCTAGTATTGACTGGAACCTCCTTAGTGCAAATTGTTTGGATGGAGCAGAATATGTCAGGTTTGTCCAGGAAGGATTCCTGACTCAAATGTAGATAGGCCGACTAGGGGGGGAGGCCATATTGGATTTAATGCTTGGCAACGAACCAGGCCAGGTGTCAGATGTCTCGGTGGGAGAGCATATCAGTACAGTGACCACAACTCTCTGACCTCCATAGTCATGGAGAGGGAGAGGAACACACAGTATGGAAAGGTATTTAATTGCGAGAGGGGAAATTATACTGCTATTAGACAGGAGCTGAGGAGCATAAATTGGGAACAGATGTTCTCAGGGAAATGCACAACAGTAATGTGGAGGGTTGTTTAAGGAGCACTTGCTGCAAGTGCTGGACAATTTTTCCCCATTGAGACAAGGAAGGAATGGTAAGGTGAAGGAGCCTTGGATGACAAGAGAAGTGGAGCTTCTCTTGTCAGAGTGAGAGTAGGGCTGATCAGGGATAGTGGAGGGAACTTGTGCCTAGAGCCTGAGGAGATGGGGGAGGCTCTAAATGAATATTTTGCTTCAGTATTCACTGGAGAGAGGGACCTTGTTGCTCATGAGACCAGCGTGAACCAGGTTAATAGGCTCAAACAGGTTGATATTAAGAAGGAGGATGTGCTATCCACCCCTTCGTAGGGGGCTAGTATGGCTAGTGGTCTCCGCAGCTCCGGCACCCGAAAGCCAGCGCGCCACAGCCGGCGCGAGGTCGCACATGCGCGCCACGGCCGGCGTGAGTTCGCGCATGCGTGCCAATGCCGGCGCGAATTTGCGCCTGTGTGCCATGTCCAGCGTGAGTTCGCGCACGCAAGTGAGTTCCCGTCTCCGCGCCAGCCCCCGGACAATATGGCAGAGCCCTACAGGGGCCCAGCGGAGGAACATAGGCCCCCACGGAAATAGCCCACCCGCCGATCGGTAGGCCCCGATCGCAGCAAGGCCACCGTGGAGGTCCTCCCCGAAGTCGGATCTCCCCCGCCACCCCACCAGGATAGCCCCCGCAGACAGAACTTCGAGGTCCCGCCATGTGGGACCATATGTAACCGACAGCGGTGAGACTCGGCTGAACTCGGCGGGCACTCGGCCCAGAGAATCGCCCGGGGGGGGGGGTGCTTTCAATGGCCCCCGACTGGCGTTCTGACGATCCCGTGCGCGCCCCAAAATCGTCCGCGGAGAATCGGCGAGCTGGCGTGGGGGCGGTATGCTGCGATTCCCCCCCCCCCCCCCGGGAGAGTGTGCAGAGGAGATTTCCCAGGATGCTGCCTGGACTGGAGGGCATGTCTTATGAAGAAAGGTTGAAGGAGCAAGGTCTTTTCTCACTGGAGCGAAAAAGGAAGAGAGGTGACTTGATAGAGGTGTATAAGGTGATGAGAGGCATGGATAGAGTGGATAGCCAGAGACTTTTCCCCAGGGCAGAAATGGCTTTCATGAGGGGACATCATTTTAAGGTGATTGGAGGAAGGTATAGGGGAGATGTCAGAGGTCGGTTCTTTACACAGAGAGTGGTGGATGCGTGGAATGCACTGCCAGCAGAGGTGGTGGAGTCAGAGTCAATAGGGACATTTAAGCGACTCTTGGACAGGCACATGGACAGCAGTAAATTGAAGGGGTGTAGATAAGGTTGATCCTAGATTAGGATAAATGGTCGGCACAACATTGTGGGCCAAAGGGCCTTTACTGTGCTGTACAGTTCTTTGTTACATTGTGAATTGACATTTTGGTAGGGCAGGTGATGGTGAATGAGGTGTCTTTTCGTTTTGACTCTCCTGCTTAACTTTCCTTTGTGGGATTTCTTGCAAAGTTGACCATCATGGCTAGAAGTGCATTTGGGTGAGCAACTTTCCAACGATACTGCTCTAAAATTGATGCCACTGATTCTGTAAGACTTAGGGATGGTCTCGTAAGATGATGTTTTGCTCTGTGATGGTGTTCTCTCTTCAGCATTACCTCGTTGTGATTGTATAGGAAGAAAGGGCAGCATGGGAGCACAGTGATTAGCACTGTTGTTTCACAGCTCCAGGGTCCCAGGTTCGATTCCCAGCTTGGGTCACTGTCTGTGTGGAGTCTGCACGTTCTCCCCGTGTCTGCGTGGGTTTCCCCCCACAAGTCCTGAAAGACATGTGTTAGGTCATTCAGACATTCTGAATTCGCCCTCTATGTACCCGAACGGGCGCTGGAATGTGCCGACTAGGGGCTTTTCACATAACTTCATTGCAGTGTTAATGTAAGCCGACTTGTGACAATAACGATTATTATTATTAAGTGGACTAAGAAGCTGTATGATTCACTGGTCTCTCTTTCCTATGGGCCCTTATCTCGGCCAGCTGAACTTTTTGTTTCTGCTTGCCTTTTCCTTGCCCTGCTAAACAGCCAGCCTCCAGCGGCGAAGGCCGTCAGTGACCATCTCCCAGTTGCCAATGTCAATGTCTCCAATCTTCATATCTTGCTTGTAAAGGAAGTGTGGGTGCCCAGGGCATCGTGGCCCAGTGCCCAGTTCACTTGAGTATGTGGCTGTCATTCATCTGGTAAATGTGACCGAGCCAGTGCAGACATCATACCCTCATTGCTCAGCCAACATGGGGAAATGGTAAGGAAATGGGACTTTACAAGAGCTAGCACCATCACAATGCAATGAATTGTCTCTTGTCATGCAATTTCTTTGATACCATGAGATTGGAAATGCCTGGGGGGAACCCAGCGTGATTCTCCATGGAGGGTTACTACCCTTCACTATTTGCCCATGTGAGAAAGATCTGGAAATCTCTTCTTTTTTTTTGGAATTTTTTTATTTAAAACAGATTTGTAACATTTACAGAGAAAAAAGGCCATATACAAAAGCCTTAACATATTGAAAACGAACAGTGGGAGAGAATAAACATATTAATAAAGCACTTCCCCAACCAGCTCTATTTACCCATGCCCCCGGTGCTCAACTAACCTAATGTGGCTCTAAACCCCCCCCCCCCACTTCCCCTCCCCCCCCAGGTACTGCTGCTGTCGGTTTCCTATGCTATTCCCTGCAAGCGACTATCTCCCCCGGGGATCTCTGATCCCCCCCCCTTACCCTCTTAAACCTTCTCTGCTCTCCCTCCCGGCTGCCCCCCCCCCCCGAGGCCTGCCCTGCCAGGTCCGCCCCGCGCTTGGCCTTAGCCCGCCCCTTCTCCTACTCTCCCTGCTGGTGCCCCCCGACCTACTCTAACTACGTTGACCCCTGCCCTTAGCGCCTGGCTGTCTCCCGCCCGAATGCTCGGGCCCTCCCCCCACACCCCAAAGACCCATTAACCTGATTGTATCTCCCTGTGCCCTTTCAAGTCCCTTACCCAGCCCCTAGCCCATCCCCCTATTAGAGGCCCCGGTCACCCGCCAAAAGGTACCAAGCGCGGGACCCTCTTTGCAGGGCCCCTCTTCTCCCCCCCCCCCCATTGCAAGCTCCCAAACTTGCCCTAAGTAGTGCACCCTCCAGTCCCCGTTCCCTGTCCAGGCTGAATACAATCTTAAATAAAACATTACAGTGCAGGATAATTTAACGGACCGCCGCCACACAACAGCTCTGTGAGCCCAGAGTCCTTTAGTTCAAGTACAGCTTCTTCTTTTAATAAAAGTCCATTTCTAGTCAAAACAAGTTAGGTTAACATACCGCCGCCACTGTAGAGCATTGAAAAACAAACCAAATGTCCGTTAGTTCAAGTCCAGCTTCCTCCCTTTAATAAAGGCCCAAACCTGTTCTGGTGTCTCGAAGTAGTAATGAAGTTCCTCAAACGTCACCCAAAGCTTCGCAGGATACAGCATTCCAAATCTCACCTGCTTTTTGTAGAGGGCTGCCTTTACCTTGATGAATCCTGCACGCCTCTTGGCCAGCTCCGCTCCCAAGTCCTGGTAGATGCGCACCTCGCAGTTCTCCTATCTGCTGCTCCTCTCCGCCTTGGCCCATCGCAGCACCCGATCCCTGTCGGCAAGCCGGTGAAAGCGAACCACCAAGGGCCTCGGTCGGTCAACCGTCCTGGGCTTCCTTGCGGGGGCTCTATGCACCCCATCCAACTCCAGGGGTCGAGGGAAGGCCTCCGGTCCCATCAGCGCCTCGAGCATACCTTCACGTATGCGCCCGCATCCGATCCCTCACAGCCCTCGGGGAGGCCCACGATCCTCAGGTTCTGCCTCCTGGCTCTGTTCCCCAGCTCCTCAAGCTGCTCCTGCATCCTCCTCTGGCGGGCATTCAAATCCTCTACCTCGTGCTCCAACTCCGTTACTGTGTCCGCCTGGGTGGAGAGCTTCGCCTCGACCTCCCTGAGCGCCTTCTCTTGGGCCACCTGCGCCTCGACCATTCGATCCATCACCGCCCTCATCGGGTCCAACGTGTCCCTCTTCAAGTCGGCGAAGCAGCTCCGGAAAAGCTCCATCTGCTGCTCCCTTGGCCAGTGAGCCTCCGCTCCCTGTTCCCTGCTGGCCGCCATGCTTCGCCGCCCGGTCTGGGGTCCCTGCTGCTCCCGCTTCGAACTTCGCCACTCCACTCGACCACTTCTGGTCCGACTGTCCATTCCCCGGGAGGAAAACCTCTTCTTTTCGTCTCCTCCACCGATTCAGGCCGCCAGGTCCCGAAGAAATCCTGCAAAACAGGTCCGTTTGCCCATCGCGGGCGGGAGCGAACCGACCTGCGACCTGCTTCCTTGAGGGCGCCACCGGAAGTCCAGACCTGGAAATCTCAAGGAGGTTCTTGAGTTTTGTTTGCCTCCTACCCTCTGTTTAAGTGTTGGGTTGCCATTGCGCTGCCCTACCCGAATGTACTAGTCAACTATATTTTTAACCATTGGCCAGTCAAATCATCAAAAATCATTTTGGATAATTATGAGATATGATAATATCTTATTATCTAAATTACTTAAAATTGCATATTTTGGTCTGATGTGATGGCTGTGAAAAAAATAATATTGGCATACACCAAATTGACTGGAATGACAGAATAGTAAACTGCACAATAAGTAAATTAAATTTAACATTCCATACAATAGTTCTGACCAGGAGCAAAATGTAATATGTATAAATAGAGTTTTGAATTTTCTTAAAAAATTATAATTTAACAAAACCTATTTTTTGCAGGTTTCGGTAGCGTAAAACTACAATTCACAGCTGTACTGTCTGACCATCACCCAGCTCACAGCTGTAACCGTGACAACTCCCTTGCCATAACTACCGCTAAGCATTCTGGACAATCAATTGCACAAGAAAAAATAGTTTACTGATGCTACCCAGCTGGCCCACAAAACACTTATACAACCTGAAATAAACTTATACAAGCGCCACATAAATAAAATGAGAAACAAATAAACCTTTGCCCTTAGGTGAACTCCTAGCAGCTCAACTCACACACATACACTCCATCCTCCAATGGCATGTAATGAGGACAGGAGCACAGTAGTGAAGACTGACTCTAAAATTCCAGAGTGCTAATTCACAATACTGTGCACAACGCGGCAGAGATTGAAAACCATAGTGGACTAGAATTCCCTCAAAATGTAACTATTTAAAAAAAAAATTCAATAAACACTACACTGCACAATGCGGGCATGGAGTTTTCAACTTGACACTTGGGTGTCAACCTGGTGTTGCGGATTGGTTGCTGGTTGTAAAAATTGTCTGATCTTCTTTTCGACCGGAATCAATGGGAATAAATCTCGGGTAGTTTGCATAATGGGTAAGCAACCTGCTCTGATTATTTATCACTCAAGTGGGGACAGTGAAAGTGGTCCTCACTGGGCAACTAGGATGCTGCAACCCCAATTATACCAACTGGTAACGAGAACTATGTGATTCACCTTTGACTTTGTTCTTCGGGTATTTATTCATTTGTGGAATAGATATTGTATTCAACAACTTCAAAGGCAGTGTTGTATATATATATATTTATCCCTACGGTTCAGAAGGAAGCCTTTCAGCTCATGGAGTCTGCACCGACCCTGCCCAGACCCACTCTCAGCCCTAACCCCATAATCCTGTAACTTCACCTAATCTGCACATCTTTGGAGACTAAAGGGGCAATTTAGCATGGCTAATTCACTTAAGCTGCACATTTTAGGACTATGGGAGGAAACCGAAGCACCCAGAGGAAACCCACACAGACGTGGGTAGAATGTCACCCAAGCCCAGAAACGAACCTGGGTCCCTTATGCTGTGTGGCAGCAGTGTTAACCACTGTGCCGCCCCCATATAATACATATCCATATATCTATTACCTATATCGTGTTGGTACTCTTTTCTTTGGGAACAAGAAGTAAAACATCTTGGTCAAAATAGCCTTGGTAACCCAAAGAGATGACATTTTCTTTCGTCCATTCTTGTTGGGGGCAGCTCAAGTACCTTAAAATTTGATAAGTCATCATTTTTCCTTGTCTAAGACTCCAGCTTAGTGCACGTCATCTTCTATTTCACAGAGCTGAAATATGTTGTAGGCAGCGCCATGGGAAGCTGATAGGTCATGGTTCACCTTATCCCTAATGAAATGAGTGAGGCACTGAAGTATGATAACTTCCGTACACTATGGAACACTACCCCCACTACATTCAAAAATGATGAAAAAATCTAGGAAGGTAGCCTCTGCTCAAAAGAGGGCAGCATATGATTTCATGAGAGTCAATAGTTAAACATTACCTATTAATTTACTAACCAACACTCAGTTTTGTGTATTCCAAGAAAGGTTTCCAATACCTAATTTAGAAAGCATTAAATCTCACATTCTGCCGTTTAGTATTTATTCCAGTCTTGAAATCTATAGGATACTTAAAAATTTACAATTTCCACGACTTTCCCATTAGTAAATGTATTTATATTTTTACTGTAATCCATTAGTGATTGTTCTATTTCTGAATTAACTACACAGGCATTAACACTGCATTGATTTTGAATAGATGAAATTGACACGAGAAATAGAACACTGGCCTGGAAAATTGATCAGGCTGTAATGAAGCCAGTGGCAGGAACACTGCAAAGTGGATCTGCCAGCCTCGTTAGTACAGTTCTGGAGAGCACAGAACGGGAGTGACCAGACCAGTGGCAGCTTGCTGGTCACGGAGGGATACCAAGATCAGGAGGCTGAGTGTTCCTCCTTGATCCGCAATTCCTTTCAAAAAAATATGTGTAGCTTTCTGCTGGCGCCCTCCAGGACCACTGGTCAGATAGCATGTGGATGAAATAATCCTGAATTCATCTTGCCCGACATGGAGGTCAAAGCAATATTTGGTTTGGCTACTAAATCAGGCATGAGGCCTCTGATTAATGTGTTTTGGACAGTTGCTCGGGGCCTTTCCAGTTCACCCAGGCCAATATGGTGTCAAAAGTATTTCCACGCCACTGGGGCATGGAAAATGTGTCCCCTAAATTAGAAACTGGACACAAAATGGAATCCCAGCCCTGGGTCTTTCAGTTAAAAACCAAGTTTAAATTGTAGCAACAATTTCACTTGGCTTTCCCTAGTAGTGGCATTTGACAGCCTTAGGATGGGTATTTGCAAATGGAGGGAAAACTGACTGAAAAGTTGAGGGAAATAGAAGGAAGACATTTATTTTTAAACCAGTTTATGTAATGACAGGGATTGAAAATGTCCTTTGGAATAAAAGAATAGACCCCAGGGATGATGTGCCCATTTACAGTTTTATAAGTTGGGCTACAATCTGTTTTATAAGACTGCCTGTCTGTCTATTTATTTACCTGTTGTAAGAGGCCTTCCTGTTTATTAACTTTGTTCCCATTTATTTTATTTTATTGTTTTGATCCGTGGACCCATAATCGGGATGTGCCTTTCAGCAGAAGACTCAAAGTTGAAGCAGCCTGTTTGCCAGGACACTGTGTTCCCAGGTTTTGTATTTTGGAGAGGAGAAGCCAGACTCTTCGGCACCAAGTGGATCTTAGGAACCGGTTGTGGAGGTAAGAGAGGAAAAATGCTTCCCACAGCCCTTGTCTAGTTTGCTTTCTAGCTTCCAGACAATTGTCTCTTTTATGGGGGCGGGGAGGGGGGGGGGGGTGGGGGGTTGCGGAGAGAAGTCTCTCCTGCTTGCTGAAGTGACAGAAAGCAGTGAGTGCCTGGCACATCCTATGTTGTATACCTGAAATGATGCTGAGCCTTCAAGAAGGTGGACAACCTTGCCGGAGAAACCCATCTCAAGCCTAGAAGGGATAAGTATCAAATCGCAATCTGAAAGACATTCAAAACCTTGGTGTTTCATCACTTAGACCACTGAAGCGTGAAGGGACATGAATGGATCAAAGCGGCAGATGCAGGCACAGCTGCTGAACTTGGAGGAATGGGCACATGGAGCTGCAAGGTAAGTTTTACAGCTATAATGCCTCCCACAGCCACTGTCTGAACTGCTCTCTAGCTACCAGACAGGGGTCTCTATTCTGGGGGGAGGGGGTTGTGTGGAAAGGGGGAATCTATGTGTGGAAGGTCTGTGGAGGGGGTCCCTTTAGGCAGGGGGTCCCTGTGGGGGTCCCCCTATTACAGCGGTCCCTGGGGTAGTCTGTGTATTATAAGGGTCTCGGGGGAGCGGTGGGGAGGAAGGTCATGTCACCCCCATACATGAGGGTGGGGGGAGCAGACGCACAGGCAATCTGGGGGTGGGGGTACTGTGCAGTGATTGGGAGGGGGGGTTAGGCCTGATGTTTTGCAGTGCGGGATGGGGTATGGCTTCGGATTGTCTCTACCATCATGGTCCTGGTGTGGTGGACCTCGTGGTGGGCTGAGGGACCCCCTTGGCCCACTCCGAGGTGCACCACGGTAGGTTCACGATTGTAGAGACCACAAGTCAACCTCGCCCACATGATTCCCACCCACTGGGACCGGAGAATCACGGGAGGGCGGAGCATAGGACGCCGGGCCCACTAAATCAATCATTCTGTTCCATTCGTATTTTTTTCTATGCTCCCAGAATCCGTATAGTGCAGGAGGAGACCATTCAACCCATCGTGTCTGCACCGACCCTCTGAAGTGCATCCTGCCTATGCCCAATCCCCCACCGTATCCCCGTAACCCCACCGAGGGACAATTTAGCATGGCCAATCCACCTAACCTGTAAATCTTTGGACTGTGGGAGGAAACCGGAGCACCCGGAGGAAACCCACGCAGACACGGGGAGAACGTGCAGACTCCGCACAGACAGTTGCCCGAAGTCGGAATCGAACCCGAGTCTCTGGTGCTGTGAGGCAATGGTGCTAACCACTGTGCTACTGTGTCCCATGGAACGTGTTCACGCGGCCAGCAGGGGGGGTTGAAGCGTAGCGTTTGGGCGGTCGCTCAGCGCCAATCCTGATTTTTCCCCGACAACCAATTCTCCGTCCCAAAGGAGAATGCATTCTGGATGTCCTGGGGATGGACAACCCCGCCCATTGACTGGAAATCATCTCAGTGCATCAAAGATCTTTATCTTTTTTGTTGAATATTTTCTGTCCCTTCCCCCCACCCATTCCCCTCTGTGTTGTTTGTGTGTGTGTGTCGGTGTGTGTGTCGTGGTGTGTGTCTGTGTGTGTCGGCGTGTGTATGTAAAGAGTGGGACGAGTTATGAAGAGGGTGTTGGGCAAGGGGTATTAGATACTGTGGTGGTATGTATTTGGGGTAATACGGTACACCATGTGTCGACAGGCTATTGATGGAGGGATGCCAGGTCCTGATAGGATCTGCCACCTACTGGACTCCACCCAGAAATGCCGGTATAAGAACCCAGTTTTTCCCTCCATTTCCCTCAGCAGCTGCATTCTGTAACCACGCTGCTGGGGATAAAGTTCTGCTTAATAAAGCCTTCAATTGACATTACCTCAACCTGTCTCGCGTCATATTGACGGTGCTACAATTTATGAAGCAGAATTTAAATTGAAGAAAACGACGTGGGAACATGGAGCTCCGAATCACCCCGGAGTGCCTGCGCATCGCACCCCAAGCAGCTAACTCGGCCTCTATCTTCAAGCACTGGATGGCATGCTTTGAGGGCTACCTCCGAATGGCCCCCGGCACACCGACTGACGAACAAAAGATGCAGGTCCTCTATTCCAGGGTGAGTCCTGACGTCTACTCCCATATCGAGGACGAGGACGGTTTCACCGGTGCCATCGCAGCGCTGAAGGATATCTACATCCGGCCCGCCAACCAGGTTTTTGCTCACTACCAGCTCGCCACACGACAGCAATTTCCGGGGGAATCGCTGGACGAGTTTTATAACGCCCTGCAGATCCTGGGTCGAAACTGCAACTGCCCGGCGGTAACAGCGAGTGAACACACAGAGCTCCTGGTCCGCGATGCGTATGTGGCAGGTTTGGCCTCTTCCCAGATCCGCCAGAGGCTTCGGGAGAAAGAATCTCTGGGACTTACAGAAGCTCGGGCCCTGGCGGCATCCCTCGATGTGGCCTCGCGTAACGCCCGCGCCTACGCCCCCGACCGCACTACAGCCCCTTGGGCTCCGTGGACCCCCGCTGCGGTCGACTCTCCGACCCCCCCCCCACCCCCGCAAACCTGCGCGGCCAAAACACCAGACCAACCAGGGGGGGCCCCGCTGCTATTTTTACGGCCAGCCGAAACACCCTCGGCAGCGATGCCCGGCCCGCGCGGCTACCTGCAAAAGCTGTGGGAAGAAGGGCCACTACGCGACGGTGTGCAAGTCCCACGGGGTCGCCGCTATCTCCGGGGAAGAAACGGGACCACAGACCCAGCCCCCCCAGCGATCCACGTGTGACCAACGGATGCTGCCATTTTGGACCCCGGACGCCACAAGGGAGTGATGGGCGCCGTCATTTTGTCCATCCCCGACCGCGCTCGATCCGTGGACGCCGCCATCTTGGCTGAAGGACCCCGACACAGACGGCCACATACTGCCTGATTACGACGCTCAACTTCAACAACCACGTCTGGCTTCGACGACCCTCGACCAGTCGCGACCCCGGATGCTCCAGACTGCAACCACTACAGTCCTAGTGAATGGCTACGAGACGCCGTGTCTTATCGACTCTGGGAGCACGGAGAGCTTCATTCATCCAGACACGGTAAGGCGCTGTTCCCTCGTAATTCGGCCAAGCACCCAGAAAATTTTCCTGGCGGCGGGATCCCACTCCGCATAATTGGGGACCCACTGGGCATAACAGGAAAAGAACCCCAGGCATCTCTTCAGGGCCTTGGGGCAGTGGGGGAGTGGAAGTTCTAGGAGGGGGCACATGCGGTCGGGGTCGGGCCCTCGGACTCCGTTTTCCACAACGTAGCCAAGGATGGCTAGTAGGGTTGTGTGGAAAACGCATTTCTCCTTATTGTATGTCAGGTTAAGGAGCTTGGCGGTGTGGAGGAAATGTTGGAGGTTAGCGTCATGGTCCTGCTGGTCATGGCCGCAGATGGTGACATTATCCAGATACAGGAACGTGGCCCGCAGCCCGTACTGGTCAACCATTCGGTCCACCTCCCGTTGGAAGATCGAGACCCCATTGGTGACGCTGAAGGGGACCCTGAGGAAGTGGTAGAGGCGGCCATCTGCCTCGAAGGCAGTGTATTGGCGGTCCTCCGGGCGGATAGGGAGCTGGTGGTACGCGGACTTCAAGTCAATAGTGGAGAAGACTGCGCAATCTGATTGACCATGTCAGATATGCGGGGGAGAGGGTACGCATCGAGCTGCATGTACCTGTTGATGGTCTGACTGTAGTCGATGACCGTCCGGTGCTTCTCCCTAGTTTTGACGACCACCACTTGGGCTCTCCAGGGGCTAGTACTGGCCTCTATGATCCCTTCCCGCAGGAGTCGCTGGACATCCGACCTGATAAAGGCCTTGTCCCGAGCACTGTATCGTCTGCTCGTAGTGGCAACGGGCTTACAGTCCGGGGTGAGGTTAGCAAAGAGCAGGGGTGGGGTGACCTTAAGGGTTGAGAGGCTACAGATGGTGAGAAGGGGCAGGGGTCCATCAAACTCCAAGGTGAGACTTTTGAGGTGGCATTGGAAATCTAGACCTAGTACTAGGGCAGCGCAGAGTTGGGGGAGGATGTAGAGCTTGAAATTTTTGTACTCGACGCCCCGTACTGTAAGGGTTGCGAAACAGTACCCACCGACTTCCACGGAATGTGATTCGGAAGCCAGGGATAATTTTTGGGTCGCGGGTAAAATTGGGAGTGAGCAGCACCATACCGTATCTGGGTGAATGAAACTCGCCGTGCTCCCGGAGTCGAAGAGGCAGGTCGTCTCGTGGCCGTTGATCCGGACGGCCATCATGGATTTAGTGAGGTGATGAGGTTGAGATTGGTCGAGGGTGATGGAGGCGAGCTTCGGAAGGTGGGTGGGCTGATGAAGGGTAACGGAGGCCAGCGTACGATCTGGTGAGCAGGAGTTCCGGGAGGCGGAGGAGTGATTCCAAGATGGCGGCCCCCACGGGTCGCACATGGCAGATGGCGTCAAAGATGGCGGCCCCCACGGGTCGCACGTGGCGGGTGGCGTCGAAGATGGCAGCCAAGATGGCAGCCCCCACTTGTCGCACGTGGTGGATGATGTGGAAGATGGGGGCGGTCCTCGCGGGCTACAAGCAGCGCTGCTGGGTTTAGAAACAGGTCGGGCCCAGCAGACTTTAGAGAAGTGGCCCTTCTTTCCGCACCTGTTGCAGATCGCGCCCGTCGCTGGGCAGCGTTGTCTGGGGTGCTTACCCTGGCCACAGAAGTAGCATTTCGGGCCTCCAGAGTTGGCGGGTTGCTGCGCAGCACAGGCTTGCGGCGCCCCTGGGTCGGGTGATGGGGGCGCCCACGACATCCACGAGGGTGCCGCGTGGTCGGAGGTGTAGGCATCCATGTTGTGGAAGGCCACTTCCAACGAGTTCGAGAGTTGTACTGTGTCTTGGAGGTCGAGTGTACCCCCTTCTAGTAGGCGCTGGCGGATGTAATTAGATTTTATGCCTGCGACATAGGATCAGCAATTCCCGGATCAGCAATTCGGTGTGCCTGACTGCCGATACCGCCTTACAACTGCAGTTCCGGCCGGGTACCCGCAAGGCGTGCAGAAATTCAGCTTGCGATTCTCCGGTGCGCTGTCGCCTCGTGGCAAGGAGATGCCTAACGTACACCTCGTTGACTTCCTTAACATACTGCCCCTTCAACAGCGTTATCGCATCCACGTACGAGGTAGTATCTCTGATAAGAAGGAAAATTTGCGGGCTCACTCGGGAGTTGAGGACTCGCAGCTTGTGGGTCTCAGCGACGGCGGAGAAATCAATGTAAGATTTGAAGCAGCTTATCCAGTGTTCAAACGTGGCAGTGGCGTCGGCTGCTTGGGGATCCAGCTCCTGGCGATCAGGCTTGAGCGATGGATCCATCTTAAAATTTTAGCTGATTAAATTGATGTACCATCAATGACGACAGACGAGAGTCGGAAGAATAAACTGTGGCTTTAATCAGCTAAAAGACACCTGCTGGCAGCCGGTCCCAGAATGAGGGCAGGGCTGGAGGTTAGCTACCTTTATACTTGAGCCCAAGGGGCAGAGCCAGCAGGGACAAACCCAGACATGTAACAAACAGTAAGAACAGTAAGTATAATAAGTAAGAACAGTATGTACAATATAATACAGTGGTTCACCACACCTGGACAAAGCTACCCCACCTCGTTCAGATCCACACCCCGCACCTTCACCACCTCGTCTACCTTATCCAAGGCCGTTCGAATCAAGGATATCACTGCCTCAACCGCTTTTTTACGGTCTCCGGAGACCCCCTGCCGTAATTTCTGCAGTTCCACCGCTAAGATCTCAACAGTAAGTGCAGTGAACCCCATGACCACTGCAGCCTCTGCCATTTTCTTACCAGACAAGACTTCCAAAGCTTCCAAGTTCAACGTTAGTTCTTTCTTTTTCTGCTGCCTGGTCCGGTATCTATTGGACATCCCTTTGATATGGGATACTTAACCAATCAATAAAAAGAAACTTGAACCAGAATTTCCCCCCAAAATCGGGCAAAATGGGCATAAATAACATTTTCTGGTGGGAACCACCTCATGTGCGACTTTTTCCCTACATGTCACACTGGAAGTCAGGTGTGCACTAGCCCAGGGTGTTGAGACACTGTCTGCATGCTTATTCACACATACAGATGCGTACACACCACACACACATATATAGATAAATAAACAACTGCAATATCATGTACATAAATATATGATGACATGTATAGAATCCCTACAGTGCAGAAGGAGGCCATTTGGCTCATTGAGTCTGCACCGATCCTCTGAAAGAGCACCCTACCCAGGCCCACAAGCCCATTCCATCCCAGTAACCCCGTAACCCCACCTAACATGAACATCTTTGGACGCTAAGGGGCAATTTAGCACGGACAATCCAACTAACCTGTATATCTTTGGACTGTGGGAGGAAAACGGAGCAGCCGGAGGAAACCCACACAGACACGGGGAGAAAGTGCAAACTCCACGCAGACAGTGACTCGAGGCTGAAATCGAGCCTAGATCCCTGGTGCTGTGAGGCAGCAGTGCTAGCCACTGTGCCTCTGTAAGGCTAACTACCACAATACACAAACAGAACAGCGGTTTATACACATGATCACCCAAATATCCCTGAGCTGTGCTTGGAGTCAGAGAGTAAACACTGAATGAATTGGTAGGAACATCTATCTCGGCCTTCCGCATCCATTTCCCAGCTAATTAAAAAGCAACACCAGCACAGGATTGTGAGCTGACCTTCAGGTTATCTTTTTGGCTGGCGAAAGGTATATGGGTTGTTGAACATTTCCTCTTTTATGCTCCGCAAAACATGCAACATTCACAAGTCAACCAAGGTGGTTCAATAAACATTCTTTTTTTCTACAAGAAATGATATGTCCTTGAAATCAGAACTAATCTAAAAGCATAAGACTTTTCAATTCAACTGTGATTTATGAAGACATTTTTAACATGAGCCTACTGCTTTATTCAATTCAATCTCTCCACGAGATATAACAATTTGGTATATCACATGCACAATAATTTAGAGGAATCATATGAAAAAAAAATGATTCATAATATGCCATATTTTCTCTCACTAATTTTAGTTAAAGCTTTCTAAATGGATGCAATTACACTGTCAAATAGTGATAATAACACTATCAGGTTAATGGTTCATAATCATGTATTATCTCTGGAATTGTCAAGTACAAACGCTTGCATTTGTCCAAAATTCCTATCAGCACTGTGCATCTATTTAAATGCAAAATGAGGTACTCATGTTGTAATTTCAGGGTCTTTATATCCTGAATTGAATTTATTTCTAATTAAGATTTTGTAGTCTCACAAAACCATGATAGGCAACAGCGTATTGGAAGTACGAGTTAAAAGTTAATTAAAGTGTAACATTTTGATTTTTTTGTGATGTTATTCAGGCTGTAGTCCAGAAACTCCAGGAGACAAGGTGGGCAGGATGTGAACTGTGTTGCGGAATTCCCGACAGTGGAACAGTCAGTGGGTGCCACTTCCACTCTCTTGCTTTTTGCTGGTTCCCACACACTTGCAATAATAATTGAAAGCGCCAACCGCGTCCACGGGACACATGTATGATCGAGGCAAGCCTTTCAGTGGTGATATCGGCCATAAGCTGGCAATGCAGCAGGTACACTGGGCTATAAAAGGGCCTCCTCGGTAAACAGGGAGGCTCCACATCATAGCCACAGCATTCCTGCTCTTTATTGAAATGAAATGAAATGAAAATCGCTTATTGTCACAAGTAGGCTTCAAATGAAGTTACTGTGAAAAGCCCCTAGTCACCATATTCCAGCGCCTGTTCGGGGAGGCTGGTGCGGGAATTGAACCGTGCTGCTGGCCTGCCTTGGTCTGCTTTAAAAGCCAGCTATTTGTATCCATTGTACTTGTCACTCTGTATGACGTGGCGGAATGTGCAGGCTTGGCTGGCCCTGTCTACTATGTATTGTAGAGGCATTGGCTGAGATCAATCTCAATGGGGATAATTGAAATGTCGGAGGTGAATTCAATGCCCCAGAAGGACTCTGCCAGCCAACAGCCTGAGATGAACCCACAAATGGACAGTAGCGACTGTGCCCTTTAAACCACTCATTTTGTTCCCTGGACTGACGGTTTACATCACCTCCTCCCATCACACCTATCTTCCACTCATCTGTGCCCTCGACCCCATCCTCTAAACCTTTCTTGGAATCCCTATTGCACTCCTCAGTGTCGCCACCCACTCCACTACAAGTCCCTCTCTCACCACTGACTCATCCTTGGTGGTCCTGCGGCTCCGTGTGGGCTGCCATTTTCGTGCCGCCGAGTTCAACAAGGAATACCGCTGAGGTCAGACACAAAATGCTCAAAGCTGACTGTTGGACGCCTCCCGTAAAACAAATGTGAACTGGGCAGCACAACATTCTTGTGCACCACTGAATTTATCTTGAAGCTACGGTGGGTAATTTTAAAACATTTTCCATTAATGAGAATTTGTGGCATGAAAAGTGGGAACCCATGACAAGGTGGCATGAAGCCCGAAAGCACAAACACACATACCACCTTAGCCTTTGCATCTCAACCCACTGTCGGAGAAATCAGAATTTCGTCTCCCACCGAATTCAATCAACCTGCATGTCACATTTCTCACCCTTGTGGGGTCCTCCAGTATTCGAGGCACATTTACAAAATCAACTCAACAAGGCTGTGTTCATTCCTTCCTATTAATAAAGCCACAGGACAGAAGTATTCTTTCATTAAATCTTAGACGTGCTTTGTGTGTGCACAACACAAGGCAAAATTATTGTATGCACATATTACACCCATCAGTTTTGTCATGTGAGAGTACCTTTAAGAAATGGAAGTTTATAAATGGGTGTGTATATAAATATCTATAGTGAGAGTACCTTTAAGAAATGGGTGTTTATTACTGGAGTGATGTCAGAGAGTGGGTGGAGCTGGGCTGCCTGTCAGCTTTTTACTTTCATTTTAGGCTGTTTGCTGCAGGGTGAGTTTTAGTTTCGTTTTCAGAGCATGTCCTGTGAGTTTACCTTGGGTAATGATATAGCTGGATTGCAGGTGGGAGTGATGCCTACTGTGGTTGATAAGCCAGTGGAAAGTCAGACAACTGAAGTGTTGAAGGACGAATATCCTGGGATTTTTCCGGATTGTGCAGTAACAAGGTCGCAAAGTCACAGGTTAAGACAAGAGTGAAGATGAAGTTGAAGTGCAATTATCAGAAACGATTTTTGATCAGATGGTTGAAAAAGAACAAGAACAGGTGGAGGATGAGGCAGATATTTTTAGTTCAGGAAAATTGGCGGAGTTACAACAGAAAGATGTAGAAATAAAATGGATGTATCAGAAAGCATACACGGAAGAGGAATCTGCGTGTATACCAGAGTGTTAATGCCGTAAAAGTAATGTCTTGATGAGAAAATGGAGACCTTTACATATGCAGGTGGATGAAAAGTGGGCAGAAGTTCATCAAGTAGTATTGCCAGTAGGGTATAGAAAGGAGGTGTTGTACATGAGGTACCAGTGGGAGGTCATTTGGGAATAAGGAAAACTCAAGCTAAAATCCAAAAACAGTTTTATTGGCCTGGACTGCATAAAGATGTAGTTACATTTTGTCAATCATGTCACACATGTCAAGTGATAGGGAAACCTCAAGCAGTGATAAAACCAGCGCCCTTAATACCCATTCCAGCATTTGAGGAACCTTTCACAAGAGTCCAAATTGATTGGGTAGGACCGCTTCCTAAAATGAAAAGTGGGAATCAATATCTTTTGACGATAATGGATGTGTCTACTAGGTTTCCAGAGGCCATTCCAGTATGTATTGTTTCAGCTAAAAGGATTGTGGAGAGAACTTCCCGTGGCGATCGCGAACGGAGCGGTCGCAGCAAAGACGCTCCCGCACAGCCATAAAATCATGGCTTTTTTGGGGGGGTTTTCCCGGGGAATTAAAATTTTAAAAATAAATAAATTCCTTAGGCACCAAGAATTCGGCCCTGCCCAGGCGCCAAAGCTCCCATCCACAGAGCTGGAGAGGGAGAGGAAAAAAAAGGAGAGACTGGTCCCGATGAGCTGCACGTGGAGGAGGAGTGGGGATCGCTCAGAAACGGCCCGAAAGTCGGAGCACGGAGAGGATCATAAGGACAAAATAAGATTTTTAAAATTCAACCTTCCTTGTTCTTCTCCTGCAAATTTTTTTTTAAAAAGAGAAACTTTTTTAAAGGGGAAAAAAAACTTTCAAACAAAAATAAAAAATCCCCTTTTATAAAAAAAAAATTGTTTTTAAAGGGAAGGCACAGACAGAAATATGCCTCCAAATAATAAGATGTAAGAAGGAACAGCAGCGAAGGCGAAGGAAAAAAGCAGGAGCTGCGGCCGCGCAGGCAGATGACCTCACGGGGCGAGGCGGAGGTTCAGGCGAATCAGGAAGTGGAAAAGCTGGCGAGCCGAGCAGCTGATCAGGAACAGGACGCAGCGACGCCCCCCCCCCCCCCCCCGCCCCCGCCCCCGGACAGGGGGAGGAATGGAGAAGCGTGCTGAAAACGGAAATAAACGCCATAAAGGAGGAGATAAAAACGGAGATAAACGCCATGAGGGAGGCACTCGGGATGGATCTCCACACAATGTTGAAGGAGATGTTGGCGGAGACAACAGAAAAACTGCAGCGAACCATCAATGGCCTGGAAAGGAAGGTGGAGGTGCAGGAGAAAACTATTCAGGAGTTGGAGAGGGCCGCCTCGGACCAGAGCGACAGGATGGTAACTCAGGAAACCGAGGTGAAAAGGCTGATAACGACCCAGGGGAGCCTAAGAGGGAAAGTGAAGGACCAGGAAAATAGGTCCAGTTGGCAAAATGTGAAAATAGTGGGTCTGCCAGAGGGGATGGAGGGCAGAGATCCAACAGGCTACGTCACCCAAATGCTGGGCAAGCTAGTGGGAAGGGAGAAGTTTCCAAACACCCCCCAGAAATCGACAGGGCGCACAGGTCGCTCCGACCCAGGCCCAAAGCCGGGGAACAGCCCAGAATGATTGTCGTGAAGCTGCACAGGTTCCAAGACAGGGAAAAAAATCCTAAAATTGGCCCGGCAGACGAAAGCAAGCACGTGGGAAGGGAAGACCATAAGGGTGTGCCAGGACATTGGGGCGGACCTGGCCAAAAGAAGGGCTGAACTCAACAGGGCCAAATCAGCACTCCATAAAAGTAATGTGAAATTTGGGTTATTCCCGGCCAAACTCTGGGTGACATTTGAGGGGAAGCAGCTGTTTTTTAACACCCCAGCGGCAGTGGAGGAGTTTGTTAGAGCGAACAAACTGGGGGAGGGACAGCCACAACGGCCATCATGAAAGCGACGGGGATGGAAAAGAAAGGAAGAATCGGAACAAAGAGCAGCGGGCAGACCGCAAACAGAGACAATACGATCACGGACTGTACACACGTGTTTGGTGCACTGTGCGGGACTGTGCTGACTCGTTCCCGGGCTCGTTCCACCTCTCAATGCAATGGGGGGGAGCGAAGCAAGGTGAATGAGGGTGAAAAAGGCGGACAGGAGGGCGAGACAAGGGCTAGCAAAAGGAAGGTAAAAGAGGACCAGAACAGGGCAAGTGCTGGGAGGGGGGCCACCGTGCAAGGGAGGAGGGCTAATACGGGAGGGCAGGAAGAAAGGCGGGCCAGGGCGCACTTCTCAGGGGAGAGGGAGCGCCTGGCACAAAGAGAGGGGGGGCAGGGAGAAGGGGGGGAAGAACACAGGGGGGGACAGAGGAACAGGGATAAGGGGGGGGAGAGGAGTCGGGGGGAGAGCGCAGGCCAAAAGAGAAGCAAAGGGAAGGGTGATGTAGATAAGCAGCACGAACACAGGCCTCGGCAGGCATGGAGCAGGGTGAGGAACCAAGATGGTGCCACAAACAGCCACTCGGGAGCGCTTCAGGACGAAGGGAGACCCTGGACTGCAGAGACGCAGCCACGTGGCGTACACACAGCTGGCGGCCATGGTGGGTGCCCCCTGGACAAAAGGAAACCCCGGAGCCCTGGGGCCCGACCTCATGGCGAGAGCAGCGACTGCGGCCATTTTGTACGGCCCCCTAACGAAGGGAAACCCCGGAGGGCAGGGATGCATCCACCAGGCAAGTATGGGTGACCCCGCAGGGAAGGGGGGTCAAAAACACCCCACCAGGATTGTTACCTGGAACGTAAGGCGATTCAACGGCCCGGTCAAAAGATCCAGAGTCTTCACCCACCTAAGAAGCCTGAAAGCAGACATAATCTACCTACAAGAGACGCACCTGAGGGAGAAGGACCGACGGCTGGTAAGGAAGGGCTGGGTGGAACAGACATACCACTCATGTTACGGGACGAGGGCTAGGGGAGTAGCAATATTAATTAGTAAGAGGACGAGGTTTACAGAAACCAAGATGTGAAGATGCCGGCGTTGGACTGGGGTGAGCACAGTAAGAAGTCTTACAACACCAGGTTAAAGTCCAACAGGTTTGTTTCGATGTCACTGGCTTTCGGAGCACTGCTCCTTCCTCAGGTGAATGAAGAGGTATGTTCCAGAAACATATATATAGACAGATTCAAAGATGCCAGACAATGCTTGGAATGTGAGCATTAGCAGGTGATTAAATCTTTACAGATCCAGAGATGGGGTAACCCCTGGTTAAAGAGGTGTGAATTGTGTCAAGCCAGGACAGTTGGTAGGATTTTGCAGGCCAGATGGTGGGGGATGAATGTAATGCGACATGAATCCCAGGTCCCGGTTGAGTGCGTCCATGTGTGCGGAACTATAGCCAATAGCTATAAAAGACTGGCATGGCTAGGAAACTAGGAGCATTTATGGAGCAGATGGGGGCGGTGGACCCATGGAGGTTTCTGCACCCGGTAGAGAAGGAATTTTCATACTTCTCACAAGTACACAAGGTATACACCCGTATCGACTTCTTTGCAGTGGGGAAATCGGTGCTTCCAGGGATCACGGGAATGGAGTACTCCGTGATCGTTATCTCTGACCATGCTCCACACTATATGGTTGTGAGGTTGGAGACAGGCCGTGCCCCACATGGAGGCTGGACACGGACCTCCTGGCTGACAAGGCCCTCTGTCAGAAAACATCGCAGGCCATAGGCGACTACGTGAGTAACAATCAAAACGGGGAGGTCTCACCCTCCACGTTCTGGGAGGCACTGAAGGCCGTGATTAGAGGAGAGATCATAGCCTACAAGGCAAGCAGAGATAGGGAAGAGAGGGTGGCCAGGCAACAACCATTGGACTCCATTCTGGAAGTCAACAGAAAATACTCCGAGGCCCCGACCGTAGGGCTGCTGGCGGAGAGGAAAAAGCTGCAAATGGACTTTAACCTGCTATCCACTAGGAAAGCAGTGTACCAACTCCGTCAGACACGGGGGATCTTCTACGAACACGGAGACAAGGCTGGTCGCCTATTGGCTCACCAGCTGAGAAAGCTGGCAGCCGTAAGGGAAATAGTGCAGGTAAAGGATAGCAGAGGCAGACTGGTAACAGAACCAAAGGAGGTCAATCGGGCATTTGAGACCTTCTACCGGGGACTGTACACCGCCGAGCCCCCCAACGGGGACGCGGGGATGAAACTGTTCCGAGACGGACTGGAACTACCAGTTGTGGGGGAAGACAGATGGGCGGAGCTGGAAGCACCAATAGACCGGGAGAAATCATGGAGAGCATCAGCTCATGCAGGCGGGGAAGGCACCGGGACCCGATGGGTTCCCGGCGGACTTCTTCAAAACATTTGCACCAGTCCTGGCCCCACACCTAAGGAACATGTTCGCGGACTCACTGGCAAGGGGCACCCTGCCCCCAACGCTAGCGCAGGCCACAATTTCACTGATACCCAAAAAAGATAAAGACCTGACGGAATACGGATCATACAGACCCATTTCACTGCTGAACGTGGATACGAAAATACTCGCAACGGTCCTGGCCAAAAGGCTGGAGGGCTGTGTACCAGAGGTGGTCGCAGAGGACCAAACCGGCTTTGTCTAGGGTAGGCAGCTCACAGTGAACATCAGATGGCTGCTGAACGTAATAATGACCCCCTCTGTGGAGACAACACCAGAGGTGATCGTCTCCCTGGACGCAGAAAAGGCCTTCGACAGAGTCGAATGGAAATACTTCCTCGAGGTACTGGAACGGTTTGGGCTAGGATCGGGGTTCACATCCTGGGTGAATCTCTTGTACAACGCTCCCAAAGCGAGCGTCCGAACTAACACCACCAGCTCTAAATACTTCCAGCTGCAGAGAGGGACAAGACAGGGCTGCCCCCTGTCCCGACTCTTGTTCGCGCTAGCCATCGAACCCCTGGCAATAGCCCTGCGGGACGCGAAAAGCTGGAAGGGAATCCGTAGAGGAGACAGAGAGCACAGAGTCTCACTCTATGCAGATGACCTGCTCCTCTATGACTCGAAGCCACAGGAGGGACTGAAGGCAATACTGCAAATGCTGAAAGAGTTTGGAACCTTCTCGGGCTACAAACTTAACCTGGGCAAAAGCGAGGCATTCCCAGTGAACCCAAACAGGGGAGGGAGAGAGCTGGGGGGGGGCTCCCGTTCAAAACAGCCCAGAACAGATTCCGCTACCTGGGGATCCAGATAGTCAGAGACTGGACACAGGTCCACAAGTGGAACCTGTCCAGCCTGGTGGAGGAAGTACGAAGAGACCTTCAACGGTGTGGCTCACTCCCACTCTCCCTGGCGGGGAGAGTGCAGACGATCAAGATGAACGTACTGCCAGGTTCCTCTTCCTGTTTAGATCCATTCCGATCTTCATCCCCAAGGCCTTTTTCCAAAACATAGACAGTCTAATCATGGCGTTTGTGTTGGGGGGGTAAGAAACCGAGAATCCCAAAACAGACACTGCAAAGAAGGAAAATCAAAGGGGGCTTGGCCTTACCAAACCTACAATACTACCACTGGGCAGCAACGGCAGAAAGAGTGAGGGGATGGGGACAAGAACCTGACACAGATTGGGTACAAATGGAGGAGGCATCCTGTAAAGGAGCGACCCTCCGGGCCCTGGCTACAGTAGCACTCCCATCCCCCTCTACAAGATACATAACAAGCCCAGTGGTAGCGGCCACACTGAGAACATGGACCCAGCTCAGACAACACTTTGGGATAACAAAAATGTCCCCCGTGGCCTCCATCTGCGGCAATCACAGATTCGCCCCAGCCATGCTAGATACCACCTTCAAAAGAATGAGGCGGGACGGGGGCACATTGACGGTCAGGGACTTCTACATAGGGCACAGACTGGCGACACTAGACGAACTGACGAGGAAGTGGAGGCTAGTAAAAGGACAGGAAATGAGACACCTCCAAATAAAACCCTTCCTCCGCAAAGAGACAGTGGGGTAACCTGGGGCCCCAGAAAGCACACTACTAGAGGATCTGATAGGCACAAGCAACGAGAAGGGGGGGCTATGTGGGAAAATATACGGACAGCTACTGGACAGAGCCCGGACTCCACTGGACGAGATCGGACAAAAATGGGAGGACGAACTGGGGACAGAGGTAGGATGGGGACTCTGGAGCGAAGCACTGAGTAGGGTGAACTCCATCTCCTCCTGCGCAAGGCTAAGCCTAATGCAGCTCATAGTGGTGCACAGAGCACACCTGACCAGAACCCGAATGAGCAGGTTCTTCCCGGAGGTGGAGGACAAATGTGAACGGTGCCAGAGGGGCCTGGCCAACCACACCCACATGTTTTGGGCTTGCCCCAAGCTTGCTGGGTTCTGGACAGCCTTCTCCGAGGCAATGTCCAAGGTTGTGGGGGTGAGGGTGAAGCTATGCCCAATAGTGGCAATCTTCGGGGTTTCGGAGCAGCCAGAGTTACACATGGGGAAGGAGGCCAACGCCCTTGCTTTCGCTTCCCTAATCGCACGCCGGAGAATCCTGCTTGGCTGGCGATCGGCAGCACCACCCACAGCTGCAGACTGGCTCGCTGACCTTTTGGAATTTCTCCACCTAGAGAAGATTAAGTACGCTACCCGAGGGTCAGAGGAAGGCTTCCTGGATACTTGGGGGCAGTTTGTCGGTCTGTTCCAAAACCTGTTTGAGGCCAGCGACGAGGAGTAACCTAATAAGAATTTTTTTTAAAAAATTATTAAAACACCAAGATAGATGAGTTGCCAAAAGACTGCGCAACACGGGGGAGGGGGGGGGGGAGGCGGAAGGAAGGCAGAGAAATCACGAGAGATGATTCCACTCTGTCCGGAAAATAAAATAAAAGCACAGCCGAAGCCGGGGGTGGGTGTGGGGGGGAACGAGGAAGGGGGAGGAACCATAGACCGATCCAGAGGGCAACGAAAGGCACGTAGGGTCAGTTAAACGAAGGACAAACTAAACCTCTGTATAATGAAGGAAATTAGCACAGGCGAGAAAAATGTGATGTGTACATACGCAACTGTTTATAAATATGAGAAATGCCAATAAAAAGATTTTTTAAAAAAAAGATTGTGGAGTAGTTACTTAAATTCTTTACTAGGTATGGACTACCCACAGAAATACAATCGGATCAAGGATGAAATTTTACCTCAAGGTTATTAAAAGAAGTTATGGATAGCGTAGGAATAAAACAATTCAAATCAACTGCGTACCATCCAGAATCACAGGGAGCGTTAGAAAGGTGGCATCAGACATTAAAGACAATGTTAGTGGCTTATTGTCACGATTATCCAGCGGATTGGGATAACGGAATTCCATTCGTACTGTTTGCAATTAGGGATGCACCTAATGAGTCAACCAAATTCAGTCCTTTTGAACTAATTTTTGGTCATGAGGTAAGAGGCCCACTTAAATTGATTAAGGAAAAATTGGTGAGTGAGAAATCGGAAGTTACACTATTGGATTACGTGTCAAATTTTAGGGAACGATTAAATAGAGCAGGTGAATTGACTAGACAACATTTTAAAGTTGCACGAAATGTGATGAAACGGGTAGTGGACAAGAAATGCAAAGTTCGTAGTTTTGCCAGTGGAGATAAATTGCGAAGTACTAAAATGGCTATACATGATGTAGATGTGGGAAATGCTGTTCCAATCAAACAACCTCCATACAGACTTAACGCTTTAAAATTGGCCCAGGTTAACAAAGAGATTGAGAGTATGCTTAAAAATGGCATAATTGAAGTGGGTTGCAGCCAATGGAGCTCACCCATAGTGATGGTACCTAAACCAGATGGTACCCAACGGTTGTGTGTGGACTATAGAAAGGTGAATGCAGTTACAAGAATGGTCTTTTATCCTATCCCACGTTTGGGGGATTGCATTGAGTAAGTGGGACAGTCAGCTTTTATTTCTAAACTGGATTTACTTAAAGGTTACTGGGAGGTACCTTTATCCGAAAGGGCGAAGGAGATTAACACTTTTGTGACTCCAGATGGTATATACCAATTCAAAGTTATGCCATTTGGCATGAAAAACTCCCCAGCCACACTTCAACTGTTAACTAACAAAGTTGTTTTAGGATTACCCAATTGTGCGGTATACATCGACGATCTGATCATTTTCAGCCAAACATGGAAAGAACATTTAAAACATCTGATGGAGTTATTCGATCGACTTCAGGAGACGGGTTTGGTGGTAAACCTAGCCAAAAGTGAATTTGGAAAAGCCCAGGTCACTTTCATTGTGGAGTTTCCGATACCCTCAAGACGAAGGGAAATAATGCGATTTCTTGGCATGAGTGGATTTGATCGAACATTTGTGCAAAACATTTATAGCGTGGTGGCTCCACTGATGGACTTACCTAGTAACAAATTCCAGTGGACAGTGGAGTGTCAACAGGCATTTGACTGCCTGAAAGCTGTGATAACCAATGCTCTTGTGTTGAAGAATTACAAGGGACTCTGTGATCAGATTGAACTAAAGGATCTGACTTTAAAGAGAAATGCCGAGGCGTAGAGAAATGGACGGATCGTGCAAGAACCTTCTTGTTCAAAGAGACTGTCAATCGAGAAGGATTTCAGTTGGAGGAGGAAAAACAAAAAATGGACTATTTTGTACCTGTTAGCGTGTGTTTTGTTTTGAACAAAAAAGTATATTTACTGTGTGCATTTCTTAAAGGAGAGTGAAAAGGTAAAACATGAAACCATCTTGAAGTTGATGCTTTTTTTTTTCTGGGGGGGGAAGTGTCATGTGAGAGTACCTTTAAGAAATGGGTGTTTATAAATGGGTTGTATATAAATATCTGCAGTGAGAGTTCCTTTAAGAAGTGGGTGTTTATTACTGCAGTGATGTCAGAGTGTGGGTGGAGCTGGGCTGTCTGTCAGCTTTTTACTTTTGTTTTAGGCTGTTTTCTGCAGGGCGTTTTCGTTTCGTTTTCAGAGCTGGGTAGCTGCAGTCACAGCCAGAAAGTGTATGAATCTCTCCCTGTAATCTAAAGACTGTTAATCGATCCTGGTGATTTAAAACTAATAACATTAGTGACTTTAACCTGATGTGCTTCTGGTAAAAGGTGTTTTAAGTCTTATGGATGTTAAAAGGAAAGCTTAAAGGATTACTTAGTGTTGTATTCTTTGGGGGTTGTATTTGAATTAATGGTTGCTAAGATGTTCACTGTACGTTTCAAAAAGGTTAACTTGAGTGACTAGAATAAACATTTTGTTTTGCTTTAAAAAATACTTTTCCATGTCTGCTGTACCACACCTGTAGAGTGGGCCGTGTGCTCCCCATACCACAATCTATTAAAAGTTGTGGGTCAGGTGAACTCCATGATACACTTTGGGGTTCTCTAAACCCTGGCCCATAACAGTTTACTGACAGCAGACAGCAGGTGTACATGTGAATCAATAGAAAGATTTGTGGTTGTTGCAAAGAGTTTAAGGCCCTCAGGATAGAAGGAATATAAAGATGTAATGTAATGAAATCGAAACATATAAATATATTTTCTAACACCAGTATTATTGATTTTATTGAAGTAAACACATTTATAAAGGAACCCTTGATTTGTAAGGCCGTTTGAGATGTATATTTGTCCGACTGTTCACTAGCCGAGAAGTGTTGTTATCAGAAATGTGTAAAGAACGCCAATTGATGGAGACTTCTGGTGAAGGCAATGAGGTGAGAAGTCACAAGGTGGCTCCTGCCTGGGGATTTGTTTTCTTGGCCCTTTCTGCCCGATTATCGGGTGTTTTTGAAAAGAAATTGGGACAGTTTGACAGAAATAGATTCCTTCTGGCGAGTGATGTCTGGTAAATACTACACAAGGCACAGATCATGTAAGAGATCTTTGTCCAATTCAGAAGGCTCTTGAGTCTTAGAGGGGCAGAAAATGGTGGAAGTCTCTGTGGTGTCGTTGCTCCCTCAGCAGATGACCGAAACGTCGGTGGACATCTTGTTGGGAGTATTTAGGAAACAGGAACAAATGATTGCTGAGGATCTGATGAAGGCGATTGAGGGGGCTGTGGCACCTATTTGTCCGATCTTGGACAGGTTCGATCAGTGGGTGGAGGTACAGGGGGCGACGATCAAGAAGGTGGAGGAGGCATTCACTGATCACAGCAATCGGATTGTCTTTTTAGAGACAGAGATTCCATTGTTGGTAGGGGAGCGAAAGGCATTAAAGGCCATGGTCAATGACCTGGAGAATCGCACCAGACAACTGATTTTAAGAATTGTTGGGCTGCCTGAGGGCCTGGAAAGCACACGCGCCACTGATTACATTTTTACGATGTTTGGAAAGTTGGTGGGGAGGGGGGTCTTTTCGACCCCTCCTGAGTTGGACCGCACCCATCAGTCGCTGAGACAGAAGTGCAGATTGGGGCAACCACCATGCGCGATCATAGTCCGGTTCCTGGATAAATAGCATCCTGTGATTGAATCGCGAAGACCCCAGGGAATACTGGGTCGGGCCCGCTAATGATATGCAAACGGTGTCTACTGCACGTGCATTCCGGAACGAATTGACGCCGCTGTCGACCGCTGGAGCATTGCGATTTGGCGTCAAATCAATACCAGCCACGATTTTGGCGTCGGAACTAATTCTCCGCCCAATCACCTTTCCCGATTTTGCCGTCAGCTAACAGAGACTCCTGTCCTAGGAGACTCTTGAATGTGGTGTTGTCGCTCCCCTCAGTGGCTGAACCAGAGGTGATTATCTCAAGGACACGGAAAAAGAGTTTGACAGGGTTGAGTGGGGGGACCTTTTCAAGATTAATGGGTGATTTGGATTTGGGCTAAAATCTATGTCTTGGGTTAGGCTTTTGTATAGTGCCCCCACTGAGTGTCGGGAGCAATTCCCTGAGCTCAGGATACTTTCAACTGAACAAGTCGCTGTTGGCACCGATTTGCAGGAACCATAGGTTTGTGCTGTCTGATTTAGATTCAGCGTTCAGGGCATGGGAGAGGGAGGGGGTGGAGAGGTTTGGGGATATGTTTCTGGAAGGTAGGTTTGCCGGGCTAGATGAGATTTTAAAGAAGTTCCAGCCCCCAAGAGGGAATGTATTTAGATACTTGCGGGTGCGAGATTTTGAACATACAAAGCTTCCTTTGTTTCCCTTGGTGCCGGCACGTCGCTTCGGATAGGGTTCTGTCTTTGGATGAGTTAGGGGAGGGAAGAATCTCAGACATTTATGGGCAGATGTTGGCAATGGAGCAGGCTTCATTGGAATAAGTAAAAGGGAAGTGGGAGGACGTTGGGTCTGGTCTTTGAGACGGCGGTCTGGAGTGAGGCTCTTCATCGGGTCAACTTCACCTCCTTGCGCGCAAGGTTAAGTGTGATACAGTTCAAGGTGGTGCATAGGATGCACTTGACCAGGGCGCGTGAGTCGGTTCTTCTCGAGGCTGGAGGATAAGTGTGAGTGCTGTTTTATGAGGCTGGCGAAAAACACGCACATGTTTTGGTCCTGCCTCTGATTTCTGGGTCCCTTTTTTTAAACAATGTCAGAGATTCTGGGTGTTAGGGTAGAGCCGTACCCGATGGTGGCCATTTTTTGAGTGTTGGACTTGCCGGTGTTGCGGGAGGGCAAGAAAGCCTTTGCCCCATAGCTAGAGGCGAATCTTATTCGGGTGAACGTCCCCATCATTGCCTAATGCTTTGGCTTGGTTGGGGGACCTGGTGAAAATTTTGAACCTGGAGAAGATCAAACATGCCATGAGAGGGTTGGTTCAAGTGTTTTATTCAAGGTGGCCGTCGTTCATTACTTTTTTTGAAGAACTGGTTACCATCAGCTGTGAGGGGGGGGGGTTTGGGTTGGTTAGTCTAGTAGGGTTTTCTTTGTGGGGGGAGTGTAATCTTGGTATGAAAATGGGTTAGGATGGGTAGTGTTGTGTCGGGGATATTTTTGTAATAATTAAAAGTTTCTTTGAATATTTTGTTCATTATTAAAGAAAATTCCTGAATAATTATTTTTAAAAAGCACTCCAATTGGTAAGTATGAGGGCAAAATACTGTGCTACTGTGGGCGGTGGCACGGTAGCACAGTGGTTAGAACAGCTTCTTCACAGCTCCAGGGTCCCAGGTTCGATTCCCGGCGTGGGTCACTGTCTGTGTGGAGTCTGCACATTCTCCCTGTATGGGTTTCCTCCGGGTGCTCCGGTTTCCTCCCACAGTCCAAAGATGTGCAGGTTAGGTGGGTTGGTCATGCTAAATTGCCCTTAGGTTAGGTGGGGTTACTGGGTTACGGGGAAAGTGTGGAGGTGTCGGCTTAAGTAGGATGCTCTTTCCAAGAGCCAGTGCAGACTTGATGTGCCGAATGGCCTCCTTCTGCACTGCTGATTCTATGATTCTGTGATTCTATAACATTTGCATAGAAATATCTGCATTAGGTTTGATTTCTCAAAAGCACTGTTGCAGGACTTAGATTGTAACACTTAAAGCAAATTGTTGTAATTTTTCAAAACATTGTTCTGAACAGGAGCAGGAATCTCTTTAATTGCTCAGGAATGGAAACACAAATCAACAATGCACATTCACACGTCCTGTGCAGCCAGTGTGATATTCTGAATAATTTGACCACACAGCCATTTTCTGCATCAACTGCATTAAACAGAAATACTCCATCTTGAGTCAGTGCGAAGATATTATATACATTAAAGTTTGTCGACATCGTAAAGGTGATGCATGGGTGTAGAGCTTTGACTGCGAATTCACTGGATAAACATGCAAATTTGACGTTTCTTAGAATTCACTATTTGATTAAAGAGCAACAACTGCACCGTCGAAGGAAGGCAACTTTCTCATTTTCCAGGTAGAAGTAAAATTACAGCTAGAGTACCCCTTTCAAAAGGGTAAATGGCTTGGTTTCATACAAACAAAATCGATCAACCTTTGATCTGGGCCCATTCAATTGGAACTGTAAGCTGAATTATTGACCAAACGAACACCGTTAAGAGTACTCCTGTTTCATTGTTACTCAATTTCAAAAATATCACCCGTTCCATATTTTCTAATGATTCATACAAATGTGCACTTCATACTGTCATCCTTATTCATGCCCACTTTTTAATTTTTAGTTTTATTGCTCCGCTGTAGGTGATAACGAGTTTGTATTATTCCAGGAAACGGAGCTCAAAGACATTAATAATAGATACATTAAAATTGATTAGAGGAAGTTACAAAAATTACAACAGGATACTGTAAAGTAAGAGAAAATCTAATGGAAGAGCCCATGTGGGCAATTACACATTCAGTGAATTTTCAGGCACAATGCGGCCCAGTGGTATTGATGGGGGAAAATTTATAACATAAATTCCATAGAAACAAGTTTCAAGACATTTAAAGAAATATTCAGAAATGATTTACAAACTGGAGTGAATGGTCAAAAGATTTAAGAAATCTATACCGGTGGACATTTTGACATGTCAACAAACTTCTTACGGATATATATAAAACGTATATGCCAAAGTAATGTGATGTCAGGCCCCCTGTGAAAAATCTTCCACATCCCACAGATAAGCATGCTGCCTCTCTATTTATAGATATGGATTTGGCTATCTAGATGGTGGACAATGAGGCAGCCACACAAGCTCATAGAAATAACATTCAGCTGGTACCGACTCCACAAATAGTTCTCTCCTAGTTTCGGGAAGGCAGTGGCATAGTGGCATTCTTGCTAGACTAATAAACCAGAGACCCAGGGTAATGCTCTGGGGACCTAGGTTCGAATCCTGCCATGGCAGATGGGGGAATTTGAATTCAATAACAAAAATCTGGAATTAAAAGTCTAATGATAACCATGATACCATTGTTGATTATTGTAAAAACCCATCTGGTTCACTAATGTCCTTTAGGGAAGGAAATTTGTCGGCCTTACCCAGTTTGACCTACATGTGACTCCAAACTCACAGCAATGAGGTTGACTCTTTAATCCCTCAGGGATGGGCAATAAATGCTGGCCAACCCAAGCCAGCGACGGCCACTTGCTATGAACGAATAATAATTTTAAAAATCAAAGCTTTTTTTGAGTGGATGGATGGAAGATAAAAGTGAAAGATGGGGAAGAGCCTTAACAATCATCTCTGTAGCACAAATGATTTTTCAGACTTTTGCCACCAATTTGGGAACTTTCATACATAGATGATCATGGGGCTAAGGGAAGGAGAGGAGAATCAGGCCTGAGTTCAATCAGCATTAGCATGGAAGCTAGGCCATGAGGAGGTGCCAAGGATGAATCCTTGAGGAATTCTAGAGATGAACATGTAGGGTCAGTAGGAGTCAACGCTGCTGGAGATGTTCTAGCTGCACAAAACAAGACAGCAGTGGGGTCATACGAGAGTAGTCTCATAGAGATGGGCCAACAAGAGGGTGGCAGAGGAGAATAGCATGTTTAACCATGTCAAATACCACAGAGGTCAGGGAGAGGGGCTGGTTTAGCTCAGTGGGTTAGACAGCTGTGATGCAGAACAAGGCCAGCAGCACAGGTTCCATTCCGTACCAGCTGAGAATTCTGAATTCTCCCTCCATGTACCCGAACAGGCGGCGGAATGTGGTGACTAGGGGCTTTTCACAGTAACTTCATTGCAGTGTTAATGTAAGTCTGCTTTGTGACAACAAAAAAAAGAAAAAAAGACAGGAAGAAAAGGAGATGCAAAAACTCAGCAGTTGCAGTCACAGAGGATGTCACAAGTGATTTTGTTCAAGGAAGTCAGAGCTCTAAGGAGAGGTTGGTTACTGGACTAACCAGTATTAACACTGGGCTGCATTAATTTATTCAGGGGTGGTGAGTAGAAAGGTAACAATATGCTCAGGAACCTTAGAGAATGAAAGGGAACTTGCAGATCCGGCTGTACTTAATTACACATTGACTGAATATTACGCAAAGCAAAACAGGAAAGGTAAAAATGACACAAGAACAAAGGGATGAGAGTGACAAAATAATTAACTAAATTTTAATAAGGTAAGGTAAAATGCATAATCCTCGATTAGAAATATGGCTCATGCATCTTTTAAGCATGCATAATTTTCCAGGAGACATACAAATGTGGCATGTGAAAACTGCAATAACTGATGACAGTACATACAGACCTCAACATAAGGCACGATTTTATCAACAAATATGCTTGTGTTTATAAAGCATCTTATCCAGTGTTGAATTTATCCCATGGGTTTTGAAATCAATGGATTACAATAAAATACTTACTTAAGTACTTGATAGAAATGAATGAATTGGTAAGCTTAACCTAAAAGGAGTCAAAGATGACAACTATGGAAGAAAACTGTTTTCCGCTTTGTTGCAATGACTTTGGGCGATTAAGCAAAGAGAACTAGGGGGCACTATAATAAACATAACAGTTAATTGCAGAAGATAGATTGGGCAGAGCGTTTACTTTTGCAAAAGTGTTTGAAACATATTTGCTATTCCTGCGAGCATTACAAATGTATCGGTTGTGTCCCAAAGCTAGAAATCTAACTTTGTGGAAGTGCAGAGGATACATGCTGCTATAATGTAAAACTTAAATCTTTTAGCCACACAATGTAACATACACAGGCGCTAAATGGCAATAACACACAAAAACAGGCAAGAGGAATCACAATGCGTGATTAATCCACACCAATTATTCCCAATTCAGAGGGGGAGGGAGGAGAGGGTGCAGGGGGGAGGGGAGGGAGGAGGGAGGAGGGGGAGGGGAGAGGGAGGGGGAGGGGGAGGGTAGGGAAGAGGGAGGGGAGCGGAGAGGGGAGGGGGAGGGGAGGAGAGGGCACGGGAAGAGAGGGAAGGAGGGGAATGAAACGTGACATCACAGGAAGGATGTGATTTGATTGGCTAATAAGGAATCTGCAAATTTGAAAAAACATTTAAAATTTTTCATTAAGCATTTTACATTTATAGTAGAAATCTAGTGCTAGGAAGCATATAATTAACTGTAATTTCTTTTAATTTAATAAGTATTTATTTTTAAATTAATTTATAAATTAGTTCTAGAAATGGCAGTTGGAGGGGTAAAATGCTTCACTTGTGAGATGTGGCAGGTCCATGATGCTTCCAGCATTCTGGACAACCACACCTGCAGGAAGCACACCCAATTGCAGCTCCTCACAGAGCACATGGATCGGTTGGACAGCAGCTGGATACACTTAGGAGCATGCAGGTGGCGGAAATCGCCATATATATGAGTTTTAGAGATGTGGTTACACCCAAATTGAAGGAAGATAGATGGGTGACCGCTAGAAGGGGCAGGAATCTCCTGTGGCTGTTCCCTCTCTAACAAGTGCACCCTTTTGTATACTGTTGGGGGGGATGGTCTATCAGGGGAAAACAGCAGTAGCAGCCAGAGCAGTGGCACCATGACTAGCTCTGTTGCTAAGCAGGGAGGGTCAAAGAGCAGAAGAACAATATTTATAGGGGACTCTACAGTCAGGGGCACAGAAGACAATTCTGTGGATGTGAAAGAGATTCCAGGATGGTATGTTGCCTCCCTGCGCCAGGGTGCAGTTGTCATTGAGTGGGCAGGGTCATTCTGAAGGAGGAGGGTGAACAGTCAGAGCTCGTGGTACATATCGGTACTAATGACATAGACAGGAAGAGTGAGGAGGTCCTTCAGCAGGATCTCGGGCAGTAAAGTAGAAAGTTAAAAAACAGGACCTTGAGTGTTGTAATCTTGGGATTACACTCTGTGCCATGTACTCGTGAGGCTAGAAATAGGAAGATAGGACAGCTAAATATGTGTCTAAACAGCTGATATAGGAGAGGGGGTTTCAGACATCTGGACCATAGGGATTACTTCCCGGGCAGGTGGGACTTGTACAAGAAGGACGGGTTGCATCTAAACTGGAGGGGCATAAATATCCTGGCCACGAGGTTTGCTACTGTCCCAAGGGAGGATTAAAACTAGTGTGGCGGGAGCTGGGAAAGAGAAAGAGCAGGCAGGGAGATGTTGCTATGCAAAGCAGGACTGGTGGTCTGAAGTGCATTTGTTTCAATGTGAGAAATGTACCAGGTAAGGCAGATGAATTTAGACCTTGGATTAGTACTTGGAACGATGATGTTGTTGCCATTACAGAGACCTGGTGGAGGGAGGGACAGGATTGACTGCTAAATGTTCCAGGATTTAGATGTTTCAGGCAGGCTAGCGGGGGAGTAAAAGTGGTGGGGGAGTTGCACCATTGATTAAGGAGAATATCGCAGCTGTACTGTGGGAGGACACCTCAGAGGGCTTATGCAGCGAGGTGTCATGTGAGAATACCTTTAAGAAATGGGTGTTTATAAATGGGTGTGTATATAAATATCTGTTGTGAGAGTACCTTTAAGAAATGGGTGTTTACTACTGCAGTGATGTCAGAGAGTGGGTGGAGCTGGGCTGTCTGTCAGCTTTTTACTTTCATTTTAGGCTGTTTGCTGCAGGGTGTGTTTTAGTTTCATTTTCAGTGTTGGAGCTGGAGCCAGACAGAGCAGGTGCACTGTTGATCTCTCTGCCATGAAAACACTATCTCTTGATCATTTGGTGAATTCAGAATTATTAATGTTCTCAGTAGTGAATGCAAACCTAATGTGCTTCTGTTAAAAGGTGTTTCTTTTGTCTTCTGGATGTTGTTTGGGAAGTTATTAAGCATTACTTAGTGCTGTATTTTTTGGGGGTTGTATTTGAATTAATGGTTGCTAAGATGTTCACTGTATGTTTTAAAAAGGTTAACTTGAGTTCATAGAATAAACATTGTTTTGCTTGAAAAAATACCTTTCCATTTCTGCTGTACCACACCTGTAGAGTGGGCCGTGTGCTCCCCATACCACAATCCATTAAAAGTTGTGGGCCAGGTGAACTCCGTGATACACTTTGGGGTTCTCTAAACCCGGGCCCATAACAAATTGGTGGCTCGTCCGGGATAAAAGTCTATCTATTGGATTGGCTTTGTGAACCTGAAGACAGTGATGGGTGCGCATACTGTGGGTGCTTTACAGGTGTGGTATTTCAGTTTAAGTACGGAGTGTGTTGTGGACAAAGGCTCTTTCAGAGGCTCTGAAGTTTTTGGGGTAGAGACAGTCACATGCAGTACCTTACGGACAGAGACTAAAAGCAGACTGTTAGATTTGGCAAAAACATTGCAGTTAACATTACCTGACAAAATGCGAAAAGATGAGGTCATTATGGCGGTGGCTAAGCATTTAAAGTTGCCTGAGATACAGTTTGACTCATTGGAAATGGCAAAAATTCAGTTACACATTAAACAAATGGAACATGAGAAAGAATTAAAGCAGCTTGAATACAAAAGAGAGAGAGAGGAAAAAGAGAGAGAAGAAAGGAAAACAGAAAGAATTGCCCTAGCAGAACAAAAAGAAAGATAAAGGGAAATACAGATCAGGTAAAAAGATAAAGAGAGACAGTTTGAACTTCAGAGAATGGCCATGAAGCATGACAGTCAGTTAAAATTGGCAGACGTAAAGGGAAACGTACAGTTGGTGGATAATACATAGAACATACATAGAACAGTACAGCACATAACAGGCTCTTCAGCCCTCAATGTTGTGCCGAGCTTTGTCCGAATGATGAGGATAGTGAGAAAGAGCGTCATAGTTGAAGGCTTGATGGGAATCTATTTAAATATGTCCAAGCATTGCCAAGGTTTGACGAGAAGGAGATAGAAGCCTTTTTCATTTCATTTGAGAAGGTGGCTAAATAAATGAAATGGCCACAGGACATGTGGGTATTACTGATTCAAACAAAGCTGGTCGGTAGGGCTAGTGAAGTGTTTGCATCACTACCGGAGGAGGTATCTGGGACGTACGAGGAGGTGACAAAATCCATCTTAGGTGCATATGAACTAGTGCCTGAAGCTTACAGACAAAGGTTTAGCAATTTAAGGAAAGAATTTGGTCAAACATACATGGAGCTTGAAAGGCTCAAACAGAGGAATTTTGATAGGTGGATAAGGGCTTTGAAAATAGACCAAATGTATGAATCTCTCAGAGAAATTATGCTTTTGGAGGAGTTAAAAGTTCAATTCCTGATGTAGTGAGAACTCATGTGGAAGAACAGAGGGTTAAAACTGTGAGATAGGCAGCAGGAATGGCAGATGATTATGAATTAGTTCATAAATCAAGGCTTGGTTTCCAACATCAGTTTCAGCTGTGAGGGATAGAAACTGGAACATGAGAAATACTCAAGTGGTAAAGGTAAAGGTGATCTGATGGGAGATAATAAGGAGAGTGTACCTCAGACTAAAAAAGAAATCTAGGATGGTGGAAAAGAAATGAAAAGTTTCAAATGTTTTCACTGTAATAAACTAGGCCATATAAAGTCACAATGTTGGAGGTTGAAGTAAAGCACTGGGAAGGCTGATGTGGTAAAACAGGATAAGACAGTGGTGTTTGTTAAAGTGGTAAAGGAAAGTCCAAGTGAAGTGAAGGAAGTGCAAAAGATTGTACAGCCTGATCAAGAGGTGATTGATAAGAAAGTGCCAGATCTCTATAAAGAATTTACTTGTGTGGGTAAAGTTTACTCATGTATCAGGAGGAGCAGGTAAAGAAGTCACAATTTTAAGAGATACGGGAGCTAGTCAATCCGTAATGGTAAGAGATGAGGAGTTATGTAGTTTGGAAAATATGTTGCCAGAAAAGGTGGTGATATGTGGAATTCAGGGTGAGAGGAGTAATGTTCAATTATATAAGGTAAGGTTGGAAAGTCCAGTGAAGAGTGGTGAAGTGGTAGTAGGAATAACAGAGAAATTATCTTGTCCTGGAATACAGTTTATCTTGGGTAATGATATAGCTGAATCACAGGTGGGAGTGATGCTGACTGTGGTTGATAACAGGTTGAAAATCAGACAACTGAAGAGTTGAAGGACGAATATCCTGGGATTTTTCCGGATTGTGTAGTGACAAGATCGCAAAGTCACAGGTTAAGACAAGAGCAAGTTAAGGGCAGCACGGTAGCCTTGTGGATAGCACAATTGCTTCACAGCTCCAGGGTCCCAGGTTCGATTCCAGCTTGGGTCACTGTCTGTGCGGAGTCTGCACATCCTCCCCGTGTGTGCGTGGGTTTCCTCCGGGTGCTCCGGTTTCCTCCCACAGTCCAAAGATGTGCGGGTTAGGTGGATTGGCCATGATAAATTGCCCTTAGTGTCCAAAATTGCCCTTAGTGTTGGGTGGGGTTACTGGGTTATGGGGATAGGGTGGCGGTGTTGACCTTGGGTAGGGTGCTCTTTCCAAGAGCCGGTGCAGACTCGATGGGCCGAATGGCCTCCTTCTGTACTGTAAATTCTATGTAAATTCTATGTAAGAGGAGAGATCAAAGAGTGAAGATAAAGTTGAAGTGCAATTATCAGAAACGATTTTTGATCAGATGGTTGAAAAAGAACAAGAACAGGTGGAGGATGAGGCGGATATTTTTAGTTCAGGAAAATTGGCGGAGTTACAACAAAAAGATATAGATATAAAACGGATGTATCAGAAAGCATACACGGAAGAGGAATCTGAGTGTATACCAGAGTGTTAATACTGTAAAAGTAATGTCTTGATGAGAAAATGGATAATGAGGGATTGAAGGATATTGTGAGCCATGTCCAAAAGAAAAAATAAGTATTTTTAAGGGCTAAAAGACTGTGAACAGACGAAGTCCGTGAGGAATATAAGGAAAGTAGGAAGGAACTTAAGCATGGAGTCAGGAGGGCTAAAAGTGGTTACGAGAAACATTGGCAAACAGGTTTAAGGAAAATTCCAAGGCTTTCTACACGTATATAAAGAGCAAGAGGATAGCCAGGGAAAGGGTTGGCCCCCTCAAGATGGGGGGGGGGCGTGGTGGGGGAATCTATGCATGGAACCAGAGGAAATGGGGGAGGTACTGAATGAGTACTTTGCATCAGTATTCACCAAAGAGAAAAGGAAAAGGGCGTGTCACATTGAGATCAAAAAGGAGGAGATGGGTGTCTTGAAAAACATGAAGGTAGTACCCAGAGCTTGATGGGATCTACCCCAGAATACTGAGGGAGGCAAGGCAGAAAATTGCTGGGGCATTGGCAGAAATCTTTGCATCCTCACTGGTTACAAGTGAGGTCCCGGAAGACTAGAGAATACCTAATGTTGTTCCTTTGTTTAAGAATGATAGCAAGGATAATCCAGGAAATTACAGGCCGGTGAGTCTTACGTCAGTGGTAGGGAGATTATTGGAGAGGATTCTTCGAGACAGGGTTAACTTCCATTTGGAAGCAAGTATTGATGAGAGGCGGCATGGTTTTGTGAAGGGGAGGTTGTGTCTCACTAACTTGATAGTGTTTTTCGAGCAAGAGACAAAGATAATTGATGAAGGTAGCGCAGTGGATGTTGTCTACATGGAATTCAGTAAGGCCTTTGACAAGGTCTCTCATGGCAGACTGGTAGAGAAGGTGAAGTCACATGGGATCAGAAGTGAGCTGACAAGATGGATAAGAACTGGCTCAGTCATAGAAGACAGAGGGTCAGTGCTGTGGCCTTTGCTGTTTGTCGTATATATAAATGATTTGGAGGAAATGATTAGTAAGTTTGCGGATGACACAAAGGAATTGTGGATAGTGATGAGGGCTGTTAGAGGATATAGATCGGTTGGAGGCTTGGGCGGAGAGATGGCACATGGAGTTTAATCCAGACAAATGCATTTTGGAAGGTCTAATACAGGTGGGAAATATATAGTAAATGGCAGAACCCTTAAGAATATTGACAGGCAGGGGGATATGGGTGTACAGTTCCTCAGGTCACTGAAAGTGGCAACGCACGTAGAGAAGGTAATCAAGAAGGCATAAGGCATGCTTGCCTTCATTGACCTGGGCATTGAGTATAAAAATTCGCAAATCATGCTGCAGCTGTATAGAACCTTAGTTAGGCCACGCTTGAAATATAATGAGCTGGGTTCTTACACCCCACCCGCTGCAAGAATGCCTCAGGCGAGATGCAGGCAATGGAAAGTCCATTGACCTCGGGAGAGGTTCTCCGGGGATGCCGACCGGACAGGGTCAGAGAATCCCACCCGTGGTGTTGAATTCTGGTTGCCACACAACCAGAAGGATGTGGAGGCTTTCGAGAGGTACAGAAGATGTTGCCTGATATGGACGGCATTAGTTATGAGGAGAGGTTGGATAAATTTGGTTTGTTCTCACTGGACTACGGAGGTTGAAGGGTGACTTGATAGAAGTCTACAAAATTATGAGGGGCATGGACAGAGTGGATAGTCAGAAGCTTTTTCGCAGGGTGGAAGAGTCAATTTCTAGGGGACATAGGTTTAAGGTGTGAGGGGCAAAATTTAGAGGAGATGTGCGAGGGAAGCTTCTTACACAGTGGGTAGTGGGTGCCTGGAACTCGCTGTCAAAGGAGGTGTTGGAAGCAGATACCATAGTGGCGTTTAACGGGTGCCTTGAGAAATACTTGATTAGGATGGGAATAGAGGGATATGTGCCCCAGAAGTGTAAAAGGTTGTAGGTTAGACGGGCAACATGGTGGGCGTAGGCTTGGAGGGCCGAAGGGCCAGTTCCTATGCTGTACATTTTTTTGGTCTTTCGCAGGAAGGCTTCATTACGACTGCCAGGATATCAGATACTGACCTGCATGGCTTGCACAAATGGAACATAAATTTGGAGTCTGTGACACCCTGTACTATGGAGAATATTCAAATCTTCAAGAAGGCATATACTTGCCACTGCTGCTTTCCTCTGGCAAGTTCTTCTGGACAAAAGAGCCTCTGTACCTTCCCCTTTGAATCGAGATTAGTTGCAACTACCACTTACCCAGCATGGATGAAGTCTGGTACATAAACATGCATGGTCATGGTCTATTTCACAGTCATTACTAAGCCTTGCCCTGCTCAAACCCATGCCTGCAAGGTTGCATGTTTCAATGAGGATGCCCTTACTGAATAGGCGCGTATATTGCACCGTTCCTCACTGAGGTTCAGGTAGAAGAATTGTATCTTGAACACTCCAGGTGGATGTGGTGTCCTGCTGAGAATGCCTCTCCTCCTCCCCCTACTCGCCCTCACTCTTCCAGCAGCTTGTCCCGCTCATTCTCCCTGTCATGCTCTAGTCCAGAGGGTATGCATACCACAGCACTCAGGTCTGGCAGGAAGTGGTTTGTCTAAAATCCTTGAAGTCAGGACAATGTCATGTAGCACATGCCACAACACTCACTGTAGACTTCCACAACTTTAAATACCTCTTAAAACCACCAAACATGTGTGCAATCACAACAAAAAATAACAGAAATAAATCAGCAACTGGCTTGAAAGTAATTGATGATCCCTTTAAAAATCACTGATGGGAGGTGGGGCAGTGGGAATGCATATTCACCAGTGTGAAGCTAGGAGGACGTTGGACTTCTAAATGGATTCATTAAGGCTGACACAAATGGATAACTTGAACTTTTTTGAACAAAATGACTTTGCATTCACAAGAGTAAATCCATGAAAAAGTCCGAAGTGCAGTTTTTCCAAAGTTTACATCAAAGCACAGTTATTTATTGGAGTTATACTATATCCCTAAAGCAGAGACGTTTGAAATGCATAACAGAACATTTTGGAACTATGCTGAGGGAAATGAGTTTCCATATTTGCCTTGCAACAGGGTCAGTATTCTGTCCTCCTGTGTAAACCTCAGGATAGCAACGGCCGTCTGAAAGCTGGGGCGAGATTCTCCTACCCCCCACCGGGTCGGAGAATCGCCGGAGGCTGGTGTGAATCCCGCCCCCGCCGGTTGCCGAATTCTCCGGCACCGGAGATTCGGCGGGGGCGGGAATCGCACCGCGCCGGTTGGCGGGCCCCCCCCCCCTCGCGATTCTCCGGCCCGGATGGGCTGAAGTCCCGCTGCTAGGATGCTTGTCCCGCCGGCGTGGATTGAACCACCTACCTTACTGGCGGTACAAGGCGGCGCGGTCGGGCTCCGGGGTCCTGGGGGGGCACGGGGCGATCTGACCCCGGGGGGTGCCTCCACGGTGGCCTGGCCCGCGATCGGGGCCCACCGATCCGCAGGCAGGCCTGTGCCGTGGGGGCACTCTTTTCCTTCTACCTTCGCCACGGTCTCCACCATGGCGGAGGCGGAAGAGACTCCCCCCACAGCGCATGCGCGGGGATGCCATGAGCGGCCACTAACGCTCCCGCGCCGCCCGGAGATGTCATTTCCGTGCCAGCTGGCGGGGCACCAAAGGCCTTTTCCGTCAGCTGGCGTGGCGGACATTAGTCCGGCGCGGGCCTAGCCTCTCAAGGTTGGGGCTCGGCCCCCCAGGTTGCGGAGGATTCCGCACCTTTGGGGCGGCGCAATGCCCGACTGATTTGCGCCGTTTTTGGCGCCGGTCGGCGGACATCGCGCCGATACCGGAGAATTTCGCCCCAGGTTTTCTGTGTTTATATCCAATTTAAAGGTTACAAATACCTGCTATTGAGAGGCAGAATTTTTCTGTTCCAATGTGAACACTGCATTTGCAATGGAAGTATGCTATGTTATAAGTAATCTCAGTTCTGATGAAGGAGAACATTTTGCTGATATTGTTCAACAGCTCTTTAATAAAAGGCAGCACTGCACATCTATATACAGTTGCACTTTGTTACTGGGGAGATGTCACAAGGCATAATTCTGAACTACACACAATGACACAATTGGTGATGCAATTACATTGCTGATTGCACCTAGTGCTAAGATTTATCATTTTTATCTTAGTTTTAATAAAAACATTTCTGTTTCTCACTCGGGATACGAGGTAGGATGCCTCACCTTGGAGCAAATGTCATTGTTTCTCACTGTGCAGCAACAGTGAATGGATTTGTTGCTGGGAAATTCTGCATTAGTTTTTGCTTTCCTTTCCGACTGAATGAAATAGGAATGAGACGCTTGATTTGAGGGGCGGCACAGTGGCACAGTGGTTAGCACTGCTGCTTCACAGCACCAGAGAACCAGGTTTGATTCCGGCCTTGGGTGACTGTCTGTGTGGAGTTTGCATAGTCTCCTCGTGTCTGCGTAGGTTTCCTCTGGGTGCTCCGGTTTCCTCCCACAGTGCAGGTTAGGTGGATTGGTCGTGATAGAATTGCCCTTCAGTGTCCAAAGATGTGCAGGTTAGGTGGGTTTTATAAAGACACGGGGGGTCCACAGCGAGTTGAAACAAAGGTTTAAAACTGCTCTTAGTGATACCCAACAGGATCTGAGCTGGCCAGTCCCGAATTGGCTGACCTTATAGGCAATATTGATTGAGCTACTCCTGCCTCCTTAATTCCTCAAGGGCCACGTGGAATACAATCGTTGCCACCCCGTAGGTCTCTGGCAGGCTATGACAGTGGGGTTACAGGGATTGGATAGTGGCGTGAAGCTAGGTAGGGTGCAGACTCGATAGGCCGAGTGGTTCCTTCTGCACTGTAGGGATTCTACTATTCTAAGAGATGGTTCTGTATTTTAAAAAAAATGATTAAAAAAATGCAATCGCAGAATAATGTATTTTTTTTAAGATTTCCAATTAAGGGATTGGATTGGATTGGATTTGTTTATTGTCACGTGTACCGAGGTACAGTGAAAAGTATTTTTCTGCGAGCAGCTCAACAGATCATTAAGTACATGAGAAGAAAAGGGAATAAAAGAAAATACAAAGTAGGGCAACACAACATATACAATGTAACTACATAAGCACTGGCATCGGATGAAGCATACAGGGTGTAGTGTTAATGAGGTCAGTCCATAAGAGGGTAATTTAGGAGTCTGGTGACAGTGGGGAAGAAGCTGTTTTTGAGTCTGTTCGTGCATGTTCTCAGACTTCTGTATCTCCTGCCCGATGGAAGAAGTTGGAAGAGTGAGTAAGCCAGGTGGGAGGGATCTTTGATTATACTGCCCGCTTTCCCCAGGCAGCGGGAGGTGTATATGGAGTCAATGGATGGGAGGCAGGTTTGTGTGATGGACTGGGCGGTGTTCACGACTCTCTGAAATTTCTTGCAGTCCTGGGCCGAGCAGTTGCCATACCAGGCTGTGATGCAGCCCGATAGGATGTTTTCTATGGTGCATCTGTAAAGGTTGGTAAGAGTCAATGTGGACATGCCGAATTTCCTTAGTTTCCTGAGGAAGTATAGGCGCTGTTGTGCTTTCTTGGTGGTAGCGTCGACGTGGGTGGACCAGGACAGATTTTTGGAGATGTGCACCCCTAGGAATTTGAAACTGCTAACCATCTCCACCTCGGCCCCGTTGATGCTGGCAGGGGCAATTTAGCATGGCCAATCCATTTACCCTTGACATCTTTGGGTTGTGGGTTGAGACCCATGCAGCATAGGGAAAATGTACAAAGGCACATGGACAGTGACCCGGGGCCAGGATTGAACCTGGGTCCTCAGCACCATGAGACAGCAGTGATAACCACTGCGGCACCGTGCCGCCCCACCGTAGAATACCAATGACCAGATTGACCAAAACAGAATTTTAATGGTATGATATATTTTCCCCCACCTTTACGGAAAACCGATCATTTGATCTGCCGCGTTCTTGTTATTACCCTCGTCTCTAAAATATAACTATGCACGCAAACAAGCGGACCTCATTCTTAATTCTGCAAATTCATGCAGAAAACCTCCCTGACAATTCAGTAGATAAGTGCAGGTGGTTGCGCCTTGTGAGCTGTGGGAGCTATGGGGGCCAGGAATATTCCTAATTCAATCTTTGTTCCACGCTGGGTTACCTAATTTTAGCCCTGTAGGTGATAGTGGTAATACGATTGGTCCCCATGTTTCCGGGACAGGAGGTAGAGGAACATCAATCGGGCACAAAGTGAATGAGAGGACGTTGGTCACCACGGGATATAAAGATCCACTTGCCAAGGTTCACTATTTCTGTTCATACATGAAGCGGTGTGAGCAAGATACTGGAGGATGATTGGAAATCTCAAGAAATCAGGCTGATGCACCCAGAAAGGCACCAGCAGCCTTCCTTGGCTGTGCAAATAAAAACCAAGTTGCTGGAGATTCAGGATAGAATACCCAGCCTTGTGGAGGCAGGTGAGGGTTTTTTTAACATAGAATTTACAGTGCAGAAGGAGGCCATTCTGCCCATCGAGTCTGCGCCGGCTCTTGGAAAGAGCACCCTACTTAAAGTCAACACCTCCACCCGATCCCCATAACCCAGTAACCCCACCCAAAACTTAGGGCAATTTTGGACACTAAGGGCAATTTATCATGGCCAATCCACCTAACCTCCACATCTTTGGACTGTGGGAGGAAACCGGAGCACCCGGAGGAAACCCACGCACACACGGGGAGGATGTGCAGACTCCGCACAGACAGTGACCCACGCCGGAATCGAACCTGGGACCCTGGAGCTGTGAAGCAATTGTGCTAACCATAATGCTACCGTGCTGCCCGTTTTGTTCCAATGCACGTACACTGGGCCCCAGGAGGTTCCAGGCCTATCGAGCTGGAGGCCTGTTTTTCTGGTGGTCGCGGTTTAGGAAAGGAAAAAATCCGCCATAACGTTTGGAAACAATTGGAATTTAATATAAAATTTGGGCAAAGTGGAAGAAAAATAGCAAAGGAATTTTTTTTTAAAGCAGTGTTTAAAATGGAGCTTGGTTCTTTTGACTGTGAAATTTTTTTTAAAAACAGAAAAACTTGCAAAGTGTCGCAATTGTGTACCAACCTTTACCTGCCCCGTCCAAAAAAAACAAGCAGCAGAGTTAATCCTTTCTGCTGACAGCTGCTTGGTAAAAATTCACCAAATGAAAACAGTAGCTCAGAGAATTAAAGCACAGTGACCAACTCAGGCCATTTAAAAAAAAAATTGTTATCTTCTAAGACAAAACATTTGAGTATGGGAACTATGGAAGCCATGTGCAAACTGATGGGAAACACTTCTGTCCCTGTCATAAAACTACCAAGCCTGGGCCTAATTGGTTCTGAAATTGGAATTCATAAAATAACTTGACATGAGTCGTTATTTCAAGCACTCAAAGGAAAACATATCTGAAGTTTAAAGCGGAAAACCAATTTTATTTTCCAAAAAAGCAGATGGAAAAACAGCCCAGGTGGCTTTGTGGCATCAAAAAGCAAGTTTAACTTGGGAATAAATGAATTGAACACCAACAAAACCTGTCAGCCCAACAACACTGCTATTTGAATTTGGGATCATTTTGAAATGGCAAACAAAAATGTTGGGCACAATCTAGTGGATTACTCTTGAGAAAATAGAATGTTGAGCGGGATTTCTCAGGTCCCGCCAGCCATGGGAGTCATCATGGGCAGGACTGACAATTAGGCAGACCAGAAGGAGGGCCGTTGACTTCAGGCAGGGATTACCAGAAAATCCCACCCAGTGTTTAAAGGAAAGAACAAACAAACTGGTAAACCACTGTTGCACCTATATTCGGTGATGTACGGTAGGACCTGTACAACAGGTATGGCGGTAGTCCATGCCTGCTGGCTCCACCCAGTAGGCGAGTATAAATATGCGTGTCCTCCGTGCAGCAGCCATTTCGCCAGCTGCTGTCGGAGGCCACACATCTTAGAGCAATAAAGCCTCAGTTGTATTCAACTCTCGTCTTTGTCCAATTGATCGTGCATCAATTTATTGCTCTAAGATTTTAAGAAGATGGACCTTCGTATCAAGCCGGATCGCTTGCAGCTGGATCCGCAATTAAGCGACGCCAAAAAGGACTTTCAGCACTGGCTAGCGTGCTTCGGGGCGTACATCAGGTCTGCACCAGACCCTGTTCCAGAGGCTCAGAAAATACAAATACTGTACTCGAAGTTGAGCTCCAACGTCTTCCCGCTGATCCAGGACGCGCCAAACTACGACGAAACCATGGCGCTACTTAAAGAAAATTACGCCCAGTGGACGAACACACTCTTCACCAGACACGTACTCGCCACTCGCTCTCAGCTCCCTGGTGAGTCCATAGAAGACTACTGGCAGGCCCTAATCCCACTAGTCTGGGACTGTGACTGTCTGGCCATTACGGCCACTGACCATTCTAACCTCCTTATGCGGGACCCTTTTGTTACGGGGCTTGGGTTGGGTCTTATACGCCAGCGACTTTTAGAAGGGGACACGCTCCATCTCGGAGAGACAAAGAAGCTAGAACTCACTATGACGGTCTCCTCGCGCAATATCCAGGCCTACGCCCCCAGCCGCGTGGCCCACCCCTCCTACGCGTCGTGGACCCCACAGACGGCCGCCCCAGCGGGGGCCTTACCCAGCCAATACACCTGCGCAACGCGCCAGCCAGCTAACCCCGGGGGTCCCCGATGTTACTTTTGCAGCCAGCAAAAACACCTCCGTCAACGCTGCCCGGCCCGCTCTGCTCTTTGTAAGGCTTGCGGTAAGAAGGGGCACTTCGCTGCGGTGTACCAGGCCAGTGCAGTCGCCGCTATCGACCCCAGCCCCCTCGTTTACGCACAATGGGCGCCACCATCTTCACCCCCCGGACCATGTGCGGCCAGTGGACGCCGCCATCTTCTCCCCCTCAGACCAAGCATGGCCAGTGGGCACCGCCATCTTCCCCTCCGCGCAACACGTGCGGCCCATGGGCGCCGCCATCTTGTTCAACCCCCGCCACGTGCGGCCCATGGGCACCGCCATTTTGTCCTCCCCAAGATCTTCAGGCGCCGCCATCGTATCTCCCCCACGACACATGGGCACCAACAGCGTTCCAGGACCCGTGCCCCCCGGGCACCCCATCATCCGACACCAGCGACGACCAACCACGACTCGCCTCAGTGACCATCGACCAGTCTCGTCAACACAACCTGGCCACCGCATCGATCAGCGTTAAAATCGACAGACACGTGACTTCTTGCCTGCTGGGCTCCGGGAGCACCGCAAACCTCATCCACCCGGATACGGTAAGGCGCTGCGCCCTCGCGGTACACCCCGCCAATCAAAGAATCCCCCTGGCCTCCGGATCTCATTCTGTGGCGATCCGCGGGTACTGTACGGTCACACTCACGGTCCAGGGCGTGGAATTCAGTGATTTCTGCCTCTCCGTCCTTCCTAACCTTTGCGCTGCCCTACTACTCGGCTTGGACTCCCAGTGTAACCTCCAAAGCCTAACCCTGAAATTCGATGGGCCCCTATCACCCCTTACTGTCGATCCACCTTCCCTCTTCACAAATCTAACCCCGGATTGCAAACCAGTCGCCACCAGGAGCAGACGGTACAGACCCCAGGACAGGACCTTTATCAGGTCCGAGGTCCAGCGGCTGCTTCAGGAAGGCATCATCGAGGCCAGCAACAGCCCCTGGAGAGCCCAAGTGGTCGTAGTTAAAACTGGGGAGAAACACAGAATGGTCGTGGACTACAGCCAGACCATCAATCGGTACACGCAGCTCGATGCGTACCCGCTCCCACGCAAATCAGATTGCACAGTACCGGGTCTTCTCAACGGTAGACCTCAAATCCGCCTACCACCAGCTCCCCATCCGTAAGGTGGACCGTCCACACACTGCCTTTGAGGCAGACGGTCGCCTCTATCACTTCCTCAGCGTTCCCTTCAGCGTCACCAACGGGGTCTCGGTCTTCCAAAGGGAGATGGACTGAATGGTCGACCGGTATGGTTTGCGGGCCACCTTCCCGGACCTAGACAACGTCACCATCTGCGGTCACGATCAGCAGGACCACAATGCCAACCTGGCTAAATTTCTCCACACCGCCACTCTCCTAAACCTCACCTACAACAAGGAGAAGTGCGTGTTCAGCACAAACCGCTTAGCCATCCTCGGCTATGTGGACCAGAACGGAGTTCTGGGGCCCGATCCCAACCGCATGCGCCACCTCATGGAGCGCCCCCTCATGGAACTCCCCTCCCCCACTGCCCCAAGGCCCTCAAACGCTGCCTGGGGTTCTTTTCATACCACGCCCAGTTGGTCCCAAACTATGTGGACAAGGCCCGCCCACTCATACAGTATCAGAGCCGATATCGCCAATGGCACGATGCACGCAGTAGACGAGACGCTGCCCTTTCAAGTGGAGAGCGACGCAACACCCGTCACCCTAGCCGCCACCCTCAATTAGGCAGGCAGGCCCATGGCATTCTTTTCCCACACCCATCATGCCTCAGAAATTCGGCACTCATCCATCGAAAAAGAGGTCCAAGCTATCGTTGAAGCTGTGCGGCATTGAACGCATTACCTGGCCCGCTGGAGATTCACTCTCCTCACTGACCAACGGTCGGTAGCCTTCATGTTCAATAACACACAGCGGGGCAAGATCAAGAGTGATAAGATCTTGAGGTAGAGGATCGAGCTCTCCACCTACAATTACGAGATTTTGTATCGCCCCGGCAAGCTCAACGAGCCCCCAGGTGCCCTATCCTGAGGTACATGTACCAGTGCACACGTAGACCGACTCCGGGCCCTGCATGACAGCCTTTGTCACCCGGGAGTCACTAGGTTGTACTATTTCATAAAGGCTCGTAATCTGTCCTACTCCATCAAGGAAGTACTGTCCTGCTCCGTAGGCACGTCCGACTCCACAAGGCGGACCCGTTGGTGGAGAGGGTGCAGTTGCTCCATGCAAACTCCCAGTATGCCTACGTGGCGTACTCCGACAGCCGCCAGGATACTGTCTCCCTCAGGGACCTGGCACCAGCCGGTTCCACACACACACACACACACACACCTCTGGCCCGGCTCCACCATCCCCCCCCCTCCCCAGGTACTCCCAGCAGCAACCCCCCCAGGACCATCCGTCCTCCCCCTGCCCACGCCCGAGGATGAAGAGGATTTTGGCACACTCCCTGAGTCACCGAAGACCAGACCAGCATCGGCATCACCGTCACTACTGCGTCGCTCCCAGAGGCACATCAAGGCCGCAGACCATTTAAACCTCTAACTGGTTCACTGGACTTCAAAAGAAAAACTTTTTTTTCACAAATATTGTATATGTAAATTCAATTGCTGTAGTTCTCCACCACCCCCGCCAGACTCAATTTTAACAGGGGGTGAATGTGGTAAACCACTGTTGCACCTATATAAGGTGATGTACGGTAGGATCTGTACTACAGGTACGGCGGTAGTCCCTGCCTGCCAGCTCCGCCCAGTAGACGGAGTACAAATATGTGTGTCCTCTGTGCAGCAGCCATTTTGTCAGCTGCTGTGGGAGGCCACACACCTTAGAGCAATAAAACCTCAGTTGTATTCAACTCTCGTCTTTGTCCAATTGATCGTGCATCACAAACAAAGAATGTTAACGCCTGGAATCAAGTGAGAATATTTAATTTTTGTTTCAAAGAGATCATGAAAACATTTTTGGACTATAAAGTATCTCCAGGATTCATCATTGAGATACAATGGTAACTACTGCATGTGTAAAACAGTATGAGGAAGTGAGTGAAGATAGGGGATAGAGTGAAGGAGAAAAGCTCAACACCAATTGGGAATTGGAATAACACTCCATCGGTGTGGTTCACTGGAATATGTAAGGTGTGTTCTAATGAAAGGAAAGTGTAGGTTAGACCAATAAATTGTGAGCTTTCTCTTGGATATATTTGTGACATCGCCTCTGAACTTTTTAAACAACTGAATTTCGTAGGGTATGCCTGCGGCACCAAGAACGACCCTGCTATTCAATGGCACTTTGCCATTTCGTTTGGCCTCAGGGAGATTCTATCCTGAGAGTGATTATGCTTGTCAGCGGGGAAGGTTCTTCACAGATCGTGCCACCATTTTGACCGGCTGCCCCGATCTTCTCTGCTCTCCCCCCCCCCCTTAAAGGCCCTTCCCATTTTTGTGAATCCCCCCCCTCCCCAAACCTGGCAAGGCCCCTCTCCCCTGAGCCTGACCCTGACAGTGCCAACCTGGCACCATGGCATTGTCAGCTTCGCACTCAGGCTCCCCCAGCACCTGGAAACTTTGGCACTGACAGTCTGGCACCCTGGCAATGTCACCTGGGCATCCTGGCAGCACCAGGATGGTGCTGCCAAAGTGCCTGGGTGACACTGCCAGGGTGCCAGCCTGGCAATGCCAAGGTGTCCAGGTGCGAGGGAATGCTGGGGTGCCACCCTGTCCTGTCCCCGACTACCCGGCGGTCTTCAAGGGCTTGGGAGCACCACCCCCGCCAGTTGCCGTTATGACTGGTCCACGTTTGTGTGGAGCAGAATTAAACGGCACCCTGACGAGGTCTCCCAGGCCCGGCCACTGAGTCCCGGACTCCAGGTGAGTTTGGCTTCTACGTATTCCAATGAACCATAGGAGCCCAGTGAGGGCAAGATTCAGATAGCGGCGGGTGGGGCTTATCGGGTGACTTGCAATCAGCCCGGTGCCTGATGCCGAACCTAATTTTGGGCCCTCGCACGATTCGCCCATTGCGCCCATGGTCTAGCCACCACCTGGCATATTGGGACCGTGCAGAGGTGCATAAGCAAAAATCTTGAGAATCAGAAGTGATTTGACCTTTGGAGCAGATTACCTAAAAGTCAAGAAGGTTTATTGGATGGGGCATGGGTGGTGTGTGATGCACAACTTCTCGGGAAAGAAAATAAAGTGGATGATCAAGTTTATGGGCAGGATACACGGCGTGATCCCTATGGACCTGATAACCGTTGACAAATGCATAGTGAGGATTTACGGGAAAGGGCAGAGAGATTGTCACCAAGCAGGTTGAAGTGCCGTGCAGCACGAGGAACACATCCAAATGGAAATCTTGCATGCCAATGAGAAAAGCATGGATGACAAAAGTTGTTAAGATGTCACTCAATGCTGACCACATCCAGAAGATTTGGGATGATTTACGAGTGTGAAATTCCAACAGAGGATAAAGAAAGACTTGGGACACTGGTGTGAGTTGTGCAGGAGTGATTTTTTATGTGTGGTGTAACTGAGAGACGAGAGTACATGGTGAAGCAGCGCTGAAGGACAGGTTCCAGCTGTGCTCAGCTAACCCACATTACAGCTTGACATAAACGGTTAATATGGTCTGAAGAGTAAGAAAACTTAGAAAGGCACTGACACATTCTCCATAGAGGAACTGACTTATTTACATTCAAGGATTATAATTGTCAGGATTACTATTATAGTAAAATAAAAGGAATTTTATGTTGCGAGAATTGAAAGCTAAGGAAAAACAATACTTAAGAATTATTCACAAGATGGAAATATGTGAAGGGAGTCCTGGAGAATCTTTCAAGTCCCCTTGGCTCTAATTACTTGTACATATATAATAATCTTTATTAGTGTCACAAGTAGGCTTACATTAACACTGCAATGAAGTTACTGTGAAAAGCCCCTAGTTGCCACACTCCGGCGCCTGTTCGGGTACACAGAGGGGGAATTCAGAGTGTCCAATTCACCTAACAAGCATGTCTTTAGGGACCTGCGGGAGGAAACCAGAGCACCCAGAGAAAACCCGTACAGATATGGGGAGAACGTGTAGACTCCACACAGTGACCCACGCGGGAATCAAACCTGGGATCCTAGCTCTGTGAAGCAACAGTGCTACCCACTGTGCTACCGTGCTAATAGCCTAGAACTTCACAGTGTTTTTGCAAACGAATCAACATATTAGGAACAGCTTGTGTTTTAGAAATAACTATGACAGCTCAAAACTGGTTGTGAGAAGTCAATAAGGTTATTTCTTTGTCAAAGTGGGGAGCTGTGAGAAATGAGGAGCTTGACGGTGTTTTTTTAGAATTTCACAGAACTTTCATGGAAATAGCTGGCATAGCATTTAATTTCCTCTGAAAAAAAAACTATTGTAAGGATTCAGCGATTAAGACCAAGGCCGAAATTCTCTGGTCGTTAGGATTCAATTTTCCCGCTGGCAGCGCACTCCCACCAATGGGTTTCATGGCAGTGTGGGGTAGTTAGAATGGGAAATCCCATTGACAAATGGCGGGAAGATAGAATCCCGCCAGCAACAAACGGTGCGCAGCCGAGTAACACGCGGCTGGGGGACCGGGGAATTCTGCCCCAGGTAGAGATGACAGTCACAAAGATTGTGCTCCCTGCCTTGAGGTCACCGGTTTCCACAAACATCCACTGTTATTTGTGATTTTTATTAATGATTTGGATGAGAATTTAGGAGGCATGGTTAGTAAGTTTGCAGATGACACCAAGATTGGTGGCACAGTGGATAGTGAAGAAGGTTATCTAGGATTGCAACGGGATCTTGATCAATTAGGCCAGTGGGCCGACGAATGGCAGATGGAGTTTAATTTAGATAAATGTGAGGTGATGCATTTTAACAGATCGAATCAGGCCAGGACCTACTCAGTTAATGGTATGGCGTTGGGGAGAGTTATAGAACAAAGAGATCTAGGAGTACAGGTTCATAGCTCCTTGAAGGTGGAGTCGCAGGTGGACAGGGTGGTGAAGAAGGCATTCGGCACGCTTGGTTTCATTGGTCAGAACATTGAATACAGGAGTTGGGACATCTTGTTGAAGTTGTACAAGACATTGGTACGGCCACACTTGGAATACTATGTGCAGTTCTGGTCACCCTATTATAGGAAGGATATTATTAAACTGGAAAGAGTGCAGAAAAGATTTACTAGGATGTTGCCGGGACTTGATGGTTTGAGTTATAAGGAGAGGCTGGATAGACTGGGACTTTTTTCCTTGGAGCGTAGGAGGCTTAGGGGTGATCTTATAGAGGTCTATAAAATAATGAGGGGCATAGATAAGGTAGATAGTCAACATCTTTTCCCAAAGGTAGGGGTGTCTAAAACTAGAGGGCATAGGTTTAAGGTGAGAGGGGAGAGATTCAGAAGGGCCCAGAGGGGCAATTTCTTCACTCAGAAGGTAGTGAGTGTCTGGAATGGGCTGCCAGAGGTAGTAGTAGAGGCGGGTACAATTGTGTCTTTTAAAAAACATTTAGATAGTTACATGGGTAAGATGGGTATAGAGGGTTATGGGCCAAGTGCGGGCAACTGGGACTAACTTAATGGTAAAAACTGGGCGGCATGGACTGGTTGGGCCGAAGGGCCTGTTTCCATGCTGTAAACTTCTATGATTCTATGATTCTATGAAACATTCCTGAACTAATAACAGGAAACCTTCTGATGCCCTGTGTGACCTCAGGTCAGGGTGATGTACAGGGGGCAAGGTGGTCACCCTGACATCTTAGTCTCTGTTTTGGATCCATTGGTCAGAAGGATTTGAACAGGCGATTGACACCGGGTAAGCTATGAGCCCCTCAAAATAAAATATATCATTAAGTGCTTGGAGACAGGGGCAGTACCTGTCAGGCGGCAGTGCTGGTTAGGCAACCTTCTTCTGATGGGAGATGAAGCAGGGAAAATGGAGGGAAAACGCCTCAGCTGGTGTGCAGAATGCTGCTATCACAAGCTCCTAAGATGAACACCCTCTGTGCCAACTGTTCGTTTGTCCTTGGGGTTCGCTGAACTGTTCTTAACTATCACAGATTGTTTAATTTCATGTCGATTTAGCTAATGCATCATATCTAAACCATGACATTTTAAAAAACTTTATAACTACCCAAAATTACTTACAAATACTCAACCACCTATTTTAGGTATCTGTGGCTTCCGAACCCAAAATCTTTCATGCGTCTCTGGTGCTGTCTGAGCTGCTCGGCATTCTATCATTACATCTCTTCCACATTTATTCCTCCCAAAGACATCTGTAAAGGTTAATTCCCATGGGATTGTCCATTGTGGAAATACTGTGGACTGTCCGCCAGTAAGAAGCTCTCTGAGTTATCTGGGAAAGTTGTGATAATGCAATCAGGAAAGTAAGAGAACAGCAAGACGCCTTTAAAACACCAATTCAGGTGCACTTTCATAAACAAACACTGTGTTTAACAGTCCTGGATGTCCATTTTGTGAGGGATGGTTTATAAATCCATGCTGTTCCATTGCAAGCTCAGAGGTGTTGCTGATAACCACAAGCTGCGAGTATGTTTCTTGTATTGCCCAAATGACCACACAACCAGTATGTTAGTTCAAAAGACAGGTTTATTATTAAACACAAGACTTATCTCGATGTGCAACGATAAACGCCGCTACGCATTAAACTACACCTAGCAACTAAGATGACCTTTACTTAACTGCTGGATGACCGCTCTGTGCAGGTAGATAAGTCCTTTATCTGAATCCCCACAAGTGTCGGCTGAAAGTCATCAGGTTCGCCTCGGCTGCGGCTCGTCTCTCTCAGGTAGCGATCGTGGGTCTTGAACTTGGGTGGTCGTTGTGCTACAGTTGGTGTGGGCACAGGCCGGTCCCAAAAGAGACCGATCCCTAGTTGCGCAGTGCCTCTTATCCTTCTCCTTTTTTGCGCCCTTTTGGGTGGTGCTAACTCAGGATCCATTGGATCGATAGGGTCTCGATCACCCTAATCGATTCAGGCCAATGGCCCGATGGCTGAGCGGTGTCATGATATTCAAGTGAACATCACAGCACATGCACATACATAATGATGGACAGATCAACGGACCAATTAGCACACACAACACGACAGCCAATCACAGACAAGAGCATACACAGTACAAAACAAGGAACACAACACTTCCTGGGCAGTCCATCAGGAGACAGCTCAGGGCACAGACCTCATTTGCCAGCCACTCAGACAGTCACCATGTGCTGAGTACCAGAGTTTATTATGTCAATAGTTAAATGAAATAAAACTGCGTTGTACCAATCGCAACCGTGTTGGTTCGTCTGTGTCTCAGAGTACCCAACACATCAGGCGGGTCCTAGTTACCATTGTCCCAAGTACGTATGCCTTTCCAAATAAGGGGAAGCAGCACTGGTGAATCTGCGACTGTTGCTATTCCTTGATTTGAGTCTACTGTCCTGGGGAAATCGGTGATTGACCTTTAACAGGTGCAAGTTTCAGTTCGGTCTGGTTTTCCTTTGCACAATACACAGGGGCTGTGTACTGTCTGTGTCCCAATTTTTTTTTCGTTAAATTTAGAATAGTCAATTAATCTTTTCTAATTAAGGGGCAATTTAGTGTGGCCAATCCACCTAGCCTGCACATCTTTCGGTTGTGGGGGCGAAACCCACGCAAACACGTGGAGAATGTTCAAACTCCACACGGACAGTGACCCAGAGTCAGGATCGAATCTGGGACCTCGGCGCCATGAGGCAGCAGGGCTAACCCACTGTGCCACCGTGCTGCCGCCTGTGTCCCAACTTGACCACAATTCCCATTATCCTTTGCGGGCGGCCATTTTAGATGGCCACAGGAGGCTCATTTAAACATTGAAACCAAGAGACTGGCAGACACTTGAAAACCTGACCGAAAGATTAAGTGCAAGTTACCTCCACCATATATCCATACCGTTGCATCTATTTGTCAACATCTATAAAAAGCACACTTTAAAATAACACTGTAAGTACCACCTTCACCAAACACATTTACACCCCAAAAATAACCTTATAGCTACTTGGTTAATTTTATAAATATGAAAATAATTTGAGTTTGAATCCATAGTCCTTATGTTAACCCTGGGTTAAAATCCACTGACCTTTCTTGGTTCTGTCAATTAACAATTTGAGTTCACTTGGGTGTAATATTATCTCTTTGGAGTGATTTAAATAATTTTCATGTTTAAAATATTTGGGCAGGGATACATTTACGTCTTATTGTGTTACAGGTACCTCACCATTAAGCACTTTGGAGAAGTTTACTTTGATACCACTTGAATTTCTATGGGACGGTAGCTGTCATGATCTGGGGGGTTAGACACTAATGAAACCTTAAGCAGGTAATGGGACACTTATGATGTATTTTAAGGCCATCAACTAATTCGAAGAACAGAAATTAACTGAAGGATAAATTAAAAGGGGCGCTCCTAAAAGCAAATGGAGCACAGCCCAAAAAGAACAAAGATGAATGAAAACTTAAAAACATTAAATCAAAATTTGGAAACTGGGGTGGATGAACCAGTCCAACACCTATGGTGCCCACTGAGCATAGAAGGCCCTGGGTTTGCCCGTGGACACCGCATGCTCCCTCTCCAGGGACATCCTGCCGCAAATGAAGCCATGGAAGAAGGGTAGACAGTTCAGTCGGACGATGGGACCCTTATGAGACTGGGGGAACTAGGGGGAATACAAACTCCCCCACTGAGGGGCGGGGCACCCCTTCTACATCCTGTATAAAACCAGTGGGCTATGAATCGTGAGCTGCCCCCTGTCGTAGAGTGTGGTGGTATGTATTAGGGGTAGTACGGTACCCAGTGATGCCGAGAGGCTATTGGTGGACAGACACTGGGTCCTGATTGGATCTGCCACCCGCTGGCTCCACCCAGTAAGGCAGAGTATAAGAACCCGGGTTCTCCCAGCAGCCGCATTCTGTAACCGAGCTGCTGGGGAACAAGTCTGCGTAATAAAGCCATCGATTGACTTCATCTCTTCTCGCCTCGTGAGTGATTGATTGTGCTACAATTTATTACGCACACTTTAAAGGACTATGGAGCTCCGGATCGCCCCGGAGTGTCTGCGAATCAGCCCCCATGCAGCAAACTCAGCGGCCACGTTTAAACACTGGCTAGCGTGCTTTATGGGATACCTCCGAACGGCCCCCGGCAGGCCTACAGAAGACCAGAAAATGCAGGTCCTGCATTCCAGGGTGAGTCCGGAGATCTACACGCTCATCGAAGACGCGGAGGATTTCCCGACGGCGCTCACCGTGCTGAGAGGGATCTACATTCGGCCCGTAAACCAGGTCTACGCATGCCACCAACTCACGATGAGATGGCAAATCCCCAGAGAATCGCTGGACGAGTTCTGCAGCGCGCTGCTAATATTGGGAAGGAGCTGCATCTGCCCACCGGTGACGGCTAACGAACATACGGAACTCCTAATCAGGGATGCTTTCGTAGCAGGTATGACCTCATCCCAAATTCGCCAGCGACTGCTGGAGAGAGACTCGCTAGGGCTCATGGAGGCACAGGCCCTTGCGGCCTCCCTCGATGTGGCCTCGCAGAATGCCCACGCTTACGCCCCCGACCGCGCGGCAGCCCCTTGGGCTTCGTGGACCCCCGCCGCGACCGACTCCCTGGCACCCCCCATCCCCCCGCAAGCCTGCGCGGCCAGAGCACCAGACCACCCGGGGGGGCCCCGCTGCTATTTTTGTGGCCAGACGAAACACCCCCGGCAGCGTTGCCCGGCCCGCTCAGCCATCTGTAAACGTTGCGGCAAGATGGGACACTATTCAGTCCTGGGGGGTCACCGCAATCTCCGGGGGAGAACTGGGACCACAGACTCAACCCCCCCCCAACAATCCATGTGCGGCCAGCGGGAACCGCAATTTTGGGTCCCGGACTCCATGCGGGGGGGGGATGGGCGCCGCCATCTTATGACCCTCCGGCCACGTGCAATTCATGGGCGCCGCCATTTTGTCCGCCCCTGACCGCGTGCGATCCGTGGACGCCGCCATTTTGGCTGACAGCCAAGGACCTCAGCATGGACGGCTCCACGGGGCCTGAAGAAAGCGCCCCGATGCAGTGTAGCACCATCGATCACACATGAGGCGAGACGTAAAGAACTTCAATCGAGGCTTTATTGAGTAGACTTGTTCAGACTCGTTCCCCAGCAGCTCAGTCACAGAATGCAGCTGCGGGGATTAAACCCAGGTTCTTATACCCCTCCTATCTGGGTGGAGCCCAGTAGGTGGAGGATCCAATCGGGATCCAGCATCTGTCCTCCAATAGCTCCTCGGCATTCCTGGTGTACCGTATTACCCCTAATACATACCACCACATGCAGCAACCGCGACTGGCTTCGGTGACCCTGGACCAGTCGCGGCCCTGGACGCTCCATTCGGCAACGACGACGATGCTGGTTAACGGGTACGAAACGCCATGTCTGATCGACTCTGGGAGCATGGAAAGTTTTATTCATCCGGATACGGTAAGACGCTGTTTTCTTTCAATCCACCCGAGTACCCAAAAGATTTTTCTGGCAGCGGGATCCCATTCCGTAGAAATCAAAGGGTTCTGCATCACGAACCTAACGGTGCAGGGGAGAGAGTTTAAGAATTATCGACTTTATGTCCTCCCCACCTTTGCGCTCCCACTCTCCTAGGGTTAGATTTTCAATGTAACCTTCAGAGTTTAACGTTTCAATTCGGCACCCCTATCCCCCCACTTACTATCTACAGCCTCGCGACCCTCAAGGTTGAACCGCCTTCCTTGTTTGCGAACCTCACCCCGGATTGCAAACCCGTCGCCACTAGGAGCAGACAGTACAGCGCCCAGGACCGAACATTTATCCGGTCTGAAGTCCAGCGGCTGCTGAAGGAAGGCATGATCCAGGCCAGCAATAGTCCCTGGAGAGCTCAGGTGGTAGTTGTAAAGACCGGGGAGAAGCAGAGGATGGTCGTAGACTATAGTCAAACCATCAATAGGTACACGCAACTAGATGCGTACCCTCTCCCCCGCATATCCGACATGGTCAATCGGATTTCACAGTACAAGGTCTTTTCCACCGTGGACCTTAAGTCCGCATATCATCAGCTCCCCATCCACCCGAGAGACCGCAAGTACACTGCCTTCGAAGCAGACGGGCGGCTCTACCACTTTTTAAGTGTTCCATTCGGCGTCACTAACGGAGTCTCGGTCTTTCAACGGGAGATGGACCGAATGGTTGACCAGCACGGTTTACGGGCCACGTTCCCGTACCAGGACAACGTCACCATCTGCGGCCATGACCAACAGGACCACGACGCCAACCTCCGCAAATTCCTCCAGACCGCTAACGCCCTGAACCTCACCTACAACAGGGAAAAATGCGTGTTTAGCACTGACCATCTAGCCATCCTTGGCTACGTAGTGCGTAATGGATAGGCCCTGACCCTGAACGCATGCTTATGGTGTTCCTGCTCCCTCACTGTTCCAAAGCCCTGAAACGCTGCCTGGGCTTCTTCTCTTATTACGCCCAGTGGGTCCTCAACTACGCGGACAAGGCCCGCCCGCTAATTCAGTCCACCGTCTTTCCCCTGTCGACAGAGGCCCGCCAGGCCTTCAGCCGCATCAAAGCGGATATTGCAAAGGCCACGATGCACGCAATCGATGAGTCCCTCCCCTTCTAAGTCGAGAGCGACGCATCCGACATAGCTCTGGCGGTCATTCTAAACCAAGCGGGCAGACCCGTGGCCTTTTTCTCCCGGACCCTCCACGCTTCAGAAATTTGCCACTCCTCAGTGGAAAAGGAAGCCCAAGCCATAGTGGAAGCTGTGCGACATTGGAGGCATTACCTGGCCGGCAGGAGATTCACTCTCCTCACTGACCAACGGTCGGTAGCCTTCATGTTCAATAATGCGCAGCGGGGCAAGATCAAGAACGACAAGATCTTGGGGTGGAGGATAGAACTCTCCACATATAATTATGAGATCTTGTATCGTCCCGGAAAGCTGAATGAGCCGTCCGATGCCCTATCCCGCGGCACATGTGCCAACGCACAAGTGGACCGTCTCCAAGCCCTCCACATGGCCCTCTGCCACCCGGGGGTCACTCGGTTCTACCACTTCGTGAAGACCCGCAACCTCCCCTACGCCGTCGAGGAGGTCCGAACAGCCACCAGGAACTGCCAAATCTGCGCAGAGTGCAAGCCGCACTTTTTCAGGCCAGATAGAGCGCACCTGATAAAGGCTTCCCGTCCCTTTGAGCGGCTCAGTCTGGACTTCAAAGGCCCCCTCCCCTGCACTGATCGCAACACGTACTTCCTAAACGTGGTTGACGAATACTCCCGTTTCCCTTTCGCCATCCCCTGCCCCGACATGACCGCGGCCACGGTCATTAAAGCCCTCTGCACCATCTTTACACTGTTCGGTTTCCCCGCCTACATCCATAGCGATAGGGGGGTCCTCCTTCATGAGCGACGAACTACGTCAATTCCTGCTCAGCAAAGGCATCACCTCGAGCAGGATGACCAGTTACAACCCCCGGGGGAACGGTCAGGTAGAGAGGGAGAACGGTACAGTCTGGAAGACCGTCCTACTGGCCCTACGGTCCAGAAGTCTCCCAGTTTCCCGTTGGCAGGAAGTCCTCCCGGATGCCCTCCACTCCATCCGGTTGCTGCTGTGTACCACCACTAACCAAACGCCTCACGAGCGCCTCCTTGTCTTCCCTAGGAGGTCCTCCTCCGGAACGTCACTTCCGACCTGGCTGGCAGCCCCAGGACCCATCTTGCTCCGAAAGCATGTGCGGGCGCACAAATCGGACCCGTTGGTCGAGAGGGTTCATCTCCTCCATGCGAACCCTCAATACGCCGACGTGGCATACGCCGACGGCTGACAGGACACGGTCTCCCTGCGGGACTTGGCGCCCGCCGTAACTCCCCACACCCCCCCAACACCAATCACCCCCTCCCTCCCACCGGCGCACCCCACAGCCGCTCCCTTCCCGGGCGGATCAGTCCTCCTGTGCCCGCCCAGGAGTAGTGAAACAGGAACAAACATCGTGACACTCCCAGAGACGACAGTGCCCGAGCCAGCGCCTGCACCGCCACCGGAGCTGAGACAATCGGCAAGGACGACCAGGGCACCCACTCGACTCATTGAACCTGCGTGACAAAGCAAGATCTGTAAATAATTCTGTAGCCCAGTAAAAGCGGCATTGTAAATAGTTACCTGTTCATATCGATGCATAGCTACTGTGTTAATGGAATCCCAGTACCGACTTTGTAAACCCCTACCACCATGCGACCCACCACCCCGCCGGGTTCTTTTTTAACAGGGGGTGAATGTGATGGTATGTATTAGGGGTAGTACGGTACCCAGTGATGCCGAGAGGCTATTGGTGGGCAGACACTGGGTCCTGATTGGATCTGCCGCCTGCTGGTTCCACCCAGTAAGGCGGAGTATAAGAACCCGGGTTCTCCCAGCAGCCGCATTCTGTAACCGAGCTGCTGGGGAACAAGTCTGCGTAATAAAGCCATCGATTGACTTCACCTCTTCTCCCCTCGTGAGTGATTGATTGTGCGACATAGAGTAACTGCTCTGTACTCTTGTTCTGTTGCATTAAACCTTTTTCCTTTGACTCAACCTGTTTGGTTCAATGTGGGCACCTTTCCGGACCTTATAATAGTAGCAAGAAGCTGGGGAGGGAAAGAGTGCCGATGCTAGAAAACAACAGTGAGAGTATGAAGTGGCAGTGAAGGACAAACCTGAACACGAAGTGTCAGGGGGCACGACAGTCTGATTTCATTTGGATTATCTTTTTTCTAAACAACTTATTTTGATCATATGCAGCATCTTTGACATGGAAGAAACATTTAAAAAGCCTGTTATGACACGCGATGTCATGACAAAAAAAATCCTATAATGTCTGATATTAAAAAGGTTATTTGATCAGACAAAAGAATTCAGTTTGCATGACAGCCTATAAAATAAGGCAGTAAGACAGCTGAAAACTTGATTACAAGTTAGCTCACAGCATTAAACACAAGGCTTTTTATTGGGTTGAGTTAAGACAAGCTCCTTGAAAAACATTTTGCGATAACTGCCCCTGCCAACCTGATGTTTTGAGATTCTCAACTCAAAAATCAGGCACGAGGTAATTGTTTTTGCAGTATCGGAAGGATCGACTTAATTAGCATTCAGTGAGATCATGAAACTACCAAATTCTGTGGTTCTTTGGAGCGACATTAGAGATTTTGACCTGGATTTGGGCCTAGCAATGACGGCAGAATTGCTGTCATCACTGCATTGAAACCAAAAACAAACTTCAGGATAATGTGGAAACACTTTATAAAAATGCCATATAATTTTAATTTTGAAAAAAAAGTTTGAATATTTTTATTTTAGTTTCTATTTTAATCCATTCATAATTATTCAGTGGTTAGCACTTCTGCCTCACAACGCCGGGGACCCTGGTTCTATTCTGACCTCAGGTGATTGTGTGGAGTTTGCACTTTCTCCACATGTCTGCATGGGTTTCCTCTTGGTCCTCCAGTTTCCTCCCACAGTCTAAAGAGGTGCAGGTTAGGTGGATTAGCCATGCTAAATTGCCCCTTAGTGTCCAGAGATTGGCTGGGGTTACGGGGATGGGGTGGGGAATTGGGCCTGAGTGGGGTGCTCTTTCGACGGATCAGTGCGGACTCGATGGTCCGAATGGCCGCCTTCTGCACTGAAGGGATTCTATGATTTATTTCACAATGTTGATAAAAAGTACTTTTTAGTGTTTTTGACTTCCTGGTTTGTTGTGTGTGAACATTGGCTGTTTACCTGTTTGCTGACAATATGGTTGCTGTATGCCAAAGATTCCCTTGACTTGGTGCCAAATTTAAACTGCCATGGGAAATGGGGAAAACCACACTGCAGAGGTTGTCCGATCGCTTTGGGGAGCTTTCCTCCAAAAGAATCACCTTCCTTGTGTATTGAACGTCAAACACCCGTACAGAGAGTACGATAAAATACACAAGAAACATGTGTGAAAAATTAAAATAGCAAGGAATTTGCTGATTTCTCTTAAATATATCAGGCAAAATTTTCCCCCAAAATGCCGAAGGCTGGAATTCTCCGGCCATTGGGATCCTCTGTTCCCGCCGGCAGCGCACCCCCGCTGAGGATTTCCCGGCAGTGTGGCGTTTGGATGAGATTGGATTTGATTTATTGTCACATATCCCGAGGTACAGTGAAAAGTATTGTTCTGTGTACAGTCCAGTCAGATCATTCCATACATGAAAAAACATATCCGCTCCTATGTCTTATGTCTTATAATTAAGGGCTATGGAGAGAGAGCGGGTAAATGGAGTTGAAATCCGCCATGATTGAATGGTGGAGTGGACTCGATGGGCCGAATGGCCTTACTTCCGCTCCTATGCCTTATGTCTTATAGGACATACATAAATACACAATATAAATACGTAGGCATAGGCATCTGGTGAGCATACGGAGTGTAATACTATTCAGTAGAGAAGATGCGTCGAGTGGAGTTCAGTCCGTAAGAGGGTCATTCAGTAGTCTGGTAACAGCGGGGAAGAAGCTGTTTTTGAATGTTAGTGCATGTTCTCAGACTTCAGTATCTCCTGCCCGATGGAAGAGTTTGGAAGACAGAACAACCCGTGTCTTTGATTATGCTTCCCACTTTCCCAAGACAGCGGGAGGTTTAGACAGAATTAATGAATGGGATGCGAGTCCACGTGATGGACTGGGCTGTGTTCACGACTCTCTGTAGTTCCTTATGGTCTTGGGCTGAGCAGTTGCCATACCAGGCTGTGATGCAGCCAGATAGGGTGCTTTCTATGGTACAGCTGTAAAAACTGGTAAGAGTCAATGTGGACATGCCGAATTTCCTTAGTTTCCTGAGGAAGTATAGGTGTTGTGCTTTCTTGGTGGTAGTGTCGGTGTGGGTGGACCAGGACAGATTGTCGGTGATGTGCACAGCTAGGAATTTGAAGCTGTCAACCATCTCCACCTCGGCCCCGTTGATGCAGACGTGGGCATGTATGATACTTTGCTTCCTGAAGTCAATGACCAGCTCCTTAGTTTTGCTGACATTGAGAGAGAGGGTCACCGGCCCCCATCCAGTTGAACTGTCATACGTGAGTTGTTAATGCCGTACAGACTGACCCACCCCAACCACTGACCACATGTCCATCCTCCCGCAAGATCCTCAGCCAACGGTGGTGACCCATCCGGGATAGTTCCCACCACCCCCCCCACCGACAATCCCCCCCCTCCGCCCCACTCCCCACCCGGCCACCCATGGGAATACCTTGGAGGAGAGCTCTGAGGATGCCACTAACGATGTGTCACAGCTATTATCCCCACCCTCCATCAGCGACAGACACCTCAGTGGACAATGGTAGTGGACAGGCTTCTGGGGCACATTCTGGTGAGCACCACACAGTTGCTGATACACATCAGGTGGAGGCAGGAACACCCAGGCGAGACAGCAGTTGGAGGACTGCTGGACCCCAGGATCCAGCTGGGTCCCAGTCAGATGCTGAGCCTTTAGACCTGGTTTACCCATAGCAGATGCAGTCATTAAGATGCGGTGTGTGATCCATAGGGGGATGTCAGCGACCCTCCAGCTGGTCCATAGCCGATTAGAGGAGTGGCAGAGGCTATGGGTGCACAAGATGGTGCCGGCAATGTGTGGCATTGAGGCCAACACTGGTGGCCATAGTGGACAGCCTGGTGAACGACATCGATAGCATGATTGGAGGTGTCCAACGCGTGCCTCAGTTGGTGATGGCCATGGCTGAGCAACTCAGCTGCATGTCCCGGCCGCTGGGGGATGTGACCCAGTACCAGGCGGAACCTTTATGAGACACCGTGGAGCAGGTTCCTTCATCATGTGACTTAGAAAAGGTTGGAATCCAATTCTTATAGTTTCTGATTGTGAGACATCTAGTGTTGAAATAACTGTACTACGTTTACATACATTGATCATGTATATTGATATCTGAATATCACTACATCCCCCTTTCTTTTTAACATTTCCTTTAAAATATTTGAAAAGAAAATTTACATAAGAAACGCAGTGTAAACAGTTTACAGTAATCACTAGATTATTGAAAAAGTTCACAAATTCAGACAATTGGGTCTTCTTCTCCTTGTCAATCTTCTCAACTTCAAAGGTGATGAAGAATTCTCTAGTTTGTTGTGAATCAGTACGCTGGATTGCATTCTTCTTTCAAGTTGTTTGGAAACAGTCTGGTTCAAATCAAGATCTGCAAAAATGTTGACAGTATCTTTGACTTGAAGTACATTTCTTCTATTTCTTCTTAGAATGGTTCCATCAGGAGTTCTGATCAGATAAGATCTTGGTAAGAATTGCTTAATTATGTGAGCTTTGTCACACCCACCTCCTTCAGGAAGTCTGAATCTAACTATATCATCATCAAATAGAGTGGACAGTTCTGTCGGATGTTGATCAAAATATATTTTCTGACTCATTTTCTGTTGTTGCATTCTTTGAAAAATATTTTGTTGTTCTTTTTTTTAAAAATATTTTATTGAAAATTTTTGGTCAACCATCACAGTACATTGTGTATCCTTTACACAATAATATAACCGTATAAATAACAATGACCTGTTTTATAAACAAAAAATAAATAATATATAACAAAAACGAAAACTAAAACTAAATGGCAACTGCCTTGTCTCAGATAAACACTCTCCAAAAATATGATTTAACAGTCCAATATACAATTATTTATAGCAACGACCTATACATATTATACATATATATTAACAACCCTGAGAGTCCTTCTGGTTCCTCCCCCCCCCACCCCCCCCTGGGCTGCTGCTGCTGCCTTCTTCTTTTCCATTCCCTCTATCTTTCTGTGAGGTATTCGACGAACGGTTGCCACCGCCTGGTGAACCCTTGAGCCGATCCACTTAGGACGAACTTAATCCGTTCCAGCTTTATAAACCCTGCCATGTCATTTATCCAGGTCTCCAGCTGGGGGCTTGACTTCCTTCCACATCAACAGTATCCTGCGCCAGGCTACTAGGGACGCAAAGGCCAAAACATCGGCCTCTCTCGCCTCCTGTACTCCCGGCTCTTGTGCAACCCCAAATATAGCCAACTCCCAGCTTGGTTCGACCTGGACCCCCACTACTTTCGAAAGCACCTTTGTCACCCCCACCCAGAACCCCTGTAGTGCCGGACATGACCAGAACATGTGGGTGTGATTCGCTGGGCTTCTCGAGCATCTCGCACACCTATCCTCTACCCCAGAAAATTTACTGAGCCGTGCTCCAGTCATATGCGCCCTGTGTAACACCTTAAATTGAATCAGGCTTAGCCTGGCACACGAGGACGATGAGTTTACCCTACTTAGGGCATCCGCCCACAGCCCCTCCTCAATCTCCTCCCCCAGCTCTTCTTCCCATTTCCCTTTCAGCTCATCTACCATAATCTCCCCCTCGTCCCTCATTTCCCTATATATATCTGACACCTTACCGTCCCCCACCCATGTCTTTGAGATCACTCTGTCCTGCACCTCATTCGTCGGGAGCTGCGGGAATTCCCTCACCTGTTGCCTCACAAAAGCCCTCAGTTGCATATACCGGAATGCATTCCCTTGGGGCAACCCATATTTCTCGGTCAGCGCTCCCAGACTTGCGAACTTCCCATCCACAAACAGATCTTTCAGTTGCGTTACTCCTGCTCTTTGCCATATTCCAAATCACCCATCCATTCTCCCCGGGGCAAACCTATGGTTATTTCTTATCGGGGACCCCACCAAGGCTCCCGTCTTTCCCCTATGCCGTCTCCACTGTCCCCAAATTTTCAAAGTCGCCACCACCACCGGGCTTGTGGTGTATTTCTTTGGTGAGAACGGCAATGGGGCCGTCACCATAGCTAGTAGGCTAGTCCCCCTACAGGACGCCCTCTCCAATCTCTTCCACGCCGCTCCCTCCTCTCCTCCCATCCACTTACTCACCATTGAGATATTGGCGGCCCAGTAGTACTCACTTAGGCTCGGTAGTGCCAGTCCCCCCCTATCATTACTACGCTGTAAGAATCCCTTCCTCACTCTCGGGGTCTTCCCGGCCCACACAAAACTCATGATACTCTTTTCGATCCTTTTGAAAAAAGCCTTCGTGATCACCACCGGGAGGCACTGAAACACAAAGAGAAATCTCGGGAGGACTACCATTTTAACCGCCTGCACCCTCCCTGCCAGTGACAGGGATACCATGTCCCATCTCTTGAAGTCCTCCTCCATTTGTTCCACCAATCGCGTTAAATTTAACCTATGCAATGTACCCCAATTCTTGGCTATCTGGATCCCCAAATAATGAAAGTCCCTTGTTACCTTCCTCAGCGGGAAGTCCTCTATTTCTCTGCTCTGCTCCCCTGGATGCACCACCAACAACTCACTTTTCCCCATGTTCAGTTTATATCCTGAGAATTCTCCAAACTCCCGAAGTGTCCGCATTATCTCTGGCATCCCCTCCGCCGGGTCCGCTACATATAACAAATCATCCGCATACAGAGATACCCGGTGTTCTTCTCCTCCTCTAAGTACTCCCCTCCACTTCTTGGAACCACTCAATGCTATTGCCAGGGGCTCAATCGCCAGTGCAAACAATAATGGGGACAGAGGGCATCCCTGCCTTGTCCCTCTATGGAGCCGAAAGTATGCAGATCCCCGTCCATTCGTGACCACACTCGCCACTGGGGCCCTATACAACAGCTGCACCCATCCAACATATTCATCTCCAAAACCAAATCTCCTCAGCACCTCCCACAGATGATCCCACTCCACTCTATCAAATGCTTTCTCGGCATCCATCGCCACCACTATCTCCGCTTCCCCCTCTGGTGGGGGCATCATCATTACCCCTAGCAGCCTCCGTATATTCGTATTCAGCTGTCTCCCCTTCACAAACCCAGTTTGGTCCTCATGGAACACTCTCGGGGCACAATCCTCTATCCTCATTGCAATTACCTTGGCCAGAATCTTAGCGTCTACATTTAGGAGGGAAATAGGTCTATAGGACCCGTATCGCAGCGGGTCCTTTTCCTTCTTTAGGAGAAGCGATATCGTTGCCTCAGACATAGTCGGGGGCAGCTGTCCCCTTTCCTTTGCCTCATTAAAGGTCCTCATCAGTAGCGGGGCGAGCAAGTCCACATATTTCCTGTAAAATTCAACTGGGAATCCATCCGGTCCCGGAGCCTTCCCCGCCTGCATGCTCCTAATTCCTTTCACTACTTCCTCTATTTCAATCTGTGCTCCCAGTCCCACCCTTTCCTGCTCCTCCACCTTGGGAAATTCCAGCCGGTCCAGAAAGCCCATCATTCTCTCCCTCCCATCCGGGGGTTGAGCTTCGTATAATTTTTTATAAAATGCCTTGAACACTCCATTCACTCTCTCCGCTCCCCGCTCCATCTCTCCTTCCTCATCCCTCACTCCCCCTATTTCCCTCGCTGCTCCCCTTTTCCTCAATTGGTGGGCCAGCAACCTGCTCGCCTTCTCCCCATATTCGTACTGTACACCCTGTGCCTTCCTCCACTGAGCCTCTGCAGTACCCGTTGTCAGCAGGTCAAATTCTACGTATAGCCTTTGCCTTTCCCTGTACAGTCCCTCCTCCGGTGCCTCCGCATATTGCCTGTCCACCCTCAGAAGTTCTTGCAGCAACCGCTCCCGTTCCCTACTCTCCTGCTTTCCTTTATGTGCCCTTATTGATATCAGCTCCCCTCTAACCACTGCCTTCAGCACCTCCCAGACCACTCCCACCTGGACCTCCCCATTATCATTGAGTTACAAGTACTTTTCAATGCACCCCCTCACCCTTAGACACACCCCCTCATCTGCCATTAGCCCCATGTCCATTCTCCAGGGTGGGCGCCCTTCTGTTTCCTCCCCTATCTCCAAGTCCACCCAATGTGGAGCGTGGAAATGGCTATAGCCGTAGACTCCGTTCCCCTCACCTTCGGGATCAACGCCCTTCCCAAAACAAAAAAGTCTATTCGCGAATAGACTTTGTGGACATAGGAGAAAAACGAAAACTCCTTACTCCTAGGTTTGCTAAATCTCCACGGGTCTACTCCTCCCATCTGCTCCATAAAATCTTTAAAGCACCTTGGCTGCTGCCGGCCTCCTTCCAGTCCTGGACCTCGACCTGTCCAGCCCTGGTTCCAACACCGTATTGAAATCTCCCCCCATTACCAACTTTCCCACCTCTAGGTCCGGGATGCGTCCTAGCATCCGCCTCATAAAATTGGCATCATCCCAGTTCGGGGCATATACGTTTACCAAAACCACCGTCTCCCGCTGTAGTTTGCCACTCACCATCACGTATCTGCCCCCGCTATCCGCCACTATAGTCTTTGCCTCAAACATTACCCGCTTCCCCACTAATATAGCCACCCCCCTGTTTTTCGCATCTAGCCCCGAATGGAACACCTGCCCCACCCAACCTTTGCGTAGTCTCACCTGGTCTATCAGTTTCAAGTGCGTTTCCTGTAACATAACCACGTCTGCCTTAAGTTTCTTAAGATGTGTGAGTACCGTGCCCTCTTTATCGGCCCGTTCATCCCTCTCACGTTCCACGTGATCAGCCGGGTTGGGGGGCTTTTTACCCCTCCCCACTTGTCGATTAGCCATCACCTTTTTCCAGCTCCTCACCTGGTTCCCACGCAGCTGTGTCCCCCCCCAGGCGGTGCCCCCCCGCCCATCCCACCCCATACCAGCTCCCCCCTCTCCCCAGCAGCAGCAGCCCAATAGTTCCCCCCTCCCACCCCCCCCCGTTAGATCCCCCACTAGTGTAGTTACACCCCCCATGTTGCTCCCAGAAGTCAGCAAACTCTGGCCGACCTCGGCTTCCCCCGTGACCTCGGCTCGCACCGTGCGACGCCCCCTCCTTCCTGCTTCCCTATTCCCGGGAACCGAGACCGCGCTTCCCCCTTGGCCCCGCCCCCAATGGTCAACGCCCCATCTCCTCCACCTCCTTTCCTCCTCCCACCACCTCCTGTGGAAGAGAGAAAAGTTACCACATCGCAGGATTAATAACCTAAAACTCCTCTTTCCCCCTTTTTTACCCCCCTCTTCGCCCCCCATACTCGCCCCACCACTTTGTTTCAAACGTTCTTTTTTTTTTAAAAACCCGCTCATTCCAATTTTTCTTCCACAATAAAAGTCCACGCCTCATCCGCCGTCTCAAACTAGTGGTGCCTCCCTTGATATGTGACCCACAGTCTTGCCGGTTGCAGCATTCCGAATTTTATCTTCTTTTTGTGAAGCACCGCCTTGGCCCGATTAAAGGTCGCCCTCCTTCTCGCCACCTCCGCACTCCAGTCTTGGTATACGCGGATCACCGCGTTCTCCCACTTACTGCTCCGAGTTTTCTTTGCCCATCTAAGGACCATCTCTTTGTCCTTAAAACGGAGGAATCTCACCACTATGGCTCTAGGAATTTCTCCTGCTCTCGGTCCTCGCGCCATCACTCGGTATGCTCCCTCCACCTCCAGCGGACCCGCCAGGGCCTCCGCTCCCATTAACGAGTGCAGCATCGTGCTCACATATGCCCCGACGTCCGCTCCCTCCGCACCTTCAGGAAGACCAAGAATCCTTAGGTTGTTCCTCCTCGCGTTGTTCTCCAGCGCCTCCAGCCTTTCCACACATCGTTTATGGTGTGCCTCGTGCACCTCCGTCTTCACCACCAGGCCCTGTATGTCGTCCTCATTCTCGGCAGCCTTTGCCTTCACGACCCGAAGCTCTCGCTCCTGGGTCTTTTGCTCCTCCTTTAGCCCTTCGATCGCCTGTAATATCGGGGCCAACAGCTCCTTCTTCATTTCCTTTTTGAGTTCTTCCACGCAGCGTTTCAAAAACTCGTGTTGTTCAGGGCCCCATATTAAACTGCCACCTTCCGACGCCATCTTGGTTTTTGCTTGCCTTCCTTGCCGCTGCTCTAAAGGATCCACCGCAATCCGGCCACCTCCCTCTCCTTTTTTCATCCGTATCCAGGGGGGATTCCCTTCTGGTTCACCGCACAGTACTTTTAGCCGTTAAAATTGCCGTTGGGGCTCTTATTAAGAGCCCAAAAGTCCGTTCCACCGGGAGCTGCCGAAACGTGCGACTCAGCTGGTCATCGCCGCACCCGGAAGCCTATTTTGTTGTTCTTGATAAGGAAAGTGTAATTGAGGTAATGTTGTCCTCAACACTGTTGTATAACATTTGAGATGGAGAAAAGCCTGTTGATAGAGGAGATGTTCTGTAATTGAGTAAAGCTAAGTAAAAATCAGAATCAGAGTCTTTGGATTTGCTAAGTAGCTGTTTCATAATGTGAACACCTTTCTCTGCTTTTCCATTTGATTGCAGAAAGTGTGGGCTTGAAGTAACATGTTAAAAGTTTTATTTCAATGAGAAATCATGCCATTCATGACTTGAGAGGCAAGGGCCCTTGTCAGACATTACGATACTGGGAATACCAGGCTGGATTCTCTCAGCCCGACGCCGGGCCGGATAACCTCCGCGACTGGCGTGAATCACGCCACGCCGACCCGATGCCGGCACGCGATTCTCCACAGAGCGGAGAATTGGCACCATTGGCGCCAGCGTGGTTGGTGTGGCACCGGTTGGGGGCTGCCCTACGCGGATGGCCCGCCGATTCTCGGCCTGGGATGGGCCGAGTGGCCGTCGTAAAAAAGCCGAGTACTGCCGGCGCCGTCCACACCTGCTCTCAGCCGGCGGGAACTCGGTGTGGTAGGGTCGGGGGGGCGGCCTGTGTGTGTGGGGTGGGGGGGGGGGCGGGGAGGTCCGACCTCCGGGGTGCCTCCGATGTGGCCTGGCCCGCGATTGAAGCCCACCGATCGGCGGGCCCGCCTCTCTGGCTGGGTGCCTCCTTTCTTCCGCGCCAGCCCCTGTAGCCCTGCACCATGCTGTGTCGGGGCCAGCGTGTTGCAGGAAGCCACTGTGCATGCGCGCGTTGGTGCTGGTGCCACTGCGCATGCACGGATCCCGCGGTGCTCAGTTGACGCCGGGATCAGCAGCTGGAGCGGCTGACCCTGAAGCCGCGTTGACACCGTCGAGAAATGCGACGGCGTTTCCGACGGCGTCAACACTTCGCCTCAGGATCACAGAATCCCGCCCACCGTGTCTGGCAAATATCTCCTTGCATGCTTTTATGACATTTTGGGATGTAATGTCGTTCAGTTTCACTAACTCAGGAAAATTGGAAAAATAGTCAATGACTACAAGATAGTCTTTACCCAAAAAAGTGAAAAAGATCAGCACCAACCTTGATCAATGGTGATGTTACTAGATCATGTGGTTCCAGTGGTTCTTTGCATTGCTGTCTTTGATGGGATTGACATGTTGAGCATGACAATATCATGTTCGCAATATCATTGTTGGCATCAGGCCAATAGATAGACTGTCTGGCAAGTCTTCTACATTTTTCAATGCCTAGATGACCCTCATATAATTTCGACAGCATTTCAGAACGCATGCTTTGTGGAATTACAATGCGATCTTGTCTCAGCAGTATACCATCTACAATAGTCAGTTCTGACTGAATGGATTGATATTGCGGACAATTACCTTTGGGCCATCCTTCTTGAAGATGGTTCATAACTTTCATCAACGTGGTATCTTTTTGTGTTTCAATGCGAATTTGCTGAAATTTGAAATCTGATACAGGTAGTAATTCTTTGAATCGATGCAAATGTGAATCAACATCATTGATGGATTCTTCTTGGAGAATATCAGTGTTGAGTGACCTAGATAAAGTATCAGCAATTACTATTTCTTTACCTGGTGTATACTTCAGTGTGAAATTGTATCTTCTCAATTTCATCATTAAATGTTGAAGTCTGGGAGTCATGTCATTTAGGTTTTGTTCTATGATGTGTACTAGTGGACGATGGTCAGTTCCCACTGTGAATTTGGGTAGACCATATATGTTGTCGTGGAATTTGGAAATCCCCGTGACTAACCCTAGACAATCTTTTTCAATTTGGGCATCTCTAAACTCAGTGTCAGCTATTGATCTTGACGCATAGGCAATAGGAACCCAATTATCGAAACGGTCTTGTTGCAGTGAAACAGCACCAATGCCATTTTTACTTGCATCAGTTGAAACTTTGGTTGGTTTTGTAGGATCAAAGAATGATGAGCACGGAGCTTGTATCAATTGTAGTTTCAAATCAGTCCATTCAGCAGTATGTTTGTCAGTCCAGATGAATTCTGTGTTCTTTCTGATCAATTGACACACAGCAGTTGTTCTCGCGGATAGATTTGAAATGAACTTTCCTAGAAAGTTGACAAATCCGACAAAGTGTAAGACCGCCATCTTATCTTTAGGAATTTGCATTGCCTTGATAGCTTACACTTTGTCTTGGTCTGGTTTAATGCCTTCAGCAGTTATGTTGTCACCTAGGAATTTTAAAGATGAAGCGGCAAACATGCACTTGGCCTTGTTTAACTTTAAACCATAGTTGTCAATTCTCTTGAAGACCTCCTGAAGATGCTTGATATGCACTTCAGGCGTTGTTGTTGACCAGACGATTATGTCGTTAACATAAACCCGAACTCCTTCTATGTTCTCGGTCATCTGTTCCATTGTTCTGTGAAAAATTTCAGAAGCAGATATGATACCAAAAGGCATCCTATTGAAACAGTACCTTCCAAAAGGTGTATTAAAAGTACAAAGAAGTTTGCTGGAGTCTTCTAACTGCATCTGCCAAAATCGTGAGACGCATCAAGCTTGGTAAATATTTTAGCATTTGCCATCTCAGCAGTGATATCTTCTTTCTTTGGTACTGGATAATGCTCTCTCTTGATACTTCTATTGAGATCTTTTAGGTCCATGCAGATTCTTATTTCACCTGTAGGTTTCTTGACACAGACTCGGAAGCTTACCCAGTCAGTAGGTTGAGTAACCTTAGAGATTATTTCTTGAGTTTGAAGTCTTGACAATTCAGCTTTCAGTCGATCTTTAAGTGGAACAGGAACACGTCTAGGTGGATGGATCACCGATTTGGCATCCTTTTTCAGTTGGATTTTGTTCTGAAAAGGTAACGTGCCCATACCTTGAAAAACATTTGTGTATTGCTGTAAGAGTTGCTGAACATCATCATTGAGTGCACTGGATTGGCAGGTATTCATGAAGATTCTCTGTATGAGTTGCAAATCTTTGCATGCTTGTGCTCCAAGTAATGATGAACGAGTATCATTGACAATCTCAAACCTTACTTGTTGTTGAATGTCTCTGTTTGTGACACTTAGGTAGCAGGATCCATGTGAAAAAATGGGGTTGCCATTGTAATCACGCAATGAGCATTCTGGAGGAATCATTTCATAATGACTCTTGATCTTGGACTGGTCCTTGGAATTCAAAAGATTCGCCGAGGCGCCGGTATCCAATTTAAAAGTGATTGGAATTGTGTTAATATACACAGTAGTCATCCAATCGTTGCTCACTATGTTGACTTTTTGTTCTTCCGTTGCTTGAAGATTTTTCTCATACTCTCGATGAGGTAACTTCATTGTTTTAAGATGATCCTTGCTTGCTTGTAGATCATGCTTGATGGACGAATCAGCTACACCAACGAAGAAAGTATTTTCTCGTCATCTTCCGTGAAATGTTCTTGAGTGTTGAATTCTTCTGTTTTGTCCACAGCTCATACTTTGTGATACTTTTTGTGTGTTGGAGGAATGTATGTAGCAGTTCATTGACACTGTGAAGCATAATGGTTGAGTTTCTGACATTTTAAACATTGTTTGTTAAAAGCTGGACAATTCCCCTTTAAGTGGGCATTACCACAACTGTGACACATAATTATGTTGTCGTAATGACGTAATTGTGACGTACACGCATGCGCAGACTTCTTCTTGAATGTCTCGCATGTTGGTGCGTAGTGCACATGAGCAGAGCTCGAAAATGCTTGCAGAGGATAGCTTCCGTTCCTCACAGATTTCTGCTTTGCTTGCGACACCATTTTAATTTTCTCTGCCTCGTGGTCGAGATTCGTGCTTTTTTCCTTTGGTTAAAATGCTGGACACTGGCTTCAGGTCTGTTCTGCTGATATACATTTGTCAATTGCAATTTGTAGAGTTAAATCATTTTGACGAATTAACACTTCTCTGACATTATCATCAAGTATACCATATACTATTTGATCTCTGACAAGTGAATCATGCAGATTTTCATAGTTACACGTTTTAACTAAGAGCTTGAGATCTGTGATGAAATTATTCACAGGTTCACCAGTTTTTTGAATTCTCCGATGAAATTTCAGTCGTTCTAAAATCTCATTTGTCAGCATTTTACAATGTTCATCAAACTTTGCTATCACTTGATCAAATTTAGTTTTATCTTCACCAGCACTAAAATGAAATGAGTTGAATATTTTGAATGCTTGCTGTCCTGCAAGGACAGAAATAACTTGATCCTTCCAGCTTCTGGTGCTGCACTTAAATCACTAGCTTCTAGGTAAAGTTGAAATTGTTGCTTGAACAACTTCCAATTTAAATTTAAATTACCAGTGGTCTTTAGATGTCTTGGTGCTTGAACTTGGTCCGTTGATAGGTTGTTTGCATCAAAGTTTTCAAAGTTGCGAGGATTGCTATAGTCGAATAGTTGAATCCGTTTGTTATTTTTTCTTTCTTCTTTTCGATACTAAATCTTTGTTCGTCTTTCTTAAAAGATTTAAAACTCGCTGGTACCGTGTTACATTTTAAATAATGACTTATCTAAAATATATATATTACTCTTGAATCCACCAGGATGATAAAATGATCAATAGTCTTCTTGTTGAAAGATGAACTATTTAATGAGTAAAATAATAAACTGTGAGTCCTTTTACTCAATACTAAACTAACAATAAAGAAATAAAGTACAATACAGATAACTATATAACGATATACTATTATAACAAACTAGTTCTAACTTCTCTCACTCGAGCTATTCTATGTCTTGCTTGTTCACTGTGCTAAATCACACCATCATGTGACTTAGAAAACGTGCAAATCCAGTTCTTATAGTATCTGATTGTGAGACATCTAGTGTTGAAATGACTGTCCTACATTGATCATGCATATTGATATCTGAATATCACTGCAATGGGGACGGTCGGGGGGAAGTGTGGGGAGCCCAGCCCATCCATAACGTCCGCCCATTCCCACCGCCCCCCCCCCCCCCACACCCCCCCTCTGACCAGCCCAGACCAGCCCACCCCTCACACCCATCTGGCAGAGCACCGAGGCAGTTTGTCACAGTGTGAACAGGTGTTTAATGTGAACAAATATGTACCGATTTGTGTCCTAGCTCCTATAACAAAACTGTGCCCTGCCAACTTAACTGGTCTTATGGGCTCTAACGCTACATCCTGGTAGATCCCCAGATGGTACATTGGGAGTGAAGGTGGCCTGCTGTGATTCCTGCCCTGCGACCGGGTCTCTGTTGGCGGCTGTCTTCTGGGGCCACCAGACCTGGATCGGCCCAACTGTTGCTTGGGTGTCCCAGGTGGCGTGATGCCCCCGTGTTTTGCCCACTTCCCACCAGGTACGCCAGGGACAGGAGTGGGGGTTCCGGCACCTCCCCTGCGATGTTCCGGCACCCCCCCTGCGGGAGTCACTGACATGGACCCCATCATGTCCTCCTCCCATGGATACCCGATGGCCCCGGACTACTCCATGGGATGGAATGTGAGCAGAGTTATCCCCTGAGGCACCCACTACACCTGGCGCTGCCAGTCCTCCAGGCCCTCTCTGGTCTCGACCAGAGTCTGCATGCCCATGGTCATGGAGCACAAAGAGTGGACTATATTTGATTTATTTTTTTGATTTGATTTGATTTATTGTCACATGTACCGAAAGACAGTGAAAAGTATTTTTCTGTGGCCGAGGGAACGTACAGTACTTACATAGTAGACAAACAGAATAATCAACAGAGTACATTGACAAATAGCACATGGACAAACAGTGATTGGTTACAGTGCGGAACAAAGGGCCAAACAAAGCAAATACATGAGCAAGAGCAGCTTAGGGCGTCGTGAATAGTGTTCTTACAGGGAACAGATCAGTCCGAGGGGGAATCGTTGAGGAGTCTTGTAGCTGTGGGGAAGAAGCTGTTCCTATGTCTGGATGTGCGGGTCTTCAGACTTCTGTACCTTCTGCCTGATGGAAGGGTCTGGAAGAAGGCAATGCCTGGGTGGAGGGGTGTCTGATAATGCTGTCTGCCTTACTGAGGCAGCAGGAGGTGTATACAGAATCAATGTGAGGGTGGCAAGCTTATGTGATGCGTTGGGCTGATGTCACCCCACACTGCAGTTTCTTGCGATCTTGGACCGAGCAGTTGCCATTTCAAGCTGTGATGCAGCCGGATAGGATGCTCTCTGTCGCACATCTGTCGAAGTTTGTGAGAGTCGATGCAGACATGCCGAATTTCTTTAGCTTCCGTAGGAAGTAGAGACGTTGTTGGGCTTTCTTGACTGTTGCACCAACATGAGTGGGAATCTGCCTGGGACTGTGCCACATCACACTGCGACTGTGCCACCATCTTCTGGCTCTGTGACACATCAGCCAGTAACTGGGGTTAAACTGGGATGAACATCAGCAGCAAAAATGGGCTGAAAGCAAATTTGCAGCCTGCTTTACACCTGTGGAAAAGAAAATCATGCACAATGTAAAGCTACAGCCATCACCCAATTTCACTCAATGAAGTTTAAATGCTTACTCGCATGACATAATTGGGAGGTTAATACCATGGGTGGGATTCTCCGTCCCCAAGCCGCACAGATTTCTGGTGCGGCACCCTTCCGGGATTCTCTGCTCGCCAGCCGGCCAATGGGGTTTCCCATTGTGGGCAGCCCCACGCAGTCAGGAAATCCCTGGGCTTTGTCACACATGAAGCGTAAGGTCAATCTTACACTGGTGGCCTTGGTTCTTTTCTTGGTTGCTCCAGTTTTTATGTTGGATGAGAGGCGATGAACAAAAACTCCTCCTTAAAGGCTGCAATCTCAAATGTGTCACCAAAGAAGCACTTTGGCCTCGAAAGCTTAACACCAGCTTACTCTCATGTCAACATTTAACATACAGACTGCGTAATTTAGACAGATTGACAGACCGGGGATGAAATTCAACACAAGCTTGTTTCTAGTGCAAACATGTTAAAATTCGGACTTGGGTTTCATCCTGCATGAAATTAGCAAACAATGAATGCAATTGGGCATCCCAATGCAATGACGGACCTGAGGAATTTTGGTAAGTTGCTATGTTGAGCCAGCCCATAAGTAGGTCCTGGCAAAGCAGAGGTGATAGCTTTCAGACTATAAGGGTGTGCAGGACTTTTTGAAGCCACAAAGAACACTCCTGCTTATCCAAAAAGGATAAAAAGGGAAAGAATAGAATATAAGATTAAGCTACCCAAAAATATAAAGACAGATTGCAACAGCTTTTATAAGTATATAAAAAGGAAGAGAGTAGCTAAAGTAAACACTAGTGCCTACGAGGCAGGCAAAAAAGAAATTATCATGGGTCTCAGGTTCGATTCCCGGCTTAAGTCACCACCTGTGTGGAGTCTGCATGTTCTCCCCACGTCTGTGTGGGTTTCCTCCAGGTGCTCCGGTTTCCTCCCACAAGTCCCGAAAGACGTGCTGTTAAGTAATTTGGACATTCTGAATTCTCCCTCTGTGTACCCGAACAGGTGCCGGAATGTGGCGACTAGGGGATTTTCATAGTAACTTAATTGCAGTGTTAATGTAAGCCTACTTGTGACAATAAAGATTACTTTACTTTAACGTAAATGAGGAAATGGCAGAGGCATTAAAGAAATATTTTGTGTCTGTCTTCACAGTAGAAGACACAAGTAGACTACCAGAAATAGAGAGTAACCTTGGGACTAAAAAGAGTGAGAAAATTAAGATGATTAATATCTTTAGAGCAAAGATATTGGAGTAACTTAAGGGACTAAAATCTGACAAATCCGCAGGATCTGATGGTCCACAACCCATGGTCCTAAAATAAAGACCTGCAGAGATGGTGGATGTGCTGGCTATGATTTTCCAAAATCCTTCAGGTTCAGAAATGGAAGTTAGCAAATGTAACACAATTTTTCAATAAAGGAGGGAGAGAAAAAATAGGGAACTACAGGCATTGGGAAAATGCTGTAATCTACTATTAAGGAAGTCTTAACAATACACTTAGAAAAGTATACTATGATTAGAACTAGTCAATAGTGTAAGAGAAGCACAGTGGCACAGTGGTTAGCACTGCTGTCTCACGGCGCCAAGGACCTGGGATCAATCCCGGCCTCCTGTCCATGTGGTGGCTGCACATTCTCCCCATGCCTGCGTCGGTCACACCCAAAGATGTGCAGGGTATGTGGATTGGCCATGCTAAATCGCCCCTTAATTGGAAAAAGAATTTAAAAAGGGAAATCCCTTTTTAATTGATAAATTTACGATAGAATTTTTTGAGAATGTCACGAATAGAGTAGATAAAAGAAAACCAATAGATGCAGTATATCTAGATTTCCAAAATGCATTTGACAAGTTATCACACAAAGGTTTAAAAGGCAAGATAAGGGATAATGCAGTGAGGGAATATATGAATGGAGAATTGATTCATGGACAGCAGGAGGCAAAGAGTGCACATGAATGGGGTATTTTCAAGTTGGAAGACTGTGATTGGTTGAGTGCCACAAAAATCACTGCTGAGCCTCAGCTATATACAATCTATATTAATGATTTAGATGACAAGGCATTAGATGAGTTGACACTAAGTTGGCATGGTAGGTGTGGGAGAGGGTGGGTGAGATGCATGGGTCCGCACAGGTTGGCACAGATGTGGCATAGGGTATGTGCAAGGGTAAGAAGGGGTGATAGGTGAGGCATGTATTTTGTTTTATTATTCTTTTTTGCATTGATCTCAATGCCAGAGCACCAAGGCAGGTCTTGTACCCAACCCACCTCTGCACCCAGCAGCCTGCAATTTTGTTCCAGGGTTACCCGCCCTGACTTTCTTTCAGTCCAAATCCACTCCTACACCCCCGCCACCCCCCGACCTGCAGCACACATTTTTAAAGGTCTGGTTGGCTGAGTCTCCCAAATATCACAACTCGGCGAACCCAACCCGGGGATAAAAATCTGGGCCCCAGGGAGTAATGTATCTAAGTTTTCTGATGATACAAAGCTGGGTGGTAAGATAAGCTGTGGGAAGGACACAGAGAAGCTGCAAAGAGATATAGACAGGTTAAGTGAGTTGGCAGATGGAGTATAATTTGGGAAAATTGGAAGTTATTCACTCAAGTCGTAAGAATAGAAAAGCAGAATTTTGATAAAACGATGTGAAACTTGTAAATGCTGATGTTTAAAGTGACTTAGGGTGTACTTGTACAAGGAATGCAGAATGTTAGGCATGCAGGAACAGCAAGCAAATCACATGTTGGCTTTTATTGAAAGGGGATTGGAGCACAGGAGCAAAGAAGTATTGTTATATTGTACAAAGTTTTGGTAAGATGATACCTGAAATACTGTGTGCAGTTTTTGTCTCCACATTTAAGGAAGAATATTTAATGATGGATATAATTGCATTGGAAGCAGCACAGTGAAGCTTCACTAAAATGGTCCTGGGGTGACGCTTGTCCCATGATGAAAGGCTGAATAAATTGGGCCTATACTCTCTGGAGTTTAGAAGAATGCGAGGGGGTTTCGTTGAAACATATACAATTCTGAAGAGGCTTGATAGAGTGGTAGTGAGACACTCTTCCCACTGGCTTTGAATCTAAAACACAGGGGGCAGGGGGCACGGTCTCAAGATAAAGGAGCGATTATTTAGGACTGAAATGAAGAGAAATTACTTCGCTCAAAGGGCTATAAGTCTTTGAAATTCTCTACCCCAGAGAATTGGGCCCATCGTGAATTCACTTAAGGCTGAGATAGAGAGATTTTTGATTTCTCAGGAAATCAGGAGCCATGGGGAGCAGGGAAGAGGCAGAACAGTGGAGCAGGGGCTGGTTTGGCACAGGGCTAAATCGCTGGCTTTGGAAGCAGACCAAGGCAGGCCAGCAGCAGGGTTCAATTCCTGTGCCAGGCGCAGAATGTGGTGACTAGGGGCTTTTCACAGTAAATTCATTTGAAGCCTACTTGTGACAATAAGCAATTTTCATTTTCATTTCATTGAAGCCCAAGATCAGTCACGATTATATTAAATGGGAGAGCAGGCATAGTGGACCATATGGTCAACTCCTGGTCCCATTTCGTGTCTACTTGTGTTCCTGTCTCCATAGAAATGGAAATATTAAAAATACCCCTTTGTCCTTTTGTAGATGGCTTCCAGCAGTCCCTTCATGGAGCACTCATTCGGCTGCTACACATCCAGAACATCTAGGTGGAGCCTGCTCAATGTCACTCACTCATGTCACTCCCAGTCACACAACGTTAACATTCTTATCCTTCTTTCAAATCCCTCCATGGTTTTTCCATTCCCTATCTCCTCCAGCCCCACGCCCTCCAAGGTAACTATGTTCCTCTAATTCTGGCCTCTTGCTCATTCCCAGTTATATTTGTTCTACCATTGCTGGCTATGCTTTAAGGTATGGAGTGAGCTCCTTAGACCTCTCTGTCCCCATCTCATCTTCCTCCTTTAAGACATTCTTTAAACCTACCAAGCTTTTGGTCACCTGCCTAAATAGTTCCTTATGTAGCTGTGTCATACTTTGTTTTCTCATGTTCCTATGAAGGCCTCGGGGCATTTCATTATGTTAAAGGCGCGATATAAATATACGTTCTCGTTGTTGTTAACTCCACCCCTTCGAAGCATAATTTCCATAATGGTCCTAACAATTGGCACTAAGACATCATTGGCACAGACAGCGTGCCTAACGCTGGTTTCAGCTGTGTGCCCTGCACAACAAGAAGTCATTGATTCTCAGTTTGGCAGCCAGCGTAGTTCAAGGGGTGATCAGGCACGGAAACCTGTGACCCAAAAATGGGAGTGACGATATTCAATCTCTCATCCAATTTGTGCAAAAACGAGATGGCTGTGCACAGTGCCCGAGATTGTATCTTTCAGAGTTTGTGGTGGTTCCCGAATGTGTGTCGCTGAAGTGCGGATGAACTGGGTGTGTAAGTGAGGAATGACCACCAGCGCACGTTTTTCTTCCAACACATGAAAACCACCCTGAACACCTATCAATTTGCAAATGTTACAAAAAGGATTTAGTCACAATATGTGACAAGTTTCAAAAATGCAATTCCATTTCTAAACGTAAAGTTGCAGATTTATTGGTCTTTGTAAGTCCTATCCTAGTTCTCCTGTCATTCCAGTTGGGTTGCAAATTCAAAAAGAATCACACACCTAATTGGAATAGCTGACTTAGAATAATGAATACAGAACAAACACAGATCTTCATAAAGGTAAACACATTTGCACCACTTTATTTGACCCCTATCTACAGCTGGTATTAAATTAAAGAAAGGAAAATAAAATATAATAAATGCCATATGCACCACAGTAATAAGGGTCCTCTGTGGTCTTTGAAAATGCACTTACGATTCAATGGTTTCATATTTCATTCAGAAAACTGCCCTTGACAAAAAGTTTCAAATGTTCAGAGCACTGTTGTGGAGCCTATTATTACTACAGACAGTTATTGCGTGTACTTGTCAGGTGCAGACACTGTGAGTGAAAAAGCTTCGAGATCAAGGTATTCCTTTGCTTCTTTCTGAGAATTTTCATTATTCTTTCCGTTTTATCAAAAGCTTAAAGATTTATGTGATCACTGATTAATACTGGCCAGATTTTCCATGGGGTTCATAGAAAGGAAAGTTCAAAGAGACATGCAATGGCAGACTTTCCTTTCGGCTAGTTGTTACATAAATGTTTTCTAAAAATAACGGCCACTGAACCACTATTCAAATTTTAATTTTCGGCTCAAAGTTAGGTACAAAAAGAAACCAGTTGACGTTCTCAGTGCTTATAACTAGTTGTAAACAGTTTTAGATTTATTTAAGTATTATTAACAATATTAATAAGAGCGGTTGTGGAACAAAATATTCTACAGATGAATAACAATTTTTGCAATTGAATGAGATATATTATGCTACTAGCATCAGCAAATCTTGACAAACTCACTGCATCTCAAAATTTAATATCCACATTAAGCGCAGTGCGCCTTCAGAAATCAGGTAAATAATTCTAGTTTTCAACCTTAATTTTAATTCTGTATTTCATTTGGTTACATCTAATGCTACTCATGTTGCGAAATTGCAGTTTGCATGATCTGGGAAAGTTGCAAACAATGGGCTTTCCTGACACAATGACAGCCAGCATCATGTTCATAGGCTGCGGGTAACGGAAATTTGACTTGCAGATGTTAAAGTGGTAGAAAGAGTGGGTGTTGCCAGGGCCCTGTTGCTGCATTGGATGCATTGGAGGTCCTGGTGCAGGAGCTACATTGGAAGAGGGTGGAGCTCCCTACACCCCACCCCCCCCACCCACCCACCCACGTGCCATTCCACCCCGTGCCCCACCCCGCTTTCAACCCTTCACCCCTCATGTTTTCTGGCTGCAACATAGAAAGAGGTTCAATGATCTGACGAGGGTTGCAGAGGTGGGATCCCTAATTCTCATCTCTGTTACTGTCATGTAAGTGTCCCTTTAAGAAAGGTTTTTGTCTTATCACAAGGCTTCAGTGATGCCATTTTGTGGGTGGAGCTGGGCAGTGGCTGTGTGAGCTGTTTTTGGTTTTGCTTTCATTTTCACTGCTGTGGACTACAAACTAAGTGTTTTGGCCTGTCTCTCTCTATTTTCATTTTAAAGAGTTGTTCCAGAAAAAAACCCATTGATTATAGCTACCTGCTTTGGGAACTTAAAAGATATGGTTTGCTTTCCGGAAGTGATTAAGCCTGCTGGTGAGACGGGGTCAGAGTCTCAGGGAAAGCCAGTCTTATTCAAGTGAGAATGCAGAGTGCTGGGCCACGCCCTTGAAAAAGGTTTTTTTGGTTTATGGGATTTTGTTTTTGAATTGGAACAGTTAAGGGGGAATTCATTAAGTGTTATACATAAATTACTGTAGCTGGGTGGTGTCTTTATGTTTGTAATTGATAAAAATTCTTGCTGTGCATTTTTATAAATGTTAACTAAGTTCTTAGAATAAAGCTTATTTTGATTGAAGTGTCTCGGAAGACTGTTGAATCACACCTGAACGGAAGACTCTTGTGCTCATCCTAGCCAAATTCAACAAAACGTTATAGGTCAGGTGAACTCCATAATATACTTTGGAGTTTCTAAACCCTGGCCCATATCAGTCACTCACCGCTGAGCCCTGCATTTCTTTAGTGCCAATATTCAAGCCACATCCCCACCACTTTCTTTCATTCTGCGCACACAGTTACTGCCACACAATTCAACTGCTGTTCCCCTCACAATTACTTAATTTACTCCCCCAGGCTCACATATCTTCCCACAACACCAAACAATATGCCACCCTGACAGGATCATTCTCAAGACATCTCATTAAGCTATGAATAACACGTTACATTTTGCAGGAGAATCTGGCACACACAGCACACCAGAAGACACTCCACAAAATCCACGACATGGGAAGCCTGCTATGTTGTTGAAAAATGCAAACGTTTGGCTTGCTTCAATGCCTCATTGGGGAAGGAAGTAAAAAATTGGTTCCTCTAGGAATACAGCCCTTCCCTTGTACCCTGATGCAGCAGAGGTTGGAAAGATGGCTGATGATGCTGATGTCAACTCTTGCAGGCTGGAATGACCTTGTGGTAAATTAAATTAAAGGTCACCTTGATAGCACTTTTGTCCATGCCCTGGTGTGGGACTTCAGTAAATGCTGCAATGGATGACATAGTTTGGTGACAAATTCTAGGATGAAGCAAATTTCCAACAATTCATTACTCGTGAACAGTTGGCACCACGATGAGCATATTGATCTGCCAGCACAATGTGCCACAGTGAGGGATGAATGTGCATTACATGAGATTCACTCGCAATGTGACTTCCTACTTCCAGCTCAGTTGGATTGGTGACGGGGTGGGGGGGGGGGGGTGATGGGTGTGGTGTGGGGGAGCTGAAAAGCAAGGGCAGGCATTTCACGCAGAGGAAATTAGCAAGTTAAAGCTCCAGTTATTTCAAGTTACTCTCACATCCCTCCCTACAGCCAGAGGAGAAAGAACACAGGGCCAAGTATGGGAGCAGGTTGGCTGTTCATACTTTAGCTTCAGATTGATGCACAATATAAGGAGATCTGCAGTTGAAGGAATAAAAAGAGAAAAATATTTTAAATGGCAAAAAACCTCAAATTGACACCTTAGTTATTAAAAATACCAACCCTTTGCCAATGTGTTTCTTAAATAGTTCTTGAGCATAAGGTTTCAATGCAATGTACCTCTTAGATTAGAGAAAACTGTCTTCTGACAAACGGTGCCCATGGCCCCTGTGTAAGCAAAAAGAACTAGAGATTTTCCCAGTTGAATTTGCTTTTCCAGATTGGGAAAAGCAGGTTAAGCATAAGTGTTAATATATGGCACTTACATACTGTACTAAACCAGTCACTGGGACTTGGAAGGTGCTTATCAGGTCCACAGAGCACAAGCTGCATGGCTGTAGCAAAATATAATAATAATCTTTTATTGTCACAAGTGTAAAGTTACTGTGAAAAGCTCCGAGTCACCACATTCTCATGCCTTTTCAGGTAAGCTGGAACAGGAATTGAACCCACCCTGCTGACCTTATTTTGCATCACAAACCAGCTGTCTAGGCCACTGAGCTATACCAGCTCCCTATTTGAGTATGTTCATAAAGAAAATGATACTGCTGGCTTTCAACAGATTTGAACCTGCAATGAGAGAGCAATTCCTATCTGTTAATGAACTGACAATGGGCCTATCATAATCAGTAAAGTCCAGTTTTCCAAAATCATTTATTCTAATGAACACATAAGCCCTTCTTTAAAGTTAAATTATTTGGTTATTTAAATTTTCAATAGAAATGATTCACTGTCATCAATCATTGATTGCACGATTAAACAATCGATGCAAATATGTGAAACAGCAAAATAATCATTACTACCTTAGATCGCAAAAAAATAATGCTAGTAATTTATATTAAATTAATGTGGCATGGTTTATTGAATGAATTAATTGTACAAAGCTTTTAACCACAATTAAAGTAACTTAAAACCATCAAATGCCTTTTTTGCATCTAACGCATAGAGTTCATCGAATTCATCCCGAGGCACTTTGGCCATAACATGGTAAGGATCCCACTCTGGATCACACAGTATTCCAGATGTGGTTCCACAACAACTCATTTTACTCTCCATCCATTGAATGGAATGTTATGCCTTTTTTTATTGAACGATTTGATGGCACTTGGTGCATGAACAGCACCCCATGATTTGCTAATGAAACCACACAAAACGTCAAGTGGGCCAGCGTGCATATTTCCACTCTGCAAAGGTCTTTTCTCAGTCAACTATCCACCTACTCCATTTGGCATGAACATGGTCATTGGATGGCTTGGTGAGGCACATCCAAAGGTTGAACTGCACACATTAGAAGCCCTGCTTAAACTGCAATGTGGATGCTATTCCTTTGCAGTCACCTCTTGATATCTTTGGTTAGACAAAAATACAGAGCAGGAGTAGGCCATTCAGTTCTTCAAGCATGGTCTGCCATTTGATGAAGCCATGGCTGATCTGGCTCTGGCCTCAACTCCAGTTCCCTATCCATCCCCCATTACCCTTGATTATCTTGTTGATCAAAACTTGATCTAGCTCAGCCCTGAATATATTCAATGACCCGGCCTCCATTGCCCTTTCATAGAATCATAGAATCATAGAATTTTCAGTGCAGAAGGAGGCCATTAGGTCCATAGAGTCTGCACCGGCTCTTGGAAAGAGCACCCCACTTAAGCCCACACCTCCACCCTATCCCCGTAAACCAGTAACCCCACCTAACCTAAAGGCAATTTAGCATGGCCAATCCACCTAACCTTTTTTTTTTTGAAAATCTTTTTATTGGCTTTTCTCAAAACTATAAACAATTGTTGCTTATGGACATTACATTTTTTCATGCCGCGCTAATTTGTTCTATTTTACAGAGAGGTTTGTTTTGTCCTTCATTTGACTAACTGTACGTAAATTTTGCTGCCCTCTGGATCGGTCTATGATATCCCCCCTTCCTCCCCCCCCACTCCCCCATTGGTTTCAGCACCCTTCCTCTTCTCTCATGGTTTCCCCATTACCCCCCCCCCCCCCCCCACCCCTGGGTTGCGTAGTCGTTTGGTTCTTCACCTTTTTATTTTCCTGGCTTACTCCTTGCTGCTGGCCTCGAACAGGTTTTGGAACAGGCCGATGAACTGCCCCCAAGTATCCAGGAAGCCTTCCTCTGACCCTCGGATGGCGTACTTAATCTTCTCCAGGTGGAGAAATTCCGAGAGGTCAGCGAGCCAGTCTGCAGCTGTGGGTGGTGCTGCCGATCGCCAGCCGAGCAGGATTCTCCGGCGTGCGACGAGGGAAACGAAAGCAAGGGCGTTGGCCTCCTTCCCTATGTGTAACTCTGGCTGCTCCAATACCCTGAAGATTGCCACTATTGGGCTTCACCCTCACCCCCACAACCTTGGACATTGCCTCGGAGCAGGCTGTCCAGAACCCAGCAAGCTTGGGGCAAGCCCAAAACATGTGGGTGTGGTTGGCCGGGCCCCTCTGGCACCGTTCACATTTATCCTCCACCTCCGGGAAGAAGCTGCTCATTCACTGTTCTGGTCAGGTGCGCTCTGTGCACAATTATGAGCTGCATTAGGCTTAGCCTTGTGTAGGAGGAAGTGGAGTTCACCCTGCTCAGTGCTTCGCTGCATAGTCCCCATCCTACCTCTGTCCCCAGTTCGTCCTCCCATTTTTGTCTGGTCCCGTCCAGTGGTGTTCGGGCTCTGTCCAGTAGCTGTCCGTATATTTTCCCACATAGCCCCCCCCTTCTCGCTGCTTGTGCCTATCAGGTCCTCTAGTAGTGCGTTTTCCGGGGCCCCGGGGAACCCTACTGTCTCTTTGCGGAGGAAGTGCTTTCTTTGGAGGTGTCTCAATTCCTGTCCTTTTGCTAGTTTCAAGTTCCTCGTCAGTTCATCGAGTGTCGCCAGTCTGCGCCCTACGTAGAAGCCGCCACCCGTCAGTGTGGCCCCCGTCCCGCCTCCATCTTTTGAAGGTGATATCTAGCATGGCTGGAGGGAATCTGTGATTGCCGCAGATGGGGGGTCATAGGGGACATTTTGGTTATCCTGAAGTGCTGTCTCAATGGGTCCACGTTCTCAGCGTGGCCGCCACCACGGGGCTCGTTGTTGTATCTTGTTGAGGAGGATGGGAGTGCTGCTGTGGCCAGGGCCTGGAGGTTTGTTCCTTTACAGGATGCCTCATCCATTTGTACCCAATCTGTGTCGGTCTCTTGTACCCATCACCTCACTTTTTCTGCCGTTGCTGCCCAGTGGTAGTATTGTAGGTTCGGTAGAGCCAGGCCCTCTCTGACTTTCCCTCTGTGCAGTGTCGGTTTGGGAACTCTCCGGTTCTTACCACCCCACACAAACGCCATGATTAGACTGTCTACGTTTTGGAAAAAGGCCTTGGCGATGAAGATCGGGATGGATCTAAACAGGAAGAGGAACCTTGGCAGTACGTTTATCTTGATCGTCTGCACTCTTCCCACCAGGGAGAGTGGGAGTGAGCCCCACTGTTGAAGGTCTTTTCTTACTTCTTCCACCATGCTGGTCAGGTTCCACTTGTGGATCTGTGTCCAGTCTCTGGCTATTTGGATCCCCAGGTAATGGAATCTGTTCTGGGCCGTTTTGAACGTGAGCCCCTTCACCTCTGTCCCTCCGCCTTTTGGGTTCACTGGGAATGTCTAAAAGCATTCAGCGAACAAGAGCAGACTACGTCTTCACAGAGATGGATGAAGCTCAAGAAATTTCTCTGATTTCAATTTAGCTATGAGTTTGATGGGAAAGAGGAATTGGTTGCAATATGGGCTTTGTATGGTTATAATAATAATAACCTAAGCACGGTGGCGCAGTGGTTAGCATTGCTGCTTCACTGCACTAAGTTCCCAGCTTCGATCCTGGCTCTGGGTCACTGTCTGCGCGGAGTTTGCACATTCTCCCCGTGTTTGCGTGGGTTTCACCCCCACAACCCAAAGATGTGCAAGTAGGTGGATTGGCCACGCTAAATTGCCCCTTAATTGGAAAAAATGAATTGGTACTCGAAAGTTATTTTAAAAAATAATAATGATCTTTATTGTCACAAGTAGGCTTACATTAACACTGTAATGAAGTTAATATGAAAATCCCCTAGTCACCACACTCTGGCGCCTGTTCGGGTGCACTGAGGGAGAATTCAGAATGTCCAAACTACCTAACAGCACGTCTTTCGACACTTGGAGGAAACCCACGCAGATACGGGCAGAACGTGCAGACTCCACACAGACAGGGATCCAAGCGGGAATCAAACCCAGGTTCCTGGTGCTGTGAAGCAGCAGTGCTAACCAATGAGATATCATGCCATACAATCACCATACAATCACCTCAAGACCTTATATATTTCAATAAGATTACCTCTCATTCTCCTAAACTCCCATGAGCATTGGTCCAACCTGCTAAACCTCTACTCATCTGAACCCCTTCATCCCAGGAATAAGTGAACCTACACTGAACTGTGTCTCATGTAATTATATTCTTTCTTAAATAAGGATTCAAAAACAGTGCGCAGTGCTCCAGATGCAGTCTAATTAAAGCCTTGGATTGCTGCAGTAATATTTTTCTACTTTTATCCTCAATTCCCCTTGCAATAAAGCCCACCATTCTATTTGCCAATCACTTGCTCCACCTGCATATCAGCTTTTTGTGATTCATGTACAAGGACACCCAAATCCCTCCACACTATAAAGTTCTGTTGCCTCTCTCCAGTCAAATAACATACTGCCTTTCTATTTTTCATGCCAAAGTAGACAAATTTGCATTCTCCGACATTATACTTCATCTGTCAGACCTTTACTTGCTCAGTTAACCCATATAAATCCTTTTGGAGACTCTTTGGGCAGGATGTTTCCATTTGCAGACTTAGTGTGTGCACCCCCCTCCCCCTCCAACCCCCAGTGAGAAAACCCAAGTGCTTCCCACTGGAATTAGGGACGCCTCCCAGGTGGGATTCACTCGACTTTAGTATTTTAAATGTGCATATTGGAAATCACATTGGCTAGCACACCTTTACCGATTTTGGGGTACCATTTTTAAAGTTCATCCTTATCACAGCATTCACAGGCAGGACCCCCCTCCCCCCCCCATAACAGAACTGTTGAGCCCCTGCTCACAAGGGGAGAACCCCCAAACCCTCAGCAAAGAGGAGCATGCTGCCCCACCAATAAAATAACTGGTCATCCCCCCATGCGACGCAGGCATGAAGGTGACCCAAACCCCACCTTTCAAGCCCCCCTTCAGGCCCCGCCCCTTGTCAGTGTCAACAATACACTGTCTCCCCCGGCACCCTGGTACTGACACCCTGGCAGTAATACCCTGATCTGGCATGTTGGACACCAAGGTGGGGTCAAGGAGATAGTTCCACTGCCCATGTGCCCGTCTCCGCTACCAGACTGCAGAGGAAAGGTCACCCAAGGGTGTTAGATGGGCTTGGGATGGGGGCAAAGGTTTGACCTCGGGTCTCTCCCCACGGATGGGGGTCTCGTGGCTGGACAAATTAAAATCTCAATTCTTGTTGTTTATTTTTCTTTCCCTTCATGCTTAAATGCATCTAAGTACACATCCCTCCTCCCACTACTGTTTCTAACCATTATGTTTATAAACACTAAACACTGCAGTGAGAAAAGAGGAACTGACAGCACTTAGCTGGTTTGAAGTTACCTGCAGCTGTCAATCAGAACAAGGATAAATAAACAAAACTCCTGTCTGCTGTGTAAAAAAACATTAAGCTGTCAATCAAAGGCTAGTTAAAGGTACTGGGCATGAAATTGAATGAACCCAAAGGTTTTCAAAGATTTTGAGCTCTCGAGGAACGTTCAGATACTTGAGAAAGTGCAGTTTTAAATAAGGCTGAATGAGTAGCTGTGAAGAAAGGGAAAGTACTCGGGGATTCCTGGATTGTGTCAACAATAAACTGTTTGATCTGCTCTGCAGCTGTCAAACAGAGCAGTTCAGAGTGCCAAAGCTACAAAAGGGAATCTCCCCCAGTGAAACTAACTTCTCCTGTCAGTCAGATGACTTCAAACGGCTCTTCGTACATCTGCAGCTTCTGAGAGGGAAAGAAAGAGGAAGTCCTTCCACAGAATGGAGTGCTGGCATGATGTGGAAGCCTTAGGGGTGTCCAAATTAAAGTCACCAGGCCACTTCAATGTTTTCACAGCACAAAGGCAAGAATATAGATATTGTTCAGAGAGTTGCCTGAAATCACCATGCCAAGAGTGATCCTCAGGTCTCCCAGGGCTAGAAGGGGAGTTATTCTACTAGTAACAGCTTGACAACCTGAAAATGACCCTGTTTTTTGCTTCCTGTTAGCTTTTTAAAATTCATTTTAGCGGGATGTGGGCTTCACTGGCTGGGCCAGTATTTGTTGCCCATCTTTAATTGCCCCTGAGAAGGTGGTGGTGAGCTGACTTCTTGAACTGCTGCAGTCCATTTGGAGTAGGTACACCCACTGTGCTATTAGGGAGTATGCCCCAGGGCTTTGACCCAGCGACAGTGAGGAATGATGATATATTTTGAAGGTGAGCTAGTGGTATAGTTTTATTGTCACAGGTAATGGTCTGGGCACCTGGGTACAAATCCCACCATGGTAGATGGTCATATTTGAATTCAATAAAGATTTGGAACTAAATGTCTAATGATAACCATTGTTGATTGTCATAAAAATCCATCTGGTTCACTATTGCCTTGTAGGAAAGGAAATCTGTTGTCCTTATCTGGTCTGGCCTACATGTGACTCCAGTTTCACAGCAATGTGGTTGACTCTAAATGCCCTCAGGGATGGGCAATAAATACAGTCTGGACAAGTGACACCCAGATACCATGATGTCAGGATGGTGATTGGCTTGAAGGGAACTTCCAGGTGATGGTATTCCCATGTATATGCTGCTCTTGTCCTTCTAGATGGTAACAGTTGTGAATTTGGAAGGTGCTGGCTAAGGAGCTGTGGTGAGTTCCTGAAGTGCTTCTTATAGGTGGTACATACTACTGCCACTATTTGTTTGTCGATGGTGGAGGTGAATGTTTGTGACAGGGGTGCCAACAGGAGTGGGCTGCTTTATTGTGGATGGTGTTGACCTTCTTGAGTGTTGTTGGAGCTGTACTCGTCCAGGAAAATGGGAAGTATTCCATCACACTCCTGACTTGTGTCTTGTAGATAGTGGACGGGCCTTGGGAGTCAGGAGGTGAGTTACATCCTGCAGGATTCCTATCCTCTGCACTGCTCTTGTAGCCACAATATGTATTGGCTTGTCCAGTCAGTTTCTGGTCAATGGTAACCCCCAGGATGTTGATTGTGAATGAAGATAAGCCATTGAATATCAAAGGGCAATTGTTTGATTCTCTCTTATTGGAGATGGGTATTGCCTGGCACTTGAGTGGCACGATTGTCACTAGCCACTTGTCAACCCAAGACTGCTTCAGTGCCTGATGAGTCAGGAATGGTGCTAAACATCGTGCAATCATCAGCGAACATCGCCACATCTGGCATTATGTTGAAAGGAAGGTCTTTGACGAAGCAGCTGAAAATGGTTGGGTCTAGGACACTACCCTGAAGAACACCTTCAGTAATGTTCTGGAACTGAGGTGACTAACCTCCAACCACTCACTACAACCATCTTCCTTTGCTAGGTATGACTTTAACCAGTGCAGTGTTTTCCCCCTGATTCCCATTGACTCATCTTTCTTAATACTTCCTCAAATAACTGGGCAGCAAGGTAGCACAGGTGGTTAGCACTGTGGCTTCACAGCGCCAAGGTCCCAGGTTTGATTCCCCGTTGGGACACTGTGTACGGAGTCTGCACGTTCTCCCCATGTCTGCTTGGGTTTCCTCCGGGTGCTCCGGTTTCCTCCCACAGTCCAAAGGCGTGCAGGTTAGGTGGATTGGCCATGATAAATTGCCCTTAGTGCCCAAAAAGGTTAGGAGGGGTTATTGGGTTACGGGGATAGAGTAGAAGTGAGGGCTTAAGTGGGTCGGTGCAGACTCGATGGGCCGAATGGCCTCCTTCTGCACTGTATATTCTAAGTTCTAAGAACTCTAATAAATTAGTCAAACATGATTTCCTTTTCATAAAACCATGGGAACTCTGATTGACTGTATTATGATTTTAGTGTTTTTTCAATGACAGTCTAACTGGCCTATAGTTTCCTGTTTTCTGTCTCCCTCCTTTCTTGAATGGAGGCGTTACAACAGTGACTTTTCAATCCGCTGGCACTTTTCCAGAACCTAGGGAATTTTGGAAGATCACAACAAAGGCATTTATTATCGCTTTAGCCAATTCTTTTAAGACCCTAGGATGCAGGCCATCAGGTCTGGAAGCTTGTCAGCATTTAGCCCTATTAGTTGTGTAGTAGTATTTTTCTCACGCTAATGATTGTTTTACGTTCCTCCCTCACTTTTCCCTCTTGGTTTTCAAGTGTTCTTGGGTTGTTTTTGTGTCTTCTACAGTGAGGACAGACACAAAATACCTGTTCAATGCTTCTGCCATTTCCTTATTTCCTATTATTAATTTCCCAGTTTCACCGTGGTGATGAACGGTTACTGTACTACTGTACCCTTGTCATCATATAAGGTGATGTCCCCTTTAAGGCCGGGCTTGGAACCCTGGGCGACTCCGCCCACCTGGGAGCCGATTATAAGGGGCCGCCTTGTGGGCAGCACCCAGTTAGCACCCGTCTTGGCACCAGGCTAGTTCCTAGCTTATTAAAGCCTTCTTTACCATTTTACTCTCTAAGCGTCGTTATTCAGGGTACAACAAACATCTTATGTACCAATGCTCACTTTAGTCACTCTTTTCCTTTTTAAATGCTTGTAGAACATATGCCCCTCATTAATAAGCTGCATTCTTTACATAAGGCCACAAGGACCCCTTCTCCACACAGTATCAATCTATAACTTCCATCCAGCTGTTGTCCAATCCATAAACAGCCTGCAATATTTTTATGTTTGGAAATTACCACAAGTTTAATTTCATTTTGTCGGCCATGCAGTCTATTTCCATTGTGAATCTTTGGTGACATTCTCCGACCCCCCGCCGGGTCGGAGAATCGCCGGGGGCTGGCGCGAATCCCGCCCTCGCCGGTTGCCGAAGTCTCCGGCACCTGATATTCGGCGGGGGCGGGAATCGCGCTGCGCCGGTTGGCGGGCCCCTCCGCTCGATTCTCCGGCCCGGATGGGCCGAAATCCCGCCGATAAATTGCCTGTCCCGCCGGCGTAAATTAAATCACCTACCTTACCGGCGGGACAAGGCAGCATTGGCGGGCTCCGGGGTCCTGGGGGGGGCTGCGCGGGGCGATCTGACCCCGGGGGGTGCCCCCGCGGTGGCCTGACTCGCGATCGGGGCCCACCGATCCGCGGGCGGGCCTGTGCCGTGGGGGCACTCTTTCCCTTCCGCCTCCGCCACGGTCTCCACCATGGCAGAGGTGGAAGAGACTCCCTCCACTGCGCATGCGTGGGAAACTGTCAACGGCCGCTGACGCTCCCGCGCATGCGCCGCCGGAGATGTCATTTCCGCGCCAGCTGGCGGGGCAACAAAGGCCGTTTCCGCCAGCTGGCGGGGCGGAAATTCCTCCGGCGTCAGCCTAGCCCCTCAATGTTGGGGCTCGGCCCCCAAAGATGCGGAGCATTCCGCACCTTTGGGGCGGCGCGATGACCGTCTGATTGGCGCCGTTTTGGGCGCCAGTCGGCGGACATCGCGCCGTTTCCGGACAATTTTGCCCCTTATCTTCTCAAGTCCTGTTGTTGACACTAAAACTGCCGTTTACACTATATCTTTCCACGTCACAGTTTGGCTGCTGAACATATTTTCATCAGTCCTTCGTTCATGTTGCAACATGGCATAATTGACACTCGTGATTTTTCTGCTCTCTGATGATGAACCATTGAAAACTGGTCATTTTTGCAATGACTATTTATTCACTACAGCTCCGCCTTCAACACCATAATCCCAGCCAAGCTCATATCAAAGCTCCAAAACCTAGGACTTGGCTCCCCACTCTGCAACTGGATCCTCGAATTTCTGACCAACAGACCACAATCAGTAAGAATGAACAACAACACCTCCTCCACAATAGTCCTCAACACCGGCGCCCCGCAAGGCTGCGTACTTAGCCCCCTACTCTACTCCCTGTACACACACGACTGCGTAGCAAAACTTGGTTCCAACTCCATCTACAAGTTTGCTGACGATACAACCATAGTGGGCCGGATCTCGAATAACGACGAGTCCGAATACAGGAGGGAGATAGAGAATCTAGTGGAGTGGTGTAGCGACAACAATCTCTCCCTCAATGCCAGCAAAACTAAAGAGCTGGTAATTGACTTCAGGAAGCAAAGTACTGTACACACCCCTATCAGCATGAACGGGGCCGAGGTGGAGATGGCACGGTGCCGCAGTGGTTATCACTGCTGTCTCATGGTGCTGAGGACCCAGGTTCAATCCTGGCCCCGGGTCACTGTCCATGTGCCTTTGTACATTTTCCCTATGCTGCATGGGTCTCAACCCACAACCCAAAGATGTCAAGGGTAAATGGATTGGCCATGCTAAATTGCCCCTGCCAGCATCAACGGGGCCGAGGTGGAGATGGTTAGCAGTTTCAAATTCCTAGGGGTGCACATCTCCAAAAATCTGTCCTGGTCCACCCACGTCGACGCTACCACCAAGAAAGCACAACAGCGCTTATACTTCCTCAGGAAACTAAGGAAATTCGGCATGTCCACATTAACCCTTACCAACTTTTACAGATGCACCATAGAAAGCATCCTATCGGGCTGCATCACAACCTGGTATGACAACTGCTCGGCCCAGGACTGCAAGAAACTTCAGAGAGTCGTGAACACCGCCCAGTCCATCACACAAACCTGCCTCCCATCCATTGACTCCATATACACCTCCCGCTGCCTGGGGAAAGCGGGCAGCATAATCAAAGATCCCTCCCACCCAGCTTACTCACTCTTCCAACTTCTTCCATCAGGCAGGAGATACAAAAGTCTGAGAACACGCACGAACAGACTCAAAAACAGCTTCATCCCCACTGTCACCAGACCCCTAAATGACCCTCTTATGGACTGACCTCATTAACACTACACCCTGTATGCTTCATCCGATGCCAGTGCTTTTGTAGTTACATTGTATATATTGTGTTGCCCTATTATGTATTTTCTTTTCTTCCATTTTCTTCCCATGTACTTAATGATTTATTGAGCTGCTCGCAGAAACATACTTTTAACTGTACCTCGGTACACGTGACAATAAACAAATCCAATCCAATCCAACCCAATCTTGGCAGCCTCTGAGCAGCTTCTGTCACAACGCTAAACTGTTTCATTTCATAAAGCGGCTTCACCAACTAGCTGTTGGTCTGAAATCTTTCCTGGATTCAGGGTTTGATTTGGCCCACTTAAGTAAGTAAATACGCATTGCATTTCTGGTGATAATGTAACCAATCCTGCAATTTGAGGACCCATTCCAACACATACTTCCCAAGTTCAGGCCAGTGGCTGGTCCCTGTTCTCATGGAGCATTTAGCACAGATTCCTTCTATTTCCTCACACCAGCTTTTCATTAACACCAAATTCCCTCACTGCAGCACAGTTACTTGATGCTTCAGCAAATGTTATGGCTTTTAGCTTGAATGCAGCTTTGTACTTCGCTTCTTTTGCTGGATGATCCGTTTCTGGTTGTCACTCGCCTGTCCCGTTTTCCCCATTGTGGGCATGTCTTAAACTCCTGCGCATCTTCTTTGCAACACAGCCCATATCGCCTGCTTAATCCCACATTTTCATTTTAAAAATTCATTCATGGGATGTAACAGCCTCCGTAACAGCCTCCCCGAACAGGCACCGGAATGTGGCGACTAGGGGCTTTTCACAGTAACTTCATTTGAAGCCTACTTGTGACAATAAGCGATTTTCATTTTCATTTCATTTTCATGTGCCCTTCACTGGCTGGGCCAGTATTTATTGCCCATCCCTAACTGCCCTTCAGCTGAGTGACTTGCTAGGTCATTTATGAGGGCATTTAAGAGTTAACCATATTGCTATGGATCTGGAGTTGCATGTAGGCCAGACTAGATAAAGATGGCAGATTTCCTTCCTTGAAGGACATGAGTGAACCAGATGGATTTTTACGATAATCGACAATGGTTTTGTGGTCATCATTTAATTGCCAACTTACATTATAAGATAAGTAAAGCATACATTTCTGAGGTGAAAAATTGAGGCTAATCATTAATGATTGTGAGTGCAGCATTCCAAAGCTGCAAAGGAGGATTGGCTTATACACCAAGTATATGCAAAGGCATGATTTTTGGCAACAAAAAATGGGATCATCTCATACACCAGGTATACTTATACACCGCAATCTACAGTGCACATGAAATGTAAATGAGAAACAAAATCTATTTTCGCACTTGACTGATGTGTGAAACATCTGGAGAAATCTGTTGAAATATCCAAGCACTGGAGCCTCCCTGTTTTCCTGTCTATATATCAACATTTTCACAAAATAATACCTTTCTATTTTATTTTGAATTTAATTCCTTGCTTTGGTGAATATCCATGTAACAATATTCTTGGATGAATTTTTTTTTGAAGGAAAGGTGACCTGTGATATATTCTTTATAATACCCATGAAAATAGTTATACCATATCCCGTGATTTTAACCTTGGTTCAGGACATTAACTGGGGAATAATGAAATATTACAAAAGCTTTCCAATAAAGAGCATTTATTTTTGAACAAGCCATCACATAGAAATGTCCTGATGGTCACATTTTCAGTCATATAATTACTACAATAATTAATTCTTGGTTTATTTGGTTGCAATGTAATATGGTGGTTTTATGGTTGCAAGACCTGGATCCATTAATTTAGAAGATTTGGTGCAAATACAAAGTAAAGTAGTTAAATCTCAAAATCTGGCAATTTTATTGACTATAATATGACAGAATGTAAGATTGGAAGCAAAATATAGGTAACGCGTAAAATGATAATGAAGTGAGCATTTATCCTTCTAACCGTGTATCATAGCTAAATATGTTCACTCAAACCTATAGAAACATTACTTACAATGTTACACCTTTTCCACCTTGGAGAGGAGGTGGCATAGTGGTATTCTCACTGGATTAGTAAACCAGAGACCCAGAGTAATGCTCTGGGGACCCAGGTTCAAATCCCGTCAGGGCAGATGGTGAAATTTGAATTCAATAAAAATCTGGAATTAAAAGTCAAATGACGATCATGAAACCATTGTCAATTGTCATGAAAACCTACCTCATTCTCTAATGTCTCTTAAGGAAGGAAATCTGGGGTGGGCGCTCTGCCCCGCCGTGCCACATTTCTGCCTCACCACGCCAGCGGGATGCTCCGTTACGCCGGTCGGTCAATGTGGTTTACCATTATGGGGCAGCCCCACGCCGTCGGGAAACCCCATCGGCAAAACGGAGATTCCCGCCGCCGGAGAATCCCGCACCCGCTGTCCTTACCTAGTCTGAATGCACGTGATTCCAAATCCACAGTAACGTGGTTGACTATTAAATCCCCCCTCAAGGGCAATTAGGGATGGGTAACAAATGCTGACCCAGTCTGCGATGCCCACGTCCCATGAACGAATAAAAAAAATCTTATAAATATTAATTACTGAAAACATTTGATTAGCTTAGCTGTTTTTGTTTTAAAATAAAGATATCATAGATATCATAGAATTTACAGTGCGGAAGGAGGCCATGCAGCCCATTGGGGTCTGCATCAGCCCTTGGAAAGAGCACCCTACTTAAGCCCACGCTTCCACCCTATCCCCATAACCCAGTAACACAAACTAACCTTTTCGACACTAAGGGCGATTTAGCACAGCCAATCCACCTAACCTGCACATCTTTGGACTGTGGGAGGAAACCGGAGCACCCGGAGGAAACCCACGCAGACTTGGGGAGAACGTGCAGGCTCCACACAGACAGTCATCTGAGGCTGGAATTGAACCAGGGACCCTGGTGCTGTGAGGCAGCAATGCTAATCTGTGCCAGCGTGCCTCCCCCAGTATTAAAACATAGTATTTGTCATAATGTTATTATTGAGATGAGGCTGGTAGATAAACAGCTGGCTTGTAATGCAGAACAAAGCCAGCAGCGCGGGTTCAATTCCTGTACCAGCTTCCCCGAACAGGCCCCGGAATATGGCGACTGGGGGCTTTTCACAATAACTTAATTGAAGCCTACTTGTGACAATAAGTGATCATTATTGTTATTATCATTATTTATCAGCACAAGGACTAAATAGAATCTGATTATACAGAATGGGAACAGAAATACACCAACGAAAAAGGAGAAACACTTTTCCGTGCTTTGTTTTAGTAACAGATAATTGCAAGAAAAGTCCTTAAAACCTGGTTACGAGGGCAGCACGGTGGTGCAGTGGGTTAGCCCTCCTGCCTCGCGGCGCCGAGGTCCCAGGTTCGATTCCGGCTCTGGGTCACTGTCTGTGTGGAGCTTGCACATTCTCCCCGTGTTTGCGTGGGTTTCACCCCCACAACCCAAAGATGTGCAGGGTAGGTGGATTGGCCATGGTAAATTGCCCCTTAATTGGAAAAAATGAATTGGGTACTCTAAATTTATTTTAAAAAAGAGAAAAACCTGGTTACAATGCACTGATTTGCCATATACATACAATCTAATCAATAGAATGTTGTATTCTCCAATTCAGGTGAAATTCTCAATGAAGGCCATCAATTTTTAGCAGAAGTTGGAACATCTCTCTGTTTTTCGATTTGTCCTGGCAATTCTCGTATTAATTGCAAAAATGGTTCAATAAGATGATGATTAATAAAACACAGGCACACAACAAAAAAGGGAATATGAAAGTTCTGCTTGTAACATCTATAAATACTAAATATTGCTAGAATTTCCCTTTACTGTCTCTCATAGAGGAGCAGCAAATTATAAGCAGTATTCATGAAAATCAATTTAAAAACATTTTCTTAGTTTTTAGCTCATAATCCTTTTGTTTAAATCGACTGAATTCAATGATGAGATAACAACCTTGGACAAAATTAGGAAACACAAATTGATTTCTGCATGTATTCTAATTATCTTGCTACATTTACATTGTTCCTTTTATAGAAACCAAAGCTTAAATGCTTGAACCAATTTCACAATTCCAAACATTTACAACAGTGTGCGGCCAACTTTATTCATAAAACCCAGAAAATTATTATTCCTGATATTACACATTACAAAACAACCAAGTCTGGGCATAAATCTCAGTTTAATTTAGTTGATTTCAACTCCAATATGTATAACTGTTTATAGATTTGGCTTTTAAATGTAACAAAGTGCCAGCCACCTGTCACCAAGTAGAGAATCAGCTGAAGAACAATTAAGTCTAAAAATGTGGAAAATGAAAACTCATTCCTCACATTTACAAAGAACTGAGAGAACAAAATGGACTCTTCTGGTGTTCCCGCCAAAACCATCCCCCGTCAGTTTTCTGATCAAAGCAGAAAATTTAGCACCATCTTCTGAGTAAGGTCTGATCCAATTTAACAGCAGGTCACAGTTAGAGGCCTCGAGCCACTAATGTAACCCAGATTTAACTGTGCATTTGGTTCGTGAGCTTTTTAAAAAAAAAATCTGCAATATGCCAGGTTAAAGCACTTCTCAACTGGACTAATCTTCTATTTTATTTCAATGAATGGAAAGGTTAGGCTGTACAAACAGAAACATTAATTACTTCCAAATTATGTTTCCAAGTTTTTTTTTAACTTAAGAAAAGGTCAGAAAGTATTTTGTTGCTAAAAATATCAATCACAATTTTCCTTAATAAGCTGCAGACATGACTTTGGAATTTAAATAGTTTGCTTTAAGAAATAATTTCTTCCCCTATTTACTTTTTAATAAAGTGTACAAGTCATAACATTATTTCTATACTTATAAAATCATTTTCCAAAATGCACAAAAGCTAGAATGAGTATATTTAATATCAAACTACTGAGAACATATACAGTAAATTAAGCTATAAGCAATCATATGATAACAAGTCCACCAAATGAATTTGAATGAACATATAATTTAGAACGATTTACCAAAAGGAAATCAAAATATAAAACAATCTGACTCACAAGCTGTATATATTCAGATATTTTGGAACTGTATAAAGCTCTGGAGAAAACAGAAAGAAATGTTGAATTGCTAAAACAAATATATGTAACACCAGCATGGTGATGCAGTGGTTAGCACTGCTGCCTCATGGCGCCGAGGACCCGGATTCGATCCTGGCCCCAGGTCACTGTCCGTGTGGAGTTTGCACATTCTCCCTGTGACTGCGTTGGTTTCACCCCCACAACCCAAAAAGATGTGCAGGGTAGGTGGATTGGCAACGCTAATTTGCCCCTTATCCGGGGGGGGGGGGGGGGGAATAACAAGTATAAGGGTTGTTGCCTGATAATTGTATTTCCAATAGCTCCTCCTGGACACATTTAAAATCAGCAAAGATTTTTGTGGCAGATTTTAAAACTGAAAAGACATTAAATAATGTTACAGTAAGTGCACCAAAAGAAATCCTCTGGCTTCACACATAATTTGAAACATATGAATGCATGTCTGCACTCATTAAAAAAAACTTCAATGTTTTGATCAATATGCTTTATTTTAATTACACTAGTAAATTCATCTTTAATATGCTTCACAACAGTCCTCATTTAAAATGGAGGAGAATTAATGTGAGCAGTTAAGGCACTTGAAACTTTTAAGTTTTCCCCTGTGATTTTAAACAAAGACTGTTTCAGTACTAGACAGTTTCAAAACTGGGGGTGGGGTGGGGGGTTTACAAATCAGGAAAAATTTGAAACAGAAGTTCAGGCAATTCCGATCATACAACACATGTTATTTTGTGCAAGTTAAGGCACTTGGCGAATGCCGAGTTTCAAAAATCATTGCTTTAAAACACAAAGTGAAGTGACTAATAACATAGTTTGTTTTGAAAAAGAGTATTCGCAAGATGTCCCAACAAAAGATAGCCACACACAGTTAAACTGCAGTCTATTTCTCAGCTTTGACACTACATTTGAAAATCGATTGATGTTTGATCTACCTTTCTTTCAGGGAACGCTGAAAAACCAGTTTCAGAGGTTTAAAGCTGGGCTTATATATTCTGAACAATTACAATGCAAATTCTGAAAACATGTTTGCATTTACAAATTTCTACCAATTGTTTCTTTTCTCACCTTGTATTTTTGTGCGGAATTGCGGCAAAACCCATGGCATAGAAATAAACTCCCTTATTCAATATTTGGTTTGTGACAATTTATTCCTCAAACTAGACTTGAGACTAAACTTCAACAATGGGCTGTGATGCAGTGGAAAAAGCTCAGCATAGCTGAAAACAAAAGGTGGGTTGTTCCCATTCAGATCACTACAGGTTATTTTCCTTGAAACCTAAGTGTGATAGCCAACACTGCTTACTGGGGACCAGACATTCCAGAAACAATTACCTTAAAACATTTTCAGGCAGTAAACTAAGTACCTGTAATTTGTATATAATTGATCTGTTGTCTTATTTCAGTTGGACACAGGACACAAAAGAAGTCAGTTCCTGGCAGCTTGGGAGATACATACTCCAACATGCCGTGCAATGAATAGTTTAGGTCAAAGTTCACACACACTGGCAAAAATGAAAGAATAAAAAGCACCCTCGACTAGACGTACCACAGCACTAATTCTATCTCTGTCGGAAAACACTGCGCCAACTAAAAAACAAAAGCAAAAATGTTTTGAAAGACTGTTGTTCCCCTTGAACTGTACCTTTCTCTTTTCAGCAGGATAGAGATTCCAAACATTTTAAAGTATTAATTTTGTGATTTAAAGTAGTTTTGATGTCTTCTTCTCCAGTCCCTCAGGAAGAACTGTGCACAACATGTCACAAACCTTCACTTTCGAACAATAAATAAATAAATAAACTCACTAAAACCTACCAGTGGCCAGATAACTGTAGCATAAGTAATTTAAAAGGGTAAGAGATGCCAGCTAGATTTGATTACAATAAAAGATGGGGATATATTTTTCTCCTCAGAGAATTGACAGAAATGGATAGAAAACAAAAAGCAAGGCAGAGTGAATGATTTCATTTTGCCTTCAATTCCATACAAAATGCACAAGTAATTTTGACTGAGCATTTTATCACAATTTGACACATTTTCCACATGTCCTAATCATTAATTTCAGAAAGAAATCTGGCCTGAGATGATAATTTTTTTTTGTACCAGCAGAAAATTTGTGAATCCATTCCAAAGTCAAGCCTACCGCTGCGAGTGTGATTTGCTAAAAGCAGCTAACGGCATACTCCGAAACCCAGCAGGGCCACTTGCAAGCAGCCCCTGATTAGCAGCTTAACAGACCCAGGAGCTGGGAAAATTCATTCCTCTTTCACCTGCTGCCTAGACTTTGCTCCCTCACTGGATGCAGTGATCGGCAAAGTCTGGCATTTACCAAGGAAATGTTGTTTTTTGTTTACAAAAATGATGTAGTGCTCAGTATTTTCAAAGGTTTACCTTGACATAAGATTTAACCCACTGTGGGTCACAGCAGCATCTCACAAACAACAAATAACATGTACAGCCCATGTCCAGATCGGAGGTATAATGGCTTCTTCCCACATTTCAGATAAAATAAGAAACATGATTTAATAAATAAAACGCCTTTATTTTGTGCGGCAGAAAGCCGCAAAAATGTAACTCTATTAAAATGTTGTTTTTTGATTGTTTTATTTTTGTGCGCTATTTCTTATATTATAATTCTTTCTGTAAAAATGCTGCATTTTCTGCTCAAAGGTCAAAAAAGAAAACAAAAGGGAAACCAAATATTTAGCATCCTTCAATGGTGAATCATTCTAAAGGCCATTTGAAACCTTTCTATTTGTTAGCAAACAATCACACAAGGAATGGACTGGTTCACTGCTTTATTATTTCTCATTTTATGACTAATTGTTGCACCTCTTTTCCCCAAAAAGTGCAAGTTGTAAGCTGTAGATGGACAATTAAATGGACTTGATTCGCAAAACAGACAAAGCTACCAATGTACATTGTTCACGTCTGCTTTTAAACATTCCAATGAAGAATCTTTGCCAGATGAAATATTTATGCTGTGTCATGTTTAATTCTGTGGCCCGCCACACAAAATACGTTGTTTGTATGTCGCAACCCAGCCCTGAGCCCCTTGATTCTTCTCGTACAGCATATGCAGCTTTATCAAATAAAGAATAATAAACAACTTAGCTCATGTGTTACTATAATAAAATAACTTAGCAGAGATTTATCACAAGGAGAGAAAGAAATGATCAAACTTTCATGATGGTATTATCCTCCGACTTTATATTCTCTCACTGGTTCTCAGCTATTGTCCCCTATTGAGACACTGAATGATAAGAACAGTGTCACCTTACTGGGTCTGCTTATTAGCCGATTAATCGGAGCATTCGTTCAAGAGAAACATCTGTCTGATGGCAACCAATCATTTTTCTATCCATGTATAACATTTATACAATTGGATGAAAAGGGAACACTTTGCTTGCCATAGGGTGTTCTCTATGAAAAGACTTTGAGTGCACTAACTTCATGAAATACTGACCCGTTCAACCACTTTGCTGTTGAGGTTAGGCGTTCATTCATTTTATGATGTGTTTCATCTCTATGTTCACAGTCTTTATCAGCACACCACATCCTCAATGGAATGACCTCTTGTTTTTCCCCTGTTGTACCTCAGTATCACACATTTCCATCTTACGTTTTCCATCTTTATAAATACATTTTAAGTACAGTGTGTTACTTATGTGACATGGCTAGGTTAGGCACTCATTCAAATCAAAAAATATTGCATTGGATTATTGAAAAAGAGAAAACACAATAACGTACCACACGCAACATAGCATTTTGTACTATGCTGAATCACTGCACTTAACAGGCTGATTGGTCGCATACTTATGGTAATTTACAGAAATAATAATGAGCTATTGATCTCAATTGTGCGGGAATGTTTCCTACAATTTGACACAAAAGTTCCAAATCCTATTTCACAAAATATTTCAATAAATGTTGAAAAGTCATATGAACACTATCAAGTTAGCATTAAGTATAAGCTGAAAAACATCTGAATATGTTCATATTTAAAGCAGTGTTGTTTTTAGGCAAAGTAACTCATGTTACATTAGGCTTACAAGTGAGGACAATGCAGGTAAATTAACCATTGCACAATTATCTACATAAGGGCAAGAAACCACTCATGAAAGGTAGATTTCTATTTAAACATTCCTGAAACATTGCCTTTTCTCACTGTTTTGCCTGTTCCATCCTCCCACTCCTATATATATTACACTGTCAATCAATACACATAGACAATGTGTTATTTTTGCACAGTATTAGACCTATTACAGTGAGTACCAAAGACGAAATGGCCCATACTTGGTAAATTTGGTACTGGCTGCTCATTGTATTTCTTTGAAATATTGCGTTGCAAATTATAGTTTTAATATTGTTAAATGGTAGACAGCATGGCACTCTGCAGCATGCTACAAAGGAAATTCAACACGCTAAGGTTAAAGCTAATGGGCCATCTTATCACTTCCATCACCATCTCTTTTTATTGGATTATTAAAGAATCAATCATATGAAAATCCCTGCAGCAGAATATCAAACTCTTAACATCTGTGTTTGAAAGAACTTTATTTAAAACATATAATAATGCTCTGATGTGTATTTTATTGCAAAAGACCTCTTAAATACTGGTGCTACCTTCAATCCTGGCCACAGGTTCCTCAAGGAAGCCATAAATAGGTGACGTCCTGCACTCAGAGCATGTTTCACAGCAATGTTACACTAGCCATCAAGAAGCTCACTCAATTTCCAGTATTTGTCACACTGTGAAATAACAATTGCGTAGCAAAATTTTCATGCGCACGCTGTTGCTAAATTCTAGTAAATAGCACATGAAACAGTTAAGATATAAAATATATCTACATGCACCTGGAAATTCTCGTGAAAATATATGGCTTACTAGAGTTTATCCATGCATTGAGAAATCTTCACTGATTTTAAAACTACAATGCAAAGTGAAATCAGTGATACAATTCAGTATATACAGTCTTAACTGTCTTTTCTTTCTACCACAGCACCATGCCTTGATTAAGTCCACTGTTGCTACAATCTCTTCACCTAAATACAAAGGTTTGAGTACAGATAAATGCTAAGCTTCAAGGAGACCGTTTTCTGATGACTCGAATTTGTATTTGAATAATACACAATAAATTTCAGTTCTTCACTTATTACCGTGTTATGTTTTAGGCCAGTCACTATAACATGCATTTAATCATAATTGACATTTTCAGATTGACACTATGCATAGTGAGATCGGGTGCATAATTCCAAAACTGGGCAATCACACACGAATCAGATGCTAAATGCAATTTTTTAGTGACAGGAGTGTTATATCATATAGCACATAATTTGTTATTGCATAGTCCTAATGCTAGTGCTCTTGGAGTTCTATGTGTGGGTTTGTAGCTGATGAAAGATGGGGATGCACCTGTAAGAATATAATATAATATAATCGTTTATTGTCACAAGTAGGCTTCAATGAAGTTACTGTGAAAAGCCCCTAGTTGCCACATACCGGCGCCAGCTCAGGGAGGCTGGTACAGGAATTGAACCATGCAGCTAGCCTTCCTTGGTCTGCTTTCAAAACCAGCGATATAGCCCTGTGCTAAACAGCCCCTTGAGAGAATGTTGCAGGGTTTTATGTGCTCTTTTGGAGTGAGGGATCGAAGGAATAATAATAATCTTTATTACTGTCACAGGTAGGCTTACATTAACACTTCAATGAAGTTACTGTGAAAATCCCCGAGTCGCCACAGTCCAGCGCCTGTTCGGGTACACAGAGGGAGAATTCAGAATGTCCAATTCACCTAACAAGCACATCTTTCGGGACCTGTGGGAGGAAACCGGAGCACCTGGAAAAAAAAACACGCAGACACGGGGAGGACATGTAGACTCCACCCAGACAATGAGCCAAGCGGGAATCGAACCTAGGACCCTGGAGCTGTGAAGCAACAGTGCTAAACAAAGAAGAGAGTGGTTCTAATTGGACATGAATCGGCAGGGGAAGAAGAATTAAATAGATAGAACAGAGATAGCAAGGAAGTAACAAAAGTAACTAGAAAGTTTATAAGGAGAACTGCGTTGAAAGAATAAAATTTAAATTTACAACTGGACTGATAAGATGATTTTTAAAAATTCAGCCCAACATAAATCAATTAACTAATCGAATGATTCCCAAATTGAAATAGTGAAAGAGAATTTTCAGCACAAATAGATGACATTGAGAGAAGCTCCAAATTAGAGAAGGATTAAATAAATGCATGTAAAAAAAGATGGTTGAGCCTGGAAAGAATAGAATAAGCAGGAAACAGTGAGCCTAAATATTATAAATATAGAAGCAGGAGTGGCTGAGCCCCTATCACTTGCAGTGGTTTGAAGAATACAATGAATAAATGAAGCAGGTGCCTGCTCTGAGGTGGTGCCACTCCAGAGGTTTGGAAGGTGCCCGGCTAGAGGGGCATGAGAAACACCCATACCAAAGGCATATATGAAGGATTCAAGCAGGAAGAAAGCAAAAGGTGAGCACAAGGTCTGGAAAAATAGGAAGAATTCCCAGAAGTGAATATCGTGCTAGGTATTGGAAGGTGACATAAATAAGTAAGCTTACAAACAAGCATTTGTGATTATTTTTAACCAAAGTGGTTGCATTTTAAAATAGCCTATTACATTTAATTCTTCATAGTATATACTATGTGGTGAACAAGCCTGGCTACTCAAAGTACCGGTAAAATTAATTTCTGAAAGATTTAAGCGATCGTTGTATTATATATGACTGGCAGGTCGAATGGCAACTCCCTCTTTCCACCCTAAGTTGACTACAGCAGTTTTGTAAAGGACAATGAAAGGAGTCCACACCAAGTTGCAGAGAAATACAAAATATTTTATTTGACACGCTAACTATTATGTACGGCTCCAGTAGTTGCCTACTGGGTCTTCTCTGATCGATGCCTGATTGGCCGATTCTATTTATACAAAGACACATTGATTTAGTTAAGGGGCCCCCATCCCCCTCACAGGGGAGCTCGTATTCTGCAAGCTCCACAGGGTAGTGGATGACCACTACCCCGTGAGACTCCTGTGGGTTATAACATCCCCACCCCCACCCGCAAATTATGAAGAATCCGCCGAAGACCGTGGCGAAGGAGGGTGCTGGACCCTCTTAATGTTTGGCTTTTGGCTGTATGTCGGGCGGTGTATATCTCCAGGGCGAACACCGCCTCCGCATGAACTTTGTGGTGGCCCCAATTCCAGAGGCTGTGGATCCGAGGGTTCCCCATTGGAGATCACCTGTGGTTCCATCTCTGAGTCCAAGTGAAGAACCTCAGTCATTTCGTCATCTTGACCCTATTCAGGTCCCGCAGTTCTACAAGAAGTCGCAGAAGATGGGTTTCCACCATTGGCACCACCAGGTAGTAATTTTGCTTACTGCCTGTGGTACACATACTTTTGGTGCGATACGGAGCCTTATCTACCTTGCGGCCTCAGACACTAAGACTTTTAATGAGCTTGTAGAGTTAGTGAGGCAACATATTAATCCCACCCCGTCGGTAATAGTACAGTGGTACCGGTTTAACACTGCAGAAAAAACTGGGTGAGTCCACCAAGTTTTTATCGAGGCTGAAAAAAATTGCTGAATTCAGTGCATATGGCGCCGCCTTATCTGAAATGCTACGTGACCGCTTGGTTTGCGGCATAAACAAAGCGGGCTTGCAGAAGAAGCTGCTGGCCAACCCTTCCCTAACTTTGCAACAGGCTGTCCAAATTGCATTCTCCCGTGAAAGCGCAGAGCGAGGAGTGCAGGAGATATAGGGAATGGAGGACAATGCATTAGGACTCCTCCCCGTCCCACCACCTTGCCCTAGACAGAACATTGTAAAACACTGTCCCAGTGGGCAAAGAAGAAGCCTTCGTGACGGGAGTCTTCCCCGGAGTCCATAGAGGGGGAGCCAGGCTGTTGTGGGGCTTATGGTCGCCGAACCTGGTGAGAGCACAGGCCACAGGTGAACCAGAGGTCCAGACGTCCTGGTAGAGGCTCCCAGCAGCCCAGGGCTTGGATTTTCCACTTAGCTGGGCCTGAGGAGGAGGATGACTGCATGCAGTTGAAGTGTGTAGCAGCCCCACGAGTGGCCCCCATTAAGGTTGTGGCGCGTGTGAATGGACACCTGCTCAACATGGAGTTGAACCTCGGTGCAGCGTTCTCTGTGATTGGTGAGTGGACGTTTGGCTGCATTAAGATGAGAGTTTGGACCCAGGATTTGGCGAGTACCCAGGTCAGATTGGCTACCTACACATGAGAACCGTTGGATGTTGCGGGTACTACTATGACCCTGGTGCTCTACGGGCACCAGTCAGCGTGCCTCCTGGTCATCATGGTAAAATGGCATGGGCCCACTGGGCCGTGACTGGCTGCATCACCTGCAGCTGCAATGGCAGTATATTCTTCAAACTAGTTTCGGTGGTTTGACCGAGGTGTTGGGAAAATATCCCAAAGTGTTTCAGCCCACATTGGGGATGATTAAAGGGCTCATGGCCCACATACACGTTGACCCCGAAGTCCCGCCTCGGTATTTCCAGCCATGCCCAGTTCCCTATGTCTTGCTCGAAAAAATGGAGGCAGTGCTCAGTCGGTTGGAGTCCTTGGGTATCATCAGACCTGTCCGTTTCATCAATTGGGCTGCGCTGGTAATACTGGTCTTGGAGCTGGACGAAATGGTTTGTTTATATGGGGACTACAAGTTAATTGTGAACACAGCCTCATGGTAAGACTACTACCCCATGCCCTGCATTGAGGATCTCTACGCGAAGCTTGGAGGGGTACATTCATTCACAAAGCTTGACATGAGTTATGCTTATATGCAGCTTGAGTTGGATCCTGCCTCTTGTCACCATGAACACACACCGGGGCCTATACGAGTATACACGGCTGCCTTTTGGAGTGACCTCCGCCTGTGTTATTTTTCAACGTGTGATGGCTGGCATCCTGAGAGGGCTCCCGCATGTCGCTGTTCATTTAGATAACGGCGGTCACAGGTGCCTCTAAGCAAGTGCACTTGGATCACCTGGAGGTTATGTTGAAGCAGTTTGCTGAAGCTGGTGTCAGCCTACAGAGAGCCAAGTTCATGTTTAATGTGCAGGAGGTAGTCTACCTCGGCTATTGGCTGGATTGCGAAGGTCTCCACCCCGTTGCGGAGATGTGTGCGCCACCCAACAGGCCCCCTCTCTGACGAATGCCTCGGAGCTTGGATCTTTCCTCGGTCTCAGTAATTATTATGGGACGTTCCTTTCAAACATGGCTACCACGTTGGCTTCTCTACACCTCCTTCTGAAAAAGGATCACATATAGACTTGGGGCCGGCCGCAGGAAGCAGCTTTTCAGTGGGTAAAAGGACTGTTGTCGTCTTCTGGGTTACTGGCCCATTATGATCCTGCCAAGCCCTTGCTGATCACATGTGATGCTTCCCCCTATGGAATTGGGGCCGTTCTGTCCCAACGACTGGAGGACGGAAGGGAACGGCCGATAGCTTTCGCCTCACGTATGTTGGCTGTGGCGAAAAGAATGTACGTGCAAATAGAGAAGCAAAGCCTGGTGGTGATGTTCGCTGAAGTGAATCAATATTCATCCTCGTCGCCAGATTTGTAAAGGGCAACAGAAGGAGTCCACATGAGTTGTAGAGAAAAACAAAACATTTTATTTAACACGTTAACTATTATGTACAGCTCCAGTCTTCTCTAGTCGGTGCCTGATTGGCCGACTCAATTTATACAAAGGCACATGAACTGTGTTAAGGGACCCCTGCCCCCTTATAGTGGGGAGGTCGTATTCTGCGAGCTTCATGCCGTAGTGGATTATCCCTGCACCCTAAGACCCGTGCGGTTATAACAAACAGGTGTTATTTTAAAGAATTTGCTTGCCAATTCAGTGAGTGCTTAACTGTTTAAGTGCTTTGGTTGTAAGAAACACAGAGACAGGTTTTCTTGTGAGTTTTTAAAGAAAAAGTCATCGTCGGCGGGACGCTCTGCTCAATCCGCTGTGTGTTTTGTGGTGGCCAAGGCGGCCCGCCATCAGCCAGTGGCCGGATCTTCCAGTCCCTCCATTGCAAATGGGGTTTCCTGTTGAATGCGCCCCTCTCTGCTGGGAAACCTGCAGTGGGGATGCGCGTCGGTGGCACCGGACAATCCGATCGGCGCAAACGGCCAGTTTTTATTGTACATAACATGCAACCTAAATAAAAACGCTCTAACCCTCACTCTCACATGCATTCAAGAGTTTACACACAGACACTTAAGTTTCAAAGTGGGTTAAATTGTATAACGGTCCAAAAAATCAATTGTATACAGGTCCTGTAGATTGAAGGCTGGGATGATTTCAGACTGGGCTCGTTGGTCTTTCCAGAGTCTGCGTCGAGACTATTTAAAGATGTTGACAGATGATTTCAGCCTTTTCTTCTGTATCAGAAGTTGCAGAGTAGATATTTAGAACGCTGCCTGCAGCATGTGGCTGGTAAATTAACAGGCAGGACACACACTTGTAGATTGGCTGGAGAGAGAGAGAGAAAGAATGCCGACTCAGAATCCTTTTGGCCTCACTCCCGACTGGCCTGGAAAGTGGGGTTTCGTCAAACACAAAGACAGTTAGCTGATCTCCACTCACAAACATCCCAGTCATCCAAGCATGGTCAAAGGAAGCTGGTTCCAAGTCCATTGTTTAAAAAATGATTATATAATATGGCCGGACGGATTTCTTTCTCAGCTGTGGTCTATTGTCCGAAGTGATTGAGTCAAATGGTTCGGTCCACACCCGGCTGAATACACAGGTTATTTCTGGATTTCTGGATGTTTCGTGAATGGTTCAGGAGTTGGGTCATTCACACTCATCCAAGTTGATTGTCTTTGCTGGGCTACTTCCAGACAGCCTATTCTCATGCCCTCACCCCCCCCCCCCCCCCCCCCCCCCCCCGGCTCGACCTCCTCAGGGCATCCCTGACCATCTCTCCCCGATGACCCCTGGGACTTACCTTGGAAATGATCCTGGGACTCCTGGCAGAGCATGGCAGAACTTCTTCTGGAGCAGAGCTGTTCCTGGAGGGTTTGGAGAGCTGTTGGCCCATCAGATGGCAGACAGCACTTCAAGGCAGGACTTCCTTCCAAGGGTGCATGGAAGTCCTGCTCACTGCCAATCAACACTCAATTAAGCGTTAAAAGACAATGGGCTTCTGAGAGTCAATGGCAGCAATATGTGCCGACTCTCAGGATGGCGTGCGCTTATCCTAAAAATTCTACCCAATAAATAAAAGGCCCGATCTACTGCCCATGATGCGCTTGAAAAGCAGTGCAGCGTGTCTGGTAAATGCCAGGAGATCCCTTTTTCCCTAACGCGATCTTGCGAGACATCACAATCTGAATCCCACCCATTTTGGGCGGGATCACTATTTTGCAAATCTGCATATTAGAGTCAAACAGCTATTCTCACTCTAATATGCTTTCCCATGATCTACCCAAGGTGTGGGATCTAACCTCCTTGCCTCGGAGATCTCGGGCGAGAGCTGTTCAGTGCTGGTCTCCACAAACGGGGACCAGATGGAACAGCACTTGTGGGAGTCTCCCAGGGGGATTGGTGCTTGCCCTCCTGGCAGGGTGGCGCCATGGCAAAGCTGATGCCACCCTGGCACTGCATAGGTGTCACTGCAAGGGTGTCACTGGTGGTGGCATTTTCCCCATGCAGGGGATCGAGCCCAGAGGTGCAGTGGTGTGCATGGGGGAATACCTCCTTAGGGGTGAGTTAGTGGGTCGCTTTGGGAGTGGTTGAGAGACTGGGACGCCATCTTCTCCTGCACTGAGGAGTTCTGGCGAGCGACGCTCCTCAGTGCAGGAAACAGGACTAAGTGCGGTCTCGTCGGGGAGTTCTCCCACTGAAGCCCTGAATATAACCAGGATCCCGGTAGATAGCATGGTGTTTCTTGGCACAATGAGAGCTGGGGAATACTTGGCTAAATGTGCTCATTATGGGACTCTGTTCCCATTCGGTTAGATCGTACACAAAGTTATTTTATAGAACCACGTTTCCGTGGGCTAAAGAAATGTTAGAAGCATTTTATTATATTTTTTTTCGTTCAGCAAAAGATAGAAATAGGCACACGTTCATTTTCAAATATTCATTCGCTGGCACATTCGGCACAGTGGCTACACATTGAGTACAGCTTGGACCCAGTCTCCCATTATCCACCATTTTGGGGATGATTTTTTGCTGATTCAAACCTTAGATAAAGCGTCAGCTTTGAAATTGTTTTTTTCTGCAACATGTGTAATCTTTAAGTGATGAGGTTGCAAAAGTAGGCTCCAACAAAATAACCTTGCGTTGTGGGTTTTGAATTTTTCCACAAATGTTAGGGGTTTGTGACCTACGTAGACTAAGGTCCCTTTATATTCATTTTTGACATTTATTTCAAATTGCTTGAGAGCGAGTAGCAGCCTTTGGTCTAGGTGTTTCAGATGACAGGGCCTCTCTCCCCACCATTCAAAGAGCATTTGGGCGGAATCTTACTAGAAAATGGCAAAGTGCCGATCCTGGCGAGAAAAATAGAATGAATTGGCTGACTCTGTCGATGGGATTTCTCAAGGAATCTTGAACCTCTTAGAAACAAAGTGAGTGGCCTTAGTTAACACCATCACTTGGGCGAGGTGGGGGACTCTTAGAGCTGGGAGGCAGCTTCAAACAGATCGGGGAGTCATCTTTAAAGGGCGCTCAATCATTGCTGCAACCTAACGGTGCCCAGGCTACATTTCAGCGGTCTTTGCCTTTTCCGACCCCCTTTAAAGTCATCACCAGCAGATCCCCCCTCAATGTCAGCTGTCCTCCCCCCCACCCACCATCCAGATACACACCACTTCCTTGGGGCTCCCATTAGGGTCCCGTCCTGGCTTCGGGTCCAGATTCCATGAAGGGAAGGTCTGGAGAGAGTGCTCGCTAATGAAATGCTAAATAAATTTCCTGGGCTCCCACAGCATGATCGCACAACTTCACTGGTCGAGGGGGCAGGAGGATTGCAAAGACCCAATTACATTGGTGAGAATCATGGTTTTACTTCTCTCTGGGTTTTGAGCCCTGCCAACTTTCTAACTGGGGTTAAGGGATAGGCTCCTGACTTCAGAAGGTGGCTTCAGATGGGAGTTGCTCCACCCTGTTCTCCCTGCCCTCTTTCCGGCCCAATATCTAACTCTATTGAATTTAGGCCTTCAGACATGCAAGTTCAATCCTCCATGCAGCCTAAAAATGGAGGCTGGGTGGGAAACGACCCTTAACTGGCCAGTAATTGGCCCAGCGTAAAATCATTGCATGGTCGGGGTGTGTAGGAACCCAGACGGAATTCCGCCTTTTCAATTTAACGTTCCCCCCTCCACCCCACCTAAAAACCCAGTGGTGGGGGAGTGTAAAATTTTGACTCCAGAGTTTCTTTCTCACCTTCCCATGACCCAAAAAATGCTTTGGATAGGTTACGTGAGCTTCAGCGAACTTGTCTGTGAGGTTTAACACCAAATGAGCAGACTGCAACCTTCCAAATAGAGCTATTAGCTGGTTTAGGTGGTCTACCCATGTGTCACTGTATACAAGCAGATCATCCAGATATAAAACACATCTGAGCAGGCCAGCCGCAACCTGGTTCAGTAACCTTTGGAAGATGATTGAGGAATTTCGGAATTCGAATGAAATTGCTCAGTGTTGGAACAAACCACCTGGTGTGATGAAAGCCAATAATTCTTTAGCTCGGGGGATTAGGGAAATTTATACTATCCTTTTAAGAAGTTTATTTTTTATAATGTAAGTGGAGTTTCCTACTCTGTCAAATACTGTCTTCCAGGCAAACGATTGGGTACGAATCGACTCTGGTCACTGCATTAACTTTCTGTAATCAATGCAGTGCCTTGCTGAGCCATCAGGCTTGGATACAGGCACAACCAGAGAACTTCAGTTACTCGGGCTGACCTCAATCATGTGATACTCCAGAGGTACGGAATTTCCTCCTGAACCTGGGCCAATTTCTTCAGACTTTTACTTAATTGGAGGGATTTGTTCACATCACATTGGACTTGTTGGGCACTCAGTCTTGTCCTTAAAGGACTCTTTAAATGCTGCAGGCAGATTTGATGTATCTCCTTCCTGTTCTGCATCTAGATAAGCGAACGCAATGTCTAGCCTCCCGGGTATTTCAGTGTTGGCTAACTAGACAGCTGGGGGGGAGGCTCAATTTGGGAATCGTCCCTCTAACTCGCCCTTAATGTTGCTTTCACCCTCTTTTTTTCCTCACTGCCTATCATACCTGTACTTGTTTGTCCCCTTCCTGGATCTAATGCCGTGTTAACACGGTGACGTGGCACAGTCTTTGCTTTTTCTTGCCGTCTGGGGCATCAATGAAATAATTCACTTAGTCAATCCTCCTTACCACACTGTATGGGCAAATGAACTTGGGGTTGACCCTGTATTGGCCGTAACATTGACAAGTGGTCTCCTGGCTTAAATGTTCAAGCCCTGAAGTGTTTGTCTGTCTGCCTTTTCAAGATTTTTTGTGCACTTGAGCTACAGCACAGGCCCTTCTGAGCCACTCACAGAACAAGGACACACAATCTAATTAAGAAACCCCTTCCCTTTGTTCCAAAAGCCTCTCGTTGATTAGTCTAAGAGGACCTCTCACCTTCTGTCCATTTTAAGGGTCTAAAACTACTGGCCTCATTTGGTGAACCTATCACAGTAAAGTAGGAGGAATCCCAGCCCTTTATCCCAGTCATGAAATTAATCATGGCAGCATGCCATGATCATTGCTTTCGGGTCTGGTGGTACCATTCCAAAGCATCTTGTGATTGTGGGTGGTAGGCTGGGGACATTAGTCGGTTTTTCCCAGCTTACTGTGATCTTTTCAAAAATATTGTACAGAACATTTGTGCCCTGATCCGATTAGATTGTGATAGGCAGTCCATTTCAGGTTAAAAAAAAACTTAGTGAGCTCCTCAACCATTACTTTAGCTGAGATAGTCCTCAGGGGAATGATCTCTGGAAATCAGACAGCCACATCCATGGTGGTGAGAAGATATTGGTAACCTCCTCATGTTTTTAGTAGGAGTCCCACACAGTCCACCAATACTCTGCTGAATGGTTCCCCAAAGACTGGCATGGGAATTAGTGGAGCAGGTTTTAATGCAGATTGGGGCTTCCCCGCAACGTGATGCGTGTGGCAAGTTTTACAAATATCTGCCACTTCATTATGGAGGCGTGGCCAATAGATATGCTGGCTTATGCGGGCTTGAGTTTCTCGGATACCAATAAGTTCAGCCATGGGAATTTCCTGGTCAATCTGCAATATATCCCAGGTACCTCAAAAGGCACCACTACCTCTTGGACCATTGCCCACTTTTCATCCGTAGGCCAATGAGGAAGTTCGCCACTTCCTTCTTGAAACCTTGGGCGCGATTCTCCGACCCCCCACCGGGTCGGAGAATCGCCGGGGGCTGGCGTGAATCCCGCCCCCACCGTGTCCCGAATTCTCCGCCACCAGAGATTCGGCGGGGGCGGGAATCGCACCGCGCCAGTCGGCGGGCCCACCCCCGGTGATTCTCCGGCCCGCGATGGGCCAAAGTCCCGCCGCTGTCAACCCTCGCCAGCCGGCGTGGATTAAACCACCTTTTGAACGGCGGGACAAGGCGGCGCGGGCGGGCTCTGGGGTCCTGGGGGGGCGGGGAGCGATCTGGCCCCAGGGGGTGCCCCCATGGTGGCCTGGCCCATGATCGGGGCCCACCGATCCGCGGGCGGGCCTGTGCCGTGATGGCACTCTTTTTCTTCCGCGTTCGCCATGATCTTCACTATGGCAGAGGCGGAAGAGCCCCCCTCCCCTGCGCATGCACGGGGATGATGTCAGGGGATGATGTCAGCAGCCGCTGATGCTCCCGCGCATGCGCTGCCCGGCGAAGACCTTTTGGCGCCGGCTGGAGTGGTGCCATAGGCCTTTCCCGCCAGCCGACAGAGCGGAAACCACTCCGGCGCGGGGCTAGCCCCTCAAGGTGAGGGCTTGGCCCCTAAAGGTGCGGAGACTTCCCCACCTTTGGGGTGGCCCGACGCCGGAGTGGTTCCCGCCACTCCATTACGCCGGAACCCCCCGCCCCGCCGGGTAGGGGAGAATCCCGCCCCTGATTTTTTAAATAGCAGCACACTGGAACTCTCTCTGCTTCAATTTCAGTCCAGACAGTCTGTCCTAACATTTGGAACACTGGGTTAGCTTTGGAAGCCTTGACCAAGGAAGACCTGCTTCATACTTCCTTTGGGCCATGTACATTTCTGAAGAAAGTTCTGGATAGTCACACAGCAGAGATTACTGCCTGCAATATCGGTTCAGTCTCCTCTGTGGGGGCATATTTGGCAATGGATCAAGTTACTATGCAGTCAGAGAAAGAACCAGGAACCTTTTCCTCTAATTGCTTTGTCTCCCTAACCTTTCTCCGTCTCTTTATGACTACTAGGGAAGTTGCCACCATAGATCCGCCAGATCATTATCTAGGCGCAGGTCAATCCTGTCAATAGGTTAACTGCGAACAATCTCTCTGGTAACCTGTCCTGAAATGATGTCACAGTGCCAGGGTGCATGAGCCTCCCCCCCCCCCCGCCCACACACCACCACCTTCCCCCCCACCCCCCTCCCCCTCCCCCACCCCTCCCCTGAGTGCTGCACTCACCTGAGCTCCTTTGGGAGGTCTGCTTGCCAGGTGCATGCCTTTGGAGACTCGTCGGTGATGTGTTGGGTAGGCTGGGTCGATGTGGACTGCACTTGATGCAGTGTGGCGAGAGACAGACCTCCAACACTTGATAAGATGCAACACGATTTTATTTAACATCTAAACTATTATACATGTTCAACTGTGGGTTGACACTATGCTGTCTTAACTGGAGACCTGATACTAGCCTAACCAGACTTACCAGCTACCACATGGTGTTTGCACTGGCCAGCTCACTAACTCTGACTGTCTCAGATGCTGGGTCCCGAGAGAGCGGGAAAACTGGTGCCCTTTGGCTTTATAGTGGTCGTGTCCTGTCTGGTGATTGGCTGTTCTGTTCTGTGTGCTTACTGGTCATCCTGTGTGTCAATCACTGCCTGTCTGCACTCCATTGTATACATAGATGTATATTATGACAGTCGGCTTTCACGTTGTTCTACTGGGCGGCATGGTGGCATAGTGGTTATCACTACTGCCTCACAGCACCAGGGATCCAAGTTCAATTCCGTCCTTGGGTGACTCTCTGTGTGGAGTTTGCACTTTCTCCCAATGTCTGCGTGGGTTCCTCTGGGTGCTCCAGTTTATTTCCTCAGTCCAAAAATGTGCAGGGTTGGGGATAATTGCATCATGCATTTTCATCGACGAAAAATGAGATGTTGGTTTTTTGTGATATTTTCCACCCCCATCACCAAACCTGCCTGATGTGAACGGGAGTGGAAAGTCCCAGCCAATGTGTTGGGGACCTTCAAGAATTTGGTCAAATTCTACTGCACCTACAGTGGCGTGTTTACAGAGATTTACTTCTGGGGACAGAGCCACAGTCTTGTCCGCTTTGATTTCTGTCAGGGTGCTTTGCCCGCACTGGTCTGATGCATCCCAACAAAACCAACGGGTTTTCCCTTTAATTTCCAACAATCAGCTGGGAGGTGACCTGCTTTCTTACAATGGAAACACACAGGCTTTCGGGCATCACTCCTGTTCTCAACACCTTCCTTTTGGCCTGAGGAGGGACTCATGCATCTCCATTCTTACTTTCTCACCCATGCCTGATTATTCACTTTCACATTTTATCCTTTTGGGGATTTTGGAGGTACTAGGATATGGGTTTGGGGATAGACTCCTAATCATCAACCATAATTGCTGCTAGTCTGGCTTTGTAGGCCCTCTGTTCGTCAGCATCGGAATTCATGGAAAGGGGGAGTGAGTTTTAGACTTTCTCGAGGAGAATCACATCTCTGAGGTTTTCGTACCAGGAATATATCTTAAGCACCTATATCCATTGGTTGAAAAAAAGTCACTTACCCCTTTCGATCTCAATGCATGTGTGCTCAGGTTGATTCCAGGAACGTCCAAATGTTTTGTGATATACCTCTGGTACCAATCATATTCACTCAGGATGACATTTTTGGTAATCTCCTTGTTTGAAAAACTGTCCTCGGACAATAGAAAATAAATCAAATGGGGTCTTCCTATTAATCTGCTTTTCAGTAGAAAGGTCCAAACCTTCACTGGCCTCTTCAACCTCATTGCGAACTTTTTGAATGAAACAAAAAAAAATCTTCTTCATTAAACCTTGGTCCTAATTGCGAGTCCTGTAGAGCTCAATACTCATGTCGTGTTAGGTACTCTGGTATAACACTGGCTGAAATTGTATGCAGCATAGATCAAAAAGATACTCCAGACTTTGAAGTTAGTTCAATCAGGTTTATTGAACTAATAGCACAGTTAGCACAATTCTCTGTGAGTTCGACTCTCTGCTAACTTAAGTGTGGTTACTCTGACTGAACCAGACTAGCTCTTAGTCACGTAGTGGGGTGTGAGTTTGTAACAACACCCTTGACTGACTCTCTAGATGTTCATCACTGGAAAGAGTGGGGTGTGAGTGCCTCGTGTCTTTTATCGTCAGATCCCACCCCTGAGTGTCCTGCCTGCTTATTGGTCATGTCCTATTCTCTGTGTCCATTAGCTGCTTGTCTGTATATCATTATGTGTGTGTCCGCATATCATGACAACTCGGTCCTGAGTTCGCATCGATTGCCACACGACTGGTGTCTCCACTGCATACAGCCGACCTTTCCCTATCCAGTTCCATCTGTCTTAGTTCCCAGTCTGTTTGCTCCTTCATCTCCTTATCAAACCTTTCCCTCTGGAAGGCTTTATATCTCCCTCTTTCCTGGAATTCTCCCTCCTTCTTTCTTTCCTTGCTCTTACTTTATTTTTCCTGGAATTCCCTTTCTTCTTTTTCTTTTCTTTCCTGCCTTTCTCATTCCTCTTTTGTTGTGTGAAATTCTAAGCTCTAGATTCCGCTGCTCCTACTATATCTTTGCTTATGCCAGCCAGTCCATTTTTAGATTCCATGCACAACGCCTGTTCATAGAATCATGGAATTTACAGTGCAGAAGGGGCCACTTGGCCCATCGAGCCTGCACCAGTCCTTGGAAAGGGCACCTTACTTAAGCCCACACCTACACCCTATCCCCGTAACCCAGTAACCTCACCTATCCTTTTTGGACAGTAAGGGCAATTTAACATGACCAATCCACATAACCTGCGCATCTTTGGACTGGAGCACCCAGAGGAAACCCACGCAGAAACAGGGAGAACATGCAGACTTCGCACTGACAGTGACCCAAGCCGGGAATCAAACTCAGGTCCCTGGCACTGTGCTAACCACTGTGCTACCGTGCCACTCAGGTGTTCTTCAGGTTCAGTTAAAATGTGTGTGGCCAAACGTTTTAGGATTTCAGGTTTCCTAGTGTTTGGGCAAACATTCACTTCCAAATGTCTAGGTGCATTCTATAACTCTTCAAGTCTTTTAAACATGGCCCCACAATCTTTCAACAGGGAACACATCCCCGCAGTGATCCGCAGCCATTTTACACTCCAATGAGCATTGATTGGAGGGAGGCAGACTTCTGCCCCTCACTTGGGAGGACATCCCGTCTTTGAGAACTGTCAGCCAATCTGATTGGCCGGCAGATCTCAAGTCCCTCCATGAACAGTGCTGCAGTGGCTGGACGAGGCACTGCAAGAAGCTTCCTGAGCCTGTGTCCAGGGGACGATAAAAAAATATCAGGGGTCTGGACGGGGAGGGTAGGAAAGGCTTGGGGTGTTCTGAGGGGGGTGATTGGGAGATAGCATGGGATGGAGGTGGAGGGGAAGGGCTGGGTAGGGTGAACCGCAGGTCACTGAACCTTATTAGTCATGATTGAATGGCGGAGCAGACTTAATGGGCCACGCAGCCCAATTCTGCTCCTATGTCTTATGCTCTTATGGTCTTATGGTGGCCTCCAGTCAGAAAGGAGATTATGATGGAAGTACCTCCCACCTCTTTCCCAGCCATCACCACCCCCTTTCCGCCCAGGATCTAACTCCCTTTATTTCCAGCTTTCTCCACCCCCCTCTGGAGACTTCATCCAGCTCCGAAAGACATGCTTGTTAGATGAATTGGACATTCTGAATTCTCCCTCAGTGTACATGAACAGGTGCCATAGTATGGCGACTAGGGGATTTTCATAGTAACTTCATTGCAGTGTTAATAAGCTTATTTGTGACAGGAATAAAGATTATTATTATTATCATCTGCCAGCCTAGAAATTGAAGCAGGGCAGGAAAAGGCCCATAAATGGCCAGTAAGGACCTTGATTGGGGGAAGGACAAGCTTCCCCTTCAAGACCCTATCCAATCCAGCTTAAAATCACTACCACGTTGGGGCAGGCAGGAACCCGAAGGGAATCTACTTCAAGCAATTTTGCCCTCCACCCTGCCTCAGAACCCACCAGAGGGAAGGAGGACATAAAATTCTGGCCCAAGACAATTGATTCTGGTCTATGAAGGCCTTGTATATAAATATGTTAAGTATTCTGGCACTGTAAGCCACAAGAAAATCGGCATGGAAGCTCTTCAATACTTCTCGGGAAATTTGGTTTCCCGCTTCTAATTCCTCATTGTGTATGGGTCCTGTAGCCTATGTGAAGGAAGGGAAGTAACCCACAATTTCTGTGATGTTCAGGTGAGAAATGATAGAGTGACTCCCCTCTCTTTTGTGGGCAGCACGGTAGCACAAGTGGATAGCACTGTGGCTTCACAGCGCCAGGGTCCCAGGTTCGATCCCCGCTGGGTCACTGTCTGTGCGGAATCTGCACGTTCTCCCCGTGTCTGCATGAGTTTCCTCCGGGTGCTCCGGTTTCCACCCACAGTCCAAAAACATGCAGATTAGGTGGACTGGCCATGATAAATTCCCCTTAGCGACCAAAAACGTTAGGAGCGGTTATTGGGTTACAGGGATAGGGTGGAAGTGAGGGCTTAAGTGGGTCAGTGCAGACTCAATGAGCCAAATGGCCCCCTTCTGCATTGTATATTCTAAAGAATTTGCTTGTCAATTTAGTGAGTATCTAAACGATATAAGTGCTGTGACTATAAAAGACACAAAGACAGGTTTCCTTGTAACACACACATTGAAACGGTTCAAAGATGTTGGTGGATAATTACTGCCTTTTCTTCAGGAGTCAGTAGTTGTTGGGTTGATACTGAAGTCACTGCCAGTGACATGTGGATGGTCATTTGATGATTAGCAGAATGTTTTTTTATTTGTTCTTGCAATGTGGGGGTTGCCAACTAGGACAGCAATTTTTGTCCATCCATAATCGCCCTTGATAAGGAGTTGGTGAGCTGCCTTCTTGAACCGCTGCTGCCTATTTTGCGTAGGTAGTTCCGTTAGGAAGAGAGTTCAAGGGTTTTGACCTAGCAACAGAGAAAGAACGGCGATATATTTCCAAGTCAGGACTATGAATTGGAGATGAATTTGGCGGTGGCTATGTTCCAATGTGTCTGGATCCTTGTTCTTTGAGGAGGCAGAGGTTGCACTTTTGGAAGGTACTTTTGAAGGAGGCATGGGGAGTTGCTGCAGTGCATCTTGTAGATGGTGCGTGCAGCTGGACATGAACTTTGGTGATGGAGGGAGGGAATATTTAGGGCAGTGGATGGAGTACTGGTCAGACAGCCTGCGTTGTCTTAAATGGTGTCAAGTTTCTTGAATGTTGCTGGAGCTGGGCTCATCCAGGAAAGCGAAGGATACTCCATTACACTCCTGGGGCAAAATTCTCCCCAAATGGCGCAATGTCCGCCGACTGGTGCCCAAATCGGCGCCAATCAGATGGGCATCGCGCCGCCCCAAAGGTGCGGAATGCTCCGCATCTTTGGGGGCCGAGCCCCAACATTGAGGGGCAAGGCCGGCGCCGGAGGGATTTCCGCCCCGCCAGCTGGCGGAAACGGCGTTTGTTGCCCCGCCAGCCGGCGCAGAAATGACATGTCGGGGCGGCGCATGCGCGGGAGCGTCAGCGGCCGCTGACAGTTTCCCGCGCATGTGCAGTGGGGAGAGTCTCTTCCGCCTCTGCCATGGTGGAGACCGTGGCGGAGGCGGAAGGGAAAGAGTGCCCCCACGGCACAGGCCCGCCCGCGGATTGGTGGGCCCCGATCGCGGGCCAGGCCACTGTGGGGGCACCCCCCGGGGCCAGATCGCCCCGCGCCCCCCCCCAGGACCCCGGAGCCCGCCCACGCCGCCTTGTCCCGCCGGTAAATAGGTACTCTAATTTATGCAGGCGGGACAGGCAATTTCTCGGCGGGACTTCGGCCCATCCGGGCTGGAGACTCGAGCGGGGGGGCCCGCTAACTGGCGCGGCCCGATTCCCGCCCCTGCCGAATATCCGGTACCGGAGACTTCGGCAACCGGCAGGGGCGGGATTCACGGCGGCCAACGGCCATTCTCCGACCTGCTGGGGGGTCGGAGAATGACGCCCCTGAATTGTGCCGTGTACATGGTGGACAGACATTGGAGAATCCCACCGTACATGTCTGCTCAAGCTATGATTAAGAGGTTAACAGTTAGTCAGGCTGTGACACCACCCATAGGAGGGGCTGGGTCTGCTTTTAGTTTTTGTTTCTCATCCCTGCCCTATGTCTATTTTTGTTTCATTTTCGTCTTCTGCTTTGGGTTCTGAGGAAATGAGTGTTGTTTCACAGACTGATTTCTGAAAGCTTCTCTCCAAGCATTTTGGGAATAAATCTGTAAGCCACAAAGTGCTAACTTTGTTAATAAGAGGCATTTGACCTGTATGTATATTTTGCTTAATTGAAATTTTATAAGTAGATGGAAAAGTAAGCTCAAAGACCTTTTTTTATTTTTTCTCTAAGAACTGTTTAACTGTTAATTGAAAAGCTATTTTTTTCCTTGAGTGTTAATGGGGTTAATCCTGTGGTAATAATAAATTTGTTTTAATACAAAATATCCCTGTTTGTCAGTGGCATCACTCCTGGAGGTAAAGAATCCTTTCCTCACAGTTTACAAATTGAAAAATTGTTGGGGTCTCTCACCCAGTTTCCCAATATAAATTGGGGGTCTGGTCCGGTACCCTAACAGGTTTAAGATGTAACCTTTATGGCACGGCAGACATTGCAAGGGAGAAGCAGTAGCATGCTGAAGTTAAATCAGAGAGGAGTAGAATTATGGAACAAAAGTAGGGAAATGGAATTAATTGTACTACATTTCTAAACAGCTAGTATGAGCACAATGGGCCGAACAGTCTTATTCCATGCTGCATGATTCTAGGAATCAATGACTCTAAGAGGTGCAGACGACATTACAGGTGTAAAAGTAAAATTACAGCTTTCAATTTCAACCCAACCAGCCCATTAGCTTATTTTTACAGCCTTATCAACCTGAAGTTCTGCCTTTTATGTCCTTTGAACCTGTATCGCCAAATCCCTCTGCTTTTCAAAAGCACCAAGTCTACTTTCATTCAGAACGTAATTACTATGTTATTTTTCTCAGCAAAATTTATCATCTTCCCCTTACTGACAATGATCAGTCCCAAACATTTTTAGCCCATTCCACCACCGTATCAATATCCCTTTGCAGCTTTGTCTGGTCTTCTAAACAATTAACTGTAACTCTTCTTTAGGAATCATCTGCAAATTTCATTAACATAGACAGCAAACAGATGTGGTCCCAGAACTGAATCATGTAGGGCACCACTATGAAATTCCAACTGCTCTGAAAAATTTCAATCAAGTCATACTCCATTTTCTCCCTTCCAACCAACTTTTAATTCAGTTTGACACAGTCCCTCTCATTCCTTGCCTTCACAAACCCTCCCTGCATCATGTATTGCTCCTATTACAAATATAACCCCTCCATGTTTATTCAGATGGAGAAAGTGAGGAGTTTTAGTAAAGAGAGGCCAGAATTTTACATTGCTCACGCGGAAGCACAGCCGACCTGGAAGCCCAAACGCCAGCTTGCACGACATTCCAGTCGTTTTCAGCGTTTTTCCATCGCACTTTATTTTTTTATCGGTCTGCAGCTTCCAGGGACTACTCCACAGTGGTTGGCCTCCTCAGGGAGACCATTAGAAGCGCCAGCCTTTCTTCCCTTTCCTTGGTGCTTGCCCTCTTCTCGCCCTTCCCAGCAGCACCGAGCCTTACTCAGCTCGTGTTGCATGATGGCTGCCCGATAATTGGCTAGACCGCGTGAAATTACGTTCCAGGCCAATCACAGCTCCTCGAGGATCATGGCGACCCACACAAGATGATGACACCCACTGAGACTCGGTACAATGAGGCTCATGCGTCTGCACATGCGTAGGTCAAGCAGACGATAGGCCTGCTAAAGATACACTTCCAGTGTCTGGACTGGTCAGACAGAGCCCTCCAGTAGTGTCCTCGTACAGTGCCCCGCATCATCATGGTGCGCTCTGCACAAACTTGCACTGCAACGGGGCAGGTTGCTGGATGAGAAAGAGATGCAGGTGTGCCACGTGTCCTCTGATGAGGGAGGTGAGGGACAACCACCGGAGGAAGAATCTCAGGCAATGACAAGGACTCGAATGGGGTGTAGAGCTCGGGACGCCCTGATCGCCTGTTGATTTGAGAAGAACCGAGCTAGGGTGGCCAGATTTGTCCCCCCATGATGTTTGAGATCATCACATTTCTCCTCAGCCAGTGGAAGATCATTGTCTTCATCACTCCTTTAATGGGCAGGGCTCGAGATCGAATGATGCAGGAGAATGATGATGATTTGCAGTGAGGACAGAGAAATGCTCCACTTATTCTCTGCAACTGTCGGACTCCTCCCTGACAGCCACGTGAGCGTGATCTGCCATTGCACAGGATGATCTGGTGGTGATGACACATGTTAGCTGCTACTGCCTCCTCTGAGATAAGGAGTCCCGGTGTGTGTCTCCACCAACTGAGGAGGTGGACAGACTCTCACAGTTTTCAGCAGATGTCTTCCTCACGTTGAAGGAATGCTGGTTGGTATGAGAGGCTTGAGCGATGTTCGGGGTGGGGGGGGGGGGGGGGGGGGCTGCCTGAGTGGGGGGATTACCAGGACCATCTCGACACAGTGGGAGGGGGGAAGACCATTGAGCTTCCATTCTCTGAGGGAAAATGGAGGATGCACCAAACTTGTGCAGGGGTTGCCAGAGCATTCCACAATGAAGTGAGAGCGGGGAGGCATTTTATGGGTGATCAACATGACATTTATTTCACTAAATGGTTCGAACACCCGTAACTTCTCTCTACTCATGCCCAGGTTCACCCGTGCCCACTCTGTAACTATTGTTTCTTTGTTTTCCTCAACCTCCCGCTCCATCTAGGCGTATTCCCAGGATCAACAGCTGGGGATGAGGCAGCTGCTGATTTCTTGCTGCCTGAGGTGACCTTGGCTGGCGTCCCCTGGAGAACCAGGACTTTGAGGGTCCGGCCTGCTTTCGGGAAACGGGTGTGTTGTAGTGCAGATGCTACCCTTGATGTGTTGGCCTTGTTGCCTCGGAGTGATGGCAGCATCTCCTCAGACAGAAGATGATTGGACTCCTCCAGTCGGCCTTGCAGTCTTCGGGGGAGGCTGACATCCCTTCCTGATATTCATGACTTTGCCTTTATAGCCCCAGCAGCTCTGGGATGACCAGACTCAGGGGCACATCATCTGACTGGGGCCGAGCTGAGTCCTGGGATTCAGAATTCCTTTCAGTGCCAGATCTCCGGGATGACCCTGCCTCCACCTGCTGTGGGAATTCAGCTGTGACGTACTCACCAGTGAGTGACCCAGAAGTCTGCCTACTAGTTAATCCCACCGAGGTGTGAATATCTGCTCTGATGTAGGGTGCAGGTGACAGCAGTGACCCCTCCTCGATTCTTGTCTCCGAGATGTCTCCCTCGGAGTTGCTTGGGTCTGTGGTGTCCAGGGGGAGCAAGGCTGGTCGACTGATTGACCTGCAAGGGAAAGTAGGTGGCATTCGTGCATCACAGAGACTGACTGAGAGAGGAAAGTTAACTCACGTAAGGCTTGTGCCATGGCTGGATGTATTGAGAGTTCTCATTGTTGTCTCTTGCCCCCCACTGTGCCCTCTACACAGATGTGGCTGTGCCCCTCACTGGCCAGCTCAAGGGCTCTTTCATCAATCGGGGTTGTCGTCTTGAGCTCGGTCATGACTCCAGCAGGCTGTCGGCGGTTGTCCTCAGGTCTGTCTGCAATGAGGCAGATAGGAGTGTGCAGTCGTGCCACGTCAGATGGTAATGACATCTGGCATGCATGGGAAGTGAGTGGGAGTGGGGACGTGAGTAGGGCAATGGGGTGTGCGGACTGGGGGTGAAGGCCGCATAATGTGATTGGGAGAGAGATCACTGTGGAGGTCATAGAATCATAGAATTTACAGTACAGAAGGAGGCCATTCGGCCCATTGAGTCTGCGCCAGCTCTTGGAAAGAGCACCCTACTTAAGCCCACGCCTCCACCCTATCCCCGTAACCCAGTAACCCCACCTAGCCTTTTTTGGACACTAAGGGCAATTTATCATGGCCAATCCACCTAACCTGCACATCTTTGGACTGCGGGAGGAAACCGGAGCACCCGAAGGAAACCCGCGCAGACATGGGGAGAATATGCAGACTCTGCACAGACAATGACCCAAGCCGGGAATCGAACCTGGGACCCTGGAGCAGTGAAGCAACTGTGCTAACCACTGTGCTATCGAGCTGCCCACTTGTGTGAGGGGTATGTTAAGGGGTGCAATGGGATACATGAGGAGACTTTCTTACCCTGGCTGCACGAACAAGGTCATTAATCTTCTTCTAACACTGTAGCCCCTACTCTTATGGAACGAGCTGGCACTCACTATCACGGCCACATATTCCGAGGCGGGGTTGTGGTGACCTTGCTTGCAGATCGGGGGAGAGGATGTTATGCCTCTGCACCACTCTATCCAGATGTTTGATGGGTGCTCCCTCACTGGAATGTGGTGCAGTCTCCCCGGCAGCCAACCCCCGACTGGACTTGGGACAAATATTGGGGAAGCATTTAAAAGGAGCGCCTCACTAATGGCAGAGATTAAGTTCTGCTGAACCGGTCGAATCAGAGGAAAGCTGCCACGAAAGGTATGCAACTCAGAAAATATATTTCTTCAGTGGCTGAATATTTGGTGATTTTTCTCACCAGCGACACCGGCGGGTTTCTCTCTGGTTTTGTCGCCGAGACCAGCATTTGGAGGGCGAATTTGCACTCGCATTTGCCATTAATGAGAATGGCAACGTGGGTGCAAAGTACCAGGAGAAACGGGAAATTAGCCGCCTATTTTTACTGCCCTCGCCAGTGACATAACGATGATCCTACCCGGCGAAGGTGGGAACCTCATTTAGGGCAGCACGGTAGCACAAGTGGATAGGGTCAGGGTCCCAGGTTCGATCCCCGCTGGGTCATTGTCTGTGCGGAGTTTGCACGTTCCCCCGTGTCTGCGTGGGGTTCCTCCGGGTGCTCCGGTTTCCTCCCACTGTCCAAAGACGTGCAGGTTAGGTGGATTGGCCATGCTAAATTGCCCTTAGTGTCTAAAATGGTTCGGAGGGGTTATTGGGTTACGGGAATAGGATGGAAGTGGGGGCTTAATGTGGGTCGGTGCAGACTCGATGGGCTGAATGGCCTCCTTCTGCATTGTATGTTCTATGTCTATGTCTAAATACATTTTAATGAATCTACATATTATTAAAGGTCCAACCCATCACATGACTCCCCCCTCACCGAATATTCAAACTCACAAACGTGACGTCACATTAGCAAGGTTCGCAACAGCTTTATAAAGATGGGAAAGAGTCAAGGGGATCCCAGGGACCCCTGGTGGGAGAGGGACATGCATGGGCAGTACCCTGGCACTGCCCCATGGAACATGCTGGCACTGTCAGCCTGTGCCAACCTGACAGTGTCAGCCTGTACCAACCTGGCAGTGTCAGCCTATCCCAACCTGTTACAAGGGAAGTGCCAAGGCTATGCCCTCTAGGTAGCCCAATTGGGGGAATTCCCGTTATGTGTGGTGGGGGAGAGAGTGCTGAGGTCTTTGAAGTGGGGGACTCGGCAGTGGCGGGGGAGTGGTCAGCCACATGTGGGACCTGGCATTGAGGGTGTGCCTGGTAGTGAGGGGGAGAAGCAGTAATACTGCCATGGTGGTTGTGGGGGGGGGGGGGGGCAGCGGCGGCGCGGGAGAGCCCCCCAATAATAGAGGGGGGAGAGCCCTCGATGATTGTCTCGTTGTGCAGTGGAGGGATGGGGGAAGAGCTCCCTAAAATTGTGCCATTGGGGGAGAGAGCCCTGGAAACCTTTGTGGTGGGGGCTGGGGGGGTGTTTAACCTCAGTGCACCATTTAAATATGGCACCCTGATCTCTGTGGAGCTGGTCTTGCCAGTTCTATCAGGCTCCGCCAGATTGACAGTGTAACCCCCCCTGAATTTTCTTCCATCAGAGAGGCTCCTAACCTAGTCTGAAAAGCTGGCAGAGCACCTGGAGAGATACCCGCCCCTTTTCAGTCAGAGCCTCACTATCTGACAAATAATGAGAAAATCCCGCCCTTAAAAAAAATATCAGAAAGTTCTGCCCATAGAAAAGTTTTGATCTTTTAAATAATTGTAAACCGTTCACTTTGCTCATGCAATACATCCATTTTACCATTGATATATTTTGTAATTATCCTTTCCTCATTATTCTTTTCTCTAACCTACTCTCTGTATTTACCCTTGGGTGGGACTATCCGTCCCTCCATCGCGTGTTTTGCAGCGGTGGAGAAGGCCCACCATTGGCCAACGACTTGGAATCATAGAATTTACAGTGCAGAAGGAGGCCATTTGGCCCATCGAGTCTGCACCGGCTCTTGGAAAGAGCACCCTACCCAAACCCACACCCCCACCCTATCCCCATAACCCTGTAACCCCACCCAACACTGAGGGCAATTTTGGACACCAAGGGCAATTTAGCATGGCCAGTCTACCTAACCTGCACATCTTTGGCCTGTGGGCGGAAACCCACGCATACACGGGGAGAACGTGCAGACTCTGCACAGACAGTGACCCAAGCCGGGAATCGAACCTGGGATCCTGCAGCTGTGAAGCAATTGTGCTAATCACTATGCTACCGTGATCTTCCAGCCCCGCCAGCGGGAAGGGTCGTAAAATTCCACCTCATGTACTCTTCTCCCCGTATCTGACTGCTGCACTTTATAGTATTCCTTTACTCCATATACCTCTTACATTCGCGTTATCTGCATGACTATTATCCTCATCTACTTCTGACTTCATCACCAGGTACTCGTTAGCTTAATATTTCCTGAGGCCCCCTCTTCCACAGTTGCAGGATAGATCCCAGCTGTCCAGGATTCAGTTCATAGCCAAACAAATTGGAATGCCTCCTCTTGACATCACATTAGCTTTAGCTATGCATTGATCTCCCAAATATTCTTGTCCTTTCCTACTCTAGCACCAAAGTCATCTTCATGTTACTAGATGTGAGGCTTCATTTCTAAACTTGTTTCTTAAGATGCATTTTTACCCACATCATTAACTGCTACATAGGCCACAAGAACTATTTTCTTCCCCACATCTTGAACAATCTGTTCCAGTTCTGTAACATGTCCTTACCCTGTGAGGTCCAGTGAGGCAACAACGAACCTTGAACTGTTAGTCCCAACTGCCAAAGATCATGGCAGCTTATCCAACTCCTGAATCTCCTATCACGACTGTGTTTTAATATTCTCTGCATTTTTAAAACTTTTTTTCCAATTAACGGGCAGTTTAGTGTGGCTAATCCACCTACCCTGCACACCTTTGGGTTGTGGGGGTGAGACTCACGCAGACACAGGAAAATGCACAAACTCCACATGGACATTGATCTGGGGTCGGTATCAAACCTGGGTCCTCAACGCCATGAGGCAGCAGTGCTAACCACTGCACCACCTATACTCACTACTTTTTATAGTTACTACTTATCCCTTTGTTTGGAAACCATCAGTTACCAAATGATATGTAGAGTTTTTCGAAGACTTTGAATGAAATGAAAATCGCTTATTGTCACGAGTAGGCTTCAATGAAGTTACTGTCAAAAGCCCCTAGTCGCCACATTCTGGCGCCTGTTCGGGGAGGCTGGTACGGGAATCGAACAGTGCTGCTGGTCTGCCTTGGTCTGCTTTAAAAGCCAGCAATTTAGCCCAGTGAGCTAAACCAGCCCGAGATACAGCCCTTTAAACATGGGGATGGTAAAGCTGCTAAGTAGGCATTGCATATCAGGATAAGAACTTGTGTTAATTGACTAGCAAATTGTAATAAAAAAAGGTATTAGGTATTAGAAATATGAATTTGATGAGATTATGTTTTGGGACTGTCTCTTTAATTTAGGATACTATGGAGCAATTCTGTCTCACAACAAACCTGGATAGATTGGTTGTTAAAGGTGTGAGATATTCACACCTTTATTGGATAGTTTATTAGCATTTCTTCCTGGATACATGGACCATATGATTCACATAAAAACATAGGAAATAGGAGCAAAAGTGAGGCATTTGGCCACTCGAGTATGCTCCGCCATTTAAATACATCATGGCTGAACTGCAGGTCAAACATCATTTTCTTTCATTATCCCCCGATCGCTTGATATCTTTACTGTCTAGAAACATGTTGATCTCTGTCTTGAACATACTCACTGACTGACCCTTCACTCTGCCATAGAGAATTCCAAAGATTTACTGCACTCTAAGTGGAAAAATATCTACTCATCTGAGTCCTAAACTGTTCCCGCTCAAAGGATCGGGAAAGAGAGGGCACAGATTGAAAGTGATTTGAAAAAGAAACAAATGTGATGTGAGAAACGTTTTTTTTCGCACAGTGACTGGTTCGGGTCTAGAATACACTGCCTGGAAGTGTGGTGCAGGCAGGTTCAATCGAGGTATTCAAGAAGGCATTAGATGATTTTTTGATCAGAAACAATGGGCAGGGTTACGGAGTAAAGGCAAGGGGAAACTCATAATGCTCATTCGAAGAGCCAGTGAGGACTTGGTGGTCTGAATGGACTCCTTCTGCACCGTAACAATTGGGTGGCGACTCCGAGGTTTTCACTGAAATGGCCAATTAGTGGCTGGAGGGCATACTCGTCATCCAATTAAGGACAGTGGGTAGGCTCTCAAAACTGGAGGGCCAACAGGAGGACCTCCACCTTGGAAGGAGCTGCAGCATGCAAGTTCAGAGAGAAAGAGAGAGAGAGCACCACTATCTTAAAATTCCCTCTCCCCAACTTCTGACACTTCCCAATTTGTAAATGGCCACAGCTCTTGGGACACACGCGTGGAGAGGGAAGACTTCAATTTCAGTTGCTCTGTGTTCAATAGCTTTGCTTGGCCATTAATATATACAAATTTGCTTTTCTGCCCCAAATATCACCTCCAGAAAAATGGCCCTTGGATGACACGATGATGAAAAATCAATAAGCCAACGACAGGATTTTCACACCTTCCTGTCTCCATACTCCCCCCACAGGGAGGCAGAAATTCTTCCCTCCATGTACTTGACAAGGCCATACATATTTAATAATATTCAAATAGCTTATGATGTTCCCAGGGCTTTGTTATTTTGATACAGCATTTGATACCGGATTTAATTTCATGCATTCTTTCTGCAAACCCATCACAAAATTCCTACAGTATTTTATTGGAGAGATGAAGTGCTACATAATACATATCTGGAAGTCTATCTCCTCGGCACATCTCTTCACTCTCTCCCCACCAGTGAACCAGGAGATACAATTTTGTTTAGTAATGCAATATGCCAAGGTAACGGCTTCTCCGCACAATTTTAATATGTTCTTTTGTATAAATTCATATAGGGTGCATAAATCAACTATGCCTCCACTGTTACTGAACCACCGCATACCACAAATGATTAAGGAATCAGTTCTTGCATGCTGTTCTTGAGTCACTTGGACATGGTCCGCAACATGACAAACAAAACTCCTGACAACGGTAGCAGGCTGTAAGTGGCTGACTGCTCGCTGTGCCATTTTATTTCTGGGAAACAGAGCAATCAGAAAGAATTTGCTGGAAAACAGTGGGGGTTCAAAATTCAGCCAATCTGGCAGTTTTGTTGGTTTTCTTATTATGTGTAATTCAGGCATCATTTTCCTCTAAAAATCGTGTAGAATGCAGAGTCAACCAGGACCTGTGGAAGTTCTATTGTATTATCCTACAGCTAGCTCAGTTTCAGCTTTCCCCCCAATCTTTACTCATTATTTTCTGAAAATTGTATAAAACCTTGGGACTGCAAATGCAATATATCCTTTTTATCTATAATATAGGAATAACTATTCTCATTGAAATTATGTCTCTCCCTCCTCCAATTATTCTGCATATTATGCTCTGCTCCTCGCAGTGACCCACTCACAATCCATCCCCGGCTCAGAAATCCCAGTCAAACAATTTATTCTCAGCCTTCTGTCAATGCCACTTGAGGAGGTACATGAGGTAAACATGACTTCACTTATTCTTCGATTGCTTTGTCCCACCCTTTCCCATCAGAGTCGGGTTTGGGGACAGACGGGATAGGAAAGTCCTGGGGAGTGATGTTGGGTCAAGATCCTGTCACGATCCTACTCTTCCTTTGGCAAAAATGGATGCCTCACCTCGCCCAACCTCCCTAATCGGCTTGCGAACGCAGGGGCAGGATGACAATCAGTTTGTTTTACTAAACAGCACCTTCCAGTTGAGAAAGTCTGGTTCCCAACTCAAAGTTGGCCCCACCGTGGAGGCTGGGACGAAAATAAAAAGATTCCACCCCCACCTCACCCCCCCAAATGTTTGTGCTGAACACTTTCTGCAGACTGCCTGGCAAAGTGTGGTAGTACCAGGTATTGCGGTACCTAAGAGGTGGATGACCATTGGTTAGACCCAGGAGTCTACCATTGGCTGTTGTACATAGCTCTGCCCTAAGAGCCGGAGTATAAGAACCGGTGCGTTCCCAGCAGCCTTCACTTTCTGTATCGAAGCTGCTGGGGAAGAGTTCTAGCAAATTAAAGCCTTCAGTTATGAATCACTTCATCTTGAGAGTAATTGATTGCACATCACAAAGGCTGCCATTTATGTCTACGCTGAATTAAATGTTAACCGGCCCGCGAACATTGCACAGAATAGCATGCAATCTCATAAACTCAGGTGCAATACTTGGTGCAGATCCCACAATGTGAGTACACAGTTTACTTTGTCTTTTTATCATCTCCCTATTTTACAGCATTTTCCCTCCCCGCCCCTTTTTATCTTTCCTTTGGTTAAATCACCAAACTCCAAGTACGCCCCTTGACAGTCAGTCAGTTCCTTGACTGACTGACCAGAAGTCAGGTTGAAAAATGTTGAACGAGGCCCCATTCAATGTTGTTCTAGCACCAACCACGCCCCCCCCCCCCCCCCCGCCCCCGTCCCCCACACCGCACCACCACCACCTTTATCCCAAACAATCCAATCTCGATTGTGGGATAATCCCCTTAGAAAGTTAAATTGTAACTGTCAATTTTTTACACCCAGTTCCAGTTTGGAGACCAATACTGGAATAGTGACAAAACCAAGGTGCTAGAAATATGCAGTTGACAGGCCAGCAGCTGAGAAGTGTGAAGGAAGATTAATGTTTCATGTGGTTAACCTTTGATAAGAAAGCTGTCAGTACAGTCGCTCGCTGAAAAGTTAATCTGTTTTCTTCTCTCTTCCTCAAATGTTGACTGATTTACTGTGCACTTGCAACACTCCTTGCTTTGATTTCAGTTTGCCAGAATTTGTACCTATCCCCCTTTATAACTGGGCATTGTAACTGCCAATCATTTTCTCAATCCAAACCTCAATGCTCCAATTTTGCTAACAAGGTTTCAAAGCATCGCTGCTTTTAAAACAGCTACTCGTAAGAATTTTGACCATGTCTTCGTGGTACAAGAAGTTATTGTACAGTTCACGCTTACAGTTATGTATGAAAAAACACAGCCACTTATAATGTTCCCCCCAAAATTAAGTCCATCCTTCAGAACCTATCACAATAATAAACAGCATACCTCAATCACGGTAATGTGGAAAACAATGCTTCAAATAAATAAAGTGAAGCATTTCATGCTTACAATTAGTTTCATTAAATTGATGTTTCAGCTAAAAAATAGCTAATTTATCCATCCAAAATTCAAGGTAATGTAACAATGTCACATACATGAATTATGTGCTCTGTGTTACTGGCTTAATGAATAAAAATCTCTTGTGGATTTTAATGGCTCCAATATTCTTACTATATGGAAATCAAGTACAAATATTGGGGTTTATTAGCTATTAAATCAACACAAACCAGTTAAATACACAGATAACATTTAAACAAAATGTGTACACTAATTGTTTTCTGCATGCTTTCAACACAATCTATGCACAGGTGGACTTAAGTGATAAAACCACACATTGGTTTCCCAAATCATGGCATGCTATTGTGTAATCTAAAATTGGTCATAAACTTTTGATGCACTTTCTACAAACACGGGAGTTGTATATGCAACATATATAAATTAAATCAATATATGGCTGTTTTTTAAAAGATTCATTTGATCAACAATGTAGCATTTAATTTCCCCTTTTCCATTAAATGATGTTAAAATCTCACCGTACGTTAATTGTTGTTCCACATAAACCATCAGATTTTTGAGTACTTTTTATGTCATCCCTATATGTTCAGATCGAACTTTGCTTTATAAAATGTCATGCCCTCTCACATACAAACAACTTTTGTCCTTTGTAAACTCTCTTTGGAGTTTCCAAGCACAATGCATTTTAACATTTCTATGGCAAGTTAAAGCAACAAATGGGACTCAACTTCAACCCACCTTTTTCTGTGTGGTACAGAGAATCGCAAGCATGACTGTTCGTTTTAGAGCATCAATTACTCCAAATGAAATAATTAAAACTCCAGACAAAAGTCACCAGTGAATTTCGTAAAAGCCAATTTATTTCTCCATTTCAGCAGTAACAGATTTCATACACATCGCTTAATCACAATCAGATTTTAATTATTGGAGAACCCTCAATATACAAAATGATCCTTTGTTTTTCTATTAATATTATGTGGAATTATGTGCACCTTTGATTTGTTTGGAAAGTCTTTCAAAAAGCTTGAAATCTGATAATAGAGTCCATAAGAACAAACGTTACAATACTAAAAGGCAAATTTCAATTCTAAAGAATTAGTTGCTCAGATTTAATGGCATCTATTGGGTGGGCAAAAATAAAATGAGCAAAAATGCAAAAGAGAAGTTGCACTATGGGACATAAGAGCATAGGAACAGAAGTAGGCCGTTCGGCCCTTTGACCCCACTCTGCCATTCAATAAGATCATGGCTGATCTGGTTATAGTTTCAACTCCACTTTGCTGTCTGCCCCCCATAGCCCTTGACTCCCTGGTCTATCAAAAATCTGCTTTGCTCTGCCTTGAATAAAGTCAATGGCTGAGCCTCCACTGCTCTCTGGGGAAGAGAATTCCACGTGCTAACAACCACCTGAGAGAAAATAATTCTCCTCGTCTCAGTCTTAAAATGGAGACCTTGTATTCTCAAACTATGTCCCCCTCGTTCTAATCTCACCAACAAGACCTCTCAGGGTCTTATATACTTCAATAAGATCATTTCTCATTTTTCTAAACTCCAATGGCGGATATATTCCATTCCCCCCCCCCACCACGGGAATCGTCATGGGCGTGACGGAGAATTTGGCGGACAAACTAAAAGCATATTGACCTCGGGTGGGAATTTCCAGTAAAATCCCACCCAATGGGTGTAGGCCCAACAAGTTCAACCTTTCTTTATAGGGTGAGCCCACCATCGCAGGATTGTGTCAGGTGAATCTTCTCTGTATTGCTTTTAACATATTATTTTTCAAATAAGGAGACCTAAACTGTACACAATATTCCAGATGAGGTCTCACCGAGGCCCTGTGCAGCTGCAGTTAAACTTTGCTACTTTTATATTCCATTCCCCTTGCAATAAATGATAACATTTCATTTGCCTTCCGAATCCTGCAGATTAACTTTTTGTGATTCATGTACCAGGGCACCCAGGTCCTTCTGTACCACAAAGTTCTGCAATCTCTTTTCTTTTAAATAATGCACTGCTTTTCCTCCTGCCAAAGCGAAGAAATTCACATTTACCCATATTATACTTCTCCTGCCAGTTTTTTCCCCATTGCTTAACCTGTCTATATCCCTTTGCAGTCTCCCTACCGCCTCTTCACAACTTGCCTTCCTACCTATTTTGGTGTTGTTGGCAAATGTAATTACCATACATTCAATCCTTTCATCCAAATAATTGCAGTAGTTTGGAAAGAGTTAAGGACGCAACATTGATCCATGTGGCATTTCATTAGTTATAACTTGCCAACCTGTAAAAGACTCATTTATCTCTACCCTCTGCTTCCTGTTAGCTAACCAATCTTTTATCATGCTAATGTGTTACACCCAACGCCATGTTCTCGTACCTTATGAAGTAATAATTGACGTGGAAATTCAAGTACACCACAGTCAGAATTCTCTGGTCATTTGCTGATGGCGGTATTCTCTGGTCCCATTGGCAATGCAGCCCCGCCTGTGAGTTTCCCGGTGGAGTAGGATGGCTTCAATGGGTTTTCCCATCGGCAGCGGCGGGAGCAGAGAATTCCACCACCAGCGAATGGTGCGCGCATCCCACTGCCGAGAAACACATGGCTGGAGGGTCAGAGACTCAGGCCCTACATCTACAGGTTTTCCATCATCCACTTGGAATATCCCTTTCTCAAAATATTTTAATAAATTAGTTAAACATGATTTACCTTTCACAAAGCCAAGTTGATTCTTCTTGATCCCATTATGATTTTCCAGTATCCGGCTACAAGAACATAAGAACATAAGAACTAGGAACAGGAGTAGGCCACCTGGCCCCTCAAGCCTGCTCCGCCATTCAATGAGATCATGGCTGATCTTTCTTAATAATTGATTCTCATAATTTCAAAGATGTGAGGCTAACTGGCCTATACTTTCCTGCTTTCTGTCTCCCTCCTTTCTTGAATAAAAGTGTTACATTTTCCAATCTACTGGGCAACTTCCAGAATCTAAGGAAATTTGGAAGATTATAATAAATGCATCTATTACCGATGCTGCCACTTCTTTTAAGACCTTAGGATGCAGGCCATCTGGTCCTGGGGACTTGTCAGACTTTAGGTCGAATAGTTTCTTCGGCATCTTTTCCCTAGTGATGGTGATTGTTTTAGGTTCCTCTCGACCGTTCATCTTTCAATTTTTGGCATCTTTGGTTAAACAGAAACATTTCTAAGTGTAATTTTGGGCATGTTTGGTGGGGTGTTCCTCGATGGCAAGATTGCGGCCTGTATTCAATGGCAATTAATGCCGAAAATGAACCCACACGAGCTTCTCACCATTACTCTCTGTCTTGCCATCTAATCTGCCGCTAACATGGGGTAGCTGTTTATAAATGCTCCCTCACGGACTTCCGGGTGCGGCGATGACCAGCTGAGTCGCACGTTTCGGCAGCTCCCTGTGAAACGGACTTTTGGGCTCTTGATAGGAGCCCCAACGGCAATTTTGACGGCTAAAAACACTGTGCGGTAAACCAGAAGGGAATCCCCCCTGGATACGGATGGAAAAAGGAGGAGAGAGTGGCCAGATTGCAGTGGATCCTTTAGAACAGCGGCAAGGAAGGCAAGCAAAAACCAAGATGGCGTCGGAAGGTGGCAGTTTAACATGGGGCCCTGAACAACAAGAGTTCTTGAAATGCTGTGTGGAAGAGATCAAAAAGGAAATGAAGAAAGAGCTGTTGGCCCCGATACTACAGGCAATCGAAGGGCTAAAGGAGGAACAAAAGACCCAGGAGCGGGAGCTTCGGGTCGTGAAGGCAAAGGCAGCCGAGAATGAGGACGATATACAGGGCCTGGTGGTGAAGACGGAGACGCAGGAGGCACATCAGAAACGATGTGTGGAAAGGCTGGAGGCACTGGAAAACAACGCAAGGAGGAACAACCTGAGGATTCTTGGTCGTCCTGAAGGTGTGGAGGGAGCGGACGTCGAGGCATATGTGAGCATGATGCTGCACTCGTTAATGGGAGCGGAGGCCCCAGCGGGTCCGTTGGAGGTGGAGGGAGCATACCGAGTGATGGCGCGAGGACCGAGAGCAGGAGAAATTCCCAGAGCCATAGTGGTGAGATTCCTCCGTTTTAAGGATAGAGAAATGGTCCTTAGATGGGCGAAGAAAACTCGGAGCAGTAAATGGGAGAACGCGGTGATCCGCGTTTATCAAGACTGGAGTGCGGAGGTGGCGAGAAGGAGGGCGAGCTTTAATCGGGCCCAGGCGGTGCTTCATAAAAAGAAGATAAAATTTGGAATGCTGCAACCGGCAAGACTGTGGGTCACATATCGAGGGAGGCACCACGACTTTGAGACGGCGGATGAAGCGTGGACTTTTATTGTGGAAGAAAAACTGGAATGAGCGGGTTATTAAAAAGAACGTTCGAACAAAGTGGTGGGGCGAATGTGGGGGGCAAAGAGGGGTTTTATGTACTAATCCTGCGATGTGGTAACTTTTCTCTCTCCCACAGGTGGTGATGGGGGGAGGAGGGGAGGTGGAGGAGATGGGGCGTTGGCCATTGGGGGCGGGGCCAAGGGAGAAGCGCGGGCTTGGTTCCCGCGCTATGATAATCATGGCGAGAATAGAGAAGCAGGAAGGAGGGGTGTCGCACGGTGCGAGCCAAGGTCACGGGGGAAAGCCGAGGTCAGCCAGAGTTTGCTGACTTCTGGGAGCAACATGGGGGGAGTAATTACGCTAGCGGGGGATCTAGCGAGGGGGGGTGGGAGGGGGGAATTACTGGGTTGCTGCTGCTGGGGAGAGGGGGGAGCTGGTATGGGAGAGGATGGGCGGGGGGGCACCGCCTGGGGGAGATACAGCTGCGTGGGAACCGGGTGAGGAGCTGGAAAAAGGTGATGGCTAATCGACAAGGGGGGGGTGGGGGTAGGACGCCCCCCAACTCGGCTGATCACGTGGAACGTGAGAGGGCTGAACGGGCCGATAAAGAGGGCACGGGTACTCGCATACCTTAAGAAACTTAAGGCAGATGTGGTTATGTTACAGGAAACGCACCTGAAACTGATAGACCAGGTTAGGCTACGCAAAGGATGGGTGGGGCAGGTGTTCCATTCGGGGCTAGATGCGAAAAACAGGGGGGTGGCTATATTAGTGGGGAAGCGGGTAATGTTCGAGGCAAAGACTATAGTGGCGGATAACGGGGGCAGATACGTGATGGTGAGTGGCAAACTACAGCGGGAGACGGTGGTTTTGGTAAACGTATATGCCCCGAACTGGGATGATGCCAATTTTATGAGGCGGATGCTAGGACGCATTCCGGACCTAGAGATGGGAAAGCTGATAATGGGGGGAGATTTTAATACGGTGTTGGAACCAGGGCTGGATAGGTCGAAGTCCAGGACTGGAAGGAGGCCGGCAGCAGCCAAGGTACTTAAAGATTTTATGGAGCAGATGGGAGGTGTAGACCCGTGGAGATTTAGCAGACCTAGGAGTAAGGAGTTCTCGTTTTTCTCCTATGTCCATAAAGTCTACTCGCGAATAGACTTTTTTGTGCAGGGTAGGGCATTGATCCCGAAGGTGAGGGGAACGGAGTATACGGCTATAGCCATTTCGGATCACGCTCCACACTGGGTGGACTTGGAGATAGGGGAGGAAACAGGAGGGCGCCCACCCTGGAGAATGGACATGGGACTAATGGCAGATGAGGGTGTGTGTCTAAGGGTGAGGGGGTGCATTGAAAAGTACTTGGAACTCAATGATAATGGGGAGGTCCAGGTGGGAGTGGTCTGGGAGGCGTTGAAGGCGGTGGTTAGAGGGGAGCTGATATCAATAAGGGCACATAAAGGGAAGCAGGAGAGTAAGGAACGGGAGCGGTTGCTGCAAGAACTTTTGAGGGTGGACAGACAATATGCGGAAGCACCGGAGGAGGGACTGTACAGGGAAAGGCAAAGGCTACCTGTAGAATTTGACTTGCTGACTACAGGCACTGCAGAGGCACAATGGAGGAAGGCACAGGGTGTACAGTACGAATATGGGGAGAAGGCGAGCAGGTTGCTGGCACACCAATTGAGGAAAAGGGGAGCAGCGAGGGAAATAGGGGGAGTGAGGGATGAGGAAGGAGAGATGGAGCGGGGAGCGGAGAGAGTGAATGGAGTGTTCAAGACATTTTATAAAAAATTATATGAAGCTCAACCCCCGGATGGGAGGGAGAGAATGATGGGCTTCTTGGATCGGCTGGAATTTCCCAAGGTGGAAGAGCAGGAAAGGGTGGGACTGGGAGCACAGATCGAGGTAGAAGAAGTGGTGAAAGGAATTAGGAGCATGCAGGCGGGAAAGGCCCCGGGACCGGATGGATTCCCAGTCGAATTCTATAGAAAATATGTGGACTTGCTCGCCCCGGTACTGACGAGGACCTTTAATGAGGCAAAGGAAAGGGGACAACTGCCCCCGACTATGTCTGAAGCAACGATATCGCTTCTCTTAAAGAAGGAAAAGGACCCGCTACAATGCGGGTCCTATAGACCTATTTCCCTCCTAAATGTAGATGCCAAGGTCCTGGCCAAGGTAATGGCAATGAGAATAGAGGAATGTGTCCCGGGGGTGGTCCACGAGGACCAAACTGGGTTTGTGAAGGGGAGACAGCTGAACACGAATATACGGAGGTTGTTAGGGGTAATGATGATGGCCCCACCAGAGGGAGAAACGGAGATAGTAGTGGCGATGGATGCCGAGAAAGCATTTGATAGAGTGGAGTGGGATTATTTGTGGGAGGTGTTGAGGAGATTTGGTTTTGGAGAGGGGTATGTTAGATGGGTGCAGCTGTTGTATAGGGCCCCAGTGGCGAGCGTGGTCACGAATGGACGGGGATCTGCATATTTTCGGCTCCATAGAGGGACAAGGCAGGGATGCCCTCTGTCCCCATTATTGTTTGCACTGGCGATTGAGCCCCTGGCGATAGCGTTGAGGGGTTCCAAGAAGTGGAGGGGAGTACTTAGGGGAGGAGAAGAGCACCGGGTATCTTTGTATGCGGACGATTTGCTACTATACGTGGCGGACCCGGCGGAGGGGATGCCAGAAATAATGCGGATACTTGGGGAGTTTGGGGATTTTTCAGGGTATAAATTGAACATGGGGAAAAGTGAGTTGTTTGTGATGCATCCAGGGGAGCAGAGTAGAGAAATAGAGGACCTACCGTTGAGGAAGGTAACAAGGGACTTTCGTTACCTGGGGATCCAGATAGCTAAGAATTGGGGCACATTGCATAGGTTAAATTTAACGCGGTTGGTGGAACAGATGGAGGAGGATTTCAAGAGATGGGATATGGTATCCCTGTCAATGGCAGGGAGGGTGCAGGCGGTTAAGATGGTGGTCCTCCCGAGATTCCTCTTTGTGTTTCAGTGCCTCCCGGTGGTGATCACGAAGGCTTTTTTTAAAAGGATTGAAAAGAGCATCATGGGTTTTGTGTGGGCCGGGAAGACCCCGAGAGTGAGGAAGGGATTCTTACAGCGTAGCAGGGATAGGGGGGGGGCTGGCACTACCGAGCCTAAGTGAGTATTATTGGGCCGCTTATATTTCAATGGTGAGTAAGTGGATGGGAGAGGAGGAGGGAGCGGCGTGGAAGAGATTAGAGAGGGCGTCCCCGATAAGAAACAACCATAGCTTTGCCCCGGGGGGAATGGATGGGGGATATGGAATGTGGCAAAGAGCAGGAATAACGCAACTGAAAGATCTGTTTGTGGATGGGAAGTTCGCGAGTCTGGGAGCGCTGACCGAGAAATATGGGTTGCCCCAAGGGAATGCATTCAGGTATATGCAACTGAGGGCTTTTGCGAGGCAACAGGTGAGGGAATTCCCGCAGCTCCCGACACAAGAGGTGCAGGACAGAGTGATCTCAAAGACATGGGTGGGGGATGGTAAGGTGTCAGATATATATAGGGAAATGAGGGACGAAGGGGAGACTATGGTAGATGAACTAAAAGGGAAATGGGAAGAAGAGCTGGGGGAGGAGATCGAGGAGGGGCTGTGGGCAGATGCCCTAAGCAGGATAAACTCGTCGTCCTCGTGTGCCAGGCTAAGCCTGATTCAGTTTAAGGTATTACACAGGGCACATATGACTGGAGCACGGCTCAGTAAATTTTTTGGGGTGGAGGATAGGTGTGCGAGGTGCTCGAGAAGCCCAGCGAATCATACCCATATGTTTTGGTCATGCCCGGCACTACAGGGCTTTTGGATGGGGGTGACAAAGGTGCTTTCGAAAGTAGTAGGGGGAGGAGGAACCAGAAGGACTCTCAGGGTTGTTAATATATACTGTATAGTATGTATAGGTCGTTGCTACAGATAATTATATATTGGACTGTTAAATTATATTTTTGGAGAGTGTTACTTGTGACAAGGCAGTTGCCAATTAGGGCTAGTTTTCATTTTTGTTATTTATTATTTATTCATTTTTTGTTTATAAAATAGGTCATTGTTATTTGTGTTGTTATAATATTGTGTAAAGGATGCACAATGTACTGTGTTGGTTGACCAAAAATTTTCAATAAAATATTTAATAAAAAATAAATAAATAAACGCTCCCTCACCATTCACTCACCGTCAACACATAAGCATGGCAGCGCATAGACCTGCTCCTTGCTTTGGGAATGCCGACCTGGCCAAATTTCTCGATGATAAAATAAGAGGCAGGACATCCTGTTCCCCCAGGGGGTCGCAGGACCAGCAGCAGGGTCAGCAATGGCACCTGGAAGGCAGTGGCAGCGGCAGCCATGCAGGCAGCATGATCAGAGGACCGCTGTCCAATGTCAGACAAAGACCAACGACCTCCACCAAGCTGTAAGAGTAAGTTACCACCTATCTGCTGTCCCCTACCCTCACAAACCGCTGGCTGACACTTCGCACCCTCCCCATATCTGATCTTTGTGCTTGTTCCTCAGAAGCCCCTGGTGCCCATCAGCACATGTCCAGGTGCAGTGTCCACATATGCCACCTGCTACAGACCCATCAAGCGTGCGGCTCACACAGGGTTGTTAGAGGAAAGAGGAGTCACTGGTAGCGGAGTTGGCCGGCACCACAGAGGTGAAGGGGGTAAGGGGGACAATGGGGGGGATTGGGGAAGAGGGGTTGAGGGGAAGGTTGTAAATGGGAAGAGAGGGGATTGGGGATTTGTGGGGAAGGAGGGAAATGGGGGAAGGAGAGATGGGGGAGGGAGGGAAACTGTAGGGGATTGAGCTGATGGACAGAGCGCCCTATGAGAATCTGGTGAGGATGAAGGCCTCACCTGTCCTGTGGGCATGTTGGGCCTTTCCTCCGCCTGACCTCCATCCTCCTACTCCTCCTCCAGCTCCTCCCCGGGTTCATCCTCCAGCTCCTCTTGGTCCACCTCCTCCTAATGTCGTCCCGCTGCTGTGCCAGGTTGTGGAGGGCACAGCAGACCACCGCAACGTGGAAGACCCTCTATGGGATGTACTTCAGTGCCCCACCAGAACGGCAGTCATCGGAATCGCATTTTGAGCAGTCTGATGCACCGCTCAATCATAGCATGGGTGGGAACATGGGCCTCATTATGCGAGACCTCGTGTGGGTCACAGGTCTCCGCACTGGCGTCATCATCCAGGACTTCAGTGGATATCCCTTGCTCCCCGAGAGCCAACCCATCATCCTGGGGTGATCTTTGAAGTTGCCGGGGAGGTCCAAGTGCCCGACGATTTAGCTGTCATACAAGCTCCTTGGGTAGCAGACACATACATACATGATTATGGAGGTGATGGTTGCACATGATCTGAACATTCAGTGAGTGGGATACCTTCCTGTTAATAAAGAGCATTCGCTCCTACCATGGAGCACGCAGGGTGACATGCATGCCATTGATTGCCCCCTGGACCTTGTGCATCTCAGCGATGGCAGAAATTCCTGCAGCCCAGGCATCTTGGTGGGTCTGGTCCAGGCCAAAGGTGATAAAGTTTGATACCCGAGCATACAGGGCATCAGTGACCTCCCGGCTGTAGATTGTGAAATGCTGCACAGGTCCCCGCTCGAGCTCTGGAATGAACTGGTGGCATAAATGTTGAGAGCTACGGTGACCTTCACGGCCATCGGGAGCGGATGTCCTCCTCCTCCACGGGGTGCCATGTCTGCGAGGATATGGCACAGGTGCCACATTGTCTCTTTATTGAGACGGAGCCTTCTGCGGCACATGCTGTCGTCATCTCTTTGAAAGACCAATAACACCTGCACACCTTTGGCCGTCGCTGGCCTCCTCCTCAGAACTCATTGATGAGTTCCTCCTCAGCCTGATGGGAGGCTGGGTCTTTAGGGTGTGCAGTGGCCCCTGCACATGAGGTGCCGCCTCCAGCCTGCGTCATCGCTGCTGCCGCCTCCGGCGTCTGGCCACCTGGGCTGCCACCAGCAATGCGAGATGCTCTTTCGGAGAGTTGGTGCAGACTCAATAGCCAAATGGCCTCCTTCTGCACTATAGGGAATCCATAAGGTCAGCATGGTGACACAATGGTTAGCACTGCTGCCTCACGGCGCCGAGGTCCCAGGTTCGAACCCAGCTCTGGGTCACTGTCCGTGTGGTGTTTTCACGTTATCCCCGTTTTTGCGTGGGTTTCGCCCCCACAACCCAAACATGTGCAGTGTAGGTGGATTGGCCACGTTAAATGGCCCCTTAATTGGAAAAAATGAATTTTTAAAACACCTAGGAATTCTGTGGAAACTATTCCCAAAGTGACTACGTTTCCTATTTCTTATCTCTATGTAAACTGATTCCACATCTTGTTCTTTTGAGCTAAGGTAATCTCTCGCTACTGTAGCAATTACATCCTTAACGAAGAAGAATTTTTCCTGGTTTTCCATCTTTTTGAAATGTCAAGTATCCTTCAATGTTCAGGTTCCAGCCCTGGTCACCCTGCAACCATGTTTCTGTGATGGCTACCAGGTCATATATATTTACTTCTAATTGTACTAACAATTCATCCATTTTGTTATGAATCATAGAATCACAGAATCCCTACAGCGCAGGAGTAGGCCATTTGGCCCATTCAGTCTGTGCCAACCCTCCGAAAGAGCACCCTAACCTATGCCCACTTCCCCGCCTTAGCCCTGCAGCCCCCTCCCAAACCTTTGAATACTAAGGGGCAATTTAGCATGGCCAATCCATCTAACCTACACATCTTTGGACGAAGTGCATTCAGATACAGAAACTTAACTTGTCTTTTTACCATTTTTGCAATCTCTGGCCTTTTCTGCTGGTACACACTTAAGTTTGAACTCTGACCCTCCCTGCCACACTCGGGTTATCTTTACTCAAATTGCTACCCAGCTCTGGTACCTAATTGTTACTCTTTGATTTACCACATCACCTCTCACATGATCCCTTCCCCCCACTGTCGTGTTGGCTGTTCTGATGTACAAACGATCCAACACGGCTGGAGATGGTGTAACTCAATTTTATGAACTACTCAACTGTAACAGCACACTGCTAACTTGGGTACGTGCATTACCAGCTAAACTGTGGACCCTGTCCCATCACTATCTGGGTGAGGCACTCAGCACATGGTGAATGTCTGAGTGGCAGGCTGTGAGCTGGCTGCTGCTGGAAAGAGCGTGAACTGTAGTGTCCCCTGTTTTTATAGTCATGATGTGGAGATGCCGGCGTTGGACTGGGGTGAGCACAGTAAGAAGTCTTACAACACCAGGTTAAAGTCCAACAGGTTTGTTTCGATGTCACTAGCTTTCGGAGTGCTGCTCCTTCCTCAGGTGAATGAAGAGGTATGTTCCAGAAACACATATATAGACAAATTCAAAGATGCCAGACAATGCTTGGAATGCGAGCAGTAGCAGGTGATTAAATCTTTACAGATCCAGAGATGGGGTAACGCCAGGTTAAAGAGGTGTGAATTGTGTCAAGCCAGGACAGTTGGTAGGATTTTGCAGGCCAGATGGTGGGGGATGAATGTAATGCGACATGAATCCCAGGTCCCGGTTGAGGCCGCACTCATGTGTGCGGAACTTGGCTATAAGCCTCTGCTCGGCGATTCTGCGTTGTCGCGCGTCCTGAAGGCCGCCTTGGAGAACGCTTACCCGGAGATCAGAGGCTGAATGCCCTTGACTGCTGAAGTGTTCCCCGACTGGAAGGGAACATTCCTGCCTGGTGATTGTCGTGCGATGTCCGTTCATTCGTTGTCGCAGTGTCTGCATGGTCTCGCCAATGTACCACACTTCGGGACATCCTTTCCTGCAGCGTATGAGGTAGACAACGTTGGCCGAGTCGCACGAGTATGTACCGCGTACCTGGTGGGTGGTGTTCTCACGTGTAATGGTGGTATCCATGTCGATGATCTGGCACATCTTGCAGAGATTGCCATGGCAGGGTTGTGTGGTGTCGTGGTCACTGTTCTGAAGGCTGGGTAGTTTGCTGCAAACAATGGTTTGTTTGAGGTTGCGCGGTTGTTTGAAGGCAAGTAGTGGGGGTGTGGGGATGACCTTGGCAAGATGTTCATCTTCATCGATGACGTGTTGAAGGCTGTGAAGAAGATGTCGTAGTTTCTCCGCTCCGGGGAAGTACTGGACGACAAAGGGTATTCTGTAGGTTGTGTCCCATGTGTGTCTTCTGAGGAAGTCGGTGCGGTTTTTTGCTGTGGCGCGTTGGAACTGTCGATCGATGAGTCGAGCGCCATATCCCGCTTTCAACGTCTGTAGATGTCTGTTACGCTCCTCCTCGTCTGAGCAGATCCTGTGTATACGGAGAGCTTGTCCATAGGGGATGGCTTCTTTAATGTGTTTAGGGTGGAAGCTGGAAAAGTGGAGCATCGTGAGGCTATCCGTGGGTTTGCGGTAAAGCAAAGTACTGAGGTGGCCGTCCTTGATGGAGACGAGTGTGTCCAAGAATGCAACTGATTTTGAATCTGTCTATATATATGTTTCTGGAGCATACCTCTTCATTCACCTGAGGAAGGAGCAGTGCTCCGAAAGCTAGTGACATCGAAACAAACCTGTTGGACTTTAACCTGGTGTTGTAAGACTTCTTACTGTTTTTATAGTGCGTGTGCTCTTAAAACCGTCTCTACCACCTGAGTAATCCAACTTGCTGGAATACTGATCCCAACATGGTTCAGGTGAAGCCCATCCCAATATTACAGCTCCCACTTTCCTCAGCACTGGTGACAGCACTAACCTTTGAGCCATGCATTAATTTCTCTAAACCTATTTACCCGTTGCCAATTTACTTCTGGAAAACATACAGGAAATAAACTGGTTTATCCTCATAATGTACTGAATGTTAATGTCTTGTCCATTACATTGTTAAGATTAAGAGAAACGTTGATGGGTATTAATTGTCTTTGAGGACATATAAATAGGGATAGTTAGGACACTGGGGAGAGTGGGAGGAGAGCTGTGAGACTAAACAAGTCAATAAACTCTCTTAATAAAGAAAAGCTTTATGTCTTGCTTTCATCTTCACCAACCAACTTGGATCCATTAACACTGAAAACTGTTACGCAAGGCAGATTTGCGTTCTCATATTGTACAGAGTATGAACAGTAATTAAAATTTCACGTGAGTTTTTCACATCATACTCATTACTGGTATTATTGAAAAGGAGCACAAATATTTTGGTAGGTTTAAAATTTTAACATATCTATACCATAAAACAATATTAGATTTTTAAAAACCGCCTGGACTGTATTTAATTTGTGTTTAATGTAACTAAAAAGATATATAAAATAACCCTGGAGGCAATGGTAAAATTGAATTGTTTTGCCAAACCATTTAGGAGAGAATATAAATAAGTTTATGAATTACAGATCTGTACATATTCTAAATACATCAGCTTGTGCAAACTACATTTCAACAGAATAACTCTCTCATCCGGTTACAATTTCTTTGTGAGGAATGATATTATTTGCAAGAGTTTGTGGTTGATTTTATGAAATACAAGAGCAAGTGCTGCGATCCGGTGTTCCGAAAAGAGAACGTCACTCGAAAGAAGCGGCCTGTCAAAGGCAAGGCTACAATTCGGCCTTTGAGTGTGGCCCTTGCTGAGTACTGATTTTACCATCCAGTGATTATACTCCTCTGAATGTATGCACAGCCTCAAAATTACTGTTGATCATTTTTGCAGACAAAAGCATCTGTTAACCATTTCTTGGTGCGGGCAGACAAAAGCTGTCCTTTGAGTACGATGCAAACGGTTTCACAGTCTCTCCGTTGTTTTAACAGAGGTGCTAACCTATGCCTCCAATGAAATAGTGAGCTGAAGAATGATATGCAAAAGCATCAAAGCTTTGCATCTGCTTAAATTGGCAACAACAGGCTCGTATCTTTTGTTTCAGAATGTATTTTTGTAACTCCTGTCATAATGTATGAGAATTGCTCAAACATTTTTATTTTTCTTTGTTGTAAATTTCTTAAACTAAGTGCGCACACAGAATATGTTCTTCTCGGGAATAAATTTTGCTGACACGAAGCTATCATTATGAGTTATGAAGTAAGAGGCTCACATCAACATGTACATTTCTTTACCAGTACCTGTCTGTTCATAAAATACTTGTTAACTTCCAACCACCAGGCAGAAATCACTTTCACAAACAGAAGACATTACATGATGCAGAAGAAATAATTTATTGAACTTTGGGTCAATTTTAGACAATTATCTCAAACTGTGATGAATTATTTTTTCTCTCTCAATAAATCTATGAGTAATTGAGCTGCTATTAATTAATAATAAAAAAGATCCGCTGATACCCTGGAGAATGGCATTAATTATGAATATAAAAAATTGTCATTATTAAAATGAAACATTTCCATTTCAAAGTAAGTGATAAGCATTTCTAATGCAAATGAGATTTCGCATTTTTATTTGTGCCATTTTAAAATGATCACAAAAGATGTTTCGTTAACCATTTCTTGGTCAAGCAGATTGTCCTCCAAATATAATGGCAACAGTTTGAGAGTCTATTAATTGCTACCATTTAAATATTGGCAATGTACATTACAATAGTGACAGCACGTTAAAATAATTGTCTGTGAATTGTTTCTGAGAAATGTGATAACACAATATTGGCGTGGGTTTTGTTGCACTAATAATAGTGGAGCCGTCAGCCTTAGAGGGTAAACCTGACAGCAACTTCTGGCGCCCTCCACAGGCTGCGTTGTTACAATCTTCACCAGTAGAATCTACATAGAAATCATTGCAATGCTGGAAACCCAGGATAATTACTAACTAGTCTTGCCCTAAAGGCAGAGGGGAAAAAAATGACGACTAATGCATCCGATTCTAACTGAGTTTTTAATTGCATAATAAGTGATAATTACTCACGAACAGCCTCTCCGGCCCAGAAACAATATTACAAGTGTGGAGTCTCTCTCAGGAGAACATTAATATTGCATATGTTTTAAAATAAAAAAGATATTTTATTTGTTTGTGTTTTTCTCTTTTATGTTTTTCACTTAATCCCATGTGTATATTTCAATCTTTATTTTGTTTCCCATATAATTATTTAAATGTAATTTATTTATTTTCTTAACTTTCTGCTAGCTGTGTAATTCAGTAAGAGTTCTTAAAGCTGATTGAGTGACCATCATCCTTTCCCTGTTTACATTTGCCACAAATCCCCAGTGGAGGATGCCATACTTGCTCAGGCACCATATTACGAGTAATCTCACTGACAAGATTGTGAATATCTCTGGTCAACTCTATGTGTGGTGAATGTGAAAGCCAGGCCATTACTTAAATACGTGTCTTTCTTCTCTTGCATTGACAAGTTTGCCCGGCTTAAAAATGGCAAACAAATATTAGCAGAAATTGAACTTACCTCAGGCTGGGAGGTAGGCAGTGGCTCAAGAGTGGGCATCATAGACTCTTTCAATCAATAGATTGCTAAGAGTAGATTGAATATTTAATCCACCTTACAGGTTCAAGCTGTCCAAATATTCATTCCTGTGGCAAAGAATGTAAACTTGCTGTCAGCAACTTTTATACATTTTCTTATTAACCGGTTATCAACTATATCTTCATTTAAATTTGATTCAACTTCACATACTTTCCTCTAAAATTTGGGCAAAGTAGTTACGTAAACCTTACTTTTATCAGAGAGTACATGCAAAATAGAAACCTCCAAACAAGGGGCCTGGGATGATTGCTAATGATGGGAATATCATTAAACACGTGGGGCGGGATTCTCTGGTCTCCGACGCTGAAATCGCGTCACTCATGCTATTTTCTTTCGGGAGCCTGGCGTGGAGACTGCGGACTGAGTCCAGCACCGCCACAGTCAGTGGGGGAACCGATCCGCAGGCATGGGGGGCTTTGGCGGGGGCTGGGGGCACTGGTGGGGGGTGGTCGGGGGCTCAACGCTGCATGCCTGTTCGCACCCCACCAGACAGGAAACCGGTGGAGGTTTTGTGCCGTTTATTGGGGTGTAAAACACCACTGTTCCCATGTCGGCGTCATCACTTCGTCTCACAATAGGAGAATCCAGCCCATGGGTCTTGAACATAAACCCTTTTCCATCATGGAACACCCATCAGATAGTGTTCAAGAATTGTTCAAGAACATGTTTAGGAATTACTCTTGGAGGATTTTTGAACAAATGTTGATTATTGAGCGAAACATCGAATGATTGTTTCTCCTATGTAGGATGGGTTTTTAGGAATTGCTAGTTTAGTGGTGCCAGCAGTGCTTCCTGCTCTATCCAGCAATTCAGCATTGAAGTATCAACGTAAAGGGTCTTTGAGATACAGGTAAGTTTCGCCAAGGCACATCAACAAGCAATCACAGTAGCAGCTATTGTATAAAATATAATGGTGGACGATCACAAGTAAGATAAAAATAAGGAAGCACACTAGCTGGCTTCAAAAGAACTAAAAGGGGTCAATAAGCAAGAGAGAGTTAAAGCTTATATGAACATTATATTGCCATTTATGTTGCCATGGGAAATAAATACTGGGCCAGGGACTTTTCTCATTACCATTTATTGTGTATCTTTGAGTTCTTAAAACAAACATCACAGTAGCATAGTAATGGCTACCCATCATTCTAGTGAGCTCCAGCATCAAACTCTGAACTTGAATATTCAGTGCTACAGTCTACAGGAGGCTGTATAGAGCCATTTAAATCTTATTTTATAAAATCTTGGTTAATGGATAGAACATCATCATTCACTTATTGGACCTGGGTTCAAGCTGAGCTGAGATGTTGGTGAAGACTACTGGTAATCAAGCAAAATGGGGTTGTGCAGTGACAACTAATAACCAGTAAGAATTAGTATGTGCCAAAAAATGCACTTTACTCATCACCAGGTGGTAGTTTACCTCAACAGAGACACAAGCGCAGGTATCACTACTGCAGGGAGTGAAGATGATAATACTGATGCGATGAAGTTGGTATTAAGGTGCATTGTACCCCTACTAGATTCACGTCAGTTCTATCCTGTCTGCTCAAGTTACCTCTGTCCTAGGGCTGCCAAAAACAGCACAAAGAAAAAAATAGCCAGATTGAAAAGTAGGGTAAAAGAAGCAGACCAAATGGGAGCGAATCAGTGGACATGAAACAAAGCGCCACAGAAATTCACCTGCTATTCGTCAACACTTTGCCAGTTTTTTGGGCCACGGGGAGTTTCTCTCCACTGAGTCCACACTTTAGTGGATTTGCTGCACTGACGAGTTGCAGGACCGGGTTGCCGCAGGTCAGGTGCCATCTTGACTGGCTGCCATGATCTCAACACCCCCCCTTTCAGGAAGCCCACCCCCCCCCCACTTTCTGGAGCCAACCCTCTCACCCCCCAACATTCCGTGGCCCCTGTAACATCCGTCACCCCCCTTTAATGGTTAAGGCCCCCATGGGCATGACCCCTGGTGGTGCCAACCTGGCAAGGACACCTTGGCACTGCAAACATGGCATCCTGGCAGTGCCCCTGGCATCCTTGAAGTGCCACTGGGAAACCTGGCAGTGCCAGGGAGAGTGCCAGGGTACCACCCTACCCTGTTCCCGCCCACCCAAGCATTCGAATAGCCTGCTCCATGCAGAGCGAGCTGGGTGACTTGCAATTGCCCTGACGCGAAGACCAACTTGAGCCTGTCGTGGGATTCTCGCACAGTAGTGCACACGGTGCAACGCGGTGGCCGAATCCCGCCCATATAATGCAAATTAATCACACAACCTAAAAACAACGCGGGAGTGAACACAAAACTTGGATTTCATGGACGAAACCACAAGAAACAATAAAATGTTTACAATGAGAAAGAATTAAACAAAAAATGGAATATAAAAGTGTAACTTAAAAAAACGATTTTTAAACAAAAATCTTTCAGAAATTTTGACTTGAAAAAATCAAGCCCTCCTTTTGCCAGTTGTGCCTAATTTCAGAGTCATAAAAGGTAGACAGGTGCGACAGTTAATTCATTAAATCTGCCCCTAACTTGTATTGTTAGGAAAACAGTTGAACAACCAGTGGCAAAGAATTCACAGCTGCAGCTCAGTAGGTTGGCACAATCTCAAAATAGTGGGCCTGATTGAAAAGGGAGAATATATGGTTCATTATATTTATCTTGAAGTAAAATTGCCATGCATTTTTAGTGATTTGATTTCAGAAATATGTGTATGAAATCAACTTGTCAATGATTGTGAGCCAGTTGAATAAATCCTTTCCCTAACACACGCCACTTTGAGCAAGTATATACATTTTTTTTCGTTTTTAACATTTACCTTTGTCATATGATCTTAATTTAATAAGCAGAATTGGCCTCAAATATTTCCCTCGGTTAGGCACATTTGCAGTCTGGATCTTTTCTGGTAGAATATTGAGCCAAACTTGGGATTCCCTTTGTTATAGATCCTGCTCTTTCACTTAGATTCATATTTCCCACAGATGCAATGCAATTTTCAATACAATTTGAAAAAAAGAGAAACTAGCAGGAAATGTAAGTTCATATAGCAGGGGACTAATTGATTAGTTCTTGCAAAGAGCTAGCACAAGCATGATGGGCTGTATGGGCTGCCTTATCATTTATGCAAAGGAACAGGAGGCAGTCAATGAGGATGGAGAACCGATCACCCAACAGGTGGAGAAGGAGGTGGGAAGGAGGTGCCACATCAGGCTTCGCATGTGCCGGCAGCGCCTGTCATTCAAGAACCAGCTGGACTGGGCATGTCTCTGAAGACTGCGACTGAGCAGGGGCAGAGTGTAATGTGATTTATCTGCAAGTTCATGGTGAACCTGGAACCGCGGGCATATGGAGCAGGATACCTGCTCCCAATGGCCTTCAAGGTGACGGTTGCCCTGAGTCTTCATGCAACGGAGTCCTTCCAGGCGCCGAGTGGGAACCTGTCCAGGATCTTACAGGGGTCCTATATGCCTGGTCGGCATAATATGTCAGCTTCAATGTGGACCGAGCGCACCAGGATACCCTGGCAGCAGGGTTTGCCACCATTGCGAGAATGCCCCAGGCACAGGGGGTGATCGATGGGATACATTTCTCTCTACGAGCCCACGATGGGCGGTCCTCACATATCAAAAGGGGTTCCACTCCATGAACGTGCAGCTGATGTGCGGCCATGAGCACATCCTGCACGTCTGCGCCGAAGCCCAGGAAGTGTGTACGACGCCTTCATCCTAGCAAACACGACCGTCCCTGACACCTTTGAGGAGCACCTCAAGGTTCACCGGCTAGGTGGTCTGGCCAATGGCACGAACATTCCATCCCACCCACCACCCCACCCCCACACCCCATACCCCCGCCTGGCCAACCAACCCTTCAAATGACCACCCATCCTACACCAACAGTCCCCGCCCCTGCCAGCAACCCCTTCCGTGATTCCTGTCTGCGGTTGCGGCCCCTGGGTTGGCAGTAACATGGGGCTGGATTCTCTGTCCCGCCGCACCGCATTTCTGTTTCACCCCGCCGGTGGCATGCTCCATTACGCCCGGCTGGTCAATGGGGTTTCCCATTGTGGGGCAACCCCGCGCCATCAGGAAACCCACGTGCTGCCGGCAAAATGGAGCATCCTGCTGGCGGAGAATCCAGCCCCACAGTCCCACCGAGTCCTTAGGAGACGTGTTGGGCAAGAGGGAGGTGAGGAGATTCGGGGTGACGTGCAGGCTCTGACCTGGGTGCCCCGGCCCATGACCACCTCCACCGTCCACCCATCTCTGTCACCCCCCAGCGCAGCTCAATCTAGCCCAACCAATCCCTCACACCCTTCCGAAAGAGCACCAAGGCAGGTTGGAGCCTTTGTGTTTGTTTTGCGAATTACAAGAACATCACTGTAAAGGTTCGTTTCACAGTCCCTAACACTATCCTATGTACTGCACCCAAGCCAACATAACTGGTATCTACTTTTCTGGTCTTATGGATCCCCAGGCAGTAAATCAGGAGTGGAGGCGGCCTGCAGGTCAGCCAGCGACTGGGAAATGTCAACAACACCCTCAGCCATAACCCGTAGTGAAAGGACGAAGCTCTGGAGCGCTGCTGCAATGTCCATGAGGTCCTGTTACAGGGCAGCCCTGTCCTGTGCCTCGGCCACCGCCTGCACAGAGTGCCCCAGGTTTTGAATGTACTGACCATCGCCAATACCTTCACCCCAAGGCCTCCATCGTGGACACTGCACGTGCGGTGTTGGTATGAGTGGCACGCATGGTCGACATCGCCTCCTGCCCGTGCACGACTCCTCCAACTGCACCTGCTGGTACTGGACGGTAGCTGACAGTCCCTCATGTAGTCCCTTGTTCTTCTAGATGGTAACAGATATGAGTTTGGAAGGTGCTGCCTAAGGAGCCTTGGTGAGCTCCTGAATTGCATCTTATCAGTGGTACATACTACTGCCACTGTTCGTTTGTCGGTGCTAGAGGTGAATGTTTGTGGAAGGGGTGCCAGTCAAGTGGCTGCTTTGTCCTGGATGGTGTTGAGCTTCTTGAGTGTTGTGGGAGCTGCACTCATCCAGGAAAGTGGGGAGTATTTCATTACACTCCTGACTTGTGCTTTGTGAACAGGCTTTGGGAGTCAGGAGGTAAGTTACTCACCACAGGATTCCTAGCCTCTGCCTTGCTCGTATAGCTACAGTATTTAAATGGCTAGTCCAGTTCAGTTTCTGGTCAATGGTAAACTCCAGGTTGTTGATAGTGGGGGATTCAGTGATGGTAAACCATTGAATGTCATGGGGGTGATGGTTAGATTCTCTCTTGTTGGAGATAGTCATTGCCTGGCAATTGTCAGCCCAAGTCAGGATGGTGTCCAAGGCTTGCTGCTTTTGGACTTAAAAGAATGCTTCAGTTGCTTCTGTACGATATGATTTGATATTTCAAAAAAAAAATGGTATTCCTATTTCTAATTGAAATTATGAAACTATATAAATTTATCTTTAACTACCTTCTTTAAAAGAATGTGCAGCACAATATTAGTAATAGATACATGAATATCTACACATTCTAGGCATATGCTTGTGGTTTTCCATTGAGTGCAATGTAGTTTAATTCACCTTCCAAGGTCTAATATAGTGACATCACTGGAGTAACCCGGGAGAGACAAAATGTTGACTATTACTTGGAAACGGAATGTTGTCCTCATTGAAGTCTGTCTGATAAGGAGCATTGTGGTCTTATTCTGGCAACCAAAATCACATAATCATAGAATTAATCATATAATTTACAGTGCAGAAGGAGGCCATTCGGCCCATCGAGTCTTCACCGACTCTTGGAAAGAGCACCCCACTCAAGCCCACACCTCCAGCCTATCCCCATAAACCAGTAACCCCACCTAACCTAAGGACAATTGATCATGGCCAATCCACCTAACCTGCACATCTTTGGACTGTGGCAGTAAACCGGAGCACCCGGAGGAAACCCACGCAGACACGGGGAGAACGTGCAGACTCCGCCCAGGCAGTGACCCAATAATGGGGAAGGGCTGAGAATTGCATTGGGAAACAGTGTGCATAAATACGTGAATCCGGTAAAAAGGAAGAAACCCTTAATATCAAGATGAGCAGTCATGGGTGCGTGACAGAGGAACTGTTTTATTGATTGTGAATCCCGGTATGCCAGGCAGACAAAGTCTACCCAGCGAAAACATCTGGATACACAATGCATTACAGTTAGGTTTACCACAAAAGATTGATGAGTGGCAATGGAAATAGAGCATCCCCACACTTTCACCATGGAATTAGTTCTGGTGGGTCATTGTTGAGATTGTTAACTGAGAAATTCATCGAAAAATAGGAATATTAATGTCAAGTCGCATATCTGTTACTCTTAGTGGATCGGAACTTCCTCTCCTTTTTATTAATTCTCGCAGGGTGCTTTTTTCTGTCACTGCTGAAGGGACAATTGTGTTTCCTTTAATTTTTGGAATAGATACGAGCCGGTTGGTTTTCGAATTGGCTAAAATTACTTTTGGATTTGCACAGAAACATTTTTTTTCTTTCTGTGTGGTGGTTTTCTTGTTCCACAATTACAATATCACCAAATCGCAGAAAGAAGTGGACCCATTGCTCGATTAACAGGCAGTTATTTTTTCATCATGTGCAAATATTTTAAAGAACTTGTTCAAAGCAGTAGGCTCCTGATAATGGCATAAAAAAGATAGAGGACAGGTATATTTATAACAATTAGGGTGGCAATTGGAAAGTGCAATCGGCTATGCCTGTGCAATATTGAGCATGCTAAACACTGAATGTGTAATTAGCCATTTAATAATTGCTTTCTTTGTTGTGTTTGATGCTCCTGAGGATGTAAGAAGCCAGCTTGGGTGAGTCACTCTCACCTTAGCTTCAGCACAGTTAACAGCAAAGTAAAGCTCCCATTACTCTGCTTAAACAATATGACCAACCCCTAACCTCCAATGCACAATGCAAATTCTTTTTTAAAAATATCTTTTTTCAAATAAGGAATGTACATAACAACATCTAAACAATCAATCAATAATAAAATAAACAAAATGAAATCCTCCGAATTTGAGATTTTTTTCTCTTATTTCTATTAAACCATTCCCTTTTTTCTTCCCCCCCCCCTCCCATATCCCATCTCACCTCCCCGCTTTAACCGCTGGCACCAAATAGATCTGTAAATAGAGGTAAGAATAATTCCTGTCTCATCCAGAATTCCCCATCTTAGCCACAAAGGGCAAACTTAATTTTCTCAGGTTTAAGGAATTCCACGAGATTCCCCAACCATGTCGATGTTTTTTGCAGATCTTCGAATTTCCATGCTAATAAAATAAAATTCGCCTCCGACCAATCAATGTGGCAAAGGCCACCACATCGGCTCTTTTCCCTTCTATTAATCCTGGTATTTCTGACACTCCAAAAATTGCCTCAAGAGGTCCAGGTAATATTTCCACCTCCACAATTTTTGATAACATTTTAAACACCCAAGTCCAAACCCCCACTAATTGTGGACATGACCAGAACATGTGGATGTAGTTAGCTGGTCCTCCTTTACACCTCTCACATTTATCAAATGCCTCTGTGAAGAATCTACTCATTCTTTCCTCATATGGGCTCTGTGCACTATCTTGAATTGTATGAAGTTTATTCGAGCACATGAACATGAAATATAGACTCTGTGTATAATTTCACTCCATAGCCCCTATTCGAATGCCATATCCAACTCTTTCTCCCACTTTTGTTTTATTTTTTTCAATTAGTGTTTTCTTTGTGTTCACCAGCCATCTAGAAATGTTAGTAATTTTCCCATCTCCCACGTAATCTGGGAAGAGCAATTTATCAAGGCGGTTGTTATCTGGTAGTCGAGGGAAAGAGGACAACTCCTTTTTCACCCAATTCTATAATTAAAGAAATTGAAGCTTCGCCTCCTTCTGCATTTTGCGTTTTCCCTCAATTCTTCAAACTTTGCAAATCTACCTTCTAAGTCTTTTATAATGTAAATTCTTTCACTTCTTAATACAGCATTATCTTAGATCTCTCTAAATGAGATTGTCATATAAACACGAGTTTTGAGCTATGGCACATGTCTTCTCAAATCTGTTTTGAGACTGTGCAAACTTATTTTTCACATAGTATTACGGAACTTAGATTAGGAGAGTCTTTCATGGTTGTGAAATAATAGTGAATAATTAAAAATATAACCTTTTGGTTCTTGTGGATTGGTACCATATTAAACATTAGGGGCGGGATTCTCCGACCCCCCGCCGGGTCAGAGAATTGCCGGGAGGCGGCATGAATCTCGCCCCACCTGCTGCCGAATTCTCCGGCGCGGGGATTTGTCGGGAGCGGGAATCGCGCCGCGCCGGTCGGCGGCCATTGGTAGCGGCCTCCCCGGCGATTCTCCGGCCGCGATGGACCGAGTGGCCGCCCGTTTACGGCTGGTCCCGCCGGCGTAAATTAGAGTAGATACTTACCGGCGGGACCTGGCAGCAGCGGCCTCCGGGGTCCTCGGGGGGCGTAGGGGCATCTGGCCCCGGGAGGTGCGCCCACGGTGGCCTGGCCCGCGATCGGGGGCCACCGATCCGCGGGCGGTCCTGTGCCGTGGGGGCAATCTATTCCTCCGCGTCGGTTGCTGCTGTCCTCCACCATGGCCGATGCGGAGAAGATCCCTCCCAGCATACGCTGGCGCTCCCGCACATGCGACAACTCGCGCCGGCCGGCGGAGGCCCTTTGGCGCCAGTTGGCATGGCGCCAAACCCCTTCCCCGCCAGCTGGCGCGGCGCAAACCACTCCGGCGCCGGCCTAGCCCCTGAAGGTGCAGAGGATTCCGCACCTTTGGGGCGGCCCGCGCCAGAGTGGTTCACGCCATTCCTTCCCACCGGATTTGCCCGCCGTGCTGATTCCTGTCGAATCCCGTCCATGGTGATTACCTATTGAGCCATCAGGGGAGTCATTCAGGATTTCTTTACCCAGAATTCGAACAAGAGAAGTGTCTGACTTACTAGTTTGCGCTCAACATGCCTCCACATGGCCACTCAAGATGCCAATAGGCAAACAAGAAGTACCCACAAAACTGCCAATGCTGCAAAAAGTGATGTCTAAAGAAACTGGTGTCAGATCCAAGGCACAAAATTACATTTACATGTTAATCTCCCAATATCGAACGAGATCTTAATGTCATTCGCAACAATGTGTTCCAAAATATCAAAGGCGCTAAATTTGGTCAATGTTTTGCATACTTGGTAGTCTCAGGACTTTTACTTTAAAGAAAGTCATTTTTACGTTTCTGTCCTATTTCTAGGTTTGTGTTTCATCTGCTATACTTTCCTGCAATTAATTTCAAACTTGAGTCATCTATGTTTTACTTTGATTCAAAGCATTGTGGTCTTCTGACAGAAATGAAGTATTGTATTTTTCAACTATGTCACAAAGCCACCCAATATAGGAATAAATTACGAACACTATTAAGCATTGGGAACACCTACTCAATGGCAAATGTGAGCTGCGTATATAATTGTCTTGCTTACCAACTAATGGGCATGCAAGTGTACCTCTTTATTAAGCTATTTCAATATTATCAGCTGTCAGTTTTACTTTGACCCTCTTTCAATGCACTAACTGATGCAATTGCATTGGTGTCCCCAATCTCTGCACTTGTTTCAGTATGCACAGTTAGAGTCCGTCCAACAAGCATAATTGACAGATTCCCCTTCTGGTACAGCAGTCCCCAGGAGCCAGCTAATACAACCTCCAACACTTTATTATTGGTCAATTTGGGTTTTCTGCCCACTTAAGTAGCAGAGGTGAGGGTCTCTGTGGCCAGCATAATCAATAAGACCAGTCACTTTCACGGTGTTTCTATGCTACTCAGCATTAGGCAGACATGTGCTGCCAAATGTTCTAAATCAGAAAATCAGAAAGTGCACAGTTTCTTTGCAATTTTATTTCTTTTGTGTGGTGGTTTTCTTGTTCTACAATTACAATATCACCATATTGGCATATAGGACCAACAGGAAATTTCTTAAAGCACTATGAGTTGAGTCAGATAAATAACAGTTGCATTTTTTAAAAAATGGCTCAAATAGTTTTACATTCATGAAATTAATTCTGGAAATTCCAACTGATCGTACGTACATTTGTTCCTCAGTTGAAGACTAACTACTAATGCTAACTATTAAACCTCACAGTTTATGAACTTACGTTTTCCTTCAGATGGAAGTATTGATTTTTTCCCTTTATTTTGCATAAGGTAATTGTTTTGTTTTTAGCTATATGTACATTCTTAAGCTTCCAATACATTTGAAATTGAATCTGTTTTAAATCTTCAAGGATGTGTTGTCAAATTCAAAATCTTGTTAGATGTGAACCGATTTTAAAAATCTTTTCATCTAAGATTTGAACAGAAACTGACATTTTTAACTGCGTCTTGCTGAATCTAGCTATATCTTGCTGACTGCTTTAATTTTTTTTATTTTCTTAAAGGGCATGATCACCATATATTCAAAAAAACAACAACAGAATAAGGTATGGCCACAAAATTATGGCTAACAGTTCAATTCATGGTTTACGTTTCATTGTTAAAAATGTACCATAATTAACATGAATAACATACCATTTAATCTGTTCATCTTGTAATCTTTATGCCCACATGAAAGTGTTACTTGAGGCATACCATACAGTGTAACATTGCTAAATATTAATTCAGTAAAACTAGATGAGTTTGAGGCTAGTTGTTGCAACATATTTGAAAGCCAGCAACATAGGTTTGCATTCGCAATCTCCCTGGTTGCTCAGTTTCCAATTACGGTATTGCTGTGTAGAAGCTTCACATCGAGTTCAAACCCAAAGGCAAGGAGAGTAAAATCACTGACAGAGTTATCATCGGGCTGCTCTTGCACATCTCCTTATAACTACTTCAGAGTTGCACCAGATGTACAGGGCAGCTGGATCAGGCATACAAATCCCGAAGAAAGGCAACGACAATTTCAAAGTTAATATAAGATGAGGAAAGACAATGAAGAAGCTACGAATGCAACCATTTAAAGCAGCATTGTAGTTTCTGACAGCAATTTTTTAAAAAAAATTTAGAGTACCCAATTATATATATTTTTCCAATTATGGGGCAATTTAGCGTGGCCAATCCACCTAACCTGAACATCTTTGGGTTGTGGGGGTGAAACCCACGCAGTCATGGGGAGAATGTGCAGACACCACACGGACAATGACCCAGGGCCGGGATTCAAACCCAGGTCCTCAGCGCCACAGTCCCAGTGATGACAGCAATTTTAAAGGCAAGTTACATCTTACAACGTGAGTCGCAACAAGGGCGCAATCTACCCGAATGGGAACAGAGTCCCGTAACGCGTGCGATTAGCCGGGTGTTTTCCAGCGCTCAGCGCGCCGAGAAACACCACAAAATTGAACGGCCATTCAGGTAGATTGGGGTTGAGAGTGGGGAATGCATTGCCGAGCTCGCACTTAGTCCCATTTCCTGCACTGAGGAGCTCTGCTCGCCAGAACTGATATCGCAGGATCAGTGCTCTCGATCTCCCGACGTAACCCCCAAAACCCCCACAAGCCCCAACTCACCTATAAGGGGGTCCTCACCCCTTCTCCACGCACCAGCACAGGTGTGCTAGTCCCCAATCTGGGCCCGGTCCCCTTCACAGGAAAAATGCCAGCCTGGCACCCTGGCAGTGCCCATGCCAGCTGGCAGTGCCACCTGAGCACCTCAGCTGGCACCCAGATGGCACTGCCAGGGTGCCAGGTGGGCAGGTGGCACCAGGAGTGCCACCATCTCTAGAGGGCAAGCACCTGTGGGCCTCCAATCCCCTGGGAGACCAGCATTAGACGGCACTCACATGAGGTCTCCAAGGCAAGGGGATTAGATCCTTTGGGTAGATTGTGGGAGAGCCTATTTCAGCGAGACTGGCTGGCTCACTTTAATATGCAGATCTTTTAAAAAGTGATCACGCCCACATTGCGACATCTCGCAAGATCACGTTCGATGTCACGAGGCGTGGCAAGCCAGGTAGGTCCTGGAAGTGGGATCACTGGCATCTACCGGCCGCGCTACCTTTCGGGTGCTATGAGACCGGTAGATCTCACCCAAGAAATTATTTTTTTAACAGCACCTTTCACATCACAAAATGTCCCAACAGGCATCAGAATTATCAATCAGGAAGGGCAGCACGGTGGCGCAGTGGATTAGCCCTGCTGCCTCACGGCGTTGAGGTCCCAGGTTCGATCCTGGCTCTGAGTCGCTCTCCATGTGGAGTTTGAGTGGGTTTCTCCCCGTGTTTGCATGGGTTTCACCCCCACAACCCAAAAGATGCACAGGCTAGGTGGATTGACCAGGCTAAATTGCCCCTTAATTGGAAAAAATGAATTGGGTACACTTGGGAAACCCAAGCATCTGGCACGGAACCATATAAGGAGACATCAGGACGGATGACAAAAAATGTGGTCAAAGAGGTAGGTTTTAAGAAGCATCTTAAAAAGGTGAGAGAGATGTGGATAAGTGGAGGCATTTCGGGAGGAGATTCCAGAGTTAGGGGCCAATGCAATGAAAGCACTGAAGCTAATGGTGGAGCAATGAAAGTTGGGGATGTGCAACATGGCAGAACTGAAGGAGCACAGTGTTCCTGTAGCACTGGAGGAGGTTATAGAGATAGGGAAGGGGAAGAGGCCACGAAGGGATATGAAAACAAGGATGAGAATTTTAAAATTGAGGCATTGCCGGACAGAGAGCCAGTGCAGGCCAGCAAGACAAGGGTGATGGTTGAATGGGAGTTGGTGAGAGTTAAGATTTTAGATGAGCACACATTTATGTAGGATGCAAGATGGAAGGCCAATCAAGTCTCTAGGTAAGAAAAGGAATTGGGTGGGGTTTCAGCAGAAGATGAGCTGATGCAGGGTTGGAGTTGAGTGATGTTATAGGGATGGAAGAAAGTGGTTTTAGTGATGCAGCAAATATGTGGTCAGAAACCCATCTCTGACAAATGTGACACCAAATTTGCAAGCAATTTAGTTCAGCTTCAGATAGCGGTCAGGGAAAGGAATGAAAATTGTGGCTAGGGAACAGGCTTTGTGTTGGGGACCAAAGGCAGTGGATTCCGCCATCCCTATAGTTAATTCAAGTATATAATAGCTCATCCAATACTGGATTTTGGACAATCAATATGGCAAACCAGAAACAGTGGAGGGGTGAAGAAATGTGATGGTAAAATGGAGTGTCATCCCTGTACATATGGAACCTGATATTGTGTTTTGGAAGATATCACCAAGGGACAACATGTAGATGAGAAATGGAAGATGGACAATGGAAGATTAGGGCAGCACGGTAGCACAAGTGGATAGCACTGTGACTTCACAACGCCAGGGTCCTAGGGTTGATTACCCACTGGGTCACTGTCTGTGCGGAGTCTGCACGTTCTCCCCGTGTCTGCGTAGGTTTCCTCCGGGTGCTCCGGTTTCCTCCCACAGTCCAAAGATGTGCAGGTTAGATGGATTGGCCATGATAAATTGCCCCTAGTGACCAAAAAAAGTTAGGAGGGGTTATTGGGTTACAGGAATAGGGTGGAAGTGAGGGCTTAAGTGGGTCAATGCAGACTCGATGGACCGAATGGCCTCCTTCTGCACTGTATGTTCTATGTTCTAAAAAGGATAGATCCTTGGGGGACTCCAGAAGTAATGGTGCAGGGATGGGAAGGGAATCGTTGAGGCTATCTTCTGGTTTCGATTCAATTGGTAAGAATGGAACAAGGCGAGGTCAGCTCCACACTGCTGGATAACAGAGGAACGGTGTTGAAGGAGGACAATGTGGTTCACCTTTTTGAAAGTTGCAGCTAGGTTGAGAAAGACGAGGAGGGTTAGCTTACCATGGTTAATGACGTAAAATGTTGTTTGTGATTTTAGTAAGGATTGTTTCAATAGTGTGGTAAATCAATGCCAGTGGTGTTTTATTAAGTATATGTGGGAGGCGATGAAATATTGCCTGCAGGTGCGGCCACAATACACAAGATACAGAGGTAGTGAAAACGATTCCGAGGAGACCAACAACAAACTGCATGCTTTACACCAGCGTGATGGAGACATTAAGGAAATTCAATCCAGTGGAATAATTTTTTAAAACCTTAATTCAAACAGCTAAAGAAATAAAATGGAATTGAAGATGTATCTTGTACACAAACCAAATATCAGAACCAGGGAATATGAATTAAATTGAGAAATCTCCATCTTGACTTAACATCAGAAATAACTTGAGGTGGAAATGTTGCCTTATGAAATAGACGACAACTAATGCAGTAAATACTGACTCCATTGAAACACTCACTAGGGAATTGGATCAATTCTTGATTTATTGAAGGATAAAAGGGTGTGCATTTGGAGTAAAACATAGATTTTAAAAAAGGTCTCACCATGTAAGGAAAGGGAATGCAGACAAATGTCTTTATTCACTGCTGCATATTTATATTCTTCTGTGCAAGCCGCAGACCTTCCCTGATGCAATAGAAAGATCTTTTACACCGGCATATTGCTTGCCTGTACAGCTGGGCTATGAACTCAACCCTTCCGCAGGAGGGAACAAATAATTGACCTGATACCATGCTAATGGTGCCAGGTATTTACCTTTATTATTTGGCAACATTTTGACACCACCGATACAAAGCGAAACTAATTTCTGAGCAGAGTCTTGGTACCTCTAAATCTATTGGATCATATATGTTGGCAAAGTAAGTACACAGGCCAGTGAGGGGTGTCTCTCAATCCCATTCTCCTTTGATGAAGCAAATATGATAAATTTCATCGCTCCTTATTGATATGGCTGAAAGATAATTAAGCATGTAAGGAATCATGCGCAACTACTTGAATTATTGCTGTACTATACAGCATGTGCAGCAGTACTCACTAGGCAGAATCCTGTGGTTCTTAAAACATAATCGAGCATTGTAGCCATTTCTGGGTCCTAACCTCATACTAGTGGTTGGGGTGCAAATATGATAGATCTTCCCAGAGGCAGATAATTAAGAGTCAATCCCAGGCCCGTCACCCAATTAAGGGCAGCAGCAGGTTTCCTGACAATGCAGGCCCAGTCAGAGGACTTGCAACTTTGGAAGGACAGCAGCCACACTGACAGTAGTGGGCGCCGCTGCTGCAGAACGGTCACTAAATTGAATGAATGGTGGTCGCAGGTGCCAGGTCGCCCCAGTGAAGAGGAAGCCCCTTCTCAGGTAGGCTGGTACAGGGCAGCAGCTGATGGCTGTGGCTATGGAGTAAGTGTTAAAACAGGAGGCCTCAGAAGCCTGCCAGGTAAGCTGCTGTCGAGCAACACAATGAAGGGCATGCCTGGCACTGCGGAGATCGCTCGGAGACGGGAACGTACCAGGCCGCTGACCCAGTGTGGGCACTTCTCTGAAATTCCACGTGGGCCTGCTCTGAAGTTGCACCACAGAACAGGAATATTCTGCGCACTAAAAATGCAAGAAGAGGTTATTCTCCATTTGCCGCTCAACTAGGAACATCTAAACTTTTCAGAACAGCAGTTAATTTTCTTCTAGTATCGCAGGGCATCTTGAGTTTGTTTTTAAAATATCCAAACACAGTGTCATACACTAATTGTAAAGTGAAAGTTAGATAACACAGTAATATGGGCTGCAATAGGACCATGCAACCCCAGAGAGCCCCAGGCCATAGTCAGTGGGCCCAAGCAATGATAGGTCAGTTGAGCAAAATATAAGGGCCCTAAACTGAAGCTTTGCGCAGGGTGCACACACAAGGCAAACACTTCCTTTGCAGTAATTAGCTTGTTCATTTTAAAACCAATGCGTCTTTTTAGAAATTTAGCTCACAGGCTGAAATACTTTGTTCAAGGTACAACAAAACCAATATCAAATCTCCGAGCCAATGAAATAATCCAGCTAAGAGTAAAAAATACAAGTAATCCATATTTATGATTTCAAAGGAAAGTAGTATTCTCTCTGGGAGACTTAAAAAAACATTAAAATTCTAACATTCATAGTCATGGCACCTTTACAAAATCCTGATTTATTGTCTTCTGAATACAGAAAAATACAATCTATGGTCTGAATGCTTCCTTTGTTTAATCAAAGAAAAAATCCAAATCATTTACTACAAGCAATTTCACATGCTGTGATAATGAAGTATAAAAACCTTTAGTATCATTCAAAGAACAAATTTCCTACATTACTTAGTACCAGCCAAGCTCTTTGTGTAGCCCTGCAGCCGCACACATTCCATGTCTCACTCAAACAAAAGACATACAAATTCATTAAACTATTTAATTATGTGTCTTTATTTTTCTCCATTAGCAATCCATGCCAGTACAAAGTAAATAAAAGCTGCCTAGTTTCTTGAGCAACAGCAGTGATTGAGGTTTTTATTCAATTTACAATAAAGGCCCTTTTTTCTCTTGGCCAGTTTCCTACAAGCCCTGCAAATGGGAGCATTCAACTGTACACACAGAGCAAGAATCTAAAACAGCAGTAGCACTCGGCATGGCAAGCACATACCATGCAAGCATTAAAGCTGCCAGCGCCAATAGCGGCAGAAAAGTGCTTCAGTTACAAACAGAAAGGATATTAGCTTTTTTCCTAGTAAATTTGCTTTTTACATCTATTTCTTTTCAGAAGGGTTGTTATTGAGCTTAGTGTCCACAAATGCCATTGATCTGCCTGTGACTCAATCTATACACTCTTACTTTGACAGAAGCTCAGCATGTAAGCAATACAAATCCTAGTTAGGCTACAAACTTATTGATTTTATAGATTTCTCCCAAAGTTGTGATAATGATATATCATTGTTAAATTTGGTAGAACAAACTGCTTTTCCAATCTGTCAATGCAAGCATGAAAACCAATTCACAGCCTTGTTTAGAGATTTTCCTTCAGTAGGATAACTACTGCAAGCGGAAACAGATCGCCAATATCCAGCTGGTGGCAGCTGCTTGATGGATGACACCTTGTCTGATACCCCTTCCGATCTACAGTGTGTTATGTCACACCGAGTTTTACTCACTGCCAATAATCATCAATGCAGTTTTTCATAATCTTTTCTTAAGCAACTTAAATTTAACATACACTCCCATACCATTTCTTTTCCTGGTAGATTTTCTGTGAATGCTTTACTCTAAAAACGAATGCTGATGGACGAAATTCAATGTTAATTACAGACTCACTAAGCAAAAATAAAAACACTATTTTGAGGGGGGATTTTTTTTTGGAGTCATTCTCGATATATAAAATATTAGTCAATTACTCCACTCGTACAGGGATTGTGTGATTTTTAGGATTGTGCGTTGTAGATTTTACAAGGCATAGAATAACTTGCAGCTAAAGTTGCTCATGATTTTCTTTTTCCCTAGGAATCAGGCACATGTGTTCTTGCACACTTCACAGCATCTGAGTGCACAATTAATTTTATGGTGGATGAGTTTTTCTTTTTCTGAAAATCTGTTCATAATTGTGCTGGTTGCATTTGCGGGAGCTTTCACAGAGAATGATGACTTCCCCCTTCTGGATTTGTTCTGCTCCTATGGGAGGTGCAATTTAGATAGTGCATTATCGATTTTTGCCATAATAGGTACAGAGGTACCTCTCTGGCCTGTTCAGTCTGCCCACTCACAACATCAGGATTGTCAGCTGCTGTGAGGAAGCCTGTCATTATTTTTTTCAAGTAAATCCATCACAGAAAAAGGTGATGAAAATAAAATTATTTTCACCTTGCTACAGAGAAGAATGGCTGTGTCCTCCACTGAAATTATTCTTAATGCCTTCTGGTAACAAAGTAGAGGGTAATCAGAAAACAGAAGGAAATGGGTTGTGAAGGATAATTTACTTTTAATTTGCCTCAGACACTCCTGTGATTTTATTTTGATGTCGAGTAATAAAAGGTGCTATATTTTCTTTAAAGGGATACTAATTAGGACGGCAATGTGGAACTTGACTAGTAAATCACTTATGGTATAAAAAATGAAGACTAGCTCTACCAGGAAAAAAATTTGAAATGAGATTTGTAAATTCAAACCCTTTCAAGTGGTAGCTTCAGAATGAAATGAGATCGTCAACAATTACTTGTGGAAAATAGGACATGCAAAAGTAAGAGCCTCAGGGCTTGCCATTCCTGACCCCTGGAAGATTAGTGAGTCTGTTGAAGCTCATCTACTAAAGCCCAACCCAGGGGGGAAAAAAAAATTGATACTTAAAAAAAATGTTGCCTCATTACATTAAACCAGCAAAGAGGCACTCAAAAGAGATTGTTTATAAAATTGTTTAAGAAAATCATATGACTTTGTGTTTGTTAGACTTACGTACTAGTTAGTGGAGCACAGTTGTCTGTGTACATCAAGGAAAACAAAGAAAGAAATGTCCTTAACTGTCACTTTTAATAAGAGGAGTCAACATGCCTCTATTCAGGTTAAATATTGCCCTGTCACTTTTCAATTGAGTCAACAGATTTTTTTAAAAAGTCAAAGCATAGTGTATGCAAAAATCTGTCATAATGTGACAGATCTGTCCTCATTCAGCAAATTCTATTGTGAAATCTGCAAAGTAACTTTTCATAATCAGCAGTGACATCAAAAGAAGCATTTGCATGAAAACAATGACTTTTCTAATTTAATGAAAGCTTGCAGGTCTCCATTGTAAAGTTTACAAAAACCTCATGCATTTGCATTTTCTGACAGAATCATTTGGCAAAAATATGGATTTTTAACAGAACTGCCTTGGAGTGAAGCCCCTTCATGATGATGACATGTAACATGGTGCAAAAATTGAAAATTAAGTTGGGTTGTGATCTTCAGCGAAATTCCTTGCAGAACTTTGATTATAAAATGCAAAACGTTTTTGCTGTAACTATAAAGCAATACAAAACATTAGTGAAGCATATTCCACGTTTGTTAAGTCGGTCATTTAATTAATGTCACTGTTATTGATGAAGGCAAACAAATTTCTGATTAATTAATAAGGGTTGCGGTTGCAATGTGACCAGAATGCAAGAAATATCAAAGTATGGGCAGCTTTGAGGTACCTCAAGTGCAATGATTATCCTTAATAATAACAATATTATTATGGATAATTATTGTACTTGAGGTACCACAAAGCTGCCCATCTGTCAGTGATGTGGAAAAAAATTAGACATAAACTTTTTTTTCAATGGTCAAAATGATCAAAAAAGACAGATTCAATGGTCAAAAAAGACAAACTATCCAATCACAGCAGCCGTATTGTCATGAAATTGATCTTTCCGAATGGTTGCTGAAAGACTCAAATCAAATCTCAAGAGTTGAAATATTATGGCAGATAGTTCTTTGTGCCATGGCATTTTGACTACACGACCAGAGTTACAGCAGGTTTTGTTTTTAGTTCTATTACTTGAACTGTTATTAAAATCCCCCCAAAAAGCTGGACAAATAAAATGTTCATCCATTTGCAATGAACTAGAACTAGTTTAATTTTTGTCATTATAATTTTTTTTGTCCTCTTAGAGAGTGCAAAGATTTCATATCCTTAAGGTCCCTCCACAAACGAAATCATTTTTCCTGCTGGCTATCATGTCTGTACTTTTTTCAAATTTGCTGCCCTTTTCTGATGGTGAGCTTTATGTTTTCTGATCACTATTTCCTCAAGGATTTTTACTGAACTTATTACAAAGAGCATACTGTGGCAAGTCACTTAAAATTTGCAATCCACTGATTTCCTCATAGTTATCACATAATATGCACGTTCCGTCTTCAGATATTATTCCATTTGGTTTGTAAAAAGGGAACTCAAGCCTATTTGAAAGGATTATAAGTTTAAATGATTTACCCATAAGCATGATCCTTCAGTAAATGCTTTGAACAACATGCAATCATATTGTGAAGAAATCTAATTCCTTATATTGTACCAAAAAAAAAGGTAGTTTGAGGTCAGCACTCCTCCATAATGTGAATTAATGGTCCACCATGATGCCATGGCAACATATAGCCTGTACCTTTGCATAATCTTCCATATCTTTATTCATTAAAATAAACAAAATATCATAACTGATGGATTTTCAGAAGCATTACAAATACAAACTGATTTTTGTGCTGGTAAAAATGAGTGTTTTTTGAGAAGTATAATGTGTGTTTGCAGCATATCAAAGGCTGTTGCGGAAAATATAAGCGGGTAACATATAGGCAAGGAGGGAAGATTGGCTAGCTAACAGGAAACAGAGAGTTCGCATAAATGGGTCATTTCCTGGTTGGCAAGATGTAATGAGTGGTGTGCCACAGGGATCAGTGCTGGGGCCTCAACTTTTTCAGTGTATATAAATGTCTTGGATAAAGGAACAAATGTACAGATGTCAAATTCACTGAGGACGCAAAGATAGGTAGGTAAGTAAATTGTGAAGAGGACTTAAGAATACTACAAAGGTTTACCACAGATTGGTAAAATGAGTGGGCAAAAATCTGGCAAATGGAGTAATGTGGGCAAATATGAAATTGTCCATTTTGCAGGAAGACTAATATAGAAGCATTTTATTTAAATGACGAGAGATTGCAGAGCTCTGAGATTCAGAGGGATATGTGTGTCGAAGTGGGTGAATGACAAAAGGTTAGTATGCAGGTACAGCAAATAAGTAGGAAAGCTAACAAAATGTTATTGTTTATTGTGAAGTGAATAGAATGCAAAAGTCGGGAAGTTATGCTTTCATTGTAAAGGGCACTGTTAAGACCACATCTAGAGTACTGTAATAATGGGCTCCTTATTTAAGGAAGGTTGTAAATACGTTAGAAGCAGTTCAGAGAAGGTTTACTAGACTAATACCAGGAATGGGCGGGATGTTTTATGAGGAAAGGTTGGACAGTTAGACTTCTATCCAGAACAGTAAGAGGCAGCCTGATTGACACTTCTAATATCCTAAGGGACCTTGACATGGTGCGTGTGGAGAGAATGAATATTGTCAGAGGATCTAGAACTCTTCCACGTGAGTTCACTTCAGCCATTATCACAGCGGTCTACATCCCACCCCAGGCAGTAGTGAGGAAGGTGCTGGACGAACTATGCACAGTAATAAACAACTACAAAACACAACACCCGGAGGCCTTGTTCATCGTGGCCAGAGACTTCAACAAGGACAACCTCAAGAGTGCACTGCCAAAATTCCACCAGCACATCGCCTGTCCCACCAGGGGCGACAACACTCTTGACCACTGCTACCCAAAAATCAAGGGCGCCTACCGTTCCATCTCCCGACTGCACTTTGGGAAATCAGACCATAAGACGGTGCTCCTTCTCCCGGCATACAAGCAGAAACTCAAGCGGAAGAATCCAGCTAAGAAGGTTGTGCAGTGCTGGTCCGAGGGGACAGAAGAGCTCTTACGTGACTGCTTAGAGACAGTGGACTGGTCCATATTTAAGAACTCAGCGACCAACTTAAATGAGTATGCCACCACCGTCACAGGTTTCATCAGCAAATGTGTGGACAACTGCGTGCCAAAGAAAGCAGTACGTGCGTTCCCCGACCGGAAACCATGGCTCAATCGCGAGATTGACTCCCTACTGAAGGACAGATCTGAGGCGTTCAAGGTAGATGACCCTGACCTATACAAGAAATCCAGGTACGACCTCCGCAAAGCCATCCGGAATGCCAAGAGGGAATATCAAACCAAGCTACAGTCACAGACAGACTCTCGGCAGTTGTGGCAAGGACTAAACAACATAACGGGCTACAAAGCAAAGCCGAACAGTATCTCTGGCAGCAGCGCACCCCTCCCTGATGAACTCAATGCATTCTATGCTCGGTTCGAGCAGGTAACCAACAATCCTCTGGCGAGTGCCCCAGCAGCCCATAATTCACCCATACCCACCATCACAGCTTCCGAAGTCAGATTGGCCTTCCTGAAAGTGAACCCTCGGAAGACGACGGGCCCAGACGGGATCCCTGGTCGTGCACTCAGAGCCTGCGCGGACCAGCTGGCAGAGGTATTCACGGACATCTTTAACCTGTCCCTACTCCACTCCGAGGTCCCCACCTGCTTCAAGAAGACCACCATCATACCAGTACCAAAGAAGAACCAGGCAACGTGCCTCAATGACTACCAACCAGTGGCCCTGAATTCAGTCGTAATGAAGTGCTTCGAGAGGTTGATCATGAAGCGCATCACCTCCATACTCCCAGAACGCCTTGATCCACTGCAATTCGCATACCGCTGCAACCCGTCCACATCAGACACCATTTCTCTGGCCCTACACTCATCCCTAGAGCATCTCGAAAACAAGGACTCCTACATTAGACTCCTATTTATTGACTACAGCTCTGCCTTCAACACCATAATCCCAGCCAAGCTCATATCAAAGCTCCAAAACCTAGGACTTGGCTCCCCACTCTGCAACTGGATCCTCGATTTTCTGACCAACAGACCACAATCAGTAAGAATGAACAACAACACCTCCTCCACAATAGTCCTCAACACCGGCGCCCCGCAAGGCTGCGTACTTAACCCCCTACTCTACTCCCTGTACACACACGACTGCGTGGCAAAACTTGGTTGCAACTCCATCTACAAGTTTGCTGACGATACGACCATAGTGGGCCGGATCTCGAATAACGATGAGTCCAAATACAGGAGGGAGATAGAGAACCTAGTGGAGTGGTGTAGCGACAACAATCTCTCCCTCAATGCCAGCAAAACTAAAGAGCTGGTAATTGACTTCAGGAAGCAAAGTACTGTACACAACCCTGTCAGCATGAACGGGGCCGAGGTGGAGATGGTTAGCAGTTTCAAATTCCTAGGGGTGCACATCTCCAAAAATCTGTCCTGGTCCGCCCACGTCGACGCTACCACCAAGAAAGCACAACAGCGCTTATACTTCCTCAGGAAACTGAGGAAATTCGGCATGTCCACATTGACTCTTACCAACTTTTACAGATGCACCATAGAAAGCATCCTATCAGGCTGCATCACAGCCTGGTATGGCAACTGCTCAGCCCAGGACCGCAAGAAACTTCAGAGAGTTGAGAACACCGCCCAGTCCATCACACGAACCTGCCTCCCATCCATTGACTCCATCTACACCTCCCGCTGCCTGGGGAAAGCGGGCAGTATAATCAAAGATCCCTCCCACCCGGCTTACTCACTCTTCCAACTTCTTTCATCGGGCAGGAGATACAGAAGTCTGAGAACACGCACGAACAGACTCAAAAACAGCTTCTTCCCCACTGTCACCAGACTCCTAAATGACCCTCTTATGGACTGATTTCATTAACTCTATACCCTGTATGCTTCATCCGATGCCAGTGCTTTTGTAGTTACATTGTATATGTTGTGTTGCCCTATTATGTATTTTCTTTTCTTCCATTTTCTTCTCATGTACTTAATGATCTGTTGAGCTGCTCGCAGAAAAATACTTTTCACTGTACCTCGGTACACGTGACAATAAACAAATCCAATCCAATCCAACTGGAGTCACTCTTGAAAAATAAGGGATCGCTCATTTAAGACAGAGATGAGGGGAAATCTTTTCTCTCAGAGGGTCGCAGAGGGTTGTGCATCTCGAGTACTCTCTTCCTGTAAAGGCAGTGGAAAAGTGTCTCTGAATGTTCTGAAGGCAAAGCTAGATTGATTCTTGATAAGCAAGGAGGTGAAAAGTTATCGGGGGTAGGAGGCAATGTAGAATTGAGATTGCAATCAGAACAGCCATGATTTTATTTAATGGCGGTGCAGATTCGAAGGGCCGAGTGGCCTACTCCTGCTCCTAATTTGTATATTTGTAGCAAAACAGCATTGCGAGTAGCTAGTTTGAACTATTATTAAGAAAGGAAATAGTTGAAGGAGTGATTAAGATTCAGCAGCCTCGTCACACCCAACTTGGTGTCAGGGTGAGGCCGTTGAATGTCGCAAGAGGCCATTCGTAGATTTGTAATGCTCAAAACGTCTCATCAGATTTAACAAAACATGTGAGACGTCACGATCTGGATCTTGCCCTCACTGGTCGTGACCCAGATGTGCGTATCTAAATGAGCCATACTGATTCACCCAGTGCCCGGAGTCAATGGCCGTGCCTTGGAGACCTTGCCAGGGTGCCGTTTAACACTGCTTCGCACAAAGATGGACGAGGCATAATGACATCTGGGGGGTCTCCCAGGCCATTGGAGACCGCTGGGTGGTCGCAATGTCACAAACTGCATTTCTCCACAAAACGGCAACACTTTGTTTGGAACGGAGCAATGGAAGAAGTTTGAGAAAATTGCTCTAGTTGATTATTTTCTAAACTGGGTTGAATTCTCCCATATCTCTCCCTTCAAATCTATAGATTTTTCATTGTTGCAGAAATAAAAAGATTGATTAAAATCATATCATGATCAACAATTAATTGATTTTTCTAAACAGAGTAAAGGTTTCATATCCCGCACAGGAATTACGGGGTGGGAATGATTATCTTCCCCGTGGTTCTCGCGGAGTACAAGCGCCCCCGCTAATGGGCAGGGCTCCTTTAAAGAAACTTTGTGCTGGAACCTGGCCCTGCCCACAAAGCTGGTCATGGGCCCCAGTTTGAATTAATCACATTGCGAGATTCTGTTAAATGCATCCACTTTCAGACCCCATCCGCCACCTCTCTCTTCCACTTGCTGAACGTCTTCTATCACTCAATGATTTCTCCAATAACTTGTCTCCCTTCCTGAAAATAAAAGGTGTGGTTTTGGGTACCCGCATGGGCCCCAGTTACGCCTGTCTTTTTGTGGGTAATGTAGAACACTCCTTGTTTCAGTCCTACCCTTGCCTGCTCCTGGAATTCTTCTCCCAATACATCGATGAATGTACTGGTACCACTTTATGCTCTTGTCTGGATCTGGAAAAAAAATCTATCAATTTTGCTTCTAATTTCCTTCCCTTTCCCACATTCACATTGTCCTTCTCCGAGCACTTCTCTTCCCTTTCTTGATCTATCTCCATTTCAGGAGATAGACTGACCACCAATTTTCATTACAAGTCAACTGATTCCCACAGCTACCTTGACTACAGCTCCTCACACAATGCTTCCTGCAAGAACGCCATCCCATTGTCCCAGTTTCTCCTCCTCTGTCACATTGGTTCCGATGATGCCACCTTCAAAAACAACACTTCTAACATGTATGCCTGTTTCCTTAACCGAAGTTCCCCCAAAACTGTGGCTGACTGGGCTCCTCAACTGGATTTGACCCATTTCCCGCACCCCTGCCCTCACCCCTTTCCATCCCTCGCAGAACCATGATAGGGTCCCTCTTGTCCTCACTTTGCACCCCACCAACCTCCACGTTCAAGAGGTCATCCTCTGTGATTTCCTCCAACTCCAGCATGATGCCACCTGGAAACACATCTTCCCCTCACCCTCACTGTCAGAATTCTGCAGGGACCACTCCTGTGACACCCTGGTCCGCTCTTCCATTATCCCCAACTCCTCATTCCCTTTCCACGGCACCTTTCCTTGAAATCACAGAAGGTGCAACATCTGCCACTTTATCTCCTTGCTTCTCCTTGCATTGAAGGCCCCAACCATTCCTTTCAGGTGAAGCAGTGTTCCACTTGCATCCGCTTTAAATTGATCAACTTTATTTGATTCTCCCAATGCAGTCTCCCTTACATTGGGGAGACTAAATGCAGACTGGGTGCAGCAAGAGGTGGAAATTTGCCTAAAGGCAGCAGTCGGCAGTATTAAAAAAGTCCCAATGATATGCGTTTTCACAATGAGTTTAGAAGGAAATTTAGATATGAATCAAATATGAATGGCTTATGAGGAGAAACAGCTTAGAGACATTTGGGAAGATCAATGAGGTATACATATGTTAATGTAGAGTCAAGGAAGTTGATAGGGACAGACAGCCAAATACATGGAAGGCATAATCAAAGACGAACAAAGGTATAATTGGCCAAACAATCCAAAATCAAGAGTGCAGTTGACACCTCTCAGCCTCCTAAGCAGACAAGTTAGTTTTCCAGTTAGCAACCTGGAGGTCAAGTTTACATGAAACAAGCATCTAAGTCTCAAAGCTAAGGCAGTGCAGAGAACATTCATAACGGCAGTTTCAGATATCTTTGATGGACCAGAAGACATATCCAAGACTTGAGTACCATTCCTGTTTTGTGTTGTAACTATGAGTTGGTTATTTAATTTAGATGTTGTTTGGGAAATAGGGGAACTCGTACAGGGTACAGGTTTCATAGATATATTTTGGAATAAGGGGTACAATTCGCATAAACTGTGCATGTGTGTTTAGTCATTTATAGACTGCAATTGTCTGAGAGTAGAGTAGTCCTCTTCATGTGTATTTGTCTTTTCTTTACTTTACTATATAGTATTTAGTCATTTTTACACAATGATTAGGCTGTTCATTCACACTGGGATTTCACTTGTCTCCTCAAATCAAAACAAAACTATACACCGGCACAAATTGGTATTCCAAGTTAGGATACCCTCACAGTTAACATCAGTGTGCTTCATGGCACTCTCATACCCACATGCTGCGATGTTCCATGGAAGCCCAACGCAAACTGGAGGAGCAGCATCTCATCTTCTGATTAGGCACGTTACATCCCTCAGGATTCAACATTTTGTTCAATAACTTTAGACTGTGACCTTTCTCCTTCATCGTGACCACTTTTTATTTATCCAAACCGTCGTGTTTGCCGACGGCGTCAACATGGCCTCAGGATCAGCCATTCTGGCCCCTACAGGGGGCCAGCACGGCACTGGAGCAACCCTCGCCGCTCCAGCTGCTGAACCCGGCGTAAACTGGGTGCTGCGGGGTCCGCGCATGCGCAGTGGCACCGGCACCAACGGACGCATGCGCAGTGGCACCGGCACCAACGGACGCATGCGCAGTGGCTCCCTTCTCCACGCCGGCCCCGCGCAACATGGCGTAGGGCTACAGGGCCGGCACAGAAGAAAGGAGGCCCCCAGCCCGAGAGGCCGGCCCGCCGATCGGTGGGCCCCAATCACGGGCCAGGCCACAACGGAGGCCCCCCCCCCCCCAGGGTTGGACACCCCCTCCCACCCCTCAGGCCGCCCCTGGACCCTTCCATGCCCTGGTCCCGCCGGCTAGGTGCAGATTAGAACGGTGCCGGTGGGACTCGGGATTTTGGTTATGGCCGTAGAGTCCATCCTGGGCCGAGAATCGGTAGGGGGGCCGCATAGAGCGGCCCCCGACCGGCGGCGCGCCGACCACGCTTGAGCCAATGGCGCCGATTCTCCGCTCTGCGGGGAATCGCGTCCCGCCGTCGGGGTAGGTGTGGCGCGATTTGCACCGGTCACGACGATTCTCCGACCCAGCCCCGGGCTGAGAGAATCCAGCCCATCATTCTAATGTCACACATTCCAATCGGCTGATGGGATGTCAGGATGCCAAAATTGGACATCTTTTTGAAAAAGAAAGAATTGTCAGGCAGCAAGATGGCCCCCACAATCGGGAATTTATAGGGCTACCTTGATTGCAGTAAAGTTAAATTAATTTTGCGCTGGAAAGTACACAAGAGCTTTTGGAGGTGTTTTGGTGCATTTCCTAGAGGGCATTGCCACATCCTCACAGGGAGGGAAAAGTAGGTGACCGGCCCACACAAAGGTTGCAACAGGTAAGCAAAGTAAGTAAGGTAAAATCACCATAGTCCCAGATGACCATAGGTTGCTTTCCCCTTTGAGGGGTTTGGCTGACTGGTGGTGATTTATCCTGGGGATCACCACACCTCAGGCGAGGGGCAAGTTGAGAAGGCGGAGACTTCATGATTAACGGGGATTAAATCCGCGCTGTAGGCCTCGCTCTGCATGATGAACCAGTTGCCCAGCCAACTGAGCTAAAATGACCCCCATTGCAACAGGTATGAGGACAGGAGTGGCAGTGCCCCTGGTCTGCAGCACGACAGGTGGAAGGAACAGAGGCTGTGGAGATGTGCAAGGTCCGCACCACCTCATCTCCCAGGTTGGAAGGAGAAACCCCTATTCTCTGGGCAGTGATGGCAGTCCGTCTGGCATGTCAGCCAATACACTCAAGCGTTTTGGTGTGCACGCCCATTAGGTATTTTAATGTATACCACCTCATTGAGCTTTCTGCAGCAAAATTCATCCTCTAGATTATCCCAGGACTGACTGGAGCACTCTCATGTCTGGATAACTCAACACCTGCTGATCTCTACTCTAAACTAACTTCCAGGTTATGTGCTGAGCTATAATCTGTGCTGGTGGCTGAAATTAAGTTTGAGTAATTTTTATTTTTATTATTCATTCAAGGGATGGGGGCTCATTGGCTAGGCCAGCATTAATGACCCATTCCTGATTGTCCTTCGGAAGGTGGTGATGAGCCGTCCCCTTGAATTGCTGCAGTCCATATAAAGTAGGAATACCCACAGTGCTGTTAGGGAGGGAGTTCCAGGATTTTAACCCATGATAGTGAAGGAATTACAATATAGATCCAAGTCAGAGTGGGGTGTAGCTTGGGTGGGGGGAGGTGGGGGGGGGGGGGGGGGCAACTTGCAGTTGTTGGTGTTCCCATGCATCTACTGCCCGTGCCCTTCAATTTGGTGTAGATTGCTGGTTTGGAAGGTGCTCTTAAAGAAGGTTCTGAAAGTGATGGGGCCTTTTAAGTTGCACTGTGTGTTTGCTGCACGTCTTCCTCCTTGGGCAGCTGTGATTGGGTAGACAGTAGCCTTTGGGCGTCTAAAAGCAGGAACTCAGTTTGGAATAAGGGAAGAGGGGTTGGGGAGGAAACCACGAGACCCATGGTCACAGAATTAAGGTTGCTCATTGTGCCGGGTGACAGGATGACGGTGAGCAGATATTGAGAAGATTCCATCATCCTCAATGTTCTCAAAAATGTTGGATGTTATGGGTACCATTTTAGTTGGCACCATTGATGCTAATAGCCACTTCCTCTGTGGGGCTCAGGAGATACAGGCATCCTTGTCCCCACCAGTACTCTGCTCCGATGCTCAATTCTATTGTGTGCTACTTTGTCATAGAATCATAGAATCCCTACAGCGCAGACGAAGGCCATTTGGCCCATCAAGTCCATCTGCACTATCCCCGGAGCATTAACTAACCTTTTGGGCTCTAAGGGGCAACTTAGCATGGCCAATCCACCTAACCTACACATCTTTGGATTGTTGGAGGAAACCGGAGCACTGGAAGGAAACCCACGCAAACACGGGGAGAACGTGCAAACTCCACACAGACTGACACCCAAGGCTGGAATTGAACTCGTGTATCTGGTGCGGTGAGGTAACAGTGCTAACCACTGAGCCACCGTGCCACCAGTCCTACAACAGAGAGGAAAGATTTTCAGTGATTGTGAGGCACAATGATGTGGTTGCCATGGTTGAATAGCTGGAGGTATGTGAATGCAGGGAGAGGTGGATGTCAGGCTGTCTGCATTGGTAAGCAAGTGAGGGTGAGCTGGAGTATCTGGATGTTAGATGCAAATTCTGATGCAAGGAATTGGTGCTTGGTACGTGTTGGGGATTTTGCGCATTAAGCACTGTAAGACTGTAAGATGGAGTGGTGCGTAGATATCAGGTAAAGATGCATTCTTCGGCCTATACCCCAATGTCAAGTCATTAGCCTCCTGCCGGATCCAGGGGTTGAAGACTGCGTAGATTGAGTTTTCTGGCCACCTTCACCCACTCCATTCTGAGGTTGTCCTGGAGTTGCTCTTCCCGCCCACATGCAACATTGATGCCTCCAGTGCTGCATCAGTCAGCCTGGATCCTTCCCCATGCTCTGGAATTCCTTTTTCTGGAGTTGCCACTACAGAAATCTGTTCCAGTTTGCCTTGAAGAGCAAGCAGACTGCCTGTACCACATGATCAGGAATCAACGTTGATGGTGTCATGTATGTTGGTTAGCACTGCTGCCCTCACCGCGCCAGGGACCTGGGTTCAATTCCAGCCTTGGGTAACTGTCTGTAAAGGTGTTCTCCCCGTTTCTGCGTGTGTTTCATCCGGGTACTCCGGTTTCCTCCCACAGTCCAAAGGTGTGCAGGTTAGGGGAATTGCCCAATTGCCCCTTAGTGTCCAGGGATATGCAGGTTAGGGTATGGGCATAGGGTGGGGGAGTGATCCTGAGTCAAGTGCACTTTCAGAGGGTAAATGCAGACTCGATGGGCTGGATGGCCTCCTTCTGCACTGTTGGGATTTTATGTAGTCTTCTATATGGTTTCTCTGTGGAACAAGTACAGCAGATTTCCCAAGGGGAGCTGCTGTCAAGTTGTTCCTGTGAAGTTCCCGCACTTCCAGGTGAACGGACAAGTTGAACAAGGAACAAGAGAGTGGGAACTTTGGTAAGCCACAAGAAGGTAGCCACAACAGCCAAGGTCTGCAGGTGTAGATGTTTGGATGGTGCAACTATGTAGGCTTCCCTTGTTAGTAACTGAATATTATAATTAGACAAGCATTTTGAGGATGTAACTGATTAACTATATTCACCTGACATAAATGAAGTCATTAGAACTATTAGCTGTAATTAGATATCAATGACTTCAGAAAAAATGTATACTTGTGATTAATATATGCAAATTACTTGTAAGATAACCAAAGGTATAATTACTGTTGCAGTGTATCACTCAGGGAATCCTTGCACCATTCTGTGGATATGGTTCCCCTGAATGCTTGAATAAACCGGTGAAAAAATAATTCTGTCTCCGCCTGGTCTCTTGCGTTGAGAAGCCAAAACCATGTAGCTGGATAGTCGGTAGTTCCTCTGACATGAACTGAACAGGTGGGGGAACAGGTGCATAAAGACATTGTACGAGCCAGGCCCCAACCGCTTCACATGCATCATCAAATAAGTCAAATAAATCAAAGCTCAAATGTATTTGATAGTTTTCTTCATCATGACCACAGTGAGGGTGAAGTTAGATTGCCCCTGAAAATTGCCATGGGATGTTGGCTTAGGAATAACCCACACCCGATCAATGGAATGCGGGTAGCATGCCAAATCTGTGCTCACGGCTCACTTGAATGTTCTCTGTGATCAGTCAGTGCTGACACCACACTGTCCACTGGCAGCACACGTGTTCAGAATCATACCTACCAGTGCAGCTAAAAGTTACACTGCACCTCTTATAGGGGTCGTGAATTGTGATTTGAAGCAGATGTTGGGAAATGAATGTGTCACCATAGTCCCAGAGGACCAGAAGCTATTTTTCCCTTTAAGATAAAGCTGACTGCTGGTGATTTAACCTGAAGGTCACCGCACCTCAGGCAAGGGACAAGGTTGAGAAGGTGGGGCCTTCGTGGTAACCCCAGCCAGCACGGGAATTGAGCCCACGCTGTTGGCCTCGCTCTGCATCACGAATCAGCCACCCAGCCAACCGAGCTAACCGACTTCCTAACATGCAAACCAACAGCTTATTTTATCTACAGCTTTACTTGAGTGCATTGTACTGAAGTGACTCCCCAGCTTTTAAAACTGATTTTAAGTTAAAGAAAGTTAATGGTTTAAATTCTAGAGGTGGTTTCCAGCGACTACTTTTATTTCACCTTAAATTTACTAAATTAGTTGTATCTACGCTCAAGTTAATAAACTTTACCAAAATATATTAAATATGTCGAATGTATGATCATAAAAACAAATGTGTGACACCGTAAGATTTCCTGACCAAGATGTATTCAAGCTGTAAGGAACACTTACTGAGAAAACATTTCATTTACATGTTCTCAGCATTTCTGAAACAGAAAATGTATGTAGATTGCATTTTCACAATTAATCACTCCCATATCAAGATTATGACCCTCAACCAAAACAACTTTCGGTCCCAAAATACTTTAAATTGAAGCAATAATTCAACTGTAAACTTTGCCTCGACTAACAAACCTGCAAACTGAATTGAAGGGTAACCCAGAAATTATTCACAAATAGGTTCCATGGAGCTACAGAATGTATAATTTTCAATGAACATGCGTTTCCTTATGGGACAAGAGTCCCACGGGAAATATGGTCCAACCGTGACTAACAAAAGAAGTTAGAGATCGCATTAAAGGAAGAGGTATAAGATGTTGCCAAAAACAGTTGTAAGCCTGAGGAATGCTTGGTAAGGATGATCAAGGTTGATAAGAGGTAATAGAATATAAACGTGGATTATTCTTAACCTGTGCTCTTTATATGTCCTTTTTGTTTTACGTATTGTCATTGTCCTCCAATGAAAGAGTAAGATACATATTATCCAGTCCAAAAAAGTACAAATGGCACTCAAAGTTATTCTAATAAGTTTAATTAATTGGAGTAAAAGCAAAATATTGCGGATGCTGGCGATCTGAAATAAAAATAGGAAGTGCCGGAAAAACTCCGCATGTCTGTCAGCACCTGCAGAGGGAGGCAGAGTTTCTAGTTCATATGAAGAAGTCACATAGGACTTGAACTGTGAAATGTGATTTCTTCACAGCAGAAGACTCTGAGGAAGAGTCATCCGAACTAGAAATGTTGGGTGAGATTCAGCCAAAACATTTCTAAGGGCACGATTTAGCGGCCTCATCGCGCCCGACTTGGTGTTGGGACAATGCCATTGAATCTCGCGAGAGGCCTCCATCGGGAATTGCAACGCTCAAAACGTTTCGCGAGATCCAATGGAAGCTCGCGATGCACCACAAAGTGGATCTCACTCTTGCTGGGTGAGATACAGGTGCACAAATGTAAATTGGGTCATTTAAATGTGCGCTCGTCCAATTCACCAGGAGCCCGGAATTAGCCGGCCTCGCCAGCGAGACCTCAACCAGGTGTCGTTTGGTACTGACTCACAAGGTCATGAACCAGTCATGATGGCACCTCGGGGTGTCTGCCTGGGGAGTTGAGGCCCCAGATGGTCGGGGACAGGGCAGGTTGGTACCGTGGCACTCCTCTTGCATCTGGGAATCATGACACTACCAGGATGCCCAGCTGGCACTGACAGGCTGGCAGGGCACTGCCAGGGTGCCAGGCTGGCAGTGCCAAGGTGCCCAGGTTCCAGGTTGGCCATGCCAGTGGTCAGCCAGGGCCGAGGGGGCTCAAAGACCCCAGAAGAGATGAAGTGGGGGGGGGGGGGGGGAATTGTAAAGCCTCGGTGGGGGGCACTGAGGGGGGGGGTCGAATGATTGGGGCTGCCTTTAAAATTGGTGCCCCAATCCATGAGTAGTCTGCAGCTTGCTTGTGCAGGAAATGACTTAAAGAGTGGACTCAACAGGGAGACCTCTTCATATCCCCGTAACCCATGCCCCTCCCTACCTTTCATACGCCCTCACTCTAATTGGCACTGCCAGATTAGGCACTGCCATGGTGTCTAGTTTGCTCTACCAGGATTCCCGGATGCAAGGGGGAGTGCCAACGTACTGCCTGTCCTGTCCCTGACCACCCCGGGGAGGGGCTCCAATGAAATCCAAGACCCCTGAGTGACCATCATGACCGGTTGTGCTTGTGGAAACCAGTACTAATCGGTGCCCGGTTGAGGCCTTGCTGATGCGCCCGGTGATTCCCAGGCGCTGGTTGAACGCGGCGTTGGCACATTTAAATGAGAAAATATCATCATCTGGATCATGCCCCGTTGGCCGTGATCCATATTACGCCTGGCGCCACGAGTCGGGTGACTCACAATCCGCTCGGCGCCCGACATGAAACCCGATTTGAGCTTCTCCCGCGATTCACCCGTCACACCCAGCTCTGCGCCGGGCACAATGCGGTGGCTGAAGCACACCCGTTAACTCTGTTTCTCTCTTCATAGGTGCTGCCAGACCTGCTGAATTTTCCAGCACTTTTTGTCTTTTATTCATTCAGTGGAAAACTGGTCGGACTATGGCTGTAGCTCGTTTCGTGTTGTTAAAAATGACTTTGGGTTCAATCATCTTCATCATCAGCAGAATGGAAGTGTGCAGATTTCTGTTGATGTATTTATAATTAGTAGTAATTATTAGAGAATAAACTAGCTCAACACATAAAAACAGCTCGTCACAGCTTTTATAAAAATGTAAAAATGAACAGATTAGCAAAAGTGAATGCGGATCCCTTACCAGCAGAGACAGGAGAGATTGTGGTGAGGTGGGAAACGGCAGAGGCACAAATACGTTTGACTTCATGATAGAGGGCAAAAGGGGCCACAGGTTAAGTATCCTTTATCCGTGCATCCAAAAACCAAACACATCCACCAGCCTCACTTTATTTGAACCTCATCAACCTTTAGCGTGGGATATCTAGTTGTTTGTCTGCTCTATTCGTCTATGATTCAGTGGTAAATATTACTTTTCCAGACATTTTATTTACTTTAGACTATAGCTAGCCTACGTTTAGGCTATCATAATGTAAGTTTATATGCAGTATCCGAAAATCGAAATCATATGAACTCTGAAACGCAATCGGCCCCAAGTGTTTTGGATAAAGGATACACTGTCTGTAGCGTGGGTCAGAAATCTAAGGGTATTATTATTATTAATATATAAATTATATTGGAGAAATGATTGGGACTTCATTTCCCACATCCTAATGTTTCTGAAGATCAATAGATAGCGGTTGCATTGTTTTTGACATTTCCGAATTCCTAGATTTTTGAACTGTCCTCACAGATTGAACGGTAGTAAGAGTAAACTAATCTTCATGAAAGGAGAGAGAGAGAGAGAGAGAGAGGGAGAGAGAAAAGAGAGAGAGAGAGAGAAAGAGAGAGAGAGACAGGAGGAGAAACTGCAGGTCAGTTAATCTAACATTAAAAGTAAGGAAAATGCTCGAATCTATTATGAGGAACATGGTAACAAGGAACTTAGAAAACCTTCATATAATAATATAAATTTTTTTATTGTCACAAGTAGGCTTACATTAACACTGCAATGAAGTTACCGTGAAAAGCCCCGAGTCGCCACATTCCGGTGCCTGTTCGGGTACACAGAGGGAGAATTCAGAATGTCCAAATTATCTAACAGCACGTCTTTTGGGACTTGCGGGAGGAAACCAGAGCACCCGGAGGAAACCCATGCAGACACGGGGAGAAAGTGCAGATTCTGCACAGAGAGTGAACCAAGCCGGGAATCGAACCGGGGACCCTGTAACTGAAGAGTCAACATGTGTTGGGTAATTGTGTTTAACAAACATTTTTTGAGGTTGGAATTAGTAGGGTAAATAAGGAGGAACCAGAAAGATATGATGATAATCTCGGGGGATTTTAATCTGCACATAGACTGGGAAAATCAAATGAGCAAAGCGTAGATGAGGAGTTTATAGAAATCTTTGGGGATAGTTTTTAAAACAACACATTCCGGAGCCAACCAGTGGGCAGGCTATCCTAGACCTGGGGCTGGATTCTCCATTATTGAGACTATGTCCCCATGCCGGCGCCAAAACGGTCCTGAAAAACCTGCAAAAAAGTGAAACAAATTCATAGCCCTGCAGGGGGGTAGCAGGGACACGGAGTTAATCTCGCAACTTTTGCTGCAGATACGGGCCCCCACACTTCCAGTTCAGAGGCCGCGTATACGCACGGCGGCAGTTTTCAGTGGCCGCGCCGTACTCCAGGTGGACTCGGACCACGGAGGTAGACCCACAAAGGAGGCCCCCCCGATCGGCTGCGCGTCCATCCTTCAAAACCCGCACATTAATTCCCCGGCCGCCTATAAGGCCCCTCCCCGGCCTTCGATCCGCCCACCCCCGACCAAGGCAGCTGCGGACTGAGTCTGCAGCCGCCACGCGATCAACCCGGCCGGCAATAGCAGGTTAGTTCCACGCCGTCGTGAACCCGGCCGGTCGGGGGGCGGAGGATTGCTGAGCGGGCCTCTGGCAATGGCCCCTGGTTTCGCGGCATACTCCCCGGTGATGCCGATATTTGGTGCCCAGAGAATCGCCGAACCGGCACCGGGCCAGATTATGCCGTCAAACTGGATTCTCCGCCCAGCGCTGGCCGCGATTTCAGCGTCTGGGTGCAGAGAATCCAGCCCCTGGTATTTTGTAATGAGATAGGATTACTGATAGCCTTATAGTGAAGGCACCCCTAATTAGCAGCAATCACAACATGATTGAATTTTACATTCAGTTTGAGGGAAGAGAAGATTACATCCAGGATGAGCATTTTAAACATAAATAATGGCAATAATGAGGGCATGAAAGTGGAACAAGCTAAAGCAAACTGGCAAATGTGTTTAAGGGATAGATCAATCGAGGTTCAGACATTTAGAGGGCTATTTTAGAATACACAGAATAGACACATTGCAATGAGAAAGAAAATTCCAAGGAGAGGGCCCATCATCCGTGGTAAACTAAAAAGGTTAAAGACAGTAATTAACTTAAAGAAAAAGCATCCTGTGGGCCGGGGCTCACACGGGTGTGGATTGGGGCAGCAATTTGCCAGTGTAACCCTGACGCGGTTGACCACGCGGTGGGCCAAGGGGATAAATATTTAAGGTAGGTGCCCCCAAGCCCATCGGAGGAAACCCTCCCCCCAAATGCAAACCCTGCCCACCGACCCCTCAGCACCCCATCAGAACCCCCCACCTGAGAAGCGCCCCATGTCAGAGAACCCCCATAACAGAGAAGCCCCCATAACAGAGAGACCCCCCCCCCCCCATATCAGACACCCCCATATCAGACAACTCCATAACAGAGATCCCCCCATAACAGAGGACCACCTGCATTCCCCCCTCCCTCCATCTGTCACCCCTGCCTGAAAGCTAAGGAGCAGTCAGGCAGAAACAGTGACAAATCATTGCTTTTTCACTCACCTGTCCCTTACATCTGCTGCCTCAAACAGAGATGTAGAAAACGACAGCTGTTAGAAAGTCAAAAACAGGCTTTAAACCCCTAAGATAATTTGATCTACAAGACTTGTAATCATTTTCAAAGAGAAATAGCTTTTAATGAGCTGTAATTGACAGGGTAATAGCTTCTGGACAGCCATATGCCTGGATTGTTTATTTTCATTTCCATTTACAATTGAATGTATCTCAAGTACCCTGCTGTGAACCTAACTGCAATGTTTATAAACATCTAACTATGATTGACAGCTCCCGGACAGACTAAAAGCAGTTAAGTGTTTTCAGCTGAGAAAAACAAGTGAAACCTAGGTGTTTATAAACATTGTGGTTAGGTTCACAGCAGAATAATTGGAATGCATTAAAGCATGAAGGGAAATGAAAATGAAGAATCCAGACATCTGGCTGTCTGGAATCTATTACCCTGTCAATTACAGCCTACAAGCTATGAATAGAAATCTTGCAGATCAAAGAATCTGAGGGGGTTTGAAGCCTTGTGATGTGTTTTGACTTTCTAATAGCTGCTGCTTTCTAGGCAGCTGAATGAAGCAGCAGATGCTTTTATTCATTCATGGGATGTGGGCATTGCATGCTGTGCCAGCATTTATTGCCTATCCCTAATTTCCCTTGAGGGGGCAGTTAAGAGTCAATCACATTGGGAGTTGCATATAGGCCAGACCAGGTAAGGACGGCAGATTTCTCTCCCTAAAGGACATTACTGAAACAGATGGGTTTTTACAATATTCAGCAATGGTTTCATGATCATCAATAGACTTTTAATTCCAGATTTTTATTGAAATCTGTAGTGGTGGGATATGAACCTGGGTCCCCAGCGCATTACGCTGGGTCTCTGGCTGACTCATCTAGTGACAATCCCACTACACCACCTCCCCAGGTAGTAAGTGGCAGGTGTGAAAAAGCAGTGATTTGTCATTGTGTCTGCTTGGCCTGCTCTTTAGCAGTCTCTGATATGGTGGGTGGCTCTGATATTGGTGGGGGGGGGGGTCTCTGATATGGATGGTCTCTAATATGGGGGGTCCCTGATATGAGGGTCTCTGATATGGAGGTGTCTCTGATATAGGGGTCTCTGACTTGGGGTGTCCCTGATATGGGGCCGTAGATATGGGGGGTCTCTGGTGGGGTGGTCTGATGGGGAGGTCTTGTCGGGAGTCTCTGATGGGAGTTTCCGGTGGGAACTCTGATGGGGTGGTCTTGTGGGAGTGTCCGGTAGGGAGGTCTAATGTGGGGATCTGGTGGGAGGGGGGGGGGGGTCTGGTGGGTGCTCTGATCGGGGGTGCGATGGGAGTGTCTGGTGGGGGGGGGGGTGTTTCAGATGTGGGTGTCTGGTGGGATGGTCTGATGTGGGGTCTCTGTTGGGGGATCGGTGGAAAGGGGATTGGTCAACCTCATATGTGTGTGCTGTGGGGCATGGATGACCCAGAAATCCCATGGTGTGGTGGGGGGGGGGAGAAAATATATTCCTAGTTGTGGTTTCAGGCAGTGGGAACTGTTGACCAACTTACTATGCAACATTCCCAAAATCTTTCAGGACATGATACATCTTGATTGGAGAGAACAGAGTGAGAATGCCCTGGAAAATGGTCAATCAGGAGACAAATTTTGTACGATCAATCGTGGTACAGTAGTATAATAATTGCAGCATAAATACCGCATTAGTAGCAAAAACTGATTGGAGTGACACACAGAAGAGCATTGAATTTCCTTGCAGGGATTCACTCAATCACATAATTGAGGGCATTATTTCATTTTTGTATCAACATGGTCGTACTCTTGCCTCAGAGACTTCTGGGTTTAAGTGCCACACCAGTGCTTGAGCACACAAACCGAGGTTGACCCTGCAATGCAGCCCTGAGGGGGTTCTGCATTGTCCGATGTGCAGTCTCTTGGATGAGCTATGAAACCGAGGCCCCATCCACCTGCTCAGCTGGATGTAAGCGATCCCATGGAACTATTTTGAAGAAGTGGAGGCGAGTTATCCCTGGTTTCTTGGCCAATGTTGATCCCTCAGTCAACATCATTAGAGCATGTTACATTGCTGTTTGTGGGGGTTTGCTGTGTTCAAACTGCCATGTTTCTTGTAATACAACACTTCAAACGTGCTTCATTAGCTGTAAAGTGCTTTGAGTCATCAGTGGTCATGAAAAGCACTATGTAAATGAAAGTCGCCTTCCTCATTCATAAGACCCAATCAAAAGAGAATGATCCAAAACATTTACGTTGGTTATCATCAATTTGTAATCAACTGCCATTTGTCCGTGGGGCAAAGTTTAGAGGAGATGTGCAGGGCAGGTTTTTTACAGAGGGTGGTGAGTGCCTGGAACACGTTGCCTGGGGAGGTTGTGGAAGCAGATACATTAATGGCGTAAAAAAGGCAACTCGACAAATACATGGATAGGATGGGTATAGCGGGATATGGCACTAGGAAGTGCTGAGAGTTTTGGCCAAGGGTGGTATCATGACCAATACAGGCTTAGAGGGCCGAAGGGCCTGTTCCTGTGCTGTATTTGTCTTTGCTTATGTTGTAATTACACTCTCCCACCGGTAGTGGTACCAAAGCAGCTCAGCTTTGCACCTCAGTTACTCTGCCTGTCCTGCAGAGGAGCACAAATGCTCGATCTAAGTCTATTTCCCCAATTCCCAAATTATCTTACGTATAACTATCAATAATAAAGACAAATGGAATTGCACAAAAATGGGAGAATTTCTGGCTGTAAAAATGGGACTGAATAATACCTGTATGCCTGGTCCATGTCTCCCCCATTTGCTTTGCTGAACCTTACACTTGGCTATACCCCCGAGAGATTTTATATGGACCGTGCCGGCTAAAGTTATTCACAAAGGCCCCGCCTTCTGAACCTTGACCCTTGCCTGAGGTACGGTGATCCCCAGGTTAAATCAACACCCGTCAGCTCTCCCCCTCAAAGGGGAAAGTGGTCTATGGTCATCTGGGACTATGGTGACTTTACTTTACATTACTTTATTTCACCCAGTTGTGACACCTTCGACTTACATGAATGACATGAAGCATCTGGGTATTTAGATCAACAGACTCAGCCCTCCACTTGGATAGCGAAAACTGGTGAACAATAAATACAGGAAGGTGAATTGGGAGACATACTGGGGAGCAAGGCTGAACAGATAGGCATTGATCAGGCTTTTTGAGGCAGGGGAAAGAAGTCACAAAGTGGAGCGGCCAAATCGAATGCTCCACAATGTGGGGCTGAAAGACTGATAATCTTCCAACACAGAAAAGAGAAGGGAGACTGAAAGGAAGGCCTGAATCAAAAGGCAGTGGGAAAGTACAGGAACAAGAGCCTTCAGAGGTGGAAGGGACAAAGCTATGAAGTTAATTATTACAAGGAGTTTTAAACAGATGAGAGAAAATAAATCCAAATGCAATCTCTAACAGACTTCATAGCACACATTTGTTAAAAATTACCATATGGAGTGATTACCAATAGTAGTCTGACAGCTTAAAAATGACCACGGTTGGCTTACCTTTTAGGTGGTCACCTATATTCTTTGCTGAGTTTACCAGACTCATGAATTCCCTTTGGGTAAAGAATTATTGATTACACGTATCTAGCACCTTGTGAGATCACTAATCGAACCTCACATACAATTTTGAAGTTACGTCAGAAATAGGAGGAGTCAGCCATTCAGACCCTCAAACCTGCTGTGTCATTCAACTAGATTGTGGCTGAACATCTACCTCAGTGTTTATCTTATAGACCAAGTCTGTCCCTCTTTCCAAATGGGCTGGTAATTGGCGAGAAACAGGAAGGAAAAGACTGGAAAGGGAGGAGGATCCGAAGAATGGAATTGGAGGAAAACGACAATATTAGGTTCACACTATTGTCTTACTTTATCCATGTGTTACTTTCACTGTCAGGAATAAATCAGGAACACAAGGGCCCAACTCCCTAGTGAAAATGTGTTCCATAATCCATGGACATGCAAGTGAGCAGTAACGATCTTTTGCTGAAGAAGATCGAAAGTCTGAATTACTCGACTTACAATTTAGTAATTCACACAAGGCAACAAGATCTTCCGAAGTGGTGCAATAAATTTTGTTTTATTTCTTTATCCTTTACATTCACTTCCATTATTCACAAAAAAAAATCATTTATTTTAAAAGTTCCTTTCATTTAATTGTGTTGGGGTGGGAGGGGAAGTACATAGAGTTCTGTGTTATTTACTCCCCTAATCATGTAAACCAGCTTTCATCTCTCCTTGAAGATATTTGGTTGCTGTGCTGAAAATTAAGAGGGAATTTAGGTTAAACTATTTAGGCTGTTAGAGTCCCACAGGGGAAGAGTTAAAGCAATTAGTTCCATGAGTGAACAGCTTTTATTTTTTAATTAAACAAATGTTCGTTCATAAAATTGCTTGATTGTAGGACTAGTTGGTGTACCAGAGTGTAGCACAGCAGAGTGGTAGGGTGAGGGTTTGCAGCTGTGATCATTTACATCGCAAATTCACAACATCGGGAGAGATTATCCAAGTAATAGTTGGTGAGTGGGGAGACGGTAGAAAAAGAAACAAATACTAGAAGGTTGTAACATACTGAGCTACCTTAGAAGTCTTTGAACATCCAGCTATTAGAGTGATATTTATAAAGATCAGGAAATGGAGGAAAGCTGTACTGCAGAAAGACCTAAATAGCAGAAAAAGAATTGCATTGAACAATGTGAAAAACAAGTTTAAAACATCACACGTCTTGAAAAATATTGTTCATGAAGGCAATGCAACATTCGGTGTCCTTAAGTAAAAGTTATAGTCGGAATCAACCTAATCCTGAAGGCCAACATTTATGCAAAATTTCAGTACACATTGAAAGTCAATAATATTTCTTCTGATAACTCGGAAGTGCTTATTAGCCATAAAATACTTTGTTAATTAGCATTGCGGTCAACTGTAAAACTGTAATTGGACGTGCAACAAGCCACATTGTTCAACTGCACATGGCATGTGGAAGTTTCCAGTTTACTTTCAGGAATGTTATTCACTGCCGGAATGATATAGATCTCGAATGGGAGATTTAAAGCTAATGGTCGCAGAGCATTACAATGGTCTTCAACGATCCCGTCACTGGTGAAGATCCAAGGTCTACAGGGTGCAGCATCAGCAACCTTCCAGGAGGAGTCCAACAGCCTTCAGGAGCAGGAGATTGTGCCAACAATACATGGTACTCAGGCCAACACTGAACGGATGGTATCTGCGGTGGAAGCCTCGGGTGAGAAAGGTGCAGCTGTGGATCAAGACAGCCAAGGCTTGGGGCACACTGTGTGGTCAAATGCATAGGCTCAGGACAGGGGAGCCCAGTCACAGGCAGCCATGTACTGGGCCCACATGGACATTGCTGTGGCACTCCAGAGCTTGGCCCAATCACAAAGGTTCATGGCTGAGGGCATTGAGAGCCATGGGCTCAATGCCCCACGGGCGACCTGATAGATGTCTACAAAATTATGAGGGGCAAAGACAGAGTGGATAGTCAGAGGCTTTTTCCCAAGGTAGAGGGTTCAATTACTAGGGGGCATAGGTTTAAGGTGAGAGGGGCAAGGTTTAGAGTAGATGTACGAGGCAAGTTTTTTACACAGAGGGTAGTGGGTGCCTGGAACTCGCTACCGGAGGAGATGGTGGAAGCAGGGACGATAGTGACATTTAAGGGGCATCTTGACAAATACATGAATAGGATGGGAATAGAGGGATACGGACCCAGGAAGTGTAGAAGATTTTAGTTTAGACGGTCAGTATGGTCGGCACAGGCTTGGAGGGCTGAAGGGCCTGTTCCTGTGCTGTACTTTTCTTTCTCTTTGTTCATTGGCCACGTGCCTGCTGCTCTGAGCCAGGCACAGAGAGACATGACCGAGGTTCTGACAGCCGTAACTGAGGTGCAGAGGAACATGTTGGATTCACTGAGGGATGTGACCCAGTCTCTGTGCTCAATGGCTGTGAGCATCAGGTCCCTGGTTGAGATGAGAGCAGGCCTCCAGGACTGGCAGCGGCAGGTGACAGTGGTGCCTCCGGAGCTCACTCCGGCCTCACCTCGGTCTCAGGGAGCAACCCGGGGGCCATCGAGCACCCCTATGGAGGAAGAAGGGATGGAGCCTGTGCCAGTGCCTCCCACAAGGAGGTGCTGGAACACCTCAGGGCTTCTGAATCGCCCCTCCCCCCCACCTGACACTGGCGCATCCCATGGGCAGCAGGCAGAACAAGGTGGCACCTCGTCACCTGCGACACCCGGAAGTCGGCCGGGCACATCCAGATCCAGGCCCTCCAGCATGGGTATATGGGCCCGGGAGATGGGATGGCCAGCACACATGTAGGGACCACCCAGGCGAACAGTGAAATGTGATACTGAAGGCAGGAGTTAGACTTTGTCAAACAGTGAGCAGCACCAGAGCTCAACTCACAGGAGGTGTCATCATCCTCCACTGAGACCACCAAGCCTGTGGTGATGCTAGTAGGAAACTCGGAGGGGAGTGGGGGAGCTGGGGTGGGGGGGAATGTGGTATGGGTAGGTGGAACAGGGGAGGATGTGAGTGGCTATGGGGAGTGTATAGGGAGGTGAAACAGGGAGGGTGACTGCCAGTGACCATGCCCCTAGCCGACGAACCTGGAGGCAATGAGATTGTCCCATGAGCGGCAGCCCTGATGCACACGCTGGATGGCTTCCTGTGCCTGCTCTGGTCCAAGCCCTGGTCCTCCTGCCCATCATCCACCTCCTCCTCTTCCGATGAGGCCTGGTGTTCTTCCTACTCATCCTCCAGCATGTCCCCCGTCTGCTTCGCGATGTGTAGCACGTAGCAGGCCACCACGATGTGCGAGGTCCTCTTTGGGCTACGCCAGAGCAATCCAGGCACCTCATCGCAACTTGACGACGCCAGTGCACCACTCAATGAAATACCTAGTTGCTGCATGGGCATCGTTATAACAGTTCTCCGCATCAGTCCTGGGCCTCTGGGCAGGCGTCATTAGCCACGACCGCAGCGGATAACCCAAGAGCCAACCCCTCACCCAAGGGCATGCTTCGAAAGTGCCAGGAACCGACGAGTGCGCCAGGGTATACAAGTCATGAGTGTTGCCCAGGTATCGAGTGCATACGTGCATTATGAGCAGCTACTGGTCACACACCAACTGAACGTTCAGGGACTGGAGGCCCTTCGATTGATGAAGGACCTGTGTGCGAATGTCTAGGATATACCTGTCAGGTCCCCGCTCGACGCCTGGAAAGTCCCCGAGGCAACGACTTCCAGAACGACCATTACCTTCATGTCTACAGACAGCGGGTGTCCTCCTCCATACGGTTCCAGGTGCGCAATCATACGGCACTGATGGTGCACAGTCTCCCTGACAGGGAGACAGGGCTCAGCCAGAGTCTTTGGTGGCACGTCCAGTCCGGCAGCTCCTCAAAGGACAAGCGCTGACGGTATAAACATGGCCTGATGTGGTACCTCTTTCGCACCTCCCGCTCGGTCTGTCAGACAGCTGGCTCACCAGCCTCACTGAGTGGCCCTGCTCTTCTGGGGCAGGCTCTTGTTGTGCAGGCTCCTCCCCGAGCAGCGCCTGTGCCTGTAGCCTCAGTGCTTCTGCAAGGGCAGCTGCGGCCAGGTAGTTAGCAAGCATTCTTGGCTGACCTCCAAAATTCAAACACTGCAGGGAGGTGGGCGGGTGGGGGGGGGGGGGGGGGGGGGGGGGGAGAGAGAGAGAAGAGAAGACAGGTTAGCAAGATGGGTATTCCCTTTCCCATCCAAATCTAATAGGCTACGGGTTGCACCTCAGTTCCACCCTGTGCATTTCCACCCCTCTCCCCCCTATCACACCCCCACACCTCAGCACCCCGCCCCCTCCCCTTACTAGTGGGTTGCCTTCCAGACTGCACCCCTGATCCCATCAGCGAGTGGAACCGGGGAGCATCCATCCTCACCCCCATCCCTGTCGACTGGGTTACCAGTGGCTGCCGCAGCCCGTATCAGCGATAGGCTCTGTGGCCCTTGTTCTGTTTCGCTAGTGGGGTCTACTGTGGGAGTCCTCACTGGGTGGGCCGTGTATTATCCTGCAAGCAGGGTGGCACCTGTCTGTGCGGAGGAGAGGGTCACGGTGTGCCACCAATCAGCTCCATGCTTCGGAACTTGTATGTGGGTAGGTCCTACAGCTGGGATTGGACGAGTGGGGGAGGGCGTCTGCTGGGAGCCTAGCTGCTGGTGGTATGGGTCCCGGGTGTGACGCACAGGTTGTGACAACCTGCCCGGGGCAGGTTGGGTGGGAGCAGGGGCGCAATTGGCAGCCAGGACCTGGAGACAGCTGGCGGTCCTGCAGAGTGGACTAGTTGATAGTCTAACTTTTGAGGCCTATGCCCTGAGCGGGGCAGTGTGCCAGGGGGGTGCCAGAGGCCATGGTGGTATGTGACCTTTGTCTGAGGTGTGCTGTTCTCTTCCCTGCCTCTCATGCAGTGAGGTTGTGCTTCTGATGAGTGCACTGAGGAGTGGCAGCACCTGCTGTGCCACTGATTGAGCGTGGCCACGCCCATTCTGAGGGTTCCCAGAAGGTGGGCTCCCAAATGACCTGAGGCTCTGTGAGCATCTGCAGGACACAGTGAGCAGTCGACAGAGTGAGCAGCCAGGGACCTGCCACCTGTGCCAAATGGTTGCCGTGATAGCAACTCCTACAGCAATTGTGGCCCATGCCAGGCCAGCCCGACCCCAACAGGGACACCCCGAATCCATAGGGCCCCAACTACTCCACCTCATACCAGGCAGGCACCCTCGAGCAAGTGCTACATTTTGTTTCCGTGTATAACTAGTTTAGAAACTTCTCTTACCTCGTCCCTCTCCCTCAGAAGCAATGGTGCCCAGACCCCACTTTTCAACACCTGCTGTGAACCATGCCCACGACACCTCTGCCGAAGAGGGGCAGATAATCGCAGAGGCTCGTAGTATACTGGGTAAAACCCGGTAGTGATATTTAAATGCATACAGTTGCTCGTCCTGCATGCCGGCACCAGCGCAGGACGTGGATCGCTTCACAGGGCCCTCCGAAGCATGGCATTCGGTTCGGTGCTGGGTGCGGACCTCGATTTTCGGGAAACGCCATATTCTCCGCCTGATTGCGGATCGCATTCCTGGCATCAAGAGGCGTAGAATTTAGAGCTGGGGCAGGAGTCTCTGTTTGGGAGACTCCCGCCAAAGCTGAATTGCATCTGAAAACAAGAAGCAATTCCCAATCCCTAGTCATGCAAATTTTTAGAGAATCCTACTATAGGGTCACCATTTTTAGCGGGTGGCCTGATAGCGAGGTCCCGCGGCTTAGCCCCCCAATAACGCATTTCAGCCCTCCCCCCCGGGCTTTCTGGGTCAACCCCCGCCCCACCTCCCCACCAGTATGGGAGTGACCAAATCCGCCCCCCCCCCACACTGTCCCCCCTCCCCAGCAGTACGGGTGACCTGAACCCCCCCATCAGAGACCCCCTAAATAAAGAGACTCCCCACTAAGACCGGCTAAATAAAGAGACAACCCCCCACAGAGATCCCTAAATAAAGAGACCCCCATAGAGACCCCTTAAATAAGGAGACCCCCCACAAAGAACGCCGAAATAAACACCCCCACAGAGATCCCCTAATTAAAGAGAACCCTCCCCCCCAGAGATCCCCCAGAAGAGAGACTCCTTTCTGGAAGTCCCCCAGAAGCGGGACCTCTGTCTGGAAGTCCCCCAGAAGAGAGACCTCTGTCAGGAAGCCAGTGAGCAGTCCAGCCAGAGGCTGTGAAAAAAAACCTCTGCTTTAAAACTCACTTGTGCAATACACTTCCTGGCTCAGACACAGGAGGCAGTACCTGTCAATTCCTGGAAAGAGAAAACCAGTCAGCGAAGGTGAAACCCCCTCAGATATTTGAGCTGCAAGCAATTCATTCATTTCTCTTTGCTATTGATTTTACTAGGTTGAGAGTGGCAATTTCCACATACACCCAGCTATCAACATTGGTCCCTTTAATTAATTCATCTCCCTTCACTGTTGAGTAAATTTGAAGTGATCAGCTGTGCAACTAACTGCAATGCTTATAAACATCAAGCTTTGAATGACAGCTCCTGAACCACTTCAAACAGAGTTAACTGCTTTCCATTCATCTCCCTTCATGGTTGAAGGGGTCAGTTGTGAAACTAACAGAATGGGGTTTAAACCCAGCGAACTGGTTTTCTCTTTCCAGGTGCTGCTTCCGCTGCCTGAGCCAGCAGCTGTATTGCCCAGGTGGGTTGTGAAGCAGTGATTTTCTTTTCACTGCCTCTGTCTGGACTGCTGGCCGAGGACAGGGTGGTCACCAACGCGGAGGCTGGCGGATGCCTGAGAGGTGAGGACCCACTGGGCTCCACTTGGAGGACCTGTCAAAAGTGTGTATTGATTACTTTACTGACTGACCCATCCCTCCTACTGACCACATGTCCATTCTCCTGTAGATCCTCTTGCCGACGGATCAAGACCATCCCGGGCGGCACCCTCTCCTGACTCTGAGGAGAACACCTTGGCGAGGAGCTTCGAGGGTGCAACCATGGTCGCGGCTCAGCTGTCATCCCCACCTTCCACCAGCGCAGATACACAAACCTCGGTGGGAAATATTAGTGGATCCCAGGACCCAGCTGGGTCCCAGCCTGATGCTGAGCCTCTGGAAGTGGGTGACCCAGAGCTGATGGAGAGGATATGGTGATGCCAGCGTCGCTCCAGCAGATCCATAGCCGCTTGGAAGAGTCCCAGAGGCTACAGGCCAGGAGATGGTGCTGGCAATGATTGGCACTGAGGCCAACACTGCTCAGGTGGTGACTGCAATGGAGAACCTGGTGAATGCGCCGGCACAATGAGTGAAGGTGTCCAAGGCATCGCGCTGCCGGTGACGGCTATGGTTGACGGTCTCGGCAGAATGCCTCCCTGGCTGGGGGTGAGGTTGATGAGGTTCTGCGGGCCAAGTCCTGCTCTCAGATGGGCATGGCCGAGGCAGTGCGGAGCTTGTCCCAGTTGCAGGTTGGTATTGCCGAAGCACTGCAGAGTGTGGCCCGGTCACTGGGGAATGGGGCCCAGTTACTGAGGAGCATCACCGAGGATATCGACACCATGGTGCAGACCATAGTATTCTGGGGCGAAATTCTCCCCAAATGGCGCGATGTCCGCCGGCTGGCGCCCAAAACGGCGCCAATCAGACGGGCATCGCGCCGCCCCAAAGGTGCGGAATGCTCCGCATCTTTGGGGGCCGAGCTCCAATAATGAGGGGCTAGGCCAACGCCGGAGGGATTTCCGCCCCGCCAGCTGGCGGAAACGGCCTTTGTTGCCCCGCCAGCTGGCACGGAAATGACATCCCCGGGCGGCGCATGCGCGGGAGCGTCAGCGGCCGCTGACAGTTTCCCACGCATGCGGAGTGGAGGGAGTCTCTTCCTCCTTCACCATGGTGGAGACCATGGCGGAGGCGGAAGGGAAAGAGTGCCCCCATGGCACAGGCCCGCCCGCGGATCGGTGGGCCCCGATCGCGGGCCAGGCCACTGTGGGGGCACCCCCCAGGACCCCGGAGCCCGCCCACGCCGCCTTGTCCCGCCGTTCAAAAGGGGTTTAATCCACGCCGGCGGGACAGGCAATTTATCGGCGGGACTTCGGCCCATCCGGGCCGGAGAATCCAGCGGGGGTGCCCGCCAACCGGCGCGGCACGATTCCCGCCCCCGCCGAATATCCGGTACCGGAGACTTCGGCAACCGGCGGGGGCGGGATTCACGGCAGCCCCCGGCGATTCTCCAACACGGCGGGGGGTCGGAGAATGACGCCCCTGGTCTATTCATATCAATTCTCCACAACCATCTCCTGGCCGTGATTCTAGCCCTGCTTCATGGACCTACGTTCACACCACAAATCTTCCAACAACCTTCACCATTCAGTAAAAATTTATAGGCATAAGATAGTGGGAAAAGAGATGGCTGATATACAAGTCAGCATTTTGTAAAGGAAACACACAACTAAGTTCTCTTAGGACTTACTTATGACTTTGCAAACTGGCTTTAAAGGACAGGTGACTGCTCCATAAAGGGTGTACCATATATAATAAATAACATGGCTGCATGAATATCAGTAGACACTGGGGCCGAATCTCCGCTCCCGCCCCCTGCAATCGGGAAACCCGATTGGGCGGAGAATCAGGGGCAAAATTCTCCTACCCGCCCCGCCACATTTCTGCCCCGACCGGCCGGCGGGAGTCTCCGTAACACCGGCCAGTCAATGGGGTTTCCCATTGTGGGGCAGCCCCACGCCGTCGGGAATCCCCCGGGCGCCGGCAAAACGGAGACTCCCGCCGGCGGAGAATGACGCCCCCTGTCTCAGCCCAAAAGCAGCATCATCGTGAGGCTCCGATCCCACAGCGCCAGCCAAAATGGGCTACCCGCCTGCTCTGGTGGTTTATAAACATGCTTGTTCTGATTGGCAGCTGCAGGCAATTCCAAAAATGCTCTGTGTTTTCCGTTCCTCCCACGGTTAGAACAGAGGAGCTGAAAGCATTTAACATTTTTCAAGTTGCCAGAAGCTAGCGATCAGGATGTTAATAAAAATTGTGGTTAGGATCAATGGGTGGTGTCTCAGATGCATTCTAGCGTGAAGGGAAGCTAGATAAACAAACATCCTGCCTGCTGTTTATAAACCGTTAAGCTGTCAATCAAAGGCTGGTTAAAGGTATGCGCTATGAAATTGAATGAATACAAAGAATTTCAAAGGATCTAAGACGATTTCAAAGCTTTTAAACTGTCGGGAGCTTTCTAGGAAGGTTCAGAAACATCTAAAAGCTGCAGTGTTAAAAGCATGGAGCTGAGTGAGCAGATGTAAAGAAAGGGAAAGTACCTGAGATTTCCTGGCTTGTATTTTCAATGAACTTCTGATCTGCTTATCAGTTGGCAGACAGTTGTCGAAGTGGGAAGGCAATTTCAAAGCAGACAAGCGGCGGGATTTTTCAGCCGCCCCCACCCGATGACCTGAACTTCCCGCCTGAGGTCAACAGACCTTGACATGGTCTCCGTCCTGTCCATGGTGAATTTGCGTTGGGTGTGGCTGAAAAATACAGTCCAATGATGATGATCTTTAACAGAAGGCTGCCTAAGATCACCGTGCCAAAAGTGATCTTCAGGTTTGCCACAGATAGAAGGAGCAGTCAGACACGGGACCCCCATCCTGGGGGAGTCCTGAGCTCAACCCCCTCCTGCCAGCCCGAGCCTACCAAACTCCCTTGGGCGACCCTCCCTCTGCAGCCTGGCAGTGGTAGAATGCCACATGGGCAATGGATGTACCTCCTTGACATCCCTCAGGGTCCAACATGCCAGGCCAGATTGGCACTGCCAGAAGAAGAGTCATCAGAAGAAGAGTCATATGACCTCAAAACATTAACGCTGTTTCTCTCTCCAGGGAGGCTGTGGACCTGCTGAGATTTTACAGCACTTTTTGTTTTATTATCTCTCAATTTTCAGTTGCCTATATACATTAACTATGTCCCAAAGTTCTATACAACTATGATTTGTTATTATCTAGGAGAGATGATGCAATATTCTAATGTCCTTTTGGCAATGCGTTGGTCACCTGAAAGGGTGTGAAAAAAGCCATTGATATTCTTTGGCTCCAGGAAACTGCTCGGCCTCTACTCCTTGTGTGGTGCTGTGCACTTGTTCTACCACTTTGCGGCACAGCTAATTGAAACATCAAAAAATGTCCCAGCAGAATTGTACATTGGAACAAAGACCCAATTCTAACATAAATCACAAGCTGCATCTTTAAAAAAAACTTGGCCCAGAATTTAGCTGATGTAACATTTGCTCCACAGCTCTTTCCATTGCCTACTGAAAAATTCATTTCTATTTTGCCCTCTTTTCTTCACAGTTCTGGGGGCCACCGGGTTCTGCCTGGCTAAGTGTTCCTTCCAGATCAATAGCTACGTGGTTCAGGAGTGCAAGGCTTGAGAAGCGGTGAAAGTTGTTGCCTGATTTTGACTTATTTCATGTGGGAAAGTGTGAGTCTGTCTTCACAGCAGCATTGAAATCAGGAAGGTCTGAGCGGTCACTCTTGGGTGTGGTAGCATGCCAATCAATTACCAGGGACAGCATATTACAGGAGTGGGGGTGGATAATTCACCCTGGAAGCAGGTAGGTTTAAGACTGTGGATGTGTAGAAAAAAAAAAGTAAGAGGGGATTCAATCGCCGGGGGGGGGGGGGGGGGGGGGGGGGGGGGAATGGGGGAGCATATCCACAATCAGTAAAGGTCAGCCCACCGAAGATAAAACACAACCCTCCTTTCCCGACCTTTGAAGGAATTATTGAACAATCGGGCTGCCAATTCCTGCCCGACTACCCGTGCCGATGGCACAGGTGCCATGTTATCAGTGTCAACTGGCTTGATGACAAGCCTAATTGACCCTTCATTACCTGTTAAAATATGGCAGACAGGCTTCCAATGTCGGCTCCTCCCCTCCCGCCCCTGTATGATGGGTGTGATCTTGCAATGGGTGGGAAGGTGGCACCCACCCTATTTTATATCCCCCACCCCGCGAAAATCACACCCAGCATGGGCATATGAAACACCGTCCCGGGACTGCTCAACAGGAGCATCACCTCAATCTGTTGCAGAAGAAATTTCAACCTAAAATCTTTTGATCAAACAGCACTTAACATATCTGATTCTGTTATGATCATGAAATAATTCATAAACTAAAGAGAATTGAGCATATTGCATTAACACTTCAGCGTTCAGATGACAGGTATAAACCATTTGTGCTTTGCACTTCACATTGACAATTCATGTCATCATGTCAAAATATTATACTTTCCTTCCAAAATTTCAAGGAATTAAGAATAATGGGGCTGTCAATAAATTTCTAATCTGTTAGTGCTTTTGCAAATTGTAATCTTGGCAGATACACATTAATCCATGAAATAGTTTCTAAATCACACCAGAGATCTCTAAGTTGAGAGTAAAATTGCTATTTTTTTAAAAAGTAAAGTACACTGGCAACCCCGTTACAAAATGAGATTTTTCACTTGTTTTGACCATCGAAACATTTTATAGTTTAATCTGTTTCATTGTTCAAAATAAATTGGGTAAATGTATCCAATAAACTAAAACACTGGTCAAGCTTATCCCAGAAATGACCAATGATGAATGAGATAATCCTTCTAAACTGTTACTTATCAAGCCTTATCGCCTGCAGCTGAGCCCTCACACAACCAACGCCACGTCCACCTTCGACCACTGGCTAGCCTGCTTCGAAGACTACCTCAAAGCAGCCACTGAAGAACCCTTGGACTCGCAGAAGCTCCAAGTCCTCTACTCATGGGAGAGCCCTGCCATTTTTCCCCTCATCCGGGATGCGCCCACCTACTCTGAAGCGATAATGCTCCTGAAGGGACATTACGTTAAACTGGTGAATCAAGTGTACGCCGGGCACCTCCTGGCCACGAGACAGCAACTCCCCGGGGACGCTCTGGACGATTTCTTACGAGCCCTACAGATCGATCTGTGACTGCCAGTCAGTTTCGGCAGTCCAACACACCGAACTTTTAATTAGAGACGCTTATGTCACGGGCATGAAGTCTACGTACATCCGCCAGCAACTATTGGAAGGGGGTACGCTCGATCTCGCGGGGACTAGACAGCTTGATAATCCATTAGAAGTGGCCTCCCATAACCTGCAGTCCTACAACCCCGACTGCGCTGCACCCTCGTGGGCATCGTGGGCCCCACCAGCTGCCGACTCCAGCTCACCGCAAGCCTGCGCCGTGCGGCAGCCAGCCAACTCCGGGGGGCCCAAGTGTTATTTTGTGTGGACAAAGCAAACACCCCAGGCAGCGCTGCCCGGTGCGGAGCACAACTTGCAACAGGTGTGGGAAGAAAGGGCACTTTGTTTCCGTTTGCCAGGCCTGGTCGGTCGCCGCTGTTTCCAGGCCCGGCATTTCTACACCCCCCACGTGCAACCCAGGGGCACCGTCATCTTCCCCTCCGCAACCCCGTGCGGCCTGTGGACGCCGCCATCTTTGATGCCGCCATCTTTGACGCCGCCATCTTCGGCGCCATTTTGGACTGCGTCTCAGGACCCCTGCTCGTCTGGCCGTTCACCGCCTACTACTCACTCTGCCACCGCTGATCAGCCCGGGACCTCCCAGCATTTTCCGCAGCTCGCCTCCATCACCCTGGATCAGTCTCGGCTCCGCAACCTCGCGACCGCTATGACGACGGTGAAGATCAACGGGCAAGAGACGACCTGCCTCTTTGACTCCGGCAGCACAGAGAGTTTCATCCACCTCACTACAGTAAGGTGCTGCTCCCTCCCGGTACACCCCGTCACCCAGAAAATCTCCCTGGCCTCCGGATCCCATTCCGTTGAAATCCGGGGGTACTGTATCACGACCCTCACCATCCAAGGCGTAGAATTCAGCAACATCAGGTTCTATGTCCTCCCCCACCTTTGCATTGCCCTGTTGCTCGGCCTGGATTTTCAGTGTCATCTCCGAAGCCTGACTTTGAAATTCTGTGGACAACTGCACCCCCTCACCGTCTGCGGCCTCACAACTCTTAAGGTCGATCCACTTTCCCTGTTTGCGAACCTCACCCCGGACTGCAAACCCGTCGCCACTAGGAGCTGACGGTATAGTGCCCAGGACAGGACCTTCATCAGGTCGGAGGTCCAACGGCTTCTGCGGGAGGGGATCATCGAGGCCAGCAACAGCCCCTGGAGAGCTCAAGTAGTGGTCGTGAAAACTGTGGAGAAGCACGGGATGGCCATTGACTACAGTCAGACCATTTATTGGTACACGCAGCTCGACGCGTACCCCCTCCCACGCATATCTGACATGGTCAATCAGATTGCGCAGTATCGAGTCGTTACCACAGTAGACTTGAAGTCCGCCGACCACCAGCTCCCCATCTGCCCGGAGGACCGCCAATACACTGCGTTTGAAGCAGATGGCCGCCTCTATCACTTCCTTAGGGTTCCCTTTGGCATCACCAATGGGGTCTTGGTCTTCCAGCGAGAGATGGACTGAATGGTTGACCAGTACAGGCTGCGGGCCACCTTCCCGTACCTAGATAATGTCGCCATCTGCGGCCACGATCAGCAGGACCATGACGCAAACCTGAAAATAGTCCTCCATACCGCCAAACTCCTTAACCTCGCCTACAATAAGGAGAAAAGTGTGTTCCGCACCAACCGCTTAGCCATCCTTGGCTATGTAGTGGAAAATGGATCCTACGGCCCGACCCCGACCGCATGCACCCCATCCTGGAACTCCCTCTCCCCCACTGCTCAGAAACGTTGCCTGGGGTTTTTCTCATATTACGCCCAGTGGGTCCCTAATTATGCGGACAAGGCCCACCCACTCATCACGTCGACAGTTTTTCCCCTGACAGCTCAGGTCCGCCAGGCCTTCAGCCACATCAAGGCGGACATCACCAAGGCCACGATGCACGCGGTCGACGAGTCCCTCCCCTTCCAAGTGGAGAGAGATGCATCGGACGTAACTCTGGCCGCCACCCTCAACCAGGCGGGCAGGCCCGTGGCTTTCTTTTCCCGCACCCTCCATGCCTCTGAAATTCGGCACTCCTCTGTCGAGAAGTAGGCCCAAGCCATTGTGGAAGCTGTGCGGCGTTAGAGGCATTACCTGGCCGGCAGGAGATTCACTCTCCTCACTGACCAACGGTCGGTTGCCTTCATGTTTAATAATACACAGCGGAGCAAGATCAAAAATGGCAAGATCTTGAGGTGGAGGATCGAGCTCTCCACCTATAACTATGAGATCTTGTATCGCCCGGGGAAGGTCAATGAGCCTCCAGGTGCCATATCCCGCGGTACATGTGCCAGCGCACAGGTAGACCGACTCCGGGCTCTCCACTATGACCTCTGCCACCCGGGAGCACCCGGTTCTTCCATTTCATCAAGGCCCGCAACCTGCCCTACTCCACTGAGGAGGTCAGGACCATCACCAGAGACTGCCAAGTCTGCGCAGATTGCAAGTCGCACTTCTACTGGCCAGATAGCGCACACCTGGTGAAGGCCTCCCGCCCCTTTGAAAGCCTCAGCATGACTTCAAAGGGCCCTCCCCTCCACGAACCGCAATGTGTACTTTCTCAACGTTATTGATGAGTACTCCCGGTTCCCCTTCGTCATCCCATGCCCTGACATGACTTCTGCCACGGTAATTAAAGCCATGCACAGCATCTTCACTCTGTTCGGTTTCCCCACCTACATCCACAGCGATCGGGGATCCTCTTTCATGAGCGATGAGCTGCGTCAGTTCCTGCTCAGCAAGGGCATCGCCTCGAGCAGGAAACGGGCAGGTGGAAAGGGAGAACGTGACGGTTTGGAAGGCCGTCCTGCTGGCCCTACAGTCTAAAAATCACCCGGTCTCCCGCTGGCAGGAGTTCCTCCCCGACGAGCTCCACTCCATCCGGTCGCTCCTCTGCACCGCCACTAATGAGACCCCTCATGAATGTGTGTTTGCCTTCCCCAGGAAGTCCACCTCCAGGGTCTCGCTCCCAACATGGCTGACAGTTCCTGGACTCGTCCTCCTCTGGAAGCATGTGTGGAGCCATAAATCGGATCCCCTGGTCGAGAGGGTCTACCTCTTACATGCAAACCCGCAGTACGCGTACATGGCACACCCCGACGGGCGCCAAGACACCATCTCCCTCTGGGACGTGGCACCCGGTGGGTCCCCACCCACGACCCCCGACCTGACACTGCTCCTTCCCCCCCCCCTGGTTGCCTCATTCACCCCTGCGCCACTCACCCTCCCTCCAACGAACCTCACCGCAGCCCCCGCCCCAGCAGGTGACGAAGATGAGGAAAACACGCTCCCGGAGTCGCAGGTGACCAGGTCGACGCCCACATCTCCAGCAGGACTGAGGCGATCGCGGCGGAGGGTCAAAGCCCCCGACAGACTTAATTTGTAATGTTTCCGTCACCCCCGCCGGACTCTTTCTTTAAAAGGGGGTGAATGTGGTACACCACTAATGGTATATTGTATGTATTACGGCACTGTACAAAAGTGTGTGCTCGCCTGTGCTGCAGCCATTCTGGTTCCAGCTACAGGAGGCACAACATCTTGTTCAATAAAGCCTCGATTGTTCCACCATTCTCGGCTCGTGGTAATTGATGGTACATCACTATGTCTCCATTACAGTCATGTTATGGTTCACATTGAAGTCTGAGTTACAACTATGAATGCAACTTATGAATGGTACACCACTGTGGACAGTTTTTATTCAGTCACATGACTCACCTTCAGCAGTGAATTTGCACTTCCAAAAGCTGTTTTTCACAGCGCTGTCCAGGCACAGAAGTTGTTCGGACACCCCCAAAAACAAATCTGAATCAGCCAAGGTGAAACAGATTTTCATCCGCCACACAGAGATCGCAATGGATCAATGATGTGCATTTGACTTCATTAGAACCAGGCCTGAACAACTTCATGTTCCAACATGTATAACATTTTACATCAGCTCTAATTTGTTCATTTATGATGAAAACAAATGAAATTTTCAAGTCAAACGCTTTCAATCAAAATTGGTGGATATATGTAATCAATTGCATTTTAGATAATTCACATTCAGAAACACACTTTGTTTTGCAGAAGTATGCGGCTCATATGAAAGTGAAGGGAAGAATACATCCTGGGCGGGATTCTCCACTCCCGCGGCAAAGTGCCCACGCCGTCGTGAACGCCGTCGAGGCGCGAAACGGCCCCTATCCCGACCGATTCAGGGCCCGATAATGGGCGAGGAGCGGGGCCATGTCAGTTACACACGCCAGGCCTTGTCGCCGCGTAAAGGCGGTGCCGCATACATGACGCGGCCAGCGCCGCATAACTGGCGTCACCCGTGCATGTGTGGTTGCCGTCCTCTCCAAGTCTGCCCCGCACGAAGATGGCAGACGGATCTTGCGGGGTTGCGGAAGAAAGGAGGTCCTCCTTCAGAGAGGACGGCCCGACGATCGGTGGGCACCGATTGCGGGCCACCCCACATTTGAGGTACCCCCCAGTGCAGGATCCCCCCTCCCCCCCCCCCCCCCACCCCCACCCCCCCCCCCCCGCAGGCCGCCCCCCCAGCATTCCCGCGCTGTTCCCGACGGCAGCGACCAGGTGTGGACGGCGCCGGGGGGAACCCGCCGTTTTGGGCTGGCCGCTCGGCCCATCCGGGCCTGAGAATAGCAGGGGTGCCGGCAAATCGCCATTTTGGGTGTCTCGGGCGATTCTCCGGCCTGCAGACCTCGACGGGGCCGTTCCCGCCGCTTGGGAGAATCGTGGGAGGGCGTCGGACCGGCGTCGCGGGAAATTTTGGCGGCCCAGGCGATTCTCCCAACCGGCGCGGGAGTGGAGAATCGCGCCCATAGTTTTTTTTAAATACCTTCCTTAGAACCAAAAAATAATTGACAAAGGCAGAGGAAAAACAATTCTTTGAACACTTAATGTGAAATTTCAAAAGATTGATGTGTTCCGGGACTGTGTCTTGAATTTTAATAGGTGGGGTGGTAAACAGTGAGGAGAATAGCCTTCAATTGCAGGTGGATACAGATAGGCTGGTCAGAAGAACTGATCAGTGGCAAATGGAATTCAATCCGGATGAACGTGAGGTGATGCACTTGAGCAGGACAAGACAAGGGAATACATGATGAATGGCAGGACCCTGGGAAGCACTGAGGATCACAGGGACCTTGGTGTGCATGTACACCAGTCCCTTAAGGTTGCAGAGCAGGTGGATACAATGGTTAAGAAGGCCTATGGTATTCTTCCCTTTATTAGCCGAGGCATAGAGTTTAAGATCAGGGAGGTTATGCTGGAACTGTATAAAACGTTGGTTAGGCCACAGCTAGAGTATTGTGCGCATTTCTGGAATCCACATTATAAGAGGGATGTGGTAGCACTGGAAAGGGTACAGAGGAGATTTACCAGGATGTTGCCTGGGCTGGAGAGTTTTAGTTCTGAAGAGAGATTGGGTTGACTTGGATTGTTTTCCTTGGAACAGAGGAGACTGAGGGAGGACATGATTAAGATGTATAAAATATGAGGGGCATAGAGAGAGTAGACGGGAACAAACTTTTCCCCATGGTGGAGGAGAGGTCGATGGTTTGGGGGCATAGATTTAAGGTAAGGGGCAGGTGGTTTAGAATCATAAATTTGCAGTGCAGAAGGATGCCATTTGGCCCATCGAGTCTGCACCGGCTCTTGGAAAGAGCACTCTACTTAAACCCATGCCTCCATTCTATTCCCGTCACCCAATAGCCCCATCTAACCTTTTGGACATTAAGGGGCAATTTAGCATGGCCAATCCACCAAACCTGCACATGTTTGGACTGTGGGAGGAGACCGGAGCACCCGGAGGAAACCCACACGGACACGAGGAGGAAGTGCAAACTCGACACAGACAGTCACCCAAGACCTGAACCCAGGGCCCTAGAGCTGTATGGCAGCAGTGCTAACCACTGTGCCACCCATCAGAAAGGATGTGAAGGAAAACTTTATTACCCAGAGGGTGGGAGTTTGGAATTCGCTGCCTGAAAGGATGGTGGTGGCAGAGACCCTCATAACAATTAAGAAGTATTTAGATGTGCACTTACGATCCTAGGCATACAAGGCTATGGGCCAAGTGCTTGAAAATGGGATTAGAATGGTTAGGTGGTTGCGTTTGACCGAAGCAGACGCAATGGGCCGAAGGGCCTTTTCTGTGCTATATGATTCGGATTCTAGGACTAACCTTACTTTCCGGGTTTCATTAACTTCAGGATCTGATCATCCATACAAAGGGGAAAAAAATGAAGGGATTCTGACTTGTTCACGTGAAATACATGTTCAACATTTAATATCTTTACTCTTTCTATATTTACCCTTGTTTATACTTTTCTCTGATTCTCTTGCTGTGAAATTATTTGACTCAGAAAATTCAAGGCTACCCAATTGAAATAGAGGAAATAACCCTGGAATTTGGTTAATGATCAGGGGAAAATTCAAATCAATTTGTAACAAATTATTCATAAGAATTATTTCAGATAAGCGGGTATTATGTTTCTAGAGAGGGCAAGGTTTTACAACCAAGGAAGAAGAAAATTAAGATGAGCTAAATAGATTATAGATCCATGGAACAAAAAAAAATTATCTTTCCTTGCATACCTAGTGGAAAATGAAATCCACTCTTGGAATGTATCAGAACCAAGTTTAAAAAGTGGATTTAGGATTTAGAAAGTTAGATGCAGGCACCTCCAAAAAGCAACGTGGTAAAGGTTACTGTTGTAATCTGCAAGAGTCTCACGGGGTATGAATGATGCACTAACCTTGTGGTGCTTGTGGAATACGAACTCCCCCCGATAAGTGGGCAGGGGACCCTTAACTAAGTCAATGTGAGTTTGTATAAATAGAGACGGCCAGTCAGGCACCGACTAGAGAAGACACAGTAGGGAACTACTGGAGCCGTACATAATAGTTACCATGTTAAGTAAAATAAGTTTGTTTCTCTCCTCCATTGTCCCTTACAAAAATTAGTAACAAACAAAGGAATAATTTTTGCTTTCTAGACAGTGGAGCAAAACTTATTTATTTCTTATGATGAAAATGTATTTGTCGACAGAACAGATTGAACCCATTCACCACCACGTCTGAATCATATTAGACGGTATGAGAGAATAATGCAATAACGCAGGTAGAATGCCTCAAAACCGGCAAGCTGGGGACAGAGTCCCTGCCAGATTTGGGATCTTGCCAGTTTTTGGGAGAATGTCTCGGAGGCATTTCACAGGATCTGTTGTGTGATTAGATAAAGATTGTTAATGATCAAGTCTAATGCGGGCCGTGCTTTGAGAAGGCTACAACTTAAAAAATGTGTTCGATTCCGAGAGAAACACTCAAGATGGAAGTTGTGCAGAGAGGTGCAACTCCCCCTCAAACCTTTCTGAGCCGGGTCAGGTGGGGTCAAGAATCAATGACAGGCGCATGAAGCGGTTAACTACTGCCGATGGAGCAACTCCCCAAACAAGCCAGTCAGCTTTTCGTTCCACTCATTTACTCATATTTAAAATTTTTACTTGGCCACCTTAAAATCATATTGCGTCTTTTGGACACTGCCAGAAGTTGGATTTGAGGTATTGCACCTGCAACACCGAGGATGTTGAAATCAGTATAATTCCATTAATACACAGGCCTACTAAGGTTCTCGGTGTACCAGAATGTATCTACATGTCTTTTGTGCAGCAGGGCTGAAAGTCTTGTCAGGTGAGATTGCTTTTAATGTAAAAACAGGATGAGCCGAGGAATGGAATATTGGTGCTACAGTGCCAATCATAGCCCTTGATGTTTCAGTCGAACTTGGAAAGTTTCCTGCAGAAAAGCAAGGTCAAATCCTCTGATTTTAACTAACTTAGAATATTTTTGGCACTCCATTGGAAATTCCAAACAATAGTGCGTTGGGAAAGATGAGCCAATTTAACTTTAAGGATAGTAATATCAAATAAGAAGGAGACAAGGAGGGGCTGGTTTAGCACACAGGGCTAAATAGCTGGCTTTTAAAGCAGACCAAGAAAGGCCAGCAGCACGGTTCAATTCCCGTACCAGCCTCCCCGAACAGGCGCCGGAATGTGGCGACTAGGGGCTTTTCACAGTAACTTCATTGAAGCCTACTTGTGACAATAAGTGATTTTCATTTCACAAGTCTCCCATAATCGATTCGTCAGTTTCCCTCAGTCCATTATTCACAAGACAAAATTACACCAAATTTGGAAGATGTACTAAACTGCCAACCCTGAAATTCCCACATGTTCATCCTCTTTGAGCTTGATTCTTTTTCATCTTGAATTAGAAAATAGGAACTATAATTTTCTTTCCAAATAACAGACATAGATCCATGGCACACATAAATCGATGCAGAGCAGCACTGCAGTGTGCTCCTTACTTGACTTATTAAGCAACAACCACAAAACTGTATTCAAAAGAAATTCTCTCCTCTCTCTGGTAGAGTGGAACTCCCTTAGCGATTGACCTTTATGTATTAATAAAATGAACCACCAATAGCCTTGTAACTGTCAGGTGGTCCACAGAGAATGCCAAGCTTATGTCCACACATCTGTCATACATCTGTGCACTTGCTGTATATAGGCATTCTTAAAATTTTAACTGTTTGCAAAGTCAGAATTGTCTTAACTTCCAATGACATTGATCCAATTTAAAACATTTGATTTTCATGATTTCAGGCTGAAAAATGGCTTCTAAATGAATTTGCAATATGGGTCAAATAAGCTTCATGAATGAATTTGGTCAATTTAGTGCTTCTGTCTTTTCCTTTGATATAATGGTGAGTTCACACCTTAACATCATTTATAGGTCTGGCACTGGTAGAGAATGCATCAATGTTATTCGTGGTATTTTGATTAGTGTAACTTTGACCCATGGTGTTCTGGTTGGCGACATGATGGCAAGGATGTGCTTGAGTTCTAAAGCGGAGAGGGTAAAAAACTTGTTCACAGATTTTAGTTTTGTGGAAATGGCTTTCGGTTTGAGGAAACGCTCAAATTTCCGCATGTCCTACATGAAAAATGAATTCCATCAAGAAATGAAGCAATGCTATATATTTCCAGTGCTTTTCTTTTTTAAAAGATGTCAATGCGCATAATACATTAAACATCAGTTACATCAATACACATTTGTATGCTTATAAAAGTTGTGGTTCCTAACAGATCTTAGAACAAGGAAGCTGAAAAGATGAGTACTGTAAGATTATTAGCACAATGGACCCCAATTTCTGGATCACAAAGTATTAACCACCGACCGACATATTGTACAGTGTGCCTCTCTTAAAATTGCAGATTTTATTTATTTTTGAGTGGAAAAACTGGTCTGCCGTACATCAGAAGCAGCGGAATGCTTGCTTCCTGACGAAAAGTTACAGGTTTGAGCTCCAGTGCTATTAGCCACTCACATTCACAGACCATTGTTGGGTAAGTTTCATTGGCTCTTGGCCAGATTGTCTCGCACATAACTCAGGGGGGACAAAAATAATTGAAATGATCTGTCCTGCCCTGCGTGAACTGTCCCCCACATGCCGGAGGATCGTGGGCTAGCTCATGGAGGTGCTCATGGTCCAGACAATCCAAGCCTCCCAGCTGTTTCCTAGTCAGCAGCCTGAAAAAGAATAAAAATAAAGGGTAAATAAATATTCTATAAAGTTTAATTGTGCATCATTTAAATGCAACGACATGAAAAACATATTAAAAGCTACATTTGCTCCATATAAAATTATTTCTCAAATGAGGCAACGCACAACGACACAGCACATTTTAAGCATGTAAACTGTACAGACTCTAGATCCTGCCAATCCTCAACTGTGAATACAGATGGGTGGAAAGGTTAAGCCGAGCGTAAACAAACTTTTTAAACAAATGGAAAATATGTACTTTAACCTTTTATAAACCAGTATACTTATAATATTTTTTTTTTAAATTATTTCTATAGAGATTCCAAAACAAAAGCTTTCTGTAGTTTTAGCAGTTTCAACTCAACTACCGAATGTGCCCCGGAAACAATGCCTTTACCATTAAAAAGACTGTGTGGCTGGATCACAGATTTCAGGCTGCAGTAGTAATATTACGGCTATGAACCTATTGTGGTCAATTCATACTGCAGTAGACAGAATACTTCTGGTCTTATGGAACATGGCTTTCATTTTATTATTAAATAACACTGTTGTTCTGGTATTATGGATCTGTTTGTAATTGCACGAAAAGTTTTCCTATAATCTGTGCCTAAGTAGCCTATAAAATACATATTTTGACTAGAAACATTCCTATCTAAGAGGATTTAGAAACCAGTAATAAAGTACTTCAAACATAATGAAAATTTTTAATTATAATACATTGCAAACCAATATATGCTGCTCTGATTAACTGAATTTGAACAGATATCTATTATTTTACCAAGTTTTCTATGGTACAAATTGACTCACAATGCAGTAGTCAGAGTGAAGCATTGACATTAAAATTCTTTAAAGTATCGTCATATTCAAACTAAAGTTACACATTGCAGTTATCAGATATCGTCCTAGGCGCAACCATCTTCAGCTGCTTCATCAATGACCTTTCTTCCATCATAACATCAGAAGTGGGGATGTTCGCAGATGGCTGCACCAATGTTCGCGACTCCTCCGATACTGAAGCAGTCCATGTCCAAATGCAACAAGACCTGGACAATATCCAGGTTTGAGTTGGCAAATGGCAATTAGCATTCGTGCCACACAAGTGCCAGGCAATGGTTGTCTCCAAAAACAGAGAATCGAACCATTGCCCCATGACATTCAATGGCATTATCATTGCTATATCCCCCACTATCAACATCCATGGGGGATACCATTGATCAGAAACTGAATTGGATTAGCCATATAAATACTGTGGCTACAAGAGCAGGTCAGAGGCTAGGAATCCTGCAGCGAGTAACTCACCTCCTCACTCCCCAAAGCCTGTCCACCGCCTTCAAGACAGAAGGCAGGAGTGTGATGGAAAACTCTTCACTTGCCTGGATGAGCACAGCTCCAACAACACTCAAGAAGCTTAACCCCATCCAGGACATTACTTAATTGGAAGCCTTCTGAAAACATTCACTCCCTCCACCACCAATGAACAGTGGCAGTAGAGTGTAGCATCTACAAGATGAAGCACAGGAACTTGCGCAGCATCTTTCAAACCCATGACCACTGCCAGCTAGAAAGACAAGGGCAGCAGACCTGGGAATACCACCACCTGGAAGTTCCCCTCCAAGCCACTCGCCATCCTAACGTAGAAATATATCGCTGTTCCTTCACTGTCACTGGATCAAATTCCTGGAACGCCCTCCCTAACAGCACCATGGGTGTACCTACATGCAGCAGTTCAAAAAGGCAGCTCATCACCACTTCCCAAGGGCAACTAGTGATGGGCAACAAATGCTAGCCGAGCCAGAGCCACCCACACCCCATAATTTTTTTAAAAAAAATACTTGTCTACAAAGGAACATGCCTGATAAATCATTCCGTGATAATAAAGCTGCATTAAAGTTTTAATAGAATGGAGGGAATCCACTGAATTCAATAAAAATGTTAGCCTTCTTTAGATCAGAAAGAAAAAAATCAAAGGCATTTGATGCATATGCAATACTATGGAAGAGTATTCACATCAATGCAATAGAACAGGAAGGGGCTAAAACGTTTTGATGCAAGTTGTTTCTTCAATTGTGCTAACCTCTGTCTCTTCTTATCCCAAATAGTTGTTCTAACCTACTTCCATAGTTTCAACAATGTAATACTTTTAGTTTAATTTTAAATTATACATTTTTCAGTTTGTTTTTCCCTACAGTTCATCAATCTATTTTTTCTAACGCTATTTCCTTTTAAAACAAATCTAATACTATCACAAATCACTCAGCATTACATTACTTTAACATGGCTAAAACTGTCAAGACCCTATGAATTAAGAATGCTTAATACATAATTGCAGCTTTTCCCAAACTCGAGAACTGCCTTGCTATACTATTCTCCTCAGTGAGAATGTTTCAAACCACATATACAGTCAAATCTGTGCTTCTTTGGTTAATTTACTTTGCATTTTTAAATTGTCATGAAGCACGCAGATGTTATCTGTGATGGTTTCAACTTGGAACACTGGTTTGTGGGGATATATAGGTTTATTTTCTTTTGTTGTGCAGAGACAAGTGAAATCCCAGTGAGAATAAATAGCCCAGTCATCGTGTAACAATTATTAAAGACTATTTATTAAACTAAAGAAAAGACAAATACAAACAAATAGGACGACTCGACTCTCACACAATTACGATGTATGAATTACAAAAAACGTATAATTTATATAGAATGTAACACTTGTTACCAAATATATCTACAATACCTGAACTCTGAAAGACTCCCCCTATTCCCCAAACAACATTCAAATTAAATAACCAGTTACAGTTATACACAGTACAGGGATGATAGTCATATCTGGGAACCATCTTTTTCCTGGTCCAGTGAAGATATTTTAGAACAGCTGTTACAAAGGTTTTCTGCACTGCCTTGGCTCTGAGACTTAGAAGCTTGTTTGGTGTTAACGTTGACTTCAGGCTTGGTGGCTGGAAACTGGCCTGTTCACTTCCTGAGATTGCTAGATGGTAACTGCCTCCCTTCTTTCTCAGAGACGGGTCAATTATACATTTGTTGTTCTTTGATTATGCGTTCTGTGTATTTAACTACCTGCCCGATGAACGTCCTTGACAATAGGTTAACATTCCTATATCTCAGGGATTTTCCCAATCGTCTATAATCTGCTTCTCCTCCGTAAGATATTCACACTTGATTATTATCCAAACTGCCATTTTAAACTTGTTATTGGGAGAGACGCATACCAATTGGGGCCCTTTGAATACTGTCTACGCTATCTCCAGGCAAATTCATGACAAAATGCCTACTTCTACTGAAAGAAAATTCAATTTAAAATGTCTGACTTCTGGGGAGTCATTCTCCGACCCCCCGCCAGGTCGGAGAATGGCCGTTGGCCGCCGTGAATCCCGCCCCCGCCCCCGCCGAAGTCTCCGAAGGGAGAAAAGTCGGCGGGGCGTTAATGGCGCCGCTGCCGCGGAGAATGTCACGGGTCTGCGCAAGGCAGCCGATTTTCAGCCTGCCGATATTCTCCCTTCCGGATGGGCCGAAGTCCCGTCGACGTGATGACCGTTCACGTTGACGTGAATCAAACCTCCTTTTCATCGGCGTGACCCGGTGCTCCAGGCTCACGCCAACCAGCGAGGAGGTGAGTGACGGCCTGGGGGGTTGGCTCTGGGCAGGAAATGGCGTGGCCGCAGACTGATTGCGTGAGGTGAGGTGTGTCTCGGCTTGTGTGTGTGTGTGTGCGGCGGGGGGGGGGGGGGGGGGGGTGGTTAGAGTAGGCTGGGCTCCGGGGGAGTGCCGGGAGGGGGCCCGTGCCGGGGTGGAGGTTGAGGGTTGGGGAGGGGGTCCGTGCCGGGGTGGATGTTGGGGGTTGGGAGGGGGTCCGTGCCGGGGTGGAGGTTGGGGAGGGGGTCCGTGCCGGGGTGGAGGTTGGGGGGGGTGGGCGTGCTGGGGTGGAGGTTGGGGAGGGGGTCCGTGCCGAGGAGGGTGATGGGAGGGCAAATCAGTTGGTCCACCTGGCCAGGTGCCAGCCTCCAACAGTTGGACCCATGCGGTCCATGCCACCTGACTGGGGGGAGGAGGGGATATGGGCAATGATGACATGTCGTCGTTCCCCTCCCCCCCCACCAGGCCGTCATGTTTTCAGACCATCCAGCGATGTTGGCCGCCGTGGTGGCAGCCGCTCATGTCTATGTTGCCCTGGATGAGGAGGAGGAGGAGGAGGAGGAGGAGGAGCGTGCCAGAGAGGCGGCGCAGGCTGCCGCAGAGGGGCAGGCGGCAGCCGCCCAGGCTGGAGGGACACCTGACCGACAGGATGAGGAGGGGGAGGAGGACGTCGCGGCCCCACGGCAACGGAGGCACCCGAGGGCGCCCCGTGTGTACCGGCCCCGGCAGTCATACCAGGACCTCACGGACCGGGAATGCAGGAGGAGACTCCGGATGAGCCGGGAAACCGTGGCACACATCTGCCACCTGCTGGCACACCTGTCACCACGTGGCACTGGCGGGGGACACCCTCTCCCCGTGTCCGTCAAGGTTACGGTGGCCCTGAACTTTTATGCAACGGGGTCATTCCAGGCACCGAGTGGGGACCTGTCCGGCATATCGCAGACATCGGTGCACCGGTGCATCCGGGCAGTGAAAGATGTCCTTTATGCCATGGTGCACCGTTACATCCACTTCCCCGTGGACCGGGCCAGCCAAGATGCCCGGGCCGTGGGCTTCTCTGCCGTTGCCGGGTTCCCCATGGTCCAGGGCGCGATCGATGGGATGCACGTCGCCGTGCGGCCACCTGCAGATAACAGGGCCGTGTTCACTAATAGGAAGGGGACCTATTCGATGAACGTACAGGTGGTCTGCGACCACCGCATGATGATCCTGCACGTCTGCGCCCGTCACCCAGGCAGTGTACACGACTCATTTGTGTTGTCGCGGTCATCCATCCCCGGCATGTACGAGGGACGCCATCCCCGGCTGAGGGGCTGGTTGCTGGGCGACAGGGGCTACCCATTGCGATCGTGGCTGATGACGCCTATACGGAGGCCACGCAATGAGGCGGAGAACCGCTACAATGATGCCCATGTAGCGACAAGGGGAGTGATCGAGAGGTGCTTTGGCGTGCTGAAGATGCGTTTCAGGTGCCTGGACCTCTCTGGGGGCGCCCTCCAGTATCGGTCAGATAGGGTCGGCCGCATCATTGTGGTGTGCTGCGTCCTGCACAACATAGCCCAGCAGAGGGGCGATGTGCCGCAGGCAGAGGAGGGCGGAGTGGAGGAGCAGCAGGAAGAGGCCCAGTCCTCCCCAGATGAGGGGGATGGGGGCAATGGTCAGGGCAGACGGGGTAGACACAGGCGGGTGGCTGTCCACCGTTACCGGCTGGCCCAGCGGGCACGGGACAGACTGATAGCCGACCGCTTCACTGACTAGATGGGCGTGGGAATCGGGTAGTATGGCCACAGACCGCACACCATGGCAACAGCCGACCACCCACACCCCCCACCCATCCACCCACCCAGCACACTCACCCCCCTCCCCAACCCCACACACCCCACCCACATGCACACCACCCCCCCCCCCCCCCCAATTGCCGATCCACCGACGGCACAACGGGCCGGGCTCACCCAGTTGCGGGTGGACGCGTGTCTATCGCAGGCCATGGAGGATGATGACAACCCGCCCTGCGATGAGCTCCTGGCTCTACATCGTTGGACTATGTCTGACCCATGGCCACAGTACCACCATCCACCCGGACCATCCCTGCATGCGGCTGTGACACTGCAGCGCACGGTCCCGCCTTCTCCCCGGGGATGTTGATGGCGGCCCAGGGGGAAGGGGGCAGACTCACCTGGGGCTGAGGTAAGACCACCCCTCACACTCACACTTGCGCTCAACGTACATGACACGCCCGCACACTTTGGACAGAGCACAAAGGCAGCTTCGGTAGGTGTAACATTGACTTTAATAACCAAAGAAATTCATGCACGTGCCCTAGCCCCTAAAACTCATCTGTGCCCTGCACCCGTGCCAACTTACTCAGTGTCTAATTGTTTGGCCTTACGGGCCCTTTGACTACGTCTACGTGGTTCCCCAGACGGTACAGCAGAACTGGAGGTGGACTCCTGTGATTCCTGCCCTCTGACACTGGATCCCTTTGGCGGCCATTTCCTGGGGCGTCCTGGCCTAGATGGGCCAGGCTGCGGCCCAGGCGACTGGGATGGCGAGCTGCCAGCCTGTCCTGCCCGTTGCCCACCCGATGCACCTGGGACGGAAGGGGGGGGGGGGGGGAGTCCGAGGTGTCGCGGTGTACCGGGACCTCCCCTACAGAGGGAGCCGGGACGGACCACACCACCTCCTCCTCCCTCGGGGTGCCCGATGGCCCCCAGGCCTCTACATGGATGGGGGATGCAAACGGACTGGCCATCCGACGCCCCCCCGACATCTGGCGCTGCCAGTCCTGGAGGCCCGTGCTGGTATCGACAGGGGTCTGCAGGTTTGCAGCCATGGAGCCCAGGGTGTTGTCAAACCCTGTCTGTGACAGTGCGACGCCGGCTCGCACATGGCCACTGGCGCCGATGCCCTCAGCGATGGCCTGCTGAGACTGGGCCATGGCCTGCAGAGACTTGGCCATGGCCTGCAGAGACTGGGCTATGGCCTGCTCAGACTGGGCCATGGCCTGCTGAGACTGGGCTATGGCGTTGAGCGCCTCTGCCATCTGGCGCTGGCACTGGCTCATGGCCTCCTGTGAGAGGGCAGCCATTTCCTGGGCCACAGACGCCGCCTGCACGGAAGGCCCCAGGCCTCGCAAACCGTTCCCCATGTCTGACACCGTCGCACCCATTGCCTCCACCGCGGACGCCACCCGTGCGGTGTCAGCCTGGGTGGCACGCATGACCGGGACCACACCCAGCTCCTGGACGCGGGTGGACTCCTCCACCTGCCACCGCAGCCGCCGCAAGCCACCCGTCACCCTATTCGCTCGTCTCCGTGTCGGTGGTTGCATCGGATCTATGTGTGGGTGTGGTAACTGCAGGAACCCGGGATCCATCTGGGCGGCAGATGTTCACTTGGCCTGGGCTGCCCTCCGACCGCCCGGTCCCTCTGCTGCTCCTACCTCCACCTGCTGTACCGGGACGGCTGTGTTGTGCGCACCAGTGAGTGTACCAGACGCCTCATCACTAAAGTGCCCAACCGTGGTGAGTGTTTCTGCGATGGTGGAGGGTGTTGGTGACAGCAGTGGCGTTGTGTCATGCTCTTCGTCCCACTCTGACTCCATGGCACTTTGGGGTGGGGGTTCGTCTCCACCCATCCACTCTGAGTCACTGTCCGGTATCTCGTCTTCCCGGGTAGGGGTGTCCTGGGTAGTGCTGTCCCGGGTAGGGGTGTCCTGGGTAGTGCTGTCCCGGGTAGTGCTGTCCCGGGTAGGGGTGTCCCGGGTAGTGCTGTCCCGGGTAGTGCTGTCCCGGGTAGGGGTGTCCTGGGTAGTGGTGTCCCGGGTAGGGGTGTCCTGGATAGTGGTGTCCTGGATAGTGGTGTCCTGGGTAGTGGTGTCCTGGCTCGGATGTGACGGGGGCCTGTGGCTGCCCCCCTCATCGCTGGGTGGTCGCTCCCGCACGTGACGGGGGTGTCGTCTCCCTGTTGCTCCAGGTCTCTCCGTCTCCCGTGGTGTGCGAGGGGCATCCTGCGGGCGTCGCATGCTGGAGGGTCCGGGTCTCTCCGTCTCCCGTGGTCTCCGAGGGGCATCCTGCGGGCGTCGCATGCTGGAGGGTCCGGGTCTCTTCGTCTCCCGTGGTCTCCGAGGGGCATCCTGCGGGCGTCGCATGCTGGAGGGTCCGGGTCTCTCCGTCTCCCGTGGTCTCCGAAGGGCATCCTGCGGGCGTCGCATGCTGGAGGGTCCGGGTCTCTCCGTCTCCCGTGGTCTCCGAGGGGCATCCTGCTGGCGTCGCATGCTGGAGGGTGCGGGTCTCTCCGTCTCCTGTGGTCTCCGAGGGGCATCCTGCGGGCGTCGCATGCTGGAGGGTGCGGGTCTCTCCGTCTCCTGTGGTCTCCGAGGGGCATCCTGCGGGCGGTGTGCATCTGCGGGGATGGGTGCCTGGACGTTTGGTCCTGCGATACACAATGAAGCATGCATGGTTAGACATCAGGCAGTGATCAGGTGATACGGGGGAGGGGGGATATGGGGACGGGCTGTTGGTGGCTCACTTGCTCGTGGGCCCCCGACCTCTGCATCAGCAACCTCCCGGTCCTCAGGTCCGCCAGCCAGTTCCAGGGCCCTTTCCTCGTGTACGGTCAGTGGCCTCTCATCAGCGGGCCCTCCTCCAGTCCTCACATGCTCCCTATTGTTGTGTGCGCGCTTCTCCTGTGGGGGGGGGGGGGTGGCAGGGGCAAAAGGCAACAGTGTTAGGCAGGTATATGAATGCACGCCATCGGTTGCGCGTGCATTGCAGAGGTTAAGGTTAGGGCTGGATTCACTTGGGGATATGGGGGAGGGGGGATATGGGGGAGGGGGGATATGGGGAGGGGGGGATACGGGGAGGGGGGATATGGGGGAGGGGGGATATGGGAGGGGGGATATCGGGGATATGGGGAGGGGGGATATGGGGGAGGGGGGATATGGGGGGTGGGGATATGGGGGAGGGGGGATATGGGGGAAGGGGGGATATGGGGGAGGGGGGATATGGGGGAGGGGGGATATGGGGGAGGGGGGATATGGGGGAGGGGGGATATGGGGGATATGGGGAGGGAGGATATGGGGGAGGGGGGATATGGGGGAGGGGGGATATGGGGGAGGGGGGATATGGGGGAGGGGGGATATGGGGAGGCTCACCCTGCCTGCTCTGACGAGGTCGTTCACCTTCTTGTGGCACTGGGTGCCTGTCCGTGGTGTCAGGGCCACAGCGGTGACGGCCTCTGCCACTTCCCTCCACAGACGCCGGCTGTGGCGTGGGGCAACTCTGCGGCCGTGCCCGGGATACAGGGCGTCCCTCCTCTGCTCCACCGCGTCCAGGAGCGCTTCCACATCGCGTGACTCGAACCTCGGGGCTGAGCGACGGCCAGCCATCCAGTCGGGTGTTGCGGTCGGGTGTTCCGGTCGGTTGGGGGGGGGCTGCGCGGCCTTATGAGCCGTCACGCCGTGCAGCGCGTATGACGCTGCACGGCGTGAACCACTGCGCAAGCGCGGATCCCGTTATGTCGCTGCTAGCCCATTTCGGGCCGGAGACTATCGACCCATTTTTATGACGTGACGCAAGTGGGATTTGCGCCGTTTTTTGCGCCGATCGGCGGACTTTCCGCCGATAACGGAGAATTTCGCCCCTGGAACAGAATTTAGTTCTCTCAAGTTTGTGATGGGGGGCATTTAAGGAGGTTGGCGAGTGGGGAATCTGCCATCTTCCACCCCCTGTCCCAGTTAAACCTGTGGCGGGATGGCCAATTGATAAGTTAAATCTGGACATCCCACCTTTGTTTGAAGGGCTTTGCAGAGCTCAGAGAGAGATAATCGATTTGGAACAGGCAAAGAGAGAAAGATGTAAGCAGCCATCGAAGAGGTCATGAAAAAAGCCACAGAGAGAAGACTGTGCAAAAGGGTTCTGAATGAATGCCCCAACAGAAGAAATATTGCTTCCTAAATGCAAGTGTTGCCTTTGCCTGGATGTGTAAGTGGAACAAGAGCTGTATTATCATGAAAAGGATTGTTTGATGGGAACTAGTGTTAAACTACATGTAATCTATTTCTGGTACAGTTCAAATTTAAGAGTTTAAATAGTGTTTTATTTTCTTTTGTTTTAATAAAGTTTGTTTATAAAATAACCAAGCCTTATTTCTTATATTATCACTCCCCAAATGAGTTGATCTTTCGGCACCACTGTAAAGTTAAAAAAAGTTACGCGTCTAGTTCAATCTCTTAGCCATTGTTGAGGGCTGCCCAGACATCTATAATATGTGATAAACCTTGATTACTGTCCAACAACCTGTCTGGCCCTGAAACTTGATTTTTAAAAGTACGGCTTCTCATTCCTTCAGAATTTACTTATTGTTGGAGATGTTCAAAAAATTAATGATCAAAATAATTTTCTGTTTTTCCTTTTTTTGCTGCCTCAGTTATCTCTCTCCTCATCCTTTATTTTCTTCTATTTATTTCACTTTCTACACATGATTTTACAATGAATTAAATATGCTAACTCATATTTCCTGGTTTAGATCCCATCGGTCCAGTTTTAACGCTGTAAGTGAATGGTTTTTGAGGGGGTTGAAATCAGGCCCGTATACATGTCTCACTGAAGATTCTTCAATCTGATAGCTCTGCTCACACACGTCAGGAATCCCCTTTCGCTGTGCTGAAAAGCATCTCTAAATACCTTATGTTGCTCATCAAAAGTGTGTTAAAAGTTTGTGAGCAGCAGTAAGTATAATGAATGCATTCATCGTTGACCGCAAAATCCAGGCCATGTTCTATTTTAAGTCATTTAATGCTTGATCATGATTAATTGCACACCAATTAATTCTGCAAGAAGTTTTAAACACTGTCAGACTGTTGAAAACAGAGATTCAAAGAAACATGGGTCGATTACAAACCACTGACGTTAATATAGCCAGAGACTTTTTTTTCAAGTGAATAGTACGATTTGTGGCATTAATTGGAAAATAGTCGTTTGGTGGTACAGAACTGGCGTACTGCTGAAAAAAATTACATTTCCTGTTGAAGCTTTTTATCCTACACTCATCAGGACATTCACAAGGGTACAATGCAGAGGGAATCAACATTTTACATTATATTCTTGCGAATATCCTGTGAGTGCAGAACAAAAAGCTTTGACAAAAGAAATCTCAATTTTCAGCAATTGGAAAATCGCAAAAGCGTAACAGCTCAGAGTTTTTAAAAAAAATTAATGTTAAGGAACAAACAATCCAAATGTGGTGAATAGAAGAAACATTCATATAGTTAGGATTGATTTTACCTGTGCTCAATAAACAGTCAGTCATATAACTGCATATTTTATAATAAAAGATAGCGAGGCAAACTATTCTCTGGTGGCAATTTTAACCTGACCTAACAAGTGGGAAACTGAGTTTGAAAGTAAAATTGGCCTGAGTGTAAAACGGACGGCCAATCTGATCTCAGTAGTTTCCCATTGGCTGGCTTCAGTGAAAGTTACACTGCTGGTGTCCTGCTAAAGGAATTGGCTTCACATTTTTCATTATAGTGCATCAGTATGGCAAAAAAATACTGTCGAAGTAAACAGCACGCACAGTGTCTTGCATCGCGCAAAATGTTACGGAGGAGTAATCTGATGCACTTCACTTTAGACACTCGATCGAATCATTGTCACAGGACTGTGAAATCACTGTTTAAAACTGATTCCCTGTTTCCAGTAAGGCAATCAGTCTTAGAAACCAGATTGTAATGTTAGACAGGGGTAGAGATTTATAATTATTTAAGAATCTCACTTACCACACAAGCCTTCCTTGTGGATCCATGTAAGAGATTGCTGATTTGTCACATCAGCTATACAGGTGAATAAAGTACTTTTCCACTCTAAGGTGATAACTCTAATACTGATCAAAATATTCTGATGCAGGAATAAATAAATTTTAACAAGATTAGCATTTTATCGAAATGTAAATTTGCCGTGCACTTGTGCAGATGAGGCACAGTACTGATGCAAACTGATGAAAGGAATTGTAAATTCCATTTGTTTCAATTTAATTACAGCACAAACTATTTAAAATCATCAAACCCAGTCTAGTTTAATGGGTTTCATTGAAACTGCGGTCACAAATGAAAAGGCAGGATTGCAACAAACTCATAACATTTTAAAAACTTCACGAAAACCAGAACCACTTTTTGTTTTGTTTGTGATATATTGCACTGCAATTTTGTTTGATAGGTACAAGAGTTATTCTATCTCAAAAAAACTAACTACATAACTATGGGGTGAAGTTACTAACTAACTGCGTATAATAAGGAGATATCAGTTTAATTGCCAACAGACTCAACTTGAATGGCAACTGAATGGTGAATGGAGAGAGTCAAAATTAAGGTTGTGATATTTTAATTCACTTTTAATTCATACCATTTGGAAAAATCAGCATACTGAACAAAATGGTGCCTGAACTCTAAATATAGCACTCAGAAAATGATGACCAATTCATAATATTTTTTGGACAGAGCTTGGATTGAACGTTTATATGATTTTTTTTTTGTAGCAATGGAAGCTCCGCAGAATTTATAATCCCAGGAATTCTGAGAATAGCACAATCTGCAACGTATACCATAAATGATGTCCTTTCGTGTTTCAATCTTCTTTTGCAAAAGACAGGAACATTTCCTGGAAAATGTATTTGAATATGCTGCATCGAACATAATTAAGCATTAACAAACTCAGAAGGACGCAGCCAATGGCTTGCCCCATTGATATCAATAAACTAATGAAGCAGAATAATATTGACATGACCTGAATAATATAATTGTTTCACTATGTCGAACTTTGTCCCTTGGAAAAAATTATGTTATTGGCATGTTCAAGTGCTGTGCTCAGTTTTCAGGAACATTCAAAGTTTGTTACTTTAACCATTTAATTTGATGACAATATTTGTAAATTAACTTTCCCAAGTGACCTGGTTTTTTAAATCCCTCATTCTCATCAACGGCATATCAATACCCCACACGGTACATGCAATATCTAAAGCCAATATACAGTTAAGTGTTTTCATGATTCTTTTGGCCATAATTTAAACATATCGAGAAAGAATGGAGAATTTATTTTACTGTAATCAATTCTTTTGAACAAAATTTTAAATGCATTCGCAGATCAAATAAATTGACTTAATGATTTAGCACTTACCTTGATAGTCCTATTTCAAAATGAACATAGTGATAACTTACTTTTGATGGTGAAATATCCGAGTATATTTTTATTATATATACATAAACTCTATTCACACAACTGCAGACTGCAGAGATGAAGCACGCAGCTTTTATGGGTGAGTAGCATGTGAAAGCCATAAATCACGTGGATACCAGGTGATCAAGGGCCCACCTGAACCATTATTTTTCAGTCTAAGTGACTGGTGAGAAAAGTAGCATAAATCTATAAAATTCCTGATTGCCGACTCACTTGAATGGAGCAAAGATATGATGGTCAATTGTTCATGGTGTTTGGTGAGGATCCCAGTGGAACAGTGCAAAGGTCTCGGGGAAAATGATGGTGTAGTGCCTGGCAAATGGACTTGCACTTCTGGATGGGGGTGAGAGAAGGATGAAAAGACTTCAAGGTGCTGCACATATATCATTCCAACCAAAGATAAGAGAGAACTTGATGTGTTTGTCTTATATTTTTATGAGTCTCTTGGCATTCCATCTCGAGAAGAGATGGAGTTAGGGTGTATTAAATGATGAGATTATTTCTCTGGGGATATTTAAGATGTACCTTCGCTATTGCTCCACATGGAAAACATAACTGAGATTCTTCAGGAACACAAATTAGGTTATGAATCCTTTCCGCGGTAAATAATGTTTGCAGAACACACCCTCTTACAGATGGTTTTAATATTTGAATATTGTAATCATGTTTCCACCATCCACCAACCACAATAGCAAAATGAAAATGCTTCTGGAATAAAGAGGCAAAAACATAAAGGGTTGGATTCTCCATTCTGGAGACTATGCCGGGACAGAATCGGTGGTTCTTTACAGTCCCAATAGTGGTGCTGGTCCCGGAGCAATTCAGAACATTCTAATATGCCACGTGAAACTAGTGCAATTCCAAACAAAGCCAGCGTTGGATTCACTGCTAACGGGATTGGCATCCGAGTGCTTGACAAGCTGGAGCTGCATGTAAGCACTCCACACCCCAAACACACTCATTCCTGCCAAGAAAATGGCACCACAAAGAGTGGCCCCGAGCTCGAGACTCTGCTGGATGCCGTGGTGGAGAGGCGAGGCACCCTGCTTCCTGGGCTGCGAAGGAGGCTGCCACCTGCACGTGTCAACCAGGCCTGGACACAGGGCGCAGAGGTGGTTAGCGCCGTGGACCCCACCGTGAGGACTGGACAGCAGCGCAGGAAGAAGCTGCACCGTCTCCTCAGGGTGGCCCGGGTGTGTCAGCACCCCCATGGTACTGGCCCCAGCCCCAACCAACCCCCACCCCTCCCACCCACCCCAATGCGCCCCCACCCCCTCCCAACCAGCAGCATGGCTAACAGCCCACAGTTGGGCCTTTGGGTACTCGCCTGTCACTCTCATCAGCCACAGCATCCGATTCAAATCTAAAATACCACAAGTGAACCATGCCTGGTGCAGGTGGATCATCGGGAGGCCGGTGAATACCGTGTTGGGCCCATTAATGATATACTATTGGCAGTTACTGTACATTTTGCATGCCACGCTGATGTGGGCGTGGAATGCATCGTCGCTGTTATCGAGGCGCCAGAGCATGGCATTCCACTGGGTGCCTGGCGTGGCATTGATTTTCGGCTGATGTGCGATTCCCCGCCCAAATGCATTCCGTGATTCTGGCGACGCTAGATGGAAAATCCCACCCAAAATGTTGCACAATGATGCCTTTCGCACAGTTGAGCACAAAATTCTGCTCCAACACCAATCCATTTTCGTCCAATTGGGTGGGGCTGGATTCCTCTGTTCCATTCTTATCTATCCAGTCACAGCCAGAAAATCATTTGCAATGTGTTCTTTTCCTGACCCTACACTGTTACCTCTGGCATTCCCCAATGATCTACTCTTGGTCCCTTCCTATTTCTCATCTACATGCAGCTGATCAATGATAGTGCATGAAAACACAAAGCTGGATTTTAAGGGGAGCCAAATTCCCGCCCCCCCTACCCTCCCCACCCCATGCACTTCACTCAACCAGGAAATTGGTCAGGAGTGTCCCCATGAAAATTAATACCCGCAGCTATTTTATGCTTGGAGGGGCATTCAGTGGCTAAGGGCAAGACTTTTTCTCCGATGGGAACAATAGAGTCCAAATTGAGGTGTCCCTCATCCTCATCTAACACCTGGGCTACCCACTTGGTGTGGATCTCTCAATGCAACAGGGAGAATACTGATGGAGGCAATGACAAGGCACTTAATTGACCATTAACTGACCACATAAGCGACTCAATGGGCACAAGGGTAGCTGGGCTACCCAATATCTGCACTGCACCACTGTAGAGCTGACAGATGAGGGGCAGGTGGGATAGGCACGCCCTGTATTTTACAAATGTCCCCTACCTTCAAACCCACCTGCGGGATGGGGGCATAAAATTCAGCCTACAGGGTCGGTGTTCATAGCTACGTGAATGATACTAAGTTCAATCTAATTTGCACCTCTCTTGAACCATTCACCATCGCTAAACTGTCAGACTGCTGATCTGACATCCTGTATTGGATAATTCCTCCAATCAAATATTGAGGAGACAGTCCCTGTCACAAACTCCATTCCCTTGTCATGTGATCCATCTTTCTCCCTAGCAACCATGCTGAACCAGACAATTTGTAATCTCGGTGTCATATTTGACCCCATGATTAACATTCAACCGTATATCGGTGCCATCACTAAGACCGCCATCAAGTTTCGCGCCTTCCTCAACGTATCTGGTGGCTGCCACCCCCAACCTCCTAGTATTGCCTTTTTGAAACCTAGGGCGTCATTCTCCGCCGGCGGGAGTCTCCATTCTGCCGGCGCCCGGGGGTTTCCCGACAGCGTGGGGCTACCCCACAATGGGAAACCCCATTGACCGGCCGGCGTTACGGAGACTCCCGCCGGCCGGTCAGCGCAGAAATGTGGCGGGGCGGGTAGGAGAATTTCGCCCCACATGTCATTCTAAACTTCACTTCCCTTGACCTAACTCACACAAAAGGCCAACTTTTTGCTCCCAAGTCAGGTGTGCTGAGTCAGGAAAATTTCCAACTTCCCAAACCCGACTCATGGGAAACTTCCCTCAATGGGAGTCAGTCAATGTGATAATGACAGATTATCAAAGACGTCAAGGAGCACTAATCCTAAAATAGTGACCCTCAGGTTTATGTCAACCCACATCTATTGAAATTGCAAGCAACAATATCTTTTTTCAAGAGTGTCATCTCAAGCAATTTTCTTTTTAAATTTATAGGGCAAGGAATTGAAATGACTTGACATCATAACAGTTCTACAGATCATATCCACATCCTGAAGTCCCCAAAGAACTTCAGTACATTTAAATCTTTTCTGCAAATGCCTAAAATTCCAGAGTCGTGTTTCAAAAACCTGGGTGATGGAAATTACTGTTAATTGTGCTTCTGCCTCTCTGAAGCACTGATGTGTGAAATACTGACCCTCGCCTCACCCCCACCCATCCAGCGTAAATGGTGGGTCCTGAGTCTGTAGGCGGGTCTTTTGTAATTGGTGTTCCAGTGTCATTTCGGCTAAGACACGGAGCCGTTCTGACTTTACAGGCCCAATTCTCATTCACCATCGCCCGGTACTCAGTCTCCTGTTTAAGCAATGCCATGATTCTCAAATTCTAATTCTTCTTTTCAAATTCTTTCTCAAATTCAGTCCCCCTTATCTTTGAAATATTCTGCAGCCTTACATCACCCTATCCCCACCTGCTGTCCACCTGGGATCTCTGGCCAATTCTTGCTGAATTTACTTGCTACATTGCTGGTCATGTTAATAAGTGCTATAATATATAATTGCAAGTGGTTGTTGTTGATGTTGAAGACAAAGTTGAATAATTATAAAGGGCTCATTTAAATATCCGGATGCCAGATTCACCCAGCATCTGGGAATCACCAGCCGTGTCTGGGAGACCTCACCAGGACTTCATTTACGACTGAGCCACACAAACATGGACCAGTCATGACGGCACCTGGGGGGGACTCCCAAGCTAGTGAAGACCCCCAGGGGATCGGGGACAGGGCAGGATGGCACCCTAGCACTCCCCCAGTACCTGGGCACCATGGTAGTGCCAAGGGCAGAGCCAGGGTGCCAGGTTGGCAGTGCCAGGGCTCAGACCAGGGGGATCCTTGCTAGGTAGTGGGATCCGGGGGCCTCCCCAAGGTTTGGGGTGGGTGGGATGCAGCAAAAGAGCATTGGGGGGCCTGACTGGGGTGGGGGGGGGGGGGGGGTGGAGAGAGAGAGATTGTGAATATTGGACAGCTTGCCAGCAGAAAAGTCTCACCTGAGAGAGTTGTCGGCCAAACACATTGGCGGCAGCTCTGTAGCGCCAGTAGCAGCAGTGGCCATAACTGGGACTACAAACCGAACACCTGGGGAATTATTTTGAGCCCATGTTAGTGGTCCACAGGATCGCCAACGTGAGCAGAAATCCAGAGAGAATCTGGAAAGGCCACATAATCCCCCCCTCACTGAATATTCAAACTCACCGACATGATGTACGTTAGCGGGCTTTATATATCTTTATCTATATATGTATATATATATATAAAACCTTTATTGTCACAATAGGTTTACATTAACACTGCAATGAAATTACTGTGAAAAGCCCCTAGTCGCCAAATTCCGGTGTCTGTTCAGGTACACTGAGGAAGAATTCAGAATGTCCAATTCATCTAACAAGCATGTCTTTCGGGACTTGTGGGAGGAAGCCGGAGCACCCGGAGGAAACCCATGCAGACACGCGGATAACGTGCAGACTCCACACAGCTGGGAATCGAACCTGGGACCCTGGTGCTGTGAAGCCATAGTGCTACCCACTATGCTACTGAGCTGCCCAATTGAAGATGTGAATCAGTCGAGGGGATATCCTGGGGTGCAAAGGTAAGTATAGCCCCCAAGGGAAAAGGGACATGCTTGGGCAGTGCCTTGGCACTTCCCTCTGGCACTGTGCCTTTGCACAAAGCCAGGCTGAGTGTCAATGGGACAGTGCCAACCGAGAAGTGCCAGTGACAATGCCAGGTGTGGGCCATCTGGGGAACGAGATGGAGGAGGATTGACATTATGTGTGGCAGGGGGAAAGAGTGCCAAGGCCATTGATGATGGTTTTTCCAGACACGGGAGGTGAAACAGGCAGTGAGGGGGAGCGGGTTTTGAGGGGCGCACTCGCAGGCAAGGGATGGAAACAGACAGTGAGTGGGGGGGATGCCAGCAATACCTCCATAGTGAGGGGGGAAGGGGAGGCAGGGGTTGATCTTTAGTTCTGATCGGGGCACCCTTTAATGATGGTGCCATTATCTCTGTGAAGCCAATCCTGGCTGCTCGATCAGGCCCAGCTCTGCCAGAATGACGGCATAAACCCCGACAACTCATTGTTTTTCTACTCAGAGAGGCTGAAGTTCTGGAGTGAAAACTGTTCCGTGCAGCTGGAAGGTTACGCACCGGTTTTCTGTCTGAGCCTGAAACTTTGAAAAAACTATGGTAAGATTCCGCCCCTGGAGTCCAAGACCTGGAGTCCAAAAGGTGGGGAAAGGGTATGTGGGGAGGAAAGGGGGTGTTGGGGAGAGCAGGGGTTGAAGTCAACTGGGAGTTGCGAGGTGGCATCACCGAGTGCTCAGCCAATGCCTTCCCCCTGATGTGGCAAGGAGGCTCTTGAGGGAGGCACCTCTGTCTTCATGCCCAAGAGCTGAACAGGGTAACCAGCTGAGCTATCTCTAACCACTCTCCCCACCTTCTCCACCCCCCCCCCCCCCCCACACACACCCGGCCTCTAAACTCCTCCTCCTGTCAACCTCAAGATTGAGACCAGGCAGGAAGCGCCCCTTACATGGCTGGTAATTTGCCACTGAAGAGCCTCAAAGTGAGGGTGGACAAGTTGCCCAAAGTCTCGCCCACCCTTCATAAAATTGTGCACAGGTTGGGGCCGGGCGGAGGAATGGAGGAGGAGCAACCTATGGAGTTTTACGGAATCCCCACCCCTGCCCCACTGCCTACAAATGTGCCAGTGAGGAGCCCACACAGTTCTGCACCTTGATTTAAGTTAATGCAGAAAAATCACTTACTTAACAGTTCATAGCCAATGAGATTGGCAAACTAGTCAACATGGAATGTTTAAACCAGCAAATGGCGTACTTGTACACATTTAGTCACCAAAGATTTAAAATGTTGACAGCATGGATTTGAAATTCATTTCTGAAATCCCACTAGCTATCCATTTTGAAACATTTTTTTCCCGAAAATCTTAAACGTCTTTCAAGTGAGACATCTACACAAGTATTGAAACAGTACTTTTGTTATATGTCTCACGGAAGATGGGAACCCTGTAGATATCCCACTTGTGAATCTTTAATGATAGGCATATCGTGACAAGGTGTGAGAAATCTGCAGTTTCTAATTGCCTCATATAATAGTGTTTAACTTGTCTGCTAATAAAACTTTCTTTATAATACCAAACACATGCTGGTATCAACATGATTATAACCTCAACCTCGTCAAGTGTTGGTTCTATTCAAGTGGAAAACAATGAAATTATTTCTCTCCATATACATTTTTCCAAACACTTTAGTTGCTGTCATCTGCCATCATAGTTTCTTCTTCATCTGGAGAGGCAGGATAGTTTCCCCCTATAAACCACTCCATCGATCCTGTCAATTTCATCAGCTGTTATATTCATACAGACCAGGGCGAGATTCTCTGACCCCCCGCCAGTTGGCGGGGCGGAAATTCATCCGCCGCCAGCCTAGCCCCTTAAGGTTGGGGCTTGGCCCCCAAAGATGCGGAGCATTCCGCACCTTTGGGGCGGCGCGATGCCCGACTGATTTGAGCCGTTTTGGGCGCCAGTCGGCGGACATCGCGCCGATACCGGAGAATTTCGCCCCAGAACTATTCTAACTTTGCACCTCCCGTCAGATAATTACTTATTCTCCCACAAAACATTTGATCGCGGAAAAGCTCACCAACAGAAACGGTTCAATTTTGATCGTGATTTGAAACTTGTGAAAAAGACTCATAGAATCGCTACAGTGCCAAAAGAGGCCATTCGGCCCATCGAGTCTGAACCAACGCTCTGAAACAGCACCCTACCTAGGCCCACTCCCCCGCCCTATCCCTGTAAACTCATAACCCAACATAATCTGCACATTTTTGGACAATTTAGGTCAATCCACCTAAACCTGCACACCTTTGGACTGTGGAAGGAAACCGGAGCATCCGGAGGAAACCCACGCATACACGGGGAGCATGGAACGTGCAGACTCCACACAGAGAGTCACCCAAGGTTGGAATTGAACCTGGGTCCCTGGCGCTGTGAAGCAGCAGTGCTAACCACTGTGCTGCCCATAAAAGTTACGCTCCAGCAGCGAGACCTACTGGACTTCCAAACATGCATCGTTTAAATTTACCACACATTCGCAGCATGGAAGTGGAACTTATATGGAAGACCATTAAGTTCAAATTTAATAGTAGGCGTGAAAATATTTGCCTCGTATGTCCACCTTAGCTTTCTATAGAGCTTGCAGTCGTTAGTTTCACAGCTCAAATCGGCACACAGGTGTATCGAAGCTGTTGGGGGTGGGAGGGGAGGTGGGGGAGGTGTGGCGGGCGGCAGGGGGGTGTAGATTTAATGGCATGTGTTATCAAACCAATGGGGACTCCAAGGAAGCTGATCGGCATGGGAAAGGTTTTTACTCAGAGGGTGGTCGGAGTCTGGAACTCACTGTCTGAAAGAATGATTTAGACAAAGCGTCTTGTATCATATAAGATGCATTTAGATATTCACTTACACTGCCATAAACTCCAGGGTTATGGGCTAAACGCTGGACAATGGGATTAGTGTAGTCAGATCTTTGTTGACCCGCGTGGACATGATGGGCCGAATGGCCTCCTTTTGTGCTGTAAACATCTACACGGTCCAGCACAACCGGCGCAAACTTTTCAGGCGAGATTGGTGCGTGTGTGGGGGTGTAAGCGTACGGATCCGCCGATTCTCCCACCCTTTTTCGTGCGTTTCGCAGGTGTTTCACGCGGTGCCGGTACTAGCCCTCACCTGTAGCGGAATCTGTAGCGGGTGTGGGGCCGATTTTTTCGTCATGGAACACCACGGATCCTCCGTTGGCGTCAGCACATAGACGCAGGAACAGAGAATCCAACCAAGTATGTGAGAAAGTGACAAAAAAAAATCATGTATATAATTAAGAGAATGAGAGAAAATCAACATCTTGTTAAGAGGACAATATTATCTGTTTCTGTCATTGACTATTTACCTGTTTAGCTTTACTGTATTGGTGCTTCCGGTACTTATATCACTAAATGCTTCCATGAAAAACATCTGGCACATACTACACACAGTAGTTGCAATATTTAATGAAATAACTGCAGAAGATATGGAAAACAGAATCATGTCGAGGATATACCATATTCAGTTACTTATATTGATAGCTTGTATAAAAACTACTTTCAATAGATTTACAAATTCATAATATTAGAAATAGATTTCATATTTACCATCATCTTGAAACAACTGCACTGAATCACTACCTCATGCAGAAGGGTGCTCATAAATCTGAATACCATTGTGCTTTCTAACAAAACAAAATTCAATAAAAACATCAGCAAAGGATTCAAACTAACAACATATTCTTCCATCAATTTGCCCAAACATTATCAAATCATATTCACATTTTTTGATCTTGCCTTTCAGACTACTAACCGATTGCACTTCAGACAAATTTAAAGTTTAATTGAATGAAGTATTAGAATTTAGGCAATATTATTAAACATAAAGGCAAATATGAAGAGCCATTATTGGATTTTAATTAGAAAATGAAAAACATATTTTTTTCGTAAACGTACACGAATGAAAAAACTGACTGTTACGTTCTTATCTAAATAATTTGCCACAGTTTCAAAAAAGCAATTTTGGGGGCTCTGGCAATACGAAATCAAGAATATATTTGATTCTGTCCTTTAAATTATTAATACAAGTTTAACAGAAATGGTTCATAAAACTGACCATTGCTTAACAGACATCGAGCACACAGTTTCACATCAACTTTAGTCTTATTCTAGGTTTGGCTGTATGAAAATTGTGCCACTTTAAATTTGTTTTGCTGAGAGACACTTTTTTTTTAAGCTGTCCAGGCATTTTTTAATTAACTCACCAAGCATTTACTCTAAGCATGATTCACCCTTTTCTTTTTGCCACAGAAAGGCAAAAGTGCGTGCCACAATGACCCTGAACAATCATGTAATCAATTTTAAAAATATTCACAAGTGCCTTTTAGGCACTGTGGATGGATAATAATATGCAACTCCACTAATGCTCAAAGGATAGATCCGTGAGAATAAAATGAAATTAGGGAAAATGTGATGTTATTGGAGCGCTGTTCACATCTAGACCAGGGATTGGGATAAGGACGAAGTTAATTGCATTTCCAGATGACAAACCACTCACCTCGGAACTGAATGGCTCTTTATGAAAGCTATCAGTAATAAACTGTAAATCTCGGCTATGATTGCAAATAAAGGTCATGCCCCTTGTGCTGCTGATGTCCCCTGTCTTATTATATTCCCCGGATCCTTTTCAGTCCTTAAGGTGCCTAAGCTCAAAAAAGCAATCAATACTGAACACACTTTTTCCCCTTTTTTTCCCACTGTGACACCCATCCCTGTACTTTGATAATCATAAATATCTCATTTACAAAACAACAGGAATTTTGATGTTTGGGAGAAAGAAATCCTGTCACGATATTTAACCCTCAAATGACAGTAAAAGACTCAGTAAATTAAAATGCACAATATTGTGCCTCGTGCCTCTTTTCGCTGATTTAAAAGATGTAGTCAGCCCTCCAATCTCAACTGCATAACACACTTGGAATAACGTCACATCAATATTGTATTCAACATGCATCTTTGTCCAGCAAGTTACAGAATAAGTTACAGGTAGTTTCATCGTGATGTAATTTTATTACACTGTAAATCTGATGGGGTTTTGGGGTCTTACAGCTCATGATTGATGTGTTGTCTTCTTCTGGAACCACAACAACAAGCAACTTAGTAATGGACCTTCCCACAACCGCTTCGTACAGACTACAGCTATAAATTACTTGAGAAACATCCAACATTGTACCTGTGATGAATTTTGGCAGGATAGTTATAAAAACTTCATACATCAAAAGAGAGTGTCGGGCTGGTTGTGGTAGTGGGGGGTGTTGCGTGAAGGGTTGTGGGGGTGGTGGGGTTGTCAACATGGCAATTACAGGTGTGTAGGAGGCAGCAAATATCTAACTGGGAAACATGGAATACCTGTGAGCCGGAGCAACACGTTCCTGTTTGATTTTTTTTCCCATGATGTCCTCCAGCCCCCTGGCAATAATGAGACTTTTTTAGAATTATCATGTAAATCAAAGTGATATGTAAGATGCAATTTGTAGATCTAACAATTGCTTACAAATTCTGTTGCAGCTCTTTTCCTGCTCCTACCCCCACAAATCAAAGGTTAATTACTTATTTGGATAGTAGATTATTATTTAAATTAGAGGGGTTTTTGTTACTACATATACTAATGGAAAAATAAATGTGAGTGTCTACAGTATTATTTTGTAGCTACATATCACAGGATGTAATGCTTGTTTCTCTTCTCAGTTTTAAAACTGCACATCCGAATCGAAAAGTGTTTTCAAAAAAAATAATCTCTCCATTAACCAAACAATCCTGTGCTTGACTTTTGTGATTTCTCGGTTGAAATTATTTTATAACAGAGGTTGCTAGCCTCTTCATAATAGACCCTTCTGTAATAACTAATGAAGGTAATGAAATATGACATGCAGTTTGGACCCCTGACCATGGAATGTTACCCCCTCCCTCAGTATCTTGAACAAAGCCAAAACAGATGTAGCTACTTTGTGGTTTAGTGCTGACGTATGCTACTAGGCCAGGTCATTAAGTTCCCAGATATTAAAATCTGCACAGTGCAAATGTGCAATTCTCTGATTTAACAAGAGACTGTCCCAAACGTTTCTCAATACAGAGGAAAATCAAGTTAATGACATGTCATGGCCGAATCAAGAGGCCTATAATGACACCCACAATTCCATGGGTTTGTTATTAACACAGCTGCATTGGTAGTCTCAAAATGGCTAGAGCGTGTGCTGCATCAACCTTAAAAGATACCATTAAGACATGATATAGGTACTCAATTGACAATGTGTAAGGTTCATGATAATGAAAAAACAGAAGGCATTATGTTTTAAGGCACTACCTTTTAATTTCATTTGATATTGCAACCTAGATATACTTTGGTGTGCTGGAATATAAAGGTTCTAAATATTTAATGTCATACACGGTGCTCCAGCTCAACACTTCCGAAAGAGGAAAAAAACAACATACTTCTAATCACTCTATACACAGTATTGCTCATGCACCTTTGTGGATTTCTGCATGCACTTGTTCTTCGGCACTGTACATGACACATCTCATAAATAAATTATGATAAGACATTGCATGGCAAACCATCAATTTACATTTTGCTAATTTAAACAATACCTTAAAGTGCAAAAAGGATTCTTGCTGGAAGAACTGAATGCTGCACTGTGGATGACCACAAAGCAGGATATAAAACAGATAGAAGACTGTAAGACATATAAATTATTTCATGTTTCTGTCACCTCCTCAGCTCCTGGAGCACAAGGCCACATTAAATTTATTCTTTCAAGTGCTTTTTGGGCCCCAGAAAGGCCAGCTATGAAATAATCAATCTATTAAATAAATCATTCCATGTGTTAGTGATTGACATTATTGCAAGAACATTAGAAAAAATCAGGATTTATTCTTTTTTGAAACAGTTTATAGCTAAAGAGATGATTTACTGATTCTAAAATGATGCATTATGAATGAAACCATAAACAGGTTGAAATGCACTGTGAAGTATGTGCAAGCATTTTTAAGTTGCCCTGATACACTGCAACAAAAATATAATGGTACTGGTAAAGTAATAGCTAAACAACCATATGTAGGTAATATGCCAACTTTATTCCATTCCTCTTGCAGTTTTAAAAAAAATGTTTAATTTTAATTACGGTCATTTAAGACCCTCATTTTAAATGCACTTGAGTCTGCAGCAACATACTTAATACAGATAGAAACTTCCACCACGCATAGATCAGCAAAAGGCTATTCAGTCTGGTCAGCCTAACGGAATGGCTGAAGGTTGTGACTATTATTAGAAATGCAAGCTCTACCCCTCTCCCCAAATTACATATTTTACTGTTTGACTAGATTGTATTAATCATAACCACATCAAACATCATGTACCCTATGGCCGTTGTGGTGGTTTTCGCTTTCTCACTAAGATTCAGCAGACAACAAGTATTTTAAGTTTATATTTTGCGAAGGTGAGACAGGAACTTCATTATCAAACCAGATGCTAATATTTATTCTTTTTCAATAAATGTATATCCAGTGGAGAATGTTCCACTCATCTGTTGAGGTTTAGCTGATGCAGTGAAATTGCAAGTCATCACATTTATTAATTTTAGACTTTCCGTATTGTTTTCAAATTATTGGACATAGTAAATAAAATATTGCCTTTTTGCTACGAGTGCTGTCTGAGGCTTTACTGCAGCATCATAGCTGTAATAATGTGAAATAAGCCCCCGCGAGCAGGCCTCAGTACCCCAGAATAAAGCATATTTTTGGCTGCTCAAATGTCAGTCGCACGTAATGTACCGAAGGTTCAAGTTACATTTCAATAGCAACATTTTCTCACATCTTTTTGTCATTTCTACAGTTAGACTTTCTTTACTGAATTCGATAATCATTTTGAATCATCCTTGGGTTGAATAATTCCAGCTTCATTTTACTGTAAAAGCATTTTTGTTTCCCTTCGGATATTTTTGATGTATTTGGTTGTGCTTTTTATTTGGGGGGGTGGGAGGGATTTTGAATTCAGATTAGAATGTATTAATCATGTAACCTTGTTGCATAAAATGAAAACAAAAATGTAAGTACATTTTCTTGAAGCCTAAAGGATAAATTCCCATGCTATCAAAGTATACATTTTGTAATATGTGGCATGTAAAAATGTTCAAACACAGAACATTACAGTTCGGCGCTTAAAGGGTAAGACAACATTTTTGTGGATTGTAATCTTAAAGCATACATATTTGACGTATATTTGTATCCAACGGCCATCCTTTGCATTTTTGGTTGTACACTAATATTAAATGAAAGCAGCCAGAAATGTGACAGCCAACGTTTTTCAGAGAAATATTTATTCTGCACTGATGTTGCTACTTCTGCACGTTTAAACTGTGGTTTACTGCATTTCTGAGTTGAAAATTGCTTGGTATTTAATTCCTCTGACCTATAACCTGCACAGTACAGAATCCTGCATCCATACTATTACGAGAGTACATGATACTCAGCAAAGATATTGCTTGCGAGTTCAGAAAAAGTATAACATATACAAACCTTTCATAGCTTCACATCAGAATGGGAACTCTGCTAACACTGTAATTCATAGCTGGATAATAAAACAGGCACAGCAGATAAATAACTCAACAAATCACTGGCATTAAGAAAATAGCCGTTCTACTGCACACAATTTAAATCAGTGCTTCTTCGTTTGCATTATGCATTGAAACTCGACTATAAAGCGATTACCGCGTAGAATTTAATTTCTATAATTTTAAAAAATCCACTTATTGCTTTATTTGTGCAAGCAAAACAGTGATTCAGGGAAGTTAGAACACACTTTTATAACAAGGTCAATCTGCACCATTATTCGCTACCAGCACACACCAGTGATAGTGTAAATATGCACGTTACACGGAGCCACATTTTTAAAAAAATGTTACAAGCTTATTCATTTATATGAAATAGTTTTTGTTGGACTAAGATATACACTATATACATATATATTATATGTATATATTTAAAATGTATGTTTGTGTATATTCATTGCTTTCTGCACACTATTTCTATTTTGCATAATAATGAACACGAATAAGAAAGAAGGTTTAGAAATCAAATCATGAAAATGGCCCTAAGCGTGGCACAAACTATTTCTAATTGTTTGCTTATTGACACCAATTTATCACAGGGCACTTACTGAATAAAGGTTTCTGCAATACATGACACTTCGTTATGTCAGCTTTTACCTCATGTTACAGCCCACATTTGAAAGAAGTGCTGAAAACTCTCAGACCAGAAATGAGCAGCCTATTAAGATTTGAAAAGCTGTCATCCAAACTGAAAGGACTTGCGTCAGCCACAGAGGATATATTTTAACTGCCTGTCCACAAAAAAACTTTAATAATGCTGTCTTGCTCTAATCTGTGCGCGAAAGACAATTTTACTTCTTCTATTAACCTGAAGTGATTACAATGAGCTGATGGTGTTGCCTTATTTCATGGAATATTAAGTTCCAATTCTGCTCACTGTAAGAATGATAAAAGTAACTAGTTACTATACGCGCTCACCGCAGATGCTCCCCCACCCAAAATAGCCTCAAGAGACACAAATGTTTTATTCTCCTTCCAAGTACGGTATAATCTAGGTCTATCCAAGGAATACGTTTTGCCAGATTAGCTTTAATAAATTAGGAGCAGTATATGAACATATAGAACATAGAACATACAGTGCAGAAGGAGGCCATTCAGCCCGTTGAGTCTGCACCGATCCACTTAAGCCCTCACTTTTACCCTATCCCCATAACCCAATAACCCCTCCTAATCTTTTGGACACTAAGGACAATTTAGCTTGGCCAATCCACCTAACCTGCATGTCTTTGGACTGTGGGAGGAAACCGGAGCACCCGGAGGAAACCCACGCAGACAGGGGAGAACGTGCAGACTCCGCCCAGACAGTGACCCAGCAGGGAATTGAACCTGGGACCCTGGTGCTGTGAAGCCGCAGTGCTAGCCACTTGCGCTACCGTGCTGCCCATATATCTGCTTACTATGTTTTTCATATCAAATACACATATCTTTGTTTGGTAATCCACATTTGAATAGATAGGAGCCATTTCAATGCAGTTAATTTCTTGCATCATAATAAGGCGATACTTCAAATGAAAGGACATATAGCAAGGTTGACCACTACTGCTTGGATTCATACCTAGTTTATGGTGCAACACATGGTGCAACACATTTGGATTTTATTGGTGCTGTTTTTGTGAACTGCGCTTAAATAACTTTTTTCATGGAGGAAGTTGATACCTATAATGAACAAACAAAATTAAGCTTCATGTTATTTATCATCTAAAAAAAATAAGACTTTCAAAGTTAAAAGCAAGGCAATATTATTTGGGTGATCGTGTGCATATTAAACTGATGACTCAATGCTTTTTAATCATTTACAAAGCTGATTTGTTTTCATGAACGACCAAATAGACACCCATTGCCTACCTATCATAAAATGGGTACATCCTTTTGAATGAAATGTTGTCCTGGACTCAAATAGAGTTACATTCCTAAAGCAATCTCTAACTAACCAATTTCAGCTGTCTTACTCTTTTCTTTCAAAAATACTAAGTTACAACATTTAAAAAAGCAGCGTGCTTTAAGCTAACACTTTCTAAGCAATAAACACTTTCTAAGCAAGAATAACAACCTACATTCCACTAGCTGTACTTCTTATTGGGCAAAACAATTCATACACATATATTTCAATTACTAAACAAATTGAACTGGGGGAAAATTAAGGGGAGAATCTAACAAATATAAGATTAATATAGAATTATGACAACGACTGAAGCACACAATGAAAGGGATAGAATGAGTGGTGGAGTTCTTTGATGTCGAGATTCCAATTATACCCCTGACTGAGTTCAAAGAAAATATGAATAAGGTATATTTTAAAAGGCACTATATGCATCTTTGGTCTCAGCACCAGCCCCTTTTTCACCCCTATTTCTTTCTGATTCCTAGTGATGGCACTTCTTCCTCCAAATTCTCATAGTTGATTCATTCATTGACAAAGAAGATAAATGCTTTATCAGCTGTCATATTCCCTTCACAAGCCATTCACTCGGTCCCATGAAAAAAAATGATGGTATGAATGAGGCTACCAGACTCAAGCTTCATAATTTTCACACTCATTAGAACAAGTGCAACAAATGTGAGTCATTGAATACAACACCGCATCCACAAAGAAGCCCTTCGCCGCTTCAGTCACTAAAATGAAGCTTATAATTTAAACTCTGAAAGTATACTTTGATTGAAATATATATTTCTAATAACACTGCTCATTAACATAAAGACAAACTCAATTGATCAATGGCTATTTGGCTAAGCAATATGCAAAATCGCAAATAACTCAAATCATGTACCAAAATACCTATTTTACAAATATGCAAAAGTGAAAGCATAATGCACCCACGTTAAGGATGTTAACATAAATATTTGCCCACTTATTTATAATTTGTGTTTTGATTTTTACACTTTATAATGTTGTCTAAAATTATTTCTCAGATGTATTTTATTTCAGAATATAAATTAACATGCAACGTCAAATCTAAACCGAACCTGGAGTTTGACATATAATAAACCAATTGCCTTTTATGCTGCAAAGGTGCTATTTGTACCATTTATTTTGTTAAAATTCATTACACATTTTACCAGTAGATGATCAGTGTATTAAACATCTTAATAGGAGCCTTAAAATTAATTCTTTCAAATGGTGTAGTTGCATTATATCCAATTTAGTCCTCAAGAAACAAATGTTAGAGCCTCCATTTTGTAGGGTGCTTCTCTACTGCAAATTAAATAAAGGAAGCATATTATTTTATGCTCATTGTTTAAAAAGTCTCCCCTTACATTTATCGAGATTTGACTTAATGTTTACAAAAATGTGATACTAAATCTAATAAAACTTTACCCATGTAGTAATGAAATGGATTAACCTGACATTTAACACAAAGGATGATTAGAGCAGCCAAGTTTAGTAAGCAGATAGAAGTAGAAATAGCTTTGCAGAATAGATAACAGGGATATGCTCTCTACTTCTGAATAAAGCATGGCATGCTAAAGCAAGTGGGGAAATTATTGCTTGCTAAATATGACAATTTCTGCTCATGCCGGAGATATCCATTCTACACCACAAAGCATTAACTGAAAAATTATCAAGAATTTCGTACTTAATAATAGAAACCTTTAGGCGGAAAGAACTTTGGGAAATAAATTATATTAATTTAATGAATAGGAAAAGTAAATGCTTTTTTGACCTCATCCCAGTATACTACACGCGGGTTGTTCAAAATCATTGTCATACAAAATAAAATTAATAGCAACCTCAACCGTGGGAGAATTCTTCATTTTCATTCCTTATATTACATATTTTTAGTACCTTCATTCAGAAATAAATCAGCACATTAGGTGAATGTGAAAAATGTTAATCTAAATTCTACAAACCTAAGTGTCACGACAAGCATGTATGCTGCATTGAGTATAACAAGACGAAAGGGGTTATTGACACTCTGTTGTCCCAAACCACTCTGAATACATTTCACATTTCATCAGTTTTGTCTCTCCTGCCATGGGTGAAGGCGATCAGAGCAGACACCCATTAGATTTTTCATACAATTTTTCCATGACACGTTGGCAGGATGATGGCAATTTTGAAATCTTACCAAATGAGAAAATGTCAAAAATTGAACTGACATCAATAGTCGTCAAGGAGACAGGCAATAAAAAAAAAATAAAGCTTGCTTAATTCATAAGTAATCAACATTTTCTTTATGACAGTAAGAAAAATTAGAGCTTTTTTAGGGGGGGGGAGGAACTATCTTTAATTACCAAAATACATCAAAATAATTCAGCTTTTCTTTGTTTCATTTATATGTGAGAAGTGTGATTCTTCATGGTCTGTATATCCAGGCTCAATATTAACAAAAACACATACTATAGGACACCAGGCATAGAAAGGTATTGCAGCTTAGGTCAAGCAATCCTAAATTTGAGTGATGCTGTTTAAAATGTTGAAAATAATTAGAAATTACCCCTGTATAAAACCCTGAAAGCAATCGAATCGAGGGGATGTTATTAAAAGAAAGACACAAATTTTGAACAGGAATACAATTAGCTGAACCCTGGAAAAAAAACCTCATAAAAATGTCCTGAAAACAGTTAATTTTTGAAAAAGTCTAAAGCTCGACGAAGCTGCCTCTGTATTTAAAATAATAGTCTAATGTATGTATCATACATATGCATTGAAACCTGCAACTACAAAATCTTCCAAGGATAATAATCAGAATGTTCCTTTGTTTGCATGAGTCGAATACAATATCTCTCTGTATTTATTGCTGTTTTAGGATTAAAACCATAAACAAAGAACATTTACAGTAGAGCCAATATGCCACTACCTCTCCAGGTTTACAAACTAAAAAAAAAAATTACAGATATATCACTAGATTCCAATAAAAAACATCCTTTGTCTAAAAAGCTGTCATTTTGCACAATAGTGAGATATGGGCACCCTTAAAATCAAAGAGATTTGATAAAGCAAAGAAGATAGACTGCATTGCCATCTACAGGCATCAAAATGTAAGGACAGCCATTTCAATTTACAATTTTAAAATTTAACATCATTTGGTTGACGAAGAAAAGTGTGGGATGCGTATATTTATAATTAGTTGGTAAATACATCAATCAGTTATAAGTATTTCAGTAGTGCATAATGTTGTACTCCTTAATTGAGTGAGCTAATTATGTAACAGAAATTGTGAATAGAATGGTGTAATTGGAGATCTTTTTAGTTAAACATTATTTATGTTGGAAGTGCGAAGTGTGGTGCATATCAACGTTGCATAAAGGAATCAACTTTGCAATTTGCTCTCCACTGAAATGTGTTACTTAGCACAGGTACTAAGGGCCCAATTCCACCTCGCCGATTCAACTGAAGAAACGGGATGGTGCAAGTTCACTTGCAAAATTTCTGGTGCTGTAAACTGGGACAAATAATTAAATCTAAATTTCCAAAGGCGTCCAAGTTCCTGATAAGTAACTTTCAGTGACAAAACCCAGGGTCAAAAAGAGTTAAATAATTATACTGTAACCGAGGAAGGCAAAAGAGGTCTCAGAGGGGAAAATCTGGAAGTTATTCAGTTGGGGTTGGCTGAGCCAGACTAGTAGTCAGTATTAATTTCTTTTCAGTTATTTTTTACGTAGTATCATTTTTGTAGTCAGGAAAAGGCTTACCCTATGTTATTTCATGGTAATACAGTAATCATGGGTATGAAAAAGAAAGTGACTACCAGTGTGCAAAACGCACGGAGTTTAATAAAACTCAAAAGCTACGATATACATTAATGATCCAGGAAGTCACATCTTCTGCTACATCCATCATCTACAGGAAAAAAATGAATTCTTTGACAGTATTATGGAATTTCTCCTGATCTTGTCAGTAACTTGTGGGTTATAATTACTGTAAAAAATCTGGGTCAAAACTGTGCACAAGAAAGATGAATTTTTAAAAAAAAACATGGTCATATCAAAAGAAAATTACTGTACGCTTCACAAATTGTTCATGGCTAAAGCCTGCATGAACATGCACTAAACATGTAAGACTATGAAATGAAATTTTAAAACAGCCTGAGAGTGTATTTGAGGTGTCAACTGTGCTCCAATATATAATTGAATGAGATATTAAAGTTTCATCAGTGTAAAGTTACTGATTACAGATGTGTAGATTTATAAATAAGTCCTTGAAAAGGAGGAAAAGAAAAGGTTTACATGTGAATAAAATATGTGACACACGATAAAGGAAGAGGCATCGGGTTTATTAAAGTTGTCTCTGTTTTTCTGGTAAATGACTCTTGCCGCTGTTTTTGTGTATCTGCTTACGTTAATGCTCTCACAGACGTATGATTTGCCCACTAAATTGAACTGCCTGATCACACCATAACTTTGCAGCTTCTGCAGTAGCTATCGTGGTGTAATAGTAATGTTCAATTACCTGCTTTCAGTGTAGTCTGATTTTACAATAATAATGGATCCACTCTTGTGAGTGACCAATGATAAATAATTTTCTGGAACTTCCAGTCCTATAGTTAAATCGTAAGAAAAATTAGAAAAAGAAATTCCTTGAAGAAAATGGAAAATAAGGCATTCTTTTAGATAAAGCAAATAAGGATTTTTGAGCCTAAACAAAACCAACAAAATCTAGTATCTTATTACTGAGCAGCCTATCAAAGCAAAACATTTACATTATCTATGCTGGATATTCTGAAATACTATTTTTCTGTGTGTGCAATACATCGAGCCTGCTCAAAATGGTCAAGCCATTTTGTGAGTGGCAATATTATAACAATTGAATTGAAACGGTGTTGAAAATGCTACAGACTTTAAATAATAGATGGAATTTATTAACAATATACAGGTGAATATTAATGTTTTGTTAATAAAGGTCAATGTCTTGTTTAGCCGTTAAAATTAATAGACAGCAGAAACCATTTATGTTTCACTTTATAAAACAGTCAGGGTTTCTGTTCTCAAGTCGCTGCTGTTTGTATTCCAGTCATTAACAGTAGACAACAAGCAGAATTATCCTGCATTGGTTTTATGTAATGGCATAAGTTGCTATTATGTTAGTTTGTGCTCATTGAAAAATTCATTAATTTATGAATCATTCTTTACGACATGTTTTCTGCATTTCCACAGAAAAATTAATTAAAATATCCATTGCCACAATAGTCTTTCAAAAAACAGTAAAATGCATACTTTATGTTACTCACAACAATTAGTCAAGAACAAAAATCATCATATAGTGATGAATATTTTGTGCTAAATATTAAAGTCTATACTTGTATTAAAATAATATTTAATCAGTAATAGGCTTCAATTAACTCACTGCAGTCAAATCATTTATCCGAATAATGAGGCTCAGGTGTATATATAACCTGAGCCATTTATTGCTGTACAATGGCGATACTGTGAATAGGATCCCCTCTGTCATGATAAACAATGAAGACGTTACAGAAATGTCCTCATATTTAAATACTGTATTGTATACAATGTCAGTTCTAGACCTCAATTGTTTTGTGAAAAAGGTTCCTGATTACAGGAGCTTAAATCGAGTTACCGCTGAGTGTCAACTGTTAGATCTGTAAATGAACTGAAAAAGCATAAGAACTGATCTAGGGGAGGTTACAACAGATGGGGCTGATACAGAACATTTTTTATCACCTTTATGTGGTAAGGTAACTAACTACTGATTTGTTATAGAGGAAATTTCTTAGTAGCGTTCCAACTGAAAAAGTTATAACCGATCTACTTGTTAATAGCAAACATACATGAATGTAAGAATGATGTCAAGTTCATGTCAAGACAAACATTAAATCAATATAGCACAATAAAGTCTTTAAATGAATAAAATACATGGTGGAAAATATTTTGCCATTATATCTGAGACACCCAAATGCCTATGATCCAAACCTGAAAGTAAAGGCATAATAAGGAATAACAACCATAGATTTATGATTACTAAAGATCAATATCAGTTATTGATTTGTAAATTACTAATGAAATTAGATTAAATTTTCCTTTTGCATAGCATGTATGTGTACTTCAATCGGTGTAACATGCTTTTCAGATTTTTAACTCACATCAGTGTCATTTTTGTTTTCGGTGGCAGGGCAGTAACTGATCAATTTTATATTTAACCAATAATAAACTGTAAACTTTTAAAAATATCCACTTCTGTTGAGAAACATTGGAGATGAAAGATCATATTGAAATGCATTTATTAATCCTATGTCACTTTTAAAAGGCCGAAGTATTGTGCTTTCACCTTCTGAAATGGCTAGTAAAATTTCTAAAAAATCTAAAATTACTATCTGAAGTTCTGATAAAGACACATTCTCATCAGCGACACCTCCGGGCAAGGCCATCTAATAGGGACAAATTGCCAATGACTGCCCAAGCAACTACCACAGACTGCTGATTTGTGGATTGATACTGATGTTTAATGATCCCCTTGGGTGGATCAATAGTAATAATCCTCTTTTCTGCCTTTCTTTCTTATTGGCACGACAGACTAGGGTTTTGGTGCAAGTTCTGTAGCAATTGCGAGGTTGCGGTGCGTTGAAAAGCAAACATTCTACAAGTTAAAAGACCAGGTAGAGAATAAACAGAATTTAATTGCTTTGCACATAAAAGAAGTTTCATTTTCCTTGATTTATATTAAAGAAAAACTAATAAATGTCTGGGATTACTTCCATGTAAAACAAGGCTCCCCCACCCCCTGTTTTTCTCAATTTGTCTGAATTGCTACATTGTTCGATTGTAGACAATATTTTATTTTTTTAAATTAATTCCACTTTAAAAATCAATTTAAAATTAAAACTTGGATAATTTTTAATCAACAAAAATAACAGTTGATCCAGCATTTAAATTACATTCTATCAACTCTCAACAAATTTGCATGTGGGGGGCTGGATAGAACCTTTGAGGAATAAGGACTTCAATTGCAAACACACCTCTGGTTAAGTCACTCCTGGCAGTATTACAATTTGGCTGCAGATTTTTAAAATGTAAAAGCCTGTATTGATAAATAAAAACATCGGTAATAATATGAGCAGAAATATTTGTGTGCCATATAATTAATTCAGCATCTTTTGTTCACATAAATAGTGTTGTAGATTCTATAAAATTCAGCAATAAATGTCTGATTGTCAGGATAAGCTTCATGTTTAATGATCATAAAATCCCTTGCAAATAAAATCATGTTTAAAAATGTTGCCGAAGAAAAATAAAAACAAATAAAACTGAAAAGTGCAATCAAATCTTTTTTTTTTAAATAAAGAATACATTCCGACAGCCCCTGGCACTAATCAACCTTGTACAGTAAATCAGAAACCCTCTTCTGCTTACTTGCATAAGCGATCACATTCAATTCATTACATCATTATGTCATATCCATACTAATCTCTGCCCTCACACCTCTGTGGCTTTGACATGCAAATGAGCTAGAAAAGCGCACATTAAAAAACAGTGCAATCATGTCATGATTCTGAGCTTCAAGCCCCCCTCTGCACACAGGGCTTGTGATCAGAAGAAACAACAGCAATCTGTTGAGGATCAGACACTGAGGCAAGGAGGAGGGGAGATGGATACACACATACACGTGTCACAAACGCAGCCTCTGTGCCTACTTTGCATATTCACATGATTTCCATGCTCATCTGCTTTGGCAGTCAAGTACAAGTTTTTTTTTAAGTCTCGCACTATGAAGACATAAATAAAACGAGGTAAAGGATAGAACTGCCTTACCTCAGCTTGTTTGCCTTGTGCTCTTGCCTTGGAATTCCCTGTGGCTGCTTTGAATTTTGAGCTCCATCCTTCAAGGTTTTGCTTTCCCCTCCTCTCCCCGAGTTGTGACTGGTATATAAAAAATAAAAAGACAACTACATGTTAAGCCAGCAGGCAAGACATCATGAAGCCTTGGATAGGGGGAGGGAAGAGAGGAGGGGTGGGTCACAGTTAAACGCTTTACAAAGGAAAACCTGAAGGCTTTCACAACTTGTAAGAGTCACTTTTCCAGACATTGCTCTGAGGAGTTGGTGGTTTGGGGCTAGTACCACAATGCAAACATATGCCTAGGGTTAAAAAATAGAAAGGAAAAAATTCTTATACATATATTCAAAATTGGGATCGCTAGGTACGAAAATAACCAAATAAATAAATAGTCTACAGCACAATTCAAACCAAAATGTCACTTAAAGAGGTTGACTTTGGATTGATTGAACATCCAGTAAGTGAAAGGTAATTTTAATCACATGTCTGCAGAACCTATCCTGTGCAACTGAATTTGATGAAAACATGTATGACAGGGGCTATAGCTACAAAAGAAAACCATAGCTGGAAAGAAATTGCACTCTTATGGAGAGAATTCAACGATAAAATGTATTCCTGAAAGAAAATCTCCAAGTGATAATAATCCTAATTTTTAAAGAAGTCAGCCATATTGAAAGTAATAAGCCAAATAAACAAAAACATATATAATGTTTTGTCACTTTAAGAAGAAATAAATAAGCAGGGGAAAACTTGGCTTAATTTGTCCAAAATGCGGCAACAAATTCGTAAAGGTTTTAAACTTCATCCAAATTTAAGAAGTGTCATAGGGAAAAATGAAGCAGAGATAAGCCGGTGCCCTTTTTTCTTTCTCTGTTGATGTACTTCTTTTATCTACTGTGCCCCGAACAGGATCACATGGTGCTGCAGATAGTGAGGGGGGGCTCTAGGTTGGGGGCGGGGGGGGAGGTTGCTTGGAGTGGAGAATGAAATGGAAATAATCATCCATGCACACACACAGTCACAGATACACATACACACACACACATAGAGACACGCACACATACACACACACACACACAAAGGAAAAAAGGACAACATTTGCATGCTGGACAGATCTGACAGAATCTTCAGCTTGCTTTCCCTGGTTTTTTAGCCTGAAGACGCATGACCCTGCTGTGGGGAGTAGCAGCCGTGGAGGTGACCCCATGCTAACCAGCCTGTTAGAACTAATAAGGTACACCCATAAGCGACACCACTGACATTATATTCTCCTGCAGAATTTGTCTATTTATGCACTAGCGGGAACTAAATTTGCTGTTTCTTGCAGTATTATGTATCATTACACTTCCAAGACAATTTTGGTTATTTCACACACTCACAGATTCACGTCTGTGGGATAATTATCAACAGCATCAAACAGAGAGATTGCAAATGGCTGGCTGAAATGGAGGTCAGTCCAAAGATGCTCTGAGATAATTTTAATTCTTCTAATTTCAACACGAGTGGCTCCAGAACAGCAATTTCTCCACCGTCTGCATGCCAGCAAAATATTTACATTTATTCTTGTTTCTTCCTCTCCCCTCGCTCTACTGAAATCCTCCATTTTGTGATCATCGCAGCTTCCTATTTGCATGCTATGAGATGGTGGCAGGCAGGGGAAAGAAAAAAGACAGTGTGAGGAGTGAATGTCAAAGCCCACTTCTGGCATTTGCTCATTTAAATTCAATCATGCAACCTTGCAGAAGCTGAAAAATAGATGGCCTGCATTATGAATTTCTGATCAGCAGACTGATAGGTTATGAGAGAGGACAGTAATCCTATTGAACAGTTTTTTTCCAAGCTAGGGCGTGATACAGCTGCCCTTCAGAGATTGTTATTTTTCCTTATCCTCCTATTATTTTAGCATTTTAGCCCATATTTTACTGAATGTGACATGAATTATAGCTGCTTATATTTACATCTGAACCGTCATTGATGTGCCGACATTAATCACGAACATCATTTTCAAATTAACTACATGCCTATTTTTTTGTTTACTCTTTAAAAGCTCATTATATTTCAAATCCGACTCTTCTTTATGGTTTTTATTGCTAAAGATACGAAAACAAGTACTGAAAAAATACTATTCATGTTTGAAGAGTCATTTAATTTGAATCTTTTTTTAAAAAAATAAGCAAACAGCACAAATTCATGATAATATTGATCAAAATGCATATTATTTCAACAAACTCATAGTGAGCATCAACATGAGGGGAAGGGGGAAGAAAAATTAAGTAGTAGTTCGGAAATAATATTTTCCTTGTTTAACATGTAGCATGATGTTATAACCCTACGCTTAAACCTAAATTCTAAGCTTTGCCTATTCAGTGCATCTTACTTATATTCTACTATTAGACAAAGGATTAAGGCAAATCTATAAATCCTAAAACACACAAATAAAGTAGATTAAAATGCAAAAAGCTATAAAGACATTAATGGAAAGCAGAAATGTTTCAATCAAATAATCTTTTTTATCGCTAGGTACAAAGTAAAATGCATTAAATTAAAAATAAATGATAGTCATGGCTTAGGATATTTTTAATACAAATAATGAAATCAGTCACCATGCAGTTTTCTTCTCTCCACATTACACTTGATAATGGCCTGTCTTTGGGAGTTTGTAGTTTGAAATATATTAAAACATTTCTTTTAGAATTATCACGTAAACGCCATCAGCTTGACAGAAAATTTCACATTATGTGAATAAAATCTGATCAAGCCAGTAATTATTTATGGTATTTGCAAGATATGAATTAAGGAAGTGTTCCAAAGACAAATACGTCAGCGCAACTCTATTTTCACAATGGTGTTACCACAAATGGAGGGTTTGCGCTAGCCAGATTGACCATGAGATTTCCCCTCCCAATGTTGCTGTAAATACAGAGGGTGAGTCATCGGCTATCATACCCTGTTTCACTCGCCGGTTGAGTAAAAATATTGTTGTTACAGAAAAGAGGGCTTTTTGCATCTCTGGGAGATGTTTCCGAAAGGATTTCTCTTCTCGACTGACCAGGAATAACGTAGGTTTCTTAAAACAAACGTAACTTAACAAACCTTTAATTGATGCAGCCACCAGCGAAAATGTATCGTAAGGTTGACAATGTACATATAAATAAATAGATACTTGGCTATTTGGATAACGTGATGCTTGTTCTTTAGATATTCGTTTTGAATGTTGATAAATGGTGCTTGTAGCTGTCAATTTTCTCCACATCTCTTGTAAAGGAGATTGCTGCTTGCAGGGGAATGGGTCCACAGGCCCCAGTTGCCCTTGCGTAGTGGCCTTGAATTCATGTATAAGAACAGATGGCAGGCTATTTGGTCATGGGATGCATCACATGCAAGCCTAATCTTGTTACCTGACATTCGCACATACCCACTTCCAGCAAGGGCCCAGTATGGATATGGTAAGCAGGAGAAACTCCGGAAATTTTCTACTTCTTAGAAACAAATGCTGGAGCTAATTGCAATACCCTCCTACAGTCTCCATTGAAAGACGAGGGGTGGAATTCTCCCATTTTGAGACTAAGTCGTGTGGTGGGGGCAGGAACATGGGGCGCGATTCTCCGTTCCCGCGACTAAGTGCCCACGCCATCGTGAACGCCGTCGAGGTTCACGACGGCACGAAGCTGCCCCGGTCTCGACCGATTCAGGGCCCGACAATGGGCTAGGATCGGGGCCGCGAGAAACTCGGGGGGCGTGGCGCTAAAGCAGCGTCGTCAGCGCGCACCGGGCATTGGCGCTGCATAAAAGCGGCGCCGCGTCATCCACCGCCTAACTGGCGTCACCCCCGCATGCGCGAGTTGGCTGGCACCAGCCGGCACCAACCCGCGCATGCGTGGTGGCCGTCCTCCCCGAGGCCGCCCCGCAAGAAGATGTCGGATGGATCTTGCGGGGCGCGGAGGAAAGGAAGTCCTCCTTCAGAGAGGCCAGCCAGCCGATCGGTGGGCACCGATCGTGGGCCAGATCCCTTTTGAGTCCTAACCCGGAGAAAGAACCCCTCTCGGCCCCCCCCCCCACAGGCCGCCCCCCCCAGCGTTCCCGCGCTGTTCCCGCCGGCAGCGGCCAGGTGTGGATGGCGCCGGCAGGAAACCGTCGTTTTGGGCAGGCCGCTTGGCCCATCCGGGCCTGAGAATAGCGGGGGTGGCGGAGAATCGCCATTTTGGGTGTCTCGGGTGATTCACCGGGCTGTGCCGATCTCGCCGCTTGGGTGCATCGCGGGAGGGTGTTGGACCGGCGTCGTATGAAAAAATGGCGCCCCAGGCGATTCGCCCAAACGGCGCGGCATCGGAGAATCGTGCCCATGGAGTACTTGCCGCTGTGGAGGCCAGCGGGAAAACACGCCAACTCTTCCAGCCATGACCTCATTAATTAAGCACCCAGGTGTGTTACACCATATTAGGTGGCGGGGTAGGCCTGGATGGGACATAGTCCACCATCGTGTTCAGGTGCCATAATGAAAAGGAGCCAGCATCACTGACCCACCATTGAAGAAAGACGATGGACCACCTGAAAATGAAGACGTATCTCCAGGGACATTCTGAAGGCTGGGGATGGATGCCCTCAAGGATACCAGGAAGGTCCACCTGCAGATGCTCCTCCGATCCACTGCTGTGCTGTTCCGGGGTTCAGGGTTATGGGCAGCCTCCATCCTGAAATCTGGAGGCTGCCACAGGTGGGCCTGTGTACCATATTGTTCCAGACATGTTTCACATCGATGTGTGCTCCTGCAGCATTGTGGAGAATTTGGCATTTGGGGTAGGGCCTTCATCTGTATCCCTCTGCATCCCATTAATGGGCTGCAAAGGAGGTTCACGCTTGCCTGGTGGGTTTTCCGATCTGCCATGGCGGGAACCAGTGGAAAAGCCTGCTGTAAATTCACACCAGCATGAAACCAATTTCTGCGCCCCCCGCCATAATCTTCCCCCATTGAACATGGATTCTTGGGAGAATTCCAGCCTTACATTTATAGATCATTGTACTTGAATAAGTTTGACTAGGCATTTTTAAAAATCCCGGGCGGGTTTCTCCGACCCTCTGTGCTGAAATCGCGCTCGGCGCGGGGGCGGAGAATTAACCAAAAGAGGCTCCCACACCGGCACGCTATTCCCCGGCAACTGGAGAATTGCCGCCATTGGCGCGCGTGGGATTGACGCAGCGCAGGTCGAGGGCCGTTGGAAAAGACTCCCCCGGCGATTCTCCGCGCTTGACGGGCCGAGTGCCCGCCGAGACCCGCCGGCGTGGTTCTAATGTGGGGCGGGATTCTCCTCTACCCGGCGGAGCGGACCGTTCCGGCGCCGAGGAGTGGCATGAACCACTCTGGCATTGCACCGCCCGCAAGGAGTGGAATCCTCCGCACCTTCAGGGGCTAGACCGGCGCCGTCGGGGATGGCGCCACGCCAGCCAGCGTCAAAGAGGTTGGTGCCGCGCCAACCGGCGGCGAAGGGCCTCCACCAGCCGGCGTGAGTTGGCGCATGCGCAAAGCGCCAGCGTGTGCTGGCGTCATCCCAGCGCATGCGCAGGGGGGTTCTTCTCCGCTCCGGCCATGGCGGACCACTACACCCACCGGCGCGGAGGGTAAGCATGCCCCCACGCACTGGCCCACCCGCGGATATCGGTGGGCCCCGATCGTGGGCCAAGCCACCATGGGGGGGGCCCCCGGGGCCAGATCTCCCTGCGCCCCGCCCAAGGAATCCCTAGACAGCCCGCAGAGCCAGGTCCCGCCGGTACGGACCTGGTGTATTTTATGCTGGGGGGACGGGGGAGCCTCTGGCAATGTCCCCCGACCAGCACAGCACGATTCCCACCCCCGCCGAAAAACTAGCACCAGAGAATTCGGCAGCCGGCTTCGTAGCGGCGGGGCGGGATTCACGCCGCCCCCCGGCGATTCTCCGACCCAGCAGTGGTTTGGAGAATCCTGCCCCTGGGGGCGGGACTCACGTCGTGCCGGTCAGGGGCCATTGTCCGCCTCACGATGGGCTGAGCGGCCACCCGTTTCCGGCCGGTCCCGCCGGCGTAAATAAAACCAGGTCCGTACCGGCGGGATCTGGCTCTGAAGGCAGCCTGCAGAGTCCTCGGGGGACTCTGGGGGATCTGGCCCCAGGGAGTGCCCCCACAGTGGCCAGGCCCACGATCAGGGCCCACCGATCCGCAGGCGGGTCTGTGCAGTGGGGGCACTCTTTCCCTCCACGCCGGCTGCTGTCAGCCTCTGCCATGGCCGGTGCAGGAAAGAACCCCCTGCGCATGCGCTGGGATGACGCCAGCACAGGCTGGCGCTCCCGCGCATGCGCCAACTCGTGCCGGCCAGCGGAGGACCTTCGGCACCAGTTGGCGTGGCGCCAAGCCCTTCCGCACCAACCTAGCCCCTGAAGGATTCACGCCACTCCTCGCCACCGGTACAGCCCGCCCCGCCGGGTAGAGGAGAAGCCCACCCGTGGTTCCACCCTGCGGGAACTCGGAGTCGCGGCTGATGTGGGCGTTATGGTGGGGGAGGGGGGGGGGGGACACATGGGGGGGCCTCGACGACTAGCAGGCCCGCAATTCGGGAGCCATCGTCTGGGAGCGACCTATCTTCCTCCGCGCGGGCCCACTGTGTGGCTCCGCCATGTGGGCAGCACCCGCGCCAAGGTGGGCTGCTGCGCCCATGCGGCCGCTGCGCACATGCGCGGCTGCGCGGTCTGTACAGCAGGCCACACAAGGCAGCTAGAGCTGTGGGATGCACGCTGGGGTCCTGCTAGCCCACTGGAAAACGGGGAATCACTCAGAACCTTCGAGGAAAAAGTCCGGAGTGATTCTCGCCTGTTTTCCGATGGGCGTGGGGACTTAGTCCCCTAAAGGAAGAATCCCGCCCCCCATATTTTTCATTAGACAGTGAGGGTGCTTGTTAAATCCTGCATGGATCCTATTGGCTGGGGACAATTGGTTACCCCATGATCCTTGAGGGATTAAATTCCCTCAACGAGGGGCAATCATTAGCAGTGCAGCCTAAATAGAGCTAGCCAGTGTGCTACCGGCTAGAGAGGGAACCAGTAGTGAACTACTGGTACTTTGTACATATTGTTGTAAATAAAGTTACTTTCTTTTTGACTCTACAAACTCGTGCTGGTTTCTTCATGGCCATCACAAAAGTGGTGAACAACATTTCTAAAGATATTTTGCTGGTCATCTTGAAACCTGCGTTTTGCACCATATTTTCCGAAGCAAATGATAACCTGCCCTAAATGCAGAGAATTAAGTTCCACACTGGTCTGATCTACTTATCAACATTTACTAAAGAAAGTGGCACAGGGTGGGGGGTCATACAGAAGGAAGGCAGGATTCTGCGGCCTCGTGCGTGGCGGTACCTGTTGCGAGCGATAGTGGAAGATTCATTGTTTCAGCCGAACTCCACTCACTCTCAGCGGCATCGGAAAATCCCAGCCATGAATCCCAGCCAAGAAAACATTTGTATGATAGTTCTTCAAGGTTTTTTTAAAAATTATATTCACAACGTAATTGAATAGGCGTGGTTCTAATGTGGGGCGGGATTCACCTCTACCCGGCGGAGCGGACCGTACCGGCGCAAAGGAGTGGCGTGAACCACTCTGGCGTTGCGCCGCCCAGAAGGAGCGAAATCCTCCGCACCTTCAGGGGCTAGGCCGGCGCTGGTGGGGTTAGCGCCGCGCCAGCCAGCGTCAAAGGGCTTGGTGCCGCGCCAACCAGCGCTGAAGGGCCTTCGCCGGCTGGCGTGGGTTGGCGCATGCACAGAGCGTCATCCCAGCGCATGCGCAGGGGGCTTTTCTCCGCGCCAGCCATGGCGGACCGTTACACCGGCCGGTGCGGAGGGAAAGCGTGCCCCCACGCTCTGGCCCACCCGTGGATATCGGTGGGCCCCGATCGCGGGCCAGGCCACCGTGAGGGGCCCCCGCCGGGGCCAGATATCCCCGCGCCCCCCCCACGAGGACTCCCTAGGCAGCCCACAGAGCCAGGTCCCGCCGGTACGGACCTGGTGTATTTTACGCTGGCGGGACACGCCGAAAACGGGCAGCCACTCGGCCCATCGTGGGCCGGAGAATCGCCGGGGGAGCCGCTGCCAACCGGCACGGCGTGATTCTCGCCCCCGCCGAAAAACTAGCGCCGGAGAATTCGGCAGCCGGCTTCGTAGCGGCGGGGCGGGATTCACGCCGGCCCCCGGCGATTCTCCGACCCAGCGGGGGGTTGGAGAATCCTGCCCCTGGGGGCAGGAATCACATCGCGCCGGTCGGGGGCCGTTGGCATTGGCCCCTCTGGCGATTGTCCGCCCCATGATGGGCTGAGCGGCCGCCCGTTTCCGGCCGGTCCCACCGGCGTAAATAAAACCAGGTCCGTACCGGTGGGACCTGGCTCTGCGGGCAGCCTGCAGAGTCCTCGGGGGACACTGGGGGGTCTGGCCCAGGGGGGTGCACCCACAGTGGCCTGGCCCGCGATCAGGGCCCACCGATCAGCAGGCGGGTCTGTGCAGTGGGGGCACTCTTTCCCTCCACGCCGGCTGCAGTCAGCCTCTGCCATGGCTGGCGCGGAGAAGAACCCCCTGCGCATGCGCTGGGATGACGTCAGCACAGGCTGGCGCTCCCGCGCGTGCGGCAACTTGTGCCGGCCGGCAGCGGCCCTTCGGCACCGGTTGGCGCGGCGCCAACCCGGCCTGCGCCAACCTAGCCCCTGAAGGTGCGGAGGATTCCGCACCTTCCAGGCGGCCCGACGCCAGAGTGGTTCACGCCACTCCTCGGCACCGGTACAGCCCGCCCCGCCGGGTAGAGGAGAATCCCACCTGTGGTTCCACCCTGCGGGAACTCGGAGTCGCGGCTGATGTGGGCTTTATGGTGGGGGGGGGGAGGGGGCGTGGGGATCGGACACCGGGGGGAGGGGGCCTCGACGACTAGCAGGCCCGCGATCGGGGGCCACTGATCAGCGGGCCATCGCGATCTGGGAGCGACCTATCTTCCTCCGCGTGGGCCCACTGTGTGGCTCCGCCATGTCGGCAGCACCTGCGCCAAGGTGAGCTGCTGCGCCCATGCGCGGACCCACTTGTGGCCGCCGTGCACATGCGCGGCTGCGTGGTCTGTACAGCAGGCCCCAAAAGGCAGCTAGAGCTGTGGGATGCACGCTGGGGTCCTGCTAGCCCACTGGAAAACAGGGAATCACTCAGAACCTTCGAGGAAAAAGTCCGGAGTGATTCTCGCCTGTTTTCCGATGGGCGTGGGGACTTAGTCCCCTAAAGGAAGAATCCCGCCCCCCATATTTTTCATTAGACAGTGAGGGTGGTTGTTAAATCCTGCATGGATCCTACTGGCTGGGGACAATTGGTTACCCCATGATCCTTGAAGGATTAAACTCCCTCAATGAGGGGCAATCATTAGCAGTGCAGCCTAAATAGAGCTAGCCAGTGTGCTACCGGCTAGAGAGGGAACCAGTAGTGAACTACTGGTACTTTGTACATATTGTTGTAAATAAAGTTACTTTCTTTTTGACTCTACAAACTCGTGCTGGTTTCTTCATGGCCCTCACAAAAGTGGTGAACAACATTTCTAAAGATATTTAGCTGGTCATCTTGAAACCTGCGTTTTGCACCATATTTTCCGAAGCAAATGATAACCTGCCCTAAATGCCGAGAATTAAGTTCCACACTGGTCTGATCTACTTATCAACATTTACTAAAGAAAGTGGCACAGGGTGGGGGTCATACAGAAGGAAGGCAGGATTCTGCGGCCTCATGCGTGGCGGTACCTGTTGCGAGCGATAGTGGAAAATTCATTGTTTCAGCCGAACTCCACACACTCTCAGCGGCATTGGAAAATCCCAGCCATGAATCAGACGGAAGGTTCCGGTCATTGGCCGGGATTCTCCCCTACCCGGCAGGGCGGGGGGTCCCGGCGGGATGGAGTGGCGGGAACCAATCCGGCGTCGGGCCGCCCCAAAGGTGCGGATTTCTCCCCACCTTTAGGGGCCAAGCCCTCACCTTGAGGTGCTAGGCCCGCGCCAGAGTGGTTGGCGCGCCGCCGGCCGGCGGGAAAGGCCTTTGGCTCCACGCCAGCTGGGGCCGAAGGGTCTCTGCCGGCCGGCAGAAGTCCACGCATGCGCAGGAGCGCCAGCGGCCGTTGACGTCATCCCCGCACATGCGCAGTGGGGGGTCACTTCCGCGTCGGCCATGGCGGAGGCTATGGCCGAGGCGGAGGGAAAAGAGTGCCCCCATGGCACAGGCCCGCCCACGGATCAGTGGGCCCCGATCGTGGGCCAGGCCACCGTAGGGGTACCCCCCGGGGCCAGATAGCCCCAGGACCCCGGAGCCCACCCGCGCCACCAGTCCCACCGGTAAGTGAGGTGGTTTAATTCCCACCGGCGGGACAAGCATGACAGCAGCGGGACTTCGGCCCATCGCGGGCCAGAGAATCACTGGGGGGGGGGGGGGGCCCCGCCGACCGGCGCGGCGTGATTCCCGCCCTCACCGAATCTCTGGCGCTGGAGAATTCGGCAGCCGGCGGGTGCGGGATTCACGCTGCCCCCCGGCGATTCTCCGACCTGGCGGGGGGTCGGAGAATCCCGTCCATTATTTCTGCTATCACGCAGGATGTGTTTTACATTTTGGCAAAAGCTCAATGGTTTCCAGAAAAAAAATGAATTTTCTATTAACTGTTACATCCCCGTTAATTGCATTATTTTATTCAGAAATTATGTCCATTAGACAGAGAAATGTTACCATAACATATCTAACTTATATTTAATTCAACGAAATGCAACATCAGATTTAAGAGTCTACATTTATTCTGACGCATCAGTATGGAATAAGGGTTTTTGCTAAAACTTGATGCACTAGCTTCTATCGGAAGCATGTGCTGCGTAGCACAGTATCCATGTCTACACTCCATTTTTCAACATTTAAATGCTGCACAAATCATCAGCGGACAAGATATGAAGAACTTTCACAATCTCCGGCCCGCTGCACAAATGAAGTAATTTTGTCTCAGCTCAGCTGGGATTTTAAGTGATTGAGGGACGCTGGTGTTAACAGTCCGGGTATCATTACACTTGCAGGCACTGCGCCGAACCTTACACCAGGAGACTATTTGGTAGCATGCATCTTTCTTAACAAGATGCAAAATAAGAAACACATTTGCCTATTATTAAATCCCACTCATAAGTGGTTGCAGGGCTTCCTTTTTTGCTAAATATTGGGAGGGCCCAGGGGGGATTGGTGTATGGTAACTGGAGATGAATTTCAGACAGGGAACCTTTTAAACCAACAGTGGAGGAATCTGAAGCACCAGACCATGAACATCAGTTTTAAATGCTTTCTCCTTGCCAAAGGAGTAAACACTTAGGAAAAGAGGGGAAAAAAACCAGAGAGCTGACACGGATTGGATAAATACACTGGATGGATTGAGGACATTAAGCACGGTTCCAAATCTGGCAGTACATTAAAGGCTTACACTTCTTTTAAGATGGCACACAAGCCCACTTTATGCAATATGGGAAAGATTAAGGATATTAATTCATCTACCACCTAATCAATTATAGGTTATGTACTGGACTTCTGTTTCTGCAAAGTATTTATCATCAAATTTACATCGGTCTGTCTCTGTTGTTCCACCGCATTTTAATACACTGGCACGTGAGGTGCACAATAGTAATATGATATATTTGAAGAGGTTTTTTATGCTGCTAAAGCTCGCAAGCAGTCCATCTTATCTTGGTGCTACCTAAGCACCTTTTCTTTGACATGGTTGATTACTGAAGCACTTTGGAGCCACTTTAGGATCTCTGCACCAACTAAATAAAACAAAACTACAGATTGACGACAATCTATGTGGTAATTTAACACATTTCTCACCAATTTCCTAAAATCTACTAACTGGGCATAAATCTGGAGAATATTGCAATGGTAACACAAGCAGTTTATTCATTCCAGGTATGTGCTTGTTTTATTTATGGCTCAGCATCTTTTCTGTCTGGGATTTCAACATGAGAAATTCAACTTTGTAGCCAGCTGCATATGATTGTTGAGAGCGGCTACGGTGTGCATTAACTCCTCCTGTGCGACAACACAATAATTTTACTCCTCTGTGTATCCTATGCACTGTCTGTGGCCCCAAAGCTCACCACTGTAACCTTTTTTTTAATCCCCTGAACTAGTGGGGAAAAAAGTTTTCTATTAAGATCAAAATACAACCAAGACAGGGTTATTTCAACATCAGATAAATTTTACTTTTACATCGATATTCACCCACATGACCCGAGGCTGATCTGTGCACGCAGACAGCACACGGGTGAAAATACATCAGAGTTATCTATCCTAAAGCTAGCTTTAGTTTAATGATCACAGCCAGATATGAACTCACGAATCACACATATACCTGCTCACTATTTAGATGCTGACAAATTTAATAGCCTATTTTTATGATGGTAATTATTTATGCATTTTGACACACTGTAATCCAAAATTCTGTTTTATCAGATACTTCGCCATTTCCGCAATAATATTGTCAAGCAGGCGGGAAAGGAAACATTTGGTATGATAGTTCTTCAAGGTTATTTTTTAAATTATATTCACAATGTAATTGAATAGGCAACCCAGTACAAAAAAAAGCAGCAATGCTTTGGCACTTATTTGTTTTTGTCTTTTAATTTAAATGATTCTTTTCAGTCGCTGCCAGGATATGAGAGAACTTTAATTTAAACTATAGTTATTAAGATAATCACAATGTAATACATATTTATGGTGGATTCTACCTTTTAGCATCAATTTAGGTTGCCTTAAAATTCCATAGACCTAAAATGCCTTTTTAGAGTGTTTTTGCTAGTGTCTGGATGACACATTTACCATAGTAATCAGATGGAATAATCACTTTTGGCTAACACCTCAACTGCAAGATCAAGCCTAAAAATACTATTTTCACGCATAAATATTCCACATTAACACACAAAGTCACTAATGCCTTGTAATGTACGGTTGAGCCGCTATATTCTTTGAAATTCACATACATTTGTCTTACAAACGTGTAATAGTTATGTTGTTTCAATCAATGTACTTCAGAATAATAGCTACCACATTTAACTACTGATAGTAAGCATAAAATATTAAGGGCTGCGGAAATATATGATCATGAGCTTTGGCCATATTCTCTAAAATACTTGCTCCGAAAAGATGGCAGCAAACTCATTAAATCGCAATACGTATGATCTGGAGCTTAAACTGAAAAATACAAACAAAAATTATAGTCATTATATTAGACAGAAAGAACAGCACTAATGCCTTTATAATGTAATATTTAAATTACTGCTGGCTAATGCGGGGTGCGCTGTTCATTCCCATTGCTGCCTAGGGTTCAAGGGGGAAGAAAATTAAAGCAAATTTTTTTATAATCAAGGTACAACTGCCCTAAGCAGCAAGTGGTACTCATCTAAATAGCCTCTGCCCCTATTATGTCTGTCTTTTATTCTCTGGGCTATTGAATTCAATATACAAAAACTCCATCATACAGCAATATAATTTCTGTGTCTGGATAAGGAAGGATTCTGGGTAATTGGTTGGCTGCAGTTCACTCATTGTTCACAGCTGCCATCAGGAGATTCATAGAGCGTCTGGAGAGATTTCCCCCTCACGCTTATTCCACCCTAGGAAAAAAGTCATTTGTCTGATTTATTTATGATGCAATGAAGGTATGCTGAATGGATCAGGATAACCTAACACTGGTCAAACTGTCTGTCAGTAAAGATAAAGTGCACTCATAATCCAATGGGCACACAGTTTTTAACCATCTCCACACCTAAAACTATGGCCTCTCTATCGCCGTTTCCCGTAGAAGTTCCACCCTTTGTGTAAAACAAAAACAAAAACCGAATTTTGCAGCTGGATGTGCTGTGCTGCAATTGTTTAAAATATCTGTGCTGCAAGCTTGGCATTCAATTCAAACCTTTTGTTGATTTTATAATTTTGCAAACCGGTCAGCAAGTGTAGATTATTAAAGTAATTACTGGCCTTTTTCTTTGCTCCCTCCAAATAGCCTTTAACATTACAGGTTAACTGCTTTCTGTCATAATGCAAACATTTTTTTTACCAGGAGTCGACCAGGCACCATTCCCAAAGCATAAGAAGCGGTGATTATTTGTAGGCAAGACTAGCCCCTGCAGGCACCGCCTGCTATTGCAATCACAGAGACATCAAACGCTTTGATATTCTGTTTTTGTAGGAAAAACCCACGGAGGGAGGATTGTTTGGCAAAGCAAACACTTTATAAACTGGTTACATTTTCACCCCCCAAAAAATAGATTGTATTCCATGAAATATGTAGAATTTAAAATAGCCATGCCATGAATGATAAAATGAAGCTTCACCCCAGCCTTCATTCAAGTATAAATTCTCTCTCGCTCTCTCTCTCTCTCTCTCTCGGTATCGTCCCACATGTCACAGGTTAAATTCGCATATCCCGAGTGCAGAGAGATTAGTAATAATAATTTTTATTAGTGTCACAAGTAGGCTTACATTAACGCTGCAATGAATTTACTGTGAAAATCCCCTAGTCGCCACACTCCGGAGCATGTTCGGGTACACAGAGGGAGAATTCAGAATGTCCAATTCACTAACAAGCACGTCTTTCGGGACTTGTGGGAGGAAACAGGAACCCCCGGAGGAAACACGGGGAGAACGTGCAGACTCATCACAGACAGTGACCCAAGCGGGAATCGAACCTGGGACCCTGCCGCTGTGAAGCACTAGTGCTAGCCACTGTGCTACTCGCTTAGGTCAAAAAATAATACTCTGAATCAAATTGTGGCAATCATAAAAAAAAAACTAACAAATACCGAAAGCGCCCAATTGCAAACAAGGAAATGGAAGCTATCAGCAAGATTTTCCATCCACAGGTGAGAAACGGTTGCCATGATCCTGAATGTTGTGCTCTGTGATATAATCGTTATAAGATATACACAGAAAATATAGATGATTTATTAACAAACACGTGGAAAAGATAACTAACGAACTATTATACAGACGATGGCTACTAAATGAATTCAGTGAATTCTCCTGGAGCTACTCGAAGTGCGACTATTTTCTTGCATGACTCACTACCAACTGGCGGGTGTCTCGAGTCACCCGATAAATCTCTAGCACCACCTGCTGGTCAGGGGTCATACCGATAACGTTGTCCACTGATAGATTGCTATAATCATTGATGTGTACATGCATATCACCACATCCCCCTTTCTTTGGAAGTATTAATATTCACAAATGTGACTGTTCTTTAAACGACCTGATATGCATGATAACTTTGAACATATATTGTACACAGTTTATTACAAGTTCAGTCTGTCAGGTTTGCAATGTAATCTGATCTCCTGAGTGATGGCTGAATCAGTGATCAGTTTCCACCTTCATTTGTTGTTGGCTTGTTCCACATTCACTGCTACGGATGCTTCTCTGATCACTGGCTTTGTTGGGTGGTCTGTGTCCTCCTCAAATGTTTTGGGATTGCATACCAGCTCTTCTGCTGGGCTCAACACCAAAGGATGTTGCACTTTTAACAGCGCTCATCAGATCCTTCACAAGACTGAACCGTCCTCAGTGAGAACCAAAAATGAATGTGGATCTGCCTGTTGCAATATCTTTGCGCACCTTGACCATCCATTTCCATTGGCATCCTCGAGTCTGACCGTATCACCTGGATGCAGTGGCCGAAGCTTCCTTGCGGCGCTGTTGTAGAAGCGTTTCTGCCTCCTCTTTTGAAAAAGCAGTTTCTGCTCTAGTCCTCAATCCCAATGGTTGCAATGGAAGGCATGGTCATTAGCAGCTGTCTGTTTATTAGCAGCTGTGCTGGTGATAACCCATTGACAAGTGGCACCGAACAATAGCTTAGCAGCAACAGATAGATGTCTTCCTGGCTTTCAATTACCTTTTTTAGCAGCTGTTTTACAATGTGCACACCCTTTTCTGCCTTCCTGTTTGACTGGGGACATAGAGGACTTGAGGTGATGTGCCTAAAATTTGCCTAGTGATGGGCAAATTCAGTCCACTCGTAATTGTGTTCACTGCCCCTGTCTAGACTGCTCCCTAGGTTCCAGACAGGGGTCTTTTTTCTGGTGGGATTCTCTGGGGGGTCCCTCTATTTAGGGGTCCCTGTTGGAGGGTCCCTCAGTTTAGGGGGTCACTGTGGGGGGTCCCTCTAGTTAGGGGTCTCAGTGGGGGGGTTCCTTCAGTTAGGGGGTCCCTGTGGGAGTGTACCAATGAAGGAGGTCTCTTGGGTGGGTCTCCCATTTTAGGAGATCTCAAGGGGGCCATGGAGGAGGTGATCTGGTGGAGGAGAGTGGGGAGGTCGTATATTGTGGCGAGGGGAGGGGGGAAGGGTGGCCCTTGGATAGACTTTGGGGGCAACTCCCTTCAGGAGTTACCCCCTTGCCCCAACGAGGGCCATCATGTCAGGCTCATATTTAGTAAGACTTGTTGTGACTCTGGCTCATGCAATTACCGGCCCAGAGGACCGGAGAATCATGTAGGGCCGGAGAATAGGGTTCCCAAACCACTAAGTTGACATCCTCTCACTGGTGTGCGGGTGTGAACCCCGATCTTGCCGCCAGCGGAGGGCGGGGGAGATCCCAATTTTACAATTCTCTGCCGCATCGGGGGCCCCGCTACCAATGGTGGGCAGTGGAGAATTCAGGCCAATGAAAGTCGCCAGAGTTCCAGAGGATCATAAGTTGCTCGCCTCTTTGAGAGAGAGAGCTGACTGGTGGTGATTTAACCTGAGTGTCAGCACACCTCAGGCAAGGGACAAAGCTGAGAAGACAGGGCTTTCATGTTAACCTCAGCTGGTGCGGGAATTGAACCCACGCTGCTGGCGCCGCTCTGTATCATCAAACCAGCCATCCAGCCAAATGAGTTAACCAACCTCCCTTACTAATATAATGGTCAACCGTATGGAGTCATAAGCAGAAGCAATTGGCGTACATGCAGGAAATGCGCCTGGACACCATGGCCCTGATTTTCATTCCCAGGCCAGATTTACAGACATAGAAGTATTCCCAGCTCTGCAATTCTGACCTTTAAAAATTGCCACCCGCAGGTTGTATTTTCATTCTGGTGGGGGCAGGCTGGATTGGAAATTGAGCCCACCTCGCTCAGAGTGCTTGTGGAGGTTACCAGATGTGAAGGCGGGCTGGACGAAAGACCAGCCTTTGCGCTCCAGCACAATGCTAACCACATTTCCATTGCCCTTCATAGCCCCTTTGGCAAATTAATGCAAACCTATGCCTCCTGTCCATCACCCTTTGCCTTACCCCTTCCATGCAACCTCAACTAATAGCCTTTGATAGTTCTTTGACAGTTGTAACTGATTTTGGCAGGTGCTAGTTTCTGACTGCTGGACAATTTTATGACAATTCTTTGACAGCTAGACAGTTCTTTGCCAATTCTCTGACAGCCGGAGAGTTCTTTGGACTTTCCTTTCCCAGCTGGACAGTACCAATGGACCTCCTCACATTTTGCTCACAATCATGTTTACGTTTAACCATCCGAAAGGGTGTCTTGCCTCCCAAAGAGTAGCTTGGGCGGGATTCTCCCCCTAACTGGCAGGGCGGGCTGTACCGCCGCCGAGGAGTGGCGTGAACCACACTGGCATCGGGCTGCCCGGACGGTGCGGAATCCTCCGCACCTTCAGAGGCTAGGCCGGCGCCGGCGGGGTTGGCGCTGCGCCAGTCGGTGCCGAAGGGCTTGGCGCCACGCCAACCGGTGCCGAAGGGCCTCCGCCGGCCGGCGCGAGTTGGCGCATGCGATGAGTTCCAGCGTGTGCTGGCGTCATCCCAGCACATGAGCAGGGGGGTTCTTCTCCACACCGGTCATGGCGGACCATTACACCGGCCGGCGTGGAGGGAAAGAGTGCCCCCACGTCACAGGCCCGCCTGTGGACTGGTGGGCCCCAATCACGGGCCAGGCCACCGTGGGGGGCCCCCCAGGGCCAGTTCCCCCCACGCCCCCCCAAGGACTCCGCAGGCCACCCGCAGAGCCAGGTCCCGCCGGTACGGACCTGGTGTAATATACGCCGGCGGGACCCGCCGGAAATGGGCGGCCACTCAGCCCATCATGGGGCGGAGAATCGCCGGGGGGCCGCTGCCAACGGCCCCCGATTGATGCGACGCGATTCCCGCCCCCGCCGTAAAACCGGCGCCGGAGAATCCGGCAGCCAGCGTTGGGGCAGCACCCGGCGATTCTCCGGCCCTGTGGGGTGGGGGGGGTCGGAGAATCTCGCCCCAGATCTCTGCCAAAGGGTACATTAGCCTTCCCAAAAATGTTCTGGGACCATATCCAAAGGGGTGCCTTACCTTTTCAAAGTGGTACTCAGGCTATTCATGGGATCCACAAAGTTTAGACCTCTTTTTACCTGTTTGAATCTGCATACTTCAGATGCATTCCTAGCTTTCCAAAGTCACAATTCCATTGAGGTAGCTGCTACGTTATGACCAGCTGCCTCTGTAAACCGCGAATGTGGGAAATCCAACCTGACTCCATACCTGTTCAGCAAAGATGGATCATGCACTGACTTTGAATTACAATTAAACATGACTGAAGAGTTCCTGGCCATTCCTGGGGGTTTTATCACAATGAGGGACTCTTCATCATGACATTGTATGCCACACTATCTAACATGAATCAATCTGTGATGTTGATGGAGCAGGGATATCTGATGGGGACGGCAGCTGGTATTCCCCTCCAACCATCCAGAGCACCAACCAAGAGGTCAGAATGTCATCAAGGGGAATGGGGATGTCACCCCTCGCTGTGCACCATCATCATTTTCTGCCCCCTGAGCTCTGACTGAGGGAGAATCTGTGCAGCATGGATCGGTGACAGAGGCTGCCCCTGCAATGACGCAGGTTCAGCAGCCTCTGGAGTTGACGTTCACCCCCACAGGATGACCACTCCTTGCATCTCACCCATAAATTGAGACAAGTGCACAGGCTGAGAATATATGCAATTATCAATGGTGGTTAAGGGTTTACATGTTCCAGGTTGCATCTTCAATGGAAGTGTCAGCACATGCAGCTCAGGTGGAGTTCCCACACTATGGCAGTCTTCCTGAGTCACAAGGCTGCACTCAAAATATGCCTGTGTCAGACGCTCCCTAATATTAATGGCAACCTGACAAGATCCCTGAGATTCATACTGAGTCTGGCCATCTCCCTATGCAGCAAGGGAATCACAGGGTTCTGAATCCTCTCCCTCAGCTTTCTTTCCCTCTCCCAACCCCTGTTCCTCCACTTCCTTTGATGAGCTGTGTCCCTCCAGGACTCACCATCCTCAACGTCCACACATCAATGGAAGTCCATGTTATGGAGAGAACAACACAACACCACAACAATGCCCAAAATCTTGCAAAAGTGTATTGCAGAGTGCAACTTGACCAGTCCCGGCCTCTGAATATCATCTTGTCCATGGGTCAGATTTTCATGTCGGGCACAGGACTCAGTAGACAGGGCAAATCCTACCATTGTGATCCCGCCTCTGTCTCAAAGCCGCTGGAAGGTGAGTTTGTTTTAGAGGATCCAAGCCCTTTAAACCTTGGAGACAAGGCTGCCACCAGAGGTGGAAATGGAGCTGGGCCAAATCCAGATTTAATAGGTTAAAAGATCTACTCAGTTTCTAAAGCAAACTTGGCTGGTGCCGCCAAGGCAATCAGCAGGTCATCTCTCTATAAAGTTGAAACTTATGACTATTCAAACTCCCCCTCATCCCTCACCTCGATCCTCCTCAACCCCCACTTCCCCCTCAACCTCATCCCCTCACCATTATCCACTTTATGAACAGATCTCACAACCCTTTGTAACAGTTGAAAATCATTGAATAGCCCATAAAAGCTCCTGACTGAACAGACACTTCAAACCTTCTGTCTAAACAAAGGCAAACATTTGTAAAACCATTTAACAGTTGGATTGCAGATAAGATCCCCCAAAACTCCACAAGTAAACAGAGTTCAGAACCGTTATCTTAGCAGATGTCTAAGTTTAATACATTTAAGCAATTGGAAATAACAAAACATTTCCACATTGTTATCATACTAGACTACCCTTTCAATAATGTGAAATGTACTCGACTTTTTTATCCATTAGATGAAATTTTTCAAACTTGTCTGAAGGCTTTTCGACATTAACAATGTTGACCTTTTACTTCTAAAAGGTCATTTAGATCCAAAATGTTAACTCTGTTTCCTCTCCACAGATGCTGCTAGACCTGTTGAGTTTATCCAGCATTTTCTGTTTTTATTTTACATTACATATTATGTTGACCTTTTACTTGACAGCTGGCCAGTTGGCAGTAGTAACAACCTGGCAAATACAATGGACCCAAATCGTCTGTTCAGGGTTGGAACCCTTGGGCGGGATTCTCCGACCCCCCGCCGGGTCAGAGAATCGCCGGGGGCTGGCGTGAATCCCGCCCCCACCGGTTGCCGAATTCTCCGGCACCGGATATTCGGCGGGGGCGGGAATCGCGCCGTGCCAGTCGGCGAGCACCCCCCCCTCCCCCCGGCGATTCCCCGGTCCGCGATGTGCCTGTCCCGCTGGCAAGGATCAAACCACCTCTCTTACTGGCGGGACTAGGCAGCACAAACGGGCTCCAGGGTCCTGGGGGGGGGGGGGGGGATCTGACCCCGGGAGGTGCCCCCACAGTGGCCTGGCCCGTGATCGGGGCCCACCGATCCGCGGGCGGGCCTGTGACGTAGGGGGCACTCTTTTCCCTCCACCTCGGCCATAGTCTTCACCATGGCCGACGCGGAAGAGACCCCCCCCCCCTGCGCATGCGCAGGGATGACGTCAGCAGCCGCTGACGCTCCCGCGCATGCGCGGACTTCCGCCGCCCGGCGAAGTCCTTCCGTCCCCGGCTGGCGTGACGCCAAAGGCCTTTCCCACCGGCTGGCGGCGCGTCAACCACTCCGGCGCCGGGCTAGCCCCTCAAGGTGAGGGCTTGGCCCCTAAAGTTGCGGAGAAATCCGCACCTTTGGGGCGGCCCGCGCCTGAGTGGTTCACGCCACTGCATCCCGCCCGGTCCCCTCGCCCCGCCGGGTAGGAGAGAATCCCGCCCCTTATTTCCAACACTGATAAAGCAAATAAGACACACTTACGTTCCTCCAATCTTTCAGGGCAATCTTCTGAAGGAGAATCCTGCAGTCGGCGCAGAAACCTTGGTGACATCAACAAAGTGAATCCAATCAACAAAATGAATCCATGCCGAGGCCACAAAAAAAAGAGTATAAATGTCCCAAAGCTTCTTTGAAAAGCTACAGAGAGAAGGACAGTGGATGAGGGGTTGTGTGGTGAGGTAAGAGGGTAAGGTGGGTGACGGAATAGGGTGGGTAAGTTCAGTGAATCAGAGCAGGATGAGTAAGGGGATAGAACGGGTAATGTATGGGGGTCTGGATATGGTGGTAAGGTAAGTGGGGAAGGGGATCGGGTGTTCAAATTGGGTCAGGTTGCTTCAGCGGGTCAGGGGGTCATGGGATGAAGTCTGGAGGTCAAATGGGGAGTTTGGGGGGTTAGGTGGATGGAAGCCAGAGCTCAGGTGTAGTTGGGTGGTGGAGGTTAGTCAGGTGGGGTCAGAGGGAAAGTCAGGGAGGTTAGTGTGAGTGATTGTGGGGTCAGATCTGTGGTTACGCAAGGATTTTTCTGTCTAATATGTCCTGGCTAACTATTCTGGAAAGTCAGTCAGAAATGTCTGATGTCTTTGACTCTAACTTAAACTCTAACTTCCTGCCTTCAGTCCATGGTTCATGCCTCCATACATTTGTTAAAGTTTGGCCACCTTCCTGAAAATTATAACTCTTATCTGGGGTAGGGTCTCAATAAACTCACGTTGCCTCCTTTATAAGAGTGGGTGTGTTCCGGGACCCATTCCCTCCCTTGCCCTTGTGAAACGGTGGCGGGATCTCAGGGTGCACCACCCAGTGGTCATTTTTCTTCCTGGTCCTGCCTCCACTTGGTTCTGATCAGGATCATGGAACCTTTCATGTGCCGATGGCTTTGATTGAGCATGCTCCAGTCTCAAACTCCCATAATGGGTGAGCAGTCTCGTCAAGGAATATCCTTTGTCCCCTAGAATTCATCCATGGAGTTTTGGGGGGTTTAAATGAGATTGATGAAGGATAAAGGAGTCATGACAGCTGCCAGGAAAGTGAACACACACAGGGTCGGAGCAGATTTTTAGATCGCAGACCAGCTGTATACTGAGGGAATGAAAGTTTTTCTGTTGATGAATCTCACTGGCAGGTCAGTCAGTGCCTTGATGGCCACATAGATTTAATCAACGATGTACTGAATTGTGGGAAATCCAGTTTAATAGAGAGAAGCGGACAAGAATATTTGTTCTTGAAACTTTCAGTTTGGTAGGCAGAAATCCAGCGATGGAGGCGAAACTCACCACCTTTTTGCGTGCGAGGCCCCATCTATCTGCAATTGAATTTACTTTCTAGTTCTCACCAATACCAGTATGAGATGCAATTGTGTGCTCTCATTTGCAAGATGGCACAAAGGTCTACAGCTCAGCTTTGGGAGGAGCCAGGAGCAAAGAGGTTCAAGGCAGTAGCTTTAACATTTGGAGAATGAGAGGTGTAAGGAAGGGTGGCAGCTCCCATGAAGGGGCTGGTTTAGCACAGGGCTAAATAGCTGGCTTTTAAAGCAGACCAAGGCAGGCCAGCAGCACGGTTCAATTCCCGTAGCAGCCTCCCCGAACAGGCACCGGAATGTGGCGACTAGGGGCTTTTCACAGTAACTTCATTTGAAGCCCACTTGTGGCAATGAGCGATTTTCATTTTCATTTCATTTTTCATTTCAGGTAGGTTCGCCACACTATTTGAAGTGGCTCATCCTGTCACCACCTTCACCTAGCTCCACCTGTGGCTTCAAGCACATGACATCAGCAAAATCCAGGGGGGCCAAACCAGCTGAGGGTGGCCATTGGGTCCTCTACCTTATATGATTATCAACTATGTCATCAGCACGAAGAGGTAGAAGCAGATTGTGCATGTAACAAAAGCCATGTGTGGCACCAAATGCAGACTGACCACTTGTAAACCAACATATTACTCACCTTTTTAATGATGTGGAGATGTTGGCGCTGGACTGGGTGAGCACAGTAAGAAGTCTTACAACACCAGGTTAAAGTCCAACAGGTTTGTTTCAAACACTAGCTTTCGGAGCACTGCTCCTTCCTCAGGTGAATGAAGAGGTATGTTCCAGAAACATATATATAGATATATATTGATTCATATATATTGAATTTGTCTATATATATGTTTCTGGAATATACCTCTTCATTCACCTGAGGAAGGAGCAGCGCTCCGAAAGCTAGTGTTTGAAAAAAACCTGTTGGACTTTAACCTGGTGTTATAAGTCTTCTTACTGTACCTTTGTAATGCACAATCACTTTTAACGATGGGACTCTATCTTTATTTCTTTAATATATCAATGCAGAGCAGTTGTGGTGTAACCCTGTGTGTGTGGAGTCTTTCTCATCGTGGTAACATGGAACATTGAGGTGAAAGAAGAACCCAGACCAGAGATATCTGAAGAACCTTCCTGAACTGCAGTGTGAGCTGTTGCTAACTTTTGGTGGTTCAATTGGCTCTGTTTTATGACCTTGGCTCTCGAGTCGCCAGGTATCTTTATGATACCGCCACGAGGTTCAAGTTCAAGTAATGATCAATAACTCAACACACCAATTAGTAAGATTCAAATCAAAGCATATTTATTATATACAGTAATCGCTACTCATGCACAAATTCTACGTCTAAGCTACTTCTACAACTAACAGGCCTTATACTTAACTTTGGACTGGCCCACCAGGTCAGGGGAACAAAAGGCCTTTCGTTTGGAATCTGAAACTGCGGGATTCAAAACCGGTATGGACTGGTAGCTAGGAGCACCTATCTCGTAGCGAGCGTCGACTTGAGACTTACTTAGGGGATGCGGCAGCTTGGACCGTTCGCTCTCAGGGGTTGCTTCGCGTTGCTGAGTGACCCGGTCAAGGAGAACGATTTGAACTTGGGGCTTAACTTTTATAGCCCCCAGGGGCTTCCCGCCTTTCGGGGCGGACCTTGTACCTGGTTCTAGGTGATTGGACTTTGTTCCAATCGCTTGGTTCGATTTCTCCAATACTGGAGCGGTTCCCTGATCGATGGGTGGTCTTGAGGTGTTTGTTAACCTCTTTTGTGTTGGCTCCTGCTGGCGCCGGGGAGTCTGGCTTAGTTTTGTGTGTCCCAAATGTTGCTACTGTTCCCGGGGATTGCTCATTAGTACATAGATGGCTGCTACATTATTATGCTGATGGTCGCTGGTATCGATGCTGTCTGGGCTTTTGCAGAGTTAAAAACACAGTAAACCTGCACCTGCTGGTTTCTGCCTGTGTTGGCTGAATTTCCCTTCAGCCTTTGCCGTTCGCCATTTTAAATCGGGACTTGGCCAATTCAAAGCGCAAAGCATGATGGTTAATTTAGTCAAGTCACACATTTGCAAAATGAATTAAACTGTGCAGGAGAACTGGCCTTGAACTGCGAGAAAGATAGACCCCTTTTGTGCTCGTTAGAGGTAATAAAGATGTCTGTCTGTACCTGCCTGACGATTGATAACTGTGTTAAGAGATAACAAAGCGGAGTCAGGCTGGCTCTACTCTTTCAAGCATGGCCTTGTGAGGGGCCCAGGGTATAAGAACAAGGGAAAAGATAATAATGTAATTGAAAACCAATTAAATGGGATAAAAACAGGTATTCCCTTAAATGGCACAGGGCCACAGCAAAAATTGATATAAAGAGAGAGTTCACAAAAACAGTTTTTCTGCAATGGATTAAAATGATTTGATCAGTCACTCAGAAGTTGCACAAGAATAATTTGTCATTGGGTTAATCACTGAGACAGACTCAAGCTTGCAGGGAAGCTAAGCAACGGGTATTACCGTGAGTTTGTACTATTGCTGAGTGGTTTAATAAATGTGTATCACACTTGGTGGCAACCTCATCCAAGTTATTGCTTTTGTGTCATACGACCAGCACAAATAAACCTGAAGCAATGTACCAGCTTGCTCCAGGAAAACACTATCTCAAGCCCAAGGTTGTAGTCCATGATCAGAACTTAGCAGTGGATAAGCTAACTTCTGTCAGCAGTAGACTCTCTCAAGCTGTCTATATTGATGACGAGACATATTCAACAATTGCCAAAGCAAGTGTAGCCCTCGGCAGAATTCGAACGTTGGACTGGGACTGAAGAGGAGTAAGTCTGCCTACCAAACTGAAAGTCTAAAGAACAGGGAATATTCTTGTCCGCTTCTCTCTATGCATGCAAGGCGTGGGACTGTGTATCAGCACCATGCCAAGAAGTTCGACCACTTTCACTCGAGCTGCCATCAGAAGCTTCTGAAGATCAGATGGCAGGACAAAATACCAGAGACTGAGGTGCTCACCCGAATTGGCATACCAAGCATCCTTGCCAAATTGAGACAGTCACAATGGAGTTGGACTGGTCCTTAGCTTACCAAAGTGAATTTTCTATGGAGACTTTGAGTCTGAGATGCACTCTCATCGCAGTCAAAGGGAGCACTAGAAGGACACTCTGAATGCCTTACTTAGGAGTTTTGACATCGACTTCAAGTCCTGGGAGAAGCGCGGCCAGGATCACTGCACCTTGTGCAACCAAGTAAAAAAATTGTGTGTCCTCCTTCGAAAGCAAACGCACATCAGAGGCACGGAGAGGCATGAGCAAGGAACTCATCCAAAACTCAAATCACTTTGGTAACCTATCTTATTTGCAGCAGAAGCTTCCAGGTGACAATCAGCCTTAGCAGTCACCTACTTCCCAAACAAAACCCCAGATGACAAATATGATCATCCTCACCTCAAAGGGCGAACAAGAACTTGAACATCTACTGGAAGGGCATGACGACCAGTGTCATGAGATGTGAGGTCTCTGGCAATGAGGGAACAGATCTGTATGACCCTGTACCTGAAGAGTTGTAATATTCTGTGGTGCTAGTTTTCGGTCATCTCAAGGTAACTCCTTCTTTATTAGTAGATTCTATGCTGAGCGTATAGACTCTATTTCCATCCTGGCCCTTGTTACTCTCCAATGCACTCCTCATGCTCAGGGCACCATCCTTCTTGCAGGTTACACTGGTCCTCATCGCGACTGGATCCAGAGTCTGAGTTGTGTTCCCATTTCTGTCTGCGGCCTTCCTTGTGTTATGACAGTCCCCCAGTTGTTTCTGACAGCCTTTCCCCTTTTTCTTATGCCTCCACGATACAAGGAGAGTAACCGTGGTACACTAACCAAGCACTTACTGCCCACTCTCCCCACAACATGCACTGAACCGATGGCACCAGTTTCCCAACGGCTGACCCCCTCTGTGCCTTTCAGCCTCCCATGGGCCTCAGATAATTTGTTGGGGCAGCCATGATGGACTTTCTGCTGTGTGTCCACCTCCATTCAGCTGGTCAGCACCCACAAAGTGCAGGTAACTGTTATATTACTGTTATATTATGTGGGTTATTGTAGTTGTGCGTAATGCCTCTTTAAGATCGGAGTCACGTGACATAATCGGCTACTTTGCGGGCTTTTGGCGAGTCTAGTGAAGATCTATTCAATAAACCTCGGTTGAGCTTGCATTAAAACCACGTGCTTGGACAATCTATTTATCTTGTGCTGTTAGTTTAAGGATACAACAGTAACTCTCAGGCCGCTGTCAAAATAAGAACTCTCAAGGAACACATATCAATGTTAATTGGTCTTAATGGATTGTGGCAAGATCTCGAGGCTGCCCTCACCCAGCCTGGCGAACCTTGCTCGGGTGCCCAGAATGGTGTTGAGAAGCAGGCACACCAGCCAATGGTGGCATTATTGACCCCAGCCCATTTCCATTCACCCCTGGCTGGACTTGAAAATGCAGCCCCGAGTCTCTCATTTATTTATTTACCAGAAATTGTTCTCTGTTTTAAACTCAGTGTTTCTCCCAGAAAGGCTTGGGCCAAGTGCTGACCAATAGGATTAGGTAGGCAGTCAGGTGTCTTTCAAGTGTTGGGTGCAGACTCGATGGGCCAAAGAGCCTCTTCTGCACTGTGTTATTCTGTGATTCTGTGAAATACAGCAGGTCAAAGCAGAAGGGGTGCCTGGAATATTGCTTTAGCAGTCAATTATTGCAACCACTGTAATTGATTGAAAACATTTTGTTTATGCTGTCAAGTGAAAACTTCAAAGCAGGAAACCATTTGCAAATATAACAAAAGATTGCTGTGTGGATATGTGATTTTATATTTCAAAGTACCCATTTTGACTGCGTAAGTACTTGTGAAATGGGTGGTCATTCATTTAGATGTAACTCCATTAGCTTTAGCCCTAATTGATGATCATATGTACAGGCAGATTTATCCGTCATTTACATCAACTCAACTTTGCAAAACAAAAACTAAACAAAGTAAAGCTGGCTGTTGATTAAAAAAAAAAAATTGCATCTCACCGTCAGCCTGTAGTCTAAAGTATTAAATCAACTCTGGCTGCTTTTGAGTTGATCCTTCAGTTAATTATCGGCTATTCATTCATTTTAGAAATACAACAGTTTTGTATAATTATTACCTCCTTGGTAACAAACCAGTTTCGTCTTTACTTCAGGGACATTTCTATCCCTAGAAGCTTCACCATATTCCTGTTCATTCAATAAATCTTGGATCAGAATTTTCGATCTCCAGACGGGGGATGTGCGGGAGGACCCTTTAGAGGTTTAAACGCTCTGACTGCATGTAAATTGCCTAGGAAATTGGAACTTTCTATGGGCAATTCCCGTGCGTACGGAAACCTCCGTGTCAAAGTCAAAAGACTTCAGATTGTTCTGACTCACTTAGCAGAATAGTTACCCAGGAAAAGTTAAATCAGTAAAATTCCTCAGTAACTATACTGTACTACTGACCCCTGGATTCCCCACTGGTGCCCATCCAACCCAACCCCACCGCGACGACCCTGACCCTCAACCTTTCCAGCTCCTCATTGCCTCCCTTGACTAAACCCTCCCGACCCCTACTATCCCCCAATGGGTACCCTGAGAAACCTCCACGACCACCCAACTATCCTCCATCCACAAATAAACCACCCATCCCCCCCCCCCCCCCCCCCCACTGAACCCCAATACTAACCTTCGACCAACTGACTACCCCGCGATCACCTGGCTATCTCTTCACTGGAGCCTGCTGACTACCCAATCCGATGTCCCGACTATTCTCCAACCTCCTGGCTAAACCCTAACTCCCTACCCAACTGCCCCCCCCCCCACAACGACCCGAATGCTCTAATCCCTGAATACCCTTGCGGCCGCCTACCCCCCACCCTATCCCATCACCCATCCTCTTGCCACACTACCTCCCCTCACCCACTTACCTGCCACCCTCCACCATCACCCACTTACCTTATTCCTTCCTCCCTTACTCACCCTCCTACCACATTATTGCCGTCACGCCGTTGCCTCCCACCCTCCTCCCGCACCCACCTTCCTGCCACGCTACCCCCTCACCCACCCTATTGCCACCCTACCCCCCTTCATCCACTTACCTGACACCCCCCTCCCTCACCCACTTATCTGCCACCCTCCTCCCTAACCCACCCTCCTTCAACCTTATCCACCCACCCACCGTCCTGCCCCCTACCGCCACATCCACCTCCCTGCTACCCCACCCCTTCACCCACCCTCCTTTCACCCTACCTCCTCACTCACCCTCCTGGTACCCTATCCCCTCACCCACCCTCCTGGTACCCTATCTCTGCACCCACTGTTCTGCCACCTTACTCCTCACCCACTTACCTCCCACCTGCCCCCTCACCCAGCCTCCTGGTACCCTATCCCCTCATCCACTCTCCTGCCACCCTATACCACCTCACCCACTTAGCTCCCACCCTGCCACCTCAGCCACCCTACCATCTCGCCCACCCTCCTGCCGCTCTACCCCCTCGCCCACCCTCCTGCCACCCTACCCTCTCGCCCACCCTCCTGCCACCCTAACCGCCTCACCCACTTAACTGATACACATACCGTCTTTCCGTAGCTTTTCAAAGTGGCTTTGGGACATTTAAACTGAAAGGAAGACAGCAGCTAATGCCGTAAAAAGGGAGCAGGTCTTGGCCTCCCCCAACAATCCTGCACCATGAGGAAGGACTCCCAGAGCAGATACACTCTGCATTTCCTGAGGAAGTCCGGATCAGACGCCCATGCCAGAAACGCAGAGCTCCGGTGCAAAATAAGTAAACAGGAGCACGTGGCAAACGGACAGCGGTGATTGCCAGTCCTCGGAAGATTCGGCCGCTCACACAATTGGCTGTAACGGAAAAGTATTTGACCTGAGTGCTTACAAGGCACTGCTCCAACGGGTCTTTCCACAGGTTTAGCAGTGCTAGTTGGGAGTTCATTTTGATGCTTTAAAATTTCATTGGGGTCCGAATGGCACTATCGCCACTGCGCCCAAGCCAGTTGCCGAAACACAAAATAGGAGGTGAGTGGAAACCAATCAGGAATGGCGTGTAATTCGCCCAATGCTACATAAACACCTGTTTTCACAGAGTAGGGCAAGTTAAAAACTACTGCTATCACCTGAAGGCTAATTAGGAAAGCCCCTGCATTTATGGCCTTGCTTCCACTCCGAACTATGAAATTCCCTCCCTAAACCTTCCTACTTTTCCCTCCTCATTGAAGGAACTATCAGCCTAAATCTCTGACCAAGTTTCTGGTCAGCAGTTCTAATATCTCCCCCTATGATCCGATGTCAACTTACTTTTAGATTATGCCTAAGTGAAGTGGCCTTTCAGCTATGTTAAAGGCACCTATAAATGTATATGGTTGTTGGAAAAAATAACTTTTTATCAATTTTTCCTCAATAATTTCTTTGATTGGTTTTGGAGGTTGGAGTGAAGAACGTGTAACATTTGAAGAGTATGTTTTCATGTAACTTGCCTGCAAATGAGTTAAGAATTATCAGGTCAGTTGGATAGAAAACCATTGCCTTCATATTGTACAAACTTGGATATATTTTTTATTCCAGCATGTCGTTTATATTGCAGCTGGTTACAGGTCTGGCATGACGTTGCCGGATCCGATTTGCAAGTCCAAGCCCCATCGCAGTCAACTGTCGGCTCACAATTTATTCACTTCCATCCAAGCTGCTCTCAGTACAGTTCCTACAACGTGTTTCTCATCTGTACAGATCTATTGGGACATCTACCTGCAGAGGACAGGAGTGAGGCCACACTCTCTTTATCCTCCTGCCTGTCCCCTATCAGACTCTCCTTAAAATCCACTTCTTTGATCCAGCTTTTGCTCAACGCTCCCATCACCCCCTCCTATGGCTTAATGTCCATTTTTATCTTGTCCCCAATCTGAGACACGTTGGGCGCGATTTACCAGCCTCGTCATGGCCGACTTGATGACATGACAAGGCCGTTGAATCTCACGAGTCCTCTCATGAGATTCACGATGCTTGAGATGCCTCGTGAGATTCAACCATAACTCGCGAGACGTCATAATCTGGATCTCGCCCTCGTTGGGCGAGATCCAAATCAGTATATGACCGCGCTGAATTCTCCTGAGACCTGGGAACTTACAGCCTCGCCGGCAAGGCCTTGACCAGGCATCTTTTGTTTCTGGTCCACACAAACATGGATCAGGCATAACAGCACCTGGGGAGGGGGGGGTTTCCAGGCCATTGGAGGCCCCTGGGTGTTTGGGGACAGGGCAGAGTGGCCCCCTAGATATCCCTTACGTACCTGGGCACCTTGGCACTGTCAGTGTAGCCATCTCAGATGGCCACCTGCAAAGGACCATGGGAATTATGGCCAACCCAGGACTCAGACACACTCAGAGCTTGTGTGTGTATTTGCAACCCAGATAGCTAGACACGATCGAAACCCCCGCTAGTTTGCATTCTAATGGCCCATTTCCCCCAGAACAAAAGGACTGTACTCAGGTAACCGATACAGATGCAGACTAACCGGCGCCACTCCGTTTGATAAGAAAGCCCAAATAGCCAAGGTCAATGACCGCTCAGGACACGCCTAGCCATCAAGGCACCCGCCCCTATATTGGCCAAAATTGAAGGCAGTAATCGAAGCCTGTCAAATTATTGGGACCGAAGCTAAGGACCGCCCCAAAGAGCGTGAAATCCCAGAGGTATAGAAAGAGACACAGCCCTGTGTTCAGTCTCTCTTGGCTCCGGACTATGCCTAAAACCAAGTGTAGCATTACGACCAGACAGACAAGTTCAAGACCAACGATCGCTACCTGACGGATGAGCCCAGCAGAAACGAAGCACTTCTTCCACCCAGCCACGCAAGATCTGAACAAAGGCCTTGTTCATCTGCAAAGAGCCGGTTGCCCTGAAGTTAAGTATAGGTTATTGTAGATGTTATGTGTAGTTTATCTTGTAGTGTTTTATGTTGCATGTCGAAGTAATCCTTGTGTATAAATAAACTATCTTTGAACTTAAACTGACTAACTGGTTGTTTGGTCTTTGATCGATACCCGGTAAAGCCTTGTGGTGGTATCATTTGATACCTGGTGACTCTGAAAAGCAATATTATCATTAATAACGGCAACATAATTGGTGACGCTCGTGGGATAGTATTCCACTCATTAAAAAGAGCAACATTATTGGCGTCTCCGGTGCCGATTGGCAACACCAGCATGGCACCTTGGCACTGCTATGGTGCCTGGATGGCACTGCCAGGATGGTAGGGGCATTGCCAGGGTGCCTGGTGGCTGTTCTGGGGTGGCCGGTGCCAGGATGGCACTGTGAAGGGTCAGGGCCTGAGGGGGGCCAAAGCCATGAAACAGGGGATGAGGGGGGTGTTATGAGGTGTTGGGCGCTGAAGGGTGAGTATAAAGGGGCTTTCTAAAGGTTTGGTGGGTTAAGGGAGGGGGCTCTGAAAGGGGGGTCCCGAAAGGGGGGAGAAGAAGCCTGAAAAGGGGGGGAGCCTTCAGTGACCCCACAGTGGGGTGTCCCCGCTTGGCTGGATGTGCCCCTGTGGGGGGGGATGGCATTGCCCATGGGTGGGGGTGTGGGGAACCCTCAAACTCACTTAGAGACCAGGCTGCCCTTTCAAAATGGCGGCCTGATCTGTGAGGAGCCGGCCTGGCTAGTGAGTTCAGCTCCGCAGTGATGAAAGAATTTGTGGGCTTGACCGGGCAGAAACTCCCCAAAGCCCTAAAAAAATGACTGTGTGGTTGAATAGCCGCGTGGATCTCACCCAAAAGCTCAACGAGAAACACCCCGCCTAACTCGTCCAAACCTTTTGCTTGAATTCCGCTAAATTTTTCAATATTAGGGTTCGATGTAAATGCGAGTTGTTGTTAGACTTTCCGATGAGTCTCACCACTGCGCAAGGAAAATTCTTTCTACATGGACTGCATTACGGGCCACCTTTTAAATCAACCTCCTGAGTTCTGCGTGAATTGTTCAAGACAAATTATTTTGTTTGACACAACTGGTATTTGAGAATAAAATGCTTGTACTGGTTTAATATGGTCAGGACTTTGCCCATTACAAATGGCCGTAAATGGGGCGTGTATTTGATACAATTTGCCAGTCAATGCGACGTACAACCTACATAGCTGGCATCACTCTGGCACTGAAACTCATATTCTGCATTGCTCATTGACGGCAGCATAATAATAATAATCTTCATTGTCACAAGTAGGCTTACATTAACACTGCAATGAAGTTACTGTGAAAAGCCTGTGAAAAGCATCCCCTTAGTGGGGCACACCTCTCATTTTGCTGCGGCGTGGTTACAGTGTGGAACAGCTGGCTTCACCTTTGCTTGGATCTTGGCCCTGCTTTACCCTTCCAGGGTAATGTGTGGCGGACTGGACACTTTTCAGGACTACAAGTGGTGACCTTCGGCCCATTAATGAGTTTGCGCGATATTCTGTGAGCAATAATCTGATCAGGGTAACCATTATCCCACGGGATGGCTTTGGTGCACCCTATTTTGGCAACAAGCCTGCAGAGTGAGCAAATGGATATTTAGCTGACACATTTTCTATACTTGAATCTGCAGCTGCGGGTAAGAATTTGCTTACAGTTAATGGATGCGACCAAAGTCAAAGTATGATTTTAATACAAATGGTCAGAGACTTTACACCACCACCCCGAGATACAATTAATGTAGAATTCCTTTCAGAAATACTACCACCAGTCTTGCAGCTCAGTGTGCTATAGGCTCAACCTCCAATATTTCCCGCAAAAGCAATGGCAGAAAGAAAGAGATCCAATGGAACATTCATCACCATCAGAAATAAATGTGGAGTGAACGTGGTCTGCAGCCTTTGCTCTGAACTATTCTCCCCCGTGATTGCTGAAGAAAACGTTGCTGCCACAACCTAGCCTTGTTTGGCAAACATTTAAACAATTAGATGTGTTATTCCTCTATATATGAGTGACACCAAAGTTAAAAGCACCCTACCTGCTCCATGTAGACCATGACGTGAGTTTATATTGTATAAAATTAAGGGGACAGGCGAAAACCCCGAAGTACAAACAAAACACCCAAACGTACTTCAAAGTTTATGATTTAGCGGCACCATAAATTTGCATTTATATAGCATTTGTAATATAGGAAAACATCCCAAACTGCCTCATGAAAATATTCTCAAACCAAATTTTACATCAAACTACCTGAACTGATTTTAGGGCCTGTCACCAAAGATTGGTCAAAAGCATAGAGCTGGATTTCCCTGTTACGACACCGGGTCAAAGTGCTTTGGGAGGGCTTTATAATAATAATCTTGATTAGTATCACACTGCAAGGAAGTTACTGTGAAAATCCCCCAGTCGCCACACTGCGGCGCCTGCTTGGGTACACAAAGGGAGAATTCAGAACGTCCAATTCACCTTACAAGCTCGTCCTTCGGGACATGTGGGAGGAAACCGGAGCACCCGGAGGAAACAGACGCAGACACGGGGAGAATGTGCAGACTCCGCACAGACAGTGACCCAAGCCGGGAATCGAGCCTGGGACCCTGGAGCTGTGAAGCAACAGTGCTAACCGCTGTGCTAACGTGCCGTGCTAAAAATGGTCAGCAGGATTTCCACCTCTATTTTTGGTGCCAGCAATTCTCAGCTCAAGATAAGTGGTTGGCTGGAGTATTATCAAACTGCTGTCCCAACATTGTTGGCACCATTGCATAAGTGGGCATTTCCGAACGTCCACATTTTTTATTGAGAAGAATGGGTTTTGCTGTGATTTACTTCAGCAGAGACTTGTCATGAACCATGGTTTGGAGGCGTGAACCATATGAAAGGACAATACAAATGGCGTTGCCTGCTTCATAAAACTTTCCGTTGCTTTAATTTATTTCCTTGAAGGTCAGCTCAGCCATCTCTTTGACTTTTCAAAACTTGGACAAATTGCTCAGCTTATGGCTGTGCTCATAGGCTGTAATGGTTTCTGTTCAACAGAGTTTGTTGATGTTAGGAAATAGTTAATGTTCCCCAGTGCTTAAGTTATAATTGGAGCTTTAATTGTTTAATAGACCGCAATTATTGTTTGGTAGACTGCACATATATATGAAGAGGATATAGGTGGCCCTGTGGAGTTGGAGGAGAAGTGCTTGTAGAACACAATAACATTGGAGTTGAAGAAGTCAAGAGGTGCTCTCTAGTTCTTATTACAGAGATACGATCAGAGCTTAACAGTTGGCATAGCAGCCAAGGGCAAGATGAGTTTTTTGCTTTGACAGATTTATGAGTTTTTAAGAGATAATTATTTATAAATAACTAATTGAGTAATGTTTATTCCAACAGATTTATGAGCTTTACAAAGTCTTCCAAATGTTAATGTAAGGCTTGTGAATTCTGTTTATGATGGACACTGCATTGGAAGAATATGGGCATGTGATGGGGTTTGAGGATACAAGGGTGATAAGGGGGGGGAGGGCAGCGGTTCATGGTTAACCAGAACCTGGTGGACGTTCAGCAAATGGAGGCAGGCCTTTAACTGGCAATTCAGGTGATAAACCACCTCGGTCTCCAGTAGCAGGTCCAAGTACAGACCAGCCCCACTTTGGCCAAATGAAAGTAGCATTGGTGGGCGCTACCGGATAGGAGGCCATATTGTCATGAGACTGTCATTTTAAGAAATGTTTGGCTGCTCATGTTACTGCAGTGATGTCAGAGTGTGGGTGGAGCTGAGCTCTGGCTCTGCTTTTTAGTTTCACTTTGAGAAAAGCTTGGGTGTGTCTGTGTTTTTTTGGTTTTGTTGTCAGTGTTGGAGCTGAAGCCAGACAAAGGAGGTATACTGCTGTTCTCTGTGGCATGAAAAGACTACCTCTTGATCATTTGGTGAATTCAGAATTATAAATGGTCTCAGCAGCGAATGTAAACCTGATGTGCTTCTGTTAAAAGGTGTTTCTTTTGTCTTCTGGATGTTGTTTGGGAAGTTATTAAGAATTACTTAGTGTTGTATTCTTTGGGGGTTGTATTTGAATTAATGGTTGCTAAGATGTTCACTGTATGTTTTAAAAAGGTTAACTTGAGTTCATAGAATAAACATTGTTTTGCTTTAAAAAATACTTTTCAATTTCTGCTGTACCACACCTGTAGAGTGGGCTGTATGCTCCCCATACCACAATCTATTAAAAGTTGTGGGTCAGGTGACCTCCATAATACACTTAGGGGTTCTCTAAACCCTGGCCCATAACAAATTGGGGGCTCATCCGTGATAAAAGTCTATCTATTGGATTGGCTTGGTGAACTTAAAGACAGTGAGGGGTGAGAATATTGTGGTTGCTTTTCAGGTATGGTATTCCAGTTTAAGTGGGGTGTTTGTTGTGGACAAAGGATCTTTCAGAGGCTCTGACGTTTTTGGGGGTGGAGACGGTCACATGCAGTACCTTACGGTCAGAGACTAAAAGCAAACTGATAGATTTGGCAAAAACATTGCAGTTAACATTACCTAACAAAATGTGAAATGGTGAGGTAATTATGGCAGTGGCTAAGCATTTACAATTGCCTGAGATACAGTTTGACTCATTGGAAATGGCAAAAATTCAGTTACAACTTAAACAAATGGAACATGAGAAAGAATTAAAGCGGCTTGAATACAAAAGAGAAAGAGAGATAGAAGAAAGGAGTAAAGAAAGAATAGCCCTTAGCCGAGCAAAAAGAAAGAGAAAGGGAGATAGAGATCAGGGAAAAAGATAAAGCGAGAGAGTTTGAACTTCAGAAAATGGCCATGAAACATGACAGTCAGTTAAAATTGGCAGACGTAAAGGGAAATGTACAGTTGGATGATAGTGATGAGGATATGAGAAAGAGCATCATAGTCGAATGCTTGGTGGGGATCTATTTAAATATGTGCAAGCATTGCCAAGGTTTGACGAGAAGGAGGTGGAAGCCTTTTTCATTTCATTTCATAAGTTAGCTAAACAAATGAAATGGCCACAGACATGTGGGTATTACTGATTCAAACAAAGCTGGTAGGTAGGGCTAGTGAAGCCTTTGCATCACTACCGGAGGAGGTATCTGGGACGTATGAGGAGGTGAAAAAATCCATCTTAGGTGCATATGAACGAGTGCCTGAAGCCTACAGACAAAGGTTTAGAAATTTAAGGAAAGAATTTGGTCAAGCATACATGGGGTTTGAAAGGATCAAACAGAGTAATTTTGATAGGTGGATAAGGGCTTTGAAAATAGACCAAACGTATAAGGCTCACAGAGAAATTATGCTTTTGGAGGAGTTAAAAGTTCAATTCCTGATGTAGTGAGAACTCATGTGGAAGAGCAGCGGGTTAAAACTGCGAGATTGGCAGCAGAAATGGCAGATGATTATGAATTAGTTCATAAATCAAAGCTTGGTTTCCGATATCAGTTTCAGCCTGTGAGAGATAGAAACTGGGGGCATGAAAAATACTCAAGTGTTAAAGGTAAAGGTGATCTGATGGGAGATAATAAGGAGAGTGTACCTCAGACTAAAAAAGAAATCCAGGACAGTGGAAAAGAAATGAAAAATAGCAAATATTTTCACTGTGATAGACTAGGCCATGTAAAGTGACAGTGCTGGTGGTTGAAGAAAAGCACTGGGAAGGCTGATGTGGTAAAACAGGATAAGACAGTGGGGTTTCTTAAAGTGGGAAAGGAAAGCCCAAGTGAAGCGAAGGAGGTGCAAAAGATTGTACAGCCTGATCAAGAGGTGATTGATAAGAAGGTGCCAGATGTCTTTAAAGAATTTACTTGTGTGGGTAAAGATTATTGAAGTGTGTCAGGAGGAGCAGGTAAAGAAGTCATACTTTTAAGAGATACGGGAGCTAGTCAATCTTTAAGAGATGAGGAGTTATGTAGTTTGGATTGGATTGGATTGGATTTGTTTATTGTCACGTGTACCGAGGTACAGTGAAAAGTATTTTTCTGCGAGCAGCTCAACAGATCATTAAGTACATGAGAAGAAAAGGGAATAAAAGAAAATACATAATAGGGCAACACAACATATACAATGTAACTACAAAGGCACTGGCACCGGATGAAGCATACAGGGTGTAGTGTTCATGAAATCTGTCCATATGAGGGTCATTTAGGAGTCTGGTGACAGTGGAGAAGAAGCTGTTTTTGAGTCTGTTCGTGCATGTTATCAGACTTCTGTATCTCCTGCCCGATGGAAGAATGTTGTCAGAAAAGGTGGTAATATGTGGAATTCAGGGTGAGAGGAGTAGTGTTAAATTATATAAGTTAAGGTTGGAAAGTCCAGTGAAGAGTGGTGAAGTGGTAGTAGGAGTAATGGAGTAATAGAGAAACTATCTTGTCCAGGAATACAGTTTATCTTGGGTAATGATATAGCTGGATCGCAGGTGGGAGTGATGCCTACTGTGGTTGATAAGCCAGTGGAAAATCAGACAACTGAAGTGTTGAAGGACAAATATCCTGGGATTTTTTCGGATTGTGTAGTAACAAGGTTGCAAAGTCACAGGTTAAGACAAGAGGAGAAATCAAAGAGTGAAGATGAAGTGGAAGTGCAATTATCAGAAACGATTTTTGATCAAATGGTTGAAAAAGAACAAGAACAGGTGGAGGATGAGGCGTATAATTTTAGTTCAGGAAAATTGGCGGAGATACAACTTAAGGATATAGAAATAAAATGGATGTATCAGAAAACATACACGGAAGAGGAATCTGAGTGTATACCAAAGTATTATTACCGTAAAAGTGATGTCTTGATGTGGAAATGGAGAACTTTACATATGCAGGCGGATGAAAAGTGGGCAGAAGTTCATCAAGTAGTATTGCCAGTAGGGTATAGAAAGGAGGTGTTGCGAGTTGCACATGAGGTACCAGTGGGAGGTCATTTGGGAATAAGGAAAACTCAAGCTAAAATCCAAAACCATTTTTATTGGCCTGGACTACATAAAGATGTAGTTAAATTTTGTCAATCATGTCACACATGTCAAGTGATAGGGAAACCTCAAGCAGTGATAAAAGCAGCGCCCTTAACACCCATTCCAGCATTTGAGAAACCTTTTACAAGGGTCCTAATTGATTGCGTTGGACCGTGTCCTAAAACAAAAAGTGGGAATCAATATCTTTTGACTATAATAGATGTGCATACTAGGTTTCCAGAGGCCATTCCAGTACATAATATTACAGCCAAAAAGATTGTTACTTCAATTCTTTACTAGATATGGACTACCCACAGAAAAACAATCGGATCAAGGATCAAATTTTACCTCAAAAGTTATTCAAAGAAATTATGGAAAGCTTAGCAATAAAACAATTTAAATCAACTGTGTACCATCCAGAATCGCAGGGAACGTTATAAAGGTGGCATCAGACATTAAAGACAATGTTAACGGCGTATTGTCAAGACTATCCAGAGGATTGGGATAAAGGAATTCCATTCGGACTGTTTGCAATTAGGGATGCGCCTAATGAGTCAACCAAATTCAGTCCTTTTGAACTAATTTTTGGTCATGAGGTAAGAGGACCACTTAAATTGATGACTGAAAAATTGGTGAGTGAGAAATCAAAACTTACATTATTGGATTACGTGTCAAATTTTAGAGAACGATTAAATAGAGCAGGTGAATTTGCTCGACAACATTTAAAAGTTGCACAAAATGTGATGAAACGGGTAGCAGACAAGAAATCCAAAGTTCGTAGTTTTGCCAGTGGAAATAAAGTTTCAGTATTGTTACCAGTGGCAGGTGAACCTCTAAAAGCTAGGTTTTGTGGACCTTATCAGATGGAAAGGAAATTAAGTGAGGTGAATTATGTGGTGAAAACACCAGATAGAAGGAAGACTCACCGAGTGTGTCATGTGAATATGCTTAAAAGGTACTTTGAAAGGGAAGGAGAGAAAAAGGAGGCAGTTTTGATGATTCTAACTCAAAGTGACGAACCAAATCCAGATGACTGTGAATTTGACATACCTCAAATTAAATTGGAAAATGAGGATGTTCTTAAAAATTGGGATAAATTGTTGAGTTACCTTCCAGTGGAAAACAGACTGACCTGAGTTATTGATATCACATGGGCAAGTTTGTAGAGGTAAATTGGGAAGTACTAAAATGGCTATACATGATGTAGATGTGGGAAATGCTGTTCCAATCAAACAACATCCATACATACTTAACCCTTTAAAATTGGCACAGGTTAACAAAGAGATTGAGAGTATGAAAATTAAATGAAAATCGCTTATTGTCACAAGTAGACTTCAATTAAGTTGCTGTGAAAGCCCCTAGTCACCACATTCCGGCTCCTGTTTGGGGAGGCTGGTACGGGAATTGAACCGTGATGCTGGCCTGCCTTGGTCTGCTTTAAAAGCCAGCGATTTAGCCCTGTGTGCTAAACCAGCCCCTTATGCTTAAAAATGGCATAATTGAAGTGGGTTGCAGCCAATGGAGCTCACCCATATTGATGGTACCTAAACCAGACGGTACCCAACGGTTGTGTGTGGACTATAGAAAGGTGAATGCAGTTACAAGAACGGACTGTTATCCTATCCCACGTTTGGACGATTGCATTGAGAAAGTGGGACAATCAGCTTTTATTTCCAAACTGGATTTACTTAAAGGTTACTGGCAGGTACCTTAATCGAAAGCCTGAAGGAGATTTCAGCTTTTGTCACTCCAGATGGTATATACTAATTCAAAGTTATGCCATTTGGCATGAAAACCGTCCCAGCCACATTTCAACGGTTAACTAACAAAGTTGTTTCAGGATTACCCAATTGTGCGGTATACATCGACGATCTGGTAATTTTCAGCCAGACATGGACAGAACATTTGAAACACCTGATGGAGTTATTCGATCGACTTCAGGAGGCGGGTTTGCGGATTAAACCTAGCCAAAAGTGAATTTGGAAAGTTCCAAGCCACTTTCCTTGGCCATACAATCGGACATGGTCGAATGGTCCCACGGGATGTGAAAACCAAAGTTATTGGGGAGTTTCTGATACCCTCGACACAACGGGAAAAATGCGATTTCTTGGTATGAGTGGATTTTACCGGAAATTTGTACTGAATTTTAGCAGTGTGGTCGCTCCACTGACGGACTTGCTCAAGAAGCGTAACAAATTCCAGTGGACAGAGGAGTGTCAACAGGCATTTGACGGCCTGAAGACTGTGTTAACTACTGCTCCTGTGTTAACCATCCAAAATTATACGAAACCATTCAAAGTGGCTGTTGATGTGCGTGATGTGGGTATAGGTGCGGTGCTTCTACAAGACGACGATGAAGGGCGAGAGTGGCCTATTGGTTATTTTTCAAAGAAATTGAATTCTTACCAGAAAAAGTATTCCACGATTGAGAAGGAGATTTTGAGTTTGGTGCTGGCTTTGTAACATTTTCACATTTATGTGACCAGCAATCAGTCTGACACCATTATATATACTGATCATAATCCGTTGATGTTTTTGGAGTGATTCTGGAATAACAATGCAAGACTGTTTCGCTGGAGTTTATTGTTACAGCCATTTCATTTAAAGATAGTACATGTGGCAGGACGAGAAAACTTGATAGCCGATGCTTTGTCACGAATGTGATGAATGGAAGCAGGTTCAGTTGGAGGAAGAAGAACTAAAAAAAAATGGACTATGTTATTATACCTGTTTGCGTGTGTTGTTTTTTTAAACGAAAAAGTATATTTACTGTGTGCATTTCTTAAAGGATAGTGAGAAGGTGAAAAATGAAACCATCTTGAAGTTGAGGGTTTTTTTTTTTTCTTGGGGGGAGGTGTCATGAGAATGTCACTTTCAGAAATGTTTGGCTGCTCATGTTACTGCAGTGATGTCAGAGTGTGGGTGGAGCTGAGCTCTGGCTCTACTTTTTAGTTTCACTTTGAGAAAAGCTTTGGTGTGTCTGTGTTTTTTTTTTGGTTTCGCTTTCAGTGTTGGAGCTGAAGCCAGACAAAGCAGGTGTACTGCTGTTCTCTGTGCCATGAAAAGACTACCTCTTGATCATTGGGTGAATTCAGAATTATAAATGTTCTCGGTAGTGAATGTAAATCTGTTGTGCTTCTGCTCAAAGGTGTTTCTTTTGTCTTCTGGATGTTGTTTGGGAAGTTATTAAGGATTACTTAGTGTTGTATTCTTTGGGGGTTGTATTTGAATTGATGGTTGCTCAGATGTTCACTGTATGTTTTAAAAAGGTTAACTTGAGTTCATAGAATAAACATTGTTTTATTTTTAAAAATACTTTTCCATTTCTGCTGTACCAGTCCTGTAGAGTGGGCTGTGTGCTCCCCATACCACAATCTATTAAAAGTTGTGGGTCAGGTGAACTCCATGATACAATCTGGTGTTCTCTAAACCCTGGCCCATAACAATATTGTGTTGTCGGGAAGTCTCCCGACTTCCCATTCCAGCCACAAAGATGAGAAGTGTGTCCATAAGCTCTAACTGTCTTAAAGGGGGAACTACAGTGGCTCCCACTCTGGCAGCATTTCATTTTTCAAGTTCTCACCGGTACCTTCAAAATACCCAAAGACTTTGCCACCTCTTCTTTTCCATAACCTCCCCCAGCTCTACAACCATCCAGAATCTCTGCGCTCCACCAACTCTTGAAAATCTCTTATTTCTGATCTACATGTTGCCCTTGAGCAACATCATCTGAAAGTAAGTCAGGTTCCACAGGCACACTGACAACACCCGACTCTGTAACACACCACACCTTGACTCTTCCACTATCTTTAAGGGGATCAAGGGTGGGGTTTTTGAGCAGAGGATGATGGCAATTTTGAAAGGGATTTTCTTTTTTGCATTGAAAGAGATTTGAAATAATCTCGATAAATGCTTGAAGGGAAATAATTTACACAGGCTGTGCGCAAAAAGCATGGGAATGGATTGCCCGACCAGAGAGCTGGCACGATTGACGGTGTGGCCTCATTCTGTGCTGACATACTCTACTTTTCTAAACTTCTCTCTGTATTTGCTACTTAAATCTTTATTAAAGTTCAAACAGGACAACTGCTGGACTCTCTAAGGTGTATCAGCAGGCAGAATCTCACTAGGTAGCTTTTCATATTGGAATACAGCAAGCAGTAAGATGGCTGGAAAGGAAATTAAAGCTATATTAAGGTCCTTTATAGTCTTGTTCCCACAGCAAATAAAAAGCCAACATTCTGCTGAAATGCTCTTGTCTTAAATGCAGGATGTAAACAAACCAATTCCGCAATCCAAATGCAAACACTACTGGAAATGTCTGTTTATTTTTCACACAAAGCATCAAGATGAAAATATGACTACAGATTTCGCTCTTTGAAAAATGTCCAATTCAAAGTTATTAGTTTTCTGATCACTGTACCAATTGCAGAGATAAGCCCATTTTTATGAGTGGGACTAACGATGACATACATACTGATTAAACACCTCATTACATGAAGTTCAGATGATAATTACTTACTGTTGTTTTCGTAGATATAAAACTATATGCCAAGGGTCTCAAAAGATAACATGTAGCTACTCAGTTGAAACATTCATCAGAAATGCAATCTCTGTTGTTCCAGTTTCTGCATTCATCAAGATAAAACACATTTAAATCGGTAACTGTTTCAGTCATCAAGCTCCTCAACTGAAAATATCAACAAAATGCACACATTTCCCTCTTATGCCCAGTTTTTCTTTACAGGGGATCGAAAATGGTTTGACTGTCTTACTTGGTAAAACTTGCTAAAGCAGATTGACTTTACAATTTGAACCAATTATTAATTTGATCTTATCGCGGGAAGGTGGCAGTGCATGCAGCTACCACCTGAAATGACCCTGAGTTAAATAAAAGAAAATTGCCAGTGTCCTGAGCACCATTCAGCGACACCATTGGGAGGTACGTCCGGTGGATTTTCATTAAGGGAGGCATGAGGTCTTCTATGCATTGCCAACTACGCAACCATGAGAGGCACCGCACCCAAACATATTGCACCACACCATTGTCAAAGCTCCCGTGCTGCAGGTAACAACATCAAAATGGTGGGCAATAAGCCCAACTCTATGTACTTATCCCCTGAGAGGCGACAATACTGATCACCATTGGAGTAGCCATTGCTGAGGCCGTGACCTCAGGAGGGCTGGGGAGGTAAGTCCTAAAGGCGTTTATTTCAACAACAGAAGTAAAGGCTGCAACGCGGCTTATGGCTGAATGGTCCCAATCAGGGCTACTGTCGCAGCCAGTCCCAGTCCGGCCAGCTTTTATGAGGAAACTTCTGCCAGCCCCAGCTGAAGGGTCTCCACCCAGTAGCAGGAGAACACATATATCACATGAGTCCCATGGGGAGATCAACTGTGGTGTCCCCGTGGGTTTTGTGAAGGTTACTACATCCCTCCCCCCCCCCCCCCCCCTCTCCCCCGCGGCCCCATAGCCCGAAGTTTGCCCGGTAGCCAGTTGTAGATGGGATCTCCTTCTCCATTTTGCCAGTGGCTGTGCTTCTTGCAACTGTGGGGCCGGGTCTCGGGCACGTGTATCGTGCCGGGGAGTATCCTTTTCACGCTGAACATCGAGGGGACCCGGCCAGAGACCATAACTGACCGAGAAGGTAAATCCAAAAGATGTTTAATTCGACAACAAACATAAAGGCCGCAAGTGGCTTACAGCTCCAAGGTCCCAAATGGGACCACCGTTCTAGCTGGTCCCAGTCTGGGCTGACTTTTATGTGGCAATAACTATGATCCCCAGCTGATTGGACCTGCCTGTGGTGAAACACTGGGCACAAGTTGCCAGGCCGGGGTCAAGGGTAGCACGGCTCACTGCAGAGGAGTCAGCTGAGCACTTTGATGGGGCAAACCACAGAATAAAACGAATGGGTATGCACAAAATACCTGATGAGTTGGCAGGCCTGGCAAAGAGCCTGCATGCAATGTCAAGGATCTTCGAGGAGTCCAGCACCAACTTTGGGGCCCATTATTTCCAGCATGGGAGTGGTTGCCAATGTATTCTACTACACTTGTGGGTGCAACAATGATGCCCAATGGCCAACATTTCAGTTTCGAATACAGCACAAGCAGTTGCCACTCCGCTCGATCCCCATAGTCCCAGCTAACTGTACATCCCTGGATACTAAAGGGCAATTTTAGCATGCCCAATCCACCCAACCTGCACAGCTTTGGACTGTGGGAGGAAACAGGAGCACCCGAAGGAAACCCACACAAACTCGGGGAGAACATGCAAACTCCAGACTGTCACCCAGGTAGGAATTGAACCCGGGTCCCTTGCAATGTGATGCAGCAGTGCTAACCACCGTGCCAGCCAATACAAAAGGCTCTTTAGTTTACATTTGCATGAAATATGGCATACTTTGAATTAGAATTTGATTTGGAATGTTTACTTTGTGTTGGCTTTTATTTTTGCGTTCTAGCCGCGTGTACACAGTGATGACCAGTGACAGAGGTCCTGGGTCTTCTGATGAAAGGAAATTACATGATCGTTCATCTTCAACATCTGTGTTGCTGCAGTAACACTGGATAACCATCCAGTTGTGTATGCCAAATAAATGCTGCCATTGATCAAATAACTTGCGTGCTTTTACATTTATTTTATTGACTAATATGCATTACATTTAATCCAAATAGCCATTTGATCATGTCCTTGAGACTGGTTTCCATTCATTATGTCTGGAGCGTTTACTTTGCAGGCAGTTCAGAGGAGGTTGTGCAGTTTTGGAATTCACAGCCTTGGCGGTGCTGAATGTGGAGCCGTTGAATATTTTTAAAGCAGAGGGAGATGGATTCTTGTTGGGGAAGGGAATCAAAAGTTACTGGGGATAGATGAGAATGTGGCATTCGAAACTCAAACAGATGAGCCATAATCTTATTAAGTGGCAGAGCAGGCTCGAGGGACAAATGGCCTACTTCTGTCCGAATTCGTATGTTCATGGGTTTGCTGAAAATATCAGAAAAACTGTGAAGATACATGCTTTCATCACAGCAAAATGCAACCAAGCGTATTGGAAACTTCATGTGGTTAGTGAGGTAACACAGCTTCTAGAACTCTTGGATATCACATGTGCTTTCTATTATTCCATTTACAAGGGAAACAAAAAAATCCATTACTGTTGTGGTCACAAAAGGATGTACTCAGTTTTTGCAAAAGGTAAATACTGAAATGTGGGCTTATTGATTTTTTTATAAACTACCGTGGGCAAAATTCAGAAGCATAATTCCTGTTTCATTCAATTTCCCCTCCACCAACAGTTCTGATGCTTCCCTTTGCTCAGTAACTGGCCATCACAGTGTTTGCTTAGCCACAGTGCAAAAATGAAAGCCACCACAAAATAAATATCCAGATGACACTGGTTGCGCTGGAGCACGCCCATCCCTCTGGCTGGGGCCAGAGGGCACCTGATGGGTGGCCTGGGGGCGGGGGGGGGGGGGTGGGGGGGGGGCCTTATGAACCGTGGCACTAAGTTCACAGCGGGCAGTCAGCGGTGAGCTCAGCTGCATGGCTGCCTTGCAGGCTGCAGCAATGGTGTTCCGTGCCCGTCCACCCCAACCCCACAGCCCACCTCTTAGCCACCCCCCGCTCTCCCCTGGGCCCTGGCAGAAGCCCCCCTGATCAGCGGCACAACTGTCAGCAAACTATGGCGATGTTGGACACTTTCCATACTTCCTCTCTCTCCCTCAGCAGTCACGGCTCCTGTTTCACGATTTTCCAAAGCACAAGCGAACCTCGCCACCGGGAATTCACCCCAGTGGAGGCGGAGAATTGCGGGGACCCAGAGAATACTGGGTCAGGCCTGCTAATGATATGCCAATGGTGTTTACAGTGTGTGTGGAGTGAAATGCATTGACTCCGCTGTCAAGGCACTGGAGAATTGCGATTTGACGTGAAAAAGGCGCCCGCAACAATTCCTGCATCAAAACCGATTCACCATCCAATCCCGTTTCCCAATTCCGGAGATTCCCACCCGCTGACTCTCAGTGGAGGAGACTGCAGGTGATCTTGGAGGATGATCCTTAACAGCTGTGCCCGGCTGTGGATCGCACCATCTTGGCATGGGCAGCAGCAGCCTGGGCTGGTTGGCATGACAGGTGAAAGCAATGGCAGAAAGGTAGGAGTGGAATGATGAATGTTGTCATTTTGGCAGAGAGCAGCAACATTGTGTCCCTTGGAGTCATTAATACTCTCTTGGGGTGGTGCCTGAGCAATCTAACTAATCTGCCGAAAGAGGGTGGCCCTTTGAACACTCACAGGCTTGATGGTAGCAGTGTGAGCTTGCTTGGCAACAGTCAGATGTCGGGTGGCTTCTTCTTGTGCTGTGATGAGAGCTGAGTCATCGGTCATTAGAAGCTGTCCCTTGGTCGGGTCCACTCTAGAAAGAATGGACTCCAAGCTCTGCACGGAACCCTGTGAAAAGTTGGTGCTGAATTCCTCCATGCTTCTTGACAGTCACACTTTCTGACAGGCCTGCCATTGCACCAAACATTTCATTCTCCGTACCCAACAACCTTCCGTGGTGTATCCAATCGGAGGGTTCATCTGAGTCCTTTGCAGCCAAACTAATGTGTGATCTTGCCTTCCGGGAGCTGGTACCTGTGCCACTCTTGTCTAGTCAATCATGACATGCAAATCTCACCTCTCAGCTATCCACTAAAGAATTTACAATATCTGAGCTGCTCACTGAGTGCGATAATTGAGTAGGTTTGTTTCTTTATCACCATTGCTTTCTTATTCTTCCAGCACCACTTGGCTAAGTTGCAGCTTTTGAGAATGTATTAGCAGAAAGCTGAGGGGAGGTAGGAGGAACATGCTTATTCCTTCTGCAGCGTTTAAATCAGGAGAGATTGTGGGATGTGAGGGAAGTAAGATGTAAGGAGGAGGATTAGGTATGACAATCATCTTTCATGGTTTCAGCCCTACCAATGGCCATGGCCTCAATCATAACTGCTCCAGGGGCAAGCACCAGGTCCTCCTTGGGGGAAGGTCTTGTAACCATACCTTTCCTGTCTCTAAGCATCTCCTGCCTCCTATTATGCACTACCTTGTCCTACAAGAGAGAGGGATGTGTATCAATGAATTTGCTGCAATGTAATTGTCATGGCTGAATAGCTGACAGTGTGTGAGGGTAAGATGAAGCATATGAATGTTACGTATGAGTCGGGATTGATAGAGATTGCTGGTAATTGAGTGATGGAGATGATGCATTGAGCAGTGTCTGAGGCTCTGGTGCAGATGGTAGAATCTTGACCACTCGTGTAAGGCCATTAAACTTCTTGCAGCATTGCATCCAGGTCCTTAGGACTTGATTCATGGCACTGACCACATGGCTACATAATTCCCTTTGGTTTCCAAGGGTTTGTCTGAAAGATGCCTTGGTCCCCGATGGTAAAGCACATCCCCTTCTCCGCACCCTCTTTGATTAAGGCTTCTTTTTTGTTAATGCACTTAAGTTTATCGACTATGATGAATGTAAGAAATTCACACATTTTATATTTTTTGCAGTAACGTTATTATGTCCTGGGTTAAGATGCATACATACAGCACGGTCATGGTCAAATGTCCAGGTTGCGCCCAAAAAACAGCGCGCAGCGGCGCAACATGGCCGATAGAAGCAGGGAGACTCCGCTCCAGGCATTCACCCGGCTCACAACGCCTTGCAGGATCTAACGTGATCTTCCGAGATTTTGCGATGCAAATCCCACCACTTTTTGGCAAATCTATATATTACAGTATGACAGCTAATCTCACTTTAAAATGTAGTTTCCTGAGGCACCCGAGGTGTTGGGATCTAACCCCTTCCCCTCGGAGACCTCGGGCAAGAACCGTTCAGTACTGGTCTCCACAAAGGGCACTCGTGAGGGTCTCACAGGGAATCGAAGGCCCAGGTGCATGTCCTTTGGGCAGGTGGTACCCTGGCACTGTTGGTGTCACCTGGGCACCCTGGCACTGGCAGCCTAGCACTGCCAAAGTGCCCAAGTAACACTGCCAGCTGGCAGGGGCACTCCAGGTTACCAGTTTTATGTTGCCAAGTTGGCATTTTACATGCAGTGGCGATCGGGCTGGGGCTGCCCTGCACTGATATTGCAGGGGTACGGGGGGGGATTCGGGGACCCCCTCATTTGCATTGCAGTCTGGAGAGGGGGTCAGGGATTGCATCGTGGGAATCCAGAGATTGTGACGCCATTTAAAAATGGCATCCCAATCTCTCGCTAGACTGAGGAGTTCTGGCGACCGGAGCTCCTCAGTGCAGAAAACGGGGCTCTGTACATTTCCCGTTAAGGCCCTCCATTTAACCCTTGTTCCATTCGATAGCGTTGTGTTTCTCAGTGCTGCAAGCGCCGGGAAACACATGGCTAAACGTGCTCGCTATGGAAGTTTGTTTCCTTTTAGTTAAATAGTGCCCTATGTCTGTAACAATGTGATTAAGGGGCTGTAAAAGTGAGCTAATCATTGATTTTACAGGCAGACCTTTCTGCTAAGAGATTTGGGAACCATTTACTTGTTTCAGCTAGAAAGCTAATGGAATGTTGTTTCTGTTTAAAGGGCAACTGGGGTGTAGATGATTTATGAAGGGGTTTGTGTATGGACCTGCCGAATTAAGTTATAGAATATCTTGTGGGAGGAGTCAGAAAAATGTCTTATCCTTTGGGTACAGATGACATAATTAAAGGGAGAAGGCAGGTCCGTCTACAAAGCTAGTTCTTCCTGGGATTTTAATCTGAATGATTTTGGTTCTGAAAGGTGTTCTCTCCAAAGATTCTGCACAGTCGAATAAGCAAGTCGAAACTTGGTTGTTAACTTTATTCATAAGTGGTAATTGAACTGTATTAGTTTGCTTAATTGGAATATAGAGGCAGGTTTAGGAAGTAAGTTGATGTTTTCTTCTTTCACGTAAGATCTGTTGTAACTGTTAAGTGTAAAGCTATTTCTCTGTTGTTAATGTGGTTAATTATGTGTTTTTAATTAAAGTTTGTTTCAACATAAAATATACATAACATAAAAGAGTGTTATCTCTCCTGTGATGCAGCAGCATTTACTCACAGTTTTACAAATTGCATATACTTGGGTTCTCATCTGGGATCCTAAAACTATTGTTTGCAACCAAACGTCAAATCAGCAGATCTTTTAGCATAGTTCCCCAGAACAAATACTTCAGATTTTTCACTAATTAGTTACAAATTTCAGTGCGACTGCCTGGTTGGCATGTTCCTTTCTAATCTTTTTTCTTCAAAGGTATTCATTCAAACAGTTCTTCAATTAAGATTGAATTTACAGTGCAGAAGGAGGCCAGTCGACCATTGAGTCTGCACCGGCCCTTGGAAAGAGTACCCGGCATAAGCCCATACCTCCACCCTATCCCCATAGCCCAGTAACCCCACCTAACCTTTTTGGACACTAAGAAGCAATTGTGCATGGCCAATCCACCTAACCTGCACATCTTTGGACTGTGGGAGGAAAACGGAGCATCCGGAGGAAACCCACGCAGACACGGAGAGAACGTGCACACTCCGCATCGACAGTGACCCAAGCTGGAAATCGAACCTGGGACCCTGTAGCCGTGAAGCAACAGTGCTAACCACTGTGCTACCGTGCCGCTTGAAATATATAGTAAATTCCTGAGGTTTTACAAGCAAACAATAAAACCATAGGACTAATTTATTTTTGCTGTCTGCTATCCCATTACTTTGCATGATTTCTTAGCAGGAAAACCCAGAGTTCATGATGGAGGCCGGCTAGACCTGCTTTTTAAAATGTTAGCAGGTCAGTCGAATAAACATGTTTAAATTAAGAGTCCGATGATATCATAGGTCCCAGGCATCAATGCTGTGTGACTCGCCATTGTTTCCTTAACCTTCTCACAAATCATGGGCAGTTAGAGGGTTGGAACTGGGCACAGTTGTGAAAAGGACACGTATCTGCTCTAATTTAAATTGACAAATCTACTTGGCAGATCTTGTGCTTGTCTTTTTCATATTTTTTTGGGATGCAGTATCGTGGGGTGGAATCTTTTGCTCACTCTAGCGGCAGTGATGCGACCATCAATTCACTGAGAGACACGTTGAGAAGTAAACCGTGGTTTTAATCAGCTTACAACTGAGCCTGCCTGTGACCGGTACAACAATGAATGCGGCCCCGCAGGTCAGCTGCCTTTATACTTCCTGTAAGGGGTGGAGCCATGGGCGAGCCCGTACATGCCCCGACATATCCCCCAGTGGGTGAAGCCGTGAAATGACACATAGGTGGAGCCCACAGGGTTAAACACATAACATAACACGATACAGCAGTAACATAATATCACAGTGCACTGGTGAATTAACAGTAGTTCCATTCACCACAGGCAGTCTTGGAGGTGGAGCTGGCTAGGAGGCGGGCTGCCATCAGCCGGGTGAAGAAGACACTGTACATCAGCAAGGTGCAGTGCAGCATAGTATATCCAGCTAAGTTGAGGGTGACGTACAAATGCAAGGACTTTTATTTTGGGATGGCGGCAGCGGCGGTGGTGTTTGCGAAGGCAGAAGGACTGTGGCAGAATTGAGAAATGGGACTGAGAGCGGGTCGTGTACCGATGTAGCCTCATGTAACTTTATCTTTTCACTGTGTGTTGGTGTATGTACTAAATGAGTCGACGCTGTATATATTTGGACAAGGGAAGAGATGGGACTCTCATTTGCAATTATGGTTCTTTGGGGCTTGGGTCTGTATGCGGGGGTTGTGTGCTAAAGGGGATTTCATGGATTTCCTGGGACCGGGCCAGGGGGAAGGAGACCCAGGCGGGAGCCTCCACGCTGGCCAATTTAAGTTGCCCAGTGAACGGGAGTGAGGCGGGGGGGGAGAGGCTGCAGCCATCGGAGCCTGGTAGAACAGGTGAGTCTAGCCGGAGTGAAAGGTTGGGGGAAAGAACTGAGGTTGGGGGAGGAGAAGTGGAGGGGAGGAGTCTGGGAGGGGAGGTGGGGGGGGTGTCTACAATTCATGGATGTCATTCACGGTACTCATTCAGGGATTGGATGGCGTTGAATATTAGGGGGGAGTTGCGGGGGGGGGGGGGGTGGAATATATATGTCAATGGTGACCATAGGCGATTCCTGATCCCTTTTTCTTGTTTCCTTTTGTTCCACCTTGGGAGGTTTTGTTTTATTTGATGCTTATATTGTCAGGTGGGCCGTTGTTTGGGGTGGTGGGAGGATGGGATCGTTGTTGTTGATAAGGAGATTGACATTGTATTCGTTACCGTTTACTGTTTGTTGGTGGGGTGTAAATTCTGAAGAAAATGTGAAAATGGAGAATATAATTTTTTTTTAAAAATTAGGCAGGATGGTGGTATACCCCTAAACACTATTGCTTTCCCATTCCCACCAGAATCAAGTTCCGGGCGGGGAGGTCCATGCTCGACCTTACTGCATCGCTGCGACTTGAGGACCTTAAGTGACCAATCAATGACCACTTATGGGCCTTAACGCATCGCCCCTGGTATAACGCTGCGGCAGAGTGCCTGCCGCTATACAGCATGCACAACAGCTAAAAGCGTGCACTCAGCATGTCACCTGAGGTAGAAGAGGAGGTGGTCCCTTGATCAAAGGCATTGAGTACTTTTGATCAAAGGGCCTGGACATCGGAAAGGGTATGGGTAGGGGGCACCTCCCTGGACTTTCTGCCAACTTTCCTGTAGCCCTCTCCACGTGACCCCTCACCCCCTCTCCCCCACTCCCCGACAACACCCTCTCCCCCATCACATTACTTCCCCCTGAGGCCTGGGACACATGACAATCCTGAGACTCTGGTGTCCACCCTTCCAGCAGCAATCAGGGCCTCCCCATTGGCACTGCTGAGCACAAGATCCCCCGGCCTATGATTGGTCAGTGGCTCTCTGTCGGTGATACTTTCATTCACAGGTTCTTGATTCCAGGGGAAAGCACGCCATTGGACTTGCCACCACCCGGTTGGCTTGTGGTTCAGTAGGCCTTCCCAGAACAAAAGTAGCCGGAGTCTCTCGCCACCTCTCCATCCAGCATGCAAGGCCCCAATGCCTCAACAAGATTCTGCCCATGGTTATTTTTATTTTGCTTATTGTGATTGGACAACCTTCAAGAAACTTAAGGAAATGTTCTTTTTTTGAAAATGGAAATCCTTTTGGTCATTTTGACCAAATATGGCACCTAGATATGACAGCGGGATTTGCACTATCAAACTCCGCCATGGGATACAGCACAAACACCCGCAGACGAAACCAGCAGCAAGGGGTGCGCCGCTGGCGAGACCATAAGATCCCGCCAGCGTAAACGGCGAGAACATCCTGCCTGTTAACTCGCTTTCCCTCTCCACAATTGCTGCCAGGCCTGCTGAACCTTTCCAGCATTTTCTGTTCTAATATCATTCACCACCTGCTCATTCTGCAAATTGAATCCCACCTCGATAACCACATTAAATGTGGTAGCAGCAATGATGAACTCCGATATATTTTTATTTACTTAAAATTATTGCTGGCCCTTTGATACAGACAAAATTTTAAAAAGCTTACACAGAATAAATGTGCTTGTGTCAACACAGGTTTCTTTGTAACTTACTTTATTGCTTTTCTTGCATTCCTTGACCAATGGCTCACAAATTCATTTCTCCTCATACAAAGGACCGATAATTTATAGATATTGAAGGAAAGATTAAGTTCTAATTCATTCTCCATAGAAAACGAATAATGGGTTGTTCCCTTCCGCAGAGCGACATAAAAGATTCCAATAATTACAAGTCAAAATGTTGGTGACTGCAGGAAAACGATGTGAAAGGCATCAAACATCTTGCTGTGAACAGTAAAAGATAAAATGAAGCCTGTCTCTTCTACTACCTTCAAGGTGAAATTAATAATTAATTGGTAAAGAACGAACATGGAATGATTGTTATCAATATTTTAATAGATTTACTGTTAATTTCATTCACCTCATCACGTTTTGTCGAGAGAAAGACAAATGTGATTTATGCATTTAAAAGGGGTGATCCTCTTCGATGTATTTCCAGCAGGCGATATAACTCATTTGCCTGTGGATCGAATTCCCTTTTAACATTCAAAACAAGGTTTATTTCATTTTTTTCCAACGTGCTTTTCTTTGAAGCGCAAAAAATAATGAGCTCCTCAAAAAACCAATTGAAAAGCTCCTTGTAGTTACAGTAGCTTAAAATAGCATGTTTGCCTCCAGTTCTGTAGGTGACTGCACCGACAAGCTGCTCAGATCACTAGCCTCACGGTGGGGTAAATCTCTAACATAGTGGTATAAATTGACATTGTCAGGGAAAAAAACAGAACAAAAAAGTATTTCACTTGATGTGAAGTGTAGAGTGAAGGGTTTGCTTTAGGCTGCCCACATGTTTTTAGTCTAACTGCAGTTCTACAGGGCCTTGGCGGGACATGCATCTGTATTGTGTGTGGGTTTGGTCTCCCTACCTAAAAAAGGATATACTTGCCACAGGGGGAGTACAGCAAAGGCTCACCAGACAGATTCCTGGCATGGCAGGATTCTTGTAGGAGGAGTAATTGGGTCGAATAGGCCTGTCTTCACTGGAGTTTAGAAGAATGAGAAGGGATCTTATTGAACTGTATAAAATTCTGGCAGGGCTGGACAGATGGATGATGTTTCCTCTGTCTATAGGGGAGGTTCCAGGAAAAGGGGGTCACAGTCTCACGATTCGGGTTAGGCCGTTTACCACTGAGATGAAAAGAAACGACTTCACTTAAAGGGTGGTGAACCTGTGGAACTCTCTACCACAGAAGACTGTGGAGGCCAAGTCACAGATTACACTTAAGAAGGAAATAGATAGATTTCTAGTCTCTAAAGGTGCCAAGCGATATGGGGAAAATGCGGGAGGATGGCATTGTGACAGAAGATCAGCCATAATCATATTGAATGGTGGAGACATAGGATGCAGAGCTGGGCTGAGAAGTGGCAGATGGAGTTTAACCCTGAAAAGTGTGAGGTTGTCCATTTTGGAAGGACAAATATGAATTATAATCAAAAAAATATAAATAATCAAATATAATCATCTAGATAGGAATAATATGATCAGGGATAGTCAGCATGGCTTTGCGAAGGGTAGGTCATGCCTCACAAACCTTATCGAGTTCTTTGAGAAGGTGACTGAACAGGTAGACGAGGGTAGAGCAGTTGATGTGGTGGATATGGATTTCTGTAAAGTGTTTGATAAGGTTCCCCACGGTAGGCTATTGCAGAAAATACGGAGGCTGGGGATTGAGGGTGATTTAGAGATGTGGATCAGAAATTGGCTAGCTGAAAGAAGACAGAGAGTGGTGGTTGATGGGAAATGTTCAGAATAGAGTTCAGTTACAAGTGGCGTACCACAAGGATCTGTTCTGGGGCCGTTGCTGTTTGTCATTTTTATCAATGACCTAGAGGAAGGCGCAGAAGGGTGGGTGAGTAAATTTGCAGACGACACTAAAGTCGGTGGTGTTGTCGGCAGTGTGGAAGGATGTAGCAGGTTACAGAGGGATATAGATAAGCTGCAGAGCTGGGCTGAGAGGTGGCAAATGGAGTTTAATGTAGAGAAGTGTGAGGTGATTCACTTTGGAAGGAATAACAGGAATGCGGAATATTTGGCTAATGGTAAAGTTCTTGGAAGTGTGGATGAGCAGAGGGATCTAGGTGTCCATGTACATAGATCCCTGAAAGTTGCCACCCAGGTTGATAGGGTTGTGAAGAAGGCCTATGGAGTGTTGGCCTTTATTGGTAGAGGGATTGAGTTCCGGAGTCAGGAGGTCATGTTGCAGCTGTACAAAACTCTGGTACGGCCGCATTTGGAGTATTGCGTACAGTTCTGGTCACCGCATTATAGGAAGGACGTGGAGGCTTTGGAGCGGGTGCAGAGGAGATTTACCAGGATGTTGCCTGGTATGGAGGGAAAATCTTATGAGGAAAGGCTGATGGACCTGAGGTTGTTTTTGTTGGAGAGAAGAAGGTTAAGAGGAGACTTAATAGAGGCATACAAAATGATCAGGGGGTTAGATAGGGTGGACAGTGAGAGCCTTCTCCCGCGGATGGAAATGGCTGGCACGAGGGGACATAGCTTTAAATTGAGGGGTAATAGATATAGGACAGAGGTCAGAGGTAGGTTCTTTACGCAAAGAGTAGTGAGGCCGTGGAATGCCCTACCTGCAACAGTAGTGAACTCGCCAACATTGAGGGCATTTAAAAGTTTATTGGATAAACATATGGATGATAATGGCATAGTGTAGGTTAGATGGCTTTTGTTTCGGTGCAACATCGTGGGCCGAAGGGCCTGTACTGCGCTGTATCGTTCTATGTTCTATGTTCTATGAATGCGGAATACAGGGTTAACGGTAGAGTTCTTGGCAATATGGAGGAGCAGAGAGATCTTGGGGTCTATGTTCATACATCTTTGAAAGTTGCCACTCAAGTGGATAGAGCTGTGAAGAAGGCCTATGGTGTGCTAGCGTTCATTAACAGAGGGATTGAATTTAAGAGCCGTGAGGTGATGATGCAGCTGTACAAAACTTTGGTAAGGCCACATTTGGAGTACTGTGTACAGTTCTGGTCGCCTCGTTTTAGGAAGGATGTGGAAGCTTTGGAAAAGGTGCAAAGGAGATTTACCAGGATGTTGCCTGGAATGGAGAGTAGGTCTTACGAGGAAAGGTTGAGGGTGCTAGGCTTTTTCTCATTAGAACGGAGCAGGATGAGGGGTGACTTGATCGAGGTTTATAAGATGATCAGGGGAATAGATAGAGTAGACAGTCAGAAACTTTTTCCCTGGATGGAACAAACCATTACAGGGGACATAAATTTAAGGTGAATGGTGGAAGATACAGGGGGGATGTCAGAGGTAGGTTCTTTGCACAGAGAGTAGTGGGGGCATGGAATGCACTGCCTGTGGAAGTAGTTGAGTTGGAAACATTAGGGACCTTCAAGCAGCTATTGGATAGGTACATGGATTACGGTAGAATGATATAGTATAGATTAATTTGTTCTTAAGGGCAGCACAGTAGCATTGTGGATAGCACAATTGCTTCACAGCTCCAGGGTCCCAGGTTCGATTCCGGCTTGGGTCACTGTCTGTGCGGAGTCTGCACATCCTCCCCGTGTGTGCGTGGGTTTCCTCCGGGTTCTCCGGTTTCCTCCCACAGTCCAAAGATGTGCAGGTTAGGTGGAATGGCCATGGTAAATTGCCCTTAGTGTCCAAAATTGCCCTTAGTGTTGGGTGGGGTTACTGGGTTATGGGGATAGGATGGCGGTGTTGACCTTGGGTAGGGTGCTCTTTCCAAGAGCCGGTGCAGACTCGATGGGCCGAATGGCCTCCTTCTGCACTGTAAATTCTATGATAATCTATGATTAATCTAGGACAAAAATTCGGCACAACATTGTGGGCCGAAGGGCCTGTTCTGTGCTATACTTTTTCTATGTTCTATGAAGGGCCAACTGATCTACTTCTGCTCCTATTTATACGTTTCCATGTTTGTGCTGCTACGCTTTGTTGCCCTTCACTTGTTTGTTTTTCTGGTTCACTGCAGTTTCATTAACTCGAGGAGTGACTTGGAAATAGTATTTAATTTTGCTTGAAACAACTTATTTCAAACTATTTACATCCAAGACCGGACACATTGTTCTCTGGACACAGGCTGTTCTGCATCTTGGCGATCTCTCTCTGATGTCATGTTTACTTCATTGTCCAATCAGCTTAACTATTAACTTCACACTTTAGGATTAACATCAGATACATACATGATATTAATAAATGGCCTGTAACTTCTTCAGAGTGGCAATCCCCAGCGGATTGCCACTCTCGATAGAGTTATCGTCGCTTGGGTTCTTGTCTCAGGCTGGGTGAGGCAGGAGCAGCAAAGAATGCCCTCGGCTGCATTGGCGTGGAGTAACTGGGGCGCACAAAGGCAATGTAAGTCTGGGAGTGGGGTTGGCTGGACCAGGATGGGGGCCTTGGACCGGTGGTGGGGTGGGGAGAGGGGGTCAGTCCAGGTTGGTGTCCAAGGCGGGGGGGGGGGGGGTCAGATAGTCAGGGGGTCAGTCTGGAAGTGGTTGGGGCGGGGGCTCAGTTCAGGTTGGGAGATTTTGGACTGGAGGAGGGAATGTCAGACCGGGAGGGGCAGGGGGTCAGGCTGGGTCGCTCCAGGATGTGGCGTTGGACTGGTTGTAATGGGAGGGGGTGATGGACGGGATCTCTCTGGGACGTGGCATCACATGGGGTCGCACTAAGAGGGAGCGTCAGCAGGGTCAGACTGGGAGGGGACATCAGACCGGGTCACACTGGAAGGGGGTGTCGGACCTGGTCGCACCGGGTCGGGGGGCGTTGGACTGGGCCACATCTGGGCATGGAGTCATGTGAAACAATGGTTCTTTCTTTGTCTGTTATCCTTACCCTTTACCTCTTCCTGTTCTCTATCCCACCTTTATTGTATGAATTACTCCCTTGCTCTCGCGGTTGAGAGCATGCAAATAACCAAAGCCTTTTAGTTTACCCTATCTCGAGTTGGCTGTACGGTTATTAACAGAGAATTGGATCACACCAAAGCCCAAGGGTTGGGAAACACGCCACCGCTTATAAAGAGGGAAATCAAAAAAATGCAGAATACCAGTATGTTTACAAACCGGTGGTGGGTGGAAACAAAAGGAGTGTTTGAACCCCCTCCTGTCCATAACACAAGGATAGCATATGACAAGATTTCTACTCGGGTAAAGGTTCAAACATAAGTAGCTGCTTGTACTTGTCCCATATTAGAATGTGGTTATGTGCGGTAAGCACCTTACATCCCAGGTTGGCAAGAATAGGTTTCTCTGAATGCTTAATAAAATATAGGTTATGATGGTACACTTTGTCGGAATGCATACTCAGGTCGGGTATTAGGAATAGAAAACTGTACTGGAACCTTGGTTTGGCAACTTTCTTCAGGTCAGCCATCTATTTCCTGACCTGAATACAGAACCACTGGCTTGTACTAAGAACAGCGACTGTCACATACTGTCAAACGCTACAGTGATTTCACACACCTCTGAGGAATATGGTTAAAATTCTCTTGTGGATACAATTCTAAATTTCTATCGCAAGTACTTGATGGGGGAGAGGAATATCTTGCAGTATGATTTCAGAGCATCTTGAAAACAAAATTGCTTTGTCAGCTACTAGGCGTACATTCCAATCTCCTGCTCATTTGCAGTGAATGAGCCATGGCAATTGGGGAAAACACAATATAGAGATTGTTCTGAGGCATAAACGCATGCTTCTGTTGCAAAATATAATGGAGCAAATTAAGTTGTAGCAATTTGAAGATAAGAAAATGCAGCCTTGAACTTGAAACTTTCTTTCTGTTTCTTTCTCCTTCTATCTCTGTCACACTGATATGGGAAATTAAAATCTCTGACCCACAGGCCTGAACTATCAGTCGGGCAAAGGTGAGGCAAACAGTTGCTTTGAAATGCAGCCGGTGTCCCTTCTGAAAATTCTGCATCAAATATTTTCAGCGTCCTTGGCCAGGATTTTCCGCTCCTCCGTGGCGGGGCCTGCATGCAGTGGTACATCCAAAAGTTCAATGCTGTTCAGTGGTATCGGAGGATTCCAGTGGCAGACAGGGTTGAATCTTCCAGGGAGTGGCTATCATTATCGGGTTGCCACTCGTCTCCTCTCTTCACACCCCAGGCTGCAGCCCCACACTTCTCGCCTGGGCTTCCGATCCTGGCCTGATGAGGAATGTGGGGTGTAGTTGCCTCTGGAGTCCCACAGTGTGGTGCAGAGACGCCAGGGGAAACAAAGCTCTGGCCCTTCTTACGGCATTAGCTGCCATATTCCTGTAAGTTTGAATGTCTCAGTCACTTTGATAAGAAAGGATAAGTGTGCAAGGTAAGTGGATGATGGGGAGGATTGATCCGAAGGGGTGGGGCTGGGGAGGTCAAATGGTCGGGAGTGGGGTGAGGGGGTAGCCAGGGTGTCAGCAGGCCTAGTCAGTTGGCCAGGGCTTGTTGCGGGTAGTCAGGACTTGTTGGGAATTGGTTGTCGGGGATTGTAGAGTGGGGGTTGGTCAGGGGTGGTGCAGTAGAATGGGGATGGGGAGGTTAGTGAGGTGCTAACATGGGGGTCAGGATGTGGGGGTGTGGATAGGGGATGTTGGATGGTAGTCCAGGAGTGGAGAGGTAGTTGTGTCGAGAAGGGGATCAATAGTCTAGTTATCCAGGATTCTAATCCTTCTAACTTTGCTTGGGTAACTATTCTGGTCAGTGAGGAGGAACCATCCAAGTCATCTGATTTTAAATAGGAGCTCCAGAGGGTTCCTGCAAAATGTACATTCGAATTTACCTGGTAATTCCCATGCAATCCTGATGTGGGGACTTCTGAGGGGACCCTCTGCACATCTCGCGGGATACGTCCAGGGTACATCCCTCTGGAGAATGGAAGATCTGGACCATTGTTGTATAATGTCTAAAGCAGGTGGTGCTGTCTCTGTATCTTCTACATGAGTACCACACAGCCTGCAGCAGGTCAAAAAGGCTGCTCTTCAATATCTTCTCAAGCATAATTAAGATTATACAATAAATGCTACCCTTGTTAGTGATGCCCCGATTCCATACACAAATTATAAAAATGACAATGATTGATAATTTGATTGGATAAAACAGTTGTAACAATGTGGCAAGTTTTTTTAACATATAAAAATTTTACTGACAATTTGCAACTCCCATCACAAAACAATTTTAAGAGTAAGCCACTGAGTTAATAGAAACCTTTAAAATAGAAAATACATTGTTGGTTTCTCATTCAGTTCACTGGCGACTAAGCTTAATGAATTAAATGCTAGCTAACTCTCATGGGCATGCCACACTTGTGAATAAGATATCCAAATCTTTCTCATATTCAAAATGTTAGAATTGCATTATGTTGCAGAGTTTTCCCCCGATGCACAGCTTCACATGGGAAATGTAACGGGTATGCATTTCCACCATAAATGCCCGTTTAGAATTTGCCAGACACACTTGTACTATTACATATGTTTTAAAGCAATTTTAAGCACCGTACAAATTGCTCCACAACACATTTAAAACCGATCAGAATATTCTTTTATTTTGAAAATGCTTTAGATTATGGCAAATTTCCAATGATGTTTTCTATTCCTTCTATTGTATACAAGCAGCAGGGGGCAATCTAACTCAGAAAACCTGCTGTGAGAATGTTCCAGGCTGCCAGTAATGATAACAGCCTAAACTCTATTACAACATGTCTCGAGGCACTCTGCAACATACGCAATATTTCAAGGCACTTTGCATTGTACACTGTTCTGAAATGCATGCCGAATTCAATTTTTTGCGTGTAAATTTTATGTTCATGCAGATTAGTTATTTTGGAACAACTTTAGATTCTACCCACACAGAAGTGGTATTAAAGTCTCAATATTGTGTCTCGCTTTCGTTTTAGTTTTCTCTACATTAAATGGTGAGGTACAGTATAAAATGGGTGCCAATATTGTAGCTGACTTGTAAATGAAATTCCAATGCTAGTGGCTCATGCACCCCCCAGACTTGGGAAAGATATTGGCCCAGATTTTGCTGCGAGAGGCAAAAGAACACTTTTTGTCATCCACCTCAGGTTTTTCACGGGTATGTCAGGGGAGAACACCTCTCTGTTGGCATCAGTTTGAATTCAGCACCCTCCACAGGAGATCTATGGTGTCCTTACACAGGACAAGCAGCAGGGAAATGATTCAACCGACCAGGATGAAGAATTTTCACTAACACATGTAAACAGCAAAAAGCAGGAAATATAAATTAAATTTAAATCATTGCAAAGAAAGCAAAGTATTGGGGAGTACATATGGGATTAAGGGAAATATATAAAACAGAAAAACTGGAAAACTATATTAAAAAATTGTTTAAAAAAAATCTTTAACCCTAATTGTCATCTGATGGTATGAGACACCATCTTATAATCCTTCAGAACCAGAGAGGTTTGTCAGCTGTAATTATCACTCAAGATACTGTTTAAAATACTGAACACACCACAATGTATTCAGCCATTTTGAAAACAAGAACAGTAGGTAATTTCCCACTCCATGACAGAGACTTCTGGTGAAAATTGCAACAGCGCAGTTTGAGAAGGAGTTGGGTATCACTGGCAACAATGTCCAAATTTATACGCTTATAACTGCGCATATGCCGATGCCCAAAGTTGCCGTCAGTTTTATCCACAAATAAGGACAAGCACTGATAGGCTCAGCATTATTAGCATAGCAAAATCTGGCTATGGTCTTTAGGTCTTACTCAAGTCAAATTAGTCTACATAATTGATCAACCCCCCGCTGTTTATAATCATTTCAGTTTATTAAGTATACCAGATGACCTATTTGACGGGTTCGATGGAAGATTTTACGTGATTGCGGCTGGTGCGTTTTTCTTTTGGGTCCGTGTATCTTTCAAACCACGTACCACAATTATGAATGGCCAGTCCAATGACATTTCTCAAGCCAAACAAGAGACCCTTCGCTCAAGAGACCCTTCATTGCATCTGTTTATTAACATCCCTGTCATGAACCAGCCTAGAGACAGTAGTAGACAGTGTGCAAATGGGCCACAATTGGTATGCGCCTCTCGGTAGCAAGTTTAAAACGGCAGTTTAATAAATAATCAAATGTGAATAGTTTAAGGAGGGGAAACAGATTAAAATTATTGGGAAGGTCCCTGAGATAAACATATAATAGAATCCTTACAGCGCACAAGGAGGCTATTCCACCCCTCTAGTCAGCACCGACCCTCTGAAAGAGCACCCACCAAGGCCCATCAGCGTAATCCTTACAATGGTTACTTAGCAGTAAAAACATCATTTTGCTTGCCCTCCAACTTCAACTCTTACTTTCTCCTTTGAATTTCCACTTCAGAGAGTGATTCCTAGAAGGACCTGGACCACGAAAAAACTGTATTGCTAGAACGCCCCGAACAGTTCCAAACATACAGCTGAATCTACAAGCAGTTTCGAAAAGCCAGAAGTGATTTTAAGAAAATTTGTTTGAAAAATCTCAAGACTTGATATAGATTTTAATTTATTTATAAGATTTCACCCTGAATCGAACAGGAGCTCTCACTGCCAGACTTAATGTCCCCAGAAAGATTGAACTGGGTGTCATGGTGCGACAGTGGCTAGCACAGCTGCCTCACAGCTCCAGGGACCTGAGTTCAATTCCGGCCTCAGGTAACTGTCCGTGTGGAGTTTGCACTTTCTCCCCATGTCTGCGTGCGTTTCTTCCGAGTGCTCCGGTTTCCTCCCACCGCCCAAAGATTTGCAGGTTAGGTGGATTGGCCATTCTAAATTGTTCCTTAGTGTCCAAAAAAGGTTAGGTGGGGTTACTGGGTTACGGCGATAGGGTGGAGGTGTGGGCTTAAGTAGGGTGCTCTTTCCAAGGGCTGATGCAGACTCAATGGGCCAAATAGCTTCCTTCTGCACTGTAAATTCTTTGATTCTATGAACCGCTGTAAAGGCAGAAATAAGTGGGCAGGAATCCCTGATATTTTTAACTGAATTTTTAAAGACAATTGCAGCAGATAACAAACTACCCATTTAAAGGCACCAAGTTAAATTATTTCTGCAAGACAATGGATCATAAGAAAAAGTTATACAGATAGAGGTTAAGAGTGTCTGTCACATGCGGGTAGTCAATTTCTTGAACAATCATGCAAGTTGGGTAGAGGTGGTTAAAAAAAACAGTCAGGAAGTAATTAGGAGATCTGATGGGGCCGGAGAGTCATTGTAAAGAATATTTAGTGACATGATGGAAAATTATAACAATTGACAAAAAGTTTTTTTCCAGTTTTTTGTTTTTAGAAACCAAAATTAAATATTTTATTCAAAGGCACCTCTTTCAGGTTGGGGCTCTTATGTTTCTCCCCTTGCACTGCAAGAATGACGGAATAGGAACATCAGGGCTTTCAGATGCAAGGATAACTTGAAATGCAGCTTCATGACAGTGTATTTGTTGAATGGTTTGGTTTACAGTTGTTAAAAGTGGAAACTCCCAATAACACTCTTTTCTTGAGTAGTATGAATTGTGATTGTTTGAAATTTGGCATTCTTGTGATTGTTCTGATGAGTGCAAGACAAAAAGTTTCGGCAAACATGTTTCCCTTTTCATCAAAATTGCATTTAACAAACTTTACAGCTTTTTCACCTGTTTGATCTTTAATTTAACTTGTATCTGCCATTTATAATATTGAATGGCTCCATCAAGGGGTTAGTTCTCCATTGCCCGATGCCAGTAACAGGATTCCCGATCAGGCGGAGATTGGGTGACAAAGGCAAAGTGGGCTTGGCGACTGTCGTGTTATTCACCCTGGGTTAACACGGACTGCAACACGATGCAGTTAAATGATCAAGCATACACCAAACATAGGCGTTGGTTCAATAAGATTTATTGAACTTTAGAAACGAAGCACACAGCTGCCTGTGGGTTGACTCTCTACTACTCTAAGTAAACTAACATTAACTATCTAGACCAGGCTAGCTCTGATCCACGTGTAGAAGGTGTTGAATGATTTGTACACACTGACTGTCACTACAGTTGTCACCAGTGGAAAGAGGCAGAGTGCTGATGCCTCGTGTGTTTTATAGTTGGAAGCCCCCTCTGGTGTTCTGTCTGGTGATTGGTCGTGTTCTGTTCTGTATATTGATTGGCTCACCTGGGTGTCTGTCACTGCCTGCTTTTACCTCATGATACGCATGGGTGCATATTATGACAGCGCCCACGATGCTCCAATCTCTGGCCAGTGACCTCAACACATTACCCGGCCTTACGCTAGCGAGAGTATGCAAATCAATGATTAGCATCCATTCCCATTTTATTATCAGGCTGGAAGCCCAAGTCTCCAACCCACCGCCCCTCCCCCCCCCCCCCCCCCCCCCCCCCGGTATGCACTGACACCCCCTGCGGGTGAACCTCCAGGCAGGCTTTGGTGCAAGTTTGCCTAAGCATCACCCTGATGCGGTGGGTCCTGCAGTGGGTCAAGGGAATCAGTGGGTAACTGAAAGCTGAAGAGCAGGCCAGGCGGCAGAGTAAAAAATGACTGTGTTTTCACTTACCCTTCCCTACCATCCAATGATTCTATCTACACCTCCCGCTGCCTGGGGAAAGCGGGCAGCATAATCAAAGACCCCTCCCACCCGGCTTACTCACTCTTCCAACTACTTACATCGGGCAGGAGATACAAAAGTCTGAGAACATGCACGAACAGCCTCAAAAATAGCTTCTTCCCCGCTGTTACCAGACTCCTAAAGGACCCTCTTAAAGACTGACCTCATTAACACTACACCCCTGTATGCTTCACCCGATGCCGGTGTTATATAATTACATTGTGTACCTTGTGTTGCCCTATTATGTATTTTCTTTTATTTCCTTTTCTTTTCATGTACTTAATGATCTGTTGACCTGCTCATAGAAAAATACTTTTCACTGCACCTTGGTACACGTGACAATAAACAAAATCCAAATCCAAATCCATCTGCTGTCTCAGACAAAATTGCTTAAAGCAGCAGCTGTTACAAGTTTCAGAGGCTTCCTCAGAAGCCAAGTACACTTAAAAGGGCTTCAAATCCCTTGACAGCCTTTGAAATGTAAAACTTCCATTCAATTTCACACACCAATACATTGCATTAGCTTGTGATTGATAGTGTTATCATTACAGAGATAGCTGCTTCACGGATTATTGATCTAGCTTTCCCTTTATGCTTGAATGCATCTCCATTACCCTGCTTTGATGCTAACCACACTGTTTATAAGCACTCTTGCTATGATTGACAGCTCACCACACCAAAATCAGCTAAATGCTTTTTGCTGTGAAAAAGAGGAAGTGAAAGCACTTAGCTGCTTTTGATGTGGTGAAGAGCACCTGGGAGCCAGCAGAGATCAGTAGCTGTTCCCCACTGGCAGGAGCACTTAGGCTCCAGAACGGTGAATCCGGGCCAATGATTTGCTATATTGCATCAATTGTTTACTCACACGGCACCTAAAACTGATGTAGGACTGTCACAATTACTTGATGCTAAGTAAAGCATACGCAACTTTCTTAGGGATTATTAACAAATGGGTTTCTTCTCCACAGATGTGTGTCACATAAACTAAATTAGTCCTGCACCCTCTTTTACTCCCCACTTTAATATTGATGCCACAGCCTACCTATTACCTGGGTAATTTCCTTCCCCCATCATGTTATATCATTCTAATACCTCCTAAGGTACTTGTCCTCCCCCTTGACTCTTAAAGTGCACATTCATTTATTGTGCAGTCTGAATTTGAAACATTGTATACTAAGCCAAAATAGCGTGGATATGTTCTGCATGACCCCAACTACCAGAAACATTAGATTTCCCATAGTGCAAGTAGGCTCCCTTCAATTTATAGTTGCTTTATAACTATAGCCATTGCTAATAGAACTGCTGCCCCTCTCCTACAGAGAGAGAAAGACATGTTATATTCAATAGGATCCAATCTTAAAATAATTTGTTTATATCCTTATTTGGCTAATATGCAGACGTTATAATGTTAGTTGCAGGGAATTATAAAATTCAAAATCAAGAAGCTATTATCAACATTCTTTGGACGGCCTTGAAGACTCATCAAATATATTATTGCAGTCTGTTTTAAGTAAATCGTCCCATTGAAGATAGATTTGTCTTAGCAAATGCAATTGAAGTTAAAATGTGAATATAAATAAACGTATACAGAAAGGCAATTTTCTGCACTGAAATGTGGCCACTAAACACATGTACGATATGTCTGGATTCAAAATAAATAGAATCAATATAATCTTATTAATAACTATATGTACTCTCCACAAATTGGGTCCTAACAAACAGAGGCAGATAATCTAATTCCCAATTTTAGGAGCACATGGCAAAGTGCCCAGACTTACTTGCTTAATTATTTTCTTGTTCTTGTAGGGAAGTTTTGGCAACAATTTGATGCCTTATCCTATGGGGACCCAATGTAGCAAACCTACCTTTTTTTTTTGTCCATTTATACAAAGAATGGTTTGTTAATATAACATTTCACTTGATAATTCGTACTTCAAATTTCATATGTGAATAATCCTATGTTCTGACTTGACAGTCAATCAAACGTCCAAGTTGTACTTGCTTGCACAATTATCAGTTGCAAGCTACAGAAAAATATACAAACATATATTGTATCTTCACCCTCAGGTTTTTCCTTCCAAATAACAGTGCAGAAGAGAAATGGGTGCGTTACAAAGCAGTTTTTAACAATAAAGAAAACATGATTTTTGATAATTAAATCACAAAAGGTAAAATACAGATCATGTTAGAAACAAGGAAGGCAGTTGATGATATATGCTGACACTTGACGCTCTCAAATATTTCTCATTGGTATTAATGCAATATTGTTTTAAAAAGGATTATACGCTGGATCACTTCAAAATTACTTTTGCAACCAAATATAATCTGTACAGTTTCAGCAAATCTTCAGAAATGACTCGAATGGAAAGAGGGCAAATATCATATTGCATCCCATCAGGGACTAGTCCAGAAAAAGGGAATATAAGGAGTGGACCCAGAAGATTGTAGTGACACTTGTAACTTCACAATTGAGCTCTTATAAAATGACAATGTAACTGGTGAAATTCACATCGTGACCTCCACAGTAAGAAAAATTGCCATTTTTTTCAAGAACAGATTTAAAGTTAAACTTGCTGTAGAATTCCATCTCTGTTTTACATAATATGAATAAAACAAGCTAAGTCCCCTGTCAAAGATGTCAGCACACAAGGCAATTATGTGTCAGTATTGCATTTTTTATTCAGTAAAATTACACCTTTTTCTACTAATAGCAAATTATGTGCAGTAAAGTGACAAAGTTACTCATACCTCGTGATTCACTGTTACAAGCTTCAAAGGAATTTTATTATTTTCATCAGCCAGTTCAATAAAAAAGACCTCTTTTAAGGTATGATTTATAATCCTGATTAACAGTAAAATAAAGACTTCTCAAGTGCAATTCAGATTCTAAAACATAATTTTCTCTCCAAATGCAATACTTTTGAAAAGTGGAGGTGATTATTTGACTACTGTTTCCATCCCCAATAAAATCACTTTCATTTAAGGACTAAGTTTTCTACAGATCATGAGGAACAGAAGCAGGAGTAGGCCATTTGAGCCTACTTTTTGTTCCATTCAATAACATATTGGCTGACCTGACTCTGATCTTAACTCAACTTTCCTGCCTGCTCCACATGAACCTTAACTCCTTTGTCGATCAAAAATCTGTCTAACTCAGCCTTGTATATATTGAATGACCCAGCACCAACTGCTCTCTGGGGCAGAGAATTCTACAGATTAACAACTCTGTGGGAGAACAAATTTCTCCTCATCTCAGTCTTAAATGGGACACCACTTATTTTTAAACTGTGCCCCTCGTTCCAGCTTCCCCTATGTGGGAAAACATCCTCTCAGCATCTAACCTGTGAAAACTCCTGAGGATCTGATATGGTTCAATAAGATCACATCTCACTCTTCTAAACTTCAATGACTTTCAGCCCAATATGCTGAAGCAAAGAACAAATAACAAAGAAATGTACAGCACAGGAACAGGCCCTTCGGCCCTCCAAGCCCGTGCCGACCATACTGCCCGACTAAACTACAATCTTCTACACTTCCTGGGTCCGTATCCTTCTATTCCCATCCTATTCATATATTTGTCAAGATGCCCCTTAAATGTCCCTATCGTCCCTGCTTCCACTACCTCCTCCGGTAGCGAGTTCCAGGTACCCACTACCCTCTGCGTAAAAATCTTGCCTCGTACATCTACTCTAAACCTTGCCCCTCTCACCTTAAACCTATGCCCCCTAGTAATTGACCCCTCTACCCTGGGGAAAAGCGTCTGACTATCCACTCTGTCTATGCCCCTCATAATTTTGTATACCTCTATCAGGTCGCCCCTCAACCTCCTTCGTTCCAGTGAGAACAAACCGAGTTTATTCAACCGCTCCTCATAGCTTATGCCCTCCATACCAGGCAACATTCTGGTAAATCTCTTCTGCACCCTCTCTAAAGCCTCCACATCCTTCTGGTAGTGTGGCGACCAGAATTGAACACTATACTCCAAGTGTGGCCTAACTAAGGTTCTATACAGCTGCAACATGACTTGCCAATTCTTATACTCAATGCCCCGGCCAATGAAGGCAAGCATGCCGTATGCCTTCTTGACTACCTTCTCCACCTGTGTTGTCCCTTTCAATGACCTGTGGACCTGTACTCCTAGATCTCTTTGACTTTCAATACTCTTGAGGGTTCTACCATTCACTGTATATTCCCTACCTGCATTAGACCTTCCAAAATGCATTACCTCACATTTGTCCGGATTAAACTCCATCTGCCATCTCTCCGCCCAAGTCTCCAGACAATCTAAATCCTGCTGTATCCTCAGACAGTCCTCATCGCTATCCGCAATTCCACCAACCTTTGTGTCGTCTGCAAATTTACTAATCAGACCAGTTACATTTTCCTCCAAATCATTTATATATACTACAAAGAGCAAAGGTCCCAGCACTGATCCCTGTGGAACACCACTGGTCACAGCCCTCCAATTAGAAAAGCATCCCTCCATTGCTACCCTCTGCCTTCTATGGCCTAGCCAGTTCTGTATCCACCTTGCCAGTTCACCCCTGATCCCGTGTGACTTCACCTTTTGTACTAGTCTACCATGAGGGACCTTGTCAAAGGCCTTACTGAAGTCCATATAGACAACATCTACTGCCCTACCTGCATCAATCATCTTAGTGACCTCCTCGAAAAACTCTATCAAGTTAGTGAGACACGACCTCCCCTTCACAAAACCATGCTGCCTCTCACTAATACGTCCATTTGCTTCCAAAGTAAGTACTCACCTCCCAGAAAGCCCCTGCGCACCGCTGCCGCCGAAATCCAAAGGGCTGCTCCTGTAAAGGTAAGGCTTTTTAAAGTAAGTACTCACCTCCCAGAAGGCCCCTGCGCACCGCTGCCGCCGAAATCCGAAGGGCTGCTCCTGTAAAGGTAAGGCTTTTTAAAGTAAGTACTCACCTCCCAGAAGGCCCCTGCGCACCGCTGCCGCCGAAATCCAAAGGGCTGCTCCTGTAAAGGTAAGGCTTTTTAAAGTAAGTACTCACCTCCCAGAAGGCACCTGCGCACCGCTGCCGCCGAAATCCAAAGGGCTGCTCCTGTAAAGGTAAGGCTTTTAAATACACTACTCACCTCCAAGAAGGCCCCTGCGCACCGCTGCCGCCGAAATCCGAAGGGCTGCTCCTGTAAAGGTAAGGCTTTTTAAAGTAAGTACTCACCTCCCAGAAGGCCCCTGCGCACCGCTGCCGCCGAAATCCAAAGGGCTGCTCCTGTAAAGGTAAGGCTTTTTAAAGTAAGTACTCACCTCCCAGAAGGCCCCTGCGCACCGCTGCCGCCGAAATCCAAAGGGCTGCTCCTGTAAAGGTAAGGCTTTTTAAAGTAAGTACTCACCTCCCAGAAGGCCCCTGCGCACCGCTGCCGCCGAAATCCAAAGGGCTGCTCCTGTAAAGGTAAGGCTTTTAAATACACTACTCACCTCCAAGAAGGCCCCTGCGCACCGCTGCCGCCGAAATCCGAAGGGCCGCTCCTGTAAAGGTAAGGCTTTTTAAAGTAAGTACTCACCTCCCAGAAGGCCCCTGCGCACCGCTGCCGCCGAAATCCAAAGGGCTGCTCCTGTAAAGGTAAGGCTTTTAAATACACTACTCACCTCCAAGAAGGCCCTTGCGCACCGCTGCCGCCGAAATCCGAAGGGCCGCTCCTGTAAAGGTAAGGCTTTTTAAAGTAAGTACTCACCTCCCAGAAGGCCCCTGCGCACCGCTGCCGCCGAAATCCGAACATTCCTCATAATACAGTATACATAATACATAATCCCAGGAATCAGCCTAATGAACCTTCTCTTTTCTTAAATTGAGACAGAGTTTTAAGTTGCAAATTAGAAATTATTATTTAGGCCACAATGAACTCACAACATTCTAGTTGGAAGTATCATGCTGAAGGGACTTTACCATTTGATTCTTGCTTCCTTCAGTGAACTAACCATATTATTTTGCATCATCTTGGGTAAGATAGAACTATGTTATTTTAGCTACCATATATATCCATAATACTGTAACCACACCCCGCAAAAAGACACATTAGCAATAAGGGATAAGTTATATATAGCTTGTTGATGTATATTGAAGTGTCCAACATCTTTCAATTTACTCAGCAAATCTGCATTGAATATTTATGCCTTATTTATAGTGAATCATCTGTGAAACAGACACTTTTTTTCAGTGCCCAAACCATATAACACTGTTATGATATGATGTACATGGACCTTTAAGGATACCTTTAAACTATCGGCAATCATTACACACTTTGACAGAGGAAGTGATATATTACTCCCATAACTCTGAACTCAGTCCACAGTAGTTGAGGTCAGATGTACCTCATAGCCTCCCAGTGAACATCATCTGAATATACTCTTGTCTTCATACAAATAATTGGTTATCAATTCTCATTATATGATTGGTACATTTATGTCAGATAGAAAAAGAACATAACAAATACAAGCATATGTACATTCAAATGTTGCAAATCATCCAACTAAATTTAAGATTCCCAATCATGCAATATGATTTGATTACTTTTATAAAACTAAATTTAATATCATAGTTAATATATGCTACAATCACCATTACCTGAAGATGTTATCATACAAACAGCAATGTTGGATTTTGGTTATACTCTCTGGTACTCGCTGTTTTCCATACTAAAGTCAACTTGGACAGAACACAGTACAACAACTCTTTATTGTGGACCAGTCACCAATCCATATGTCAGCCAAGTCCTCACAGAAAAAGACCATTATTGTCAGGATAATAAGCATACATTTATAAAATCAGTCCTAATTACATCTGTTACAACTTGAAAGCATTACCCCAAGCACGATAATACTGTTAAAAAGAAAGCTCCTTTTGGCTGATGGGCTTCTATATTTAGAGTTGGTCAATGGCAAGTCTGACATTACAGGAGTCTGATAGAGTAGCTGTTACAGTTCCGATGTTTCGACAATGTTGCTGCTACTGTTGGTCATGTGCACATAAAAATACCTGCCAGATCTCAGAACAGCTTTCAGGTCAGGATATTTGTAAATGGGAATCGCTTTCTATTCACAGGGAAAATAAATCAAAAAGGCTCGGGTCACTTTTCAGAATTAGTGGAGGTTTTATGCAGAAGGACCAAAACAGATATGCATATAAAATCTGAATATTCCTACCAATCATGGGTAAATGCAAATACTGTTAAGTTGATTTATCTCTGAACCTAGCTGTTTCTCCCTACTGTGTCAGCTAAATGTGATATTTTAAATTAATATAACCTTATTTCCAGTTAACCCACTATGTGGTACTTGTTTAACTGATATACATCACGTAATCAGAATTCTCAAATATTAAACTGATGTCGATGATAAGAACTGAAAGACACGGCTAAATTTAGTTCATTTGTACTAATGCACCCCTTGGTGCATTTAATATTTTAAACTATTTAAATTCTTAATGTACTTAAACCAGACCTATCAATCAAACCCAGGACAGCTTTGAAACAACCTATTCTCAAATATCCTTCGTTTGCATAGTCAGCAAGGTATATGCAAATTCCACTTGTTGACAGCATATGGATCAGGGTACAGCAGGGTATAACTGCAGATGCTTTCCAATATTAACTGTCGTGGTGGTTGATAATGAAAAAAATATATGTACACATGAACAAAAGAATCAGAGATGAGAAATACCATTGGGTTCATTGAAGTTCAGCACTGCAGGATATTAACAATTGCTTTTTGGCATCTAATTATATTCTTATGTAAGTATCGCTCAATATTTTGTCTTTATTACATTTCTTGGTGCAAACAGTTATCACTGAGTTGAGATTTCTTTTGTTCTTTGCGTTCCAAATTTATTTTCACCACTTTGTCCTTATGTCCTCAGGTTATACTTCCTGATATACTTTGAAGTAAAATCATTGGTTTACCTTGGTTGGGATTCTCTGGTCCCCTGGCCGTGTATTTCTTGGGGATGCACAGTCCGCTTGTGGCAGGATTCTCTACTCCCGCCGCTTGTCAATGGGGTTTCCTATTGAAATCACCCCACACCGCTGGGAAACCCATGGGCAGGGGGTGCATGTTGGCAGGAAAAGTGAATCCCAATGGCCGGAGAATTCTTGCGCTTATCTATAATATCTATATTTACTTGATAATTTATATATTTTGATGTGATCCTGTTCTTATCATCACCTTGCATTTCAACTTGGCATCAGTGTTTTTTGATTTTCTACACCCGAATAATGTAACCTTTGAATACACAGTAACCAAAACTGACAAAGTATTCTAAATATGACATAAACCATCATAAAGTCTTTCTGAAAATGTATAAGGGTCCTATTTTTTATTTCATGCTTCAGGCACCCAGACTTAACTGCTAATGGCATGTCATATTCATTAATATTAATTGATCAAAAATTAAGGTGCAGGCATCGACAATAAAAATCTCCACTAACTGTTACCACACAGGGCAGGTATGTATCTTTGCGGTTGCTACTGAGATAAACCAGCAGTTTGATTTTCCAATCAGGTTTGCTCCATACACACTGCTTAATTGGAGGTAAATAGCCTTCCCTGCTTTTAGCTGAGATCTAAAAAGAACAGCTTCGTCCATAGGATTCAATATCTCCTTTAATATATTTTCCCTTATCTGGCATAACTTGTTTAGAACTGCACTCTCCCAGACTTAATTCCCTTCATCTCTCTGTTTTACCTTTTAAAACGTAAAAGCAAAGTAAATTCACTTTGTCCACCTTTTCCATGACACCTTTCCTTTTCACCTTACATATCATTGTTGGAATCCTGAGAAACCGATTCAAATCTATTCATATTCTGCACCCATTCTTACTATCTTGTCTCAGACAAACAACTGTTTGCAGTGTTCCGAGGCTCCTTAACATATCAAATGTATTAGTTCCATTCACACAGTCACTCTGTCCCTGCCATAATAAACTTACTCACATATTACCAAAGTTTAAAAATATATGACCAGAACATAGCCAGCAGAAAATATTCCAATTTCTTGCCTTCCCCTGATATGTTTAATGACAACATACTATATTAGATGTTCTGCTTGTTCAAGCACTTGAGGATGTTGCTCATGAGGGTGATCAGACAAAAGAGTTCCAACAATTCAAAGCCCAACTTTTGCTCAACAAGTGATAATTGATCCTATGTCTCAGGTTATAGAGTTATAGAATTTATAGTGCAGAAGGAGGCCATTCGGCCCATCGAGTCCGCACCGGCCCTTGGAAAGAGCACCCTACCTAAGGCCATACCTCCACGCTAACCCCACACCTCCACCCTATCCCTGTAACCCCACCTACCCTTTTTTGGGCACTAAGGGCAATTTAGCATAGCCAATCCACCTAACCTGCACATCTTTGGACTGTGGGAGGAAACCCATTCAAACACGGGGAGAACGTGCAGACTCAGCACAGACAGTGACCCAAGCCGTGAATCGAACCTGGGACCCTGGAGCTGTGAAGCAATTGTGCTAACCACTGTGCTACAGTGCTGCCTACAAATGTAATGCCGCTATTTTGACGGCATCTGATGGACAAGGGAAACAGCACAGCAAGCCACCACACTGGAATTCTGTAGCGAATGCTTTGAATTCATACAGATTGGTCTGTATGAAGTTGGTGGAGCAGCCAGCAACTGTTGTCTTCCTGGTTTACACAATGCCGTTGCTGTAAAGCCATGTTGAAGCTACAGCTCCCAAAATGCTGGATAAATCTGCAATTCAGTCAACTGAGACTCTCTGACAGGAGTGGCTCATTTCCATAATACAATGGTACTCGCAACATAAAGCCAGTGAGAGCCATGTGGTTGGAACACTGGACACCAGAAATCAATGAGTTGTTGTCTGTGGAGTAGTTTACTTTTTGTTGCAGTTGGTGGCGTGTAAAATCCCAATTAAGTATTGGTAACCAGAAGCCTGTAGAAATGTGTGCCACAAAGTAAGGGATTTCCCCTAAAGTGGCCTTCCAACATATTAGGAGATGCCCTTGACTACATGTGGCAGGGTTAGATAGATTTTTTCAGTTCAATGTTATTAATTACTATTTCGGTGAGAAAATTCTGCATCCTGCTTTCTCTTGTGTTTTACTCAGTAATTGCTTATATGATAGCAAAATTGAGACATAATAATGCAATTTCCCTTGTCATACAGGATAGACAGTGTTCATCTCATGTGCTCATGAACACTTCTGTCCAATTCAGCCGGCAGGGCTGATGAACACTTGGGTGTGCCAAAGTCAATGTCAAATTAAAAAAGGTTATCGGAGAATACATGTGCATGGCAGTAATTCCAGGTATCTTTAATATCTATAATGCTTCCTGTAACATGCAAATCTACATCCCATATATGTGGGATAAAATATGCTTTTCTTTCATTTTCATCACCATTTAGCTGCAAAAGCGGCTACCTTTCCATCCCCGTATAGATCATAGCATGCCTTTTAATTTTCTTTTTAATTTAGAGAGCCCAATTCTTTTTTTTTCAAATTAAGGGGCTATTTATCATGGCCAATCTACCTACCCTGCACAGCTTTTTGGGGTTTGTGGGGGTGAGACCCATGCAGACATGGGCAGAATGTGCAAACTCCACATGGACAGTGACCTGGGCCCTCGGCAGCGTGAGGCAGCAGTGCTAACCACTGCGCCACCATGGTGTCCTCTTTTCCATTCCTTGTTAGAAGAGGCCCCTGAACATGTGCGACTTTATTTCCTGTCCTGCAGGAAGTTAGAGGCTTCATCTTCCCTCTGTCCATGCATTGGCTCGTACAGCTGCCAATCATTCCTGCTGCTGCACCTCCCCCTAGAAAGTAACTTCATACAAACCTGAACTTAGATGTAATGTGCCAAACACCTATGTTCCAAGTGTTTGCGAGGAGCATTGAAGGTGAGCCCCAGCAGCTCCTGCATCTCGCTGTAAGAGGTGTTTTAAACAATTGCCAACTTGCTCTAATTTACAAAGCAGCATTAATCATATTCAAATCCGTTCTCTGCAACCTTATCAAAATTTCTGAGTGCAACATCTCCTAATTTAAGTAACTACTAAGCTTTTCATGTCTTCTGCAAATATGCATCGGCCCCCAGTGACTGATAAGAAATGTGACTTGCCAACGTCAAATTCATTCTGAAAACAAAATAAAGGTCACTGGACATTGCATTAATCAGCCGCTTTATTTTAGCATGCCAAGTGTTAGAATGGACAACCAAACATAAAACATAGAACATAGAACGATACAGCGCAGTACAGGCCCTTCGGCCCACGATGTTGCACCGAAACAAAAGCCATCTAACCTACACTATGCCATTATCATCCATATGCTTATCCAATAAACTTTTAAATGCCCTCAATGTTGGCGAGTTCACTACTGTTGCAGGTAGGGCATTCCACAGCCTCACCACTCTTTGCGTAAAGAACCTACCTCTGACCTCTGTCCTATATCTATTACCCCTCAGTTTAAAGCTATGTCCCCTCGTGCCAGCCATTTCCATCCGCGGGAGAAGGCTCTCACTGTCCACCCTATCTAACCCCCCTGATCATTTTGTATGCCTCTATTAAGTCTCCTCTTAACCTTCTTCTCTCCAACGAAAACAACCTCAAGTCCATCAGCCTTTCCTCATAAGATTTTCCCTCCATACCAGGCAACATCCTGGTAAATCTCCTCTGCACCCGCTCCAAAGCCTCCACGTCCTTCCTATAATGCGGTGACCAGAACTGTACGCAATACTCCAAATGCGGCCGTACCAGAGTTTTGTACAGCTGCAACATGACCTCCTGACTCCGGAACTCAATCCCTCTACCAATAAAGGCCAACACTCCATAGGCCTTCTTCACAACCCTATCAACCTGGGTGGCAACTTTCAGGGATCTATGTACATGGACACCTAGATCCCTCTGCTCATCCACACTTCCAAGAACTTTACCATTAGCCAAATATTCCGCATTCCTGTTATTCCTTCCAAAGTGAATCACCTCACACTTCTCTACATTAAACTCCATTTGCCACCTCTCAGCCCAGCTCTGCAGCTTATCTATGTTCCTCTGTAACCTGCTACATCCTTCCACACTGTCGACAACACCACCGACTTTAGTGTCGTCTGCAAATTTACTCACCCACCCTTCTGCGCCTTCCTCTAGATCATTGATAAAAATGACAAACAGCAACGGCCCCAGAACAGATCCTTGTGGTACGCCGCTTGTAACTGAACTCCATTCTGAACATTTCCCATAAACTACCACCCTCTGTTTGTACTTCAATGCACATTCAGCTGAACAATGAAATACTAGTCTAGTTTTCTCTCTTGGGTGGTGGCCGGCCTTTAGCTGTTTCCAGAATTTTCAATTATATCAGATTTTCAGCATTCATGGCTTTTCTTTTATCACAATTTGTCAATGTCTAAAAGAGCTGAATGTTGCAGAGTAGGCTAGGCTCATCAAGACCATTGGGCTGCCTGGCTTTGGATCACATTAAGCTGTGGCTTTATCTGGAATTACAAAGTGCTGTAGTTCAGCGCTAATGTCAACACCATTCCTTGCGTTGCTTCAAAGTTTCCTTCTCCGCAAGTATCATTGACTTAGAACCTGATGGAACTGCACTTTTTAAAATTAACACCATATGAACACTTGGATTTAATCAAGTTATATTTTTTTAATACTGGAGATATTAGCAGGCCTCTATTTCATTATTAAATAATCACTGGATACATCAGTACACAGATTCCATTTAAAAACAGAATCTGTTGTTCTATTCCAACACCAAGGGTTGGATGATTTTCTAGCCCCTCCACAGTGTGTTTTCTGGCAGTGGAGGCCATTTGCCATTGACCGCCGGAATGATCTCCTGGTCCCGCCCCAATGTCTATGCTGTTTTGCATGGCTGGCCCATCCCAAACTGCTGAGATAATTGTAGCTTTTAAAATTTAGCCAAGCATTCATCATGGCAAATGAATAGCCTTGGAGAAATGTAAATAATGAACTTTATTGAAACTGGGGGGCATGGTGGCACAGTGGTTAACCACGCTGCCTCATAGTGCTAGGGATCCATTTTGATTCGGACCTCGGGGGGCCTGTCTCTGTGGAGTTTGCACATTCTCCCTGTGTCTGCGTGGGTTTTCTCTGGGTGCTCCGATTTCCTCCCAGAGTCCAAAGATATGCAGACTAGATGCATTGGCCATGCTAAATTGCCCCTTAGTGTCCAACGGTTAGGTTGGATTACGGGGAATAGGCAGTTATGGGGATTGGGTCTGGGTGGGGGTGCTTTTTTGGAGGGTAGGTGCAAACTCGATGGGCCAAATGGCCTGCTTCGGCACCGTAGGAATTCTATGGGAAACTGCATGAACAGATGCTACTGTATTGGTTTCTAACCTACAGCAGGTGACCTGTCAATCAAAAATTCCAGCAGAGAGCTTTTTAAAAACTTAGAGTTAAAGCTTAGGCCTGCTTTTTGGTTTAGGGTTAAAAGAGTTAGGGGATTTAAAAAAGAACTTCAGACTATAACAATTATACAGACCTCATCTGCCCATCAGGAGTGTTTAAGTCTTCTCCGTCAATTTACGATAACCATATTGTGGATTAAGGCCCTCATAACACACAAAATTAAGTCTGTATGAATTCAACACTCAGTTCAAATGATAAAAGAGGATGCTGGAATCTGAAACAAAATAAGAAAGTACTGGGCAGTCTCAGCAGGTCTGACAGCACCTGTGGAGAGAAAAGGGGGCTAACCTTTTGAGTCTGGATGGCTCTTTGTCAAAACGTTAAACATTTCTGATAAAAACGTCAGCACCCTTTTCTCTCCACAGATCTGTCAGATCTGCTGAGATTGTCCAATGTTTGAGTTCAAATGGTCCTGCTGAGTTGGATTTCCCTCCTGTGTGAATCATGCCCCAATCCCATTCCCCTACCGGTAAAAGAAATGGTATTTGGGACTTCCACATCTAGGTCCCACCCACCATTTTTAAAGATCCATAGAGTCTCCCGACTCTGTGAAAATCCAATCCCCGGTATTGTTCACTGCCTCCTGTGGCACACAACCTTCACTCACCCCGCAACAATCTCTTTTAATCAAGACTCAAACCTTACATTCATAGCCTGATCTCATCCTCACACATTTAGCACTGCTACAAACACACACTTATGTCTGACAGCTTACAGACATAGACAACGATGATAACCACATCACCCAACTGCATTGCACCACAATCGCCGATACGTTTCCTTCTCTCTGAAAGGGCAAGTTGGCCCACAATGAGAGGCAGCGGCATCTTACTGGTAGGCGTCAGGCAAAGCTGCATATTCTCCCCATTGAGGAGACAGTGCCAGACATTGTTGGTGCAGCCAAGAGGCAATTGAGGCTGTGGCAAGCAATGGGGCTGAAACCATCACGATGATGCTATGTTCCTGCCTAATCCACCTTCTCCTATCCCACTGCCCTCTCTTCCCAAATTCCGCTATGATTTGCAAGCTATCGATGATGTAACCATGCACTCCCTCTGCCTTCGCCCTAAGCCCACCCATGTGCCTTTGTGCTCTTAGACACCCAAGAAACTGCTGTTAGGCCAGCCAGTGGGTGTGGGAGGCTGAGGTCTGAGAGGAAAAGAGGCTGATAAAGAAGAGGCACTGTCACTCGACCTGACACTCACAGCCAGCAGCTCAGACACTGGCAGTATGGGAACTTTGGAGGATAGTATCATAGTGGGGTCTCCGTGTGAATCACTGGGCAGGAGGGGGCTGGCAGCAGGGAAAGGGAAAGGACACATGCATGTCAGCCCCCTGACTGATGAGGTCACACACAAGTTCTGTTACAGAGGGCTCAGATGAGAACTTTGATGGAGCAGTGTATAGAAAAAGCAGACACATGGAAATGCTTGGTACACTGTTATTTGTTGGAATTTGTGCATTGCTGGCAAGGACAGCATTTATTGCCAATATCGATTCACCCATGAGAAATTGGTGATGAACCACCTTCTTGAACTGCTGCCATCCATGCGGTGTAGGTACACCCATAGTGCTGTTAGGAAGGGAGTTCCAGGAACCTGACCCAATGATATATTTACAAGTCAGGATGTTGTTTGACTTGGTGGTGGATTGCAGGTTTACGTGCATCAATCTCCCTTGTCCTTCTTAATGGTAGAAGATGCAGGTCTGGAAGGTGCTGTCAAAGGGGGCTCGGAGGGTTGCTCCAGCATATCATGTGCATAGTATATACTGCTGTCACTATATACTGGTGGTGGAGAGAGCGAATGGTTAAGACGGTGCACAGCAATCAAATGGACTGCTTTGTCTTGGATGGTATCTTTGGTAGTGCATCCCTTTAAGGGGTGAGGTCTTGGTGGGCCATGTGACCCATTCAGCCAATATAATAATAATATAATAATCTTTATTGTCACAAGTAGGCTTACATTAACACTGCAATGAAATTACCCTGGAAAATCCCCCAGTCACCACATTCCGGCGCCTGTTCGTGTACACAGAGGGCGAATTCAGAATATCCAATTCACCTCACAGTATGTCTTTCGGGACTTGTGCGAGGAAACCGGAACACCCGGAGGAAACCCACACAGACACGGGGAGAAAGTGCAGATTGGGCACAGACAGTGACTCAAGCCGGGAATCGAACCTGGGACCCTGGAGCTGTGAAGCAACAGTGCTACCCACTGTGCTACTGTGCCACCCACGGTAGGGGGCCAGGGCCAGAGCACCTGATTCCTGGGGCTGAGCACGTGTTCCTTATCAGTCGGCCCAGCGAATGCCCCCCACTCCCACAACCTCTTGGCTGGGCGTGATCATTGCTCATGTGACCTGTCCCCAGGGGGCTGGTTTAGCACAAGGCTAAATCGCTGGCTTTGAAAGCAGACCAAGGCAGGCCAGCAACACGGTTCAATTCCCGTACCAGCCTCCCCAAACAGGCGCCGGAATGTGGCGACTAGGGGCTTTTCACAGTAACTTCATTTGAAGCCTACTTGTGACAACAAGCGATTTTGCAGGGGCTGTTTAGCACAGGGCTAAATCGCTGGCTTTCAAGGCAGGCCAGCAGTGCGGTTCAATTCCCGTACCAGCCTCCCCGAACAGGCGCTGGAATGTGGCGACGAGGGGCTTTTCACAGTAACTTCATTTGAAGACTACTTGTGACAATAAGCGATTTTCATTTTCATTTCATTTCCTACTTCATAGAGGAGGAAGACCTGCAGCTGCACTGTGTGACGGTCCCACGGGTTGCTCCCATCTACGTGACCTTACAGGTGAACGGACATTCCTCCAGATGGAGCTGGATACCAGAGCAGCGGTCTCCGTGGTCTGGTCTCCAGACATTGGCCTTGTTGGATACCGCCGCCCGGTTAGCCACGTATACGGGGGAGCCTTCAGCGATTGAGGGCTGTAGCCACCTGTGTTGGCCACTTCCCGACTTAAAATGGAGGTCCGTAAAGACTACAGGGAAATTCAGCCAACACAGGCAAAAACTAGCAAGTGCAAAAATCCTGTGTATTAGAACTTGCAAAAGCCCAGACAGCACTGAAACTCACAGCCATCTGCATACTAATGAGCGATCCCCGGGGACAATTGAAATATTTAAGGTGAATAAGGCCAAGCCAGACTCCTCGGCGCCAGCAGGAGCCAAGACAAAGGAAGGCCAATGGACACTCAGGGACCGCCCAGCGCTCAAGGAACGGCTCCAGTATTGGAGAAATCGATCCAAGTGATCGGAACGTAGTCCAATCACTTGGAACCAGATACGGGGTCCGCCCCGAACGGCGCGAAGCCCCTGGGGACTATAAAGTAGAGTCACCAAGTTCAAATCGGTCTTCTTGGCAGGGTCACTCAGCAACTCGAACCAACCCTTGACAGTGAACTGCCTAGCTGCCACAACAACCAAGTAAGTCTCCAGTCAACGCACGCTACGAGATAGGCGCTCCTAGCTACCAGTCCATACCAGCTTTTGAATCCTGCAGACTCAGAATCGAACGAAAGGCCATTTGTTGCCCTGACCTGGTGGGCCAGTTCCGAAGCTAAGTATCGGCTTTTTAGCGATAGAGATAGTCTAGAAAATAGAGTTATATGCATGAGTTGTGATTTACTGTGTGTAATAAATGTGTTTTGATTTGAATCTTACTAATTGGTGCGTTGAGTTATTGATCAGTACTTGAACTTGAACCTCGTGGCGGTATCATAAAGATACCTGGTGACTCTAGAGCAAAGGTTATAGAAACAGAGCAATTTCAGTAAAGATCCAACGGGCAACAAATTAAGAGCCAACCAAAGTTAGCAACATTTACTGGCGACATCCTGATGGGACCCGACTTAGAAGTGGCCTAACCACTCCAGGAGAACCCAAAATTTTAATTGAGAATCCAATTGGGAACAGAAAAACCACAAGTGTTCAAGCAATTCTGATCAATCCTCATAATTCGGAAGCGTGTTAATGCATGCGTAACTAACAGGGCTTTAAGGTAAAACTGATAGATTTTTGTTGCGAAAACTGTCGGGAGTTTGTATTCCGGAAAATAGCGAACGCCATACCCGTGATTACAGCACCGCCTTAGTACCCCTCGTTCCAAATTTTAAAAGAGCATTCAGATAGGAAAAATGGCAATGAAGGCAATGGAACGCCTTATGAACCCCCAGGCTATCGAGGTCGCAGCGACCAGCAGCAGAGTAGGACAATGTCCTGTTTTGGAAGAAGAGATCAGAAAATAGCTCAAAGGGAAAGGATGGCCCCTTTGGAGTGAATTCTGTGATAATGAGGAAACAGGACCCGGGAGTATAGGACATACTTGGTGGGAGAACCTGCCAGAGATCCATAAGAAAAGCTTTGGGAAAGCTCGCAAGCCGATGGCAATCGTGTCCTGTTTGGCACAATTGCGAGGCACAGAGGAGGTCATTCGGATGCTCCGAAAAGGGATAGAAGAGAAACATCAAATGAGCAAGGTCGATGTTAGTAAGATCAAGAGAGAGAGTATAGATTTGAGAAGGAGGTTGGCAGCTAAGGACGGAGACGTGGATGATGCCAAGTGGGCACACCAGTCTTGTCTAGCGCATCTGAACAGCTTCTAAACCTAGTACGAAAAGGCCTATCAGGACACGCAACATGCAGTCCTGGTAAGAGAAGAGACAGAGAAACAGGTAGAGGCATTGCAAAGGCAGTGCAACGATCTAAAGGCAGCGTTAAGAGCCCTCCATACTGCCACCACGGAGCACAAACAAAGCTGATTAGATTACGCAAAGTGCCGGAAGCAGATTGCGGAACTGCAGTCTTTGCTTTCAGTGCAAAATGGGTTGCAGAGCACCTTTGGATCCCAATTAGATGAGGAAGATGGCCCTGATTGGCAAGAATTAAACAAAACCGCGCATAGGTATGTTCAGGGAACATGTGCGCAAGGAAAGCCCCAAACGAGAGCGTGCCGCACAAGCGCCCCGGTATACACGTTTAGGTCCCCTATTTTCGGACTTCATCAAACCCTCCAACCCCTCGCGTGAATTAAAGTGCATCCACGTTTTTTCATGTGTGTTTTTGTTCAATAAAGAATGTAAACCTCTGTGCTTGACTGCCAAGCCAGAGAAACCTGTGTTGCTGCTATTTGTGCATTAAAAGTGTTGTAGATTATTTTTGATTGTTTGAGTGAGGATAGTTTATTGAGGATAGTTAGAGGTACAGTTTTTTTAATGTTGTAATGCATGTCCCTGTTGTGACATAGCAGCACTTAGAATTGTTAGTCAAAAAATGTTTTCAGACATAGTTATGGTCAGTGTAGAGGCCATGGAAAGAATGCTCGCTGGGTCAGGAAGTGAAGACAACGCAGTTATGTGATCCTTCACGCTTCTCATTAGGGATCACAAGGAGGGAGTGTAGCCACCTGGGTTGGCCACTTCCCGACTTAAAATTGAGGTCCGTAAAGACTACAGGGAAATTCAGCCAACACAGGCAAAAACTAGCAAGTGCAAAAATCCTGTGTATTAGAACTTGCAAAAGCCCAGACAGCACTGAAACTCACAGTCATCTGCATACTAATGAGCGATCCCCGGGGACAATTGAAATATTTAAGGTGAATAAGGCCAAGCCAGACTCCTCGGCGCCAGCAGGAGCCAAGACAAAGGAAGGCCAATGGACACTCAGGGACCGCCCAGCGCTCAGGGAACGGCTCCAGTATTGGAGAAATCGATCCAAGTGATCGGAAACTAGTCCAATCACTTGGAACCAGATACGGGGTCCGCCCCGAACGGCGCGAAGCCCCTGAGTCACCAAGTTCAAATCGGTCTTCTTGGCAGGGTCACTCAGCAACTCGAACCAACCCTTGACAGTGAACTGCCTAGCTGCCACAACAACCAAGTAAGTCTCCAGTCAACGCACGCTACGAGATAGGCGCTCCTAGCTCCCAGTCCATACCAGCTTTGAATCCTGCAGACTCAGAATCGAACAAAAGGCCATTTGTTCCCCTGACCTGGTGGGCCAGTTCCGAAGCTAAGCATAGGCCTCTTAGTGTTAGAGATAGTCTAGTAAGTAGAGTTATCTGCATAAGTAGTGATTTACTGTGTAAAATAAATGTGTTTTTATTTGAATCTTACTAATTGGTGCGTTGAGTTATTGATCAGTACTTGAACTTGAACCTCATGGCGGTATCATAAAGATATCTGGCGACTCTAGACCAAAGGTTATAGAAACAGAGCAAATTCTGTAAAGACCCAACGGGCAACGAATTAAGAGCCATTCTGGACTTAGTGTTATGTAATGAGCCAGACTTGATTAAAGATCTTACAGTAAGGGAACACTTAGGAGGCAGTGATCATAATATGGTGGAATTCAATCTGCAATTTGAAAGAAAGAAGGTAGAATCAGATGTAAAGGTGTTACAGTTAAATAAAGGTAACTACAGGGGCATGAGGGAGGAACTGACGAAAATCGACTGGGAGCAGACCCTAGTGGGAAAGACAGTAGAACAGCAATGGCAGGAATTTCTGGGAGTAATTGAGGACACAGTACAGAGGTTCATCCCAAAGAAAAGAAAGGTTATCAGAGGGGGAATTAGGCAGCCATGGCTGACAAAGGAAGTTATGGAATGCATCAAAGCAAAAGAGAAATTAACGAATTAAGAGCCAACCAAAGTTAGCACAGGGCACATTGGTGGTCCCTGTCAAGTATGGTCATCAGTCGACAAGCCTATCGCTGGTAGTGGTGCATAGCAGTAGACCAAGCTTGCTGGGCTGCAACTGGTTGAGGCATCTACATTTTGATAGGCAGCTTGTTTGGTGCCTGTACCCACATGGACCTGAAGGGGTTTTCTCGTGTTCCAGGAGGGCCTGGGCACCATACATGGGCTGTGGCAAGGATCAGTGAGCCAGGTTTCTTGTTTGGACCCTTCTCCTGTCCCCTTCATCGAGGCCAGTGTCTGATTGGCTGAAGCTGCCCCCACCCTAATTGCTGAGAGGCAGTTATCTGGCAGTCACCCGAGGCCTGTTTAGGGGCACAAAGGTACACATTGTATTCTTCTCTTTGAAGTTTTAGTGTGAGTCATCCTGAAGTCTGTAGAAAAGACAGATAGAAAGTGCACTCAGTAAGCGTTGTGCAGGTCAAAGAGACGCAGCCTGAGTGAGTGAGACACAGACAGAGTGAGAATTTGAAACTTGGTAATTTGGTGCAGTGAGGTAATTCGGGGCAGAGTGGGAGAAGGTGCTTTTTCCCTACTGTTTTGTTCTCTCTCTTTCTTCGGGCCTAGTTTCGGAAGCCGTTCGGAGGAGGAGTAGCAGTCTCTGTGAGTATAAAAACCTAACGGTAACTTCCTGTTTTCCAGTTTTATTTTTCAAAAGTGATGTCAGAGAGAAGCTGTGATCTGATTGGTTGATAGAAAATCTGCCCCAAATTATAAAAAACACAGCTAAACTCGTAAACTTAAATTAAACTAATTAATTAATTAGTGATGGCCGGTCAGGTGATGTACTTGAGCTGCTTGACATGGGAGCTGGCAGATCCCATTGCGAGCTGCAGCAACCACATCTGTCGTAAGTATTGGCTGCTCGAAGAGCTCCGGCTCAGAGTTGATGAGCTGGAGTCTGAGCTTCAAACACTGAGGCATATCCGGGAGGGGGAGACTTACTTGGATACTGTGTCTCAGGAGGCAGTCACACCTGTCAGAGTAAGAGCCAGGGACAGCAGGGTGTGACTGCAAGTCAGGCAGGTAAAGGAAACCAGCAGTCAGGAACTCAGGAGCCTCAGCCCTTGACTCTGTCCAACAGGTATGAGGCACTTGCTCCCTGTGTGGCTGGCGAACAGGGCTGCAGGAAGGATGAGTCAGCTGACCAAGGCACCATGGTTCAGCAGGCCATTCAAGGGGAGGGAGTAAATAGGCAAGTTGTAGTTGTAGGGGATTCTATTATCAGGGGGATAGATAGTATCCTTTGTGAGCAGGATAAAGAGTCCCGCATGGTATGTTGCCTGCCCGGTGCTAGGGTGCGGGGCATCTCTGACCGGCTTGAAAGGATACTGGAGAGGGAGGGGGAGGATCCAGTTGTTGTGGTCCATGTCGGTACCAACAACATAGGCAAGTCTAGGAAAGAGGACCTGTTCAGAGATTATAAAGAGCTAGGAGTCAAATTAAAAAACAGGTCCTCAAGGGTCATAATCTCCGGATTACTGCCCGAGCCACGTGCAAATTGGCATAGGGAAACAAGAATAAGGGAAGTTAACACGTGGCTGAAAGAGTGGTGTGGGAAAGAGGGGTTCCTTTTCATGGGACACTGGCATTAGTTTTTGGACAGGGGGGACCTATACCGTTGGGATGGTCTCCACCTGAACCGAGCTGGGACCAGTGTTCTGGCGAAAAGAGTAAATAGGGTGGTCAATAGGACTTTAAACTAGAGATTGGGGGGAAGGGAAAGTCAGGGAACCAAGAGGTGAAGTAATCTGTGGGAAGCGTAGCTGCTTAGGAATACAAAAAAGCATGAAAAGACAGAACTCAGGAGAGGTTACGATAGTCCCCATCTCACAAAATATGACACAGTGTATGGAAAGGCTCAGTAAACCAAGGTCCACCACACTAAGAAAACAAAAAGGGACGGTCAATAGAGAATTAAAGGTGCTCTATTTAAATGCGCGCAGTGTACGGAACAAGGTAGATGAGCTTGTGGCCCAGATTGTGACTGGCAGGTATGATGTGGTAGGCATCACAGAGACGTGGCTGCAGGGGGTTCAGGACTGGCATTTAAACATCCAGGGATTCACAACCTATCGAAAAGACAGAGAGGTGGGCAGAGGGGGTGGGGTTGCCTCGTTAATTAGGAATGAAATTAAATCAATAGCACTATATGACATAGGATCAGATGATGTGGAGTCTGTGTGGGTAGAGTTGAGGAACCACAAAGGCAAAAAAACCATAATGGGAGTTATGTACAGGCCTCCTAACAGTGGTCAGGATCAGGGGCACAAAATGCACCACAAAATAGAAAGTGCATGTCAGAAAGGCAAGGTCACAGTGATCATGGGGGACTTCAATATGCAGGTGGACTGGGTAAATAATGCTGCCAGTGGACCCAAGGAAAGGGAATTCATTGAATATTTACATAAGGGCTTTTTGGAACAGCTTGTGATGGAGCCCGCGAGGAAACAGGCCATTCTGGACTTAGTGTTATGTAATGAGCCAGACTTGATTAAAGATCTTACAATAAGGGAACACTTAGGAGGCAGTGATCATAATATGGTAGAATTCAATCTGCAATTTGAAAGAAAGAAGGTAGAATCAGATGTAAAGGTGTTACAGTTAAATAAAGGTAACTACAGGGGCATGAGGGAGGAACTGACGAAAATCGACTGGGAGCAGACCCTAGTGGGAAAGACAGTAGAACAGCAATGGCAGGAATTTCTGGGAGTAATTGAGGACACAGTACAGAGGTTCATCCCAAAGAAAAGAAAGGTTATCAGAGGGGGGATTAGGCAGCCATGGCTGGAAAAGGAAGTTATGGAATGCATCAAAGCAAAAGAGAAAGCCTATAATGTGGCAAAGAGTAGTGGGAAGTCAGAAGATTGGAAAGGCTACAAAGAGAGAAATAAGGAAAGAGAGGATCAAATATGAAGGTAGGCTAGCCAGTAACAGTAGGAATGATAGTCAAAGTTTATTTAAATACATTAAAAACAAACTGGAGGCAAAAGTAGACATTGGGCCGTTCCAAAATGACGCTGGTAACCTAGTGATGGGAGACAAGGAAATAGCTGAGGAACTAAATAAGTACTTTGCGTCAATCTTCACAGTAGAAGACATGAGTAATATCCCAACAATTCAGGAGAGTCAGGGGGCAGAGTTGAATATGGTAGCCATCACAAAGGAGAAAGTGCTAGAGAAACTAAGAGGTCTAAAAATTGATAAATCTCCCGGCCCAGATGGGCTACATCCTAGAGTTCTAAAGGAGATAGCTGAAGAAATAGTGGAGGCGTTAGTTATGATCTTTCAAAAGTCACTGGAACAGGGAAAGTCCCAGAGGATTGGAAAATTGCTGTTGTAACCCCCCTGTTCAAGAAGGGAACAAGGAAAAAGATGGAAAATTATAGGCCAATTAGCCTAACCTTGGTTGTTGGCAAGATTCTAGAATCCATTGTTAAGGATGAGATTTCTAAATTCTTGGAAGTGCAGGGTCGGATTAGGACAAGTCAGCATGGATTTAGTAAGGGGAGGTCGTGCCTGACAAACCTGTTAGAGTTCTTTGAATATATAATAGATAGGTTAGACCAAGGAGAGCCAATGGATGTTATCGATCTTGACTGAGTAAATGTTATCTATCTTGACAAAGAAAATTTTAAAAAAATATATATATATATTTAAATTAATTAACTAGTTGAATATGGCTGGACAGGTGATGTGCTGTTGCTGTATGATGATGGAACTGGTGGATCCCATTGAGACCGTCAGTGACCACATCTGCAGCAAGTGTTGGCTGCTCGAGGAACTTCGGCTCAGAATTGATGAGCTGGAGACCGAGCTGCACACACTGCAGCACATCAGGGAGGGGGAAAATTACCTGGACGCTTTGTTTCAGGAGGCAGTCACACCCGGTAGAATAAGTTCTGTTAATTCGGACAGTGGTCAGGGACAGAGTGGTGTGACTGCAAGGGAGGCAGGTAGGGGGATCCTGAGTTTAGGAGTTGAGGAGCCTCAGCCCTTGACCTTGTCCAACAGGTATGAGGTACTTGCTCCCTGTGTGGATGAGGAAGAGGGCTGTAGGGAGGATGCGTTGACCGACCACTGCACCATGGTACAGGAAGCCATTCAAGAGGGGGGAGCAAAAAGACAAGTGGTAGTTGTAGGGGATTCTATAATTAGGAGGATTGATGGCATCCTTTGTAAGCCAGATCGAGAGTCCCGCATGGTATGTTGCCTTCCCGGGGCCAGGGTGAGGGACATATCTGATCGGCTTGAAAGGATTTTGGAGAGGGAGGGGGAGGATCCAGTTGTTGTGGTCCACGTTGGGACTAACAACATAGGTAAGACTAGGAAAGAGGACCTGTTTGGGGATTATCAAACACTAGGGACTAAATTAAAGAGCAGGTCCTCCAGAGTTATAATCTCTGGATTACTACCCGAGCCACGTGCCAATTGGCGTAGGGTTCAGAAAATTAGAGAGGTTAACACGTGGCTAAAGGAGTGGTGCGGGAAAGAGGGATTCCATTTCATGGGGCATTGGCATCAGTACTGGGGCAGGAGGGACCTGTACCGTTGGGACGGTCTTCACCTGAACCATTCTGGGACCTGTGTTCTAGCGAATAGGATAAATAGGTTGGTCACAAGGACTTTAAACTAGCAAGTTGGGGGGAAGGGAAGTGTAAAGCTATGGACAGTATAATGGTTAATGGAGATCAAGGCAGCAGGTTACGTGACAGGTTATTATGTAGAGATATGAGTTCAAAGACAAGGAAAATTAGGAGAAAGGGTAAGAGGAAAAATAAATTGCGAAAAGTTACTGATCAAGGTGTTAGGATTCATAACAAAGACATAAAAAACAGCACAAAGTACTTTACCTGAATGCTCGTAGTATACGAAATAAGATAACTGAGTTGATGGCGCAAATCATCGTGAATGACTATGATTTAGTGGCCATTACTGAAACATGGTTAAAAGATGGTCACGATTGGGAGTTAAATATCCAAGGGTATCAGACTATACGAAAGGATAGAATGGACGGTAAGGGCGGTGGTGTAGCTTTGTTGTTTAAGGGTGGCATCCGGGCAATAGTAAGGGATGATATTGGTGCTATGGAGGACAAGGTTGAATCAATTTGGGTGGAAATCAGGAATAGTAAGGCGAAAAGGTCACTGATAGGAGTAGTCTATAGGCCACCAAATAGTAACAGGATGGTAGGGCAGGCAATAAGCAAAGAAATAACGGATGCATGTAGAAATGGTACAGCGGTTACCATGAGAGATTTTAATCTGCATATCGATTGGTTTAACCAGGTTGGTAAAGGAAGCCTTGAGGAGGAGTTTATAGAATGTGCCCGGGATAATTTCCTGGAACAGTATGTAATGGAACCTACAAGGGAACAAGCGGTCCTAGATCTGGTCCTGTGTAACGAGGCAGGATTGATTAATGATCTCATAGTTCGGGATCCTCTTGGAAGGAGCGACCACAATATGGTGGAATTTAAAATCAGTTGGAGGATGACAAGGTAAAATCAAACACTCGTGTTTTGTGCTTAAACAAAGGCGATTACAATGGGATGAGAGAAGAACTAGCTAAGGTAGACTGGGAGCAAAGACTTCATGGTGAAGCAGTTGAGGAACAGTGGAGAACCTTCCGAGCGATCTTTCACAGTGTTCAGAAAAGGTTCATACCGACAAAAAAGAAAGACGGTAGAAAGGGAAAAAATCGACCGTGGATTTCTAAGGAGGTGAGGGAGAGTGGCAAATTGAAGGAAAAAACATACAAAGTGGCAAAATTAGTGGGAGACTAGAGAACTGGGAAGTCTTTAGGGGCAACAGAAAGCTACTAAAAAAGCCATAAAGAAGAGTAAGGTAGACTATGAAAGTAAACTGGCTCAGAACATAAAAGCAGATAGTAAAAGCTTCTACAAATATATAAGACAAAAAAGAGTGGCTAAGGTCCTTTGTAAGATGAGAAGGGAGATTTAATAATAGGAGATGGGGAAATGGCTGAGGAGCTGAACAGGTTTTTTGGGTCAATCTTCACAGTGGAGGACACAAATAATATGCCAGTGACTGATGGAAATAAGGATATGATAGGTGAGGACCTTGAGATGATTGTAATTACTAAGGAGGCAGTATTGGGCAAGCTAATGGGGCTAAATGTAGACAAGTCTCCTGGCCCTGATGGGATGCATCCCAGAGTGTTAAAAGTGATGGCTAGGGAAATTGTAAACACACTAGTGATAATTTATCAAAATTCACTAGACTCTGGAGTGGTCCCAGAGGATTGGAAAGTAGCAAACGTGACACCACTGTTTAAAAAAGGAGGTCGGCAGAAAGCGGGTAATTATAGGCTGGTAAGCTTAACTTCGGTTGTAGGGAAAATGATGGAATCTATCATTAAGGAGGAAATAGCGGGGCACCTGGAGGGAAATTGTCCCATTGGGCAGACGCAGCATGGGTTCACAAAGGGTAGGTCGTGTCTGACTAATTTGGTAGAATTTTTTGAGGACGTTACCAGTGCAGTAGATAACGGGAAGCCAATGGATGTGGTATATCTGGATTTCCATAAAGCTTTTGACAAGATGCCACACAAAAGGTTGCTGCATAAACTAAAGATGCATGGCATTGAGGGTAAAGTGGTAGCATGGGTAGAGGATTGGTTAACTAACAGAAAGCAGAGAGTGGGGATAAATGGGTGTTTCTCTGGTTGGCAACCTGTAACTAGTGGGGTCCCTAAAGGATCAGTGTTGGGCCCGCAGTTGTTCACAATTTACATAGACGATTTGGAGTTGGGGACCAAGTGCAATGTGTCAAAGTTTGCACTAAGATGAGTGGTAAAGCAAAAAGTGCAGAGGATACCGGAAGTCTGCAGAAGGATTTGGATAGGTTAGGTGAATGGGCTAGGGTCTGACAGATGGAATTCAATGTTGCCAAGTGCGAGGCTATCCATTTTGGGCGGAATAACAGCAGAATGGATTATTATTTAAACGGTAAGATGTTAAAACATGCTGCTGTGCAGAGGGACCTGGGTGTGCTGGTGCACGAGTCGCAAAAAGTTGGTGTGCAGGTGCAACAGGTGATTAAGAAGGCTAATCGAGTTTTGTCTTTCATTGCTAGAAGGATGGAGTTCAAGACTAGTGAGGTTATGCTGCAATTGTATAGGGTGTTGGTGAGGCCGCATCTGGAGTATTGTGTTTAGTTTTGGTTTCCTTACCTGAGAAAGGACATATTGGCACTGGAGGGAGTGCAGAGGAGATTCACTACGTTAATCCCAGAGCTGAAGGGGTTGGATTACGAGGAAAGGTTGAGTAGACTTGGACTGTACTCGTTGGAATTTAGAAGGATGAGGGGGGATCTTATAGAAACATATAAGATTATGAAGGGACTAGATAGGATAGATGCGGGCAGGTTGTTTCCACTGGCGGGTGAAAGCAGATCTAGGGGGCATAGCCTCAAAATAAGGGGAAGTAGATTTAGGACTGAGTTTACGAGGAACTTCTTCACCCAAAGGGTTGTGAATCTATGGAATTCCTTGCCCAGTGAAGCAGTAGAGGCTCCTTCATTAAATGTTTTTAAGATAAAGATAGATAGTTTTTTGAAGAATAAAGGGATTAAGGGTTACGGTGTTCAGGCCGGAAAGTGGAGCTGAGTCCACAAAAGATCAGCCATGATCTCATTGAATGGTGGAGCAGGCTCGAGGGGCCAAATGGCCTACTCCTGCTCCTAGTTCTTATGTTCTTCCTGGAAGCCAACGAAAAGTAGAGCGCTTCGGACACCAGAAAGATCGCCATCCTCCTCTCCACGGCAGGTCAACATGCCATCCATGTCTACAACTCCCTGGTGTTCGCGGAAGGTGAGGACAAGACCAAGTACAAGACGGTCCTTCTCAAACTTGACCAACATTTCAACGTCGAGGTCAACGAGAGTTTCGAGAGGTATCTCTTCCAACAACGCCTGCAGGGTAAGGATGAGCCCTTTCAATCCTTCCTTAAGCATCTCCGTATCCTCGCGCAGTCCTGCGGTTATGACACCACCTCCGATTCCATGATTCGGGACCAGATCGTTTTTGGGGTCACCTCGGGCACCCTACACCAGCAGCTCTTAAAAATAAAAGGCCTAACCCTAGCCTCCGCAATCGAAGCCTGTGTCCTGCATGAAAACGCGACTAGCCGCTACTCCCAATTTCAGGCGGCCGAATCGGCGCGGCAGGGTTCCTCCACGGCCGGATCGGCGAGGCAGGCGTCCTATGAGGCCGAACGTGTCCAGGCGATCGAGTTCCTCCCGGCCAGCGGCCCGGACGAGGGCGGCCATTTTGCGCGTTTTCCGAGGCCTCCCGCGTTTGTGCGCGCCAAAAACGACGTTGACACAGAGGGACGTGATGCGCAGGCGCGCTTGACGCAAGACCGAACTGCGCATGCGCGGTGGCGCAATGAACGGCATGATGTCACGACGTGCGGCAACTGCGGAGCCGCACATTTAAAGCAGCAATGGCCCGCAAGAAACCGACAATGCTTCCGCTGTGGCAAGATGGGCCACTGCGCTGCCTGCTGTCGAGCAGCTCAACCTGCCAATGTTCCCCAATTTCAACAGCCTCGCAGGGACGTGCGGACCAATCAGCCTCCTTACTACGAGTCGTGCCCAGACGATATCCAGACCAGTGACACAGGCGACCGGGACGCCTTCCGTGTTGCGGTCATTGATGGGAACCAGATGTCTCCAGCCAGGACCCACCAGCCGTTGCAAGTGAACACTGTCAATCCGGGTGATGAATGGCGTGCCACCCTAACGGTCAACCGATCACCGATAACATTCCGTATGGACATGGATGCCTCCGCCAACCTCATAGCATGGTCAGCCTTCTACGGCATGAAGGTCAGGCCACCAATTCGGCCATCCCGTTGCAAGATGGTCGACTACAATGGGAACGTTATCCCGGCTATGGGATCCTGCCAGCTCCAGGTGACACACAACACACACACGGCCACACTCTCATTCGAGATAGTCGGGTCATCAAAGGACTCCCTGCTAGGCGCACAGGCATGCAAGGTTCTCCACCTCGTGCAACGGGTCCACGCTCTGTCTCCAGAAGGCACATCTGACTTCCCGGATGCAGAATTCAGGGCACAGCTCCAATCGCTCCTCGCCCACAACCAGGAGGCATTCGAGGGCATGGGAACACTGCCCTACACCTACAGAATTCGGCTCAAACTGGACGCCACCCCAGTCATTCACGCACCTCGCAGGGTCCCAGCGCCACTCAAAGACTGCCTCAAGCAGCAGCTGCATGATCTCCAGGACCAAGGGTTCTATCCCCGGTCAAGGAGCCCACGCCATGGGTCAGCTCCATGGTGTGTGTTAAGAAGCCCTCCGGCGAGCTCCGGATCTGCAGTGATCCAAAAGACCTCAACAACAACATAATGAGGGAACACTGGAACACTACCTCATACCCAAACGGGAAGAGATCACGAGCGAAATGGCCAGGGCTAAAATCTTCACAAAACTGGATGCCTCGAAGGGTTTTTGGCAGATCCACCTGGATCCGTCCAGGCGAAAGCTGTGCACCTTCAACGCCCCTTTCGGTAGATTCTGCTATAACAGAATGCCATTTGGCATCATCTTGGCATCCGAGGTCTTTCACAGGATCATGGAGCAGATGAGGGCATCGAAGGGGTGCGCGTCTACGTGGACGACGTCATCATCTGGTCCACCACGCCACAGGAGCACATCAATCGTCTCCAGCGCGTCTTTGCGCGCATACAGGAAAACGGCCTGCGCCTCAACCGAGCCAAGTGTTCTTTCGGCCAAACCGAGCTGAAGTTCCTGGGGGACCACATTTCCCAGTCAGGGGTCCGTCCGGATGCAGACAAGGTCAGCGCCATTACAGCCATGCCGCAGCCGGCAGACAAGAAAGCAGTGCTACGCTTTCTAGGTATGGTCAACTTCCTGGGGAAGTTCATTCCCAACCTTGCATCCCACACGACGGCTCTGCGCCACCTCGTCAAGAAGTCCACGGAGTTCCAGTGGCTGCCTACACACCAGAAGGAATGGGAGGAGCTCAAAATTAAGCTCACCACAGCCCCGGTATTGGCGTTTTTCGACACATCTCGTGACACTAAAATTTCGACTGATGCCAGCCAGTCTGGCATTGGGGCGGTACTCCTACAGCGGGATGACACTGCGTCATGGGCCCCGGTCGCCTATGCCTCGCGGGCCATGACCCCCACAGAACAGCGCTACGCGCAGATCGAAAAGGAGTGCCTGGGTTTGCTGACCGGAATAGACAAGTTCCATTACTACGTGTATGGTCTCCCCCAGTTTACCGTTAAGACTGACCATCGCCCCCTGGTCAGCTTCATAAATAAGGACCTGAACGAGATGACCCCTCGCCTCCAGCGCATCCTACTTAAACTCAGGAGGTATGACTTCCAACTGGTCTACACCCCGGGAAAGGACCTTATCATTGCGGATGCCCTATCCAGAGCAGTGAGCATACCGCCCGATTCGGAGGGGTTCGTCTGTCAGGTCGAAGCGCAGATGGCCTTCACATCAGCAAATCTGCCAGCTGACGACTCCAGTCTGGCCCGTATTCATCGGGAAACTGCGACTGACTCCCTTCTACAACGGGTGATGCGCCACATGACGGGTGGGTGGCTCAAAGGACAGTGCCCGCAGTTCTACAATGTCCGAGACGACTTGGCCGTCATTGATGGTGTCCTTCTAAAGCTGGACCGGATTGTGATTCCGCACAGCATGCACAAGCTGGTCCTCGACCAACTACACGAAGGCCATCTGGGGGTCGAAAAGTGCAGACGGAGGGCCCGAGAGGCGGTATACTGGCCGGGCATCAGTGGTGACATTGCCGATATGTTGCTCAACTGCCCCACGTGCCAAAGGTTTCAACCGGCGCAGCCTCCTGAGACGCTTCAGCCCCATGAGCTGGTGACGTCCCCCTGGGCGAAGGTGGGTGTGGAACTTTTTCACGCGCTTGGCAGGGACTATGTAATCATCATTGATTGCTTTTCCAATTATCCAGAGGTCATATGCCTGCACGATTTAACATCGTCCACTATCATAAGGGCCTGCAAAGACACCTTCGCTCGCCACGGCATTCCGATTACTGTCATGTCGAACAATGGGCCCTGTTTTGCCAGCCAGGAATGGTCGTCCTTTGCTGCTTTGTATGGCGTCACACACATGACGTCCAGCCCTCTGCATCCCCAATCCAATGGAAAGGCAGAGAAGGGCGTTCACATCGTCAAGCGGCTCCTATGCAAGGCTGCTGCTGCCGGATCAGATTTCTGCCTAGCCCTGCTGGCCTATCACTCGATCCCACTAGCCACTGGCCTCTCACCAGCCCAGCTGTTGATGGGTCGCTCCCTCAGGACCACTGTGCCATCCATTATGGTACCCACAACCAACCATGCTCCGGTACTACACAGAATTCAACAGCAGCGCGTTCGCCAGAAGATGGCATATGACACACGGGCAACTGATCTTCCTGCCCTGGCCCCTGGGGACGACGTCCGCATCCACCTACCAGAAGGTGGCTGGTCAGCACCGGCCGAAGTTCTCCAAAGCGTGGCTCCCCGCTCGTTCCTGGTTCGCATGCCTGATGGCTCCATTCGTAGGTGCAATCGCCGGGGTCTTCGCCTACTTCCACGCTCGCTACGGGAACTTACACCGACACCGCGCCGTCCTGTTGTTCCTGATATCGACTTTGTGGAGCTTCCTGCCACCATGCCCCTTCCGTCATCGCCCGTGGTCAGGCCCATTCCTCAGCCGGTGGATCCAGACCCACCCTTGAGGCGGTCAACCCGAATTCGTCGCCCACCTACTAGACTGGACTTATGAGCCTGTTTGTACATTGGACTCATAATAGCACTGTGTTAATATGTTTCAGTTCTTCCTTGGCGTTACAGGAGTTCGTTTTTGTCGTTCAACATTTCCCCGTTCTTTGTTTATGGTACAACCTCGTTGTTATGTCGCCCCTTGTATATAGTTTCGCCCCATGTACATGCTATAGATATTGCACACACACACATTCAGCTGCACTCAGTACACATCTCTATTTATAACCACATAGGCACATGTTCTTGTACAAAAGGGGGGATGTCATGATATTCAGGTAAACATCATAGCACATATTTGCTCTATCTCCTTTTTATGTTCCAGCCAAAGGAGATTACTACTTTGGCACTCAAAGTTGGGAGCCTGTGGTGGGCCCAGGTCTCGTGCAGTTACATCTAATACCTTCCCCAAATGCAGCGCCACTCCCTGCATCCTTCGACTACAATCAACTTCTCAAAACACCCAGATTCCACAAGCCCAAACAGAACTGGTAGAAAATAATCAGCAACTAATCTGTGAGTTGTTGCTGGTCCCTTTAAATAGCACTGGTGAGTTCCTTCCTGATTCTAAACGGGCAGTGAACTGTGTACATTTAAAAGAGGAAGTTAATTTGAGTGATGGGTTTCAAGATGGCTGCTCTGGCATCAAATTGGCATTGGACGCTGACCAACATCATGATCTCTGTGTGCCCTCTGCATACTTTCGGTGCATGTTTGTAATCCCCACGTTAATACCATTACCGAAACCGTGTTCAGCATAAACCGTAAGGGAAGTGAACGAGGGTGGCCTGGATGTCACCTGGGAACCCGTAGTGCCGAAACTAGAGAATTAAATTTTATGACTAATGCATTTCACGAGTCAAACAGGGTGGGCTAATTTATCTCCTAGTTTCTTTGACAAAGAAACTATTGAATTCACAAGAGTGGGAGACTCGATCTTTCTTCCCTCCCTCCTCCACCCCTCCCCGGCACCTCCACCAAGTTGGCCAGGCTGAATTTAAACTCAAGTACAGAAAAGGTGCAGTGACTGTATTCAAATTCCAGTGTGCTCCCAGTATCCCACAGCGATCATTTATTAAAAATGATGAGGTTGATGGTAAGACTTGACAACCTTCCATTTTTACCCACAGACATAATTTTCTCCCACACTGACAGCACTGAATAAATATCAAATTAACTAATGTCACTCCATCTCTGCATTCCACCCTGCTGACAGCTTTATTCACTTTATATTACTTAGCGTTATAACTGTAAAATTATGTTTTACACATGTGCTGTACTATACAGTGAAAAAAATGTTGTTCTACAAATTCAAAAGAAATTCAGTCCTAATGCGATTAGGGAAAAGGTCTGTCATCACTTGGTCTATTTTTAAAGGACTGAAGATAACGTTAATATATTATTTTGGATGTATTTCCACCTGATAACTTTTCTATATTTGAATTGTTTTGGGAAGCCAGAAGCAGAGCAGGACAAAAGAGCAAAGATAGTATTTGATCTTAGTAAACATCCAGAGAAAAGTCTTTGTAATAAAATATTACTAATGGTCACCTAAACCACAGGATATTTTGCTTTAATCTTTTTTTTCCTCAGGTTAGAGGGTTATTAACCTGTATCCTGGGGCGAAAGAGATGCACATCAATTACATCAATCGAATGGACAAATGAACTTTGTATTAAAAATTTAACAGCTTTCCCACACGGCATAGATGTGGTGGGACTTCTATCACTTCTTTGTCTGGAGAGGAAAAGAGGTCAAAAGTTTCTTCTGACGTACGAGGTACACAAAAAATTGAACTGTGAAAGACACAAATATAATAGGTGAAAAGTCACTGAATCTGAAGTAATTCCACTGCCCGAAATTGTGAAAGACTCCAAGAACTTCACCGTGTCAGAAGGGAAATTATGTGCAGCAATATTTTGCTCCCACTGCTTTTGTTGAATTTTATCCTTACGTCAATTCAAGCAGAAGAGCTATTTACAATTCTTTTTCAAAATGATTACTCCACAGGCTTATTTGCACATCCACTCGTGACTTATCAGAGTCGGTAAGATTAATTAATTTCAAACGCTTAATCCATGTTTACAATTTTGAAAAGGGAGTTTAATTACTGACAATATTTTTACAGATAAACATGAAGTTAACAATGAAACCGTACACCTGGCTTTTGATAAACAGGTTTACTGCTTAAGAAATCCAAATGTGAGTCTCTGAAGATAAACACAGAACAGATTGCTGCAAATTTATAACAAGTCTGTAATGCACATGGAAAATGTCATACAGTATGTTGGAAATCCCTAATTACTTTTAACATCGCAAAACATTAAGTTGTTTGGTTTTGAAATGTTTCAGTGATATTTTTGTTTACAGCAAAGAAGCACAATCTACACGAATGTGGACAGAATCCCGTATTGTCAATTGTCATAAAAGCCCATCTGGTTCATTAATGTCCTTAAGGGAAGGAAATCTGTAATCCTCACCTCGCCTGGCCTCTATGTGACTCCAGATCCACAGCAATGTGGTTGACTCTTAAATGCCCTCAGGGATGAGCAATAATTGCTGACCGAACCAACGATGTCCACATCTCATAAACGAATAAAGAAAAAAAAATGATACTACAGGGATTCCATTCCAATTCTCTAACTGCACCTGGTAATGCTCTAAGGCAGACTTTTGTCTGTTTTCCTGAGCTAATAATTCCCATAATAGGTCGCTAGTCTGTCACCAGAGGCTTTTTTGCTTCAGGGGTGCCACTCCACATCAAGCATGGCTAACCAGGAATCTCTCCCACTCGTACCGCCAGCCATTGGTGTGTTGGAAGGATTTGCAGGTTGACACACTCAACCTGTCTGACCACATTATGAATGCACCTTCCTTAGACGGCACGGTAGCACAGTGGTTAGCACTGTTGCTTCACAGCTCCAGGGTCCCAGGTTCGATTCCCAGCTTGGGTCACTGCATGTGCGGAGTCTGCATGTTCTCCCTGTGTCTGCGTGGGTTTCCTCCAGGTGCTTCGGTTTCCTCCCACAAGTCCCAAAAGACATGCTGTTAGGTGAATTGGACATTCTGAATTCTCCCTCTGTGCACCTGAACAGGCGGCGGAATGTGACGACTAGTGGCTTTTCGCAGTAACTTCACAGTAACTTCATTGCAGGGTTAATGTCAGCCCGCTTGTAACAATAAAGATTATTATTATTATTGTCCATCAAGTCCTGGGGTGGGACTCTAACCCAGAGCTTCTGGTTCTGAGGCAGGGACGCGACCCACTGTGCCACAAGCCCTATACCATAGGAATGAGGCATTTCAATTATGTTTTTACCCCTTGGCAGATAGAAGGTTAAAGGGAGAGTGAATGGAGGTGTTCAAAATTATCAAGATGTTGATATAATAAATAAAAAGTAACCATTTAGTCTGGCAAGTTGGTGGCCGGAGCTCAGAGATTTTTTCAAAATTGACAATAAGAAGAGGGTGGCAGCATGGTGGCGTAGTAGGTTAGCACTGCTGCATCACGGCGCCGAGGTCAAAGGTTCGATCCCGGCTCTGGGTCACTGTCCATGTGGAGTTTGCACATTCTCCCTGCGTTCGCGTGGGTTTCGCCCCCACTACCCAAAAATATGCAGGATTGGTCAGGCTAAATTTTTAAAAAATTAATGGGGTACTCTAAATTTAAAACAAAAGAACCAGCAGGGGAAATGAGAAGACTTTTTCACACACCATCCAGTGGAAATGAAGAAGGTCTCACAAGGTGGTGGTAGAAACCCCACTGATGTTACCTGTGAGAACCTGTCAAAAACACTGAAGGATAACGTGAAACATTGGTTCATTGTGGTGGATTTTTATTTTGAATAACATGAGGAACAACATACAACCCAGTGAGGAACCCGACCATTGTTGTGAAAACAATTAGTAAAGAATATTTATTAAAATAAAAGAAGACAAAAAAAGACTAATATAATCTCTGACACTTAAATACGTTACCTCTTGTTCGCAAAAAATACCCACAATCCCTAAAGTCACTTGAGACACATCTTTTCATAGAATTTACAGTGCAGAAGGAGGCCACTCGGCCCATCGAGTCTGCACCAGGTCTTGGAAAGAGCACCCTATCCAAGGTCAAAACCTCCACCCTATCCCCATAACCCAGTAACTCCACCCAACACTAAGGGCAATTTTGGACACTAAGGGCAATTTATGATAGCCAATCCACCTAACCTGCACATCTTTGGACTGTAGGAGGAAACCGGAGAACCCGGAGGAAACCCACGCACACACGGGGAGGATGTGCAGACTCCGCACAGACAGTGACCCAAGCCGGAATCGAACCTGGGACCCTGGAGCTGTGAAGCAATTGTGCTATCCACAATGCTACCGTGCTGCCCACATCTTTTCCCAAGCAACATCCAATTTTTAGTAACTCTTCAGGTCAAATCAAGCTAATATTTGCCACACAATACCGCTTAGGTGACCAAGTCTGGACAAAACGTCTCTTGGTTCAGTGAAGGCGCGAAACTGCGTCTTTTGGAGGAAAATATCTGCAATCTGCCAATGGCTTTAAATATTAGAGGGAACAGACCTCTATGGCTCGGATTACAGATGGAACTGGCCTGGCTGACTGTTGGATGGAGAACTAGCCTCCTTCTCCAATGATGGTGCTAGCAGTTCTACTGTTCAGTCTCTTTGATATTTCCCTCTGTGGATCCTGCTGTCCACATCTTTCAAGTACCTTTCCTTGAGGAGTTACCATTTGTATAGCCCACTGATCTCTGGTAAACAATATTCTTGATATGGCCGTTCGCACCTCAATGACTCGAGACTCCTGCGACTATTGTTACTGGACAAATTGTATCTTATTATTCCTCCAGGTGCCTGCTAGTGTTGTTACTCTTCTGTTATTTTATTTTCATCTCAAATTCACTGTTAACCTCATCCACAAGAAGTAGTTGCGATGAATAGGATAGATAAATTTAAGAGGAGACCAGATATGTATGTGAGGGAGAAGGAAATGCATGGTTATCCTGATAGAATTAGAAGAGAAAGGGTGGGAAGGATTTGAGTAGAACGTAAACATCAACATGGACTGATTGGTCCTGAAGAGCCTGTGCTGTGCCATTTATGTTAAACTTGGGAAAAGTGAGTTTTTTAATAAGCATATGAAACTGTATTATTGCCAAACTATTTAAAGGACCAGAAATACATTTTGTGGATCCTTCCTGAGAGTCATCAAATATATGGGGTGGAATTCATGAAATGGCCAAGCTATATGCAACCTAAAAAAAAAAAACACTTTGGCCATTTCTTCAAAGGTCTGCCTGATCGTCTGCTATAATTTCAGATGAAGATTAGCATAAACGGGGTTTCCGTCAAAGTTACAACAGCCAATGAGAGAAACACCAAGAAAACTCACAGGAAAAAAACTCATTAGTTATTCCATCATTTATAAAAATATATTCCAATTTAGAGAAATTGATCAACTAAAAGAACAAATTAAGTTCCATAGGATAGAAACTGCATTTATTTAAGTCACAAATAAAGACAAATGTTTCTGATCAGTTTGCACTATTTCTCTTGAAGTTAATAATGGGAAATGACTTCCTGAAAAGTGTGAACTATTTCTTTGCAATGTTGTGTTCACAGGATATGTGCAGATTAATCCACCTACCATTGACTGATAAACAGCAAGATACGTGAAATGCTTTGCTGTTTCCTACTTAACATAGCCTATCTAGCAGGGAAGCAGCGTTTCATCTATTTGTACCTTTTGATGACTATTTGATGATTAAACATGATGGTTCTGCGCAATACCGCCAAATGTTAATGTTTATCACTTTGTGCTAAAACGGAAAATTAAAAATGGCCAAGCATAGATTTAGGTATGTGGTACCTGCCTTGAGGAATAGGTAGAAAATAAAGACAGGTCACCATAGTCATGAAGGCAACATTAAAGAGATTAAAATATATATCAAAAATCATTCACTGAGTAACGAGGCAATATTTCCATTATTTGCATATGTAATATATATAATATATAAATGCACACATATCACAGAATTACTAAATACAGTGCAGGAGAAATGTATTTGGTCCAGCATGTCTGCACTGTATCTCCAATTGATAAATTCACCTCGGCCCAATCCCCTGCTTTTTACATATGACACATAATGTAGCATAGTTAATCCTCTTTTTAGGATTAAGCTATTATTACCCTTTTCAGTGGTAATTAGGAATTAGTAAAAAAATTCTGGTCTTGCCAGCAATGCTCACCCTATGAAGGAATTAGAAAAAAATTGAGATTTTATATTTTATTCCGCAATCAACTTAACCACTGTTTTATGATTAAGATGTTCTGCTGGAATCTTTATACAAAATAGGTGGTCATGCAAGTCAGCTGAAAACAAGACATTTACCAATGGAAATTTGACATTTTCCACAGCATTGCTGTAAAACATGAGATCAAATGATAAATTCACCTATTCCATACTTTCAATATGGAGCTGAGTTTGAAGGATGCCCAGAACACAGATGGGGTTACACTATGGCACTGATTTTCCAACTTGAGTCATACTTCCACTGGAAGCTGTGGCCTCAGTGGCTTTGACTGGGAGATTTCCCTAAGTGTTCTCACAATCTGCTGCTGTAGGTTTGGCAGATGACTATCCGAAACCCAACCTACAGATCTGTAAATAGCATTTCTGCGATTTCCTCCCACAGTCAAAAGATGTGTAGATTAGGTGGATTGGCCATAATCAATGACGGGGTTATGGGGATAAGGTGGGCCTAGGTGGAGTACTCTTTCAGAGGGTCGGTGCGGTCTCGATGGGCCAAATGGCCTCCTTGTGCACTGCAGGGATATATGGATTTCTACTGGGATAACCATGGCCGATTAGGAGTTTATAATAATAATAATATAATAATCTTCATTGTCACAAGTAGGCTTACATTAACACGGCAATGAAATTACTGTGAAAATCCCCTAGTCACCACATTCCGGTGCCTGTTCGGGTACACAGAGGGAGAATTCAGAATGAACAATTCACCTAACAGCACGTCTTTAAGGACTTGTGGGAGAAAACCGGAGCACCCGGAGGAAACCCACGCAGACCCTGGGAGAACGTGCCGACTCCGAAGAGACAGTGACCTAAGTTGGCAATTGAACCTGGGACCCTGGCGCTGTGAAGCCATAGTGCTAACCACTATGCTACCGTGCTGCCCACTAATGGCAATGGTTATTTAAAAAGGTTGAAATAAACAAATTGAAATCTTTACATGCATAATCTTCAAATTATTAAAATTCAATTTTCACGGCAAAGCAATAAACAGCAAATATAATGAATTTGATTTTCTCCATCATTTTACTTGTGTTTATTCATTCTTGGGGTGTGGATATGGCTGGCAAGGTCAGCACTTATTGTCCAATTCTGATTGTCCTCGAAGAAGTTGGTGGTGAACCTTTTTGAACCACTGCAGACTATATGGTGAAGCTGCCCCCACAACACCCACTGGGGTTTGGCTGACTTTATAGTGGAATTGTAGATGATGATCTCTTCTGCCGGATTTTCGGCTGTCGGGATTCTGTTTCGCCAGCAACCCGGGGGTTTCCAAAACGGCATGGAGCTGCCCACCATCGAAACCCCATTGGCTGGCTGGCGAGACGGAGAATCCCAGGGGCTCACCGTACCAGAAATCTGGTGCGGCGGGACGGAGAATCCCACCCAATGAGTTTGGGACATGCTGCCAAAGAAACCTTGCATGTTGTTGCAGTGCATCTTGCAGAGTGTACAGACTATAGCCATAGTACACCGTCAACGGAGCAGGTGAATGTTTAGCCTAATGGTTGAAGTTCTGATTATTTCCCGTATTTCCCTCTGTAAATCAAATTGCAGTCAACATCTATACTGACTTGCTGATTTAAAGTATAAACTCTCCTCAGAGCAGGCCAACGGGTCTGAGATTCTTGAGAAGTTCCAAATTATATTCTCAACAATGCAGTTACTTAACTGACAAGAATTGCTTTGTTCTATATAAATGTACCTTGTTCAAAACAGTTTTATAAGATGTACTTTCGTACAACTTGACATCACCATTATGAAGACAATAACAAAGGAACACCTAGAACTTTCCAGAATAACTGTTCTCTGCATAAAACTCCTAATCATGTTAAATTTACTGATGTACAACACAATTCCTGCCATATAGTCCTTAAAGGTTTGATGTTTCTTTTGTATTTTACAAACCTTTTATCTTTAAGTGAAGCTTAGTGCAAGGAAAGGCAAAAGGCACTGTGTTATTATAACCATCAAGCCATCTTTTGTAAATAATTCAAATGTAGCATTAGTATAATTACAACATAGTTCTGACACAGTAAAATTATAACACATTTCATTCCATAAATTATTAACTCATGTAACTGAAGAATGAGTCAGATAACACAGTAAGGACTGATTAGCATCTGAAAAGGCCATTTATTTTAAACTATGAAACAATCATTGTCACCTCTATGTAATGAATTGTGATGTGGTTTTCTATGGTACAGGGGGTAGCTCTTCCAGATAATTGTAGGGCTTGTGTGCCTTTTCAAAAAGGAACAATAATACAATTATAATGTAGGATGAATTCATTTTTTGCTCTTTACTAAAAAGCGCTTCTGCAAATGATGCACTCAATTTTGATAAAACCAAATTTGACTTTAAAATCTAAACAAAATCAAGAAATGACTAGATGGATTGAAAATAAATGAATTCTAATTAAAAGGTTATTGAATGATGCGTTAGTCTATATTTTAATTGTTATTATAGGAATCCATATTGATTTACATCAGAATTACAGAAAAAAAAAAACAATGGACTATCTTTTGAATGTTGGTCACTTTTGCAATTTAATACTGCTCATTAAAAAAAGCAAAAATTACAGACACATGACAGTGCATCTTTATGTTGTTCACCCCATGTCAAACTTGTCCATGCAAGTTCAGCTTCGTGCTACAGTTTGTTTAATATTTTACAACTGGAACAGGATTCAATATAAGAAACATTTCTTTTGTAAATAGAATTCTCTGACAATAACTCCATTGAAATGCCTTGGGTTATTTTATCACATTAAAGGGAATATCTGTCTTTATCTACAGCAAATGCGGCAGAGACTGCTCTGCCAGAGAGGGACTCCTGGGCTGGATTCTCCGCCCCGCCACATTTGTCCATTACGCCGGCCGGTCAATGGAGTTTCCCATTGTAGGGCAGCCCCACGCCATTGGGAAACCCCCAGGCGCCGGCAAAATGGAGAATCCCGTCGGTGGAGAATCCCGTCCTCTGAGTCACGCCAGGTGATGCTAAATGCAGATTTGACCACTAGGGTACAAATGATCATTTCCTGGTCACCTTGTGCCACAGAGTTCAACATGGAAATCTGCTTACCTTAGTCAAAACTGCATAGAACCAACTGGTGCATGCCATCCTTAAACATGCATCCGGTGCCACCAGATTCACATGCGTCACTTACTTTATCCTGAAAGAAGAAGGAGAAGGAATATTAAAATGAAAGTTGTTTTGTTGACAGATGCTGATGTATCAGTTAATACAAATTATTTAAGAAAAAGTACTTTTCTGAGTTTTTACCTAATCAAACTCTCAGTACTTATCGAGGGGACTTGAGCATTTGTACCTCTTTACAGAAAAGTCAAAACTGTATCTTGATATGGGACAGTGGTCGCCACCCTAATCTTTGTCCAATTCCCATCTTGTGCTGGATTCGTGCATTACTCTAGCCAATGACATAAAGTGCTGAATGCAATGTACAAATCACACGCGTTGCATTTATGTCATTGAATGTATTTTGAGTAAATGTTGACAGCGTGATTTGCCACGACACTGTTGTTCATGCCTGTAAGTTACTTGTAACAGATGATACCTAACCTATCCCTAACTTCACCAGAAATGGAATATTGAATATGAGACAGTGGAGTCGATTTTGAACCTTCTCTCCGGCGTGATTGGAATTTTGTATCATCCCCCCCTCCACCAATCCCCAGCCAGTGGAGTAGTATGAATTGCACCGTGGAGCCCAGGATCCTCATTTTAATACGATAGCATGTCATTAGCGAGTACTCTCTCCAGACTTTCACCCCTCATGGAATGTTTATTAGGCAGCCACGATTCCCCTAACTCTTCACTGCTCAGGGTGCAGGACACCGACGCTGCTCCAGGAGACAAAGTCACATGGCTCCTGGAGTGGCAAGGGGGAGTCTACATCAGTCACCTGGCGTCCCATTCTGGGGGGGGGGGGGGGCTATCTTGTTGGTCTCGCATTTTCAGTCGGAGATATTGGGGGTCAAGGAGCCCGTGTCAAGCCGATTGCTGCATCTGATCGTCCATGTGGAGGGCATGGTGCTTGGAAAAAAAATGAAATGAATTCCACTCTCCCCTACTTGGCCAGCAGCAAGCGACTTTCTTTGAACAATTGTCCATTCTTCTCAGCTCCCTCGATGCGGGCAAGTGCATCAACCCCGGGGGGATTTCAAATGCACCCTCTGGACAAGGGCCTGTCTTGCCACCCAGTGCTGCATGCCAGCAGTGGAGAGGTTGAGGGACCTGGCCATTTACCTCGACTTTGTGGACATCTGCGACATCTCCATCCTGACTCCAGTGTGATCACTTTCCAGGCCTGGAGTTGGAGCGTCCAGAATCAACTATCTTTACATTTCAAGGAGGTACCTGCCCCACGCTCCAACAGCTTCTGTGCAGCAGGTGCCGTGCTCGGACCACCTACCGGTGTGGGCGAGGCTTGTTCCGTCTCGCGCTCAGACACGGTCCGCATACTGGCACTTTAACATTCTGCTTCTGGTAGTCAAGCAGTTCCTGGGCTCATTCTGTCACTACTGGGTGGGCTGAAGAAGGGAAAAGGGAGGCTGTTCCTCTTTGAAGCTATGGTGGGACGTAGACAAGACTCATCGTTTTCTGTCAGGAGAATGCGAGTGGGTCGATAAATAGATGGAATTCCAGGTTCGAGGAGTTGCAGAAGGAGATGCTCGACCTGGTGTCACCTCTCAGTCAGCCCAATGAGGATCCAGCCCTATGGCTGGCACGCAGAGAGAAGAAGGGCATGCTGAGGGACCTGTAAACTGTTGGGTCCTGCAGCATGTACGTGGAGTTGTGGATTCAGTTTCTTAAGGATCTGGACCACAGATTCACCTTCTACGCACTGGAAAAAAGACATAGGGCTGGATTCTCCCAAAATGAGACTATGTCCCCACACCAGTGTAAAAACAGTGGAGTTTTACTCCAGAATTTCCTACCTTAAAGTTGAACGAATTCTCTTCCCTATAGGGTCTAGCAGGGACCCGGAGTGATTCTCGCAGCTTTAGCTGCGCATATGGGTCCCTGCACCTCCGGTGTCCAGCGGACGCACCAAGCGCCATGGTGGACTCGGACCGCGGACTAACACGGACAATGTTGGTCCCTCCCCGATCGACCATGCACCGCTGCATCGGACCGGCCTGATCGCTGCCCCGGCTGTCCATAAGGCCCCCCCACCCTCAGGTGCTCGATCCCCCGCCCCCCACCAGGACGGCCGCGGACTGGGGCCGCAGCCGCCGTGCGAGAGTCCCGACCAGCCATACCACACTAGTTCCATGCCTTCAGGAACTTGGCTGATAGGGAGCGGAGTATCGTTGGGAGGGCCTCTGGAAATGGACCCGCAGCCAAGCGGCGTAATTCGCAGATGAGCGATTATCCGGTGCCCAGAAAATCGCAGGAGTGGCGCCAGGCCCAATTCTGTCAGGAATTTTGATTATCTGCCCCCGCACCAAAGGCGATTTCGGCGTAGGGCTGCAGAGAACCCAGCCCATAGGGTCAGTCCCTATGGATGGATCCCTTGCGTGGATCCCTTGTCTCAGTCCGGAGGGCATCAGGACCCACGCCCAGAACTTTTACATTGCCCTTTTCTCTCCATTGCAATTGACGACTTCAAAACCATTTTTCCCACCTGACATCGGCCTTTGCTAGTGTGCAGAAAAATCTCGCCCAAAGTCAATGCCACGTTTGCAGCATGTCAAAATTTATTTGGGCCTCAGGTGGGGTTGTACATGTAATATATTTCCATGCCATGCATAATTATTAACCAGAAATAGTTTTCAATAAAGTCTGACCTTTAGGATAAAGTCAGTCGCGTGCAAAAATCTGGTGGCACCCAGTTCACTATTGTTTAAGAATGGTATGCACCAAGTAGCTCTCTGCAGATGTGACAAATGTAAGCAGGTTTCCATGTTGAACCCTGTGGCAGAAGGCCACTGTGCTTGGTGTTCAGGTCGAGGGAGGTGCAATGCAGCGAGGGAAGGGAGGGTGGACAGAGTGTTAAGTAATGGATTAAGAGACATTCCAATTAGTTGTCTCATTTATGTTAAGTATCCAATAATTGACACTGATATGTAAAAGGGCTTCAGGTGGCCTTTGTGTCAGGTGATGTGATGACAGAGTTTTGTGCAGAGTCTGTTAAAGTGGAATAAAGGTGTTTGTAAAAGGAGCAGTTCCTTTGACTCTTTATACAACAGCAGCTAAACGTCTAACAAATGGTAGCAGAGGATGGTTGCTGTGCAAATGTGAAGGGTTGAAAAATACAACTTTTCCAGACCAAACCAAGGAGTGAGTGAGAAGAAAAGAAAAGAAGATATATGGCTGAACCTAGGACAAAGATGGCCGATATGACTATCCCCCCTTATTTTCTAAAAGGGGTCATACGACCAATGGAGAAGTGCAGTAGTTATGTGGACTAAGGTAACTGCCTTGGGAAAGAGAAAACAAGGTACGGCATTGGCTCTTTCTCTACCTTATGACTGTAAAATCCGAAGCAAAGTGTTTTCTGAGCTGGAATTGGAAGAGTTAGACCCAGAAGAAGGTATGGAGACTCTATTATGTTATATGGATAAGATTTATAAAAAGGATGACTTGTTAAGTGCATATGAAGCATGGTTGGATTTTGATAGGTTCTGGAAATTATAGGATTTCTCCATGGAAGACTATATAATGGAATTTGGCAGACTATATTAAAGGCTGCAGAAACACAACCTGGAATTTCCACAGTCTGTGTTGGCCTTTAAATTACTTGACTGTGCTAGAGTGAGCAACATGGATAGGCTCCTGGTTTTGACAGGAGTTCAGTTTGCGGATAAGGATACCTTATTCGATCGGATGACAAAAGCTTTAAAAAAGTTTCTGGAGAAACATTTGATTCCAATGGCTCTGATGACCCAAATAGGTCAGTCTGCAATAAAGCAGAATATGGAAGATACACTACTAACAGGATGGCAAAATCGCATGGCTATAAACAGGTTCCAAGACTATAGAAGGAGATCGGGACCCAGAAATTATTAAGTCAGAAACCCATTTAGAACCTATAATAGGAGGAGGGACATGGAGAATGGAAATAGGAAGATGAACCCCAGAAATGCCCAGGGTATGATATATCGATGTTTTCGATGTGACTCTCAATACCATTATGCTTTCAACTGTCCAACACGTTATAATAGTGTTTGAAGCGACACATGACAAGGAAGAGTCAGAAGAGGAAAAAGATAGTGACCAGAAAGAAGGCATTATCCTATTAACAAGCAGTTTTACGCCGGTAATGAGGGTGTTGGTTGCAGAATCCTTCAATTGTGCTGTATTGGGCAGTGGCTGCACATCTACTGTGTGTGGAATTGACTGGTTAAAATGTTACCTGGACTTCTTGAATGCCGAAAATCGTAACAAGGTTAAGGAATTTGAAAGTTCCACAAGTTTCAAGTTTGGAGATGATAATATTCTGAAGTCGCTGAAAAGAGTGGTGATCCCTTGCAATATTGCCGGAGTGAATCATTTCATTACGGATGTTGTATCAAGTGAGATACCTTTGCTTCTGAGCAGACCGTCGATGAAGAAAGCACACATGAAACTGGATATGGAACAGGATAAGGCAACAGTTTTTGGAAAGACAATCTACACAGTCGGGACACTATTGTATTCCATTACTGACAAATAACATTTCAAATACAGCTGTTAAGGATGTGTTAATGGCAGTTGAAAATGGGACTTTAGCTGATAAAAAGCTTCTTGTATTAAGACTGCATAGGCAATTTGCGCATCCGTCTCCTCGGAGGCTGAAACATTTACTAAAGGATGCAGGGGTAAGGGATGAAGACTACACTAAACTGATAGAACAGGTTAGTGATCGTTGGAAGTTTGTAGATGATGTGTTATGTACTCTGGGATAAAACAGGCTGCAACTGCGTGCAGTTTTGACCAAAATATACTCCAGACCTTGAAGTTAGTTCAATCTGATTTACTGAACCAGTAGCACAGTTAGCACAGTTCTCTATGAGTTCGACTCTCTGCTAATCTAAATGTGGTTACTCTGTCTGACTGAACCAGACTAGCGCTTAGCCACGTGCTGGAGGTGTGATACTGTACATACACCCTGAATCAGTCGGTAGATGTTCATTAGTGGAAAGAGGCGGAGTGTGAGTGCCTCGTGACTTTTATAGTGAAATACCACCCCTGAGTGTCCTGCCTGCTCATTGGTCATGTCCTGTTCTCTGTGTTCATTAGCTGCCTGTCTGTATATCATTATCTGCATGTCTGCATATGATGACAGGAGGAAGTACAGGAGGACACCAGCACGACCGATCGTAACCCTAACTTTGGCCAGAAATTTTAACGACATTGTGGCCGTGGAACTTAAGATCTGGGATAAAGCCAATAATATATTTATTTTGTATTTTGTAGATTTAGCAACCAGATTTAGTCAATCAACGATTGTGCGAAGTAAAGAAAAGAGAGTAATTCTGGATAAAATCATGGAAAAATGGATAGGGACAGGAATGGGCCCACCGGCAAAATTCCTTACGGACAATGGGGGAGAACTTGCTAATGATGAGTTTAGGGATATGTGTGAAAACGTGAATATCACAGTTATGAATACGGCTGCGGAAAGCTCATTTAGTAATGGTGTGTGTGAAAGAAACCATGCGGTAATAGATGACATGCTCTGGGAAATTTTGGCAGATAGACCAAACTGCAAGCTGAATTCAGCTTTAGCATGGTTAGTACATGCAAAGAATTAATTGCAGATGGTTGGGGGCTATAGACCCTATCAATTAGCGTTTGGTAGAAATCCTAAAATTCCATCCATTTTAGATGACCAGCCTCCAGCTTGGGAAGGGTCTACAATTAGCTCAGTTTTTGCTGAGCATTTAATTGCATTACATAGCAGCAGAAAAACGTTTTTTGGAAGCAGAAGTCTCTGAAAGAATTCGCAGAACTTTAGGACATAATGTTTGGCCATCAAATGCCATTTTTCAGCAAGGAGACATAGTATACTATAAGAGAGACAATTTTAATGAATGGAAAGGCCCAGGGAAGATCATAGGCCTAGATGGCAAAACAATTATTTTGCAACATGGCAATCAAACTGTTAGGGTACATTCATCAAGGATAATGGGTACAGATTACAAATCTGTCGCAGGGAGTTGTGGTGTATTTATATAGTTGGTGCAATTAAGTTTCTGGACAATAGGGACTCCCCCACCCCCCCCCCCCCCCCCCCCACCCTACACCCCGTCACCAGGATGTTGAATGTGAGGGAATTTGACGTTGATAATGCCACCAAATATCAAGGGTTGCTGGTTAGACTCTCACATGTTGGAGCTGGGAGTCATTACCGGGAATATGTGGCTTGAATGTTATTTGCCATATTTTAGCCCAAGCACGAATGGTGCCCAGGCCTTACTGTATGAAGGCATGAGTGACTTCATTATCTGAAGAATTGAGAATGGAATTTAATATTGTGCAATTCACAGTGAATATCCACAATTCTGCCCTTATGTGGGAAGGAAGGTCATTGATGAAGCAGTTGAAGATGGTTTGGCCTAAAGATCCTACCTTGAGGAACTCCCGCAATAATGTCCTGTGACTGAGATGATTGACCTCTAACAAACATTTCCCTTTGTGTTAGGTATAACTCCAGCCAGTCGAGAGTCTTCCGCTGAGTTCTCAAATATTTTCAAAGGAACCATTTTCTATTTATCTTTTATACATCCTGGTAGCAACATAGTTAGAAGCAAAACACATTGCACTAATACCAACAAGGGCATCCACTCCCTCATTTAAGTTTGCAATTTCTGTATGAATGAAAAAATAATAGTTGATGAAAATATTTAATTTCACATTTCACATTGCTGTCCATAGTATGATAGAAAAAGTCGTACTTCATTCTTATTAGAGCCTACATGTTTTGATCGTAACATAGTTATTATTATAATTATCGGGCAAGGGTCATCCATAGGATAAAAAGATCCAAATAAAAAAGCATCCAATTTAATAATATCAGTCAGGCTCCAGGCTCACACTGTAGCTCATTTATGTTTGCTGGAAGCCACATATATTCATATGCAGGCAAAAGGAATATACCCAGACATTGCACATTTTTTGAATGAACAAAATTATGGCGGACAATAGTTCCCTGGCACATTCACTATGGCGATTTCACAACTAATCATATCCAACTTGTCAACCAATCAGAACTCCTTTTTGCATGCGGTGTAAATTGGTGTCCCCTTTGAAATTTAGCATTCTTAAGTCTGTCCTGATGAGTACAAAACACAAAACATCGACAACATGTCTCTTTTTTTCAGCCAGACTCAGGTTTTATATTCCCAAGTGACTATTTAAAATAAAATTATTGCCTGGAATTAATTTATACAAAATGTGATTTTTAGCATATTGAAATGTTCATGATATAAACAGATTGGAAGCTACAACCTTAAAGGGATGCAACCTTTGTCCAATAAAAACAAAATGCAAACCCATAAAGCTTATCTGCATAAACTGGAAGCACCTTCATAAAATTTAAAATGGTATTTTATCTAAAACATTTCAGATCAGATAATCCTCTTTGAAGCGCCAAGAACATGTTTACATCTGTTCTGCTCCATCTGTCCTGCATCTGGGAAAGAGGATGGGGAGCAATGGAATATCGTTCAGAATTTCGATAAGTTTTGAAGCACTCCCTCCTTCAAGTTAACAGCATGTATGCATTTCTGCCAATAAATCTTTTCCTTCAGTGTTCTTTTCTCTGAAGCTAAAGATCAAAGTTTTAAAAAAGTGATGTTCAGTTTTTCACCTCAATCTATATAATTCAAGTCCCGTGTCCAGTATGTATCTTTTGCATTACGGCTTTCAAAGTCACCACACCTGAAAATTTGGACACTGGGACAGTACAAGCCCAAAAGAAGAAGAGTCAGAAATTATTAAAACGTGAACTTATATGTTAAGTTTGGAAACAAAAACAGAATTTCCAAATTTGCGGGTGCCACCAAGTTGGAGGAGATTGTCAATACTGAGAAGGACTGCAGCAAGTTACAGATGGGCATTAATATCAAGAAATAATATCAAATTAATTTTGACACAGGTAAGTGTGGTGTGGTACATTCTGATCAGAAGGATAGGAAGGATAATAATACTTGGAAGGTAAACGTCTAGGTGGGTTAGACTAGCAAAGGGATCCTAGAGTACAAATACATCAATTACTAAATGTTGCGCCACAGATAAGCAAGGTCCAAGCACTGTTATGATCTGACAAGGGACCATTAATGGCTGAAGAAACCCAAATGCACAGTAATATCATCAACAGAACTATGTCACAAGATTCTGCATTTTCTAAAGAAACACAGTCATTATATATAAAATAATTAAACAAAATAAGCAGTCTTAACATTATAGGTTATAATTATGTATGTTATACAATCAGTTTTACTCACTACCTCCCCCCCAAACCTTTTCCTTATAAGACATCTCTAAGTAATCATAAAGTTACTGCAATAGTAACCCATTAGTATGTCACAGTCCTCTGGAAACTACTTTAATTCTACTCAATTCCAGATAATTCCAACAGTAAAAGTCAATTACCTCTTGACTGTGGACACATCAGGCCCTGGTTCTGGTTCCATTCTCAATAGTTCCAAGCTAATCGTCTGTTTGTTTTCTTTTGCCTCAAGACTCCGTGAGGACCACTGTAGATTTCTTCATTAGCTGCAAGTGAGAACAAATCTTCCAATGTCTGTTCCCACACAAAATCCAAATGGAGATTCCACATGCTGAATGATGAAGTTAACATTTCCTCTGCTTAAACTGCAAGCCCAAATAACTGTCATTTACCTTGGCTGTCTTATCTCAGTCAGCTGCACCACACAAAATCCAGGTTGCAACTAAAATAAACTGTCTTTCCTAATACCCATATCAATCAAAACAAGAGCATTTCCCTAAGCTCCATCCATCTCCATGGTGATATGGCATACTGGGATGTCCTAAAACAGATTTTTAAGTTAAGTACCCTTCATTTAAAATTACTTTGTTGACCTAAAGGACAAAATTGATTTTACCACCCTTCAGGGTGCTTTTAAACTAATTTAATTCTAACTCCCAACAAAAGCATCTGTCAAGATTGCAGATGCCTTGTCTATATCAAACTGCTCATGGATATGTCAGTCATTGTTTAAATTTCTTCATTGGTTGTTTACTGACTCTTACCCTTTTACTCTCACCTTCTATGTTAACATGGTCCAGAGTGTCAATAAACATGTTCCATTCTTCGAATTATAATTAACTTCAACTTGTTTAAGTTGCATTCACATCAGATGTGCATTCACATTCACATTTCCTAGTTTTAAATTAGGTTTTCCCCAATTCTCTACAGTTAAACTTTAATTCTTTAAAATCACAGTTGTACTCTAAAACACATAAATTATGAACTAAGTATTCCTGACAGCAGTAAGCTTTACTGTGAAAGGAATAGAATTGAAAAGCAGGGAGCTAACACTCAATCCATATCAAATCTTAAGTCAGTGCAGTTCAAGTCACCATATTATGAAAAGAGTACAGTGACCATTGGAGAGCGTGCAGAGAATATTTACAAGAATGATAGTAAAGATGTGTGAGTATACATGTCAGGAAAGTATAGACAAAGGAGAACCAGTGGACGTGATTTATTTAGATTTCCAGAAGGCCTTTGACAAGGTGCTGCATAGGAGACTGTTAAGTTAAGAGCCCATGGTGTTAAGGGTAAGATCCTGGCATGGATAGAGGATTGGCTGACTGGCAGAAGGCAGAGAGTGGGGATAAAGCGGTCTTTTTCAGGATGACAGCCGGGGACTAGTGGTGTGCCTCAGGGGTCGGTGCTGGGACCACAACTTTTCACAATATACACTAACGATCTGGAAGAAGGAGCTGAAGGCACTGTTGCTATGTTTGTGGATGATACAAAGATCTGTCGAGGGACAGGTAGTATTGAGGAAGCAAGGGGGCTGCAGGAGGACTTGGACAGGCTAGAAGTGGGCAAAGAAGTGGCGGAGTACAATGTGGAAAAGTATGAGGTAATGCATTTTGGAAGGAGGAATGGAGGCATAGACTTGTTTAAATGGGGAAATGCTTAGGAAATCAGAAGCACAAAGGAACTTGAGGCTCCTTGTTCAAGATTCTCTTAAGGTTAATGTGCAGCTTCAGTCGGTAGTTTGGAAGGCAAATGCAATGTTAGCATTCATGTCTAGAGGGCTAGAATACAAGACCAGGGATGTACTTCTGAGGCTGTATAAGACTCTAGTCAGACTCCATTTGGAGTATTGTGAGCAGTTTTGGGTGCATATCTAAGAAAGGATGTGCTGGCCTTGGAAAGGTTCCAGAGGAGGTTCGCAGGAATGAAGAGCTTGTCATATGAAGAGCGGTTGAGGACTCTGGGTCTGTACTCGTTGGAGTTTAGAAGGATGAGGGGGGAGCCATATTGAAAGTTACAGAATACTGCGTGGCCTGGATAGAGTGGGCATGGAGAGGATGTTTCCACTTGTAGGAAAAACTAGAACCAAAGGACACAATCTCAGACTAAAGGGATGATGCTTTGAAACAGAAATAAGGAGGAATTTCTTCAGCCAGACAGTGGTGAATCTGTGGAACTCTTTGCCGCAAAAAGCTGTGCAGGTCAAATTACTGAGCATCTTTAAGACAGAGATAGATAGGCTCTTGATTAATAAGGGTATCAGCTGTTATGGGGAGAAGGCACGAGAATGGGAATGAGAAACATATTAGTCATGATTGAATGGCGGAGCAGACTCGATGGGCCGAGTGGCCTAATTCTGATCCTATGTCTTATGGACAGCTGGGTCTCTTTTCTCTTGAAATAAGAAACCCCAGAGGTAACCTAATAGAGGTCTTTAAAATTATGAAATATCTTGATTGAGTGGATGCAGAGAGAATGTTTCCTCATATGGGAATAAGCATAACGAGAGACGATCAAGATAAAATAGTCTCCAAGAAACCCAATGGGGAATTCAGGAGAAATGTCTTCACGTAGAGAATGTTGAGAATGTGGAACTCATTACCACAGGGCGTGGTTGAAGATGCATTTATTGGGGAAGCTTGACCAGCAGCTGAGGGAGAGATGAATTGATGATAACAATGGTTCTGTTCGGTAAGAAGAGGGGAGGAGGCTTACAGCACAGCATAGCATCAACATTGATTGATTGGGCTGAATGGTCTGTGAGTGCGATTTAACCATCGGGGGCGGGCGCCGGGTGAATAGCGGAAAAGGTTAAAATTCAGATCCACGCCAGGCACTAACGAGTTTGCAATTCCCCCGGCTTGCTCCCGATGGCAAGTTCCAGATCTCACCTAAAAATGGCGAGCATATCAGTAACCCTCATTTGCAGGGGCTGGTTTAGCTCACTGGGCTAAATCGCTGGCTTTTAAAGCAGACCAAGGCAGGTCAGCAGCATGGTTCAATTCCTGTACCAGCCTCCCCGAACAGGCGCTGGAATGTGTCGACTAGGGGCTTTTCACAGTAACTTCATTTGAAGCCTACTTGTGACAATAAGCGATTTTCATTCATTTCAACCTCATTAGTGAAATTGAAGTCGAATGCAGCGGCCTCCCAGGAATTGTCCGACTCCCCGGCGAGAAATCACGTGGTACTCCGTTTTTAAAATGTGAAGCTGACGCGATGGCTTCTGAGGGGAAGTGAGGAGCAGAGTAGCCATTTCCATTTTCCGGCATGTAGCTCAAGGGCACTGGCTGTTGCCCCAGTTCCGGGGGTGGGGTGGGGCAGGGGGTTGGGCTTGTCAGGGGGCTGAAGCGTCCAGGTCGGGGGTTGCCCCTGGGCTGGGGGTGAGGGGCTTATTGTTTGTGAGGCCTTCAAGCCGCCTTTCATTATTGCGGAGATCTATAACAGGGGCAATAACATCTGCAGCCTTTCTGTCCTATCAAACACTTCCAGGACAGACCCCTGCTGTGGCTTCTATCCTGAAAGTCAATTTCACTCCTTTTGACTTTGAGAAGCCTCTAGCTCCACAGCTGAGGGCTATTTCAAATGAGGAATTAGCCTTGCTGGTTGTTATAGCATTCACACTCCTCAACTCTGAAGTGCCTCCTCAAGGGCACATGTGCCATGTCTCAGAGGATGATTAGTGAACAGCATGTCAAGAAAACTTTGCTGCCTGATCAGTGTGCCTGAACTCCATGAGCGTCAGCACCATAGAGGCAACAATCAATCACTAAATATCAGGGCTTCAGCACTGTGGACCCTCTCTACACCAAAGGGTAAGTGAAGTCCCGGACAGTAAGTGATGACCCTGACCTATATAAGAAATCCAGGTACAACATACGGAAAGCCACCAGGGATGCAAAAAGACAATACTGCATCAAGCTAGAGTCCCAGGCCAACAACACTAACCCACAATGACTATGGCAGGGCTTACACAAGATCATAGGCTATAAAGCAAGGCCAGACAGAATATCTGGGGCTGGAGCATCCCTACCCGATGATCTGAACAAGTTCTATGCCCGCTTTGAGCAGTCAGCCAATGCATCTGTGCCACCCGCCCCAACAGCCCTGGACATACCTATACCCACTATTACAGCCTCAGAGGTAAGGGCTGCCTTTTTAAAAGTGAATCCGCGGAAAGCGACGGGCCCGACAGAGTCCCCGGGTGAGCACTCAGAGCCTGTGCAGACCTGCTGGCGAGTGTATTTGCAGATATCTTCAACACCTCACTCCTCCGCTCTGAGGTCCCCACCTCCTTCAAGAAGACCACCATAATACCAGTACCAAAGAAGAACAAGGTAGCCTGCCTCAACGACTCCCGACCAGTGGCCCTGACGTCTGCTATAATGAAATGCTTCAAGCGGCTAGTCATGTCGGATCACTGCCGGCCTCCCAGATGGGCTCAATCTGCTGCAGTTTGTCTATCACCGCAACCGGTCCACGGCAGACACTATCTCACTGGCTCTGCAATCAACACTCGAACACCTCAACAACGAGGACAATGTAAGACTCCTGTTCATCGATTACAGCTCCGTCTTCAACACCAATATCCCGACAAGACTAATAACCAAACTCTGCAATCTTGGACTTGACCCCTCCCTGTGTAGCTGGATCCTTGACTTCCTCACAACAGACCGCAATCTGTCAGGATAGGAAACAGCACCTCCTCCACATTAGTCCTCAACACTGGATGTGGTTGTGGAGCAAGGATGTGCGCTCAGTCCTCTACTGTACTCCCTATACATGCATGACTGTGTGGCAAGATTTAACTCCAACTCAATCTATAAGTTTGCGGATGATATGACTGTGGTGGGCCGCATCTCAAACAACGACGAATCAGACTCCAGGAGGGAGATAAATCACTTGATTACATGGTATACCAAAAACAACCTCTTTCTAAATGTCAGAAAGACCAAGGAACTGATCATCGACTTCAGGAAGCGTAGGACGACACACACTCCTGTCTGCATCAATGGCTCCGAAGTGGAGATGGTCGAAAGCTTTAGGTTTCTGGGGGTCACCATCAACAACAGTCTGTCCTGGTCCACTCACATTGATGCAACAGTCAAGAAAGTCTAACAAATTCTCTACTTCCTATGGAAGCTGAAGAAATTTGGCATGTCTGCATCGATTCTCACAAACTTCTACTGATGTGCGACAGAAACATCCTATCCGGCTGCATCACAACCTGGTATAGCAACTGCTCGGTCCAAGATCGCAAGAAACTGCAGAATGTGGTGAACTCAGCCCAACGCATCACACAAGCTTGCCACCCTCACATTGATTCTGTCTACACCTCCCGCTGCCTCAGGAAGGCAGACACCATTATCAGAGACCCCTCCCTCCGAGGCACTGCCTTCTTCCAGACCCTTCCATCAGGCAGAAGGTACAGAATTCTGAAGACCCGCACATCCAGACATAGGAACAGCTTCTTCCCCACAGCTACAAGGCTCCTCAACTGATCTGTTCCCTGTAAGAACACTATTCACGATGCCTATGCTGCTCTTGCTCATGTATTTGCTTTGTTTGGCCCCTTGTTCCGCACTGTAGCCAATCACTGTTTGTCGAGGTACCATTTGTCAATGTTCTCTGTCGATTATTCTTGTGTCTACTATATACGTACTGTGTACGTTCCCTCGGCCGCAGAAAAATACTTTTCACTGTACTTCGGTACATGTGACAATAAATCAAATCAAATCAAATTGCGTGTGCATCAGGGGAGGGCACCTGAGCACAGTTTCCCTAATGTTCCTGTCAGAGGTCCAGGGTCTGGGGTCTGCGGTCTCGGGGCTCCTGACGTGGCCAGGAGTGAGTGTACACAACGTTGGCCAGCACAACTGGCTCACTGGATTGCACTCTGAGAGTAGGTGGGGCACATAAGGGTGGGAGAGGCTTGGGGGATCTGAGGGTCCTGGGATGGAACCCCTAACTGATTGTTGGTCTCTCTCCCTCTCCAATTCCTTCCAGATCCAAAATGGTTGCTGGAGTTGAGCCCACAGTGGCTGGCCTCGCGCTGCTAGTGGAAACACAAGCGGCCAGCTGCCAGAGATGGAAGCAGCAACAACACAGGCTGGAGGTGGTACTCGAAGTGCAGGTGGCCACCACATATCCTGAAGGCCCAGCCGCCTATCAGGCTGAGAAAGGACCCAAAGGGGAGGCCAACAATGGGCCAAGGTGTCCAGGCGCCGTTGGTCATTCAATGAGATGATGGAGGCAATGTGCTGCAGAACACTGTGTCTCAGCAGAGCGATAGCGTGCCACCTGTGCCTTGTGCTCCTGGGCTTAGCACCCCATGGAGGAGGAGGAAACCCGCTCCCGGGGGCTGTGGAGGTCACCGAAGCTCTCAACCTTTGTGCCATCCGGTCATTCCAGGGCTCGAGCGGGGACCTGTGTGGCATTACATTTCGTAATCTACAGCTCACAGGTGCAGCTGGAAGGTGACGGGTGCGCTGTATGCCCAGACATCAGACTAGATCACCTTCAATCTGGACCAGGCCTGCAAAGATGCCTGGCTGCAGGATTTGCTGCCATCGTTGGGATGCCCCAGATCCAGGGTGCCATCGATGGAACGCATGTCATCATGCATGGACTGGGCATCAGGGCATGCGCTATATTAAGTGGAAGGGGTTCCACCCCCTGAATGTTCAGATCATCTGCGACCACCATCTCCGTATCGTGCATATGTGTGCGCATTACCAGGGAGCACTCAGAGATCCCCGGTCTTCGAGGACCACATCAGGATGATGGGTTGGCTCATGGGGGGCAAGGGAAACCCACTGATGTCATGGATGAGACCGAGGCAGGGGCCTGCTATAATGAGGCCCTCGTTGCCACCCATGCTGTCATTGTGCGGTGCATCAGGCTACTGACAATGCGGTTCCAACGCCTGGACCACTCTGGTGGTGCCCTGCAGCACAACACCCAGAGGGTCTCCCACTTTCTGGTGGTCTGCTGTGCCCTCCACAACCTGGCACAGCAGCGAGGCAACACGCTGGAGAAGGAGGAGGAGGGATATGGGCCTCGTCTGAGGGGGAGAAAGAGGCGGACCAGAAGGTGCCGGAGGATGGAAGAATGGCAAAGACCCGACATGCCAGGAGGACCAGAGATGCCCTCGTTGTCTCCAGATTCTCATTGGACGAGGCTGTGTCCATCAGCTCAACCCACTCACATTTCCCTCCCTCCCCCATTTCCCTCCTTCCTCCAATCTACCCCATTTCCCTCCTTGCCCCTAAATTCCCCATCCTATTTCCCTCATCCCCGATCCCCCCAATTTGCCTCCCTCACCCAATACCCCTACCAATTCCTTCCCTACCCCATCACCCCCTCCCCCAACATCACACTGTTCCACCTTCCAAGGATCTGCATAACATCTTTCCAAGGTGATGGGCCTGTGTTGGCACTGTCAGCGGATCAGTACACAAGGCAGGAGAGTGATGATCACTCCCTGTGAGGAAAGCTCAGGTGCTCCTCAATTTCTGCTAAAGTCTGACTCCTGTCTTTCTGCTGACAGCGCACTCACACCCATCCTCTGAACAGGGTCTGCATCAGGGGCTTTTTATTTTGACCACTGTTCCTGGGGGTGGGGCAGGGCTGCATGGGGTGGGAGCAGCTGAGGGCAACAGGGGTGGGGCTGCAGCTTTCCACACCCTGTGGTCTTTGATATCCTTGGCGGACCTCCTCTGGAGGGCCTGGAGACGGAGGACCCCAGCTGACTTACCAGTGTCACAGGCGTTGCCGTGCCACCCAGTTCTATGTACTGCCCTTGAGATGCTAAGGAGTCAGGAGGGGGGATTTAGAAGAACTGGAGACCGTCGTTGTCTCCTCGGTGGCTGGCCCTTGGTTGACCAATGTTTCCTCCTCCCTGACAGTGGCCGTAGGGCCCTGGGGGACTCCATTGGATGGATGGGCAGCTGGAGTGAGCTCTAAAAGCCTCTGAGTCATCTGGTGCATTGTCTGCACCAGGGTGTCAATGCCCTCAACGATGCTCCTCAGTGACATGCCAAGCTCTGCAGTGCCTCGGCAAAGTGCACCTGCATCTGGGACATGTCCCTCATCGACTGGGATATGATGTCGAGGCGCGCCTGATTGTCACATACTGAGCCATGCCTTAAGCACCACCACTCATGATGTGGGGGTTGTACTCCAGGTTTTCCACTGCGGTCGCCATCCTAGCAGTGTTGGCCTCTGCCATGCATTGTCGGCACCATCTCTTGTGTCCAAAGCTTTTGGGACTCCTCCAATCACTTTGCAGTTATTGGAACGTCGCTGACATACTCTCCTGAATGTCAGGGCTCTGGCCTATCATTTGCATCAGCTCTGGGAGAACCTTGTCCAGAGGCTCGGCATCTGACTGGCACCCAGCTGTGTTCAAGGATCCAGCAGACCTCCGACTGCTGCCTCCCCTGGATGTTCCTGACTCCACCTGATGTGCATCAGCAACTGTGTGGTGCTCATCAGATTGTGCTCCAGAAGCTTGTCCACTAATGTCGCCCACCGAGGTGTGTGTCTCTGCGCTAGTGGAGGGTAGGGAAGATAACTGTGATGCCTCAATGGTGGTCTCTTCGGAGTTCTCCTCCGAGGTGGTCTCTTGGGTGGTGGGGCGGATCAAATCCGGATGGCCTGGCCTCATCAGATGGAGATCCTGCGAGACAATGAACACGTGGTCAATGAGAGGGAAGGACCATTTTGTCTGACATGAACAACTCACTTGAGACAGGTCATCTGGGTGAAGGGGCAGTGGATCCTCACCTCTGTTGCACAGGACAGCCTCACTGTCGGTGACTGCTCTCCCCTCGGACACCCCGTGATTTCCAGGGCCCATTACTCATAGGAGGTGAGGGCTTTGTGAGCCACACGCTTGATGGGTCAGCGGGGGGGGGGGTCTACAGTAAGTGGCATGTGTGTGTGGATACCGCACCTGGACATGAAGGACATGGGGTGCCAAGGGGTGGGGTGGGAGGTGGAACTGATGCCAGGACAGAGGTGGTAATTTACCCTTGCAGCTCAGTGGAGGTTGTTGGCCTTCTTCCAACATTGGACAGCGGTCCACCTGGTCATGCTGCCCACACTGACAACTGCTGCCACTGCCTCCCAAGCAGCATTGCTGACCCTGCTGCTGATCCTCCGAATCCCTCGGGCAAACCGGGTGGACTGCTTCTCATCCACGACATCCAGAAGTCTGGCCAGGTCGGCATTGCCAAACAAGCGCTGCCATGCTTGTGTGTTGGCTGGGAGTGCGTGCTAAGGAAGCTTTTAAAAGCAGCCCCCTCTTGTTAGTGGCGAGAAGCTGAGGTTCAAGTCTGGCGAATCAAACGGTGAGGGAGCCAGTACTGTCGAGAACCTCGTGGGGATTCATTTGTGGCACTAAGTGCCGTTAAATACAGGTTGTGATCTCGCCAAAGCGGCTGTCAAGAAAGACACCGCCAAAAGCTCCCAAAATGATACTGAAATTTTTCCGTTTAAGCGTGCCCTGTGTCTGTACTGCACCACCTATATATAGGTAACATTATGTAATTTACCAATTAAATATAGTTAAATTAATATGAGGAAATAAATTCTCATCTGTCACTGAGGGACAATAAGGAATGAGTGTCAGCTATGACTTCATCGATAGCACACTTACCCCAGAATCACAGGTCTCTATGTTCAAGCCCTATCCTCACGCTTAAGCCCAAAATTCAAAGTTGACGCCCCAGTGCTGATTATACTGTTGTAGCTGAGGTTAAACTGAGGCCCTGGGCAGATGTGAAAAAACTCCTTTACAGTATTTTGAAGAAGAGTGGGGGAGTTATCCCCAGTGTCCTACCTAGCCAATCTCTCAATCAACATCTCAAATAAAAAGATGATTTGGTCATTATCGCATTTCAGTTTGTGGAAGTTTGAGCATAAATTAGCTGCTGCATTTCCTGCATTACAACAGTGAGTACACTTCAAAAAGTACCGCATTGGTTGTGAAGCACTTTGAAACATTCGGTGTTTTCAGTACAAATACAAATCTTCCTTTCTTCAGCTGAAAAATCTAATTTTGGTTTTCAAAGATTCCAGCCTCGAACTGGCAAGATGCTGAATCCAATTATATTGCTCAAATAATTCAGGGAAATTGGTTTGAGGAGTCATCTTGATTTTTCACATAATTAAAAACTGTTTTGAGTAGCATATATGGCACAAGAAACTGAAAAAAAATTAACTGCTTATTGCAGCGCCGGTTTAATTTCATAAATCCCTGTAAAACATTTTCTCAGCGAGGCCTACTGCCAGGATTGGTGCCCAGGGCTCAATTTGAAAGAGGTGGCTTGATTCTTAATTACTGAGTTGTGTTTGCATAACTTAGTTCAGCTTGATTTTCTACGGTTTCTGCCCCCAGTACTTCTACATTCCCACTCTCCCTGGGGTTCACCCAATGGTTCTATACCACATTAACACAATTCATAACCAATCACGAACTCCATTAACCCATCACAACTTGAATTCGATCTCCTCCCAGTCTCAAACTCCCCCACCCCAACAATTGCCATTTACCTCTTCTGCTCCTTCTCATGTTCCCCAGTTGCACCCAAAACCCTGGGGGTGTGGCCTTACCAGGAAATGGCACCGCTTCAGGTCTGATGAGACAAATAGGATTTCTTGTGCAATTTGGAGCCTCTTAAGCAACATTTTCTTTTTCCTCACTTGGATCACGCCATGCTCTTCGCACCCTCCCGCTTATTCCACTCGACCCGGGGAAACTTAATCACTGCAGTCACTGGGATGTTCCATATAAATATCTCCCCAGCACTTGTTCCAGATCTGTTGCAGGCGAGATGGCAGCCAGGAAACAGGCTCTAAGATTGTCAGAGGGAGCCCTGACCAGACTTTTGGATGAACTTCAGCAGAGGTGGGATGTCCTGTACCCGGACTCCAGAAAGCGTTCCACCGAGTTGCATTTGCATAACTTAGTTCAGCTTGATTTTCTACAATTTCTGCCCTAGTACTTCCACAAGGTGACCACCCCTTGCCTGGGAGGCCAAATTGGCATCAGTGAGTGGCCGCTCACTCCAGAAGAGGACGAGCCAGCAGTGCAGGAAGAAAATGAATGACCTTCTTTATGCAGTCAGGGTACGTCTGCCACCAGTTTCTCACTGCACCCCCTCAACTACCCCTCACATATCCAAGGTGATCGCTCACCCAGCCATCTTGCGGGTTCCCCACCTGCCATGAGGCCCTCTTTCCCCACCCCCCCCGTCAATCCCCATGGTAATCCCAAATCTCATCTCAGCTCCTCACATCCCTGTTCAAGTCCCATGCATGCCACTCCTCAAACATCTGAACTGGCTGGGCTGCCACCTACAATCTACCCATCCGCATCCCTGTAAGACAAAATCAAGAATGACTAGCATGAAAGGGCATCACCACCTGGAGTAATCAGGGAGCTCCGCAACCTTACCCCACATGAGGAAAGGGCCCTTGAGCTGGCTGGGGAGGAGCATGTCCACACCTGTGCGAAGTGGGGCAGAGGGCAACAGTGAGAACCCTAAGGACACCAGTCATTCCTCACACCTCACATGAGTAAACGTTTCATGTCATTGATCCGCCATGACAAATTAATTCCACCAACCTTCCCTTGCAGGGCAATCAGACTAGCAGCCAGGACCATCCTCACATCCCCTGGAAACCACACACCCAAGCAGCTCCGAGAGGGAATTCTCAGACATCAGCATAGAAGAGGCACTGCAGCTGTCACCTGCAACCTCCAGCAGATACTCACATCTTGGTGGGATTAAGCAGAAGTCAGGCTTCTGGGTCACTCATTGGTGAGCACCGCACAGTTGAAGATCCACAGGAGGTGGAGGCAGGGACGTCCCAGGGATCCGGCACTCAGAGGAATGCCAAAGCCCAGGTCTCTGCCGAGCCCATGGCTGATGACGTGCCCCCTTGGACCAGTCGTCCCCAAGCTGGTGGAACTGCAAAGGCAGAATCACGAGGATCAGGAAAGGATCACAGCACCCTCTTCAGACTGCATGGCCGACTGGAGGAGTCCCATTGCCTTCTGTCTGAGACACAACGCGGCCAACACTACAAGGGTGGCGTCCACAATGGAGACCTTGGTGCAGGACGTGCACTCCATGGCAGGGGATGTCTGCTCTATGGTTCAGCTCATGACCTCCATGGCTGAGTTCCATGGTACAGGACTTCAACTGCATGATGCAGGCACTGGTGGGGATCCACGAGTGTATACGAGGGGGATCGATAAAGAGGTGGAAATCCAGAGTCGAGGAGTTGAAGAAGAAGGTGCTCAACCTGGAGTCACATCTAGGTCAGCCTGTTGAGGACCCAGTCCTGTGGTTGGCATATGAAGAGAAGAAGGGGGCTCTAAGGAAACTGCAACTCATCGAGTCCCGCGACAAGTATGTGAGATAATGGATTCAGTTCCTTAAGGATCTGGAACGTGGCTCCCCCTTTTTCTACTCGCTGGAAGAAAGATACAGGCCCATCAGGAGCTCCTGACACTGCTGCCCAATGACAGGTCCGCTACACTATCTTTTTCTGGATCTGTCCAGCAAGGATGCTTGCAAGGTTTTGTGGGAGGACCTGCTGCCTGGAAGGCATCAGAAAACTTGATGCGCCTCTCAGCCTGGGGAGCTGACTGGCACCCTCAACAGCCTCTGCAGGGGAAAGGCCCCAGGGCTGGATGGGCTGACCGTGGAGCTCTTCAGGGTGTGCTGGGACGTCCTGAGGAGTGACTACAGGAGAGTCCAAGGGGAGAGGATTGCCTCTTTGTCGACCTTCCTCGTATATTCCTGACAGAAGACACACACTTGAGTCTTGCCCACATCCTACCATAGCCTTAAGGAGGGGAAGCCTCCCTGCTTCCTTCTCCAGCCGGCGCAGAAGCGACGGAATGAGCCCAGGAACCGCTCGTCCTCCAGCAGCAGGATGTTGAAGTGCCTGTATGCGGATCGCGTCTGAGCTCAAGACAGAATGAGTTTCGCCCACACCAGATTGATATTGATGGTTGAGATGGAGAGGGGGCAAAAAGCTGTCAGAGGCACTTTCCCCCAGGTGTTAGAACTTTTCAAAAAGAGCATGGAATGGAGAAAGAAAGAGGGACAGAGGGAGGATGGGGAGGGAGGCACATGAGGAACGATGGAGGGTGTGGCACAAATGACAGCCAGGTGCCCCAGGTTCAGTGGAGAGGAGGAGGTTGGCCTTCCTGGTCTTGTTTAGACAGTCGGTGGTTGGGTGGACAGTGTCATCAGCCCAGGAAGTGCCCAGCAACAAGTCCACAATAATTGATTGTTTCACCACCCACCCGTGTCTTAGCACGATCAGTAAATGAATAAGGAACCAACCTTCCTGACTTGCAGTTGTTTTCTAGTCCTCCTGTTCCTCCCTCTTCTGTAGACTGTGAGGCCTCCAGGCCCGAAGCCCTAGGCCTCTGTAATAGCTGGGAAACAGTGCCAGTCTCTTACTCGTCCCTCTGTTGCAGGTTGCATATGTTGTTGCAGCAGGCAGCCTTAAACCCAGCCGCTGCGCCTCACCTGTAGTCCTGCTCCTCTCTCTCTCTTTAGCTCCCTGCGATACTCTCGTCGATGGTTAAAAATTTCCCAGGTCCAAAGGAAAAGGAGGTGGGTACCTTCACATGTGGTGACAGCCTCCTCCTGCCTCGGCAGCAGGCAAAGAACAATTCAGTCCCAGCAGCAACAGCAGAAACAACAGCAGCAGAGATACCAATTGCAACAGCTGCTTTAGGGCCCCAATCGGTGGCAGTGAACTTTAAAATGTTTCTATCCTTGTCCCACACCTTTAAATCCATAGCTACTATTTCAATAAACTCTTGTGTTAATTAGAAACTTGTAATATGCCACGATTGTGTCCTTCAATGCTTTAGTCCTCTGTCGTGTTTTTCACTAATCTCTTCAATCATAGAATCCCTACAGTGCTGAAGCAGCCATTCAGCCCATCAAGTCTGTACCAACCCTCTGAAAGAGCACCCGACCTAGGCCCATTCCCCCACCCTAAGCCCACCTAACCTTCACATCCTAGGACACTAAGGAGCAATTTAGCATGGCCAATCTAGCTAACCTGCACATCTTTGGACTGTGGGAGGAAACCAGAACACCCAGAGGAAACCCACACAGACAGGGGGAGAACATGTAAGCTCCACACAGACAGTCATCCAAGGCCGGAATTGAACCCGGATCCCTGGCTCTGTGAGGCAGCAATGCTAACCATTGTGCCATCATATCGCCTCAATAGTGAACTTAAGTAGATTTCATTGGCACAATTGACCTGTCAATGAAGGGTTAGGTATCATGCATATCATGCAAATGATAGCCTCTTGTGACAGATGAGGCAAAGCTGAATAGAGTGAAGCCTGCAATTAGCATGATGGAGCATCTCATCCAAGTTACTTAAATGTTCCTCTTTGGTCGCCCCATAATCAACACGTCATCTAAATACACTGCCACTCACAATAACCCTCATGATACGTTTTCTATCACCCTCTGGAATATGGCACAGGTCGGCAACAATCCGAAGGCCTGGTGTATTCGTATAAGTCCCTATGCATTTTATGGTGTCACACCTACAGGAGGCCGAATCCAATTCCAACTGCAAATATGAATGGTTCCTATCAAGCTTGTTAAATGAGTGTCCACTGGCCAGTTTTGCGTATAGGTCCTCGATTTGGGGCATTCGGTAATGATCCAATCGGGAGGCCATGTTAACCGTTAATTTCCCATCTCTGCACAATCGAACTGTCTTATCAGTTTTGAGCACTGGAACCACCGATGCTACCCACTCAGCAAAACAGACTGGCCTGATGATCCCAAGTTCTTTGAGCCGACTGAGTTCAGTCTCGACTTTGCCGACAAGGCGTAAGGGACGGAGCGAGCTTTAAATTATCGTGGTTGTGCGTTCGAGTCAATTTGAATTTTCACCAGGACCCCTTTTATTTTCCCCAGTCTGGGCTGAAAACCCTCAGAGTATTTTCCGAGCACTTCAGCCAGACCCCCAGATCCCATTTGGAATATCTTCTGCCAGTCCAAATGTAGGCGTTTAAGCCAATTGCGGACTCGCAGGCTAGGGCGTGTCCTTTGACAATGATTAACGGAGATGTGCCGACTGCTGTCCGTAAAGCATCGTTGTCATACTGGTCCCTGGTTCACCAGAATACGTTGCTAATCCCCTGTCAGTGTCCCTCAGATCCAATTGCAGCACTCCCGACTTTATCCTATCAAACATCTGCTTTCCAACAACGGAAACCGCAGCTCCTGTGTCTAGCTCTATATCTAATGGATGTCCATTTGCCTGCACAGTTATTTAATGTGGATTACTCGGGATGCCACGACACAATTCCTCTCCTGGTTCTTCCAGGTGGAAAGTACGAAGCCTCGGTTGCCGAACTTATACGTGCCCTTCATCACTTGTCCCACAACATCCTGGCTGTCCCTGTATAGATTCCGGGTAGGTATCACATCAGGGACCAATAGACCTGGCCCCTACAGTGCTTGGTTCTGGGCGAGGTATTAGTCTTGGGCAGAGGGCTGCTCGCCGGGAGGGGGCAAAAACCTAGGGTGTTTACTTCCATCCCCGGACCTCCTGCACTCCTCTCTCAGCGCTTTAGCGGGAAACCAAAATTTGTTTGGCTGCTGTAGATCTAGGGTTGGTTCGGCTCGCAACTTCCGTTGGATTACGCCACAGACCAAACGGTCGCGCAGCATTTCTGAAAGGGAAGTCCCATATTCGCAAAATTCTGCTATTTAATGGAGCCTTGTCAAAAACACAGTGACGGACTCTCCAGGGGTCATTTCTGCCTTATCTCTGCACTATTACGGATGGTCTTGGATTGAAGTGTTGGCCTACTAGGGTCACCAATTGTTCAAAGCTTTTAGTTTCTGGACCTGCAGGATATGTTAGGCCTTTAATCACTCCATAAGTATGTGTGCCATGGGCAGTAGCAGTACTACTGTCTGTCATTCATTCTCCGTGATATTATTCACCCGGAAAAATTACCGCATGCATTCTGTGTACTGTGTCCAATCTTCTAAGCTTGCGTTGAACACGTTCGACACAGAGGCATATTGAAAGAAAAAACATTTCCAACCTTGATCTAGCAGAGTAAAGGAGGTGGTTTGCCCGACGGTGCAGTAGCGTCGACAGTAATCCAGTTTTATCCTTGTCGCCAGTTTTGTAGACCATAAAGCAATTTGGTTTATTGTTACGCACAGGTCTTTACAATATACGTCACAACCTAGCCAGATCTGTCCTGTCGGTTCCATACTTGGCCGACTTTATATGGAACTTAACCATGATCAATCTCAGTTCCCCGTCCCCTAATTGGGGGAGCTGATAATCTGCAAGACTCACGGAGATAGTGATTGCTCCCACCCTGTAGATCTTGTGTGGGTTATAAACATACATGCTGTCTCCTAATAGTTATCATCGGCTCCCCATTATCAAGAATGTGGTTATCATCATCTCCCCTGTCTAAGTATAATGGCATTCCCAAGGTAAAAATCCCACTGCAATAACTATGTTATTGTTTGTATGATTATGTATGATTATGTTTCACCTCCAGATAACTTTTAGTTCTATAAATTTAGAGTACCCAATTCATTTTATCCAATGAAGGCGCAATTTAGTGTGGCCAATCCACCTACCCTGCACATAGAATCATACAATTTACGGTGCAGAAGGAGGACATTCAGCCCATCGAGTCTGCACCGGTCCTTGGAACGAGCACCCTACTCAAGTCCACGCCTCCACCCTATCCCCGTAACCCAGTAAACCCACTTAACCTTTTTGGACACCAAGGGCAATTTAGCATGGACATCCACCTAACCCGCACATCTTTGGACTGTGGGAGGAAACCGGAGCACCTGGAGGGAACCCACACAGACACGGGGAGAATATGCAGACTCCGCACAGACAGTGACCCAAGCCGGGAATAGAACCTAGAACCCTGGAGCTGTGAAGCAACTGTGCTAACCACTGTGCTACCGTGCCACCCCCTTCGGGTTGTGGGTGTGAAACCCACACAAACACGGGGAGAATATGCAAACTCCACACGGACAGTGGCCCAGGGCCGGGATCAAACCTGGGATCTTGGCATCGTGAGGCAGCAGTGCTAACCACTCCTCCAGACCACTTGACACCAATACAAAATGGTGAAAAGATACAACATTGATCATTGCCATCCCTGATAACGACCAAATGTTGTTTGTTTCTTTACTGGGGCCCATCACCAGCAGATTCCCTACAGCTATTAACTTCAGCTAAACAGCTGAAATAATACAGATTGATTAGAACATAGAACATTACAGCGCAGTACAGGCCCTTTGGCCCTCGATGTTGCGCCGACCTGTGAAACCACTCTAAAGCCCATCTACACTATTCCCTTATCGTCCATATGTCTATCCAATGACCAGTTGAATGCCCTTAGTGTTGGCGAGTCCACTACTGTTGCATGCAGGGCATTCCACGTCCTTCCTACTCTCTGAGTAAAGAACCTACCTCTGACATCTGCCTTATATCTATCTCCCTCAATTTAAAGCTATGTCCCCTTGTGCTAGACATCACCATCCGAGGAAAAAGGCTCTCATTGTCCACCCTATCCAATCCGCTGATCATCTTGTATGCCTCAATTAAGTCACCTCTTAACCTTCTCTCTAATGAAAACAGCCTCAAGTCCCTCAGCCTTTCCTCATAAGATCTTCCCTCCATACCAGGCAACATTCTGGTAAATCTCCTCTGCACCCTTTCCAATGCTTCCACATCCTTCCTATAATGCGGCGACCAGAATTGCACGCAATACTCCAAATGCGGCCGCACCAGAGTTTTGTACAGCTGCAACATGACCTCATGGCTCCGAAACTCAATCCCTCGACCAATAAAAGCTAACACACCGTATGCCTTCTTAACAACCCCTTCAACCTGGGTGGCAACTTTCAGGGATCTATGTACATGGACACCGAGATCTCTCTGCTCATCCACACTGCCAAGAATCTTACCATTAGCCCAGTACTCTGTCTTCCTGTTATTTCTTCCAGAATGAACCACCTCACACTTTTCTGCATTAAACTCTATTTGCCACCTCTCAGCCCAGCGCTGCAGCTTATCTATGTCCCTCTGTAACTTGTAACATCCTTCCGCACTGTCCACAACTCCACCGACTTTAGTGTCATCTGCAAATTTACTCACCCATCCTTCTACGCCCACCTTCAGGTCATTTATAAAAATGACAAACAGCAGTGGCCCCAAAACAGATCCTTGTGGTACACCACTAGTAACTGGACTCCAGTCTGAACATTTCCCATCAAACACTACCCTTTGTCTTCTTTCAGCTAGCCAATTTCTGATCCAAACTGCTAAATCACCCTGAATCCCATGCCTCCATATTTTCTGCAGTAGCCTACCATGGGGAACCTTATCAAATGCTTTACTGAAATCCATATATACCACATCAACTGCTTTACCCTCATCCACCTGTTTGGTCGCCTTCTCAAAGAACTCAATAAGGTTTGTGAGGCACGACCTACCCTTCACAAAACCGTGTTGACCATCTCTAATCAAATTATTCCTTTCCAGATGATTGTACATCCTATCTTTTATAAACCTTTCCAAGATTTTGCCCACAACAGAAGTAAGGCTCACTGGTCTATAGTTGCCTGGGTTGTCTCTCCTCCCCTTCTTGAACAAGGGGACAACATTTGCTATCCTCCAGTCTTCTGGCATTATTACTGTAGACAAAGATGACTTAAAGATCAAAGCCAAAGGCACAGCAATCTCTTCCCTAGCTTCCCAGAGAATCCTAGGATAAATCCCATCCGGCCCAGGGGACTTATCTATTTTCACACTTTCCAGAATTGCTAACACCTCCTCCTTATGAACCTCAAGCCCTTCTAGTCTAGCAGCCTGAATCTCAGTATTCTCCTCAACAACATTGTCTTTTTCCTGTGTGAATACTGACGAAAAATATTCTTTTACCACCTCTCCTATCTCCTCGGACTCAAAGCACAACTTCCCACTACTGTCCTTGACTGGCCCTATTCTTACCCTAGTCATTCTTTTATTCCTGACATATCTAGAGAAAGCTTTAGGGTTATCCTTGATCCTACCTGCCAAAGACGTCTCATGTCCCCTCCTGGCTCTTCTTAGCTCTCTCTTTAGGTCCTTCCTATCTAACTTGTAACTCTTGGGCGCCCTAACTGAACCTTCATGTCTCATCTTTACATAAGCCTCCTTCTTCCTCTTGACAAGTGTTTCGACTGCTTTAGTAAACCACGGTTCCCTTGCTCGACCATTTCCTCCCTGCCTGACAGGTACATACTTATCAAGGACACACAGTAGCTTTTCCTTGAACAAGCTCCACATTTCCATTGTGCCCATCCCCTGCAGTTTTCCTCTCCACCTGATGCATCCTAAGTCTTGCCTCATCGCATCATAATTGCCTTTCCCCCAGATATAACTCTTGCCCAGCAGTATATACCTATCCCTTTGCATCACTAAAGTAAACATAATCGAATTGTGGTCACTATCACCAAAGTGCTCACCTACCTCCAAATCTAACACCTGTCCTGGTTCATTACCCAGTACCAAATCCAATATGGCCTCGCCTCTCATTGGCCCATCTACATACTGTGTCAGGAAACCCTCCTGCATACATTGGACAAAAACGGACCCATCTAAAGTACTCAAACTACAGCGTTTCCAGTCAATATTTGGAAAGTTAAAGTCCCCCATAACAACTACCCTGTTGCTTTCGCTCCTATCCAGAATCATCTTTGCAATCCTTTCCTCTACATCTCTGGAACTTTTTGGAGGCCTATAGAAAACCCCTAACAGGGTGACCTCTCCTTTCCTGTTTCTAACCTCAGCCCATACTACCTCAGTCGACGTGTCCTCATCAAACGTCCTTTCTGCCACCGTAATACTCTCCTTGACTAACAATGCCACCCCTCCCCCTCTTTTGCCACCTTCCCTGAGCTTACTGAAATATCTAAATCCCGGCACCTGCAACAACCATTCCTGTCCCTGCTCTATCCATGTCTCCGAAATGGCCACAACATCGAAGTCCCAGGTACCAACCCATGCCGCAAGTTCACCTACCTTATTCCGGATGCTCCTGGCATTGAAGAAGACACACTTTAAACCACCTTCCTGCCTGCCGGTAAACTCTTGCAACTTTGAAACCTTACTCATGACATCAATACTCTCAACCTCCTGTATACTGGAGCTACAATTCAGGTTCCCAAGCCCCTGCTGAACTAGTTTAAACCCTTCCGAAGAGCATTAGCAAATTTCCCCCCCCCAGGATATTGGTACCCCTCTGGTCCAGGTGTAGACCATCCCGTTTTTAGAGGTCCCATCGACCCCAGAATGAGCCCCAATTATCCAGAAATCTGAAACCCTTCCCCCTGCACCAGCCCTGTAGCCACGTGTTCAACTTCCCTCGCTCCCTATTCCTCGTCTCGCTCGCACGTGGCATGGGTAACAACCCAGAGATAATAACTCTGTTTGTCCTAGATCTAAGTTTCCACACTAGCTCCCTGAATTCCTGCCTTACATCCCTATCCCTTTTCCTACCTATGTTATTGATACCTATGTGGACCACGACTTAGGGCTGCACCCTGGCACCTGGGAGGCAACACACCAACCGCGAGTCTCTCTCATTCCCACAGAATCTCCTATCTATCCCCCTAACTATGGAGTATCCAATAACTAATGCTCTACTCCTCTCCCCCCTTCCCTTCTGAGCAACAGGGACAGACTCTGTGCCAGAGACCTGTACCCCATGGCTTACCCCTGGTAAGTCCCCCCCCCAACAGTATTCAAAGCGGTATACTTGTTACTAAGGGCAACGACCACAGGGGATCCCTGTACTGACTGCGTCCTCCCAGCCCCTCTCACCATCACCCATCTACCTTTATTCTTCGGAGTAACTACATCCCTGAAGCTTCTTTCCATGACCACCTCTGCCTCCCGAATGATCCGAAGTTCAGCCAGTTCCAGCTCCAGTTCCCTAATGCGGTTTCCAAGGAGCTGGAGATGGGTGCACTTCCCACAGATGAAATCAGCAGGGACACTGATGGCGTCCCTCACCTCAAACATTCTGCAGGAGGAACATTGCACTGACTTCCCTGCCATCCCCTCTAGATAAAAAAAAGAAAAAGAAAGAAAGAGCTTACTTGTCATTCACGCCCCTTCTCAGCAAGCACTCACTCAGCAACCTCTGCGCCCCGCACGATAACACCTGAGGGAAAAGAAAAGAAAAACTACTTACCAGTCACCAGCCAATCCCTTACCTGCAGACTGTGACGTCACGGTTCAACTTCTTTCTACTTCTACCTGCCCTCGAGCCTTCCTCTTGATCTTTACAGCGGTTGGTTTTTTTTGGTTAGAGGAGGGGGTAGGGAGGGAAACACTGAAGAAGTGTTTTGGGTTTATGTGTCACTTGACAACAGCTCCTCCACAAACCACCTTCAAGTTAGGGTGAGCACAACAGATGTATGCACATTTCCCCCGCAACAGCCAATCAGCAGCTCCACTTTACTGCCCTCTGCTGGATGCTTGTCTTCACTTGAACAGCTAGGGTCTCTTGCTCAGGTACACCTTCAAGTTAGGATGAGCACAACAGACGTATGCAAATTTCCCCGCAACAGCTAATCAGCAGCTCCGCTCTACCGCCCTCTGCTGGATGCTTGTCTTCACTTGAACAGCTAGGGTCTCTTGCTCAGAGTTTTAACCCCCTTCATACTTAGCAGATATCTGGAGTTTAAAATTAATTCTGATATTGTGTCTAAAACTACATTCTTTCAGACAGATGTAATTGTGACAGGTATATTGGTGAGGAGAGATCACATATATAATTATGTAATATTGGTTCTCTCACCACCCGTCACAAGCCCAATCTGACAACTGTGTCTTTCAGGACTTCCCCAGCATTGTCCGTGTTGGTACCAATGAGCTACTCTCAGTATTGGATGTTGAAGTTGCCACCTAGATTGTGCTCTAGCTATCCTTAGTCATGCCTCTCAGTGGCTTTCTACATGGAGGAGCATTGATTCATCAACTGATGGAAAGCTTATGGAAGTTACTTTGCCCTTGTTTGATCTGAAGCCATGAGACTCATGGGAAGAGTCAGTGTTGAAATTTCCCAAAGCCACTCCTATTGATCAATTTGTATGGCAAGTGACTGGAGATGGGGAAAAAAGGGAACGAGAACAGGTTGTACGTGTCCGTAAAGGCTTCCATTAAGTAAACACGCCTCAGTGCAAAGTGCAGGGAAAAAAGAACTTTCGGGATGCTCACCAATGTATCATCAATATTGAAGTCAGAACACAATGAAGCTTAATGAAGCTGAAGATGGTAAAGGCTACGCAATGCAGGGAAAGGGATTTAGACATGCAAACATATACATCCTTGTAAGTGGGTGAAGAGGTCAAAATGGTAATGAAGAAGGCAGATGGACTTTTGCAATATATAACTGAAGTGAATTAAAAATAAAAGGAAGAGGTCATGATGACTGCAAAATGATGCTTGGGCCACACCTGGAATACTTATCTCATTTTAAGCTCCTCATTGATAGAAGAATTCTCACTCTGGAGAAAATGAAAAGCAGATACACCAGAGCGGTGAGGGGTTTGAGTTACAGGGAAAGGTTATAAAGCCTAAAGCCATATTCTCTGGAATTGTGAAGATCAAGGAGATTTGGCAGCGATCTGCGAAATAGAATAGATAAGGTAAATAGTAGGTAAACTGAATACGAGAAGACATGATCGCAAGATAAGTACTATATGCAAAGGGGAGATTAGAAGGAATGCCTTCAGAGAAAGAGTTGTCTGAATGTGGAATGTTTTGCCATAAGTGATAATTAATGGTGGGGGAATTAATGTTGCTAAATTGATTACAGAATTCAAGAAGGTATTTGATAATTACTTTGACAATGGGGAAATTATGAAAATCTAAAACGACTGCATGGGGGTGGGTGGGGGGGTGGGACGGTGTGTGTGCAGAGGCGGGGGGGGGGGGGGGGGGCGGGACACGTGAAAAAGAGAAAAAAAATCCAAGACATCACTGCACATATTCATGTAGCAAAGTATTTACGTATATATTCATCTTCGGAAATCATTCATCGCATTCACTGAAAGTAACCAACACAAATCTTCACCCTTGCATGAAGAATTTTCAGTTACTGTCAGCTGAGAGAAGTTTTGAAGGCTAGCAAACTTCAATTAAAAAGTTGTACAGTGATATGGGCATCATTCTGGCAAAATGGAATGACCTGCAAAAAAGGCCTCAATTCGGCAGAATGATTTGAAGACATACAGAACATTCAGCGCAACTTACCCAAAAATAATAAAGTGCCAATTCAATCAGAGTCGCTTCTTGAGCAAAAAGAATTCCATTTATAAGAATATTTAGCATGCAAATTAATTTCTGCATTGACAAATGTTAGAGGTGAAAAGTCTTAAACCATTCAAACAATCTTGCAATAAACGATAAGGCAGGGTATTAAAAAGCAGTGTAGAAAATTAGCTGGACTTACAATACCTGTCAGATAAACTGTTTTATTTTGCCTGGAGGAATTTTGTTACAGATGAACTAAATTAACATCCTGTCCATTAAATCTTCTGTCAGACAGAATGTCTTTTTCCTCAAATGCCAGATAAACTCTCACTGATCTCATTTTGTGTTTGATTACATTTTTAATGACAGTTGTGCATTTCCAGCCTAATTTCATTTCTTCCTCAATGGCAAATTAACATATTTGATAAATTGTTAAGACCGAGAAAAGTACATTACCAGTGAACGTGCAAATTACTTCAATTTCCCAAGGAAGAAATAATGTGAACATTTCTCACTTGACTCTGTTCAGACACCTGATAGGAACAACATTTTGTCAAGAAAAAATAATTTCTATAAAAAATGGGTCCATCAGCTTATTATTGTACTCTATATTGTCATTAGGGCTATAAAAGAAGCAATCAGCGCTTACTCATTGGAAACTGTGATTGTGCAAAGTGGGATGTAAAAATATATGTAGCACACAGCTAAATAATACTCTCTTATTCAAACCCCCAAAAAAGAGTGACAGGCCAAACTGCTGATATGTTATCTGCAGCAAAACATATACAAGATGTGCATAGCGTGGTCAACAGGCAGAATCATTTGCATTAACAGTTTTGGGCTGTCACTCAATATTCCATAAGGTTTTTGATAACATGCTGAATCTGTCAATCAACATTACTAAAAATGGAGACGTTGATCAACATTAATATTTACCAACAACTGTTTATGCAGGATTTTAAGAAATTGTCGTGTGTCCTTATTTTTATGTTATTAAATGGTATTAACTTTTTTTAGTTTATTCTCAGGAATGTGACATCACTGGGCTAGCTGGCATTGCCTCATTGGCATGAGACATTGATGGGGGGCATTCCTCGTGAGGTGTCGCAGTCTGTGTAGTATTCTTTGCAATGGTTTGATGTAATGGGAACGATTAGCCAAGAATAGGTAAGGACGGCAGATTGTCGTCCTGAGAGGGGCTTAATGCAGGGTATCTCAAAGTGTGGGTCGTGACCCACGGGTGGGTCATGGACGGGTATCGAGAGCGTCGCGGAGCAATTGGTTGCAGCGTTCCCACGGTGGCCCTGATTGCGGGAGAAGTGCCCAACTGCCGTGACTGGCATTTTTATTGAGAATGACGGCCGCTGCTGCCATTTAAATGACAAGAAATGAGGCTGTGTGCAGTCTTCCGGCCAGAGCCAGCAGCAGTGAGCAGGTTACATGCCATGCACGTACACTTGACTTCAAGCGCCCTCTATGTACATGCTTTTGGTGTCAAATCACAGAGGAGATCTTATTCTATTTTCTGGCTGCTGACAAGCAAGGCAAGAGGACTGTGAAGATGAATCATTTTCTTGCAAATAAGACAGCCAGAGACACATATAGGCAGTGTACGTCCTGGCCAGGATCTCACATCTGAATGTGCTGGTTAGAGCTGCTAAGGAGAGTCCAGGGCAGGACAGAGCAGTCAGTGCTAGTGTTAGCTCTGTATAGAGCTTTTGTCAATTGGGCCAATGCAAATAAGGATGCAAAGCCCACGTGTGTTATATGTAGAGAAGTGCTGGCAAATGAGAGGACAAGTTTCAGATTTTGAAAGAGAAGTGATGGGTGAAAAATTCCTTTTGAGGTTAAGACCCAGAGTCATTTATTAACTTGCAGCTGTCTCCAAATGAAAAGACTATGCTGCTGTACATGACCTGTGGTAGCATATTAAAAACACACAAAATGTCCAGAAAGCTGTTGGAATTTTGGAGTAGCATCTCCCAGGTGTATCCAGTGCTGAGTAAAACAAGAATGTTGTTGCTAATGCCCTTCAAGATGACCCACATGTGCGAGGTTGGACTTTCCATTCTCACAAAGATGAAGATGGCACAAAGGAATTGGCTGAAATCTGCACCTGGTATGCGCATTGCCCTCTCCTCCTGTGAACCTGATTGGAGTGAGATCATGAGCACCAAGCAGGCTCCCCTTTCACATTAAAGGTAAGCGAAAGTGGAGTGTGTCGCGAAAGACGGCTGGCATAGGTCGCGAAGGTCAGCCAGCGTGGGTCCAGAAGGTTAGCAGGTTGGCCAAAGTGGGTCCCAGGAAGAAAGGTTTGAAAAACACTGGATTAATGAACCAGTTGTATTTTTCATAACAATCAGACAACTTCATGATTATCTTTACTGATTTCAGCCTTTTGGTCACCAGACCTTTTTCTTCCATTGTCTTATTGCCATGGAAGGCTTTTGAATTTGTCATCTCTGGACTATTAATCCAAACTTCTGAGTTGCTAATCCTGTAACATAATCACTATACTACTGTGGCTAATGTTTCGGGTCCATGAGCAACATTAACATTTTCAGTTCTGAATAAAGAGTGTATCCTCAGGCATAAATTAAATCAGTAATCTGGAACCAAGTGCAAATAAAATCTATAAATCCCTGTTAATGACACACACAGATAAATAAAAATCAACACATCTCTCAACATGCTAAATTGTACATAAAAGCAATATTCAATCCAGGCAATAATTAACTTTTTGTCCTTAAGAGAGCAGTCATCCAATGGCATAGGGAGCACCTACATGTCTTCAATACTTATCAAATTCTCGAGGTTGCTCAAAGGATTTTAAAACATTAAATGAGTCCCAAAGTTTGCCAACTGCTCACACGGGTGCAAATAACAAAGCTGAGTGAGCAGCATATGGCGCTTCATTTAAACATTAAAGCCTGTGTTATGTCTATAGTTAAGGCTCCAGCTGGGCTCAGTATAGAATCCTGAAACCTCAGCTGCCAAAGTGGCTTTCTTCTTAAAGGAAACATATAGTTTTTTTTAAAGGTTTTGCTGTTCCTTGCTACTTTTTTCCTGCATTATGTCCTATTCATTAGTTAGTTTTGCCGGAGTTCTCTGATGATGCATTTATTCTCCGATTCAACTTGGTTTTTGTTGCCTTTGGCATTGCATTTTACAAATGAGAATCTCTTGAAGGTCTTAAGCGCACTACATGATCGCGAAAAGAAGGTGATAGCTCAAGTTCAACAATCTCTGAGGCATGACGATCGCATCCAGGATCTGTACTTTTTCTTTCAATGGTCAGGTGGCCATTCCTAATAGATGGTGTTGAGCTTTCACCTTAAACCAGCGGAATCTTTCTTGGCATCGTGTTCCCACAAAAATAGGGCCTTCCAGATTTTTAAACTAACGACAATAAAAGAGCGCCAAGAGTTCCCATGTCATCTATTGTTTGCTAAGAAAATACCCATCCAATTTCTCATTTCAAATAGTTGCTGAAAGGATAGCTAACATTTACAGGACAGGGTGGTCTCCGGCACCTGGGTGGGGGAGGGGAAGGTGTCGGATATCTACCAGGAACTACAGGAGGTGAGGAAACCCCAGTGGAGGAGCTCAAGGACAAGTGGGAGGAGGAGCTAGGTGAGGAGTTGGAAGCGGGTCTGTGGGAAGAGGTCCTGGGCAGGGTTAATTCCTCCTCATCATGTGCCAGGCTCAGTCTAATTCAATTTAAGGTGGTCCACCTTATGACGGCAGCGAGAATGAGCATGTTTTTTGGGGTAGAAGACAGGTGTACGAGGGCACCCAGCAAACCATGTCCACATGTTTTGGGCATGCCCGGAGCTTAGAGAGTTCTGGCAGGGGTTCGCGAGGGCAATGTCCAAGGTGCTTAACACACGTGTGGTGCCGAGTCCAGAGATACGATCTTTGGAGTGTCAGAAGACCCGGGAGTTCAGGGGGCAAAAGAGGCCGACATCTTGGCCTTTGATGTGCTAAGTAAGTTGGTTCAACGTTGACTGTAACTGGATGCAGTGAAACTAGAAACAGGCTTCTGACACAGGAGATGGTCCAACACTGTTCTATTGAACTTCCTGATTGCTGTACATAGTCTGCTGTGAGTTGACACTCTATCAATCTAACTGATAACCACCTACTGGCTTGACCAGACTAACTCTCTACCTCATGGTGATAGTGCTCACTGGCTTGTGCACTCTTACTATCTCAGTAGCTGTGTCCTGTAGAGAGAGAGAGAGAGTCTTAATGCCCTGTGTGCTTTAGAGTGGTGGTGTTCTGTCTGGCGATTGGTTGTTATGTGTCGTGTGTGTTTGTTGGTTATCCTGTATGTTAATCACTGCCTGTCTGCATCTCATTATATACAATGAGTGGATATTATGACATCTCCCCTTTTTGAAGTAAATTTTGGAACGTGGCGATATATATACGTGCATGATTATATACAAGTGGTGAGTGAATGAACATATGTACATGGGAAGGTGTCTATCATGCAGATACAGAGCAAACTGAACAAAATTTACAAGATTTAAGTCTATAGATTCAGTCTTTGGGGCGGGCGATGAATTCTTGTCGATCGCCTCAGAGGTGGAGGGGGGATGCCGGCACTTGGACAGGCGGGATTGCTGCCATGTCGGTGGCCTCATGGAGAGGCAGGATCGCTGCCAGATCGGTGAACTCGTGGTGCGAGATGTCCAGCGGAGGCATGATGACATGCGGAGAAGTGCGGCCAGGCGGTGGGCAGGGAACTTTTCGTAGCGCCCTCCTGTTGCACGGTAGAATGGAGCCATCAGCGATTTGGACAACGAAGAACCTGGGGGCAGCTTGCCTGACGACAATAGCTGGGGCTGACCAACCTCCCTCAGGCAACTGGACGTGAACAACATCGCCTGGAGCCAGTGCAGGTAGATCCTTAGCATGAGCATCATACGTGATCCTCTGGTAGTCCCTGGATCGCTGCACTTTCTGCAGCACCGTGAGGGGGTCATGGATGGAACATGGATGGCTGGAACAGTCGTCCTCAGGTTGCGGTTCATGAGCAGCTGCGTCGGAGACAAACCAGTCGACAGAGGGGTTGCCCTGTGTGCCAACAGCGCCAGGTTGAACATAGAACATAGAACATTACAGCGCAGTACAGGTCCTTCGGCCCTCCGAGGCTGAGTCTGCAGCCTTGCACAGCAACAGCTTGACAATATGGACCCCTTTTTCGGCCTTCCCGTTTGATTGCGGGTAATGGGCACTGGATGTGATGTGACTGAAGTGGTAGGATCGTGCAAAGTCGAACCACTCTTGGCTGTAGAAGCATGGGCCGTTGTCACTCATTACTGTGAGTGGTATGCCGAGCCTGGCAAACGTCTCTTTGGCAGGCTTTAATCACTGACTTGGACGTGAGGTCCAACAGTTTCACCACTTCCGGGTAGCTGGAGAAGTAGCTGGAGACCAAGAGCACGTAATCACGCCCATTTGCGAGAAAGAGGTCTATCCCCACCTTGGACCATGGTGAAGTCACGATCTCGTGCTGTTGCAGTGTTTCCTTGGGCTGAGCTGGTTGAAACTTCTGGCATGTTGTGCAGTCGAGGACCGTGTTGGCAATGTCCTGGCTGATGCCAGGCCAGTAGACTGCCTGCCGAGCTCTGTGTCGACATTTTTCGACCCCAAGGTGACCCTCATGGATCTGTCTGAGCACCATGGCTTGCATGCTTTGGGGAATGACGATTCTATCTAGTTTAAGAAGAATCCCCTCGACAACCGTTAACTCGTCCTTAACGTTGAAGAACTGGGGGCACTGCCCCTTTTGCCAGCCATGGGCAAGGTGTTGCATCCCGCGCTGCGGTAGAGGATCTTTCGCAGTTTCTTCGCGTATCTGGACAACTCGTTCATCAGTGGCTGGGAGGTTGCTGGCACACAACTGCACCTGTGCCTCGATGTGGCGAATGAAGTCACCCGGTTCACACGGCATGGTGATGGATCGGGATAGGGCATCTGTGACGATCAGCTCCTTGCCCGGTGTGTAGGTGAGTTCGAAGTCATATTGGCGGAGACGAAGAAGAATTCGCTGCAGCCGAGGTGTTAAGTCATTTAAATCCTTCTGGATTATGTGGACTAAAGGCCTGTGGTCTATTTCCACCATGAACTTCGGCAGACCGTATACGTAGTCATGAAACTTGACTATTCCGGTCAGGAGACCCAGACACACCTTTTCGATTTGGGCATACCGTTGTTCAGTTGGAGTCATGGCTCTGGAGGCATACGCCACTGGAGCCCAGGACGAGGAATCGTCCCGCTTGTCGTGTTGAGTGTTCTGATGCACAAATGATCCAACACGGCTGTAGATGGTACAACTTTGTTTTATTGTCTAAACAACTGTAACAACTAACTACTGGCTTGGGTACGTGCTTCATCAGCTAACCTGTGGACCCAGCCCTATCACTATCTTAGTGAGGCACTCAGCACATGGTCTATGTCTGAGTGGCGCGCTGTGAGCCTTGTGCTCTGAGCTTTCTCCTGGTAGAATGAGCGAAAACTGTGGTGTTCCCTGTTTTATAGTGCGTGTGCTCTCACTGGTGATTGGCTGCGATGTTATGTGTGTGCTGGTTGGTCCAACTGCCTGTCCATCAGTGTGTGCGTGATTGCACCATGAAATGAAAATGAAATGAAATGAAAATCGCTTATTGTCACAAGTAGATATGCTGATGTGGATATCATGACATCCCCCCCTTTCACAAAGGATATGTGCCTACATGCTAATAAATAGAAATGTGTACTGAGTGCATCTGAGTATGTGTGTGCAATATTTACAACATGTACATGAGGCTAAACTATATACAGAGGAAGGCGTCAGGTGCAACAGAACAACGAGGTTGTACCAATAACAGAACAAATGCAATCAACAAACGACGAGAGAAAACTTCTGGAACAATGAACGACAAGAAAAGAAACTCATTAACAGTACTGTAAAACAATTCAGTAAGTCCAATGTGCTAACAGGCTCATAAGTCAAGTCTCTCAGGTGGGCAACGAATTCGGGTTGACCGCCTCAAGAGTGGGTCAGGATCCAACGGCTGAGGAATGGGCCTGCCCACGGGCGAGAGAGGAAGAGGCAGAGTGGCAGGAAGCTCAACAAAGTCAACATCAGGGACAACAGGAGGGTGTGGCACCGGTGTATGATCTCGTAGCGAGCACGGAACCAGACGAAGGGCCTGCCGATTACGGCGGCGAATGGAGCCATCAGGCATACGAAACAGGAATCAGCGGGGAGCCACGTGGCGGAGAACCTCGGCGGTTGCCGACCAGCCACCCTCCGGTAGGTGTATGCGGACATTGTGTCCAGGTGCCAGGGCAGGAAGATCAGTTGCCTGAGTGTCATGTGCCATCTTCTGCTGAGCACGCTGTTGTTGCATCCTTCGCAACACTGCAGCATGTCAGGAACATGAATGGACGGCACAGTGGTCCTGAGGGTGCGACCCATCAACAGCTGGGCTGGCGAGAGGCCCGTGGACAGTGGGGCCGAGCGATAGGCCAGCAGGGCTAAACAGAAGTCAGATCCGGCATCAGCGGCCTTGCAGAGGAGCCACTTCACAATGTGGACGCCCTTTTCCGCCTTGCCTATCGACTGAGGATGCAAGGGACTGGACGTCACGTGTGTGAAGTTGTATGAAGAGGCAAAGGAAGACCATTCTTGACTCACAAAGCAAGGCCCGTTGTCAGACATGACGGTGAGCGGAATTCCATGGCGAGCAAAGGTTTCTTTGCATGCCCGGATGACAGCTGATGATGTTGTGTCGTGCAGGCGTATGACCTCCAGATAACTTGAGAAGTAGTCAATAAGAATAATGTAGTCCCTGCCAAGCGCATGAAAGAGGTCCACACACACCTTCGACCAGGGGGATGTGACCAACTCATGGGGCTGAAGGGTTTCAGGGGGTTGCGCCGGCTGAAACCTCTGGCAGGTGGGGCAGTTGAGCACCATGTTGGCGATGTCGTCGCTGGTGCCCGGCCAGTACACAGCCTCTCGGGCCCTCCGCCTGCACTTCTCAACTCCGAGATGGCCTTCGTGCAGTTGTTTGAGGACAAGCCGGTGCATGCTGTGTGGGATCACGATCCGGTCCAACTTCAAGAGGACACCATCAATGACGGCCAAGTTGTCCTGGACGTTGTAAAATTGTGGGCACTGCCCCTTGAGCCACCCTTCCGTCATGTGGCGCATCACACGTTGTAGAAAGGGGTCAGCCGCAGTCTCACGGCGAATGTGGTCCAGACGTGCATCAGTGGCCGGCAGATTGGCCGATGTGAAGGCTACTTATGCGACGACCTGACAAACTAACCCCTCCCAGTCGGGCGGTGTGTTGACCGCCCTGGACAGAGCATCTGCGATGATGAGATCCTTCCCCGTGGTGTAGACAAGTTGGAAGTCCTACCTCCGGAGCTTGAGCAGAATGCGCTGGAGGCGAGGGGTCATGTCGTTGAGGTCCTTCTGAATGATGCCGACTAGGGGGCGATGGTCGGTCTAGAACATAGAACATAGAACAATACAGCGCAGTACAGGCCCTTCGGCCCACGATGTTGCACTGAAACAAAAGCCATCTAACCTACACTATGCCATTATCATCCATATGTTTATCCAATAAACTTTTAAATGCCCTCAATATTGGCGAGTTCACTACTGTAGCAGGTAGGGCATTCCACGGCCTCACTACTCTTTGCGTAAAGAACCTACCTCTGACCTCTGTCCTATATCTATTACCCCTCAGTTTAAGGTTATGTCCCCTCGTGCCAGCCATATCCATCCGCGGGAGAAGGCTCTCACTGTCCACCCTATCCAACCCCCTGATCATTTTGTATGCCTCTATTAAATCTCCTCTTAACCTTCTTCTCTCCAACGAAAACAACCTCAAGTCCATCAGCCTTTCCTCATAATATTTCCCTCCATACCAGGCAACATCCTGGTAAATCTCCTCTGCACCCGCTCCAAAGCCTCCACGTCCTTCCTATAATGCGGTGACCAGAACTGTACGCAATACTCCAAATGCGGCCGTACCAGAGTTCTGTACAGCTGCAACATGACCTCCCGACTCCGGAACTCAATCTCTCTACCAATAAAGGCCAACACTCCATAGGCCTTCTTCACAACCCTATCAACCTGGGTGGCAACTTTCAGGGATCTATGTACATGGACACCTAGATCCCTCTGCTCATCCACACTTTCAAGAACTTTACCATTAGCCAAATATTCCGCATTCCTGTTATTCCTTCCAAATTGAATCACCTCACACTTCTCTACATTAAACTCCATTTGCCACCTCTCAGCCCAGCTCTGCAGCTTATCTATATCCCTCTGTAACCTGCTACATCCTTCCACACTATCGACAACACCACCGACTTTAGTATCGTCTGCAAATTTACTCACCCACCCTTCTGCGCCTTCCTCTAGGTCATTGATAAAAATGACAAACAGCAACAGCCCCAGAACAGATCCTTGTGGTACTCCACTTGTGACTGTACTCCATTCTGAACATTTCCCATCAACCACCACCCTCTGTCTTCTTTCAGCTAGCCAATTTCTGATCCACATCTCTAAATCACCCTCAATCCCCAGCCTCCGTATTTTTTGCAATAGCCTACCGTGGGGAACCTTATCAAACGCTTTGCTGAAATCCATATACACCACATCAACTGCTCTACCCTCGTCTACCTGTTCAGTCACCTTCTCAAAGAACTCAATAAGGTTTGTGAGGCATGACCTACCCTTCACAAAGCCATGCTGACTATCCCTGATCATATTATTCCTATCTAGATGATTATAAATCTTGTCTCTTATAATCCCCTCCAAGACTTTACCCACTACAGACGTGAGGCTCACCGGTCTATAGTTGCCGGGGTTGTCTCTGCTCCCCTTTTTGAAGGGACCACATTTGCTGTCTGTGAACACAGTGAACTGCGGAAGACCATATACATAGTCGTGAAACTTGTCGATGCTAGTCAACGGACCTAGGCACTCCTTCTCAATCTGCGCATAATGCTGTTTTGTGGGGGTCATGGCCCGCGACGCATAGGCGACCGGGGCCCATGATGCGGTGTCGTCCCGTTGCAGGAGTACCGCTCCAATGCCAGACTGGCTGGCGTCAGTTGAGATCTTTGTTTCCCGTGTGTTATCGAAAAACGCCAGTGCCGGGGCAGTGGTGAGCTTGACCTTAAGCTCCTCCCATTCACTCTGGTGTGTGGGCAGCCACTGGAATTCCATTGTCTTTTTGACCAGGTGGCGAAGAGCAGTCGTGTGTGAAGCAAGGTTAGGAATGAACTTCCCCAGGAAGTTGACCATCCCGAGACAGCACAGCACTGCCTTCTTGTCTGACGGCTGCTGCATGGCTGCGATGGCTGCCACTTTGTCGGCATCCGGCTGCACACCCGACCGGGAGATGTGGTCCCCCAAAACCTTTAGCTCAGTCTGACCAAAAGAGCACTTGGCTCGGTTAAGGCACAGGCCCTGACCCCGTATCCGTGCAAAGTCACGCTGGAGATGACTGATGTGCTCCTGTGGTGTGGTGGACCAGATGATAACGTCGTCTACGTAGACGCGTACCCCTTCGATGCCCTCCATCATCTGTTCCATGATGCGATGGAACACTTCGGAGGCCGAAATGATACCGAATGGCATCCCATTGTAGCAGTATCTGCCAAATGGAGTGTTGAAAGTGCACAGCTTCCTGCTGGACTGATCCAATTGAATCTGCCGAAAGCCCTTTGAGGCATCAAGCTTGGTGAATATTTTTGCCCGAGCCATTTTGCTCGTGATTTCTTCTCATTTGGGTATGGGGTAGTGTTCCCTCATAATGTTATGATTCAAATCTTTTGGGTCGATACATATCCGGAGCTCGCCGGAGGGCTTCTTGACGCACACCATGGAGCTGACCCATGGCGTTGGCTCCGTGACCCGGGAAAGCACTCCTTGGTCCTGCAGGTCCTGCAGCTGCTGATTGAGGCGGTCCTTGAGTGGTGCTGGGACCATACGAGGTGCGTGAACGACCGGGGTGGCATCGGGTTTGAGCCGTATTTTGTACGTGTAGGGCAGTGTGCCCATGCCCTCGAAAACCTCCTGGTTGTGCGCGAGGAGTGAGTGGAGCTGTGCCCTAAAGTCTGCATCTGGGAAATCGGACGTGTCTTCTGGAGACAGAGTGTATACCCGCTGAACGAGGTGGAGGATCTTGCACGCCTGTGCGCCTAACAGAGAGTCCTTCGAGGATCCTACGATTTCAAATGATAATGTGGCTTTGTGTTGAGTTGTGTGTAACATCAAGCTGGCAGGACCCCGTGGCCGGGATGACGTTTCCATTGTAGTCAATCAGCTGACAGTGGGATGGCAGAATCGGTGGTTTAAACTTCAAGGTCTGGAAGGCTGACCATGCGAGGAGATTGGCGGAGGCACCAGTGTCCAGGCGAAATGTGATCTGGGATCGGTTGACCGTTAGGGTGGCACACCACTCATCGCCCTGATCAATGCTGTGCACTGGCAGCGGCTGGTGGTTCCGACTTGGGGACATCCGGTTCTTATGGATTACCGCAACGGTGAAGGGCTCCCTGTCTTCGGTATCGCTGGGCTGCATACTATCTGGATATGACTCAGTGTAGGGGGGCTGAATCGCCCGCACATCCCTGCGAGGTTGGCGGAATTGTTGGGAGTTGGCAGGTTGAGCTGCTCAACAGCAGGCAGCATAGTGGAGAACGCAGGTCTCGATGGGCAGTCGCTAGGGTGAGGCGCTTTATTTTAAGGAGCTGCTGGCATAGGGTGTCCGAGGTGACCCCAAAAACTATCTGATCCCGTATCATGGAGTCGGAGGTGGCCTCATAGCTGCAGGACTGCGCGAGGATACGGAGGTGTGTCAAGTAAGATTGGAAAGGCTCATCCTTACCCTGCAGGCGCTGCTGGATAGGTACCTCTCGAAGCTCACATTGACTTCCACGCTGAAGTGTTCCTCGAACTTCAGAAGCACCGTCTTATATTTTGTTTTGCCCTCGCCTTCCGCGAATGCCAGGGAGTTATAGATGTGGATGGCGTGTTGCCCCGCCGTGGAGAGGAGGAGGGTGATCTTCCTGGTGTCCGATGCATTCTCCCTGTCTGTGGCTTCTAGGAAGAGCTGGAAGCGCTGTTTAAACAGCTTCCAGTTTACTCCAAAATTACCAGTGATTCGGAGCGGCTGCGGCGGGCAGATGTTTTCCATGGAGCAGGATGGCGGATTTCTGAAAGGGTGCAGGTAGGTCTTACAGTCGCTGGTTAGCATCCACTACTGGTATCATGTCGTGTTGGGTGTTCTGATGCATAAATGATCCAACACGGCTGTAGATGGTACAACTCTGTTTTATTGTCTAAACAACTGTAACAACTAACTACTGGCTTGGGTACGTGCTTCACCAGCTAACCTGTGGACCCAGCCCTATCACTATCTTAGTGAGGCACTCAGCACTTGGTCTATGTCTGAGTGGCGTGCTGTGAGCTCTGTGCTCTGAGCTATCTCCTGGAAGGATGAGCGGGAACTGTGGTGTTCCCTGTTTTATAGTGCGTGTGCTCTCACTGGTGATTGCCTGCGATGTTATGTGTGTGCTGCTTGGTCCAACTGCCTGTCCATCAGTGTGTGTGTGATTGCACCATGATATGCTGATGTGGATATCATGACACCACTGGAGGAGCACCACCCCAATGCCCTCCTGGCTTGTGTCTGTGGATATCTTGGTATCCTTGGTTGGGGCAAAGAACGCCAGTACTGGGGCTGTGGTGAGCTTCGCCTTCAGCTCAAGCCACTCTGCTTGATGTGCGGGAAGCCACTGGAACTTTGTCGACTTTTTAACAAGATGCCTGAGGGCCGTGGTGTGGGATGCCATGTTGGGAATGAATTTTCTGAGAATATTTACCATCCCGAGGAAGCGGAGGACAGCCTTTTTGTCCTCTGGTCTCTTCATGGCATTGATTGCCAGCACCTTGTCAGCGTCAGTTTGCACACCTTGCTGTGAAATGTGGTCACCTAAAAACTTGATAGCGAACCGCCCAAACGAGCATTTGGCCCTGTTGAGCTGGAGGCCATTTTCATGAATCCTCTGAAAAACCTGTTTGAGGCGAGCAATGTGATCCTCGGGCGTCGTGGACCAGATGATCACGTCGTCCACATAAACTCGCACCCCCTCGATGCCCTCCATCATTTGCTCCATTATGCGATGAAATACTTCGGAAGCTGATATGATACCAAAAGGCATACGGTTGTAGCAATACCTGCTGAACAGAGTGTTAAAAGTGCACAGCTTCCGACTGGACTCGTCCAGCTGAATTTGCCAGAAGCCACGGGAGGCGTCCAGCTTGGTAAAGAATTTGGCGTGAGCCATCTCACAGGTCATTGCTTCACGCTTCAGGATCGGGTAATGCTCTCGCATGATGTTGCGATTCAGATCTTAGGGATTAATGCAAATGCAGAGTTCGCCAGAGGGTTTCTTGACGCAGACCATGGAGCTGACCCAGTTTGTGGGTTCCGTGACCTTTGAGATGATGCCCTGGTCTTGGAGCTCTCGTAGCTGTGTTTTCAGACGATCCATGAGAGGAGCCAGCACCCGGCGTGGTGCATGGATGACTGAGGTGGCATTCGGCTTGAGCAATATCTTGTAGCGATATGGGAGCATGCCCATCCCATAAAACGCACTGTGGTATTGTGTGAGAATGTCGCCTATCTCAGCCTGGAGATTCACATTGGGCGAGGCCGTCGCCGGTGACGAGGACATGGCATGAACTCGCTGTACCAGATTTAGGAGTGTGCATGCGCGAGCACCGAGCAGGGATGCCTTGTCAGGCCGGACGATCTCGAATCTCAATGTCGCCTTGATTGTCTTGTAAGAGACACCTAGCTGACACGACCCACTGGCATCTATGGCATTACCATTGTAGTCAAGGAGCTGGCAGGCTGGTGGAAGAATGCTAGGTTGGTGTCGGATGCTGTCGAGGTCCGACTGTGATATGAGGTTCGCAGACGCGCCAGTGTCCAATTTAAATCAGATGCGAGACTGGTTGATCGTGATGACGGCACACCACTCGTCGTCAGGATCCACACTGAGGATCGAAAGGCGGTTGGCAGGCACGGTAGAGACCAACTCGTGTGTGGTGATGATGCCCCCCCGATATGAAGACTCGAGGCAGTCAGCATCGGGGTCCATTGGGCTGTCTGGATCAGAATCCTGCAAGCCTTGTTGTACGCAGCGGACACGTCTGCACTGCAGCTGGGATCGCTGGCTGTTGTTCAGTAGAGCGGACCTGCAGAAGGCCTCGTAGTGGCCAGGCTCTCCACACTGTAGATATCGCCTGCCTTTGGCTGGACATTGCCGCTTTAAATGGGCGGAGCCACAATTTTGACACGTCATGGCACTGACGTCAGCACGTTCTATGCGCCATCGCGCATGCGCAGTGCGGTCGGCCGACGTTCGCACATGCGCCTCAGGGTCTTCGGCCTCATCGTCCACTCGGTCGTGGCGTGCATACGTGGGGACCCAAGAAAAGCGCGTAAAATGGCCACTCGCCTCGATGCTCAGGCCTTGCATTTTCGCTGTGGCCTGCACCCTTTCTGCCTCGTGGGAGGCCAGTTTTGCAGTTTCTGCCACCCTGATGCGGGAGTGACGATTTCTGGCATGCTCATGGACAACGCACGTTTTGATGGCGACGGAGAGGGTCAACTGTTTGATTTTGAGGAGCTGCTCCCACAGGGAATCGGACTGGACCCCGAAAACGATCATATCCCGGATCATGGAATAAGTCGTCAAGTCATAATTACATGACTGCGCTAGGATGCGGAGATGGGTCAAGAAGGGCTGAAAAGGTTCATCCTTACCCTGAAGCCTCTGTTGGAAGATGTACCGTTCAAAACTCTCATTCACCTCAATGTCGCAGTGGCTGTCGAATTTCAACAGAACTGTCTTGAACTTTGTCTTGTCTTCGCCATCGGCAAATGTAAGCGAGTTACAGATGTGGATGGCGTGATCCCCCGCAGTCGACAGGAGCAGCGCGATATTTCTGGCATCCGATGCTGCCTCGAGGTCGGAGGCCTCGATGTACAGGAGGAACTTTTGTTTGAAGATTTTCCAGTTGGCGCCGAGGTTGCCAGAGATCCGGAGTTGCGAAGGAGGCTGGATCTTTTCCGTGCCACTGGATGGCTGCTTGCTGGTCATTGCAGATGCACTTGAGGTAGGTTCATTAGAATTAATAGCAGTCTGGTACCATGATGTGTTAAGTAAGTTGGTTAAACGTTGACTGCAACTGGAGGCAGTGAAACTAGAAACAGGCTTCTGACACAGAAGATGGTCCAACACTGTTTTATTGAACTTCCTGATTGCTGTACATAGTCTGCTGTGAGTTGACACTCTATCAATCTAACTGATAACCACCTACTGGCTTGACCAGACTAACTCTCTACCTCATGGTGATAGTGCTCACTGGCTTGTGCACTCTTACTATCTCAGTAGCTGTGTCCTGTAGAGGGAGAGAGAGTCTTAATGCGCTGTGTGCTTTATAGTGGTGGTGTCCTGCCTGGTGATTGGTTGTTATGTGTCGTGTGTGTTCATTGGTTATCCTGTGTGTCAATCACTGCCCTGTCTGCATCTCATTATATACATGAGTGGATATTATGACAGCCTTTGCCTCCCCAGTTGCCCGGAGATGGATTTTATTAATGTGGAGGGACTCGAAGCCCCCGAGTGGAGAGACATGGGTTAACGACATGGCTGGGTTTCTCAGCCTCGAGAAAATAAAGTTTGCCTTAAGAGGGTCTACGCTAGGGTTCTCTCGGAGGTGGCAGCCGTTCGTCGACTTTCTCGGGGAAAATGAAAATGTCAGCAGCAGCAACAATCCGTAAAGGGGGGGGGGGGGAGTGCTTCATTGGGATGGGGTTGGAAGACTGAGTCGTGTGGGGTAATGTCTATTTAATTGTTATTGTATATTCTCTTTTTGCACTATGTTAATGTGCACTCTATTTTTTGTTATTATTGTTACGACTGTTTTATTATGAAAAATTCTGCAAAACCTTAATAAATTTTTTTTATTTTTTTTTAAAAGAGAAGCTAACATTGATTTTCTTTTGTAAAATAAGACACTCTTATGTCCTTAGTACAGGCGATTCTCTGCCCTGTGTACCCCTAGCACTATTACAAAATCCTGTATTCATTTTATATTACTGCCAGCAAACTGTTGAATGCTTCCTGCTTCAATATTAAACCAGACAGGAAAAATGAACATGACACTCAATGAGCAGAGTGCTGACAAGATGGATATTTTTCCAAGTGATTATGCTCACGCTGATGTGTGTCAAGGTTAAAATGCAGCTGGTCACGTGACATGCCAGTGGAATACAACAGTGGAAAGTTTTGAACCTCAGTCAAAATTTTTAAATTATTTATACTTTTCCAAGTTTCTCAAAGTTACTAACTATTTCTCGTGAATGATTTTTACCCAATTGAATAATTTTGATGGACTTGCTTAAGAATAAACCGCTAGACAAGCCTACAATCAATTCTTAGTCAACAATTACAATTTGGCATTCATTGTGTTTGAAGCTATCTTTACAAATTAGTATTTCAGACAAAGTCTCTGTTTTCTAAAGAAAAATCCCAGGAAGTTGGCATAGTCTGCCTTTATCTAATGTTTAATTTCTGAGTAAATTGATTTAGGTTTGGTCCTTAAATTTAGCCAATTGTCAGCTTCACATCAATGAACCGATATTTGATAAAAGGATAAAAAGAGACATTGATGTTTCGACATGGATTAAATCATTTAGAAATAAATATAGTTATAGCGTGATGTGGTCATGAGAGAATTTGGAAGATTCAAAGGGAACACAACGTGACTGGCCATTCCAGAAAGATAACCGGGGCAATTCCACACGGTCTTTGCTGTCGACACAATCTCGCTAGGCCAGAGTGTGAGTCAGGGTGTATGTCTTGATGTGCGCTTATGCTTAGCAAAGCTCAACACCATTAGGCAGCTTGGCAAAGTTAACCTCTTCATTCTATAACAAGAACATATCACATTTATTGGAAAATAAGATGGAAGATTTTTAATAATAATTTTAATAATAATCTTTATTGTCACAAGTAGGCTTACATTTACACTGCAATGATGTTACTGTCAAAAGCCCCTAGTCGCCACATTACGGCCCCTCTTCGGGTTCACAAAGGGAGAATTCAGGATGTCCAAATTGCCTAACAGCACGTCTTTCGGGACTTGTGGGAGGAAACCAGAGCACCCGAAGGAAACCCACGCAGACATAGGAAGAACGTGCAGACTCCGCACTGACTCTGACCCAAACCGGGAATTGAACCTGGGATCCAGGTGCTGTGAAGCAACAGTGCTAACCACTATGCTACCTTTTAATATCACATGAGAATGTTGATCTTATTGACAGGTGACGAGGACTGGGAAATAGCAAATCTTAAAATTTATGGATTAATGAGGGCAAGATATTTTGGGCATAAAAGTAGGTGAGTACGCACAATAAAACCCACCTTTGAGATCACAGTTAGAAATAATTGGGTTTTCTGCTCAGGGAAAACCGCTAGCTGGTATGGTGCAGCACATTTTGTGTTGTTCAGTGGAAAACTGGGTTTAATTGAGTTTTGAGATTGGCCTAATTTCAATATTGAGGTTGAGCTCCTGGTGTGGTGAAAGTCTTCAGCTGGAAGTTTGTTTTTTTGGAACACTAGGAATTAGTGTGTTGCTGCGGAATTGAAAGCTTTACAGGAGATCTGAGAACACCACAGCCTATGTATTCATAACTGTCAGAGTTAAAACTTTTATTCTTAAAGAACACCCGTGAGATTTGTGAAGGGTGCGGATAGCCCAGACATTCACGAATGAAGCAGTGAACGTGCTTGTGCGTGGAATGAGGCAGTGTAAGGAGGCACTGCTTGGATCAGTGTGATCCCCATCTTCCATCCCCAGGCAAAACGGCAGAAGCCTGAAGCGTGTGGGCAGGAATGCCACCCTTTGCAGTGGAAAATCAGTGCTGGAAAAGATTTATTGGCATTACCAGAGCAGTCAACATAAAATACATCAATCACAGCTCCGAAGAATGCATAACACTGAACATCTCAGACACTTTTACACAATGTGATTTTGTTTACCATCGATTCCCAGAAAGTGACAGGGTAAGCATTGGAGCCCAGCTTTCAATGAGAGTACTCCGCTCAACTTTGTATATAATTGTCCCATTAAAAGACTGAAATAGAATCAAATTGATGGTGCTTACGCCTTTCTATTCCCAGCTGCTGCCTTCACCCACTGCCCCCCACCATTCCCAATTATGGGCTGCATTCAGACACCTAGGATGGAATTTAATGTGCTCTGACTTTGTGAAGGGTATTTAATCAGATGGAAGGTTGGCAGATGGGGACTCCACTGTCTTTCCATCTTCACCCTGTTAATTTCATGGTGAGAAGGACCACGGATGGCCTATCTGCCTCGCTGCCAACTGAAGCCCTTAAGTGGGCAATTAATGGCAGCCGAAGGGCTTCCTCTTGCCACCACTGGTATTAACCCAGCAGTAGCAGAAGGGGGCGGGGGTGCATATCAAGCAGGATGCAGATCAAGCAACCCCATGATGCTTATGGGCTCCCAAAGGCACTCAGTTCCTGATCAAGAGACCCAATAATGCAAAAGGGGCCCACCTGCTGCTAACTCAAGTATCCTGGAGCCTACATCCCATGAGCAAGCCCCACACACAGCCTCACTCACCTGTGACCTGGGATCTGTAGTATTGAGGGTGTTTGGGTTAGTAAGGCAACAAACGAGTCCAAAACGATTTGGTCAAAAGAAAACTTGGTTTATTACAAAGAAATTATATTTACAATATACATCAGATCCCAGTCAGGTCTGCACTGTCGGTTCCATATCGGCCCGACTTTGTGCTGATACCAATGATGTATGTCCTCAGGCTCCCCGACCCCTTAGCGAGGGAGCTCTTATTCGGTGAGACTCACGGGGAAATTGATTGCTCCAATCCCGTAGGTCTCATGCAAGTTATAGCGTAAGGGTTAACGTAGGACTGGTCAAATAGTAACATCCGCATTATGATGTAGCAAGTTACATGATAGTGGACTGAGCACAGATGTAATCCAGCAGAAACCAGCTTGAGGACAGCACCTAGCAAGGGAGTACCTTGGAGATGTACAAAGTTATTCCTTACCAAGGACACATAATGTTTAGCAACACAAACCCGCAGACCCTTTGGTGAGACACCAAAAAAACAACCTTACAACATGGTGACAGCCAATGAACAAACCCATAACCTCAGAGAAGCTGGAGAAGGATCTCGGCGAATGAAAAATTTAAAAAACTGCAGTCTGACCTGTGAGAAGAGCACCTGAATCACAGACACAGCTAGCAATTGTTTTAAAAAAGCTCCATGATCAGGCCTGATCAAACGCAGTCAGAGGACTGAGCCAGATCACAAAAGGCTGAGCAAAATTCAAAAGGGAAAAAAAGGATAAAGGGCAGAGGAAGAATCCACTGTGCAGGTAAAATGTCAGACCTGGTCAAACGCAGGGCCAATGGACCCAGCCAGATCACAAAAGGCCAAAAGGGAGAGAGGAATCTGAAGGGAGAAGAAAAAAGCTCCAGTGTGCAGCTCAGGATCTTGTGGAGGTTCATTGTGAGTACCAATCTTTTGCAGAGTCAAAGAACCTAGCAGGTGTGAGCAAAAATTCAGTTCAAAGCCAGCACTCGTTTTAACAATCTTTGGTGCTTTAAAAAATCAGAGCAGCCCATATGCAGGCCCACTGCATCCTGCTCAGGTTCAGAATATCCTACGATATCATGCAAAAGCCCCAAATCATTGATTTAATAAATTACTGCGGAAAATAAATCCCGAAGAGTTCGGGATCACAATTGCAGCGGGAACCCACCAGGACCCAACAAACGTGCAAAGAAGAAATAAAACGGCTGCTGCTGTGCCACCTTTAAAGCTGCACTCTCCTGTTATGTAAAACAGTCCTGGATCGTAAATTAGAACCGCCAGATCATGCAAGGGCCAGACCACATGCAACATTAGCGGTCATGGAGGAGAAAGTTTTTAGATCACAGGAGCACACCAGGATTAAGTAGGAAATCACAGGAAGTGCAAATTTTATGGTCCAGGGTTTAGAGAACCCCAAAGTGTATCATGGAGTTCACCTGACCCACACTTTTAATAGATTGTGGTATGGGGAGCACACGGCCCACTCCACAGGTGTGGTACAGCAGAAATGGAAAAGTATTTTTTAAAGCAAAACAATGTTTATTCTATGAACTCAAGTTAACGTTTTTAAAATATACAATGAACATCTTAGCAACCATTAACTCAAATGCAACCCCCAAAGACTACAACACTAAGTAGTCCTTTAAGCTTTCCTTTTAACATCCATACGACTTAAAAACAAACCTTTAACAGAAGCATATCAGGTTAAAGTCACTACTGAAAACATTTATAATTCTGAATTCTCCAAATGATCAAGAGATAGTCTTTTGATGGCAGAGAGAACATCAGTACACCTGTTTTGTCTGGCTTCAGCTCCAACACTGAAAACGAAACTAAAACACACCCTGCAGCAAACAGCCTAAAACGAAGGTTAAAAGCTGACAGACAGCTCAGCTCCACCCACACTCTGACACTCATTTCTTAAAGGTACATTTCTTAAGCACCCATTTCTTAAAGGTACTCTTACATGACACCTCCCCCCAAGAAAAAAAACCCCATCAACTTCAAGATGGTTTCATTTTTCACCTTTTCACTATCCTTTAAGAAATGCACACAGTAAATATACTTTTTAGTTTCAGAAAACAACACAAGCAAACAGGTATAATAATATAGTCCATTTTTTTCCCGTTCTTCTTCCAAATGAAATCTTTCTCAATTGACAGTCTCTTTGAACAAGAAGGTCTCTGCACGATCTGTCCATTTCTCTACGCCTCAGCATGTCTCTTTAAAGTCAGATACTTTAGTTCAATCTGATCACAGAGTCCCTTGTAATTCTCCAACACAGGAGCATTGGTTATCACAGCTTTCAGGCAGTCAAATGCCTGATGAAAGTCGGCTGTCCACTGAAATTTTTGACGTTTCTTCAGCAAGTCCATCAGTGGAGCAATCACGCTACAAAACATTTGCACAAATGTTCGATCAAACCCACTCATGCCAAGAAATTGCATTATTTCCCTTCGTCTTGAGGGTATTGAAAACTCCTCAATAACTGTTGGTTTCACATCCCGTGGGATCATTCGACCCGGTCCGATTGTATGGCCAAGGAAAGTGACTTGGGTTTTCCAAATTCACTTTTGGCTAGGTTTATCACCAAACCAGTGTCCAGATGTCGATCTAATAACTGCATCAGATGTTTTAAATGTTCTTTCCATGTCTGGCTGAAAATTACCAGATCGTCGATGTATACCTCACAATTGGGTAATCCTGAAAATAATTTGTTAGTTAACCGTTGAAATGTGGCTGGGGCGTTTTTCATGCCAAATGGCATAACTTTGAATTGGTATATACCATCTGGAGTCACAAAAGCATAAATCTCCTTCGCCCTTTCGGATAAAGGTGCCTGCCAGTAAACTTTAAGTAAATCCAGTTTGGAAATAAAAGCTGGTTGTCCTAATTTCTCAATGCAATCCTCCAAACGTGGGATAGGATAAGAGTCCGTTCTTGTAACTGCATTAACCTTTCTATAGTCCACACACAACCGTTGGGTACCATCTGGTTTAGGTCCAATCACTATGGGTGAGCTCCATTGGCTGCAACCCACTTCAATTATGAAATTTTTAAGCATACCCTCAATCTCTTTGTTAGCCTGTGCCAATTTTAAAGGGTTAAGTCTATATGGATGTTGTTTGATTGGAACAGCATTTCCCACATCTACATCATGTATAGCCATTTTAGTACTTCCCAATTTACCTCTACAAACGTGCCCATGTGATATCAATAACTATTTCAGGTCAGTCCGTTTTTCCTCTGGAAGGTAACTCAACAATTTATCCCAATTTTAAAGAACATCCTCATTTCCCAATTTAATTTGAGGTATGTCAAATTCACAGTCATCTGGATTTGGTTCGTCACTTTGAGTTAGAATCATCAAAACCTCCTCCTTTTTCTCTCCTTCCCTTTCAAAGTACCTTTTAAGCATATTCACATGACACACTCGGTGAGTCTTCCTTCTATCTGGTGTTTTTACCACATAATTTACCTCACTTAATTTCCTTTCCATCTGATAAGGTCCAGAAAACCTTGCTTTGAAAGGTTCACCTACCACTGGTAACAATACTAAAACTTTATCTCCACTGGCAAAACTCCCATTTCATCACATTTTTTGCAGCTTTTAAATGTTGTCTAGTCAATTCACCTGCTCTATTTAATTGTTCCCTAAAATTTGACACATAATCCAATAATGTAAGTTCTGATTTCTCACTCACCAATTTTTCCTGAAACAATTTAAGTTGTCCTCTTACCTCATGGCCAAAAATTTGTTCAAAAGGACTAAATTTGGCTGACTCTTTAGGTGCATCTCTAATTGCAAAGAGTACGCATGGAATTCGTTTATCCCAATTCTCTGGATAATCTTGGCAGTAAGCCCTCAACATTGTCTTTAATGTATGATGCCACCTTTCTAACACTCCCTGCGATTCTGGATGGTACGCAGTTGATTTAAATTGTTTTATTCCTGAGCTATCCATAACTTCTTTGAATAACCTTGAGGTAAAATTCAATCCTTGATCCGATTGTATTTCTGTGGGTCGTCCATATCTAGTAAAGAATTTAAATAACTCCTGCACAACCTTTTTAGCTGTAATATTACGTACTGGAATGGCCTCTGGAAACCTAGTAGACACATCCATTATCGTCAAAAGATATTGATTCCCACTTTTTGTTTCAGGAAGCGGTCCTACACAATCAATTAGGACCCTTGTAAAAGGTTCCTCAAATGCTGGAATGGGTATTAAGGGCTCTGGTTTTATCACTGCTTGAGGCTTCCCTATCACTTGACATGTGTGACATGATTAGCAAAATTTAACTACATCTTTACTTAGTCCAGGCCAATAAAAATGTTTTTGTATTTTAGCTTGAGTTTTCCTTATTCCCAAATAACCTCCCACTGGTACCTCATGTGCAACTCTCAACAACTCTGTTCTATACCCCACCAGCAATACTACTTGATGAACTTCTGCCCACTTTTAATCCGCCTGCATATGTAAGACAGTGGGGTTTGTGAAAGTGGTTTTCTCATCAAGACACTACTTTTACAGTAATATCACTCTGGTATACACTCAGATTCCTTTTCCGTGTATGCTTTCTGATACATCCGGTTTATTTCTACATCTTTCTGTTGTAACTCCGCCAATTTTCCTGAACTAAAAGTATCCTCCTCATCCTCCATCTGTTCATTTCCAACCATCTGATCAAAAATCGTTTCTGATAATTGCACTTCAACTTCATCTTCACGCTCTGATTTCTCTTGTCTTAATCTGTGACTTTGCGACCTTGTTACTACACAATCCAGAAAAATCCCAGGATATTCGTCCTTCAACACTTCAGTTGTCTGATTTTCCACTGGCTTATCAACCACAGTAGGCATCACTCCCACCTGCAATCCAGCTATATCACTACCCAAGATAATTCCTGGACAAGATAGTTTCTCCATTACTCCTACTACCACTTCACCACTCTTCACTGGACTTTCAACCTTACCTTATATCATTGAACACTACTCCTCTCACCCTGAATTCCACATATTACCACCTTTTCTGGCAACATTCTTCCCAAACTACATAACTCCTCATCTCTTACCATTAAAGATTGACTAGCTCCCGTATCTCTTAAAATTGTGACTTCTTTACCTGCTCCTCCTGATATACATGAGTAAACTTTACCCACACACGTACATTCTTTAAAGATATCTGGCACCTTCTCATCAATCACCTCTTGATCAGGCTGTACAACCTTTTGCACCTCCTTCCCTTCACTTGGGCTTTCCTTTACCACTTTCACAAACCCCACTGTCTTATCCTGTTTTACCACATCAGCCTTGTCAGTGCTTTTCTTCAACCACCAACACTGTGACTTTTCATGGCCTAGTTTATTACAGTGAAAACTTTTGAAACTTTTCATTTCTTTTCCACCCTCATGGAATTTTTTTTAAATCTGAGGTACACTCTCCTTATTATTTCCCATCAGATCACCTTCACTTTTACCACTTGAGTATTTCTCATGTCCCCAGTTTCTATCACTCACAGGTTGAAATTCATGTCGGAATCCAAGCTTTGATTTATGAACTAATTCATAATCATCTGCCATTTCTGCTGCTAACCTCACAGTTTTAACCCTCTGCTCTTCCACATGAGTTCTCACTACATCAGGAATTGAATTTTTAAACTCCTCCAAAAGCATAATTTCTCTGACAGCTTCATTGTTTGGTCTATTTTCAAAGCCCTTGTCCACCTATCAAAATTAGTGTGTTTGAGCCTTTCAAACTCCATGTATGTTTGACCAAATTCTTTCCTTAAATTTCTAAATCTTAGTCTGTAGGCTTTACCTATCAGCTTTGTTTGCATTAGTAATACCCACATGTCCTGTGGCCATTTCATTTGTTTAGCTACCTTCTCAAATGAAATGAAAAAGGCTTCCACCTCCTTCTCGTCAAACTTTGGCAATGCTTGGACATATTTAAATAGATCCCCACCAAGCCTTCGATTTTGACGCTCTTTCTCACTATCCTCAGCAGTATCATCCAACTGTATGTTTCCCTTTATGTCTGCCAATTTTAACTGACTGTCATGTTTCATGGCCATTTTCTGAAGTTCAAACTCTCTCTCGTTATCTTTTTCCCTGATCTGTATCTCCCTTTCTCTTTCTTTTTGTTCTGCTAGGGCGATTATTTCTTTTCTCCTTTCTTCTCTCTCCTTTTCTTTTTCCTCTCTCTCTCTTTTTCCTCTCTTTCGTATTCAAGCTGCTTTAATTCTTTCTCATGTTCCATTTGTTTAAGTTGTAATTGAATTTTTGCCATTTCAAATTAGTCAAACTGTATCTCAGGCAACTTTAAATGTTTAGCCACTGCCATAATTACCTCATCTTTTCGCAGTCTGTCAGGTAACGTTAACTGCAATGTTTTTGCCAAATCTAACAGTCTGCTTTTAGTCTCTGTTCGTAAGGTACTGCGTGTGACCGTGTTCACCCCAAAAACTTCAGAGCCTCTGAAAGAGCCATTGTCCACAACACACTCCACACTTAAACTAGAATACCACACCTGATAAGCAACCACAATATGCTCACCCCTCACTGTCTTTAAGTTCACTAAGCCAATCCAATAGATAGACTTTTATCCCGGACGAGCTCCCAATTCGTTATGGGCCCGGGCTTAGAGAACCCCAAAATGTATCATGGTGTTCACCTGACCCACTACGTTTAATAGATTGTGGTATGGGGAGAACACGGCCTATTCTACAGGTGTGGTACAGCAAAAATGGAAAAGTATTTTTTAAAGCAAAACAATGTTTATTCTATGAACTCAAGTTAACGTTTTTAAAACATATAGTGAATATCTCAGCAACCATTAATTCAAATACAACCCCCAAAGACTACAACACTAAGTAATCCTTTAAGCTTTCCTTTTAACAGCCATACGACTTAAAAACAAAACCTTTAAAGAAGCACATCAGGTTAAAGTAACTACTGAAAACATTTATAATTCTGAATTCACCAAATGATCAAGAGATAGTCTTTTGATGGCAGAGAGAACAGCGGTACACCTGCTTGGTCTGGCTTCAGCTCCAACACTGAAAAAGAAACTAAAACACACCCTGCAGCAAACAGCCTAAAACGAAAGTAAAAAAGCTGACAGACAGCCCAGCTCCACCCACACTCTGACATCATTGATAAACACCCATTTCTTAAAGATGCATTTCTTAAGCACCCATTTCTTAAAGGTACTCTCACATGGCACAAGTTAATACATTCTTGTACTTATTTGATGAAATGGCAACAATGTAATCATAAGGCAAGCTATAGATGAATCTTCAACCACATTTGGTGAGGTATTCAAAGCCTGTGACCAGTATTTTAAACTCTAGGTTGTAGAGAGGAGACCTTAAATAATGCTATAGAACAATCCCAATAAAGCACCAAAAGGGCAAAGCGACCCCAGGGCAAGGGAAACAATACCCATGCAAACCAAACAATGGTGGCAGAACATGTCAGCGCAATGAAGGGCACAGCCAAAAATAATTTAGTGCAGAGGAAAAAAAGAGGCTGAGAAACAGGCAAGAGACTTAAAAATGAAGCTTTTTGAAAATGTTGACACAGTGTCCTAACTATAACAGCAGGTGGCAGTTCGGGGCAAGCAGATGGTTGTGAAAGCTATCTGATGTAAATCAGAGGAATAACTTTGCTGAATGAAAATGTCAATAGGCTTGAAAAAGAATTGGAAAATAAGAGAGTACCCAAATATTTGGCTAAAATTATGAAACTTGTGGAAGTGAAGGTTCCATTTTGGAAACATCTACATTGGAGAAGACCATGGTGGATCCCCTGGAAAAAGAAATCCCAAGTCCACTCTGTAAACGAACAGAGAAAACATTCCCTTTGGAAGGAACAGGACAAACAATGTAACTGGACATTGTTGGGGCAGCAGGGTGGCACAGTGGTTAGCATTGCTGCCTCATTTCGCCAGAAACCCGGGTTTAATTCCCATTTTGGGTAACGCTGTGAAGTTTGCACATTCTCCCCATGTCTGTGTGGGTTTCCTCCGGATGCCCCACTTTCCTCCCACAGTCCAAAGGTGTGCACGTTTGGTGGATTGGCCATGCGAAATGACCCCAGAGTATCCAAAGATGTGTAGGTTTGATTAAGGGGTTATTGGGATAGGGTGGGGAAGTAGGCTTGGGTGGAGTGTTCTTTCAGAGGGTTGGTGCAGACTGGATGGGTCGAATGGTCTCATTTTGCACTGTAGGGATTTGAAAGTAGATGGGTTGTCGATAAAGAGAAACACAACTCTAAGCACCAAAAGCAATTCAGAAAGGGACACCGAATATGCTGAACCAACAAAATCTGCCCAAAGCAGCTGAGTCTACAACTCCTCCGAACATTGCAGGAACACGATCTGGAAGAATTTGAAAGAAACCAGACCATTTGAATTTGTAAAGTCAGAGACTTAATGAGGGGGCAGGGGGGGGAGGAGAGATAGCATAGAAATAAAGATTGTATTGTAAATATATTTGGGTAAAGACTTGGAGAGGTCTAGTATAAGGATTAATGTAGGACTGGGAAACAGTTATGATTTAGAGAGTCACATGATAGTGATCTGAGTATAGTAAGAGTCCAACAGAAGCCAGCATGAGGACAGAACCTAGAAAGGGCAGTATCTTGGAGATGTATAAAGTTATGTGTTACCAATAAACACTTGGGGCGGAATTTTACAATGGGGGGATTTATGGTCTGCCGGTCAATGAATGTTTGAAAGGCTCACACCTTTTACAGCCTTGCTGAAAGGGCTGAAAAATTCTGCCCTTAATGTTCAACCACACGAGCCTCCAGACCTTTTAGTGAGGCACTGATAAAACAACTTTACAACAGGATCAAGATACTAGCCTTCAGGCAGGTTTCATACCAACACTGCACTATGTCTCCCTGGTGCCGCTGCCTTTCAGTACAGCTGCCGAACTCTGGCTGATGGGCAGGGCTTCCACTCCGGGTCCTTGGTTTGTCTGCATGGCAAGGTAACAGAAATAATCACACACTATGTTAAGGAGTGGACAGGCTGTTGCAGCTTGGAGAGATTGGGGGAAGGGGCTGAACTGCTAAATGCAAGAATATCCACTCCATTCTGGAGATATAGCAAAAATGGCAAGTGCAGAATTATCCACTCCAATCATGGGAATGAAGCATTGAAGATCCTGGGATGACAGGAATGGACAACAGGTATCAGCTATAACTTCATGACGATATTTTCTAAGTCTATTGTATCCTACATTGTCTGTCCCTGCATAATGGGGGGGTGTAGAGGGGGGCAGAAGGAAAATTAGTGTGTGGTCCTTGTGTCGTGTGTGTGAGCTGAGAGGGAGATGCAGCAAGTTGCCAACAGGCTATCATGTGCCAGGGTATAGTCCCGGTGTGAAAGGTGAAAGTTGTTAGCAGGAGAAGCAAAATGCTTTCCAGTTGCTACTGGGTAAAAACAAAATGTTGTTTGCACTTGTGAGGGCAGTAGCAACAGGTGAATGTATGATTAGAATGAGGAGAGATGATACAGTGACCTCTGCTGGAAGTGAACATATGTGAAGAGAATCAGGGGTGTCTGCACTAGCTCTTGTGGATCAACAGTGCGCCAACACTCACGATATAGACTCGTAAGTTAAGAGACTGTCATCCATGGAATGTTCAACAGGAAGCACTTAATGCTTCAGGGGCGAAGCGGGGAAGGAAAGAGGACAAAAAAAGATTTAAATTGCAGACTAATCTACTGCTTCACAGTTCTGCAATTGACGTTTATTTGGCAAATATACATTTGCAGGATTTGATGTGCAAACAGTTGCAATTGCAGAGAAGATCAAGTGTTTAAAATTGACAGATTATCTTGTTGAATGCTAGGTTTGTAATATGGTTCATTAGAACTACCTGAAATTTGCAGTGATTTTTGCTGTCAGTAGAAAATCCAATAGCTAATTCCAGAAATTTTAAGTGAGCTAGTTTTTCACAATGCAAATTCCAAGGTGTATTTTTGTTTTGGTCTTTAAGCTGCAGAATTTCGAGACAGACAAAAGGCCACATATATAAAATTCTGCACTTGCCATTTTTGTCTATATCTCCAGAATGCAGAGAAGGATCACCCGGCTGATTCCTGGGATGAAGATGCTGTCTTATGAGGAAATGTTGGACCTACATTCATTGGAGTTTAGAAGAATGAGCAGTGACCCTGAGGGAGCTTGACGGGCTGGATGCTGAGAGGATGTTTCGCCTTGTCGGGGCGGGGGGGGGTTAGTCTAGATTTAGCGGGTACAGTTTCAAAATAAGAGGTCTCCCATTTAAGGCAGAGGCGAGGAGAATTTCTTCTCTCAAATAGGTCATTAGTCTTTGGAATTCGACCTCACCGAGAACAATAGTCATTGAATATCTTCAAGGCTGATTTAGAGAGGTTTTTGAGTGACAAGGGTTATGCGGGACAGAAAGGAAAGTGAAGCTATGCCACAATCAGATCAGGCATCATTTCATTGAATGACAGCAGGCTTGATGGACTGAATGGCTCTCTCTGGCTCCTAATCTTGTGACCTTATGATCTTCAGGACTTAAGGGCTGGTTTTTGATGCCGAACAAGGCCAGCAGCGCGGGTTCAAGTCCTGTACCAGCTTACCTGAACAGGTGCTGGCATGTGGTGACCAGGGGCTTTTCACAGTAACTTCATACTTGTGACAATAAAAGATTATTATTATCTTATGAACACAGCAGGCCTCAAAGTCTAATTGCATTTTGTGGAAGAAAATTATATCCATTACCTTTTCTACATGCGACCTTGTAATTTTTGCTCTTGTCAGCAGAAGCTCTGTTGAAACCCTCAAGGAATCAGTTTCCCCATGCGACATATCTTAATTCTTATCACTGGATGGTGCTGAAGAATGTTGTACCAAGACGAGCGACTAGGTGGCACTGTCAGAAGCTGAATTACAACAGACAGCACAGCCTGTCGGTGTCTGAACAACTAACTGTATGCAATTGCACACAAAATAGGATACAGTACATTTGAGTGTCAATATTTAATGCATCATGACCCAGCAGCAACAGTCAAATAACTTTCTGCAAAGAGATAATGACATTTAGTATCCTTCTGGGCTTCCCAGCACTTTTTTTTGACTGGTGCAAATATTTTATTGAGATGAATGAAAGAAAGAATAGTCATTTAAAATGAAGAGAAATGCATTTAATAAAAGAAGCAAAGTGGGATGGCAAGAAAGTAATTCAAAATGAAAGAAAGATTACAAAAAACAAACAATTACGGCTATATTTAATTAGTGTTAAGTTTGGAAAATGTAAGCTGAACTATTTTGAAAGGAATAATCCTCAATCTGTGGCACTTCTTTTCAGTTTTAGTTTCCATGATCAATTTAACATCTGGAAAGGAAAATGAAATAAATAATTGTTCTCATGCTATGGTTGAAAAATGCCATTCTCATTTAGCACTTGTATCGGACTGCGTGGTTGTCAGAGAAGGTAGGGAAAATTCTAGGATACTATAAGGAGTGCCATGAGTATTCCAAATTGATGAACATATGCCTTTCTTTAGCCCAAAAGCAGACTTTTCGCCAGTTATAATAAAGTAAAGGGTTAGAAGAGCAAAAGGCCTGTGACAATAAAATACAAAGATACAAAAACAAAGATTATGGGCGCGATCGAATGGCCACGTTGCGTCCGATTTGGTGATGTGACAAGGCTGTTAAATCTTGCGAGAGGCCTCTCCGAGATCTAAAGGGGCCTCATGAGATGTCACGATCTGGATCTCACCCTTACTGGGCGAGGTGCAGGCATATATATTTAAATGAGCCATTAGACTCATTTAAATATATTGGCGTCCGATTCTCCTGAGATCCAGGAACAAAAGCCCACACCTTGGAATCTTTGCCATGGCTTGGCACTGCTTAGTACTGGTCCACACAACCATGGACCTGGCGTAACAGCACCTGCGGGGGGGGGGGGGGGGGGGGGGGTGCCCAGGCCATTGAGGAACATGAATGTGGGTGGGTTGGGGAGGCCTGAAAATGGAGCGGCCCTCAGCATCCCCAGAGCGGGGTGTCCTCATTTGGGAGGGTGTGGGGAAATGCCCATGGGTGGGTGGATGCGGGAGACCCTCAACCTCACGTAGAGATCATGGCACCCTTTCAAAATGGCGGCCTGATCTCTGAGGAGCTGGTTTCGCTAGCGAGTTCAACTCCCCATTGCTGATAACATTTCTAAGGGCGCAATTTATCAGCCGTTTTGTGTTTGAGCGAGAGCACAACACAGCTGTTAGACTGCGGGAGAGATCAAAATCAGGAAACACGCCTGGCGCCGATCGGTTTGTGATCTAACCAGCCCTTCCCCATAGCCGAGAACCAAATCCCGCCGTGGCTTGGCGAGAAACCAATAATCACCAATCTCCATAGCAGTAACAGGTGCGGCAGCCTATCTAACGGCCTCCCATGATTTAACTGCCTCCCCAGCAAATGGCCACCTGGGCGCCGATTAGTACTTCTTTTTAAAAATCTGAAGCTGTGTGGGTGCTGGGGAGGTCAGTCGCCACCTTCGATACCGGGCAGTGAGCTTGGGGGCATTAGGGTTGCCGCCCAGTGCTCGGTGGGAAGGTCACCCCTGTGTTGTGGGCGTGGTTGTGGATGTCTCAGAGCCCACCTGTCTGCCATACCACCCCTCATGTATACCCATAACGGGGGCAACTCCAGCTCCTGCCTATCTGTCCCACTGACCAGCCATAACTCCCACTGGCTGTGGCAGCCTCTGGCCAGATGGTCGAACGCAATTGCCAATAGGGAATTGGCAATTGGAGTAAAGTGAGCTGTTCAGAGCTCCCAAGTGGATTCCCGATGGTTGGCGTGCCATGCCGCAGGTGGGAGTTATTGCTTAGCATCCAAATCAGACCGGGAGGCCTGAACATTGTGCCTGAACACTGGAGGCCTCAACACCATAGGTGCAGCAGCCAACATCCAAACACCCAGGGGCTGGGCCTCAGCTGGGACATTCCCGCGACCGGAAGGTGGCTGTTTGCATCAGGGAAGGAACCAACGCCCGGACAAGGTAACTTTACCAGCGGGTCAGGGGACTACAGGGTCTGGGGACCAATGCTCAGGGGCCCCACTGAGTTTGGAGTGCATGGGCAGGGCGGGTTGGATGTCACCCTGGGTTTGGAGGGGGCAGCTGTTGCTGATTGTCAGACATTCACCCTCTCCAATTCCTTACAGATATTACGCGAGATGGATTATATCTTGGAACCTGTCCTCATGGTGCTGCTGGCAGGCCAGGCGGTCAGACGCCAGAGAAGGCAGTGGCAGCAGTGTCGACAGAGGCTCGAGGCGGCAACCCACGTGCAGGGCTCCGCCCCACACCCTGAGGGCCTGGCCACCCATCAGACCAGGGACGGACCCAGAGGGGGAGGCTGGTGACGTGTACATATATCACTGATCTTTTGAGCAGATGATGGGCAGTGTGTGCCACAGGAGGCTCCGCCTCAACAAGGGGATGATGTGGCACCCGTGCCTTGTCCTTGCGGACTTGGCACCATGTAGAGGAGGATGATACCAGCTCACAATCCTGAACTTTCATGCCTCAGAATCATTCCAGGGCTCAAGCGGTGACTTGTGCGGCATCTCACAAACTACAGCCCACAGGTGAATCCGTGAGGTCACGGATGCCCTTTTTTGCCTGGGCATCAAACTATAAAAACTTTGATCTGGACCAAGCCCAACAAGATGTCCTGGCAGCAGGATTTTCCAACATTGCCGGGAAAGCCCAGGTCCAGAGGGTAATAGATGGCACACATGTCGCCTTGTGCTCAACAGGAATTCAGAGAGTGCCTTTCATCAACAGGAAGAGGTTTCACTCCCTAATCATCCAACTTGTGTGCGACCACCACATGAAGATCATGCGCGTGTGCGCGCTTCCCCAGGAGCGTGCACCACAGCTACGTCCTGATGCAGTCGGAGAACCCCCTTCGAGGACCATCCCAGAATAATAGGTTGTCTCTTGGGGGATAAGGGGTACCCGCTCAGGACCAGGCTAATGACATCAGTGCGGAGACCCGATATAACGAGGTCCATGTGACCACACGGGCTGTCATTGACTGGTGCATCGGACTTCTCAAAATGCAGCTCCAATGCCTCAACCACACTGGTGACTGTAGTAAACCCCAAAGTGTTGCCCACTTTGAGGTGGTCTGCTGTGCCTTCCCATAATCTGGCACAGCAGCGGGACGCCGTGCTGGAGGTGGAGGGGTGGGTGGGTGGGGGGGGGGGGGGGGGGGAACATGCGGTCAGCCCGAGGAGGAGGTCGAGGAGGTGCGGAACCAGGTGGAGCTGGAGGAGAAACCCGGGAAGGAGCCGCAGGACCAGTCAGAGGATGGAGGACAGGCGGTAGCGGTGAGGGTCCGGCATGCCCAGAGGCCCATCTTATCCTTCCCCATTTCACATAGGACGAGGCTTTGTTCAACATCTCATCTCCTCCCCCGCCCCTCTCACCGCCCAACCACACCCGGACCCCCATCCCCCACCTGGCCCGCAACTCCGCCCTCACCCAATTCCCCCACCATTCATTCCCTCCTTTCTCCTAAACACCCTGTTCCATCCTCCCAGGGTCTGTGTTACATCACCGCAGGGTGATGGGCCTGTGTCGGCACTGTCAGTGGGTCGAAGGCAGTGGGGTGATGGTAACCCGCTGTGAGCTGAGCTCTGGTGCTCCTCAATCGATATGGTGGTCTGACTCTTGCCTGTCTGCTGAGTGTGTGCTCACACCCATCACCTGCATGTGGTGTGTCGGGGAGAGGGGTGGGGATCCAGGCCCACCATGCCTGGGGGCTGGGGCAGGGGCTTGGAGGCCAGCCCGCTGTAGCGCACAAAGACTCACGAGAGATGAATAGAGATGAAGTCGATGAGGCTTTATTAAGCGTGACTTGTTCCCCGCAGTTCAGTAACAGACTGGCCTGCGGGGGAGAACTCCTGGTTCTTATACTCCACCTTCAGGGCGGAGCTAGAGGTCAACAGCCAACCAGGACCCGGGATCTGTCAGCCAATGACATCACGGCTTCACAGTCCCACATGACCCCTAATGCATACTACCACATTCACCCCTTGTTAAAAATGAACCCGGCGGGGTGGTACTTCGCATGGTGGTAGAGGTTTACAAGGCTGGTCCTGGGAGGAAAAACTTTTGCATGTCATCACAGTGTGTACAGGGTTTTTTTTTTTGTTTTGAACTATTTTCAGTATTCGTAAGAGGGAAAAAGGGGAAAAAGATTCTCGTTAAAGTCCACAACATTCAAGTGTTACACCGATGCCACAAGTCGGTCGGGCGGTCTGGTCGTCCTTGTCGATCGCCTCAGCCCCCGTGGTGGTGGTGCTTGTTCCAGTGTTGTCGCCTCCGGGAGCTTTACGGTTTCTGCTTCAGCTTCACTTCTGGTCGGACCTGGGAGGACGACCGATCCTCCCGGGAAGGGGGCTGTCGCGGGGTGCGCCGGTGGCAGGGAGGGGGTGATTGGTGTCGGGGGGGTGAGCGTGTTGCCGGCGGGCGCCATATCTCGCAGGGAGACCGTGTCCAGTCGGCCGTCGGGGTACTCCACGTAGGCGTACTGCGGGTTCGCGTGGAGGAGGTGAACCCTCTCGACCAACGGGTCCGACTTGTGCGCCCGCACATGTTTTCGGAGCAAGATGGGTCCTGGGGCCGCCAGCCAGGTCGGCAGCGACGTTCCAGAGGAGGACTTCCTGGGGAAGACAAGGAGGTGCTCATGAGGCGTTTGGTTAGTAGTGGTACACAGTAGCGACCGGATGGAGTGGAGGGCGTCCGGGAGGACCTCCTGCCACCGTGAAACTGGGAGATCCCTGGACCGTAGGGCCAGTAGGACGGTCTTCCAGACCGTGCCGTTCTCCCTCTCTACTTGCCCATTCCCCCGGGGGTTGTAGCTGGTCGTCCTGCTCGAGGCTATCCCGTTGCTGAGCAGGAACTGGCGCAGCTCGTCACTCATGAAGGAGGACCCCCTGTCGCTATGGACGTATGCGGGGCAACCGAACAGTGTGAATATGGTGTTAAGGGCTTTAATGACTGTGGCCGCTGTCATGTCAGGGCAGGGGATGACGAAGGGGAAACGGGAGTACTCGTCCACCACGTTCAGGAAGTACGTGTTGCGGTCGGTGGAGGGGAAGGGCCCTTTGAAATCCAGAACAAGGCGTTCAAAGGGACGGGAGGCCTTGATCAGGTGCGCACTATCCGGCCTGAAAAAATGCGGTTTGCACTCTGCGCAGATGTGGCAGTTCCTTGTGACTGTACGGACCTCCTCCACGGAGTAGGGGAGGTTGCGGGACTTTATAAAATGGTAGAACCGAGTGACCCCCGGGTGGCAGAGGTCCTCGTGGAGGGTTTGGAGACGGTTAATTTGTGCGTTGGCACATGTGCCGCGGGATAGGGCATCGGACGGCTTGTTCAGCTTTCTGGGACGGTACAAGATCTCATAGTTGAAGGTGGAGAGTTCGATCCTCCACCTTAAGATCTTGTCATTTTTAATTTTGCCCCGCTGTGTATTATCGAACATGAAAGCTACTGACCGTTGGTCAGTGAGGAGAGTGAATCTCCTGCCGGCCAGGTAATGCCTCCAATGTCGCACAGCTTCCACTATGGCTTGGGCTTCCTTTTCCACTGAGGAGTGGCGGATTTCTGAGGCGTGGAGGGTTCAGGAGAAAAAGGCCACGGGTCTGCCCGCTTGGTTAAGGGTGGCCGCTAGAGCTACATCGGAGGCGTCGCTCTCGACCTGGAAGGGGAGGGACTCGTCGATGGCGCGCATCGTGGCCTTTGCGATATCCGCTTTGATGCGGCTGAAGGCCTGGCAAGCCTCTGTCGACAGAGGGAAGGTCGTGGTCTGTATTAGGGGGCGGGCCTTGTCTGCGTACTGGGGGACCCACTGGGCGTAATATGAAAAGAACCCCAGGCACCGTTTTAGGGCTTTTGAGCAGTGAGGGAGGGGAAATTCCATGAGGGGGCGCATACGTTCGGGGTGGGGGCCTATTATCCCATTGCGCACTACATATCCCAAGATGGCTAGACGGTTTGTGCTAAAAACGCACTTGTCCTCGTTGTATGTGAGGTTCAAGGCTTTAGCGGTCTGGAGGAATTTTTGGAGGTTGGCGTCGTGGTCCTGCTGATCGTGGCCGCAGATGGTTACATTGTCGAGATACGGGAACGTGGCCTGCAACCCGTGTTGATCAACCATTCGGTCCATCTCTCGTTGGAAGACCGAGACCCCGTTTGTGACGCCAAATGGGACCCTTAGGAAGTGGTATAATCGCCCGTCTGCCTCGAAGGCTGTGTACTTGCGGTCACTTGGGCGGATGGGGAGCTGATGGTAGGCGGACTTGAGGTCCACGGTGGAGAAGACCTTATATTGGGCAATCCGATTGACCATGTCGGATATGCGGGGGAGAGGGTACGCGTCTAGTTGTGTGTACCTGTTGATGGTCTGGCTATAGTCTATGACCATCCTTTGCTTCTCCCCTGTCTTTACTACTACCACCTGTGCTCTCCAGGGACTATTGCTGGCCTGGATTATGCCTTCCTTCAGTAGCCGCTGGACTTCGGACCAAATGAATGTCCGGTCCTGGGCGCTGTACCGTCTGCTCCTAGTGGCGACGGGTTTGCAATCTGGGGTGAGGTTTGCAAACAAGGATGGGGGCTCAACCTTGAGGGTTGCGAGGCCGCAGATAGTGAGTGGGGGTATTGGCCCACCGAATTTGAAGGTTAGGCTCTGCAGATTGCACTGGAAGTCTAATCCCAGTAATGTGGGCGCGCAGAGTTGGGGAAGGACGTAGAGCCTGTAGTTTTTAAACTCCCTCCCTTGCACCGTTAGGGTCACTATGCAGAAGCCTTTGATCTGTACGGAGTGGGATCCTGCAGCTAGGGAAATCTTTTGCGCACTGGGACGGATGGTCAAAAAACAGCGTCTTACCGTGTCGGGGTGGATGAAGCTTTCTGTGCTCCCGGAGTCGACCAGGCATGGTGTCTCGTGCCCGTTGATCAGCACCGTTGTTGTCGTCGTCTGGAGCGTCCGGGGCCGTGCTTGGTCCAGCGTCATTGAGGCCAGACGTGGTCGTAGTGCTTCAGCGTCTTCTTCGAACCCCGTGGAGCCGTCGATGCTGGGGTCCATTGTTGCCGTCCAAGATGGCGGCGGGGGTGAACAAAATGGCCGCCCCCATGCATCGCACATGGCTGGGGGGTCACAAGATGGCGGCGGGGGTGGACAAAATGGCCGCCCCCATGCGTCGCACAGGGCTGGGGGGTCCCAAGATGGTGGCGCCCCTCCTCCCCTCGTGGTGGCCGGGACCCAAAATGGCGGCGCCTGCGGGTCGCACATGGGGCGCTGGGGGGATTGGGGAGCGTTAGAAACGCGCAGGACTCCTTGTTCTCCGGGGACAGCGGTGGCCGGGACCCAAAAGGGCTGCGCCTGCGGGTCGTACATGGGGCGCTGGGGGGGGGGGTTGGGGAGCGTTAGAAACGCGCAGGACTCCTTCTTCTCCGGGGACAGCGGCGACCTCCCGGGACCGGCATACAGCCGCGAAATGGCCCTTTTTCCCGCAGCTCTTGCAAATCGCTGCGCGGGCCGGGCAGCGCTGCCGGGGGTGTTTCGCCTGGCCGCAGAAATAGCAGCGGGCTCCCCCGGGACGACTTGGCGTCTGAACCGCGCAAGCCTGTGGGGTGGGGGGGGGGGGGGGTTTGTCGCGACGGGGGTCCACGGAGCCCAAGGGGCTGCCGCGCGGCCGGGGCCGTACGCGCGGGCGTTTCGCACGGCCACATCTAGTGAGGCTGCAAGCGCCCGTGACTCTGAGAGTCCTAGCGACTCTTTTTCTAAAAGTCTTTGGCGGATTTGGGGAGAGTTCATACCAGCCACAAACGCATCGCGAATTAACATGTCCGTGTGTTCAATCGCATTTACCGGCGGGCAGCTGCAGGCCCGTCCCAAAATTAGCAGCGCGGCGTAGAATTTGTCTAGCGATTCTCCGGGACTTTGCCGTCTCGTTGCGAGTCGGTAGCGTGCGTAGATCTGGTTCACTGGGCAAACATAGATGCTTTTTAGTGCTGCGAACGCCGTCTGGAAATCCTCTGCGTCTTCTATGAGAGGGGAAAATTTCCGGGCTTACCCTCGAGTGCAGGACCTGTAGTTTCTGGTCTTCTGTGACCCGGCCGAGGGCTGTTCAGAGGTATGCTTCGAAACAAGTCTGCCAGTGTTTAAAAACTGCTGCTGAGTTCACTGCGTGGGGGCTAATCCTCAGGCATTCCGGGGTGATCCTGAGCTCCATAGTCCTTTAAGCACGCTTAATAAATTGTAGCGCACAAAGACTCACGAGAGACGAATAGAGATGAAGTCGATGAGGCTTTATTAAGCGTGACTTGTTCCCCGCAGTTCAGTAACAGACTGGCCTGCGGGGGAGAACTCCTGGTTCTTATACTCCAACTTCAGGGCGGAGCTAGAGGTCAACAGCCAACCAGGACCCGGGATCTGTCAGCCAATGACATCACGGCTTCACAGTCCCACATGACCCCCTAATGCATACTACCACACCCGCATTGCGGAATAATGTGCCAGAGGCTTCATTTGTCTCGGATGCAACGTGTTTTATTAGTGACCCCAACTGCCCCTAGCCCCCAATGGTGTCACCCCCCTCGGAGACCGCCATCGTCTTCTTGGTGGCTGGAACCGGGTCACCCTCCTGCGCTCACTCCTCCCAGGGATGCCCACAGCGCCCTAGGGGTCTACATTGCATGGAGGGGCAGCTGGAGTGAGCTCCAAAGGCCTCTGTATCATCTGGCTCTGCTGGTCCTGGTGGCTCCCTTTTGTCTGTGCCATCGTGTTGACACCCTTAGCGATGCTTCTCAGTGACTGGGCTACGCTCTGGAAAACGTTGGTAATGTTCAGCTGCATCTGCGATGCATTACTCAGTGACTGGGACTTGATATCGAGGCCCTCAGCCATGGTCATCATAGACTGAACCTTGCCTTGGACACGAACACTCATGACAAGGACATCGTACTCCAGGCTTTCCACTGCGGTCACCACCTTAGCAGTGTTGGCCTCTGCGCTGATAAACATTAGGACTCCTCCAATCACCAGCGTGTCGCTGACATCCCCTCCTGAATGTCACGGCCATGCCTTGTGTCTGCTTCAGCTCTAGGATAACCTTGTCCAGAGGCTCGGTGTCTGACTGGGACTCACCTGAGTCCTGGGATCCAGCAGACCTCGGACTGCTGATTCCCTTGGATGTTCCTGCCCCACCTGATGTGCGTCAGTAACTGTGTGGTGCTCACCAGATTGTGCCCCCGAAGCCTGTCCTCTAATATCACCCACCGAGGTATGTGTCTCTGCGCTAGTGGAGGCTGGCCCAGCCCTACAGGTGGAGATCCTGCAAGAGGGGGACATGTGGTCAGTGAGTGGGATCATTTTGTCTGACATGCTCACTTGAGACAGGCCATCTGGGTGAAGTGGCAGTGGCTCCTCACCGTTGCAGTGTAGGCCAACCTCGCAGTTGGTGACTGCGCTTTCCTCGGCCAACCCTGCGATCTCCAGGGCCCATTCCTCATAAGGGGTGAGGACTCTGATGTCCAGATCCTTGCCGCCCGTCTGGGCCCTTTCCCGCCTCCTATGGGCCAACTTCTCCTGCGGGGGGGGGGGGGGGGGTGGGGGGGGGGGGGGGGGGGGGGTGGCAGAGAGGGGGCGTTGTGATCCGCACACCTGATGCATCAGGGGATAAATAGCAGGTGACATGTGTGGGCGCCGCTCCTAGGCATGGAGGCGTTGAGCTGCCGGGTGCCAGGGTGTGCTGGGGCACAGCACGGTGATATCTGGGTAAGTGGCGCGAGGTGCCAGTCGCTGACCTGTTGGGGACAGGGGGGTGAGGGCAGGGGAATGGCAGGCATTGACTGATGCCAGTGGCCTGGTCTTAACTTACCTTGTGACCGGATGGTTGGGCTCCTTATGGCATTGTACAGCAGTCCTCCTGGTCATGCTGCCCAAACTGATGGCTGCTGCCATTACCTGGTCTTCTGACTCCCTCGGGGGAACAGGATGTCCTGTGTCACCTCCCCGGCGTCCAGCAACCTGGCCAAGTCGGCATTCCCAATGCATGGAGCAGTTCTACGTGGTGCCAAGGGTCTTGTGCTGCCTGGGAGTTAGTTCTGAGGGAGAGTTTATAACCTGTCCCCCATTGTTAGTGGGGAGCTGCCGGTCGGGGTCCCAGCAAATCAGCTGTCGGGACAGCTAGTTCTGCCGTGAGGCTCGTGGGGGACCATTTCCAGCACTAAGTGCCATTAAATACGGGCTGCAGTCTGACCGACTCAGCCGTCAGGAAGCACTCGGGAAGTCGTGCCCCGATATGACACTTTGAATTTTCCCTGTTAAATCGCGGCCATAATCAGCTTGTATAACAAGAGGCACCACATTTATTAATCTCATCCAATAAACCCTAGATTAATGGCATTTTCACCTGTTAAAATTCGCTCTTGGTAAAGTTATTTTCCCTCATAAAACGAGGGTTAGGAAGGTGGAAGCCAAAACAAATACCAAAAATTCCAAGATGATAAGATCGTGGAATTATATATAAACAAAACTTAGTGGAATAGCAGAGGGACAATACAATTGCTTATATCTTAAAACTTGTTTGCCTTTTATAGTTTAGGTTCTCAAAATAAATGTGGGAACAGAAACTGAGGATAACTACTCAATGCTGGTATCCATATCCCCCTCCACCATATCCCCCCTCCCCCATATCCCCCCCTCCCCCATATCCCCGCTCCCCATATCCCCCCTCCACCATATCCCCCTCCACCATATCCCCCCTCCCCCATATCCCCCTTCCCCCATATCCCCCCTCTCCCATATCCCCACCTCCCCCATATCCCCCATATCCCCCCTCCCCATATCCCTCCCTCCCCCATATCCCCCTCCCCCATATCCCCCATACCCCCCTCTCCCATATCCCCCCTCCCCATATCCCCCTCTCCCATACCCCCCTCCCCATATCCCCCTCCCCATATCTCCCCTCCCCATATCCCCCCTCCCCCATTTCCCCCCTCCCCCATATCCCCCTCCCCCATATCCCACCCTCCCCATATCCCCCCTCCCCCATATTCCCCCTCCCCATATCCCCCTCCCCCATATCCCCCCTCCCCCATATCCCCAAGTCAATCCAGCCCTAACCTTAACCTCTGCAATACACGCGCAACCGATGGCGTGCATTCATACACCTGGCTAACACTGTTGCCTTTTACTCCTGCCACTACCACCCCCCCACCCACCCCCGCCACAGGAGAAGCGCGCACACAACACCAGGGAGCATGTGAGGACTGGAGGAGGCCCCGCTGATGAGAGGCCACTGACCGAACACGAGGAAAGGGCCCTGGAACTGGCTGGCAGACCTGACGACCGGGAGGTTGCTGATGCAGAGGTCGGGGGCGTACTAGCAAGTGAGCCACCGACAGCCCGTCCCCATATCCCCCCTCCCCCATATCACCTGATCACTGCCTGCGTGTCTAACCATGCATGCTTCATTGTGTATCGCAGGAGCAAACGTCCAGGCACCCATCCCCGCAGATGCAGACCGCCCGCAGGATGCCCCTCGGAGGCCACGGGAGACGGAGAGACCCGGACCCTCCGGCATGCGACGCCCGCAGGATTCCCCTCGCACACCACGGGAGACGGGGAGACCCGGACCCTCTGGCATGCGACGCCCGCAGGATGCCCCTCGCACACCACGGGAGACGGAGAGACCCGGACCCTCCGGCATGCGACGCCCGCAGGATTCCCCTCGCACACCACGGGAGACAGAGAGACCCGGAGCCTCTGGAATGCGACGCCCGCAGGATGCCGCTCGCACACCACGGGAGACGGAGAGACCCAGACCCTCCAGCATGCGACGCCCGCAGGATGCCCCTTGGAGGCCATGGGAGACGGAGAGACCCGGACCCTCCGGCATGCGACGCCCGCAGGATGCCCCTCGCACACCACGGGAGACGGCGAGACCCGGACCCTCCCGCATGCGACGCCCGCAGGATGCCCCTTGGAGGCCACGGGAGACGGAGAGACTCGGACCCTCCGGCATGCGACGCCCGCAGGATGCCCCTCGCACACCACGGGAGACGGAGAGACCTGGAGCAACAGGGAGACGACGCCTCCGTCACGTGCGGGTGCGACGACGCAGGCGTGTGCCACCCAGCGACGAGGGGGGCATCCACAGGCCCCCGTCACAGCCAAGCCAGGACACCACTACCCAGGCCACCAGTACCCAGGACACCACTACCCAGGTCACCACTACCCAGGACACCACTACCCAGGACACCACTACCCAGGACACCCCTACCCGGGACAGCACTACCCAGGACACCCCTACCCGGGACAGCACTACCCAGGAAGACGAAATACCGGACAGTGACACAGAGTGGATGGGTGGAGACGAATCCCCACCCCAAAGTGCCATGGACTCAGAGTGGGACGAAGAGCACGACACAACGCCACTGCTGTCACCAACACCCTCCACCATCGCAGAAACACTCACCTCGGTTGGGCATTTTAGTGATGGGGCGTCTGGTACACTCACTGGTGCGCACAACACAGCCGTCCCGGTACAGCAGGTGGAGGTAGGAGCAGCAGAGGGGCCGGGCGGTCGGAGGGCAGCCCAGCCCAAGCGAACATCTGCCACCCAGATGGATCCCGGGTTCCTGGAGTTACCACACCCACCCATAGATCCGATGCAACCACCGACCCGGAGACGAGCGAAGAGGGTGACGGCTGGCTTGCGGCGGCTGCAGTCGCAGGTGGAGGAGTCCACCCGCGTCCAGGAGCTGGGAGTGGTGCCGGTCATGCATGCCACCCAGGCCGACACCGCACGGGTGGCGTCCGCGGTGGAGGCAATGGGTGCGACGGTGTCAGACATGGGGAACGGTTTGCGAAGCCTGGGGCTTTCCGTGCAGGCGGCGTCTGTGGCCCAGGACATGGCTGCCCTCTCACAGGAGGCCATGAGCCAGTGCTAGCACCAGATGGCAGAGGCGCTCAACGCCATAGCCCAGTCTCTACAGGCCATGGCCCAGTCTCAGCAGGCCATAGCCCAGTCTCTGCAGGCCATGGCCCAGTCTCTGCAGGCCATGGCCCAGTCTCTGCAGGCCATGGCCCAGTCTCAGCAGACCATGGCCCAGTCTCAGCAGGCCATAGCCCAGTCTCTGCAGGCCATGGCTCAGTCTCTGCAGGCCATGGCCCAGTCTCAGCAGGCCATAGCCCAGTCTCTGCAGGCCGCGGCCCAGTCTCAGCAGGCCATGGCCCAGTCTCAGCAGGCCATAACCCAGTCTCAGCAGGCCATAGCCCAGTCTCAGCAGGCCATAGCCCAGTCTCTGCAGGCCATGGCCCAGTCTCAGCAGGCCATGGCCCAGTCTCTGCAGGCCATAGCCCAGTCTCAGCAGGCCATAGCCCAGTCTCAGCAGGCCATGGCCCAGTCTCTGCAGGCCATGGCCCAGTCTCTGCAGGCCATCGCTGAGGGCATCGGCGCCAGTGGCCATGTGCGAGCCGGCGTCGCACAGTCACAGACAGGGTTTGCCAATCCCCTGGGCTCCATGGCTGCAAACCTGCAGACCCCTGTCGATACCAGCACGGGCATCCAGGACTGGCAGCGCCAGATGTCGGGGGGCGTCGGATGGCCAGTCCGTTCGCATCCCCCCACCCATGTAGAGGCCTGGGGGCCATCGGGCACCCCGAGGGAGGAAGAGGTGGTGTGGTCCGTCCCGGCTCCCCCTGCAGGGGAGGTCCCGGAACTCGGACACCTCGGACTCCCCCCCCTTCCGTCCCAGGTGCATCGGGTGGGCAACGGGCAGGACAGGCTGGCAGCTCGCCATCCCAGTCGCCCGGGCCGCAGCCTGGCCCCTCTAGGCCAGGACGCCCCAAGAAACGGCCGCCAAAGGGATCCTGTGTCAGAGGGCAGGAATCACAGGAGTCCACCTCCAGTTCTGCTGTACCGTCTGGGGAACCACGTAGACGTAGTCAAAGGGCCCGTAAGGCCAAACAATTAGACACTGAGTAAGTTGACACGGGTGCAGGGCTCAGATGAGTTTTAGGGGCTAGGGCACGTGCATGAACTCCTTTGGTTATTAAAGTCAATGTTACACCTACAGAAGCTGCCTTTGTGCTCTGTCCAAAGCGTACGGGGGTGTCATGTACGTTGAGCGCAAGTGTGTGTGTGAGGGGTGGTCTTACCTCAGCCCCAGGTGAGTCTGCCCCCTTCCCCCTGGGCCGCCATCAACATCCCCCCCGGGCAGAGGACGGGACCGTCGCTGCAGTGTCACAGCCGCATACAGGGATGGTCCGGGTGGATGGTGGTACTGTGGCCATGGGTCAGACATAGTCCAACGATGTGGAGCCAGGAGCTCACCGCAGGGCGGGTTGTCATCATCCTCCATGGCCTGCAATAGACTCCGCCCCCCTCTGCCTGCGGCACATCGCCCCTCTGTTGGGCTATGTTGTGCAGGACGCAGCACACCACAATGATGCGGCCGACCCTATCTGACCGATACTGGAGGGCGCCCCCAGAGAGGTCCAGGCACCTGAAATGCATCTTCAGCACGCCAAAGCACCTCTCTATCACTCCCCTTGTCGCTACATGGGCATCATTGTAGCGGTTCTCCGCCTCATTGCGTGGCCTCCGTATAGGCGTCATCAGCCACGATCGCAATGGGTAGCCCCTGTCGCCCAGCAACCAGCCCCTCAGCCGGGGATGGCGTCCCTCGTACATGCCGGGGATGGATGACCGCAACAACACGTATGAGTCGTGTACACTGCCTCGGTAACGGGCGCAGACGTGCAGGATCATCATGCGGTGGTCGCAGACCACCTGTACGTTCATCGAATAGGTCCCCTTCCTATTGGTGAACACGGCCCTGTTATCTGCAGGTGGCCGCACGGCGACGTGCATCCCATCGATCGCGCCCTGGACCATGGGGTACCCGGCCACGGCAGAGAAGCCCACGGCCCGGGCATCTTGGCTGGCCCGGTCCACGGGGAAGCGGATGTAGCGGTGTGCAATGGCATATAGGGCATCTGTCACTGCCCGGATGCACCGATGCTCCGATGTCTGCGATATGCCGGACAGGTCCCCACTCGGTGCCTAGAATGACCCCATTGCATAAATGTTCAGGGCCACCGTAACCTTGACGGACACGGGGAGAGGGTGTCCCCTGCCAGTGCTAGGCGGTGACAGGTGTGCCAGCAGGTGGCAGATGTGTGCCACGGTTTCCCGCCTCATCCAGAGTCTCCTCCTGCATTCCCGGTCTGTGAGGTCCAGGTATGACTGCCGGGGCCGGTACACACGGGGCGCCCTCGGGTGCCTCCGTTGCCGTGGGGTCACGACGTCCTCCTCCCCCTCCTCGTCCTGTCGGTCAGGTGTCCCTCCAGCCTGGGCGGCTGCTGCCTGCCCCTCTGCGGCAGCCTGCGCCGCCTCTCTGGCACGCTCCTCCTCCTCCTCCTCATCCAGGGGCAACATGGACATTAGCGGCTGCAGCCACGGCGGCCAACATCGCTGGATGATCGGAAAACATGACGGCCTGGTTGGGGGGGGGGGGGGGAAACGACATGTCATCATTGCCCATATCCCCTCCTTCCCCCCAGCCAGGTGGCATGGACCGCATGGGTCCAACAGTTGGAGGCTGGCACCTGGCCAGGTGGACAAACTCACTTGCCCTCGCATCCCCCTGCCCGGCACGGACCCCCCCCATCCTCCTCCCCCGCACGGACCTCCCATCCCCCTCCCCGGCACGGACCCCCTCTCCCATCCCCCTCCTCGGCACGGACCCCCCCATCCCCCTCCCTGGCACGGACCCCCCATCCTCCTCCCCGGCACGGACCCCCCTCCCCATCCTCCTCCCTGGCACGGACCACCCCCCATCCCCCTCCCCAGCACGGACCCCCGTCCCCATCCTCCTCCCCGGCACGGACCCCCCTCCCCATCCTCCTCCCCGGCACGGACCCCCCCATCCCCCTCCCGGCACGGACCCCCCATCCTCCTCCCCGGCACGGACCCACCCCCCCATCCCCCTCACCGGCACGAACCCCCCTCCACATCCTCCTCCCCGGCACGGACCCCCCCCCCAACCCCCTCCCCGGCACAGACCCCCCCAACCCCTCCCCTGCACGGACCCCCCCCCATCCTACTCCCTGGAACGGACCCCCCCCATCCTCCTCCCCGGCACGGACCCACCCCCCCATCCCTCTCCCCGGCACGAACCCCCCTCCACATCCTCCTCCCCGGCACGGACCCCCCCCCCGTCCCCCTCCCCGGCACGGACACCCCCATCCCCCTCCCCGGCACGGACCCCACCCCCCATCCCCCTCCCCAGCACGGACCCCCCCCCATCCTCCTCCCCGGCACGGACCTCCCATCCTCCTCCCCGGCACGGACACCCCTCCCCACCTTCCTCTCCGGCACGGACCCCCACCTCCATCCCCCTCCCCGGCACGGACCCCCACCCATCCCCTTCCCCGGCACGGACCCCACCCCCATCCTCCTCCCCGGCACGGCCCTCCCATCCTCCTCCCTGGCACGGACCCGCCTCCCCATCCTCCTCCCCGGCACGGACCCATCACCCCCATCCCTCTCCCCGGCACAAACCCCCCTCCTCATCCTCCTCCCCGGCACGGACTCCCCCCCCCATCCCCCTCCCCGGCACGGACCCCCCCCCATCCCCCTCCCCCACACGGACCCCCCCCCATCCCCCTCCCCGGCACGGACTCCCCACATCCTCCTCCCAGGCACAGACCCCCCCCCCATCCTCCTCCCCGGCACGGATTTCCCTCCATCCTCCTCCCCGGCACGGACCGACCCCCCCATCCCTCTCCCCGGCACGAACCCCCCTCCACATCCTCCTCCCCGGCACGGACCCCCCCCCCATCCCCCTCCCCCACACGGACCCCCCCCCATCCCCCTCCCCGGCACGGACCCCACCCCCCATCCCCCTCCCCGGCACGGACCCCCCCCCCCCATCCTCCTCCCCGGCACGGACCTCCCATCCTCCTCCCCGGCACGGACACCCCTCCCCACCTTCCTCTCCGGCACGGACCCCCACCTCCATCCCCCTCCCCGGCACGGACCCCACCCCCATCCTCCTCCCTGGCACGGACCCCCCCCCCCATCCTCCTCCCCGGCACGGAATCCCCTCCATCCCCCTCCCCGGCACGGACCCCACACCTCATCCCACTCCCCGGTACGGACCCCCCCACCAACTTCCTCCCTGGCACGGACCTCCCATCCTCCTCCCCGGCACGGACCCCCCTCCACATCCTCCTCCCCGGCACGGACTCCCCCCCCATCCCCCTCCCCGGCACGGAACCCCCCCCATCCCCCTCCCCCACACGGACCCCCCCCATCCTCCTCCCCGGCACGGACCCACCCCCCCGTCCCCCTCCCCGGCACGGACACCCCCATCCCCCTCCCCGGCACGGACCCCACCCCCCATCCCCCTCCCCAGCACGGACCCCCCCCCATCCTCCTCCCCGGCACGGACCTCCCATCCTCCTCCCCGGCACGGACACCCCTCCCCACCTTCCTCTCCGGCACGGACCCCCACCTCCATCCCCCTCCCCGGCACGGACCCCCACCCATCCCCTTCCCCGGCACGGACCCCACCCCCATCCTCCTCCCCGGCACGGCCCTCCCATCCTCCTCCCTGGCACGGACCCGCCTCCCCATCCTCCTCCCCGGCACGGACCCATCACCCCCATCCCTCTCCCCGGCACAAACCCCCCTCCCCATCCTCCTCCCCGGCACGGACTCCCCCCCCATCCCCCTCCCCGGCACGGACCCCCCCCCCCATCCCCCTCCCCCACACGGACTCCCCCCCATCCCCCTCCCCGGCACGGACTCCCCACATCCTCCTCCCAGGCACAGACCCCCCCATCCTCCTCCCCGGCACGGACCGACCCCCCCATCCCTCTCCCCGGCACGAACCCCCCTCCACATCCTCCTCCCCGGCACGGACCCCCCCCCCATCCCCCTCCCCCACACGGACCCCCCCCCATCCCCCTCCCCGGCACGGACCCCACCCCCCATCCCCCTCCCCGGCACGGACCCCCCCCCATCCTCCTCCCCGGCACGGACCTCCCATCCTCCTCCCCGGCACGGACACCCCTCCCCACCTTCCTCTCCGGCACGGACCCCCACCTCCATCCCCCTCCCCGGCACGGACCCCACCCCCATCCTCCTCCCTGGCACGGACCCCCCCCCCCCATCCTCCTCCCCGGCACGGAATCCCCTCCATCCCCCTCCCCGGCACGGACCCCACACCTCATCCCACTCCCCGGTACGGACCCCCCCCACCAACTTCCTCCCTGGCACGGACCTCCCATCCTCCTCCCCGGCACGGACCCCCCTCCCCATCCTCCTCCCCGGCATGGACCCCCCCCCCCATCCCTTTCCCCGGCACGGACCCCCCCCCCCCCCCCCCCCCATCCTCCTCCCCGGCACGGATCTCCCATCCTCCTCCCTGGCACGGACCCCCCTCCGCATCCTCCTCCCTGGCACGGAACCCCCCCATCCCCCTCCCCGGCACGGCCCCCCCCATCCCCCTCCCCGGCACGAACTCCCCCCCATCCTCCTCCCCAGCACGGACCACCCCCCCATCCCCCTCCCCGGCACGAACCCCCTCCCCCATCCTCCTCCCCGGCACGGACCCCCCCCCATCCTCCTCCCCGGCACGGACCCCCCCCAATCCCCCTCCCCGGCACGGACCGCCCCCCATCCTCCTCCCCGGCACGGACCCCCCCATCCCCCTCCCCAACACAGACCCCACCCCCCATCCCCCATCCCCCTCCCCGGCACGGGCCCCCCCCCATCCTCCTCTCCGGCACGGACCCACACCTACATCCCCCTCCCCGGCACGGACCCCCCCCCCATCCCCTTCCCCGGCACAGACCCCACCCCCATCCTCCTCCCCGGCACGGACCTCCCATCCTCCTCCCCGGCACGGACCCCCCCCATCCTCCTCCCCGGCACGGTCCTCCCCCATCCCCCTCCCCGGCACGGACCCCCTCCATCCTCCTCCCAGGCACGGAACCCCCTCATCCTCCTCCCCGGCACGGAACCCCCCCCATCCCTCTCCCCGGCACGGACCCCACCCCCCATCCCCCTCCCCGGCACGGACCTCCCCCCCCATTTTCCTCCCTGGCACGGACCTCCCATCCTCCTCCCCGGCACGGACCCCTCTCCCCATCCTCCTCCCCGGCACGGACCCCCCCCGCATCCCCCTCCCCGGCACGGACACCCCCCCGTCTCCTTCCCCGGCACGGACCCCCCCCCCCCCCGGCACAGACCTCCCATCCTCCTCCCTGGCACGGACCCCCCTCCCCATCCTCCACCCCGGCACGGAACCCCCCCCATCCCCCTCCCCGGCACGGCCCCCCACCCATCCCCCTCCCCGGCACGAACCCCCCCCCCCATCCTCCTCCCCGGCACGGATCCCCCCCCATCCCCCTCCCCGGCACGGACCCCCCCCCATCCCCCTCCCCGGCACGAACCCCCTACCCCATCCTCCTCCCCGGCACGGAGCCCCCCCATCCCCCTCCCCGGCACGGACCCCCCCCCATCGCCTTCCCCGGCACGTACCCCCCCCCATCCCCCTCCCCGGCACTGACCCCCCCCCATCCTCCTCCCCGGCACGGACCCCCGGACCTCCCTCCCCATCCTCCTCCCCGGCACGGACACCCCCCCATCCCCCTCCCCGGCAGAGACCCCCCTCCCCATCCTCCTCACCGGCACGGACCCCCCCCCCATCCCCCTTCCCGGCACGGACACCCCCCGCATCCTCCTCCCCGGCACGGACCCCCCATCCCCCTCCCCGGTACGGACCCCCCCCATCCCCTTCCCCGGCACGGACCCCCCATCCCACTCCCCGGCACGGACACCCCCCCCCATCCTCCTCCCCGGCACGAACACCCCCCCCCCATCCTCCTCCCCGGCACGGACACCCACCCCATCCCCTTCCCCGGCACGGACCCCCCCCCATCCTCCTCCCCGGCACGGACCCCCCATCCTCCTCCCTGGCATGGACCCCCCTCCCCATCCTCCTCCCCGGCACGGACCCCCCCCCCCATCCCCCTCCCCGGCACGGACCCCCCCCATCCTCCTCCCCGGCACGGACCCCCCTCCCCATCCTCCTCCCCGGCACGGACCCCCCCCATCCCCCTCCCCGGCACAGACGTCCCTCCCCATCCTCCTCACCGGCACGGACCCCCCATCCCCCTCCCCGGCACGGACCCCCCCCCCCCACCCCCCTCACCGGCACGGAGCCCCCATCCCCCTCCCCGGCACGGACACCCCCCCATCCTCCTCCCCGGCACGGACGCCCCCCCCCATCCTCCTCCCCGGCACGGACCCCCCTCCCCATCCTCCTCCCCGGCACGGACCCCCCCCCCATCCCCCTCCCCGGCACGGACCCCCCTCCCCATCCTCCTCACCGGCACGGACCCCCCCCCAACCCCCTCCCCGGCATGAACCCCCCCCCCATCCTCCTCCCCGGTACGGACCCCCCCCATCCCCATCCCCGGCACAGACACCCCCCCCATCCCCCTACGTGGCACGGACCCCCCATCCCCCTCCCGGCACGGACGCCCCCCCCCATCCTCCTCCCCGGCACGGACCCCCCTCCCCATCCTCCTCCCCGGCACGGACCCCCGCCCCATCCCCCTCCCCGGCACGGACCCCCCTCCCGATCCTCCTCGCCGGCACGGACCCCCCCCCCCATCCCCCTACCCGGCACGGACCCCCCTTCCCATCCTCCTCCCCGGCACAGACCCCCCATCCCCCTCCCCGGCACGGACCCCCCCCATCCCCCTCCCCGGCACGGACTCCCCATCCCCCTCCCCGACACGGACCCCCACATCCCCCTCCATGGCACGGACCCCCCCCATCCTCCTCCCCGGCACGGACCCCCCCCCCCCATCCTCCTCCCCGGCACGAACCCCCCCCCATCCTCCTCCTCGGCACAGACCCACCCCCATCCCCCTCCCCGGCACGGACCCCCCTCCCCATCCTCCTCCCCGGCAGGGACCCCCCCCCCCATCCCCCTCCCCGGCACGGACACCCCCCCCATCCTCCTCTCCGGCACGGACCCCCCTCCACATCCTCCTCCCCGGCACAGACCCCCCCTGTCCCCCTCCCCGGCACGGGCCCCCCTCCCCATCCTCCTCGCCGGCACGGACCCCCCCCATCCCCCTCCCCGGCACGGACCCCCCATCCTCCTCCCCGGCACGGACCCCCCATCCCCATCCCCGGCACGGACCCCCCATCCCCCTCCCCGGCACGGACCCCCCATCCCCCTCCCCGACACGGACCCCCCATCCCCCTCCCCGGCATGGACCCCCCCCATCCTCCTCCCCGGCACAGACCCCCCCATCCCCCTCCCCGGCATGGACCCCCCCCATCCCCCTCCCCGGTACGGACCTCCCATCCTCCTCCCCGGCACGGACCCCCCATCCCCCTCCCCGCCACGGACGCCCCCATCCTCCTCCCCGGCACGGACCTCCCAGCCTCCTCCCCGGCATGGACCCCCCTCCCGGCACCCCCCCGGAGCCCAGCCCACTCTAACCACCCACCCCCCCCCCCCCCCGCCGCACACACACACACACAACCCTACACACACCTCTCCCCATACATTCAGACTGCAGCCACGCCATCGCCTGCCCAGCGGCCAACCCCCCAGGCCATCACTCACCTCCACGCTGGTCGGCGTGAACCTGGAGCACAGGTTCACGCCGATGAAAAGGAGGTTTGATTTACGTCGACGTGACCGGTCATCACGTTGATGGGACTTCGGCCCATCCGGAAGGGAGAATATCGGCAGGCCGAAAATCGGCTGCCTTGCCCAGACCCGTGCCATTCTCCGACGTCTGCGGCGCCATTAACGCCCCGCCGACTTTTCTCCTTTCGGAGACTTCGGCAACCGGCGGGGGCGGGATTCACGGAGGCCAACGGCCATTCTCCGACCGCTGGGGGGTCGGAGAATCACGCCCCTGATGCTGTTACTTTGAGGCTAACTACTCCCCACATTTCTTCATTGCAACCGGTGCATTAAATTTTATTTTTAAATGTATTCCGTACTTGTAAAATTACCTATTACATACCATTCTATACAGATCATGCATAACAACATTAGAACATGTATATTAGCTATGCCTAATGTTTGAACAACTCTGCCCCTCCGCCACAGGACCATAAAATTCTGCCTTTATATTGTACTGACCAGAATTTATAGGCGGGACTTTCTGTCCCCGTTTTCGACGGGTGGGAAAGGCGGAGTCTCAAAGTGGCGTTTACGCTGGTGGGATTTCCTGTTGAGATAGCCCCGTCCCCTGCCAATAACGTAATGGAGTTTCCACCATGAAAGATTGCGAACCTATTCCAATACATTTAAATGTTCATTAGTGGGCCTCCCTTCTGTATTATCCCCTCAAGTCAGGATTTCTCGTCATGTCATGTGGGCGGGGTTTACGACAGGTCATGACAAGCGGTGACCTGACAAATGGTCCCCACCAGGGATGCACAGGTAAATACAGACCCCCAGGGCGGAGAGGTTCATGTCCTGACAATACCCTGGCACTGCCCCATGGCACTTCCCTGGCACTGCCTGGGGGGGGGGCTTCCATTGGGGAGATCAGTGGGGACGTGGGGGAGCATGGGCAGGTACCATATCCATGCAGAGCAAGGTTCCCTGTCTGATCCGGGGGGGGGGGGGGGGCTTCTATTTTCATTTATATTTGATCTGGGAACCCGTTAAAAACACACCCCAGTCTGTCAGGAGCTGAGATTGTTGGCAGGACGGACATATTCAGAACCTACCCTGCAAGCATGATGTTGTGGGATCAACTCCTTCACGTTTTATTCTAAGTGTTTGAAAATACGGCGGGAAAATTCAGCCAGGCAGCCGGCGGGCTACCTGCTGCTTTTCCTGCCAAAGACAACACTAGAAAAAAAAAGGAAAATTTCGCCCGTAATGTTAGTACGAAGAAATTGCTGTATCATTAATCTGATCTTTGTTAAGTAAGGTGGTTCACCGAAGGTTATCCAGATGCAGCAAAACAATAAAAGATACAGGGCAAGATTCTCTGGCCTCAGCGCAGCGTGTTTCTCAGCAACGGGAGATGGCCCACCATTCTTCTCGCCCCGCCGCATGCAGTGGGATTGCCCATTGAATCCACCACATGTTACCAGGAAACCCGCGGTGGGAGTGCACCATGGGCGGGACCGGATGATCGCGCCAGCATGTACAGCCAGAAGGTCTTGCCCATTAATGGCATGTTAAAAGTTCAAATGAAGTGGTTTGCCAAAACGGCGACCAAATAAATGCAGCAATGCTCGCATCCCCATTTTTCTATCCATCATTATTAATAATTTCATATTCCTTCAATCAATATTGATATTGTAGTGCAAGCAAGCTTTGAAGCTATAAAACACTAATAATCGGATACGAATCGTTATTAGTGTCACAAGTAGGCTTACATGAACACTGCAATGAAGTTACTGTGAAAAGCCCCTAGTCGCCACACTCCGGCGCCTGTTCGAGTACTTGGAGGGAGAATTCAGAATGTTCAAATTACCTAACAGCACATCTTTCAGGATTTGTGGGAGGAAACCAGAGCCCCCAGAGGAAACCCACGCAAAGATGGGGAGAACGTGCAGACTCCGCACAGACAGTGATCCAAGCTGGGAATCGAACCTGGGACCCTGGACCCTGGCGCTGTGAAGCAACCGCGCTGCCCTAAAGTAAAGTCGCCATATTCCCAGATGACTTTAGGCTGTTTTCCCCTTTGAGGGGGGGGAAGAAGAGCTTTTTTTTTCTTTTATTTATTTGGGCATTACACCAGCATTTATTGCCCATCCCTAATAGGCCAGATCAGGTTAAGACAGCAAATTTCCTTCTCTAATGGGAGATTAGTGAACCACCTTTTACGACACTCGACAGTGGTTTTATGGTTATCATTAGGACTTTTAATTCCTGATTTTTATTGAATTCACATTTTACCATCTGCAGTGGTGGGATTTGAACCTGGATCCCCAGAGTATTATTCTGAGGCTCTGGTTCATTAGTCCAGAGACAATACCACTACACCACCAGCTGACTGTAATGGACAAGCAGTTTAGATAAGGCAAATGGGGTTTTCTTCTCATGACTTTTGTTGCTCAGTTAATATTAAGCATTTAACTCCTAGATTCAGGTTTATCAGCAGAAGTAAACATTATGGTTCTTACTGTCGCATGTGGGAAGTGCCTCAGTGATGAATTTATGGAGTAAAATTTAACTGGACAGTTATGATTACTGGGAAATATTAGGTAGCTTTAATTAGATTTTTTTAAACTAATGTCAAGACGTTTTGACTACGATTCATCAGATAGCTTGAAATTTGAAATATTTACATTTGAACATTTGTTTTCAAGTTGGAGGTTCCATGGAAGATATAGAATTCAATCAGTGTGAATAGAACGATGGAAAATATCGAAAGATTTTTGAGTAAGGAGTAGAGTTATTTTATTCATTCAGGACAATTAAGCAGGAATGAACAAGATGTAAAAATACAACTTGTATTTAAATTTGACAAAATAAAACTCCCTCCTTTGACCATTCACAGGAAAGGTATGAGGCAAAATTTGAAATGAGCAGCTCCTGTACAAGTGAACTGGGGGTTGACAGTTAAAACTGAAATAAATTGTGAATTTGTTGAGGACCTGTTACCTTTGAATGCAAATTGTACAGTATTCATATATTTAACATTCAAGTCTTAAACCACCCAAGATACACTCATCAGATGGCAGCAAGCCAGAGAACAGATTGCTCACGATCTCCACAGAGAAGCTGGGCAATGCCTGAAATGTGTCATTATATTAATTAGCCTGTCATCCAATTAAAGTGGCTCTACATCTTATTTTAATACGATCGTGTGCAGGCAATTAATACTGATGTCTGTATTTGTTATCTTGTTGTCGAGGCTATAGAAATTAACTTTACAATACACTGAGTTATTTGTCACAGCTAGTGTTGTGCCATGGTTAATCCAAGAAACCAGCTGTGTTTTGGGGATTTTGAAACTGTTGATTACAAATTACTACCCATTTTGCAAATTTATCACTGTCTTCTTGTGTTTCAATGCCGTTTTCCACAGTGTTTGCATTGCCCCATCCCTAATTTGGTGTTGAGTCATGAATTATGATTTTTTTTTTTCTTTATCCCTTCATGGAATGTGGGGATTGCTGGCAAGGCCAGCGTTGGTAGGCCATCCCTAGTCACCGTTGTACTGTGTGGTTGCTCAGCCACATTAGAGGGCATTTGAGTCTGGATTCACAGGTAGAAATGATCTCCTTCTCTGAAGAGCATTCATGAACCAGATAGGAGTTTACAACCATTAATGATAGGGGTGGAACGGTGGCACAGTGGTTAGCACTGCTGCCTCACAGTACCAGGGACCCGGGTTCAATTCTGACCTTGGGTGGCTATCTACATGGAGTCTGCATGTTCTCCTCGTGTCTGTGTGACATTCCTCTGGATGCTCCAGTTTCCTCCCACGGTTCAAAGATGTGAAGGTTAGGTGGGTTGGCCATGCTAAATTGTCACTTAGTGTCCAAAGGTTCGGCGGGATACGGGGTGGGGGGGGAGTGGGCTCGCTAGGGTGCTCTTTCGGAGAGTCAGTGCAGACGCAATGACCTCCTTCTGCACTGTAGGGATTCTATAGTGGTGACCACTATTGAGACTCTCCATTTCAGATTTTATTCGCTGAATTTAAATTCCACTAGCTGCAATGGTGGAATTTAAACCCATCTCACCAGAACATTCAGCTGGGCCTTTAGATTAATAATCCAGTGATACAACCACCACCACCTCCCCCTCTAATGCACTAATAATTTTTAACTCAGAAATCAGAAATGTAAATTGTGAAAATCAGTGGGCCTAGTTCTGACAGTTGTGTAAAGCACCACTTCCCATCTTTTGCCAGCCTGAATAGCTGATTATTTCATCAAAGTTGTACGTACTACCATAGTTTTGTATTAAGTTAAACATATTAGTCTGTAGTATATAAAGTGTTCTGTTGAGTGGGCAGCATGGTAGCACAAGTGGATAGCACTGTGGCTTCACAGCGTCAGGGTCCCAGGTTCGATTCCCTGCTGGGACACTGTCTGTGCGGAGTCTGCACGTTCTCCCCGTGTGCGTGGGTTTCCTCCAGGTGCACCAGTTTCCTCTCACAGTCCAAAGATGTGCAGGTTAGGTGGATTGGCCATGCTAAATTGCCCTTACTGTCCAAAAAGGTTAGATTGGGGTACGGGGATAGGGTGGAAATGAGGGCTTAAGTGGGTCAGTGCAGACTCGATGGGCTGAATGGCCTTCTTCTGCACTATATGGTCTATGTTAAATGAGTGTGGGGTTGGTATAACAGTTTTAGGGAATATGCAAATGAGCAAGGAGCTAGGATATAGAGCAGCATGTGAGCAATGTGTCATGTGCGTGGAGCAAGTACTGCTGTGCTGTCCTTATGAGTAATAGTTACTTAATCGTATGAGTAATAGTGGCTAAGCTTCCCCAAGCTGCATCTTCAAATAAAGCAAATCTACATTTAGTTTACCAGCCCTGGTGTGAGATGGTGTGAGTTTGTGTATTGGGCCATCAATTCCTAGTTTGCCAGCTTTGGATTGGGGGAGGGGGGGTCATCCCAAAGGGGGGGAGGGGGGGCATCCCAAAGGGGGGAGCATCCCAAAGATGTGCTGGGGAATCCCTCTCGGAGGTTCCCACGTATGGGTTTATCCAGCAATTGTCCAGAAGGGCTACCTTCCTCTGGAAAATTGCTCTGGGCTGGGAACCATCGACAAAGATATTCAAATCACTAACTTCACAGAAGGTTCTGCCAGTTTTACACTTATTGTTACTCTGAAAGAATTGGAAGGAAAAAAAGCACTTCAAACATCAACTATTTAAAAAACCCAGATTGAGGCCCCACGGCACCAGCCCCACACCCACAACACCCTAGGGGATCCTGTTAATTCCCACACTCCCACCCGCACGAGGTTGCTCACCTCTCCCTTGGCCTGACCACACACCCCCGACCCAGACCCCCACCATCCCGAATAACACCCTCCCTTACCTGTCTTTTGTGAGGGGAAACAAAGAGTCCACACCAAGTTGAGGGAGAAAACAAAACTGACTTCCCCTACTGGGTTTTCCCTAGTCAATGCCTCACTGGACGACTCTGTTTATAGAGGATCAAGTGAATATTGTTATGGGTCCCCCACTCACTTTCCAGGAAGCTCATATTCTGTAAGCTCCACAACGTTCTTACCCCGCAAGATCTATGCGGATTATGACATCTCACCCTGTCAAAGTCCGAAGAATCCGCCGAAAACCGCGACCCTCTTGACGTTTCATTGGGTTTTGGGTGGCATACATCTCGAGACCTCATGGCAGCTGCTGTCTGAAGGTTGTGGATCCATGGGTTCCCCGTCGAGATCGCCTGTGTTTCCATCTCTAAGTCTGAATCAACGACCTTAGCCATTTTGCCGTCCTGACCCCCTTGGGTTCCCTGGAGGCCCGAACACCCACAGGCGCGGTTCTTGAAGAGGTTTCTGAAGACAAGGTTCTACAGTGGCATGATCAGGCAGTAGATGCTGTTTTAGAAGAAGTTTCCGAGGACGAGGGCATTTCTGAAGAAGGACCTAATATGGTCAAGATGCTTTCCCATAACGCGACCCTGGGCTTGCACCTGGTAAGACACTGGCCCTGTTTGATGGAGGATTACGGCAGAGATTCACTGGACGGCATCGGCGAAGTTTCAAACAAACACCAAATTACCTGGTACAAAATGTCTGGAAGGTCGACGTCGAATGGGGCACAACCCTTGCTGCTCCTGGTTGTGGCGCACTTTTGCACCTATGTCTAGAAAAATCATGCTAGGCAGATGTAAAGTCTCCAGCTCACCAGCAGTTCCGCGGGGCAACCCCAGTTATTGCATGCAGAGTGGTCCTGTAGCTAAAGCGAGCCAGCCTGGTGTCCATTGATCCCGATGATTGTTTCTTAAGTTCATGGTTAAAAGTTTGCGCTGCTCACTCCAATAAACTATTTGATGCGGGGTGGTATTTGGGTGGTTCGAATATGCCGCACCCCATTTGCCTTCAGAAAGCTGGAGAACTTCTCACTCGTAAAAGGAGTGCTGTTATCAGTAACAAACACTTCAGGGAGGTCATGTGTGCAAACTGATAAACGTAAATTCCCGATGGTCGCCCGGGATGTGGTTCTAGTCATCTTGGTGTACCTCAAGCCACTTTGAATATATGTCAATGACTAATAGTAACATGGACCCCTGAAATGGGCATGCAATCGCTCCCACAGCCGGCCTGGCCAATGCCAATGATGCAACGATGCGATCAGCAGGAACATCTGGTGCTCTTGACAAACAGAGCATTGCTGGGCCATCTTCTCGATGTCCGCTTCGAGGCCCGGCCACCATACATAACTGCTTGCCAGCATTTTCATCTTGGACATGCCTGGATGATCATTGTGGAGATCTTTCAAGATTAGTTCCTATCCCTTGTCTAGGACGACTATGCACATACCCCACAGCAGGATACCATCCTCCACACTGAACTCGGACAGCTTGGAGGAAAATATCTTCAACTCGCCTGGGAGCTGTTGATGCTGTCCACCATATAAGACCACATGCCAAACTTTGGAAAGAATCGGGCCTGTTTGGATCCATTCATGGATCTGCGACACCGTGACAGGCAAAGAGTCCATGAAATTTATAGCTTCGTGAATAAATGACCCTCCCCACAAACTTCACATAGAAGTCCGCAATGCGGAGCATGGGGCAGCAGTTAAACCGTGAAGCCCTGTTCACCGTTGATTTATAGTCCCCGCATAAACAAACCTGTTTGTCCGGCTTTGTAATTGGTACCACCGGTGCTGCCGAATCCGAGAACCAGACGGGCTTAATGATCCTCAAGGATTCCAAGCGACCAAGTTCAGTCTCCACCTTTTTGAGTAAGGCATGGCTGGAAAATTTGTGGCAGGGCTTCCAAGTCAACCTGTATGAGGGGCACTCCAATCGGGTAGGAACACCTCGGGGTCTTCCCCAAAATCTCGGCCAAACTATCTGAATTTGCCTGAAGAATGTGCTGCCACTCCAGCTGCAGGTGATGCAGCCAGTTGTGGACCAACAAGCTTGTCCCGTACAATTTACGAAGATGCGCAAACTGCATTTTCAAGATTTGAAATCAGGAAATAGATGCGGCTTTCAACCCAGGATCAAGACAGTTCATCAATATGGAGACGAGGAATGAAAGCAACTCCTCAGCTGATTTTACAGATAAATGTGAGCTGGAAATGCGTGATATTGAGAGGTCCATTTTTGATGTAAAGAAAACTCCAGACTGGAGTGGAACTCAGCAAAATATCAAGAACATCAATTAATGTGAAAGTATTACTGTTTAATTGAAGTGTGCAGCTAAGCACATTTGGAGGTCAAGCAAATTTATTCACCTAAAGGATATACAGTTTCACAAAACAAAGGTTAAAACTTTCAAAAACACAGATGTAAAGGATTAGGTCCATGGATTCTGGGCGCCATTCCTGAGGAAGGATGTGAAGGCTTTGGAGAGTACAGAGAAGATTTCCAAGAATGATTCCAGGGATAAAGAACTGTAGCTGTGAGGATAGACTGGAAATTTTGGGACTGATTTCCTTGTAGAAAAGAATGCCAAGAGGAGACTTAGTAGAGGTATTCAAGGTCATGAGGGGTATGAACAGGGTTACAAGTGAGAAACTGTTCCCTCTCAAGAACTAGAAGGTACAGATTCAAAATAATCGGCAAAAGGAGTTAAAGCATTGTGAGGACGTTTTTTCACCCGGAGAGTGGTTGCATTCTGGAACGTTCCTGAGAGGGTGGTGGAGGTAGGTTTGGTCAAGGTATTCAAAAAGAAAAGATGTACAGCAGGTGGGACAGCACAGTGGTTAGCACTGCTGCCTCACAGCACCAGGAACCCGGGTTCACTTCTTCTCTGGTGACTGTGTGGAGTTTGCACTCCCCCCCCCCACCCCGTGTCTGAGTGAGTTTCCTCCGGGTGCTCCGGTTTCTTCCCATAGTCCATAGATATGCAGGTCAGGTGGATTGGCCATGCTAAATTTACCCACAGTGTCAAAAAGGTTAGGGGATAGGGTGAGAGCCTGACCCTAGGTAGGGTGCCCTTTCAGAGGGTCACTGCAGACTCGATGGGCTGAATGGCCTTCAGCACTGTAGAGATTCTCTGACTACAAGGTTACAGGGAGAAGGCAAGAGGTTGAGATTAGGTAGAACGCTCTTTCAGTGTGCCAGTGCAAACTTGATGAACTAAATGGCCTCCTTCTGCACTGTTAAGGTTCTATGATTGTAGTGGTCATTTCTTTTTTTAATAAATATTTTTATTAGCTTTTTCAATTTTATTTACATAGTTTACATTACACATATTTAACTAACATTTAGCAAGCCCTCCCTCAACCCGAAAACAATACATCAACTAAGTAACTACCCCCCCCCCAAAGTTGTTGACAGATGCCAATTCCTCAGTGAGATATGAATGGATGCCATCTTTTGTGAAACCCCTCCTCGTTCTCTCTTAAGATAAATTCAACCTTCTCTAAGCTCAGAAACTCCATTAACTCTCCATATTGAGGCATAGAGTGGAGCAACTGAACTCCAACCCAATAGGATCCACTTCCTTGCCGCCAGCGAGGCAAAGGCTCAGACATCTCTCCCCATCTCCGTCTGGAGTTCCGGCAAGTAATTTCTAATGGTGTCTGATCATTTATGTGAATCAATAGAATCTAGATTACCATGTAAACTCTCAACCAACTCCAAATTCAAGGATTGCAGGGATACATAACCAACCAACACCAACAGCACATCAGAATCAGATTGCACAGTAATGTTAATTTCTGTGGTCGACACATCCCAAGGAGAGAGAGTCCTACAATCCTCGGCCAATTCCAGAGCCTGTATAATGATTTGTGTTATTGTGACAATTGCAGCCAATCAAACGTTAGATCTTGATCACCGTGGCCAATTTTATTTAATGAAGTGCAAATATAGTTAATCGTCCATTCACACCCCCCAGTGAAACGGCAGTTTTTCTTTTGGGAAGGGAAGCCTTTGTGCTAAAATGAGGGAATTTCATCTTTACTTTGCAAATGCATGTGTGTGAATGCCAGCTCTTAGACATGGAGGATTGCTTTAACACCCTGGCAGCTTTTCACAGACTCCTCTTGTAAACCTTCCAGCTGAACATATTGACAAACCATTGGTAAGCACCAGGAAAGACAACTGATAAGGACAACTGGCACAAAGTCTGCCAAAGCTTTTGTGGTAGCACGAAAGAAAGAGGTAAAAATAGCAAGGCTAACATCAGAGATGGTTGAAAACTGCAACTTGTATCAACCTCTTTGTCTGCAGCTCCATCCCAAACCTTTGCCAATTTTTTTGTCTTGAGTTAGTCTTAGCTGCAAACATTCTTGTTGTTGCAGAGTATCAAGTGACACTCGCCACCAAGACAAAACTGCAAATTTTCTGACCCCGTTTTCAGTGAGCCAGACCCTTTGGTTGATGTTCCTGCAAGGTTTGGGGACATGGTTTTAATACATGATCTGGTCAAAGATTTGGGCTACACATAACTCACTTGAGATTGGATGAAAGTGCAGTGGCTTCTCACTTTTCTCTCCCAGGTCCACCTCACTCTCAGTGCAAGCCTGCATCTGCTCCCCTCCTGTGAGCTCCATGACTCTCTCCTCGAACAGAGCCAGGATCCTCAGCTCGGGCATTCCATCACCCGCTTTCTCTCGCTAACAGCGCTGGTAGGCGAGGTTCTCCTACAAGAACACAAATGGGATAATGTGAGCTGGGCGCCTGTCGGGTCAGAGGCCGATGACCCTGGCAATTTTGGGCACTGTGCCTAAGCAGGGAGGGGTTCTGATGAGGAGTGTGCTAGGGGTTTTGAGGTTGGGAGGTCAGGTTCTGGGGGGGCCCTGATTTCCGCCAAATATTATCCATTCCATGTGAACTGCACTTCAAAACTGGGATATAACAGATGATAAAACCAAGGCCAACATCTTCTCCACAATTATTAGCATTCAAAGCGCTTGCGATGGTAATTTTATCAGCCGAAACATGAAATTATCAGTCACACACGGCTACAAACATTATCTCTTCAGAGTTCTGGACCAGTTTAGGAGTCACTTGACCATCGTAAAGTGCAAAATGGATGAGAATCATGTTAAATGTACAATTTTACATAAAATTGTTGTGTTTTGTACTTGCAGGATTAAAAAAGGAATTGCTGAAGCAATAATCAAGAGGTTTATTAAATGGTTGTTAACTGTACAAAGGCTAGGTCTAGACTGAATTTGAGCCCGGGAGGTAGCCGATGATGTCACGGGCTATCATGTGATTCAGCTCTTAAAGTGACTGTGCAACAGCACAAAAATGACAACCCACATATATAAAAATCCCTCCCCTTTACTTCTAAGTCTTTACTACTCAGAGTTATTTACACATATACAGAAAGGTAGGCGCTTCATTATTACACAGTGGTAATGCAGTCAACAGGAAAACAATCCAGTGGGTGTCCATTCTGCAATGGCTGCCTGCACACTTCAGGGATATGATTGTTCTTGACCTTAAATGCATTCTTAGGTTCATCTGTGGATGTCTCTCCCCTTGAAGGCGTTACAGTCTCTTTTGTAGAAGGAAGACTAGAGACTCTTCGGCAATCACTGCTTCAGTGGATTGACCAGAAGTCACAATCACCTGATCTGGCTGTGTGGATGGTGTTTCTCCTTGAGGTAGTTCTGATGTATATGGCACTGACACATCAATACGTGTAGCTAGCATCTGACCTGCACGTCATCTCTGCACTAACTCTGGGGCTGGTTTAGCACAGTGGGTGAAACAGCTGGCTTGTAATGCAGAATAAGACAGCAACGCGGGTTCAATTCCCGAACAGTCGCCGGAATGTGATGACTAGGGACTTTTCACAGTAACTTCATTGAAGCCTACTTGTGACAATAAGCAATTATTATTATTATTGTACGGGTAAGAGATTGGACCAGTTTGAGCCAATACAGTTGCAGCAACCCACTTCTCACCAGTGGTATAGCTGCGTGCTGACATTTGTTTTCCTTGTTTAAACAAGTGTCTTCTCAAATTATCTTCTCTTCCTGAACTATCTTCTTTTCTTATGACCTGTGACTGCTGATTGCGTTCTATTATCTCAGACGACTCCTGCAGTAAGAGTAAATCAAAAATAGTTCTCAGCTTCATTTTCATTTGTAATAAAGCTGGGGGACTGTGTCGTCGCATGTGTGGTGTTGCGATACGTCGCCAAGAAACCTTTTAAGTGGCGATGTAATGAACCTTGGTCCTTAGCTATCAGTGCAGGCTGAACAAACCTTTCAGCCAACCGTTTGTGGATGGGTGGTAAGGTGCTGATTTTATGTGTTAAATACCACTCATCTTTAAGTGATCCTCAAACACCTGAGCCGTAAACTGTGGACTGTTTTCGCTCATGATTTATTTTGGTTTCCCAAATCTGGCAAAAAATCTCATTACATTTTTCAAAGGTTTGTCCTGCGTTTGTTGATTTAATCAGGGTTACCTCAGGTCACTTGGAATGAGCGACGACTATGACCATGAACATGTGCCACTCATCTGGACCAACAAAGTCAAAATGTAGACGCTGTCAAGGCATTTTAGGCCACTTCCATGGCTCCAATGGGGACAACAGCAGTGCGTTCCTTACACATGCACTTGACTGGCACAGCCCTGCTTTTTCGCCTATCTGGACATGGATTCCTGGCCACCAAAAGGACCTCCGTGAAAGTTCCTTCATTCGAACAATACCTGGGTGTCCTTCATGTAATTGTTCCAATATTCTTTTTTGCAAATTTGGAGGAATTATTACGCTCATCCCCCACAACAGGCATCCACCTCGTACTGTTAACTCGTGTTGCCTGGAAATATATGACTTTAATACAGGATACGTTCCTGCTATCCACCCCTTTAACACCATTTCCAGTACCTTCCCCATCACAGAATAATTTCCAGTATGTCGCTGGACTTTAGCTGCAGTCACTGGAAAGTGTTCAATTGCGCACAGCGGAAGATATTTTCATTACTGGGTGTTTTCTGACCAGCGCAAAGATAAAGGCAAATGTGACAATGCATCAGCATTGGCACGGCTCTCTGACTGTCGGCATGAATGTGCGGATAGAATCAAAGACCATTGTTGGAGTCTATTTGCTGCCAATGAAGGAATACCTTTATTTGGCCTAAAAATAGCTGCGAAGGGCCTGTGATCTCTCAACAATGTGAAGTGATGGCCATACAGGTATTGGTGAAATTTTCTCACAACTAAATAATGCTCAGTTCTTCCTTCAACTGAGTGTGGTTTGATTCAGCACTTGTTAACGTACATGATGAAAATGCTGTTGGTTTTTCTTCCCCTGAAGGTAGTATGTGTGACACCACCCCTTCATCTCTGTATGGCGAAGCATCACAAGCAAGTTGTAACTTTGGGTTGAATGTACCAACACTTCTTATTTCTTGAGTGGTTGTTGAGCTGATTGATACAATTTTTTGTATTCTGGTGTCCAATGCCAAGCTTGTTTCATGCACAAGAAAGTGCACAGTGGTTTGAGTAGGGTTACTAGCATTATGACACCCTGGGCTACTGCGCAGTCGATACCAGCCCCACAGACCGCAGAGTCCCAACACAAGTGAATTAACCAATAATTTGTCCGAAATTTGTGGAATCTTTGGCCCTTTGAGTGCTCAATAACATAGCCACTAGATTTGAAAGTTGAACACAATAACTGTTTATTAATAACAGGAGCAATGTTGAAATATGCAATGACTATAATAGAATAATGGCCAGCTAATCTACACTCCTTTTACCATCCCACCCTCTACCTACACACACAAGCCAGACACACAGGGCGCGATTCTCCGCTCCCGCGCCAGTTGGGAGAATCGCCTGGTGCGCCATTTTTCCCTGCGACGCCGGTCCAACGCCCTCCAGCGATTCACCCAAGCGGCGAGAACGGCCCCGTCGAGTTCTGCGCGGCGCAGGCTGGAAAATCGCCCGGGCGGATGACATCATTTACACAGCACCGGCCCTGTCATTTACGCACCACCACTTTTACGCGGCGCCAAGGCCTGGCGCGTGTAAATGACGCGGCGCCACTCCTAACCCCCCGGGGGGGACGGGAGAATCGGGGTCTGCGAACGGCCTCCAACGCCGGAGTAAAACACTCCGGTTTTCACTCCGCCGTCGGCACTTAGTCTCCAGATGGGAGAATTGCGCCCACATAGAGGGAGTTGAAGGGGTAAAATGATAGGCATTAAAATGGAAAAAAAGAGATGAGTTAGTAAGGGTGTGGAATTCCCTGCCTGCAACAGTAGTGGACTCGCCAACACTAAGGGTATTCAAATGGTCATTGGATAGACATATGGACGATAAGGGAATAGTGTAGATGGCCTTTAGAGTGGTTTCACTGGTCGGTGCAACATCGAGGGCCGAAGGGCCTGTACTGCGCTGTAATGTTCTATGTTCTATGAGTGTCCTTGTTTCTGATACTGAAGTTGTTGTAGCCCTGAATGCGGAGCATTTGAAACCACCAGTTGGATTGTTAACGAGAATCCTCTGACGGCTGCATTCAGTTAGGACTCCCAGGCTGGAGGATTCCCTCTGAGCAATCTTTAACTTTTATTAACCTGAGCCTTCAATCAAACGAACAGCCTCAGGCCTGTGTAATCCTTATAGCTTTCCAACTCCACCAGAAGGACCAACAGCCTGTCTGAGATAAGAACAGAGTACCCAACACAAGAGTTTAAAAAGTGCTTTTAAACAACTGACCCGGCCTGTAGCTGCTGCTTTTCTCGACCTCCTTAAGATTGGCTTTGCCTCCCCTCAAACTCAGTTCTTAGACTGGACTGTACTCTTACTTGGTTTCCAGACTCACTGGAATGTCCTCCGGCTTCACTGAGGAGAAAACATGAGTCTCCACATGGGTGTCTGAGAGAGATTTACCTTCTCAGTGAGAGAGAAACTTTAAAGAGCCTCCTTCAGCTCTGCGTTCACAATGAAACTTAAAGCCAGATGAAGCCTTCCTGCCTTTGGCAGAACATTCTGGAACGGTCAGCACCAATCAGCATAGACTATCAGCTAAGAGCCTGGCAAAATAAACAGCTCATTGGCCAAAAGCCAAGTCCATCCGGTTGAGTCATCCCCGATGTGAGACTAAACAGCACATCCTGCTGGATTCATTTTTTTAAATAAAAGGGGAGGTCCATCTTAAAGACACAGATTAATTGTCCAGGTAAAACAATTATAAAACCCAAACAAAAGGAAATAAAGGGAATACAGAGGGAAAACAGGAGGATCCTTACACTAGATTCAGGATGGATATCCGATAGTAGTTAATTAACCCTAGGAATGATCTTAACATTCATTGGTCGTGGAGCGCCCATTAAAGTTTCCATCTTCTTAGGTGTCTTGTGTAAATCCTTACTATCTATCACATGGCCTGAATATTGGACTGATGTTTGTAAGAAATCATACTTACCTTTTCTCACATGAAGACCATGCATCTGAAGGCATTTCAATGTGGTTTTTAAGTTATATAAGTGTCCTTGTTCATTGGTGCCAGGAATTAGTATGTCATCAAGGTAACACTCTATCCCCAGTAAACCACTAAGGATCTGGTCCATGGACCATTAAAATAAAGCAAGTGCTGATGTTATTCCAAAATGTAACGTCTTATAACAGAAAAGGCCTTTATGGAGGACAATTGTGAGATTCAGCTGCAACATTCATTTACAGGTACGCCTGCGTGCGATAGGTCGATCTTGCTGAACTTCTATCCTCCTGCTAGGCCGGTAAACAAATGAATTAGGTGTAGGAACAGGTGACTCGGCCCCTTGAGCATGCTCCACCAATCACTATAATTATGGCTGATCTGATTATAACTTCAACCCCATATTCTCCAGCCTTGATCAGATATCCCAAACCCTGGCATCGGACAGGCAACACAGCAATCTGGACATGCTATCAACTGCAGAGGACAGTACCTATATACCCCTGACTATGCTGCCTCCTTTCCTCCTCGCTCCTTCCCACTTGAATAACATCCTTCACCATGGTGCCATTGTCAGTTCGCTCATCTACCTTGAAGTCCTCCTCATCCACACAAGTAGGAAGCACCTCGGACCTGTTGCACAAAATCAGGGCCTGAAGCTCATCCATCACTACATGCCATACCTCCTCACCCGCCTGACTCACAGTCACATCCTCCTGTCCCTGACCATTAACCAACTCTAAAGTTCAATCTAGCCTAAGGGGACTGCCTCCTCCTGGAACAAAGTGACCAGGCAAGTTTCTCCCTCCCTGATGCCCTGCAATGTCCACAACTAAGACTCCAACTCTCAGCCAAAATTTCCCTAAACCGCAGACACTTTCTGCAGACATGGTTTTCTGGAATTGTAGGGCATTCCACAGCTTCCCACATGTTACAGTCATGGCACACCACTGCCCCGCTGTTTCCGGTAAACTTGAACAATTTACTCAGAAAAAGTACTATGAAGTTGCATTCAACTTGGAGACAAGAAATTACTGGAAGTTGCATGAAGTTGCTTGGAGACAAGAAACTACTGGAGGCTGATAAGAAGTACAAAAAGGAGCACCTCATTCCCTCTCTGCCTCGAATTCCCATCTGAACCAAATCCCCAACACCTCACTCAATCTACGTCTCACTCGGACATAGTCTCCTGTCCGCATGTCCCTTCCAAGTGTCCGCTACAAACAATTTGCATAATCACAAATGTAAAATATTCTGCGAACCAGTGTACCTGGCTAGCGTAACAGATTTTCTTCTCACTTTAAAACTATTCCTTGATGTAGGTGAGAGTGACTAACCTGATGCAGTTTTATTAAAACAGCTGAAAATTAATTTATCACAAAAGATCAGCAGTTTTAATAAGGCACTTTCCAGTACTTCATCTGTGAGCAATTGCGTTTAAAATCACTGAAAAAAATTTTGAACTATCCTGGACTATTTACTATTTTCAATGGTACACTCATTGGTTTTTTGAAAATTAAATATTTTGAGATATGAATAAACTTTTAAAAAATAGCTGCGTGCCTAAGAAAATGAGCACAGTTGAAAAGACTTCTCTAACCCGCGCAAATGGAGGAAACTTGAAACATCAGCCCGGTCAATTTTGTGGGCAGGGCAAATGCGAGTATTCTGGGGTGCAACGCACATTTAGAGTTACTCAATCATTTGTGCTGTTTCAGGTGATTTTGCCCAGGTTGCACTGATATTACGACCATCATTCAGAGGAAAATCTACCCAGTGAAAATGATTTGATGGGCCTTTGAAAAGTCAGGAAGATAGTGCCACTTGATTGGCACCTCACCCCCAGTTTGGACATTCATTCCATCCATTATTATTTTTTAATATAAATTTAGAGTACCTAATTATTTTTTTTTTTCCAATTCAGGGGCAATTTAGTGTGGTCAATCCACCTAACCTGCACATCTTTGGGTTGTGGGGGTGAAACCCATGCAGACATGGGGAGAATGTGCAAACTCCACACGGACAGTGACCCAGGGCCGGGATTCAAACCCAGGTCCTCAGTGCAACAGTCCCAGTGCTATCCACTGCGCCACATGCCGCCCTCATTCCCTCCATTACTGACGCACAGTGGCAGCAGTATGTACCGTATAAAAGTTGCAGTGCATCAACTCATCAAGCCTCACTCAACAACACCTTCCAAATCAGTGGCCTCTGCCAACTAGAAGGACAAGGGCAGCAGATGTTTTGGGAACCCACCGCTTGCAAGTTTCTTCCAAGCCTCTGTTGCTGTATCAAAGTCTTGGCGCTCCCTTCCTAACAAAACTGGCTGTGCCGATATCACTCGAACCGCAGTGGTTCAAGAAGATCGCTCACTGTCAGTCTCTCAAGGGCAACTAGGGATGAGCAATAAATACTGGCCTATCCAATATTTCCCATGAAAGAATTCAAAAGTTCCATGGCAGATTTTGTTTTTGAAGTACAGTAACATTATGAAATAGAAGTACATAATTTATATGCAGATGGAAAAAAAATCATAAGACATCCAAATAAATAAGCCAGCCAAAAGGGAAAGTATCAGGTTTATGCTGGTTACATTGTACATGCCAAAATGGATGAACATACTGCAATAAGGCATTTGGAATAAATTACTCTCCCTCAATCACCAGCACTGTTAAACTTTGAAGAAACACTCGTCGCCAATACTTATTGGCAGATGCTGAGCTCCCAGATATCACGTGTCAAATCACTGACAGAATTCAGAAATGGCATAATTGTTAAATTTAGATGATTCTGAATATGCAAATATCAATATGTGCCTTATATGCTGTATTGGGACCATCTTCAGCTCTGAGCTATTCGATCCTTGATGATTCACACAAAATGTTCCACGAATGTGTCCACAGTACCGAAAATGAGAAGCAGTGATCATGGGAGATGTGGACCCACTTGTTAAAAAGCAGAAGGCTAGAGTGTTCGGTGCCCATCTAAACTGGGCATTAGATACAGACTTGTTTAATTGGTAATGGGTTGAAGGGTTATGGAGAATGGGCAAGACGGTGAAGTTAAGGCCAGGATGAGATGTGATGCTCGAATGGTGGAGCAGACTCAATGGGCCAAATGGCCTAATACTGCTCCTATATCTTATGAACTTAGTTAACAGGCTTTCAAAGAGAGAACTATAACATGTGGTCGATGTTAAGCACTGGAAGGTAATATGGTTAGCATAGCTTAAGTTGAGTACACAATTATGCCAATGGCATCCCAATTGAATACCACACATACAGATCATAGGAGCAACTTGCATAAATGTTAATACGGCTACAGTAAAGGCTTTGGATTGAAATTCAAGGTGGTGCATGACTTGCAGGGGAACTTGGTGTTCTCATGCTTCTGCAGCCTTTGACTTCCTATGGGTCAGGGATCGTAGGTTTGGAAGGTTCTGTCGAAGAACATCTGGCGAATTGCTGCAGTGCATCTTGTAGATGCTATGCATTATTGTCAGCGTGTGCTGATAGTGGAGGGAATGAATCATTAAAGTGGCGAATGCAGTCTTCTGTCTTTCTCAGGCCAGATTCAGCTCTCACAAGACTAGGAGAATCTGTTCCAGACACAATACAGCTTCCCTTTCAGAGGTCCAGGCTGGTTTTCATTGCTGCTCCTACAGAGTCCAAAACAGGAAATTTAAAGCAAAATATATAAACAACATTTAACAATGTAAATAATGTGAAATAATGACGAGGAAATACGCATAGATAAAGGGATAAAGATAAAACAGACACACAGAAAAAGTATTTTTTTGTTTTAAAATTTGGGCGGAATTTTCCAATCTTGCTTGCGGTGGGCATCATGGCAGGCGGAACGAGGTGGCAGGACAGAGGCAAGGGAAGGGGCTGTAGGCAAAGGCTTGACTGGCAGGGACTTGAATGAAGCCCGGGGAAAAGGGGAGGACAGAGGCAGAGGGAGGGTTGACTCGGGAAGGGGTGACTAAGGAAGGGGTGCACAGAGACACATGATTGGGGTGGGGCAGTTAATCACGGCCAGAAAGCAGAGACAATCCTGGTACACTGCGCACCATGCTTTGTAAGGCTTCGCACTCATGTCCCAGTCCCAGTCCAGGGGGGGAAATGCCATGTCCATCCTGTGTCAGTCATGCACAGCATTCAGTGAAGGGCATAAGCATTCCCTCAAATCCTTTGGTCCTGAAGGTTAGTGACTTGGTACTGGGGTGTAGATGTCACAAACACAATCAGGGGAGTCACCTGGAGCCTGTAGGTGAGGAACAGGTAATACAATGGTCGGCATTTGATGGTCTCATGGGGGTGGGCTCAGTTGTGCATTGAGCCTTAAAATAGGGAGGGGTCAGGTCAACATGGGGCATCGGGACGTTCACAGAAAACGGTTCGGGGCTAGACAGGGATATCAACAACAAAAGCATGCAATCCAGGGTTAGAAGGGGAAGAAGGAGAGTGATCGGAGGGAGGTAAACCTACACATGATATTCTTCCAGAAGGAAAAGAGGGGTGTGGAGGGTCATATGTGGGATTGGAAACCGGTCTCGCAGTAGAAGCGGAGCAACACTATTTTGGCAGCTGACACGATGGCATGGTTGAAAAATAACCTCGGAAGACAATTGTCAGTGGAGAGGCCTGGGGGCTTGCGGAAGGAGTTGACTGCTGCACTTTTGAGTTGATTGAAGGGGCCCTCTAATAACCTCTGTTTAGCATTAGGAGAGAAAGGCAGAGGTAACCGGAGAACACTTCCTGTGATTCTTAACGCTGTACAACAGCTGCAGGGGACAACCCAGGGTTGGAATCCTAGGAATGAGGGTAACACTGACTCTATAGCTTGGCGATGGAAGGTTATCATTGCAAGGTTCTGTTCAATCATGTCTCTGTTCAATGTCTCACAGGGACGAGGAGGCGAGTAGAATGGGTGGGCCAGGCAATGCTGCCTTTTTCATGGCAATCAGGCAACTGAAAATTAGAAGAAGGGCCCATCGCCATCAGGCAGTGAAGGGAATAGCCTCACCCTGAGGAACCTGGGCTAGCGGGACCCCATGAGAACCCAGAAGCTGAGGCTGACAGGCCAATACCACAGAGGCATTTGAGTCAACCAAGAGTGTACCGAAGGTGCTTTTCATACCACAGATGAGCGAGAGATAATGCCATAGATACCTTCACTTGTCCAGGCATGTGGTGACTCACATATGTCACATTCCTCGGGGTGAGCTGATGCCTCAGGGACTGGGAGACCATCAATTACCAATGGGTCTAAAGGTGACCGCCGTATGTAACATTTTTGCAAATGTCTCAATTCAGGGCTCCACTCGGAGCACTGTGGAATATCACAATCCACCGCTCATAAATACATTTGAGAGATTCCTGATAGCCACACAATTATATCCAAAAGTCCCTGGATGAAGCTAGCCAGGCTGCCAGAGGAGGGGGTTGTGCAGTGATATCTCAATTCCCACAACTGCAGGGTGCAATCCACTGCACTTGTGGCTTTGAGAGCTCCCTGGCAGCAGCCACTACTATTCAGCTGGGGTCCACCCTCTTTGTTCAGCTGATCTGTGACCACCAGAAGCAATTTATCCTGGTCTGTATGCCGACATGACTCTTACATCTTGAGTCGTTCCCAGGTTTATCATTAAGGGACCTCAATGCTTCCACGTTTGGCTCATTAGGAACAAAGGCTATTCACAAAAGACATGGGTAGAGACACCCATTTGGCAGCCTTGTTCAGAGGACAAGTACACTGCAATATATTCTGCAACACGCTCCTTGATTGAGCAGATCTTTGACATGTTGAAGTTGTGAGTCAGATATCTGGACCAGTCAGGTGATGCCCACCAGTACTCTCTCCGGAGAGTTTCCTGTATCATCGTGCTTCTACACAACATGACACCCCAAAGGGGAAATGAGTTGCCGAATGAAGAGCTGGATGAGCTGCACATCTCCTCTGATGAGGAGGATATCAAATGGAATGAGTTGGATGAGGGTGAGGAATTTGAGGCTCCTGAGGAAGAGGCCATAGCATGGGTCAGATGCAGCAGACATGCCCACAAATTCGTTATAGCCACAAGGTTCCAGGATGATGATGATGACTAGTTTATACAAGCCTTTTTCACTTGTGTTTTCCATGCAGGCTCTACATTAACACCTTCCTTCATATCCTCAGCATCTCAATGAAGGATATCAGTCTCCGAATGAGTAGTTGGAATCTTGCATGATGATGGCCTCATCCTTGAAAGGCTAGGCAGCCTCTGGAGCATGTGGTCATTCTGTTATGGATGGGAACTCCACCAGTGCGCACTGTGAAGAAATTAGACATGGTGCAGATTTTAATCAAGCATCACACCAACATTCCGCTGTCTATGGCAGCCTTCAAGAGGTGGAGCAGATCTACAAACCTCAATGCACACATGGCAGTGTGCTTGGATCACAATCATCAATCATTTGTTATCGCAGTAACTGATCTGTCCATACTGCGACATCTCTCCACAGGCCATCCCTCATACAAGAATGATGTTCTGGCCTCATCATTATACTGAATCCTGAGCTTGAGATCCTTCTTTAGGACTCTGATCTTTCACTCTCAGTCATGGATGTGTGATGAATGCAGGAATTTCCGATATATTGTATTATATGTATTTCGTGCAGCAAGGGTTAAAAGCCTGGGCAAGTGTGTGTAGGACTGCTTCAGTGGTGCTTTTAAAACTCCTGGTTTTCAAGACAGCTCGGCTTTTTTGGGAGCCAGAGGTGCAATTAAAGCATCATAAAGGTTTGGGCTAATGGATTTTTGTTTGAATTAAGAGGGTTTCCTGTGGAATAGATAGTTGGAGATATTGGGCTGAATTCTCCGATGTTGAGATTCTCCATTTCACCGGCAGCCCGGAGATAAGACCATAAGACATAGGAGCAGAATTCGGCCACTCGGCCCATTGAGTCTGTTCCGTCATTCAATCATGGCTGATATTTTTCTCATCCCCATTCTCCTGCCTTTTCCCCATAACCCTATATCCCCTTATTAATCAAGAACACAGCTATCTCTGTCTTAAAGACACTCAGTGATTTGGTGTCCACAGCCTTCTGCGGCAAAGAGTGCCACAGATTCACCATGATCTGGCCGAAGAAATTCCTCCTGGAACATAGAACATAGAATATGCACTGCAAGGAGGCCAATCGACCCATCGAGTCTGCACCGACCCACTTAAGCCCTCACTTCCACCCTATCCCCGTACCCCAATAACCCCTCCTAACCTTTTTTTTGGTCACTAAGGGCAATTTAGCATGGCCAATCCACATGACCTGCCCATCTTTGGAATGTGGGAGGAAACCGGAGCACCCAGAGGAAACCCACGCAGACACGGGAAGAACGTGCAGACTCTGCACAGACAGTGACCCAGCGGGAATTGAACCGAGGACCCTGGCACTGTGAAGCCACAGTGCTATCCACTTGTGCTGCCCAATCTCTGTTTTAAAGGATCATCCCTTTAGTCTGAGATTGTGCCCTCTTGTTCTAGTTTTTTCTATAGTGGAAACATCCTCTGCACATCCACTCTATCCAGGCCTCGCAGTATCCTGTAGGTTTCAGTAGGACCCCCCCTCATCCTTCTAAACTCCAACAAGTACAGACCCAGAGTCCTCAACCTTTCCTCATATGACAAGCTCTTCATTCCAGGGATCATTCTTGTGAACCCCCTCTGGACCCTCCAACGCCAGCACATCCTTCATTAGATACGACATGAATGCTAGCATTGCATTTGCCTTCCTAACAGCCGACTGAACCTGCATGTTAACCTTCAGAGAATCTTGAACAAGGACTCCCAAGTCCCTTTGTGCTTCTGCCCCATTGGCCGACTGGCGAGACAGAGAAACCCGCCCATTGTGTTTCAGCTTGGTAAGATGATGTAACTAATGAGAGGAGCCAAGGGTTGAAGTAGCCAGATGTTGATGTTTTCAGTTTAGGTTTCAGATTGGGGTGCAAACAGAAGCCAAGCATCTGCTCTCAATACATTTCATTTAAAGATCTGTCTGTAGACAGACTAGCAGTTTCTTTCCAAGCAGTTCAGTTACTTTGGAGATGGATGTCAAACAATGAAGGCAGTTTCCTCAAAGACTTCAACTAGAGATCTTGCATTGTTCTGACAGGGTCAGGTCTCTTTGTTTAAAGCAGACTCAAAAGATCTCTCTTGTTCAAAGTGGAGTATCCAGACATCTCTGTTTAGCAAGTATTCCTGAGTGTTAACTGTATTTAAATGTGGATTGGGATCTGAGATGGTTCTGTTGTTTGAATGGAAGCAAAGATAGCAGTTAAGGGTTATTGTCGATGTATTGATTAATATTGCTGAAGGGGTAATTGTAAGCTATTTTCTTGTGTGTTAAAGATATGTCAATACTGTATTAGTAATAAAGTTTGTTTTAACATACCTATTGCCTATTTGTGCGTGAAGTGGGGTATCCTTTCCTCACAGTCTAACAAAATTAAAGCAAAATATTGGGCTTTCTAACCAGTATCCTAGCCACTATTGGGGTAGTCTGGGACTGTAATAGATGTGAGCCTGTGAGTAAGATGACCTTTGTGTGCACAGGGAGAGCTTCAGCAGCACCATCGTCTGATCATTGACCAAGAACTCATGACCCAGCCTTTATGTGTAGCTTCCCAAGTTCCCATCCAGCATCGTCTTGGCATTTCTGTCCCTGAAAATGCCATTACTGCACTTAAATATTAATGAATAACTTTGTTAATAATAAAGATCACCCATCAGATGTAGTGGAGCTTTACTCTAAACCCATTTGAAGCCTCCACATTTTCATTCCAGCAGTTTCAGGTGTTGTAGTAGTATTATCACTGGGCTAGTAATCCAGATACCCAGGGCAATGCTACTGGAGACCCAAGGTCAAATCCGACCACGGCAGATGGTTACATTAGAATTCAATAAAAATCTGAATTCCAAAAGTCTAATGATGACCTTGAAACATTATCGATTGTCATAAGAACCCAGCTGATTCACTAATGTCCTTCAGGGGAGAAAATATGCCATCCTTACTTGATCTGGCTTTGATGTGACCCCAGACCCACAGCAATGTGGTTGACTCTTAAATGCCCTCTGAAATTGCCTAGCAAGCCACTCAGATCCAGGGTAATTAGAGATGGGCACCAAATGCAGACCCAGCCTGCGATACCCGTATCCCTTGAACGAATAAAGAAAGAGTTTTAGATATATACACATGGAAAGCATGAATCTGACTGACATTGTCAGAATCAGATTACCATGCGCCAATTGCCCATTGGAGAGCTGGCCCAGCGATTGTGCCAAGCCACGTTAGTCAGACCTTCATATCCAGAGTGGCATCCTCCCACCTAATGCCGTGGCATCTGGAGCCTTGACACACACCTCGCATCTCACATTGTCATTGCCACCTAGCAGACATTTCAAAAGTCATCAAGTGCTAGTTAGGTCCATAGCTTGCATCATGTAGGTGGGTAATGGAAACTACTATACGGTGTTGTATACAATGTCTTGCTGTTCATGCACTCACTGCATCATGCTACAGGCCACCATGAATGCCGAAGACTATTATTTGAAATGTAACCCACTCTCAAGCCTGACAGACATTACATTTAAAGATGCACAGTTAGATTGACTACAATGTGGGTTGCCATTAAAACCTATAAGGTCACCTTCACCAGCCTTCCATGCAGCAGAATCTGGAGAACAAGCCAGGCTGCAAGAACTACACCTGTGAGGCCACATGATATGATCCTCTGAAGCAAGACTAAGATACGCATTGTCCAACCATCATGTTGATAGAGCAAGAGGCTTTGCTCAAGTCATTGCTGTGGACCTAAAGGTGACGCACTGTAATGAGAGGGTGTGAGACACCATAGGTCTAAAGCACACAATGGGATACATGTGAGGAGGGGGAGGCACCTGTTGCATCTGTATGACCTCAGAGCATTGCATCCGAAGAAGAGCCATTCACCAGATGAGAATTTCAAAGAAGCTCAATATATCTCTGCATGTGCAAAGTATAAACAGTTTGTGAACACCTGTGTCATCTTTGTACTCTCAAATTTTGTTCATTTTTCTTAACCTACCACTGTATTTTGGTGCTTCCCCATCATCTGCAACAGAGGCAGAGGCAGTCTGTTGAGTGCTATACCCTGTGTCTGTGATGCCCTTGGCAGGAGTCCTCTGAAGGGCCGAGATCAAGAGGGTGCCAGCCAGCTTTGGATCTCTTGCTGTATCCTCCTTGACCTGAGTTGCTGGGTCCAGAGAGAAAGGGAACTTGGAGCAACTGGACAACCTAGAAGAATCATAGGTGGGTTGCCCAAAGGTGTCTGGCTGTCCCTCCTCCTACTTCTGGGTGCCCACATGGCCCTCCCTGACTCTCTGAGGAGAAGGGACACCTGGAAGGAGATCTAGGTGCCCTGTCCTCCCATTGACTAGCCACACCTGGAATGCTCTCAAGGCTGAAGCAATGAGGTGCAGGTCCAAATGCATTTTTGGCAGAAACTGCTGGACCAAGGTCTCCAATACGGTAGCTACCCTTTCATTGGTGATCTCCATGTACTGGTATGTAGGCACAACAAGATTAAACTGAAGATGGATGAACCCCACCATCCTCCGTTCTAATCTGGTGACGGCCTCTGATAAGATATCAGGGAACTCCTCCCCCACCACAAAACATTGGGGCACTCCCCCACAAAGGCTTTGGTGCACTCCCCACCGCAACAAGGGGAACCCCCCCCCCAAATGGGGCTCCTCAGAAGGCCCATCCACGACACTGCCACCTGGACAGTGCCAGGTTGGCAATGCCAGGTTGATATTGCCAGTGTGCCAGGAAGTAGTACCAGGGCACTGCCCAGGCATGTCCCTATCTGTGCGTCCCCGGTGTGGTCATCATGACTGGTTTTCATTTTTGAAAACTAGTAGTGATTCGCATTGGCGTGACTACTCACCGACTGGGTAGGAAGATGCATTGAGGGAAGAACTAGCATAGTCAAACCCACTAATGATATTATAATGAATGCTAATATGTGCAAGTCAGGCTCTCCCGGGGCCTTTCCTGGGCATCAGCCTGATCACGTCATCGGAGGAGGGGGAGGGGAAGATCCAGAACTGATATCTTGCTGCCGCAAATCTCGCTTTCAGCCTCTGGTGAGATTTAGCAGCCATTACGGGATTTGCACCTATGGCTAGTGTGGCTGCTAAGTTGCAGTTCAGGACCAGGTAACAGAACCTTAAAAACAGGCCCAGGCCATCCAGGAGAGAATTAAGGAACGCTTTTTCACACAAAGGATGAGAAAACTTTCCCATATAAAAATCAGTAGATGCCAGATCAATTAATAACTTAATATCTACGATCAATGGATTTTTTTGCTGGACAAAAATATAAAGGGATATCGATCCAAGGTAGGTGAATGCAGTTAAAATTCTGATTGACCATGATTTTGCTGATTGGTCTATCAACTTGAGGCTGACTGGCCTCCTCCCATTGACATGTCCCCATGCTCAAAGTTTCCAAGGATCAATCTTCCAATACTGAAGGATAAACTAGTACTGTTAGGAACAGAAGGACTGAACCCAAGTATGAAACATTTCACCAAACTTTGCATAGCTACCTCCAGGACAAAACACATCACATACTTGTAAAGACATGTACAGAAGCTGCAATAACAGGCACGGGACATAGGGGGTGGGGAAGATTGTTTTCCCCGTGCTCATTGAGGAGTATGAGCATCCCCGCTAGGGCAGGGTAGCTTACCCATCCTTACAGAAAGTTTGGCCAGTCTGAAACCAACTGATAGGAGAGATTGCCTGGTGAGGTTCGACTGGTACTCATGTATATAATTGCAAAATAATTGTTGTTACTTTTATTTACTTGGGTCTCCCAGAGCATTATTAAAGAAGCATAGAAAGGAGCTGAGCTGTTGGGTTGCATTGCATATGACTTGAAAAGCGTACACATACACAAAGTAAATCTCAAAAGAATAAATTATTTCTGAAACATTATTGATACACCTGGAGAACATATTACATTTCGCAGGCCTCATTCATCTCATGCTGATTTTGCTGCATTGCAGTCAGCTTACTTTTCCACTGCAGCTGAACCATTGTTCGGTTGGCAAAATGCCAAGATATGTTTTAGCTTCCTGTTGACAGCCTCCTTCAATATGTTTTTATTACCAGCAAACTTTATTATTCATCTTGGAAAGACAATGACACATGCTAAACATTTAGATCAAGCCTAGAGGCATGAAGATTGTCTGCAGACATCAGCAAGTCAAAGTTCAATGGCACAGATTTATGGACTGCTGCATCTTGTGAAGTTTTGCTCATTATACATGGAGGACTTGCATAGAACATTTTCTTGTACTTTTTCTCTCATGCGTCCTTTCCGATAATTCCTTAAATTGTGTTTTAAGCCTACTTTGGGAACAGATTTGGAGACAATCAGTTTCCACTTTCATGGGGAAACTTTCATTAAGCACAGCATAAAAAATATACTGAGATTTACCTAAAAAGGGCATTGGGTTGGCATTGTAGGTAAAAGGTCAAAACTCAAAGTATTAACATCAAATTCTGTGGATGGACATTATCCTCATCTAAACTTAGCTTAAATAATTTTGGATATTGTTTGAGGACAGTGGCGTTGTGGTAATGTCACTGGACAAGTAATCCAGAGGTCCAGGATTTTAATACTGCTGTGATGTTAATACTGCTGTGGGCATAAGGGTTCAAGGCCCATCATGGTAGCTAGTGGCATTTAAATTCAATTAACAATCTGAAATTGAAAAGCTTGCCTCAGTAATGGTGGCCGTGAAACCATTGTCAGTTGTTGTAAAAAAAAATACATCGAATTCACTTAGGTCCTCCACGCAAGGAAGTCTGCCATCTTTACCTAGTCCGGCCTACGTGGGACTCCAGTCCAACAGCTGCTCTCTGAAATAGTGTGGCAAGCTACTCAGTTCAAGGGAAAGTCAGGATGGGCAACATATACTGGCCTTGCCATAGATGTCCCCATTAAATAGTTGAGGAAAAAAAGTGCCGATAAAATCTTATCAAAACAATAATGTCAGTAACTGGGAAAAAAGCAAATTATTGGAAACTATCTGAGCAAAAACACATTTAATTCCTGTAACAGAAATGTGGCATTGATTTTGACTTCCCAATACTAAATGCATCTTAGGAGACCCCTACACCGAGGGAAGGTGTGGCCTACTCATGGGTGCTTCTGTGCTGCCCAGTTCAACAATGACCCTGATGACGTTACAATAGTAGAGCTCCAAGCTGTTCACCTGCCCTCTCAATTGGGAAATTGCATAATTGATGATTGAGATCTAAAAAGCAGAAAAAGAACTTTAAAGAAATGAGTGAAAAAAATTAACTTTAAAGAATTTGTTTCTGCACCAGCTGGTCGAATCAGTGTTTTTTTAATGTACTCTCACTTGTGTGGGTGAGGCTTCTGTAATTCAACTGATGTCTGTTTTTGAAAAGAATACTGTGTCTGTGTAATCCAAACTGTTTTATAACCTTTAAAGCAAATAGAATTAATCGCTTTCACTTCTGCAGCGATTATTCACTATGGTAAAACTCATCTGTTGATGATTATACTCACCAACAGCTGTCACTCAAATACCAGAGCACAGTTGGGTAACACATTTCAGCAATTATTCAAGCTGTTTATAAATGTGCCTGCAATCGCAAGGTAAAAACACCCTGTGGGAACCTGGTACCATTTCTCCTCCATCTCTGTGTTATATTTGTATTTTTTAAAGTTCTGTTAATTTAACGAGCTCCAGTATATTTTCAGTCGCTTTACCATCTTATGCCCACTCATTTTTACATCCTTCAGCATTTTGTGATCCTATAATTTTACACCTCCTGACACCAGCCTCCCATTGTAGCAGCTCCCTTTTGATGTCAGGGAGCAATTGTTCTTCGCTGGCTCATCACCTGTTAATGTAACGAGATCCAGAGGGGCAAAAGGAATTAGGCTCTGAATAGTTTCAGAGTTCTCCAGTTGCGTTGTCAGATCTGAAAGACTCACATGCTTAATTGATCCAAACTCACACCAGGGTCACTTTACATAAATGTAAATGCACAAACGATGCTTTTCAATACACCAATGTTTCAAAGTTTTTAGTAGTTTGTGACACGGGTCACGTTCGACGTTAAATGATAAGGGCTTTCTCATTTAAATTTCGCCGACCCGGATGGGGAGAACAATTCATACGTTGCAGCTGTTCAACGTGTATCCTTCCGTGGCTTCCCCACCACCACCACCCCCCCACATCCCCCCCTCCCCTATCCAAATTTGTTACACTTCTGGAACATATTCCAAAATACAAAGACTCTACAGCATCTGTGCAATTCGCAATTACCTCCCGCACAGGGAGTCACTGTTCAGCATGACCACACTGGAGGAAGTTGTTAATTGTGCAATTCCAGACGGTGTGTTCTGCCAAGCTACAGAGAGCCGGCTTTGACAAAAAAAAACTCAACAAAGAAGAACAAAAAGTGATAATAACTGGAGCACTCCGGCAAATGCGAGGAAAGCTTTTCATTTGAAATCCCAATGTTGCAGTCACCTGCTGATAGTTAGCTCAGTAAACCTCTGGGGACTGCAAATCCTGTAGCTACTTTCTTTGAACAAGTGGTTATCTTTTCCGTGACATATTCCTCCCAAAAAAGGAGTCAGCACTTTCTTCACTTTGTGGATTTAATTTTCGCCATCTGCTGGTTTCGTGCTTGTAGTTTCTTTCCTGCAGCACATTTTCAAAATTTCTGTAACTTCCTCAGTGTACATTTGTGAATGTTGTTGACTGGATAATATCCATGTTTACTTTGCATTTCCAGCCACAGAAAAGCTTACTTGAAATTACCTACAGCTGTATACTTTTGTACTGCTTTCTTTGGCAAGGAACTTCAAAACGTATCTCCAAATTTAAATCATGGAAAGTTACAGACTAAATACGAAGTTAGAATGTTATTCAAAACAACAAAGCCACTGTAATAATGATATTCCAAGTTTATTTTAAATGACAATTATGATTACCTTGGCACTCATTATGTGCAAAATGGCTTCCACATTTTGAGAAGGGAGATTTTGCATTTGGACAACATGTAAGGAATCTTTTGTACAATATGCCTCAAACAGTGCTCTACCTTCCAGTGCTGATATCATCACAGCCACTACATGTTTATTAACTTCGACAAATCATGCAGTAGTTGTTTTAAGGCCTCATGACCTGCACTATTTTCGGAAAAAAAATGAATGATGCACTACCTTCAAAACATGTCTAATTATTCAAAATCCCTATTTCTCACTTGTAGATTCTATAAAACAAAACACGCAGAAATGGAACAGGCCTAAATGCGATAGTAGCAATCAACATCTTTGTATGATTTTGATCATTGTTATTCCTAAAGGAAGAAAAACCTTAGGGCATAAACAGGTGTGAACGGATTATTGGTATAACCTTAGTGGTCCACTGTAATAACTTTGACTCACCAGCTGGGGGTGAAACAACTAATGTTTATTTACCACATGCTGGGCCCGATCGAACGGCTATGATGCGTCCGAAAAGCAGCGCGCTACGATGCAGCGTGGCCGATAGAAGCCGGGAGACTCGCTCGCAACGCCTCGCAAGATCATGTTAGAGGTTGCGATGTAAATGGGCGGGACCACCTTTTAGCAAATCTGCATATTAATGCAAGACAGCTAGTCTCACGTTAATGTGCAGAATCCCGAGTTACCTGAGGCATGGGGTCAATTTCCTTTGCCTTGGAGACCTTGGGTGAGTGTTGTTCAGTACTGGTCTCTTGAAAAGGGGACCAGATGGAATGGCACTCGTGGGGTACTCCCAGGGGATCAGAGGCCCTCAGGTGCATGCCCACTGGGCAGGGTGGTATCCAGGCAGTGCTAGTGCTGCCTGGGCACACTGGCAGTGTCCAGTGCCCTGGCAGTTGTCATTTTTACATGGTGTCCTGATCTCTGAGGCCTCTGACATAACCCCCACTCCCTGTGGTGTTGGGCGTTCTGACACACAGATGAGCCAACACGGTTGTATATGGTACAACGCTATTTTATTTAAACTTTCTATGTACAGTTTTGTCTTGATACTTTGCACGTGGGGATTCCCTGTTTGTGATCTTGTAACAGGTCTTGTCCGTGTCTTTGTCCCCAGACCTACTGTCCACTAGGTGTCGTGCTCGTGCTTTTATGTGGTTGGTGTCCTTGTGTGTGATTGGTTGTGGTGTTGTGTGCTCTGATTTGTCTGTTGGTGTGTCCATCATGATGTGTGTGTTTGAATATCATGACACTCCCAAAGCACTATGGGAGGGTCCCTGCACAGGGCATCCCCTGGCCCTGTCACCACTGCACAAAAAGTGCTAGCTTGGCAGGCCAACCTGGCACCCTGGCAGTGCCAGCCTCGCACCCAAGACGCCAGGGACCCTCCCATAGTGCTTTGGGAGTGGGGGTCATGTAAGAGGCCTCAGAGATCGGGTCACCATGTAAAAATGACATCCCGATCTCTCGCTACACTGGGGAGTTCCGGCGAGCGGCGCTCCTCAGTGCACAAAACGGGGCTATATGTGGCCTCGGATGCGCGTTCACCGTTGAGTCCCTTTATCTAACGAGAGTGGTGTTTTATAGCCATGTGTTTTTCGGCACTGCGAGCACCAGAAAACACATGGCTAAACGTGCTCTCTATGGGACTTTGTTCCCTTTTAGTAAAATCGCGCCCACTAACTTAGAGAGTCTTGCAGCTTATTGGCTGCCAGTCAGCGTTTGGAATCAATCTGAGTCAATAACCCACGCTTGCTGGGGTAGGCCCCACCCTCGTTCCTTTTTTTGCATTCTAGGTCATGTGACTCTCTCGGCAGCTTGCCCCTTAAATTGGCCAGACACCACACCCACCTCTATGTAGATTCTCGATGTGAGGGACAATTATGGGGGAGACGGTGAATGAGAGTTCTCCTGCTTTTCCATTGTAACTTTGACAGAATAGACATCTGTATGTGTGCATTGCAATGCTTATTAGTGGTGAAAAATTATATTTTGACATTTCCAGAGCATCTGCAGAGATTTAAGAAATTTCCACATCTGCACAATCCAATACATAAATGAGCATTGGCAGAAATGTTGAAAGGTCTCATTTTTCCACCATGACCAGTTCTGCTTTTTGCGGTTCTCACTTTGCTACATCATACAAGTCAGGTACAGAAATGGAAATTTTAGAATCAGTGAAGTAGTAAGTACTGTGTTTTGTTTCTAAATTTTAAAATATATTTTCATCAAACAATGTATCCCAATATGGTGAGACACTAATTTTCTTTTGTAAATTTAGAGTACCCAATTTTCTTCTTTTTTTTTCAAATTGAGGGGCAATTTAGCATGGCCAATCCACCTAACCTGCATACCTTTGGGTTGTGGGAGTGAGGCCCAAACAAACATGGGGAGAATGTGCAAACTCTACATGGACAGTGACCCGGGGCCAGGATCGAACCCGGGTCCTCAGCGCCTTGAGGCAGCAGTGCTAACCACTGCGTCACCGTGAAGCCACATGAGATACTAATACAGTTATCTGGAGTCACATTTTCTCAGTAGAAACGAGAATCTCAAGGCAGGATATCTTCTAGCTCAGCAGACCCAATCTCCATAGAAATAAGACAGGCAGTCATGATTTTCACTCAGGGGGAAGTGGGGCACGGGTAAGATTGTGTCTGGCCTGCCACCTCCCACAGCATTTCGTAGCTAGCCAAGTGGTATGGCAGGCAGGTTAGAAGACCTGGCTTGGTTATTTGCGACTTCAGCCCAGCCATATAAAAGCCTGTTATGCCCTTTAGCACTCAGCACCCCATCTACGCCCCATGCCACCTCCTAGCCCCCATGCCAATTCCATAGCCATTCACCCAGTATCCAACATGAGCAGACCTCAGGAGCCATGCGGAGATTTAAAAGCTTCTAACAATCATTCATACTCGCTTTATACAGAAAACAAAGTCTCATTCATGAACTCCATTCAAAGATTTTAAATAATTTCAACTGTCAATCTGTTATAAAAAAAACATACTTCTATTCAGTAACCATATCAAAGATAGCTAACTTTTATGAATCTGTTAAAACTGTCAATCAAAATGTGACCTCAGCCTCCTTGCTGAGGTAAATGATTTTGAGCTTTTCGAACTCAGCCAACCATTCATAATGAGCGCTGCTGTAACAACAGTCCTTCAATGTCAACAATGAAGTACATTAAAAGTGCAGGAACTGAGAATAATTGAATGTTTCTAACAATCAATCGGTTGTACAGAAGTTCAATACTTCTGAAAAGAGAGATATGTTATTGCGTTGCACTCATCAGGACAAATGCAAGAATGTAAAATTTCAAACTATCTCAACAATTTATACCACATGAGAAAAGGTGACTTGATTGGTTGGCAAATCACCTCTGATTGACCCAAGCATTTCCACGGAGAAAGCAAAAGGGAACAATAGGCTCCCCAAGCTCCCGGATAATTCCAAAAAGGCACAAGGCTTAAACATCTACCTTTTTTTTTGCAAAGAACAGGTCCCTGTGGATGAATATATGTCACTTCTAGCAAGCATAAAGTAACTACACTATGAACTTGACTGATTCTCTTAAATTGGTTGTTAGGCTTTTTTCTAAACTAGTGGGCAGCATGGTAGCACAAGTGGCTAGCATGTGGCTACACAGCGCCAGGGTTCCAGGTTCGATTCCCCGCTGGGTCACTGTCTGTGGGCCGAATACCCTCCTTCTGCACTGTATATTCTATGTTCTATGTACACCAATGACCTGGCAATCAATACACTCCAGTAACCTGTTTTTACTGGTTCATTTTTAAAAGCTGGGACTATAAATAACTTCAGATCAACTGGGGACAGAGTTAGGGTGGGGACTCTGGAGCGAAGCACTGAGCAGGGTTAACTCCATCTCCTCCTGCGCAAGGCTCAGCCTAATGCAGTTCAAAGTGGTGCACAGAGCGCACCTGACCAGAACAGGTGTTGATACGAGAATATGAGCAGTTACTTACCAGAGGTGGAGGATAAATGTGCACAGTGCCAGAGGGGCCCGGCCAACCACACCCACATGTTCTGGGCTTGTCCCAAACTTGCTGGGTTCCGGACAGCCTTCTCCGAGGCAATGTCCAAGGTTGTGGGGGTGAGGGTGAAGCCATGCCCAATAGTGGCAATCTTCGGGGTATCGGGGCAACCAGAACTACACATGGGGAAGCTTTCGCTTCCCTAATCGCACGCCGGAGAATCCTGCTCAGCTGGCGATCAGCAGCACCACCCACAGCTGCAGACAGGCTCGCTGACCTCTCGGGATTTCTCCACCTGGAGAAGGTTAAGTATGCCATCCGAGGGTTGGAGGAAGGCTTCCTGGACTCTTGGGGTCAGTTTGTTAGCCGGTTCCAAAACCTGTTCGAGGCCAGCAACGAGGAGTAAGTTAAGAATTTTTAAAAAGCAAAGACAGATGAGAAACCAAAGGACTGTGCAACCCAGGGGGGTGGGTTTGGAAGCGGAAGGAAGGTGGAGAAACACAGCTGAAGCCAACAGGGGGAGGGGGGAAGGGACAGCGGAAGTACACAAGGGAGCGGGGGGGGGGGGGGGAGGCGGCATGAGGGGAGAGGCACCATAGACCGACCTTAGACCGATCCAGAGGGCGGCAAAATGTATATAGGACCGATTAAAAGAAAGACAAAATAAACCTTTCTGTACAATAAAGTTAATTAACGCGGGTAAGAAAAATGTGATGTATATATACAACTGTTTCTGAGAAATGCCAATAAAAAGATTCTTTTTAAAATAAATAACTTCAGATCACAACATTTAAACAAAGTTTATCCACTCTTCAAGAGTATTTATGCCTCATTCATACTCTGGGTTAAGATCCTTGGAATAATGGACATGTGATCTGTTTGAACTCAGCACTGATTTTAAATGCCCATGCTGAGTTTGGGTTTACAGCCCAATTAACAACCCCGCCCCCTTCTTACTGCTGGCAAAATGGAATGTGATGGAAATGGGGGCAGGATATCTGCGTGAAGATGTTCCGCCCACCATCCCTAAAGCTGTCTGGAGCTGTCACGACCCTGCCAAAATCCAGCCCATAGTTCCAGTAGTAAGATGTATGTGACAAATTAGGGGGAAAGTCAACATAGGAAAATGCACCTCTATTTTCATACATACTTTTTATTTTAAAATTAATGAAAAATTAATTTTAAGCAGGCCCTGCTGAAGTGTTGAAAACAGTGGCTGTGATTCTCCGAGTCTCCGCGCCGAAATCGCGCTCGACGCGGGAGCGGAGAATGGAGTCTCAGACCCGCGATTGGCTCCAATGCCGGGATGTGATTCGCCCCCAGCCGCATGCGCGCGTTCAACGTGGCGCCTGTCGGGGGCCATTGAAAGGGGCCCCGCGGCGATTCTCTGCGACCGACCGGCTGAGTACCCGCCGAGTTCCGCTGTCGTGGTTCCCATATGGTTCCACCCGGCAGGAGCTCGGACTCACTGCCGCGCTGGCCATCCTGGTGGGGGGGATCAGACTCCGGGGGGCCCTCCACGACGGCTAGGCCCGCGATCGGGGGCTACGGATCGGCGGGCGTGCGTGATCCGGGGCGACCTATCTTCTTCCACCCTGGCCCGCTGTGTGGCTCCACCATGTTGCACGGGGGTCGGCGCGGAAACGGCCGCCGTGCGCATTCGCGGACCCACAGCCAGAGGTGCAGGGCCACATATCGGCAGCAGGGAGCTGTGGGGCGCACGCCCGGGGCCCTGCTATCCCTCTTGAAATGGGAGAATCACTCCGGACCTTTTGAAAAAGGTTTGGAGTGATTCCCGCCCGTTTTCCAGCGGGCATGGGGACATAGCCCCATTTTCGGAGAATCCAGCCATTAAAATTAATCTACCATGGGCTGTATTTTATGGAGGCAAATCAGGTGCCAACCTCTCTCCCAGGTGCCTATAATAATGATGTTAGGTCGGGAATGTGGCATCATCCCACCTGTCCTCAATAATATGGAAGGTAGGCAAGTTCCGAAATAGAGGCCTATCTGCCTTCAGGAAAATATCAGTTGACAAGCCATTAATCTTGTTAAAAACCTAATAGACAGCAATTGTTCCCAGTCCACTCCATTTTACAGGAGGCATAGAAGAAAATCATCGGGAGTGGATTACACCCGGCATGTCAGGATGGCAGATGGGCACAGCAAAAGGCTTGCAAACGGGTCCATGGATGTGTGTAGCAGCATAGCCTGCTGTTGAAGAAGAAGTGTTTGGCTGTTAGTATACTTCATTTGTTCAGGTGGCAGAACATTAAGGAGAGAGCGAGAGGGCAGGGGTCCATTAAATTGGCAGCTGGGAAAGATTTCCCATTCATTGCCGTACCCCTCTCCTACTTGATAACCTGCACAAAGTGCTTGATTTGCCACAGTGGCATTTGTATCATGCTAATTGGCTGGCATTCCCACCAGCCAGCCACTAATTGGCTGGTTGATGCCTGACTGAACACGATGTAACAGTGGGGGTGGGAGAAAGAAGACCTTTATTCTTCTGCCTTCCTTAGCCCACTGTATGTATAAACCTAGCCCTGTGTAAGGTTCTGAATTCAATGATACAAGGAAAGTCAATGCCATTGAAGGTGTTCAATATCCAGTTCGATGGCAGATTGAGAAAACGAGAATGCCTGAGGGTGGCAAAATTGGCTCTCATGATCTGGACTTTCATGTCTTTATGAGCTAAGTGATTTTTGTTCTCCACTTGCGCTTGAACAAATTGCACAGAATTTTCTCATTCCATGTTCCAGGTTAAACTCCCATTCCAGCTCTTGAGCCCCAAAATCCAGGGTGCTACTCCAATGAGGGAACTCTGCACTGTTGGAGGTATAATTTTATGGATGAGAAGTTAAACTGAGGCCCCATCTGCCTGGTCGGAAGGATATAAAAGAAACCCTGGCACTATTTTGAAGAAGAGCAAGGGATTTGGTGCCCTGGCTGTCATAATATACACCAGTATATCATGGTGCAGACACACACACTGATGGACACACAGCAAGACCAATCAACACACACATCGCCGCCAATCACCAGTTAGAGCACACTCACTATATAGACAGAGGGCATCAGAGTTCCCGTTCATTCGGGATGCAGCCTCTCAGAAGGACAGAGCTTACAGCTTACAGCACAGATCTTCACCATGTGCTGAGTGCATAGACTGGTTAAAACAGGCATAGGCCTTTACTTTAATCTAACATCGTGTTAACCCACAGTGAAAGTATGTTCACTAGTTTCTAACTTAGTAAAATAGTATTGTACTATTTTAAGTGTTGGTGACCTGTATGTGTTCCACGGATCCAGAGCACCCAACACATCATGGTACCAGTAGTTGAGGAATGTTAGAACTTCTTAGACCTACCTGCAAGTGACCTGCCTTCCACCAGCATTCCGTCATCCTGCAAAATGGACAGCGTCTGCCCGCCGCCGCCGCTCCGCATCACCGGTAACCGAGGGGCCAACTGGAAGATATTCAAACAACGCTTCCAGCTCTACCTTGAAGCCACAGACCGGGAAGCTGCCTCATACACCAGGAAGATCGCTCTCTTCCTCTCCACGGCCAGGGAACATGCCATCCACATTTTAAATTCTCTCAACTTTGCTGATGATGACGATAAATCAAAATTCAAGACGGTCCTCCTTAAGTTTGACAGTCACTGCGACATCGAGGTGAATGAAATTTTTGAGCGCTATATATTCCAACAGCGTTTGCAGGGTAAGGATGAACCGTTCCAGTCCTTTCTCACCCACCTCCGCATCCTTGCGCAGTCCTGTAATTACGGGCCCACCTCCGACTCCATGATACGCGACCAGATCGTTTTCACTATTCAGTCGGACCCCCTACGCCAGCAGCTCCTCACGGTAAAGCAGCTCACCCTAGCGACCGCCATCGAGGCCTGCGTGCTACATGAACACGCTGCTAGTCGGTATTCCCACATCCAAGTGGCTGAAACAGTGTGGCAAGGTCCACATGAGGCAGAACGGGTCCAAGCAATTGAGCAACTCCAGAGCCTCAGCCTGGATGAGGGCGGCCATTTTGTGCGCTTTTCGCGGACTCACGCGCTTGTGCGCACTGAACGAGGGGACGGCGACGTCAACGAATGTACTGCGCAGGCGCGCATCACGTACGACCGCACCACGCATGCACGGTGGCGCAGCGAACGTACTGACGCTACAACGTGCGGCAACTGTGGCTCCGCCCACTTAAAGCGGCAATGTCCTGCCAAATCCCGACAATGCCTGCAATGTGGCAAACTTGGCCACTATGCTGCTTTATGCAGATCAGCTCAGCCTGCCAACTCTCGTCACTCCAGCCAGCCATGCAGGAATGTCCAGGCCATTCAACTCATGGTCACCGAGCCCGATTCGGACCTGCTATCCGATATTGACACAGAGAACCCAAAGCGCCTTTTTGAGTCGGTATCATTACAAAAAACAGGGTGTCCCCGAAGCAAAGAATCCAGCCTCTATCGGTATACAGCATCGATCCGGACGATGAGTGGTGTGCCATCCTTATGGTCAACCGGTCCCAAATACGATTCCGCCTGGACACTGGTGCCTCCGCCAATCTCATTGCGCGGTCTGACCTCCAAAGCCTTTGTGTCAAACCAGCCATCCTGCCATCAGCCTGCCAGCTATTAGATTATAATGGCAATGCCATTGTTGCCAGCGGCTCATACCAACTTGAAGTGACGCACAGGTCACGCAAAGCCATCCTTTCCTTTGAAATCGTGGGCTCCTCGAAGGCCTCCCTGCTTGGCGCGCAGGCATGCAAGCTGTTGAACCTAGTTCAGAGAGTTCACTCTCTCTCCTGCTGACACGTCTACCTTTCAGGACACTGATTTCAGGGCGCAGCTCGACACCATTATCAACCAGTACCACGACGTCTTCGAGGGCATGGGCACGCTCCCGTACACCTACAAGATTTTATTAAAACCGAATGCCACACCTGTGGTGCACGCACATCGCAGGGTCCCAGCACCCCTTAAGGACCGCCTCAAGCAGCAGCTGCAGGACCTCCAGAACCAAGGAGTGATTTCCAAAGTCACGGAACCGACCAACTGGGTCAGTTCCATGGTATGTGTAAAAAAGCCTTCCGGCGAATTGAGAATTTGCATTGATCCCAAGGATCTAAATCGCAATATTATGAGAGAGCACTATCCAATTCCCAAGCGTGAAGAGATCACATGTGAGATGGCTCGCGCCAAGCTCTTTACCAAACTCGACGCCTCAAAAGGATTCTGGCAAATCCAGCTCGATAAATCCAGCAGGAAACTCTGCACATTTAACACCCACTTTGGAAGATATTGTTACAACAGGATGCCGTTTGGGATCATCTCTGCATCATAAGTGTTCCATGGGATTATGGAACAAATGATGGAAGGTATTGAAAGTGTTTGCGTCTATGTCGATGACATAATCATTTGGTCCACCATCCCGCACGAGCATGTTAGTCGCCTCTAGTGCATATTCAGACGTATACATGAGCATGGCATCCACCTCAAAAGGGCCAAATGCTCTTTTGGTCAGACAGAACTCAAGTTCCTCGGGGACCACATCTCCCAATTGGATGTGCAGCTGGATGCGGACAAGGTAGCTGCCATCACAGCTATGAAAACACCAGAGGACAAGAAAGCAGTCCTCTGATTTCTGGGCATGGTCAATTCTTTAGGGAAATTCATCCCTAACCTCGCCTCTCATACCACGGCTCTCAGGAACCTTGTCAGGAAGACGACAGACTTCCAATGGCTCCCTGCCCATGAGCACGAATGGAGAGAACTCAAGACAAAACTGACCACAGCCCCGGTCTGAGCTTTCTTTGATCCAGCAAAGGAGACCAAAATTTCGACCGATGCAGTCAATCCGGCATTGGGGCAGTGCTCCTTCAACGTGATGAGGCCTCATCATGGGCCCCCGTTGCATATGCGTCATGTGTGATGACCCCCACGGAACAGCGCTACGCGCAGATAGAAAAGGAGTGCCTGGTCCTTCTGACCGGTGTTGTTAAGATTCACGATTATGTCTACGGACTTCCTCAATTCACCGTCGAGACCGACCATCGCCCACTGGTCAATACAATACAGAAAGACTTGAACGAAATGACGCCTTGCCTCCAGCGTATTCTTCTCAAGCTCTGGCAATACGACTTCCAGCTGGTATGCACTCCAGGCAAGGACCTCATCATTGCTGACGCTCTCTCCAGGGCAGTCAACACTCCATGTGACCCAGCGGGATTTGTCTGCCAAATTGACGCCCATATGGCATTCGCGATCTCCAATCTACCTGCCTCGGATGAACGCCTCGTCCAAATCCGCCGCGAGACGGCGGCTGACCCCTTGCTACAGCGTGTCATGCGCCACCTAACGGACGGGTGGCTCAAGGGCCAATGCCCTCAATTCTATAATGTCAGAGATGATCTGGCAGTATTACATAGGTAGTAGATGGGGTTCTTCTAAAACTGGACCGCATTGTCATCCCGCATAGCATGCGCCAGCTTGGCCTGGAACAACTACACGAGGGCCACCTTGGCGTGGAAAAGTGCCGCTGACGGGCCCGAGAGGCAGTTTACTGGCCCGGCATTAATGAGGACATAGCCAACACAGTGCTCAACTGCCCCACTTCTCAGCGCTTCCAGCCGGCCCAACCACGTGAGACCCTATGAGTTGGTCACGCCACCATGGACCAAGGTGGGCATCGATCTGTTCCACGCGCTGGGTACAGACTATGTCCTGATCGTGGACTACTTTTCGAATTACCCGGAGGTGATACGGTTGCATGACCTCACCTCGTCTGCAGTCATTCGTGCATGTAAAGAAACCTTTGCTCGACACGGCATCCCGCTCACGGTTATGTCGGACAATGGCCCCTGCTTTGCCAGCCAAGAATGGTCCAACTTTGCCAGGCGGTAAAATTTTGCCCATGTGACGTCCAGTCCCCTGTACCCCCAATCCAACGGCAAAGCAGAGAAGGGAGTACATATCGTCAAACGGCTTCTATGCAAGGCTGCCGATGCTGGGTCTGATTTCTACCTTGCCTTGCTGGCCTATCGCTCCGCCCCACTGTCCACTGGCCTGTCGCCACCCCAGTTACTCATGAGTCGCACCCTGAGGATGACGGTGCCGTCCATCCATGTCCCAGGCCTCAACCACGTTCCGGTCCTTCGCGGGATGCAGCTGTTTCGTGCACAGCACAAGGCGGTTCATGACCCCCGTGCAGCTGATCTCCTTGCTCTGGCTCCAGATGACAACGTCCGCGTCCATCTTCCAGATAGTGGCTGGTCTGCAACCGCTGTTGTCCTTCGGCAGGTGGCCCCCCGCTCGTTCTTGGTTCGTCTACTGGATGGCTCTATTCTGCGCTGCAATCGACGCGCCCTTCGTCTCGTTCCACACTCGCCACGTGATCCTCCAGTGTTGCCTCACCCTCCTGCTGACCCTGCCACTGACTATGCAGAGCTCCCTGACAATCTGCCTCCCCCTGACTTTGACGCAGTCCAGCCCACTCCTGAACCGGCGGCTCTCGACCCACCCTTGAGGCGATCAACCAGAATTCGTCGCCCACCTCAGAGACTAAATTTATGAACTTTTCGAATTCATGGACTCTCTGAATTGTTTCGTTGTTTTGTTTGATCGTTTCCCTGGTTTGTATATAGTGTTGATCTCGTTACTCTTGTTGCATACTGCTTCTCTGCACCAGGCACCTTCCCATGTAAATAGCTTAGTTCTCATGTACGTAGTCCTGTAAATATGTCTTCGCACCCCACACGTAGTTAGGATCATTCTCACCACACATTATTTATTGCCACACACATGCATTTTTTTATAAAAGGGGGGATGTCATAATATACACCAGTATATCATGGTGCAGACACACACACTGATGGACACACAGCAAGACCAATCAACACACACAACACCGCAGCCAATCACCAGTTAGAGTACACTCACTATAAAGACAGAGGGCATCAGAGTTCCCGTTCATTCGAGATGCAGCCTCTCAGAAGGACAGAGCTTACAGCTTACAGCACAGATCTTCACCATGTGTTGAGTGCATAGACTGGTTAGGACAGGCATAGGTCTTTAGTTTAATCTAACATCGTGTTAACCCACAGTGAAAGTATGTTCAACAGTTTCTAACTTAATAAAATAGTGTTGTACTATTTTAAGTGTTGGTGGCCTGTATGTGTTCCACGGATCCAGAGCACCCAACACATCACTGGCCAATATTTATCTCTTGATCAACATCACAAAAAATAGATTACCTGATCATTATCTTGTTGCTGTTTGTGAGAGCTGGCTAAGTGCCCTCTAAGGTGCCATGTTTCCTACATTCCAGCAGTGACTAGACATCAAGAAGTATTTAATTGGCTGTAAAGCTCTGTGAGATGTCCAGTGGTCATGAAAAGCATGATATAAATATAAGTTTATCTTTCTTCCTTTTTTCATTTGCTGCCCCGTATTGATTTTTGTGAATCATGCTGCTTAACTACCATGGGCTGTAAGGTGACGTGTTGGCAAACAACGACCTATATTGCTCCTTCACTAGCATCCCAATACGCATCCACATTGGTTATTACCATTTTCCCCTCTCCAAAACCGCAGGGGAAATCCGGGCATTCACTCAAACTCTCTGCATGCTTGTCTCACTAAAAAGAATGCAATGAAAACTAACCTCTGTTACTTACCCAATGGTGGGTTATGTTACAGCTGCATGGTATAGCATAAGATGGTACTCTAGAATCTCTGTCTGCTCAATCCACTTGGCTTTCAAAATACTCAAACCTTTCAAATCTAAAGCCATTATTTACTTTAAACATATAAATCAAAAATGTTACACTGAAGCCTTAAGGGCTTTTGTCGGAGACTTGTCACTTAATTGTTCTTGGAGAAATTAAAAGTATACACCATAGCATTTTCCCTCTCTTTCTCTTAACTAACGAAAATAGGTTATGTGTTGCCTCAAACATTTTAAAGAAACTCAGACCTGTGATTCTTTCCATTAAACATAGAAACATAGAAAATAGGTGCAGGAATAGGCTAATCTTCCCTTCTAGCCTGCACCACCATTCAATGTGATCATGGCTGATCATGCAAATTCAGTATCACACTCCCGCTTTCTCTCCATATCCCTTGGTCCCTTTAGCCGCAAGGGCCACGTCCAGCTCCCTCTTGAATATACCCAATGAACTGGCCCCCACAGCTTTCTCTCAATCACCGTACTGTAAATGTTTGTTTTAGATGCATGGAAATACTTTGAAGGGAATTTAAGATTCTTAATGAAGTTCGTAATATCTGGTTCTGAAGTTATAATTGAAGGATAAAAATGGATGTCTTATTGGAATGTTCGATTAGTTCCCCACTATACGAACTTACTGTAAAACCTTCAAATAGTAAAGAGAGGAAAGTATATTTAAATATAGACGTAATGCAGGTTTTAATATTAACAACCCTTTGTAGGTCAGCAAAAGAGTTAAGATCTCCAGACTGAAAAGAATAATTTGACAACCCAGATATATTACTGAGTTGCAGATATCTGTTTATGTCTGTTTTTCCCAGGGATTAAAATGTGCAATTAAAATTATTTAATTTCTTCCAGCATTTGTTTCCATTTATAACAGAGGTGGTTCTTTGAGTCAGCATCATTTTAAACATGCACATTTCGTGCCTTGATGCTATAAATTAAATCAGCATTTTAATTGTGGCCATACTTGTGGTTGTTGGCAGTACAAAACGATCTATGAATGCACGTACCCTAAAACCTACTGAGTGATTAATTACCAGTCTGGAAGATATAAATATGCCTTTCACTAAAGATAGTATAAACCATTAGGAGCAGAGTCTTTACATCACAGTGGGGTGCATTCATTTAGCAAACACTAATTCAAACAAGGCTTCAGTACAATAACTGGCAGCATACCACCAGTCTATAGTCCATCTATATAGAAATCCAGCAAGGGATTGCTTTCTTCCAGATTAAAATGATGACCTCATATAATTAGCATGCTGGACATTTCTCAATATAAAAATGTTGGAAGCATTAATGCAAATTTATAATCTGTTATTTGATTTACAATCTTCTGCACATGTGCTTTAACCTTCAGAGTATCCAACTTGTTTTTCAACTTGCACCAAATAATGTTTTCAAGCGCAGGTTGACTTAAGTTATCGTGCTTTGCGAAGTTATTACTTACGTCAGCCAAATTATACCAAACAGACATAAAAAACAGAACACATTTATACATATAAAATTATATATATATGTTTATTAGTATATTAGGTCAGTGAAAGCATTGAAAGGGCAGATACAAGTTTTGCCAGAAGTATATTCAAGAGTTTATTAACATTGTTCTGTCTTATTTCCCCAGAGGTGAAAGTCAAAATCAAGCAACTCAAGCTATCCGTGGCCATTCATTAAGTAGTAATACAAATGGTGTACTGTGAGGCCATTTATGTGTTACAGCCTCAAGTTCTCTGAGAATGTAATTAAAAGTGCGCAGATTCATTTAACTTTGGACCAGAAATGGGCTGCAAAAAAAAAAAAGACCTTTACCTTAATTTGAGCTTGATTTGAAACAAGATCCCAGAAATAAGAAAAGATGTAACTTCTACCACTTTCTTCACCTTTAAAGAAATATTGTCAATATTGATTTAATTATTGGTGGAGTTAAATAATATCCATGAATGAACTCAGCAGATTGCTGGAGACGCTATCCATCTGGTCTCAAAATAAATGACCAGTTTTAAAACAATAGAAATAAAGGATAACGAAAGAAAATGATTCATTTGCTCACCTGTTACGTAGAAGACACCACTTGAGCCCAAACTTTACTTTGTTGTCCGCAAGAATTAATCGCAGGAGAGACAATGGGTGAGATGTTCTAGGCCTCCCAGCTGCGTGTTTCTTGATAGTGGGAAGAGGTCCAGCCGCTGTCAATGGAATTTCCCACCGCACGCCACCAGGAAACTCGCAGGACCAGAAGACCCCATTGCCTTGAGCAGCCTGAAGATTTCACCCAATATCGCTATTTGTGACAGTGTTATTTAAACTTTTTTTCCTGGGATCCACTTTTGCCTACCGGCTGACTGTCGCAACCCATGCCGGCCGTCCTTCAGGAGCCACGCCAGCCAACTTAAAGGTCGTTAATGTATCTCCCTCAACCAGCTCACTTGGTAGTGCATTCCAGGCCACCACCACCCTCTGTGTAAAAACCATCCCCCGCATATCTCCACTGAACCTTCCCCCCCCCTCACCTTGAACCTGTGCCCCCTGGTCATTTCCACCCTGGGAAAAAGCCTACAACTGTTCACCCTATCTATACACCTCATAATTTTGCAAACTTCTATCAGGTCACCCCTCAGCCTCCATCTCTCTAGGGAGAACAATTCCAGTTTATTCAATCGCTCCTCATAGCTAATACCCTCCATACCATGCAACATCCTGGTAAACCTTTTCTGTACTCTCTCCAAAGCCGCCACGTCCTTCTGGTAGTGTGGTGACCAGAATTGGACACGGTATTCCAAATGTGGCCTAACTAACATTCTATACAACTGTAACCTAATTTGTGAGCTTTTATACTCAATACCCCGTCGATGAAGGCAAGCATGCCATATGCTTTCTCTACCACCATTTCCACCTGTACGGCCACATTTAAGGATCTGTGGACGTGCACGCCCAGATCTCTCTGTGTGTCTATGCTCCTGATGGTTCTGCCATTTATTTTATAGCTCCCACCTGAATTGGATCTACCAAAATGCACCACTCGCATTTGTCCAGGTTAAATTCCATCTGCCATTTCTCCGCCCAATTTTGCAGCCTTTCTGTATCTTGCAGTATTCTCTGACAATCTTCATCACTATCCGCAACTCCTGCAATCTTAGTATCATCCGCAAACTTGCCAATCAGACCAGCTACGTTTTCTTCCAAGTCATTTATATATATATAACAATGCAGGTCCCAGTACTGATCCCTGCAGAACACCACTAGTTACAGACCTCCATTTCATTGTGAAAATGGAAAGTCCAACCTCGCACATGTCGGTCATCGTGAAGGGCAATAGAAACAAAATGCTTGTTTTACTCAGCACTGGGTACACCTGGGAGATGCTACTCCAGAATGCTGACAGCATCTTGGGCTTTTGGCGTGTTTTTAATGCAGTATCACAGTTTAGATACAGCAGTGTAGCCTTTCAATTTGGAGTTAGCTGTCAGTTAGTAACTGAGTCTGGGGTCTCGACCTCAAATGGAATTTTTCACCCGTCACTTCTCTTTCAAAATCTGAAACTTCTCCTATCAGTACTTCCTGCGTATAACACACATGGGCCTTGCATCCTTATTTGCATTGGCACAAATGACAAAACCATAACTCAAGATATCATCTTTATACGGCTTTGTTCATGCTTACCATGCTTACCATGTATCAGCTTGATATTTAAATCATTATTTTAAAAAGAAAATTAACAAAAGTTAAGTTACTTAAAAAGTGGTCAAGTAAAGGGCTAGAAACTGACCTTTCACTTCTGAGACCTGGATGCAAATGCAAACATAGAATGAAGTTTATTGGAATTTATGTATGTATTTATTTACAGCAATCTGTGTTGCAAGATTTCTCCAAGAAATGAATTTGGAGCTTCCTAATCTAATTGGTTTGTAAATTACATTGAGTTAAATGAATCCTCCTAGATCTTACAGTACACTGATTCAGATTCATTAAGATATGTCTCATAAAGAAACAATAATCAGGCATGCAAAATGTTGCAAACCTTACAGCTCACATTGTTTTGGAAACAATTTTTGACACTTTAATACTGATTTTCCAACAATATAGTACATTTTAGACAAACCTCCGCAGAATATGATTTTCTGTGAAGAGGATGCAGTTTAAATATAACCAGTTGCTGGTTCCCACTATCAGTGATTTAAAAAAAAATTTGAAAAACTCTCATTCAATGACATTATTACAATCACTGAATCCCCCATTATCAAAATCCTGGGGAGTACCATTAAGTGCTTTCACTTCAAAATTTTCTCTGCAGAAAGCACTTAACTGCTTTTGGTGTGGTCCAAGAGCTGTCAATCATCGCTAGATGTTTATAAACATTGCCATTAGTTTCACAGCAGATTACTTGAGATCCATTCAAGAATGAAGGGAAATGAAGTTAAACAATCCAGACAACTGGCTGTATACAAGTTGTCTATCACAGCCTAGTAAAACCAATTTCACATGGTTGTGAATTAAAGCCTAAGATATCAAAGATCTCAGGGGGTTTACAATCAGCTGGTGTGGTTTTTGCTTGCTAGGAATTTACAGGTGCTACTTTCACTGCCTGAGCCAGCAGGTGTAGGGGACAGGTGAGTTTTAAAGTAATGGTTTTTCCATTGTCTCTGTCTGGACTGCTCTCTAGCTTCCAGGCCAGGATCTCTGCAATGGGGGGTGGGGGTCTCTGTAATGGGGGTTTCTGGTGGGGGTCTCTCTTTTGGGCGGTCTCTGGTGAGGGTCTCTGTAATGGGGGTCTTCGGTGAGGTCCAATGGGGGGGGGGGGTTGTGTCACTTGTGGGAGATGGGTGACCCAGCAACTCCTGTGGTGGGGGGGCAGAATTGTGGTGAGGGGGACCAGCCATCGGACCTCGCTAATGGGCCGTCCATGCAAAATGGCGGGCCTGATAGCAAGATTTGTGAGGGAATCCCTCGCACCCTCCGCCATGCAGAAATTTGGATGGCAAGGGATGGTGAATCATCTCTGAATTCCTGCTCCAAGTGCAAATGCAAATCAGAGGTGATTCATCTTCGGCGGGAGAACATCGTCTCAGGCTTATCCTCCATTGCTGTTGCGGAACCTGCAAGGGGCGATATTGTGAGGTTTTCTTTTAGAAAATGAGCTGATATAGCTTTGCAGTGGTACCAATTCGGAACGGTGACGTTTCCTTGTTGTTTAATGGCTAGTGTGATATGTGAAATGTTATGTAGTTGATTTTTGAATCTTTGTTACTGTTGACCGTTTAATAAACAAAATATTCTCAAATGGTTTCTCGTGGGTACACGGGCCATGTCCCAGACAATGATTATTGCATCGCATTTCAATCAAACTTTGAAGCCTGAACTCTATAAGCATCAGCACCATAGAGGCAACAGCCAACAATCAAACACTCAAGAGCTGGGCTTCAGAACTGGGGATATCCTCATGATCATAGATAAGTGTGTGGATCAGGGCACCTGAGCACGGTCTCCCGAATGTTCCCGGCAGGGATCTGGGGAATAGGGACTCCTGCTGTGGCTGGGGGTGAGTGTGCAGAGCGAGGTTTCCCAGTAAAACCGGCTCGATGGATGGAATTCTGAGAGAAGGCGGAACACATAAAGATGTGGGAGATTTGGGGGGATTTGAGGGTCCTGGGGTGGATGCCCCAACTGATTGCTGGTCTCTCTCCTTCCCCATTTCCTGACAGATTTAACAATATGGTTGGTGCTGTCTGTAATATCCTGCACGGGGCGTACAGTGTGGGAATGATTGTCTTCCCAGTGGTTTTCATGGAGTACGAGCTCCCCCACTTTGGGAAGGAGATCTCCATTCAACTTTGTGTAAAACATCGGCCAGTAAAGCACCGCCTGAGAAGAGAGCTGGTAGGGATCGACCGGGAGTTGTATATAACACAATTGTAAATAAATCAAAGTTTGTTATTCCTACTCGGTGTGGACTTCCTGTGTGCGTATTAAACTGTCGGTTCCGATGCTCTCGCGGTACTGGTGGCAGGTGAGGCAGGCATAGACCGGAGAAGGTAGCAGCAGCGTCGACATAGGTTGGGGGTAGCGCCCCTTGTGCAGGGGGCCATGGCACACCCTGAAGACATGGCTGCCCATCAGACTGAGGAGGTACCCACAGGGGGACGCCAGCAATGGCCCAAGGTGATAGGCGTAGTTGGTCTTTCGAGGAGATGACAAACAGCAAGTGCCGCAGGAGATCTCATCTCAACAAAGAGACAGTGCAGCACCTGTGCCACATCCTGGTAAACCTGGCACACCATGGAGGGGGAGGACACCCGCAACCCGAACCTCTATGCAACCGGTTCATTTCAGGGCTCGAGGGAGGATTTGTGCGGCAATTCCCAAGCTGCAACCCACAAGGGCATTTGTGAGGCCACGGATGCCCTGTATGCCCAGGCATCAGACTTTATCAACTTTGAACTGGAACAGGCCCACCAAGATGCACGGGCAGCAGGATTTTCCACCATCGCTTGGATGTCCTATATCCAAGGGGTAATTGATGGCACACATGTTGCCTTGCACACACTAAGGCATCAGGGAGTGCCCTTCATTTACAGGAAGGGGTTCTGCATCTTGAATGTTCAAGTCGTGGGCAACCACCACCTCAGATCGTGCACGTGTGTGTACGCTTTCCAGGGTAAGTGCATGACAGCTGCAGCCTGAGACATTTGGAGATCCCGGCATCTTCAGGCACCACCCCAGGATGACGAGTTCGCTCTTGGGGGATAAGGGTTACCTGCTGAGGTCCTGGATGATACCAGTTCAGAGGTTGGAGACTGCTGCAGAGACCCGATACAACATGGCCCATGTTGCCACCCATGCTGCCATTGAACAGTGCATCGGACAACTCAAAATGTGGTTCCTCTGCCTGGACCCCTCTGGTTGTGCACTGCATTGTACCCTCCAGAGGGTCTCCTGCTTTGTGGTTGTCTGCTGTGCCCTCCACAAACTGGCACATCAACAGGGAGACATGCTGGAGGATGGGGAGGAGGGACATGCTGCCTCATCTGAAGAGGAGGAGGAGGAGGACCAGGAGGGGATGGAGGACGAATCCAGGGAGGACCTGCTGAAGGAGCCGGAGGATGGAGGATAGGCGGTGGATAGGGACCAGCATGCTCGTAGGACCAGCATGCTCGTAGGACCAGGTTGGCCCCCATCCACGTCTCATAGGACAGGGTTTGTCTGTCAGCTAGCTTCGCCCCCATCCCTCCTTCCCCCAATACACCCTCCCCGCTTCCCCTCTTCCCCACCCAATTCCCCCTCCCCAATACCTCCTTCCTCCCAATCCCTCTTATCCCCCCCCCAATCCTTCCTTCCCCCAATCCCCCTCTCCGGCATTCTCTTTCAAAAACAAAAACACCCTTTCAAAATGGTGGCCCGATCTCTGAGGAGCGTTTCAGGCCAGCGAGGTCAACACCCCAGTGATGAAAGTGATTTGAAGAGTGGGCTCGCCCAGAGAGGAAATCCCCAGGGCCCACAAAACTGAGTGTGTTGGGGAACTTGCCAACAGAACGGGGGGGAGGGGAAACTCCCAGCCAAACCCGCCTGAAGTGATAGAAACTTTTCCATTCGATCGTGCCGCTAGATTGCATGATAAAAAATATATATAAACGTACAGAAAATGGAAGACAGAAAAAACTTAGTGGTTCATTCAGCCTTGCTTACTTTGATATTTATCTTGTTGAGATGTTTGAAGTATAGGATAGCTTCACTATAACAAGACATACAATCACTTGGTTTTAGTAGTGTGAACAGCAAGACCAGGGGCGGGATTCTCTCAGCCCAGGCCACGCTGGAGAACCGCCGGGATGGGCGAGAATCACGTGACGCCGCCCCGACGCCAGTCCGCCGATTCTCCAGAGAGTGGAGAATTGGTGCCATTGGTGCCGGCACGATCGGAGCGGCGCCGGTCGGGGGCCGCTCTACGGTCCCCCCCCCCCCCAGCGATTCTCGCACTTGGTCTTACCCGGCGGTACCTCAGCATGAATGGATCCAGAAGCGGCCTGGTGTGGGGGAGGGGCGTCCGACCCGGGGGGGGGGGGGGGGGGGGGGGGGGGCCTCCGGGGGGGGGGCCTCCGCTGTGGCCTGGCCCGCGACGGCGTTTCAATGGCGTCAACACTTAGCCTCAGGATCAGAGAATCCCACCCCAGATTTTTAAAGTGCAAGTTAACCCTACAACAATGAGCATCTAAGCAGGATTTACCCGGACAGACTTAGATAAAATGGAATTCACCTTCATGAGGTGAATTCAGAATGTAAATATCGTTGCATGAATCCCACATAATATACACATTTTCTGCCTGATAAGGTGGCCTGCCATTGGTGCACACAAACTGCAATGAAACAAACATGGAAAGCCAACAGCAAGGAGGAAAAGGACGCTCGGGAACATGCATGAAGGTGGCAAATCAGGGATCACCTCAGTCTCTGAAAATAAAACTTCAAATCATTGATGATTCAGACCATAAAAGAGTTCAACTTAGCAAAGATGATGCACATGACACAACCATGTGAGTCAACAGAGGACAAATGAAGTTTGCGCTTGAAGATAAAATGCCAATCCAGTGTCTGTAACTTATAAAGCTATTTATTAAGCCACCTACTGTTGCTTTCGGACAGCTGGAGAATAAAGTTCTTGTCGGTCAATGAGTTATGTGCAAGGACCTAAAGATTTGCAGCCATTCCTGGAACCAATACTTTTTTTAGATCGTTAACAAGGCAGAAGCAGTATGCACTGACTAAGAGCACAAATAACCTACGTAGTTTAGTTTTCTTTAAAAAATTAACAATGATATTCAATTTAAATTGGTCATTGTTTCATTTATCTGATGCAGCGAATCGCTGAACTCTGCTACAGTAAACACTTTGCTATAACAATCCTTAGCTGCCAGTCCTGAGATCATTCATTATCATGAACTTTGACTGTAGCATAATAGTTTATTGATATCAAAAGGGTGAGAAGCCCTTGCATTGGTTAGGATTGGAAGCTTCAGTTATAAGAAGCATCTATCATTGCCCTGTAGAGAAAGGGTTAACAGATTGGCTATATGTTCGGAGTAGCATTTGTTATGGGAAAACTGGATGGTTGCAATAATTTCTCATTGCATCAATACTTTTTACTTGCAGTGATACTGCTGAATTGAATTGGTAATCACAGCTGTTATAACCCACATGAGACCCACAGGGATGGACCAATTAGCCTCCCCGTGAGCCTTGTAGAATACAAGCTTCCCCGCTGAGGGGGTGGCCTATCAGCGGAGTAAATGGGCTCCAGCATAAAAGCCGGCCTGATGAGAGCCGAGTATGGATAGTCCCGGCTGGTACCTGGAGTGTACCATATATATAGTTTACTTTACAATAAATAGTTTTCTTTACACCTCTTGTTTGGACTCCTCTGTGGCCACTAAAACAGCAAACTGGTTGAAATCAGCACGGACTGATGTCACCCCCTGAAAAAAAGCCCAACAGAGGAGTGCTTCAGAAAAAAAAGAGAGAACATGCATATCGATGAGAAGAGTCCCAGTGAAGCAAACAGGACGATCTCAGTCAAAGATCATTCCTAAGCGACCAACAGGCAGTGCCGATTGACCACCTGAGGGCTAACTATATGATTTCATTGAACCTCTTCAGTTTAGAATTTACAATCAAGGTGTTGGTCCTTGAACGATTGTGTCAATCCTAATTCTCAGTTGCCGAACATAAGCGGTCATATCGCTGACACTATTAAAACTTATCTTTCTGACAGAATACATATAACACATCAAGATGAAGTGAAAGTGTTTCCCAGATGTAAAAGACAATGGGCCATAATTTCCTGCCCATTTCCCCACACCAAATGCTTTATGTGCCTGTCTAGCCCAACCTTCCGACTCAGGCCAGGTGAGATCCATACAGCACAACTCTCTCTGAAGCCCAGTATCACAGTCTAGCAGAATCAGATTGAAGGAGGATCTGCTCCCTACTTCAAGGCACCAGCTGCCATAAAGCAGATACGTTTAAAGGTTCGATTGAAATTGATGGGCCAGGGAGAAGTTAAGCGTATAAAGGAAGTGATTAGTATTTGGAGCGGTTGGGGGTATCACTCACATTGGTTGGGTGGTTGGACATGTTGGGGGTTAGGGGGTCAGACTGTGGGGGGGGGGGCCGTCAAACATTGGAGGGGCTGGGGGTTCGGATATCGGGGGGTTGGACATTGGGGATCGGACATCAGATGAGGTGGGGGAGGTTAGACATTGGCATTTCTGGGAAGTGGAAGGGGTCAGGCAATGGTGGGGTGTAGTGGTCAGACATCATGGGGGTTGTGGCTCAGACATCGGGGGTGGGTGGGTTGAGTCAAATCAGCAGGTTGGGTAACATCAGGGGGTGGGTTGAGGGTCGGCTCAGGGCTGGTGGGGGGTCTGGTTGCAGGTGGTGGATAATACTCGGGCACATGGTGGGTGGAGGGAGTCCCGTGCATTTGAAGAAATCCCATGGGGAGTTGGGGTATACCTTGAAGGGGGGGGGTGTTAAGTCATGGGGCAGAGGTGTCCTTTGGGGGGGGTCATGGGTGTCAGGGAAAATCCTGTGGAGGGGGTTAGTCTGTTACTTTACAATAGTTACCCAGAAGGTATAACAAAGAACAACAAAGAACAAAGAAATGTACAGCACAGGAACAGGCCCTTCGGCCCTCCAAGCCCGTGCCGACCATACTGCCCGACTAAACTACAATCTTCTACACTTCCTGGGTCCGTATCCTTCTATTCCCATCCTATTCATATATTTGTCAAGATGCCCCTTAAATGTCCCTATCGTCCCTGCCTCCACTACCTCCTCCGGTAGTGAGTTCCAGGCACCCACTACCCTCTGCGTAAAAAACTTGCCTCGTACATCTACTCTAAACTTTGCCCCTCTCACCTTAAACCTATGCCCCCTAGTAATTGACCCCTCTACCCTGGGGAAAAGCCTCTGACTATCCACTCTGTCTATGCCCCTCATAATTTTGTATACCTCTATCAGGTCGCCCCTCAACCTCCTTCGTTCCAGTGAGAACAAACCGAGTTTATTCAATCGCTCCTCATAGCTTATGCCCTCCATACCAGGCAACATTCTGGTAAATCTCTTCTGCACCCTCTCTAAAGCCTCCACATCCTTCTGGTAGTGTGGCGACCAGAATTGAACACTATACTCCAAGTGTGGCCTAACTAAGGTTCTATACAGCTGCAACATGACTTGCCAATTCTTATACTCAATGCCCCGGCCAATGAAGGCAAGCATGCCGTATGCCTTCTTGACTACCTTCTCCACCTGTGTAGCCCCTTTCAATGACCTGTGGACCTGTACTCCTAGATCTCTTTGACTTTCAATACTCTTGAGGGTTCTACCATTCACTGTATATTCCCTACCTGCATTAGCCCTTCCAAAATGCATGACCTCACATTTGTCCAGGTTAAACTCCATCTGCCATCTCTCCGCCCAAGTCTCCAGACAATCTAAATCCTGCTGTATCCTCAGACAGTCCTCATCGCTATCCGCAATTCCACCAACCTTTGTGTCGTCTGCAAACTTACTAATCAGACCAGTTACATTTTCCTCCAAATCATTTATATATACTACAAAGAGCAAAGGTCCCAGCACTGATCCCTGTGGAACACCACTGGTCACAGCCCTCCAATTAGAAAAGCATCCCTCCATTGCTACCCTCTGCCTTCTATGGCCTAGCCAGTTCTGTATCCACCTTGCCAGTTCACCCCTGATCCCGTGTGACTTCACCTTTTGTACTAGTCTACCATGACGGACCTTGTCAAAGGCCTTACTGAAGTCCATATAGACAACATCTACTGCCCTACCTGCATCAATCATCCTAGTGACCTCCTCGAAAAACTCTATCAAGTTAGTGAGACACGACCTCCCCTTCACAAAACCGTGCTGCCTCTCACTAATACGTCCATTTGCTTCCAAATGGGAGTAGATCCTGTCTCGAAGAATTCTCTCCAGTAATTTCCCTACCACTGAAGTAAGGCTCACCGGCCTGTAGTTCCCGGGATTATCCCTGCCACCCTTCTTAAACAGAGGAACAACATTAGCTATTCTCCAGTCCTCCGGGACATCCCCTGAAGACAGCGAGGATCCAAAGATTTCTGTCAAGGCCTCAGCAATTTCCTCTCCAGCCTCCTTCAGTATTCTGGGGTAGATCCCATCCGGCCCTGGGGACTTATCTACCTTAATATTTTTTAAGACACCCAACACCTCGTCTTTTTGGATCACAATGTGACCCAGGCTATCTACACCCCCTTCTCCAGACTCAACATCTACCAATTCCTTCTCTTTGGTGAATACTGATGCAAAGTATTCATTTAGTACCTCGCCCATTTCCTCTGGCTCCACACATAGATTCCCTTGCCTATCCTTCAGTGGGCCAACCCTTTCCCTGGCTACCCTCTTGCTTTTTATGTAAGTGTAAAAAGCCTTGGGATTTTCCTTAACCCTATTTGCCAATGACTTTTCATGACCCCTTCTAGCCCTCCTGACTCCCTGCTTAAGTTCCTTCCTACTTTCCTTATATGCCACACAGGCTTCGTCTGTTCCCAGCCTTTTAGCCCTGACAAATGCCTCCTTTTTCTTTTTGACGAGGCCTACAATATCATTCGTCATCCAAGGTTCCCGAAAATTGCCGTATTTATCTTTCTTCCTCACAGGAACATGCCTGTCCTGTATTCCTATCAACTGACACTTGAAAGCCTCCCACATGTCAGATGTTGATTTGCCCTCAAACATCCGCCCCCAATCTATGTTCTTCAGTTCCCGCCTAATATTGTTATAATTAGCCTTCCCCCAATTTAGCACATTCATCCTCGGACCACTCTTATCCTTGTCCACCAGTACTTTAAAACTTACTGAATTGTGGTCACTGTTACCGAAATGCTCCCCTACTGAAACATCTACCACCTGGCCGGGCTCATTCCCCAATACCAGGTCCAGTACCGCCTTTTCCCTAGTTGGACTGTTTACATATTGTTTTAAGAAGCCCTCCTGGATGCTCCTTACAAACTCTGCCCCGTCTAAGCCCCTGGCACTAAGTGAGTCCCAGTCAATATTGGGGAAGTTGAAGTCTCCCATCACCACAACCCTGTTGTTTTTACTCTTTTCCAAAATCTGTCTACCTATCTGCTCCTCTATCTCCCGCTGGCTGTTGGGAGGCCTGTAGTATACCCCCAACATTGTGACTGCACCCTTCTTATTCCTGATCTCTACCCATATAGCCTCACTGCCCTCTGAGGTGTCCTCTCGCTGTATAGCTGTGATACTCTCCTGAACAAGTAGCGCAACTCCGCCTCCCCTTTTACATCCCCCTCTATCCCGCCTGAAACATCTAAATCCTGGAACGTTTAGCTGCCAATCCTGCCCTTCCCTCAACCAGGTCTCTGTAATGGCAACAACATCATAGTTCCAAGTAGTAATCCAAGCTCTAAGTTCATCTGCCTTACCCGTAATGCTCCTTGCATTAAAACATATGCACTTCAGGCCACCAGACCCGCTGTGTTCAGCAACTTCTCCCCGTCTGCTCTGCCTCAGAGCCACACTGTCCCTATTCCCTAGTTCTCCCTCAACGCTCTCACCTTCTGACCTATTGCTCCCGTGCCCACCCCCCTGCCATACTAGTTTAAACCCTCCCGTGTGACACTAGCAAATCTCGCGGCCAGGATATTTATGCCTCTCCGGTTTAGATGCAACCCGTCCATCTTATACAGGTCACACCTGCCCCGGAAGAGCTCCCAGTGGTCCAGATAACAGAAACCCTCCCTCCTACACCAGCTGTTTAGCCACGTGTTTGTCTGCTCTATCTTCCTATTTCTAGCCTCACTGGCACGTGGCACAGGGAGTAATCCCGAGATTACAACCCTCGAGGTCCTGTCTTTTAACTTTCTGCCTAGCTCCCTGAACTCCTGCTGCAGGACCTCATGCCCCTTCCTGCCTATGTCGTTAGTACCAATATGTACAACGACCTCTACCTGTTTGCCCTCCCCCTTCAGGATTCCCTCTACCCGTTCGGAGACATCCTGGACCCTGGCACCAGGGAGGCAACATACCATCCTGGAGTCTCTTTCACGTCCACAGAAGCGCCTATCTGTTCCCCTGACTATAGAGTCCCCTATAACTATTACTCTTCTGCGCTTTGACCCTCCCTTCTGAACATCAGAGCCAGCCGTGGTGCCACTGCTCTGGCTGCTGCTGTTTTCCCCTGATAGGCTATCCCCCCCGACAGTATCCAAAGGGGTATATCTGTTCGAGAGGGGGACAACCACAGGGGATTCCTGCACTGACTGCCTGCCCTTTCTGGTGGTCACCCATTTCTCTGCCTGCACCTTGGGTGTGACCACACTTACATAACTGCGATCTATGACGCTTTCCGCCACCTGCATGCTCCTAAGTGCATCCAATTGCTGCTCCAACCGAACCATGCGGTCTGTGAGGAGCTGCAGTTGGGTGCACTTTCTGCAGATGAAGCCATCCGGGACGCTGGAAGCCTCCCGGACCTGCCACATCTCACAGTCAGAGCACAGCACCCCTCTAACTGACATTGCGTCAATTAATTAAAATTAAAATTTGTCTTTTTTTTTTATAAATACTTTTTTTAAATTACAAAGTTACTGTCAACTATCTGTTTCCTAGCACTAGATTTCTAATAGAAATGCGATAGCTAACTATAATATCCTCCGATCTCTGGCTTAGATATCCTCTAAATTATAATTAAGTTATTATGTTTAATTAGTTCCCAAATACTCAAAAAAATTTAGGTTAGAATCCCAACCAGCCACTCAGGTCACAGCTTTTCTGTGATGTCACTTCAGTTTCCCCCCGACACACACAATTTGAAAAAAAGGTATAAAAGTAAAAATCACTTGCTTACCTTCTGAGATGTTCTCAGGTTCTCTCGCTGACAGAGACTGCTCCTCCACCTCCAATCCTTGGCCTGCACAATGCTAATAATGTAATAATATAATATGGCACTTACCTTACACCAATGGGTCTTATTATTAGGTTAGAGGAGGAGGGTGGGTGGGAGACACTACACGTATAGTGTCTCGGGTTTCCTCTCCACCAGAATTTATTGGGGGGGGGGGGGACTTGCCAGAGGTCGAACTTCCGGTTCCCGCCTTATATAAAAACAAATAAAACTGAAAAGAAGAACAGACACGGGACCAGGCAAGGTTTTTTAAACTAACTACTCACCTCCCAGAAGTTTTAATTCTTCTAATTTTTTCTTGGTAACCATTGGTGTAACACAGCTGGAACCATCCAAAGTTTGTAATTTAAATTGCATTTCCAGGTGGTTCACCGCGCAGAACAATTGTTCAGAGGAGATTTGCTCGTCTGGGTACTTGCCATGCAAATGCTTACTCATGAAGTTCCAAGAGGGATTCCCCAGCATGTCTTTGGAGTAACCCCCACATTCCGATACTGGGAGCCTGGACATTAAGGCCCATTTTCTTCTACTGTGGCCGTCGTTTCATAACTGAAGTCACCTGTTGCATTGTGAGGCAAGTGACAAGACAGTGTTTAATCACAACAGTGATTTATTTAACTATTAAGAACTATATAAACAGAACAGTGCAACTACTACACAGATCTTGTTCCCACGATTCCCAGGCTACCTCTGACCAAACACCAACAGCCAGATCTGCGCCTAAATGCCTGATCGGCTTGTAGGTGAAAATATTCACGAATAAACCTTTGAGTGAGTAAAGAAGCAATTTATTAATTTTCAGAGCTCTGGGAGAAAAGGCCTTTGACCTCCCCCTCGGTCTGTGCAGCACCTTATCTTGCCTGAGCTGAGGTCGCACTGGATTAATATACAGAAGGAAAGCGGAATTAGTTTGCATTCGCATTTACATATACCCAATCAATTCCGTTCGCGTCACAATTCATAACATGCATCTCCAATGCCATAAACGGCTACAAGTTAGCTCCGATAGCCTCTAATTGGCAGTTTGCCTTACCCAATCAATTCATTACATAGATAACGGTTACATAAAGTCCCGGGGTCAATAGTCCAGCCATGTTGAAACATGTCCTTCCCCATTCCTTGCTAGTTCCTTAATTTAAGGCCCCTTTGTCAGTTACAAACAGCTAAGAATACAGACATTGGGCAAAGGTTGCCAACGGCTCATTGTCTCTCCGGATGCATCTGGATGTGGATCACTTGTTTTGCACAAAGCTTTACTACTTCAGCAGAAGACACTGATAATAACAGTGTCAAGAACATTGACAGAGTCCATTTTATTTCAGGCGGCATCCATTTTGTATCTTCTGTAGTCCGTTCGGAATTCTACTTCTTCGGGCTAATGTTCGCACACTCTGTCTCCATGGGCTCAGGGCCTGTCAAGTGACCCACAAAGTGTCACCCCTTGAAGGGGCCAGGCTACCACATCACCCATCTTTCCTCAACTTGACCATAAGCTTGGTGTTGTTGTGTTATTCACCCTGGGGTAACACAGACTGCAACTGGATGCAGCTGTACTGTAAAGTAGACACCAAACCTTGATGTTGGTTCAATGCGTTTTATTGAACTTCTTGAGCAGTGCACACAGCTTGCTGTGGGTTGACACTCTACTAATCTAAGTGTGCTAACTATAACTAACTAGACCGGACTAGCTCTGAGCCACGTGTAGAAGATGCTGACTGATATATACACCCTGACTGTCACTACAGTTGTTACCAGTGGAAAGAGGCAGAGTGCTGATGCCTCGTGTGTTTTATAGTGGGAAACCACCCTCTGGTGTTCTGCCTGGTGATTGGTTGTGTTCTGTCCTGTGTGTTGATTGGCTGTACTGGGTGTCTGTCACTGCTTGTCTGTATCTAAATATGTGCATGAGTGCATATCATGACATCCCCCCTTTTTTAAACAAAAAAAAATGTGTCGGCTGCTTGGAGCATATGCGATTGTATGTACATAAGAACATAAGAACTAGGAGCAGGAGTAGGCCATCTGGCCCCTCGAGCCTGCTCCACCATTCAATGAGATCATGGCTGATCTTTTGTGGACTCAGCTCCATTTTCCGGCCCGAACACCATAACACTTAATCCCTTTATTCTTCAAAAAACATGTATAACTATTTACATTAAATGGCGAGTGGATAAATATATACATGAGAGGTGTCTAGCGTGCAGATACAGAACAATATTTACAAGATATATGTTTATAAGTCCAATCTTTGGGGCTTACATCAGATCCTTGTCGACCGCCTGAGAGGTGGAGGTGGGGACGACGGCGCTTTGACAGGCGGGATTGCTGCCAGATTGGTGGCCTTGTGGTGCAAGGTGTCCGGAGGAGGCATAACAACATCTGGAAAAGTAAGATTCTGTGGTAGGCAGGCAAGTTTGCGCAGTGCCCTTCTGTTGCGCCTGACAAAGGAGCCATCAGCCATAAGAACTACAAATGATGTGGGAGCAGCCTGTCGAACAACAACAGCTGGAACTGACCAGCCTCCATCAGGGAGCTTGATCCAAACAGCATCTTCCGGAGATAGCACAGGCAAATCGGTAGCATGAGCATCATACGTCAGCTTTTGCCGGTTCCTGAGTTGCTGCACCTTTTGCAGCAGTGGGAGGTGATCCAGGTCTTGTAAGTGTATGGCCGGACAGTCGTCCTCAGGTCTCTATTCGTGAGGAGTTGAGCCGGAGACATACCGGTGGACAGAGGGGTTGCCCTGTACGCCAGCAGCGCAAGGTTGAAGTCAGAGGCAAAGGTCGTAGCCTTGCAGAGCAGTTGCTTCACTATATGGACCCCTTTCTCGACTTTCCCGTTGGACTGCGGGTAGTGTGGGCTTGAGGTAATGTGGTTGAATTGGTACGACTTGGCGAAGTTGGATCACTCTTGGCTGTGGAAGCAGGGACCATTGTCACTCATGACAGTGAGTGGAATACCATGCCTGGCAAATGTCTCCTTGCAGGCCTTGCTGACTGTCCTTGATGTGAGGTCTGACAGCTTCATAACTTCCGGGTAATTTGAGAAGTAATCCATGATGAGCACATAGTCACGCCCATTGGCATGAAAAAGGTTGATTCCCACCATGGACCACGGAGAGGTCATGATCTCGTGTTGCTGGAGTGTTTCTTTTGTCGGTTGCACAATTGAGGACCATGTTGGATATGTCCTGGTTGATTCCAGGCCAATAGACAGCCTGCCAGGCCCTGCGCCTACACGTTTCGACACCTAGGTGTCCCTCGTGGATTTGTTTGAGCACTAAGTTCTGCAGGCTGCGAGGAATAGCGATACAATCGAGCTTGAGGAGGATCCTCTCGACGACTGTCAGGTCGTCCTTCGCATTCAAGAACTGAGGGCATTGCCCTTTTTGCCAGCCATTTGCAAGGTGGTGCATCACACGCTGCAGAAGAGGGTACGTGGCAGTCTCTTCACGAATGCTGATTACTCTTTCATCTGAGACCAGGAGGTTGCTGGCACACAGTTGCATCTGTGCCTCAATTTAGCGGATGACGTCAACCTGTTCACAGGGCGAGGTGATGGAGTGTGACAGGGCATCCGCAATTATCAGCTCCTTGCCTGGTGTGTATACGAAATCAAAATCTTACCTTCGGAGTCGAAGGAGAATGCGCTGAAGGCTGGGCGTCATGTCATTCAAGTCCTTCTCAATGATATGGACCAAGGGTCTGTGGTCAGTCTCCACTGTCAAGGTTGGTCGACAGTAGACGTAGTCATGGAACTTTATAATGCTGGTTAGGAGGCCCAGGCACTCATTTTCTATCTGGGCATACCTCTGTTCAGTAAGAGTCATGGCCCTTGACACATAAGCAACTGGAGCCAAGGACAAGGAGTCATCCTTCTGGAGGAACACCGCACCAATGCCATCCTGGCTTGCGTCCGTGGAGATTTTTGTTTCCCAGCCCGGGTCAAAAAACGCTAGTACCAGACCAGTGGTGAGCTTTACCTTGAGCTCGAGTCACTCTGCTGATGTGTGGGTAGCCACTGGAATGCAGTGGACTTCTTCACCAGATGCCTGAGAGCCGTGGTGTGTGAGGCCAGGTCGGGAATGAACTTTCCCAAGAAGTTCACCATACCGAGGAAGCGTAGCCTTTTTGGGGCTGGTTTAGCACAGTGGGCTAAATCGCTGGCTTGTAATGCAGAACAAGGCCAGCAGCGTGGGTTCAATTCCCGTACCGGCCTCCCCGAACAGGCGCCGGAGTGTGGCGACTAAGGGCCTTTCACAGTAACTTCATTGAAGCCTACTTGTGACAATAAGTGATTATTATTATTATATTGTCTTCCGGGGTCTTCATGGCGTTAATGGCCTTGACCTTGTCCGAATCTGGTTGCACACCCTGCTGGGATATCTGGTCGCCCAAGAACTTGATGGATGACATGCCAAAGGAGCACTTGTCCTTGTTCAACTTGAGGCCGTTTGCATGGACACGTTGAAAGACTTGTTTGAAACGAGATATATATTCCTCGGGGGTCGTGGACCATATGATTACATCATCTACGTAAACCCGCACACCCTCAATCCCCTCCACCATCTGCTCCATGATCCTCTGGAAGATTTCAGAGGCGGAAACAATGCCGAACGGCATGCGGTTGTAACAGTACCTTCGGAAAGGTGTATTGAACGTGCAGAGCTTCCTGATGGACTTGTCCAGTTGCATCTGCCAGAAACCACGCGATGCATCTAGCTTCGTGAAGAATTTGGCGTGTGCCATCTCAATGGTCAATTCCTCCCGCTTCGGGATCGGGTAGTGTTCCCGCATTATGTTCCGGTTAAGATCGTTGGGATCTATGCATATCCGCAACTCTCCTGAGGGCTTCTTCACACAGACCATCAAGCTGACCCAGTCAGTCAATTCCGTCACTTTAGTGATTATGCCCTGGTCTTGGAGCTCCTGCAGCTGTGCCTTTAAACGTTCCTTCAGAGGAGCCGGCACCCAGCGTGGTGCATGGATTACAGGCGTGGCATCAGGCCTGAGTAAGATCTTGTAGCAGTGTGGCAGAGTACCCATTCCACTAAACACATCCGGGTATTGCGCCAGGATGTCATCAATGTCAGCCTGAAGATCCACATTGGCAGAAAACATGGCATGGACTCCCTGTACAAGGTTGAGTAGTTTGCATGCATGGGCACCAAGCAGGGATGCCTTATCAGGCTTGATGATTTCGAATCGCAGCGTGGTCTTGTTGGAGACGAATAAATGACAAGGTCCTAGTGCAGTTATGGCATTGCCATTATAATCGAGGAGCTTGCAGGCTGGCGGAAGAAATTTGGGTTGCTTTTTAATGCGGTCAAAATCAGCTTGAGAGATGAGATTGGCTGAAGCACCAGTGTCCAGCTTGAACTGGATGCTGCATTGGTTAACGTGTATGACAGCACGCCATTCGTCCGCAGAATCCACATTGAGGATAGATAGTCTTCTTGCTGAATTTGAGGAGTCATACTCACATTTAGTGATGATGCCCACACGATATGGGGACTCCTGGCAGTCGTCCTCTGGATCCGTAGTGCTACCAGGATCAGAATCCAGTAGACCTTGCTGTACACATCGAACGCGCTTGCGTTGGAAATGGGATCGCTGGCCCTTGACCGGTGGTGCAGACCTGCACAAGGCTGCATAATGTCCAGGCTTCCCATAATTTAAACATCACCTGCCTCTTGCAGGGCATTGCCGCTTTAAGTGGGCGGTGCAGCAGTTCGGGCACATCATGACGTTGACGTCATTACGCTCCGTGCGTCATCGCACATGCGCAGTGCGGTCAGCCGACGTTCGCACATGCGCAGTTTGGTCTTCGACCGCTTCGTTCTCCCGTTCATGGTGGGCATGCGTGGGGCCCCGGAAAAGCGCGCAAAATGGCCACCTTCATCGATACTGAGGCGCCGCATCCGGGCGATGGCCTGTACACTCTCTGCCTTGTGGGAGGCAAGTTGTTCATGTTCTGCCGATTTGAAACGGGAGTACCGATTTCTCGCCTGTTCATGCACTTTATATGTCTCGATTGCCACTGGCAGGGTCATGTTTTTAATTTTGAGGAGTTGCTCCCGCAAAGAATCGGAGTGCACCCCAAACACGATCTGATCCCTGATGATGGAATCAGCGGTGTCACCATAATTGCAGGATTGCGCTAATATACGGAGATGAGTTATAAAGGATTGGAAAGGTTCATCCTTACCCTGAAGGCGTTGTTGGAAGACATAGCGCTCAAAGCACTCATTTGCTCCGACTTCACAGTGATTGTCGAACTTTGCTAAAACAGTCTTGAATTTGGTCTTGTCCTCGCCGTCGGCAAAAGTAAGCGAGTTGAAAATCTGGATGGCTTCGTCCCCCGCAGTTGATAGGAGCAGCGCGGTTTTTCTGGCATCAGACGCATCCTCGAGGCATGAGGCCTCAATGTAGAGAACCTCTGCTTGAAGACCCGCCAGTTCGCGCCGAGATTGCTGGGAGGGGCCTCGATGTTCTCCATGCCGCTGGAAGTCACTTGCTGGTCGTCACGGAATCACTCGAGATAAACCAATTAGATAAAGTAGACTACTGGTACCATGTCGTGCTATTCACCCTGGGGTAACGCGGGTTGCAACTGGATGCAGTTGTACTGTAAAGTAGACACCAAACCTTGATGTTGGTTCAATGCGTTTTATTGAACTTCTTGAGCAGTGCACACAGCTTGCTGTGGGTTGACACTCTACTAATCTAAGTGTGCTAACTATAACTAATTAGACCAGACTAGCTCTGAGCCACGTGTAGAAGGTGCTGACTGATATATACACCCTGACTGTCACTACAGTTGTCACCAGTGGAAAGAGGCAGAGTGCTGATGCCTCGTGTGTTTTATAGTGGGAAACCCCCCTCTAGTGTTCTGCCTGGTGATTGGTTTTGTTCTGTCCTGTGTGTTGATTGGGTATCTGTCACTGTCTATCTGTAACTCATTATGTGCATGAGTGCATATCATGACAGATGTTAGACGAATAAGAACAAAATCATGAGATAAATGCTCATTCTATGGCAAGCCCAGGCTTAAGACTTTTGAGATGTTAACATCGTTCTTTTTGTTATGGTTTCGATGTAGCAAATAGATGTATTATTAGATCATTCCATTTTTGGAACATAACGTGTATGTTGCAATATTTTGGCAATGTTTTTCTCACGTATTAATGCTCAACCTGCAGCACTTTGTTTAAGAGGGTCACACATCCTGTCTGTTCCTGGTAGTTTGTAAACTTCACCACTCTGGTGGGGCCCATTCACATGATCTAGTGCCCTTTAACCAGATGTGCAACATGTCGGAAAACTAAGCAACCCATCTTCACGTTTCATGTTTCGGTGCAACATCGTGGGCCGAAGGGCCTGTACTGCGCTGTATTGTTCTATGTTCTATGTTCACCTCGAATCCCACATTTTTCATTTAGCTGTCATGACAGTGACACCATAAAATCTTTGGTTTGGGGTCTCTTTGAAATGTTATGACCCCAAGTTCACGTGTCACTTTTTTTCGATTATTTTAGTTGCTCTCAGATGTGGGTGACACAGTAGAGGCTAAACATCTTGGCCATGCCTAGTTGCCCTGAAGTAAAATGCTGGTGGTCTTTTACCATAAAGTACTGCAAGCCCGTTCTTGAATGACATTCAGGAACTTATGGTATGTAGGCAATTCCATATTTTATCCTAATGACAATATAGGAATGGGTTGTGTGTTTGTGTATGTGACTTGGAGGGGAAATTTGAGGTGATGGTGTTCCCCGAATATTGTCGCTCAGCAGTGTAGGTTGCCATCCTGGGAAGTGCTCGTGAAGTAACCTTAGTGAGTTGTCGCAGTATATCCTGCAGACAGTAAATGTTGCCTTCACAGTATGATAATATTGGATATGATGCCCAGTGGCAGGGGCATTAATCAAACGCACTATTTCGACACAACATTGTGGTTGTTCATCCATTCATGCACTTGGTGAGTATGTTCCACCATGCTGCTGACCGGAACCTTGTGGATGGTGGAGAGATTTCAAGGACTGAGGAATTAAGCCACCTGTTTCAAAATGCCCCACCTTTGCTGACTTCCGTGCAGTCAGTTATGTCTCAATGTCAGTGCAATTAGCTGAATTAGACTTTGAGAAGTGACGGTTTTACTGTTGTCATGTCCCAGTGTATTCTGAACTTCAAACCAATTTTTATATTTTAAAACTGATCACAAAGGGTTACAAAAAGCTGGCTGCCCAAGGATCACACCACTCATTTTGTGGATTGAAATCCCTCCCCTGTCTCAGTGGGGAGAAAAAGGAACATGCCAGACTGATGTTGACTCAATGCCTTTTCATGAAACAAATTTAAAAGGGTATTATCAAGTGAATGGGTCATCCAAATGCCAAGGTGTTGGCGGTCTTAAAACTCTCAAGGTGTAAAAGTTGATCCCGTTGCAGCAGCTCCATCAGTCACGGCAACACCTAAATGGCGTCCGTGTCATCTTCTGGGACTGCAGCTGAAAAGCGGAGCCCAAGGCCTAGGATCCCTGGAGCAGATAGGTCCATGGTGTTGGGTTGGGAATGTATAGGTTGGGTTTAAGAGAGGGAGTGGGTAGGAAGGAAAAGGGGGTCCATTCTAACGGAGCGGCACCTCACAGTAGGAAAGAGCAGCCCCTGAAGAACAGCAACCCATATTCCTTCCCACACTTTACATAGAAACATAAGCCCCACAGTGCAGAAGGAGGTCATTCGGCCCATCGAGTCTAGACCGACCCTTCGAAAGACCACCCTACCTAGGCCCACTCCCCCACCCTATTCCTGTAACCCCACCCGACCCATTGACACTAAGGGGAAATTTAGCATGGCCAATCCACCTAACCTGCACATCTTTGGACTGTGGGGGGAAACCGGAGCACCTGGAGGAAACCCACGCAGACACGGGGTGAAACGTACAAACTCCATACAGGCAGTCCCCTGTACATTTGGCACTTTTGTCTGAAATTGCTTGCAACCTCTTCCATCACATGTTGAGTTTGGCCATGATCAAGGATCGGAATGTTGACGGGTTTCAGTTTGTCACCTTGTTCTTCACCATCATTTTGGCTCGATGGTGTTTAGCCTGGAATCGCACCCCTGTCCCTGGTGATGTGAGGCAGCAGTGCTAACCACTGTGCCACCGTGTTGCCCATTTTTAACCATTTGAAATTAAAAATCAGGGTTCCTGCTACCATCTTGCTGCCCACACCAAACATAATAATACATGAGCAGTGTGTTATTGGGATCCATCGGCTTGATAACAAGCTTTATTTTGGTGGGCAGGCAGCTGATTTCCACACCCGCTTACCCCCTGCATTATGGCAGTGAGCGCACAGATGGGTAGAAAATGGCGGGATAGTCGCCCATGCCATTTTACGTGAGCCCCCACAGGAAACACGCTCACCGGGGACACATACAAATGAGCGCATCCTGCTTTAAACATCCATGACAATGTTTGATAAATAACCTTTACTACAAAATTCATAAAAGGGTTGCTGCTGCAATTATTTAATTTGGACAATCACTCTGATGGTAAGAAATGTACACACCCTTTACATATACACACATTGATCACACCCATTAAAATGTTATCTCTGACAAAGTCTATTCGGGAATTTTTAAAAATAAATGTAAGTATCCAATTAATTTGTTTTCCAATTAAGTGGCAATGTAGCATGGCCAACCCTGCATATCTTTGGGTTGTGGGGGTGTGACCCACACAGACACGGGGAGAACGTGCAAACTCCACACGGATTGTGACCCGGGGCCGAGATTGAACCCAGGTCCTCGGTGCCGTGAGGCAGCAGTGCTAACCAATGCGCCACCGTGCCAACCCGTACATTTGGCACTTTTGTCTGAAACTGCTTGCAACTTCTTCTATCACATGTTGGGTTTGGCCATGATTATGGATAGAAACGTTGACGGGTTTCAGTTTGTTACCTTGCTCTCCACCATTATTTTGACTAGATGTGTTAAGTCTAGACAGCTTTGCTCTCATGATTAGCATCTAATCCATTCAATTTTGAGAGAGGAATGGCATAGATATCACAGTCCAAGCAAAGTGCTGATGGTATACCATTCTCCTTCTGTAGGGCATCTGTGAATCTCATTCAAGAACTTCCCTCAAAAGATTTTAATAACCTTACAATTACAACAATGCAATGATGCCCAATTTGTGACCTCAGCATGTGGTTTCTGAATCATTGTACCTAAATAGGAGAAATGTTTCTCTCTCCACAGATGCTGTCTGACCTGCTGAGCATTTCCAGCTTTTTATGTGTTTTCTTCTTAATAGGCATTAAAAAATAACAACTTATTTAAATTTAAATTAAAAACTATTATTTAGCTTGTTAATAAATCATTAAAAAATTTCATGAATTTTTCAAAAAGAAAACGTTAACTTATTTGCCACTGGCATATGTCGGTATAATTATAACTGATTTGAGATAACATTTGTTTCAAATGGTGCACTTGCACTTAACCACAAATCTCAGCTGTGGGATCATAAAGACTACAAATATATTTTACAGTTTTCAAGGAGGTTAAAGCAGCCTGAAGAATATTTATTGGTACATTCAGTAATTATGCACATACACACACACACAGTTATGAATGTGGTGCATGCCAAGAATAAGTTTCTGGAGTATGTCATGAAAATCAATTCTGAGAGTTTAACTCATGCAACAATTACGCTACAAAAATACACAGGATGGATTTTTAAAATTACTGCACTACATAGAAAAGCTTAATGATGTAATTGAGCATTTGGGGGGGAAAAAAACAGGATACAAGTGTCACAATGTTGACATTTCCTTTTCCTCCAGTTGACAGTGCTGCTTGTACTTTGTCTCAAGTGGGTTTATAATTGCTCCTGTTTAGCATCACATTACCCCGAGGGGGGACCGAAAGCATAACAATTTATGCAGCATTTAACATTCTAAATGGCAAAGAGTGTTAAAATCTAAATTGTTAATGCTCAGTTATTTTGTTGGAACGTGGAATGCTACTTTTCACAATATTGACAGATCTTGTTGAATTCTAATGCTAAATTATAGTCGCAAATATAATGGCCTGGAACCTGCACTTGTAATGGCGACAAAACTGTCAGCGCTTGCTGTGAAAAGCTGAGAGCAACTTCTGCAATCTGCACGTGTGCAGTTAAACATGAAAATTGAGAAGTTGTGATGAGTGACACCTTGCCCCTCTACAGTATGCACTGTTGCAGTCTTCACAGATGTAATCACCTCAGAATCAGAGATTTAATGCGAACTTCAACATTTTATTCACAATTTTCACTGTAAAACTCATTAAAAATGTTAAGTTTAGTTCAATGAGATATAAATGAGTTTCTGAACAGCATAATAAATCAGAATTGCTTATGAACAATCTCTCTGGCCCTGAAAACTAATTTTACTTTCTCCAATTTAATGATTAAAAAATCCATGATTTTTAAAATAATGAACTTTAAATTTTTTTTAACTTTTTCATCTTTTACATTAATCTTAATCTTCAATTTGTTTTCTGTAAAATTAACTTTCTGGTTCGCTGTCTGGGAGAGTTCTCCAAATTGATTGACTGCTTAGCTTGCTTAATGACATTAGGATGATATGCTACTTATGCAAGGACACCCGGGCATGGACATAACCATGGAAGAGGGACAGGTAGTCAGGTCGAACTGCTCACTGCCTGGACCTGTCAACATCCACCTTGGCCAGGCCCAGGAACAGACTAGCAAGGAGGTCCTCCGAACTGCCCGCCCCTCTCCACACAGAGTGATCAAAGATCAAGAGTATAAGACTGAAGTGCAGCTGGAAACTGAGGAACAGCCCCTACAATATTGAAACAGTAAAGTTTGCCTTGCGAGGGTCTGTACAAGGGTTCCTCAGGCGGTGGCAACCGTTCCTAGACTATCTCGCGGAGAGTTAGGAGGGGTCAGCAGCAGCAGCCCAAGGGCTGGGAGGGGGGAGGGAGGGTGGGGGGTTTCTCTTGGGATGGCGTTTGGGTGAAGGTGGTTTTTTTTTCCCTATTTGTGTTTTTAAATGTTATATGGGGGGTTATTTTATATGGGGGAAATCCAATGTATAATTTCTGATTGTTGTGTTCTTGTTTCTTTCTTTTTGTTGGGGGGGGGGGGGGTTGCTGAAAATTTGTTGAAAAATCTTGAATAAATATATTTTTAAAAAACAATATTGAAACAGGGGCTGCAGCACCACCCAAACTGCATAAACATGGAAGACTGGCTCCTCAAAGCCACAGAAATTACAAGCAGCTTGGGAGTCTGTAAATTAACTTAATCTACAGTTGAACATGACTGCTGTGTGCATCACCTTCCGTGCTAAATCCTTGATGGAAAAAGGGAGATCTCTCATGTAGAGAACCATCCATTGGGGGCCCCTGCCTCCTCCAGATTCCAGCATGGAAAGCGACAGCCTATGTGGATGGCCAATGGGGGCAAGGAAACATAGGGCATGCAGTAGCAGCCTGTACAGGGAACCCCTCTGTGTATAATGGAGAGGCACAACGGGAATCTCCGTGAGATGGCTAAAATTATGTGGCTAAGGCTCCTGAGGGAGGTTTCAGGACCTGAAGCCAATGGGAAATTCCATCCATAGAGGCCTCAGTTCAAATGGGGGTGCCCTGCATGCTTGGACCACCTCAATACTCCACGTGCAGTTGTGGCCAAGCACTATGTTTCTTGCCATTTTAACTCAGCAACTTGTCCTCATGCCTACATGTCCACCCTTGCTCTGCTGAAATGCTTCAGGAAAACTAAACGTAAGCTGGATGAACAGCATCTCATCTCCCGACCAGGTGCGTTACAGCTCTTAGGACTCAACATTGAGCTCAACAGCTTTAGACTGTGACCTTGCTCCTCCATCTTAATCCCTTATTTTATGTCCCATTCATTTTCTGTCTCAATACAAACACCTTCCCCCCTCCCCCCCCCCCTCCTCCCCCCACCACACGCACCCCCTCCCTCCGTGCCTTCTGTCTCTTGCATTTAGATTTGCTACATCTTTGCTGCATTCGCTCCCAGATCCCACTCGGCCCTGTTCCAGCTGTTCCACCTCTCACGTGCAGTCCATTTTTCCTCTCTTTTAGTTCTGACAAAGAGCCAAATGGACTCGAAACATTCACTCAGTTTTCTTTCCCTATAGATGCTGCCAGACCTGCTGAGTTAATCCAGCATCCTCTGCTTTTGTACCACGTTTTTTTAGACTCTGAATGGCTCTGGCAACGACCTGGACATCTACCGAAAGTCACTCTTTGCACTCTTTTGCAGTGAAAATAGCCAACTGAGCGAGCAAACAAGTGATCAATCTCTTAAAAGAAACTGAACAAATTAAAATGACGTTTTGGGAAGAGACAATGCACCCCAGCCCGTGTGGTGCCACCAGTTGTATGAGGCCTCAGGCCTGCTGGCGGACACCATGTGCGGTTTTTGAACTCACGTCTCTGGAGCACAAGCCAATTATCATTGCTCTATGTTACCATCCCCATGCATTAAGATTGAACGGCATTTTTTGTTAAACTTGAAATATATATGCATTTATGTACATATTTCACAATCGTTAATACATGGAAAGAGGTAGACAGACTCCCCCGCCCCTGCAGAAGAAGATGGTGGAGAGTGCAGTAGCTGAGACGAGAGCACCAGTGAGCAGAAACAGGTGATGGCAGCAGAGAGCAAACACGAACATTCTGCCTGGAGGGCAGATTTGACCTCAGCCGTGGAACCCAGCAATCTCTCTGCACTTCGTGGGACATGCTGAAAGAAAGTTACTTATTTCCTAAGAAGCATTCACTTTTATAATACTAATTCTGCTAACGATCACAAAGAAGCTGCGCATTAGATATAAGGGAATTGTGTAAAAGAGTACAAAGAGCACTGCTGTCAATAATAATAAATGACTCCTGTACTTTGGGAAATTCTGCACTCCAGAAAAACTGCACTGCCCTCTAGTGCCACTGCTGGCCGTCGTCCTTGGGGAAATTGATGAAGTTTCTTTGCCCTGACAATTCATCGTTCAAAGTTGCCTGCTTTGGACATAAATGTACAGTAGATTGACGAGAAAGAGAAAATAACTTACATTTATATGGTTCTTCAGATATCCAAATCCAGTAAAATGCTTTTGAAGTGCAGTTGTTGGAAGAAAAGCAAACTTGACGGTCAGGTTGTGCACAGCAAATGTAACACACACAAACACACACATACACACAGTCACACATACACACATACACCCCCCCCCCCCCCACACACACACACACACATACACACACACGCAAACATGTGATTAATGACCAGGCGATCGTTTTCAGTATTGTTAGTGCAAGAAATAATATTGGGCCGGACAGTGGGATAACTCCTTGTTCTTTCTAAAATCATGCAGTGAACTCCACCTGGAGGCAGAAATTATTCAGTTTAATGAATTTTACATGAAAGGCAACAACATCACCAACAGTGCAGATTTCCCGCAGTACTGCACTAAACATCACCTCGATATGAAATCCTGGAATGAAGTGCCGAAACTGCCAACTCAGCCATAGTGGCATTTCCAAAGTTGCATGCGGTCCATTTGTCCATCTGAAATGAGCCATAGATTTGCTGAGGTTTGAATCAGCATCGGCATCGCTGTGCCCAGGGAAGAAGAGCAAGGCAAGAGGACAGCTTGAAGCAGCTTCTGTCACCAAAATGCAATTTGGTACTCCGCAGCCTGTGAATGTGGGAGTAGGGAGAGGAGGTGGAAGAGCAAGCTGAAATTGGATTGGATTTGGAGTTTGTTTATTGTCACGTGTACCGAGGTACAGTGAAAAGTATGTTTCTGCGAGCAGCTCAACAGTTCATTAAGTACATGAAAAGAAAAGGAAATAAAAGAAAATACATAATAGGGCAACACAAGGAACAGAATGTAACTTCATAACAGCGGCATCGGGTGAAACATACAGGGGTGTAGTGTTCATGAGGTCAGTCCATAAGAGGGTCGTTTAGGAGTCTGGTAACAGCATGGGAGAAGCTGTTTTTGAATCTGTTCATGCGTGTTCTCAGTCTTTTGTATCTCCTGCCCGATGGAAGAAGTTGGAAGAGTGAGTAAGCCGGGTGGGAGGGATCTTTGATTATGCTGCCCGCTTTCCCCAGGCAGCGGGAGGTGTAGATGGAGTCAATGGATGGGAGGCAGGTTTGTGTGATGGACTGGGCAGTGTTCACGACTCTCTGAAGTTTCTTGCGGTCTTGGGCCGAGCAGTTACCATACCAGGTTTTGATGCAGCCAGATGGGATACTTTCTATGGTGCATCTGTAAAAGTTGGTAAGAGTTAATGTGGACATGTCAAATTTCCTTAGTTTCCTGAGGAAATATGGGCGTTGTTGTGTTTTCTTGGTGGTAGTGCCGACGTGGGTGGACCAGAACAGATTTCTGGAGATGTGTACCCCTAGGAATTTGATGGCCAACATCTATCCAATGCTCCTGCTCTTACACAAAGCACAGGTTCAGTAGATTTTTTCCCCTGTGTAGCTCATCATATATCACGTGAATCCAAAAAATAGCTGTGCAAAAGGTGTGAAAGGAGGAAGAAAAAGTAAATTAGCTCCTTAGTGTCCATTGTTCTTCATAAATTCATAAGATATAGGAGCAGAATTGGGCCATTTGGCCCATTGAGTCTGCTCCACCATTCTATCATGGCTGATATCTTCCTCATCTGCTACCTACAATGTTACAGGCAAAGAGCTGGATTGCTAATTCAGCCAGAGCATCACTTCCCTGGAACACATGACCTAGGAGGAGGAATAGGCAATTTAGCCTCCCGACCCTAACACACTCAATGTGATCATGGCTGATCTCATCCTGGCCTCAACTCCACCATCCTGCCCATTCTCCATTACCCTTCAACCCATTACCAATTAATAATCTGTGTAACTCCTCAGATTTACTCACTGTCCCTGCATTCACCGCACTCTGGGGTAGCAAATTCCACAGATTCACAACCCTTTGGGTAAGTAGTTTTTCCTCAAATATGTTTTTAATTTGCTGCCTCTTTTTCTAAGATTATGTCCTCTCGTTTTAGAATGCCCCACAAGAGGAAGCATCAGCTCCATGTACACTTTATCCATACCTTTTAGCATCTTGTAAGCCACAATTAGTTCTCCCCTCATTCTTCTAAACTCTAGAGAGTATCGGCCTAAACTGCTTACTCTCTCCTCATATGACAAACCCCTCATCTCTGGAATCAATCCAGTTCTCAGCACTGCAGGTGCCATTTTGACATAAAAATGATGTCCAGAGCATGTACGCACCCTTTTTGTGTTAGGTGGGCTGGTCATCATTTTGGCGAGGATGTGTGTGGTGCATACACAAAAAGCATCCGGTGGAAGTTTGCAAAGCAGATAAGTTGCGACATTGATTAACACGTAATGCAGCTTTTACAGCAGTGGTGCCATTTTGGAGCTCAACGTTCTAGATAATTCCATCCCTTAGTTGAAACACAGTTGGGCGGTAAGGTGACACAGTGGTTAGCACTGCTGCCTCACAGCACCAGGGACCCGGGTTCAATTCCGGCCTTGGGTGACTGTGTGGAGTTTGCATGTTCTCCCCGTGTCTGCATGGGTTTCCTCCGGGTGCTCCGATTTCTTCCCACAGTCCAAAGATGTGCAGGTTAGGTGGGGTTGCGGGGTTAGGGCAGAAATTGGCCTAGGTAAGGTGCTCTTTCAGGGGATCAGTGCAGACTCAATGGGCTGAATGGCCTCCTCCTGCACTGTGGGGATTCTATGAAAATGCTTTCAAAAACAGGAAGGACCCCATCCCCTTCAAGAATACTATTTAAAAAGTTCAACTACTTTCAGGTTTATTTCTGGTTCAAATCAACTGGCGCTTTCGGTGATATTTGGCAACCATGCGCCAAGCATTTTATTGTCTGTAACCATCACAGTCTATTTCTGTGGGCCACCCCTTCAAAGTGCTCAAATGCATCTTGCACAGTAGAATCCATGTGTGGCCTCACCCTCCGGTGAGTTAGCACCTGGGCTGCCCTCATTCTCCTGTCTTTGCTGCAGGCTATCCATGCCAATTGCCTCACCATGTGCCGATTCCATTACCCTCTAGTATGCGCATTGTCAGTATGGAGAGCAAGTGACAGGGTTTCTTCATCCTCACTGTCTTCTGTGCTCCCATCACTGTCTGGCATGGTTGCAAATCTTCATTATCTGGAAGAAGAATGGCACAGTACAGGGCAGTGGCAAAGAGGGGAAGATAGGGGTTCATGTTTATTCCATCGGCAATTTGAAAATCAGAAGGGATTTTGGGAACAGGAGGAAGTGGTGATGGAAGAAACAGGATTAGGTGTGAGCATTCCGTCACCTTCAATTGTTTCTTTCTCGTGTTATGAGACTGGTAGAAGCCAGTAATGTGTTTTTTTTTTAAGAGTCCCAGGTAATTAGTTATTTACCAAAAGAATAAAGCCACAAGGCTCACTTTTAAATTAAAAAGATTTTACAACACAAAAGTCAAAGAACAATTTTAAGTTCATTTATGGGATGTGGGCATCGCTGGCTAGGCCAACATGTATTGTCCATCCCTAATTGCCTGTGAGAAAGTGGTGGTGGGCTGCTTTCTTGAACTGCTGCAGTCCATGTGGCGTAGGTACACTCGCAGTGCCGTTACGGAGGGAGTTCCAGGATTTTGATCCAGTAACAGTGAAGGAACAGTGATATATTTCCAAGTTGGGATGGTGAGTCACTAGGAGGGGAATGTCCAGGTGGTGGTATTCCAAGGCTGATCTTGTCCTTCTAGATGGTAGTGGTCTTGGGTTTGGAAGGTGCTGTCTAAGAAGCCTTGGGGAGTACTTCGCTATGTGAGTATTGATAACTACACTATATCTTAAATTGTCAGTTACATTAAAGGTATTGAAGGCACAATAACCAGATGCTTATATTTTAAAACCAAACTTCATAAGTCAACCTTTCTTGTAGATGGTACACATTGCTCCAACTGCACATTGGTGATGGAAGGATGTTTGTGGATGGGGTGCCAATCAAGCGGGCTTGATTGTCAAGCTTCTTGAGTGTTGTTGGAGCTGCACTCATCCAGCCAAGTGGAGAGTGTTCCATCACATTCCTGACTTGTGACTTGTAAATGGGGAACAAGTTTTAGGGAGACACAAAATTAGTTACTCACCACAAGATTCCTAGCCTCTGACCTTCTTTTGTAGCCACAGTACTAATGTGGCTAGTCCAGTTAAGTTTCTGGTCAATGGTAACCCCCAGGATGTTGATAGTGGTAGATTCAACAATAGTAATGCCATTGAATGTTAAGTAACCTGAGGAAGGATTCTAGCTTACCAGAATCCGTAAGCTAGTGATTCGAAACAAACCTGTTGGACTTTAACCTGGTGTTGTAAGACTTCTTACTGTACTCACCCCAGTCCAATGCCGGCATCTCCACATCAATGAATGTCAAAGGTGATGGCTAGATTCCATCTTGTTGGAGATGATCATTGCCTGAATGTTACTTGCCACTTGCCTGGATATTGTCCAGGTCTTGCTACATGAATATTGATAACTATATTATATCTTAAATTGTCAGTTACATTAAAGATATTGAAGAAACAATATTTATACTTTAACTTCTTCAATCAACCTTTCTTACATAAATCAATAATTCAAGTCAGATACATATCAGAACTTGGAGCCATTTGTACTGCTTCCAGAATTCATATAATGGCTGATATTTCTTGGGCCCTCCACTGTCTTTGAGCAAAGCTGTCCCTTCAAATCTCCTCCAAAGATCCAACGGTTGTAGATACCTTGTTCAACATATGCATTGCTATCGTCTTAAGCGTAGCCACCTCAGGTCAGAACTCGCTTGGTTCTGGTGCTGAGTGGAAAAGATGGTCAACATTGTGCCTTGAGGCATGATGATTAAAGAAGCCAACTCTCTGCAGAAAGAATACCATGGAACAGACAGAAAGACTACTTGCAACTGGACATTTCACTGATAACACTTTGTTTTGGAACAAGGAGAACAAGGTGCTCTCAAGGTCAAATGATGCCTAGAAACTAAAGGATTTTTTTGATTCAAACCTTATAAAATAGCAGGGACTTCCGAGATTCAAGGGCGATAATCCTGGGGATCAACCTTTGCAAGATCAGGAAGCATACAGCCATACACCCTCCAGAGCAAACCTGGCCAAGTTCTCTCTATCCAGGATTAATATTTTGTTCAAATCGTGAGTCTTGAAACTTATGCAGCTGTTTAAGAATCAAGTTAAATAAAGTTAGCGATATAAAAGTAAATCAAACTTACAGTGAGTATTCAATTTGCCTGTTTTCATCAGTTGATAAGCAGCATTAGAATTCTTTAACTATGGAGTCTTGCATCTAAATCACTCTCCTCAGCTTGGTTATCCCAGAAGCCAAAATCACTATAGAAATCCTTCAGTTATCAAGAGGTTGAAACACTTTTAACCAGCACACGGAATTTCAGATGAAATCTTTGGAAAGAGATATTCCTTGCTCTGTCACCAGATAGTTCTAAAAAGTGAAAACCCTGTTAAGACCAGAGCCACACTCACGAGAGACTGTTATGACCGGGTGAGAAGGAATAAGCTGGCTCCCCTTTTTTCCAACTTATGTGGTAGGTGGCAACAAAGATTTGTTTAAAATCTTTTCCCTGTGGATTATCTTCAATTTGCCCAATCCAAATGTATTTACTTTTTACAGGGAGCCAGTTTAACCAGCCTCTCTTGAGTCAAAGAAAGGGTAAATTTATCAGTTACTAAAACCCAGAGGAACTTTTCCGTGAGGTCTAGATGGTGATATGTTCTGATTGTTAAGATGGGTGATTTTGGCAGAGCTGACATTGGTAGATTTGCAGTGTATTGGAGACATTTTCTAGCTTGTCCCAGAAGGAGAGATAGCCTGATTATCTCTGCAGGATTAACTGAAGAGTCTGTCATGTTTCTTTCTGAAGTAGCTTTCTTCAAGTCAGATACAAATCAGGTTAGATACAAGTCAGGGGTATTCATAAACATCTTCAACCTCTCTTTACAACAATCTGAGGTCCCTCTCTGCTTCAAGAAGACCACCAACATCCCTGTACCAAAGAAAAGCCAAGCAGCGTGCCTTAATGACAATCATCCAGTGGCTTTGATATCCATCATTATGAAGTGTTTCGAAAGGTTAGTCATGGCACGAATCAATTCCAGCCTCTGGGATTGCCTTGATCCACCACAGTTCACCTACCACTGCAACAGGGCCACAGCAAACGTCATCTCCCTGGCCCTGCACTCAACCCTGGAACACCTAGATAACAAAGATACCTATGTCAGATTTCTATTTATTGACTACAGCTCAACCTTCAACACCATCATTCCTACAAAACTCATCTCCAAACTCCGTGGACTGGGTCTCAGCTCCTCCCTCTGTGACAGGATCCTGAACTTCCTCACCCACAGGCCACACAATCAGTAAGGATAGGCAACAACACATCCTTCACGATCATCCTCAACACCGGTGCCCCACAAGGCTGTGTCCTCAGTCCCCTACTATACCCCTTATACACCTATGACTGTGTGGTCAAATTCCCCTCCAACTCGATTTTCAAATTTGCTGATGACACCACCGTAGTGGGTCGGATCTCAAGCAATGAGGAGACAGAGTACAGGAATGAGATAGATAATCTGGTGAACTGGTGCAACGACAATAATCTCTCCCTCAATGTCAACCAAATGAAGGAGATTGTCATTGACTTCAGGAAGTGGAGAACATGCCCCTGTCTACATCAATGGGAATGAAGTAGAAAGGGTTGAGAGCATCAAGTTTTTAGGTGTCCAGATCGCCAACAACCTGTCCTGGTCCTCCCATGCCGACACTATAGTTAAGAAAGCCCACCAACGACTCTATTTTCTCAGAAGTCTAAGGAAATTTGGCATGTCAGCTACGACTCTCACCAACTGTTACAGATGCAGCATAGAAAGCATTCTTTTTGTTTGTATCTGGTTGGTATGGATCCTGCTCTGCCCAAGACCGCAGAAAACTACAAAAGGTTGTGAATGTAGCCTAATCCATCATGCAAACCAGCCTCCCATCCATTGACTCTGTCTACAATTCCCGCTGCCTCGGAAAGGCAGCCAGCATAATTAAGGACCTCACGCCCCCGGACATACTCTCTTGCACCTTCTTCCGTCAGGAAAAAGATACAAACGTTTGAAAATCAATACACTGACCTTAATCACTCGTGTAAGATTATTGAACTTCTTGGATAATGCATCGATCTTCAGAGCAAGACAGCAGGACCGCGAGCGCTAGGACCGCGCGGAGCTCCCTCACCGCGAGCGCTAGGACCGCGAGCGCTAGGACCACGCGGAGCTCCCTCACCGGGGACAGCGGTGGTCGGGGCCCAAGTCGGCGGCGCCGGCGGGTCAGGCGTGGGGCCGCGAGCGATAGGGCCGCGCGGAGCTCCCTCACCGGGGACAGCGGTGGTCGGGGCCCAAGTAGGTGGTGCCGGCGGGTCAGGCGTGGGGCCGCGAGCGATAGGGCCACGCGGAGCTCCCTCACCGGGGACAGCGGTGGTCGGGGCCCAAGTAGGTGGCGCCGGCGGGTCAGGCGTGGGGCCGCGAGCGATAGGACCGCGCGGAGCTCCCTCACTGGGGACAGCGGTGGTCGGGGCCCAAGTCGGCGGCGCCGGCGGGTCAGGCGTGGGGCACGGGGTGGGGGTTAGGGTGGCGTTAGGGACGCGGAAAACTCCCTCCTCTCCGTGGAGAGTGTTGGCCGGGACCCAAAGCGGTAGCGCCGGCGGCGGGTCATACATGGGCTGCGGGGAGGGGGGTTGGGGAGCGTAGGCGGCGTGCAGGGCTCCCAGTTCTCCCAGGACCGCGGGGGTCGGGACCCAGAGCGGCTGCGCCTGCGGGTCGCACATGGCGTGCTGGGGGGGGTTGGGGCGCGTAAACTGCTTGCAGGTCTCCCTGTGCTCCCGGGACAGCGGCGACCTCGCGGGACCGGCACACAACCGCATAATGGCCCTTTTTCCCGCAGCTTTTGCAGATTGCTGCGCGGGCCGGGCAGCGCTGCCGGGGGTGTTTCGCTTGGCCGCAGAAATAACAGCGGGCGCCCCCGGTGCGACTCGGCGTTTGGACCGCGCAAGCCTGTGGGGGGGTAGGGGGTTTGCCGCGGCGGGTACGTACGGGGCCCAATGGGTTGCCGCGCGGTCGGGGCCGTAGGCGCGGGTATTACGCGCGGCCACGTCTAGGGAGGCTGCTAGGGCCCGTGCCTCTGAGAGTCCTAGCGACTCTTTTTCTAGAAGTCTTTGGCGGCTTTGGGAGGATTGCATACCTGCCACAAAAGCGTCGCGCATTAACATGTCCGTGTGTTCGTTTGCGTTTACCGACGGGCAGCTGCAGGCTCGTCCCAAAATCAGCAGCGCGGCGTAGAACTCGTCCATCGATTCTCCGGGAGCTTGCCGTCTCGTCGCGAGCTGGTAGCGAGCGTAGATTTGGTTAACTGGGCGAACGTAGAGACTTTTCAGTGATGCGAAGGCCGTCTGGAAATCATCCGAGTCTTCGATGAGGGAGAAAATCTCCGTGCTCACCCTCGAGTGCAGGACCTGCAGTTTTTGGTCTTCTGAGACTCGGCCGGTGGTCGTTCTGAGGTAGGCCTCGAAGCAAGTCTGCCAGTGCTTGAAGGCTGCTGCCGCGTTCACTGCGTGGGGGCTGATCCTCAGGCATTCCGGAATGATCCTGAGCTCCATAGTCCTTTTTAGGCACGCTTAATAAATTGTAGCGCACAAAGACTCTGTGAGACGAATAGAGTGAAGTCGATGAGGCTTTATTAAGCGTGTCTGTTCCCCCGCAGCTCGATAGTAAACTGGCCTGCGGGGGAAGACTCCGGCTTCTTATACTCCGCCTTCAGGGCGGAGCTTGAGGTCAACGGCCAACCAGGTCCCGGGATCTGTCAGCCAATGACATTAGGGCTTCCAGTCCCACATGACCCCCAATACATACTACCACAGAACATTATGTTTATCTGGTTCCAGTGAGTTTGCAAAATCTTTCAGGAGGGCCTCTGACACTTCGTGACTAAATGAAATCTCTTTGCCTTGCACCAAGGCCTCCAGTGTAGCTCTGAAATTCTCGATCATGTTATGCCATTCCTGTGCCTTTCCCATGTAAAGATCACTGACTCCCAACACCTGCTCCAGCCAAACACACCTTCTGTTTAAGAGGCACAGGCTGACTTTAAGTACAACAGGCTAGCTTTAATGTGTGCTAGCCTCTCAGAACCCTTGCTCAGGCAGCTAATTTAAATTAGTAGACTCTATGATGTTTGTAAGCTGCCAACACTGAAAACAATGGACTTGGTTCAACCGTGCATCGTGATTCCTGTTCTCTCCTTCTTACGTTAACCAATTCCGTGGCCAAAGAATGAAAGTATTGTCTTTATATAGCACCTTTCACAACCTCATGATGCCCCAACCCATTTTAAATCCAATGAAGCACATCGTACATAAACAGCAACAAGTTAATGATCCAAAAGTACAGCATTCTCTCAGTACTGCACTCAGTGAATTCGGAGTTCCTCAGGGTAGTGTCCTAGGCGCAAACATCTTCATCTACTTCATCAGTGATCTTCCTTTCAACATAAGGTCAGATGGGGGGATGTTCGTTGATGATTGCACAATATTCAGCACCATTTGCGACTCCTCAGAGTGAAGCAGCCCATGTGCAAATGCAGCAAGACCTGGACAATACCCAGGCTTGGGCTGAAAAGTGCCAAGTAACATTCACGCCACACAAGTGCCAGGCAACAACCATCTCCAATAAGAGAGAATCAACAATCTCTCTTTCACATTCAATGGCATTACCATCACTCAATCTCCCATAATCAACATCCTGGAAGTTATCACTGACCACAAACTGACCTGGACAAGCCATTTAAATAATGTGGCTCCAGGAGCAGGTCAGAGGGTAGGAATCCTGTGGCAAGTAACTCACTTCCTGACTCCCAATGCCTGTCCACCATCTAAAAGGCACAAGTCAAGATTGTGATGGTATACTGGATGAGTGCAGCTCCACCAACACTCAAGAAGCTCAACAACATTCAGGCCAAGCAGCCCACTTGATTAGCACCCTTTCCACAAGCATTCACTCCCTCCACCACCAAAGCATAGTTTCAGCATGTGTACCATCTACAAGATGCACTGCAGGAATTCACCAAGGCTCTGTAGGCAACACGTTCCAAACCCACGACCATTGTCATCTAGAAGGACAAGGGCAGCAGATCCACAGGAACAGCACCACTTGGAAGCTCTCCTCCAAGTCACTCACCACCTTGACTTGGAAATGTATTGCCGTTCCTTCACTGTCTTTGGGTCAAAATCCTGGAACTCCCTCCCTAACAGCACTGTGGGTGTACCTATACCACATGAACTGCAGCATTTCAAGAAGGCAGCTCACTACCACTTTCTCAAGGGTAGTTAGGGATGGGCAACAAATGCTGGCCTAGCCAGCGAAGGTTACATCCATTGCAAAATTAATTTAAATCAAGTGTCATCCTGAATTATGTGTTCAAAGGTCTTTACAGTGGACCTGGAAACGATGATCTTCTAACTGAAGAATGGAGGCATTTGCTGTTGTGATACAACTTCATTGGAGGAAAATAAAACAAAAAAATAAAGAGAAAGGCTTCAAATAAGAAAGCCATAAACAACAGTAGTATCTCTTCCCTTGCAGACTCAACACAACCCATAACAATCCCGGTGCTTATTTTATATGGAGGATTTATCGATTTTGGTGCTCTTTCATGGATATTGATGGTAAACTACATAGACATCTAAATGCTGATTTATATGGTGTAACATTTGCAAAGGCTGCACATTGTTTCTTTTTAAAATATTGCCATTATGTTCCAGAAATGTGTTCCAGAATTGCAATGGATTATCAGCAGCACTTAAAAAGACCAATTCACAAATTCAAGCCACAAAACAACTGACACTCACGTTCGTAACACTGCAAAATTGCATCCCAGCTTCTGCTTTTACCTGTGGTCCTCCTGTCCATGTGATGAAGCTCCATAGAGATTAACACTGCAGGGCTTACATCAATTCAATTAAACCAAGAATAGCAATTGAATTAAAACTGCATTACCCCTTTTGGGTTGTCTACATGGGATGAATTTCAAATTAAGCTGAATGAGATTTCTACATCTGCTTCATATATTCCAGGCCTTGTGCACGGAGGTTGCAACAAATTTAATTTTAATGCCACCCTTCACATTCCGCAGATTTAAAACAAAAATCCATTTCTAATGCTGTTGTCGCAGGTCATCAAAGCACAGGTACTTCAACATGCTTTGAATGGTATGACAAGTAACCTGCAAAGAACAGTACAAATGATTATGGCATTTCAAGGTGAAAACTTTGGTCACATTCATCTTGCGTGGTTCATCATAATTACAAAAAGTCATTAAAGTAAAATGTGTGGGTTTTTTCACATCAATGAAATTCTGGTGCATCTGAATACCCTCCAACCATATTAATACAAAACAGAATATGTACGTTCTTTTCCTCAGAGTAGTTTAAGAGTTTCTGAAGCTGAAAATAGCAATTCAGGAGATCGATGATTCGAATGTAAATAAAAACTCCATTGTGTAAATTGGTTTATTTCGAACACTGAAGTTTAACAGCCCTAGAACAAAAACAATGTGAGACAAAATAGCCTGTAGAACCATAACCCCCTTGTCCTGTTATTCAGCATTTTCCATTCATTGTGCATCCTGTATCATTGCTGGATTAGTAATCGAAAGGCCTGGACTAATGATCAAGGGACATGAGTTCAAATCCCACCATGATAGCTGAGGAATTCAAATTCAGTTAATTAAATACATTTGGAATAAAAAGCTAACATTGGGAATGACCACAAAACTACTTGTTGTAAAAACCCAGTTGGCTCACTAATGTCACTGAGGGAAGCCCATACCCAACCTGGTCTATGTGTAAATCCAGACCCACAACTATGTGCTTAGCTCTTTACTCTGAAATGGTCCAGCATTATGACAAAGGGTCCAATTTTCGTTCCTGACTCAGGAGCACAGAGTCAGGAAAATTCTGGACTATTCAAACCCAATTTGGGAGAAATTGGCCCAAACATTCACATTTTTGTTTTCTTAGGGGGGTTGAGGAGGGGAGGGGGTGTGGAGGCAAGTGTTAACAGGACTCAGGCCCTCTGATGCTGGAAAGAGTTCTGAGGCTGCCCAGTGCCAAGGAGGGCTGGCCATAAGGCCTAAATCAGTGTTTCAACACTTTGTGCCTTCGTAAAACCAAATACAGCCCTTCTAGGCTCATGTTTCACACCCCTCTCACCCCAACATGCTTATCATGCCACCTCATGCCCCTCACCCACCAGCCATGGCCCATCAAACCCTTATGCCATCTTATTCCCCTTGACCCACCCCCCTGCCCTTTTTAGCCCCTGTGCCAATTCATATCAATCAATTCCCACCAACAAATCACCCTTTGACCTTCCACCCCTATTGCCAACTCATCCAGTATCCATCACGGGCAGACCTCAGAAGCCATTCTAAGATTTAAAAAAATAAAGTTCCAAGTGTCTACTGCAGAGTGGTTGTTTAAAAAATACACCTTCATTGATTGAAAACCCATTTAATATATTTAAGTTCCATTAATTATTGAATCCTTTATGAAAAAACTTTTAATTCAAATGCATAATTCCATATGAAACATAGATTATGTAATCATAGCCCCACATCAAAGACTTGGATCTGTCAAACTGTGAACTTACAAGCCCCCACTGTGACAATTATAGGTTGTGGACTCGGTCATGCAGCACTGATCCTATAAGGGTAACCCTCAGACTTATGTCTACAGGTAGCTGTGAAAATTCAAGCATTGATTTTCTTTTTCAACTACAGTGTTTTTTTCAAAAATTTAAAGAGCTTGGGGATTTAAATGCCTTGGCAGCTTGACAATTCCATTGAGCCCATTTGTATGGACATTTATGTTTACTTTTAACAATCCCAAAGGGCAGACATTCTCACATAAAGGGTACATGACCTCTCCTAAAAGAAAATTAGACCTCTTGCAAATTCAATTCTCCAAAAGGTGTAACTAAACCTCCACAAAAGGGCACTCCATCTCTTCATATAACTCCAGCAGCTTTTGACCTGTTTCTCATATGTGTAAAGTCCATGGGTCATGTTTGGGACAGCCCACCAATGACACGTAGGAGTTCTACCATCTGCAATTTCCACTGACTTGTAAATGTATTGTCATTCTCCAATATCACTTGGTTAAAATTCTGGAATTCCCTCTGTAACAGCACTGCAACAGTTCATTCACCATAAAGATTACAGAAGTTCAAGAAGGTGGCTCACTGCTTTCTTAAGGGCAATTAGGAATGGGCAATATATGTTGGCCTTGCCAGCAATGCCCGCATACCCTGAATGAATAAAAACCTGTGTGCATCACTTGTCTGTCCTTTCTGATAAACAATTGTCTCCCGGCATATTTTCTTCACATTAATTGTTAAACCCCTACTTTAGGTTATCAGCAAATTTATGCCTCCCATTTGTAAGTTAATAATAATAATAATAATAATCTTTATTGTTGTCACAAGTAGGCTTACATTAACACTGCAATGAAGTTACTGTGAAAAGCCCCTAGTCACCACATTCCAGCGCCTGTTCGGGTACACAGAGGGAGAATTCAGAATGTCCAAATTACCTAGCTCAAATCATTTCTCCATAGAGTACAAAAGTGGATCCAGCACTGGCTTGAGATACACAAGTCCCGACAAATCAGACAAAGCAACATCCATTTACCCAAAATCAGTTTCATGTCTGTTGACCCAACTTTCTGTCCTTACTACTGCATTTCCTTTGATACCACAGGGTGGTTATTAACCTCATAGTCAGCATTTGATTCAGATGCTTGGGTCAGATCCCATACAATTTTATTCTTCATCAAGGTCAAGAGAGTGAAAATCAGGCAGGTTGGAGAACAAGATCCGAACCATATGAACTCACTCTGTTTCTATTGTGTGGGTTGTATTTATTAACATGAGCTCATAAGCCTCAGTTTCTCGAAAAGTCTCTTGAGACACTGCCAAATACCATTTGAAAATCCACTAATTCCACTTCATTTCTTTTATTTATCTAATCAATTAGGGTGTAAAATAAACTCTTCCATTTGCCAAACATGACATCCCTTTAAAATAACTTGTAAAGGCCATCCCTGGATCATTTCTAAATGCTGACTAAGTTTACCTCAAGTTACGAATTTTAAGAGTTTTCCCTCAACTGATGCAAGGTGAACAGGCATGGTCAACCTTGGTCAAAGAGAGAGGCCTTAATGGGTGACTTAAAGAGAAAAGCAAGGTAGAGAGCCAGGGGTTCAGGGAGGGAATTTCCGAGCTGAGGGCCTATGGAAGGCATGGTAAGAAACAGGTACGGTAAAGTCGCCATTGTCCCTGATGACCAGAGGCTGTTTTCCCCATTGAGCGGTAGAGCTGTTGGTGGTGATTTAACCTGAGGATCACCGCACCTCAGGCGAGGGGCAAGGTTGAGAAGGCAGGGCCTTCATGAATAACCTCATGGTAAGAACTAGTGTAGTGATTGCAAACAGGAATAAGCAAGAGGTCAGAATTGGAAGAGTGCGGATAGCTCACGGGTTTTAGGGCTATAGGAGATCACAGACTTGGAAGGATCAAGGTCATGAAGGGATTTGAAAAATCTTCCACAGATGAAATGTGCAGGCAATATTTCAAATGAGTAAAATCCTACAGCAACTGCAAAATTCCCAAAATGAGCCAGAATTGGAGGGTAAAGTTATGTGAGTTGAATGTGCATGCCACTATGCGTGCATAGAAAATCCAGCAAATTGTGGCAATGCCGAGCTATACCAGCAGATGTAAATTTCCACAAATTAGAAGACAGTGCACATCACCTGTTATGGGACCTCATCTTAAATTTCGAGAAAATGCTGGATAGGTAGCTGAAAATACAAATTAACATTGAAGCAGAGAGTTAGAACAGGTGGTTCAAGAGATCCTTTATGCCACTCAATGGTCAAGATCCAGAAAGTGAACATATAAAAAGGTGGATTTTTATGCCTGCAGACAGTAATTTGTTCCGAGAAGCTTTTGGTCCCCCTTCACCCAATCTTTCCTTCAGTCGCTTTATTTCTCTTTCTACGTCCAGTTTGACTCTAATTGACCCTATTCTGTCATTTGGTGTTTCTTTTTCTGTCCTTCAATTTCATTGGTTAAGGAGATGGACTGTTCGTTCCTTCATTCACCAGGTCCCAGATGCACCAGTGAAACCGCCATGGCATTGTCAAGTGCGTCGGCAGCATTTTGCCGCAGAGAATTAACTGGAGTTGAACGCAACATACGTGGTTCACTGCAAGATGCATCACTCCAGCAGATTCAGAGCCATTGGGCGCAATTCTCCGAAATGGAGACAGAGTATTCGCGCCGTCGTGAACGCCGTCGCGTTTCACGATGGCATGAAATGGGTGCGGGCAATACTGATTCTGGCCCCCATAGGGGGCCAGCACGGCACTGGAGCTGTTCATGCCGCTCCAGCCTCCCTTCCCGGCGCCAAATGGGCACTGCGGCAACCCGTGCATGCGCAATTGGGCCGCGTCAACCCGCGCATGCGCAGTTGGGCCGCGCCAACCCGCGAATGCGCGGAGCAGTTCCTCAGTGCACCGGCCCCAACGCAACATTGCGTGGGGGTTCAGGGGCCGGCTGCGCAATAAAATAGGGCCGGGGCTGGAGGGGCCGGCCCGCCGATCGGTGGGCCCCGATCGCGGGCCAGATCCCATCGGAGCCCCCCCGCTCCCCGGTGAAGGAGCACTTTTCCATGCCTCACAGGCCGCCCCTGACCCTACGTGCAGAATTCCCGCCGGCTGCGAGCAGGTGCGAACTTCCGCATGGCCGCTCGCCCATCAAGGCCAGAGAATCGGCGGCCCGGCCGCAGACAGCCGCCCGAGACCAGGGCCGCGCCAAAGTCACCAGCGCATATGGCGCCAGCGTTGGACCACGCCGCGGGAAAATATGAGGCGAACGCCGATTCTCCCATACGGGAGAATCGCACCCAAAGTATTACTTTGCATTATCATGCCTTGCCATGCGAATGGTGTATTATGAGTAAAGTAGCCAACGGATAAAAGATTATATGATTTATGATTATTATCAAATGCAGCGCAGGCAAGAAAAGATATTAAAGTAATACACCATATCAACATCGTATAAACTGCAATAAATCTACATTATTTTCAAATGTTCACTTCTCTGAGAAATCCCATCAGGAGACCAACATTTTTTTTTTAGTTCTTCAGTAATGGAGCCAGATTATTAGCAGCACAGAGGTAAAAAAAAACTCTCATCTGCATTAACTTTCCTAATTTAATTTCACTGGATGTAATTTAGAGAATTCTATTATTTATTTGCAAGTATCTACGACATCCTCTAATGGTAATGATATTTGATGATGCCAAGATGAAGAGAAAGGACAAGGGGGAAATTACTCATCCACCAAATATTATCCATCAGCAAATGAATGAGTTTCTTCAGCTACCTAGGGAAACATTTATATTGAAGTAGGTTTTAGTGGAGGGTCTTAAGCAATTTTGTTTCTCATTTCTCACTGTCTCTAAAGAAACGGAGGTTTTCTACACTCTTAAGGGATTTGGGCTTAACGGGACTCGTAATATTTGTTTATGCTTTACAAAAGGTTCCTGCAAACATCACCTTTAATTAACTTTGCATGGAATGGAAGGAGAGAAGAGAGTAGGGATTCCAATCAAATCATGTAACTTTAAAAAAAAGTACTCAACTGCATTCAATTGGATACAATTCATAATTAAAGACTAGCCAAAAATCAAATCGTTGGAAAAATCAGGCTGTAGTAGTTCTCATATTTGAAATGGAATCCACCCAACATTTCCAACACAGACCAACTGTGGACACTGTGATGTGAACCTGCATTCTTTTTTCATTTCAACCCCATTGCACACCACAGCTCTAAAGTAATTCAGGATGGCTGCTGTGTTTCAATATCTGAGTTCATTTCTGTGAAGCATTCTGCACATGAAAGCTCTGGCAGATTGCAATTCTGCACCAAAACATTTTGAGGTTTGATGCCTGCGTCAGCAATTGGTTCACTCTGTGCCGAAATTGATGGAAGCAGACGACATAACGTGGCTTTCACTTTTGGCCTTTCTGATAATTTCAACATTGCAACAAATGGCCAAACAGAAACCATCTTGTACACCTGCATTGTACACCATTAGTAACTGCACAAAAGATTTTGTTGGACATGTACGAGCTCGATTCAATCAAATGGGAACAAAGTCCCATAGCGAGCGCGTGTTTCCTGGCGACTCGCATTGTATAGGGGGCCTCAACGGGGAACGCGCAGCCGAGGCTGCACATAGCCCCGTTTTGTACACTGGGGAGCTCCGCTCGCCGGAACTCCCCAGTGTAGTGAGCGATCAGGACGCCATTTTGAAATGCGTCCTCATCTCCAAGGCCCCCAAAGCGCTCCCTGACCTCCACCCCCCCAGCCCAAACGCACTATGGGAAAGTCGCCGCCACCGCACCCGCCCCCCCCCCCCCCCCGGCCCCTCCCAACACTTACACAGGACATCCCCAGCCCAATCACGCACATGCAAAAATGCCAGCTTGGGCATGCAACTGGGGGCTTCCGATCCCCTGGGAGACCTCCACCAGTGACATTCCACCTGGTCCTCTATTGTGGGGACCTTTTTTTTTTCCAAAAAATATACTTTATTCATAAAATCTATCATAAACATTACAGAAGACTTCCGGTTGCGGCTCTGCCTAGGTAGGTCGCATGTTCGGCAGCTCCCGCCGAGAACGGACTTTTGGGCTCTCTAGAGGAGCCCCAACGGCAATTGTTCGACGGCTTCCAGTGTGGGAAGGTCACAGCAAGGTCCCCCACCAGTGGTATATGGATTGGACCAGGAGTGGAGCGGTGAAAAAAGCGATCTTGGAGCAGCGAAAAGTGAGAGGGAGGAAAAACAAGATGGCAGCGGGTGGAGACCAAGCAGCATGGGTGCAGTGGTCACAGGAGCAGCAGGGGTTTCTTAGACGCTGCTTTGAGGAGTTGAAGACCGAAATGCTGGCGCCAATGAAGGCGGCGATTGAGAAGCTAGTGGAAACCCAGAAGGCCCAAGGGGCGGCAATTCGAGAGGTGCGGCATAAAACCTTGGAGAACGAGGACGAGATCTTGGGCCTGGCAAGTGAAGGTGGAGGCGAACGAGGCGCTGCACAAGAGGTGGGCGGAAAGATTTGACGACCTGGAGAATAGGTCGAGGAGGAAGAATCTTCGGATTCTGGGTCTCCCTGTGGGAGGGGAGGGGCCCAATGTCGGGGCATGTGTGAGCACGATGCTCAATTCGCTGATGGGCGCGGGAGCCTTCCCAAGGCCTCTGGAGCTAGATGGGGGTCCGCTGTCTGGGGGACTGGAGGGTGCGGGAGGTGCGGGTGCCGCGGGCACGTGACTAGCCTAGAAAAGGAGATGGCTAGTCGGCGGGGGGTGGGGGGGGCAGCCCCCCAATCCGGCTGATAACTTGGAATGTGAGGGGCCTGAACGGGCCGGTCAAGAGGGCCCGGGTGTTCGCGCACTTAAAGGGACTGAAGGCAGGCGTGGTTATGCTTCAGGAGACTCATTTGAAGGTGGCAGATCAGGTTAGGCTGAGAAAGGGATGGGTAGGACAGGTGTTCCATTCGGGACTGGATGAGAAGAACAGAGGGGTGGCAATACTAGTGGGGAAGCGGGTGTCGTTTGAGGCAATGAATATTGTAGTGGATAGTGGAGGTCGATATGTGATGGTGAGCGGTAGGCTGCAGGGGGTGCGGGTGGTACTGGTAAATGTATATGCTCCGAATTGGGATGATGCCGGATTTATGAAGCGCATGCTGGGTCGGATTCCGGACCTGGAGGTAGGAAGCTTGATAATGGGGGGGGGGCGGATTTTAACATGGTGCTGGACCCAGCATTGGATCGCTCTAGGTCCAGGACAGGTAGGAGGCCGGCTGCGGCCAAGGTGCTTAGGGGATTTATGGACCAGATGGGAGGAGTGGACCCATGGAGGTTTGTCAGGCCCCAGGCCAGGGAATTTTCATTCTTTTCCCACGTCCATGGAGCCTACTCCCAGATAGAATTTTTTGTTCTGAGCAGGGCGCTAATCTCGGAAGTGGAGGGAACGGAGTATTCGGCCATAGCCATCTCAGACCACGCCCCACATTGGGTGGAGCTGGAGTTGGGGGAGGAGAGGGACCAGCGCCCGTTGTGGCCCCTGGATGTGGGACTGTTGGCGGATGAGGAGGTGTGTGGGCGGGTGCGGGGGTGTATTGAAAGATATTTGGAGGCCAACGACAACGGGGAGGTGCAGGTGGGGGTAGTCTGGGAGGCGCTGAAGGCGGTGGTTAGGGGAGAGCTAATCTCCATTAGGGCCCATAGGGAGAAGAGAGAGGTGAGGGAGAGGGAGAGGTTGGTGGGGGAGATTTTAAGGGTGGATAGAAGAGCTTGGGGAGGAGATAGATGAGGGTCTGTGGGCTGATGCCCTGAGTAGGGTTAATTCTTCCTCCTCTTGTGCCAGGCTTAGCCTAATACAATTCAAGGTTGTTCACAGAGCGCATATGACAGGGGCGAGGATGAGTAGGTTCTTTGGGGTGGAGGACAGGTGTGGGAGGTGCTCGGGGAGTCCGGCAAAAAACGTCCACATGTTCTGGTCGTGCCCGGCACATGGACGGGTTTTGGAGGGGTCTTGCGAGGACTATGTCCAAGGTGGTGAAAGTCCAGGTCAAGCCGAGTTGGGGGTTGGCAATATTTGGCAATATTTGGGAGTGCAGGAGGCGAAAGAGGCCGGTATCCTGGCCTTTGCGTCCCTGGTAGCCCGGCGGAGGATCTTGTTATTATGGAAGGACGCGAAGCCCCCCAGTGTGGAAGCCTGGATAAATGATATGGCAGAGTTCATTAAGCCGGAGAGGATAAAGTTTGCCTTGAGAGGGTCTGCGCAGGGGTTCTTCAGGCGGTGGCAACCGTTCCTAGACTATCTCGCGGAATGTTAGCAGGAGGTCAGCAGCAGCAGCAACCCAAGGGTGGATAATATGGGGGGGGGGGGCTATTGTACATGGGGAAACCCAATGTAAATGTTTTGTACAATGTACAATGTTTAATTGTGTTTGTGTTTCTTTTATCTTCTGTTATTGGGGGGGGGTTTTGTCAAAAGTTTTGTTGGGAAGCTTGAATAAACATATTTTTAAAAAAAAATAAACATTACAGAACATTTTGAATTGTCTTGACTGTACATTTCCATCAGAGTTACACATTCCCTTGACTTTCTTCCATTTAATTTTGATAACATTACACACATATCGCTCTTTACGTTACAATTCCTTCTTAAACATTTACATTGTCATGTTTCTTTTATACATTGGAGTGTTAATGACCCAGGCCGAGGGGGGTTTACACTGTTACCCGCCCCTCGGTGTACATTTGCTGGTAAGACCTTACAGAGTCCTGTGTCACAAAGCTGCTCGGGATGAACCTTGACAAATACCACTGCATCTCTCTCCAGACGTTCTTTGCAAAGGCACATTCCACAAGGAGGTGGGTAACCGTCTCATTTCCCAAACAGCCACTCCAAGGGAAGCGTGCAACGGCGCTGAGCCTTCGGGTGTACGTGAAGAATCTGACAGGGTGGGCCCTTCTCCATCAACCAATGCACTCGGTAGAACTGCCATGATTTGAATATTAGTGAACACTAGCCTCATGTATATCTTTCATTTAGACTACACAAATGAATTGGAACAGCAAAAGCAACTTGTACCCCATAAAACACTGAGGGACCTGTGTTGAACGCCGCTCGCCTGATGTCTCCGAGGTTAAGGGGATGAATCGCAAAGCCTTAGGTACCTCAGGAATGTGCACATTAGACTGAGACTAGCTGTCACTCTCTAATATGCAGTTATGCTAAAATGTGATCCAGCCCACGTCTTGCGAGATTGCATTGGATTTTGTGAGGCGTTGCGAGCCGGGTAGATCCTGGAAGCGGGGTCTCGCGGCTTTTATCGGCCATGCTGTGCTGCGGCGAGCTGCTTTTCCAGAGCGGCGTGGCCATTGGATCACGCCCATAAAATGAACAAGCCTGGTAAGTTTGCAGAATCATGGATGCTTGTAGCACAGAACAAGGCCATTTATGCCCATGTTGGCTGTTTGTGAAAGCCATCCAAAATTAATCTTACTGTCCTGATCTCTCCCTGCAGTCCTGTTTTTTTTAGCTGTTTCAAAAATTTCCCTTAACGCAGAAAGTTATTTTTCCCTCAATCATTCTCAATGGCAAAGCATCCCAAAGCTCCAATAACTCTATATAGAGAAATTTCTTCTAATCACTCTCCTCATTCCCAGTGAGAATTTAAATTGATAATTCCTCGTAAATGGACTCCCTAGCCTGAGCAAGGAGGATTTCCTATAGATCATGTCAAAACTCTGCATGTTAACCACGGGATTTGATGATTAAACAACTTTTAAATCTGTTCATTCTTTTAGAACTGATGGTTTTTCTACAGTTATCACTAACAATTCCTTACGCCTCATGCACTCACTTCACCCATCAGATGTTTATTGGCCATTCAAATTCTACACTTACACCATCACGGCTGCAGTGAAAGGATTTCAAGTAATAGAGATGCGTCAATTCTTCCCCTTTGGACTCCAGAAAAGCGTTTGATACGGTGCCACAAAAGAGGCTTCTTTACAAGTTTGGTGCCTTATGTAGGAGTGGTATTCGATTGCATTGGATTGAGAGCTGACTGAACGCCATTTGGCAATAAGTCGGGGTCGAGAAATTTGGATTTGCTAATTGGAGACAAGTGGCCAATGGCGTCCCAAAGGATAAGTGTTGGGATCATTGGCATTTACTGTTTTTACTGACTGTTGTAGCATGAGGTAATAGGACGAGGCAGTGTTAAATCACAATAATGATTTATTAACAAAGGAAGAAGTTCATATATACAAAACAACATAACTTAATAATAATTGATGCATGATCAATCACTACTGAAGCGAGATTGTAGTCTAATTGAAGGCTTAAATGAACAAATAGTTACCCCAGCAACTCCGATACAGAATGACTGCTGTGGGTGAAACACAGACTCTTATGCTCCGCCTGCTGGGCGGAACCAGCAGGCAGGTTCTACCACTCATACTACAGTATAAGGTACATCCCACCTAGGTACAGCGATACCCCTAATATAGCCTACAACATTCACCCCCTGTTTAAAAAAGAGTCAGGCGGGGGTGGTGGCCTTTACATGAAATACACATATTTACGGACAATTATTTACAAGTTCATTTTACAATGAAACTATCAGTCGGTCGGGGGCCCTGGTCGTTGTCTGCGATCGTCGCAGTCCCGGCGGTGATGCTGGCGTCGGGTTGGGCATCCGTGGCTCTGGGAGCGTGTCGTCTTCAGCTTCATCACATCCGGATGGGGCCAGTGGGAGGACGGATCCTCCTGGGAAGGGGGCTGCGGTGGTGTGCGCCGGTGAAAAAATGGTTGGGGTTGGTGGTGGTGGTGGTGGGGGGGGGGGGGGGGGGGCGGTGAGGGGGGGGGGATCCAGCAGGAGCCAGATCCCAGAGGGAGACCGAGTCTTGTCGGCCGTCGGGGTGCGCCACATAGGCGTACTGGGGGTTAGCATGGAGGAGATGTAACCTCCCGACCAGTGGATCTGACTTGTGGGCCCGTACATGTTTGCGGAGCAGGACGGGTCCGGGGACTGCCAGCGATGTTGGGAGCAAGGTCCCCGAGGAGGACTCCCCAGGGAAGGCAAGGAGACGTTCATGAGGTGTTTCGTTGGTAGTAGTGCACAGTAGTGATCGGATGGAGTGAAATGCATCGGGGAGGACCTCCTGCCATCGGGACACTGGGAGATTCTTGGACGTAGGGCCAGTAGGACGGCCTTCCAGAACATCCCATTCTCCCTCTCTACCTGCCCGTTTCCCCGGGGGTTGTAACTGGTCGTCCTGCTGGAGGCAATGCCCTTGCTGAGCAGGAATTGACGCAGCTCGTCACTCATGGAGGAGGACCCCCTATCGCTATGGATGTAGGCGGGGAAACCGAACAGGGTAAAGATGCTGTGGAGGGCTTTAATGACGGCAGCCGTCATGTTAGGACAGGGGATGGCGAAAGGGAACCGGGAGTACTCATCAATCACGTTTAAGAAATACGTGTTGCGGTCGGTGGAGGGAAGGGGCCCTTTGAAATCTACGCTGAGGCATTCAAAGGGGCAGGAAGCCTTCACCAGATGCGCTTTCTCTGGCCTGTAGAAATGTGGCTTGCACTCCGCGCAAATTTGGCAGTTTCTGGTTACGGCCCTGACCTCCTCGATGGAGTAGAGCAGATTGCGGGTTTTAACAAAGTGGAAGAACCGGGTGACCCCCGGGTGGCAGAGGTTGTCATGGAGGGTCCGGAGTCGGTCTATTTGTTCACTGGCACAAGTGCCGCGGGACAGGGCATCAGGAGGCTCGTTGAGCTTCCCGGGACGATACAAGATCTCGTAATTATAGGTGGCGAGCTCGATCCTCCACCATAAGATCTTATCATTCTTAATTTTGCCCCGCTGTGCATTGTCAAACATGAAGGCTACCGACGGCTGGTCAGTGAGGAGAGTTAATCTCCTGCCGGCCAGGCAATGCCTCCAATGCCACACAGCTTTGATGATGGCTTGGGCCTCCTTCTCGACGGAGGAATGGTTTGGAGGGTGCGTGAAAAGAAGGCCACGGGTCTGCCCGCCTGATTGAGGGTGGCAGCCAGAGCTACGTCTGATGCGTTGCTCTCGACCTGTAAGGGGAGGAACTCATCGATTGCGTGCATCGTCGCCCTGGCGATGTCTGCTTTGATGCAACTGAAAGCCTGGCGGGCCTCTGCCGATAGGGGAAAAACCGTGGACTGGATTAGTGGGTGGGCCTTGTCCGCATAATTGAGGACCCACTGGGCCTAATAAGAAAAGAAGCCCAGGCAACGTTTCAGGGCCTTGGGGCAGTGGGTGAGGGGAAACTCCATGAGGGGGCGCATGCGTTCGGGATCTGGGCCTATGACTCCATCACGCACTACGTAATCAAGTATGGCTAGGCGATCGGTGCTAAACACGCATTTGTCCTTGTTATAGGTTAAGTTAAGGATTTTTGCGTTATGGAGGAATTTGCGGAGGTTGGTGGCGTGGTCCTGCTGGTCATGGTCACTGTACCGTCTGCTCCTGGTGGCAACGGGTTTGCAATCGGGGGTAAGGTTTACAAACAGGGAAGGCGGGTCGACCTTGAGGGTCGCGAGGCCACAGACAGTGAGGGGGGGTATGGGGCCACCGAATTTAGACGTTAAACTTTGCAGGTTACACTGGAAGTCCAGTCCCAGGAGTGTGGCAGCGCAGAGATTGGGGAGGACGTTATTGAATTCCACGCCCTGGACCGTGAGGTTGGCTATGCAGTACCCCCGGATCTCCACAGAGTGGGATCCAGAGGCCAGGGAGATCTTTTGTTTAATCGGGTGTACAGCGAGGGAGCAGTGTCTTACCATATTGGGATGGATGAAGCTCTCCGTGCTCCCAGAGTCGATCAAGCAGGATGTCTTGAGCCTGTTGAGTGTACCGACGTTGTAGCGGTTGAAAGCGTTCGGGGCCGAGACTGGTCCAGTGTCACTGAGGCAAGTTGTGGCAGAAGCTGAGAGATCTCGTTGGGCGATACACGGCCACCCGGGTCAGGGTCCTGAAACGTCATCCAAGATGGCTGCCCCCTATGAATCGCACATGGCCGGCTGGGAGATCTCATCAGGCGATACATGGCCAGCTGAGTCGGGGTCCTGAGATGCCATCCAAGATGGCTGCCCCCATGAATCGCACATGGCCTGTGAGGAGAGGAATAGCAGCGGGCCCGGTTCGCCTGTGGAGACAGCAGCGGCCGACCAGGCCTGGCATATTGCCACGAGGTGCCCCTTCTTCCCGCAGCCCTTGCAGATTGCGGATTGGGCTGGGCAGCGTTGCCGGGGGTGTTTGTTTTGCCCGCAAAAATAGCATCGGCCCCCCCCCCCCCCCGAGTTTCCTGGCTGCCGCACTGCACAAGCTTGTGGGGAATTTAGGGGTGCTTTGGAATCGGCTGTGGGGGGGGGTCCACCTTGTCCATGCGGGTACTGCGCGGTCGGGAACATAGGCCTGGGCGTTGCGAGAGGCTACATCTAGGGAGTGCGCAAGTTTCCGTGCCTCTTTAAGCCCCAGTGTGTTGTTTTCCAGCAGTCGCTGGCAGATTTTAGAGGACAGCATGTCCGCAACAAAAGCATCCCATATTAAGAGTTCGGTGTGGTCATTGGCTGAGACTTGTGGACAGTTACAGTTTCTACCTAACACTAACAATGCGTGGTAAAAATCGTCCAGTGATTCCCCTGGGATCTGCCGTCTGGTAGCTAAAAGATGAAGAGCGTATACCTGATTCACAGTGTGAACGTAGTCCTCTTTTAACAAAGTCATTGCGTCCTCGAAACCGTCCGCGTCTTCGATAAGCGTGTACATTTCTGGACTCACCCTTGAGTGGAGGACTTTGATTTTCTATTCCTCCATGTGGTAGTCGGGGCCGGCCTGATGTACCCGTTGAAACATGCCAGCCAATGCTTAAAAGTTGCTGCTGCATTTGCAGTGTGGGGGTTGATTTGTAGACACTCTAGCTTGATGTGGAGAACAGCCATTCTTCAATCTTGTTCATTAAATTGATGCACAATCAATCACTACTGAAGCGAGATTGTAGTCCAATTAAAGGCTTTAATGAACAAGTAGTTACCCCAGCAGCTCCGGTACAGAATGACTGCTGAGGGTGAAACACAGACTCTTATGCTCCGCCTGCTGGGCGGAACCAGCAGGCAGGTTCTACCGTTCATACTACAGTATAGTGGTGGTATGTATTAGGGGTAATACGGTACACCTTGAATGCTGAGGAGCTATTGGAGGACAGATGCTGGGTCCCGATTGGATCTGCCGCCTATTGGGCTCCACCCAGATAGGCAGGGTATAAGAAGCCGATTTACTCCCCGCAGCTGCATTCTGTGACTGAGCTGCTGGGGAACAAGTCTGAACAAGTCTGCTCAATAAAGCCTCGATTGAAGTTCTCTACGTCTCGCCTCGTGTGTGATCGATGGTGCTACAATTTATTGAGCAGACTTAAAAAGGAATATGGAGCTCGGATCGCCCCGGAGTGCCTGCGAATCGGCCCCCAAGCAGCTAACGCAACATCGGCATTTAAACATTGGCTGGCGTGCTTTGAGGGGTACCTCCGAACGGCCCCCGGCAGAGCAACGGAAGACCAGAAGATGCAGGTCCTGCATTCCAGAGTGAGTCCCGAAATTTACGCACTCATCGAGGACGCGGAAGAATTCCCAGCGGCGATCAACTTGCTGAAGGAGATCTACATTAGGCCCGTCAACCAGGTCTACGCACGCTACCAGCTCGCGACGAGACGACAAATCCCCGGGGAATCGTTGGATGAATTCTTCAATGCGCTGACGATCCTGGGAAGAAACTGCGACTGCCCAGCGGTAACGGCGAATGAACATACGGACCTCCTGATCAGAGACACTTACGTAGCAGGTTTGACATCGTCGCAAATTCGCCAGAGACTTTTAGAGAAAGACTCTCTCGGACTCACAGAGGTACGGGCCCTTGCAGCCTCCCTCGACGTGGCCTCCCAAAACGCCCGCGCCTATGCCCCCGACCGCACTACAGCCCCTTGGGCTCCGTGGACCTCCACCGCGACCGACCCCCCACCCTTCCGCAAGCGTGTGCGGCCAGAATCCCAGACCACCCGGGGGGGCCCCGCTGCTACTTTTGCGGGCAGCCGAAACACCCCCGCCAGCGCTGCCCGGCCCGCTCGGCCACCTGAAAAAGCTGCAGCAAAAATGGGCACTACGCAGCGGTGTGCCAGTCCCGTGGGGTCGCCGCTGTCTCCAAGGAACAAACGGGACCACGGGCTCAACCCCCCCAGCGACCCACGGGCGGCCAACGGGCACCACCATTTTGGACCCCGGACGCCACGAGGGGGGGACGGGCGCCGCCATCTTCCTACCCATGGGTCGCGTGCGATCCATGGGAGCGGCCATTTTGTCCACCCCCGGCCGCGTGCGACCCATGGGAGCAGCCATGTTGTCCATCCCCGGCAGCGTGCGATCCATGGACGCCGCCATCTTGGCTGACAGGCAAGGACCCCAGCGTGGACGGCTCCACACTGCCTGAAGACAACGATCTGATGCACCAACCACATTTGGCATCGGTGACCCTCGACCAGTCATGGCCCCGGACGCTCCAGACGACAACGACAAAGGTGCTGGTGAACGGGCACGAGATGCCGTGTTTGATCGACTCGGGGAGCACGGAGAGTTTTATTCATCCGGACATGGTAAGACGCTGTTCCCTGGTAATTCGGCCAAGCACCCAAAAGGTTTTCCTGGCGGCGGGGTCCCACTCCGTTGAAATCAAAGGGTTCTGCATCGCAAACCTAACGGTGCAGGGGAGAAAGTTCAAAAATTACCGGCTGTATGTACTCCCCCATCTCTGCACTCCCACTCTCCTGGGGTTGGACTTCCAATGCAACCTCCAGAGCTTAACATTTAAATTTGGCGGCCCTATACCCCCACTGACTATCTGCGGCCTCGCGACACTCAAGGTCGAACCGCCCTCCTTGTTTGCAAACCTCACCCCGGATTGCAAACCCATCGCCACTAGGAGCAGACGGTACAGCACCCAGGACCGGACGTTTATCAGGTCCGAAGTCCAGCGGCTGCTGAAGGAAGGCATAATCCAGGCCAGCAATAGTCCCTGGAGAGCTCAGGTGGTAGTAGTGAAGACAGGGGAGAAGCAGAGGATGGTCATAGACTACAGTCAGACCATCAACAGGTACACGCAGCTAGATGCGTACCCTCTTCCCTGCATATCTGACATGGTCAATCGGATTGCACAGTACAAGGTCTTCTCCACCGTGGACCTTAAGTCCGCCTACCACCAGCTCCCCATTCGTCCCAGTGACCGCAAGTACACTGCCTACGAAGCAGACGGGCGGCTATACCACTTCTTAAGGGTTTCATTCGGCGTCACGAACGGAGTCTCGGTCTTCCAACGGGAGATGGACCGAATGGTTGACCAGCACGGTTTACGGGCCACATTCCCGTACCTCGACAACGTCACCATCTGCGGCCACGACCAGCAGGACCATGGCGCCAACCTCCGCAAATTCCTCCAGACCGCTAACGCCCTCAACCTCACCTACAACGAGGAAAAATGCGTGTTTAGCACCGACCGTCTAGCCATCTTGGGCTACGTAGTGCGTAAGGGAGTGATAGGCCCCAACCCTGAACGCATGCGCCCCCTCATGGAGTTCCCTCTTCCCCGCTGTGCCAAAGCCCTGAAACGCTGCCTGGGCTTCTTTTCTTATTACGCCCAGTGGGTCCCCCAGTACGCAGACAAGGCCCGCCCACTAATCCAGTCCACTACTTTTCCCCTGTCGACAGAGGCCCGCCAGGCCTTCAGCCGCATCAAAGCGGATATCGCAAAGGCCACGATGCGCGCCATCGACGAGTCCCTCCCCTTCCAAGTCAAGAGCGACGCATGCGACGTAGCTCTGGCGGCCACTCTCAACCAAACGGGCAGACCCGTGGCCTTTTTCTCCCGGACCCTCCACGCTTCAGAAATTCGCCACTCCTCAGTAGAAAAGGAGGCCCAAGCCATAGTGGAAGCTGTGCGACATTGGAGGCATTACCTGGCCGGTAGGAGATTCACTCTCCTCACTGACCAACGGTCGGTAGCCTTCATGTTCGAAGCAAGGGCGGGGCAAGATAAAGAACGACAAGATCCTGCGGTGGAGGATCGAACTCTCCACCTACAACTATGAGATCTTGTACCATCCCGGAAAGCTGAACGAGCCGTCCGATGCCCTATCTCGCGGCACATGTGCCAACGCATAAGTGGACCGCCTCCAAGCCCTCCATGAGGACCTCTGCCACACAGGGGTCACTCGCTTCTACCACTTTATAAAGGCCCGCAACCTCCCGTACTCCATCGAGGAGGTCCGAACAGTCACCAGGAACTGCCAAATCTGCGCAGAATGCAAACCGCATTTTTTCAGGCCAGATAGAGCGCACCTGATAAAGGCTCCCCGTCCCTTTGAACGCCTCAGTCTGGATTTCAAAGGCCCCCTCCCCTCCACCGATCGCAACACGTACTTTCTTAACGTCGTTGACGAATACTCCCGTTTCCCCTTTGCCATCCCCTGCCGACATGACGCGGCCACGGTCATTAAAGCCCTCTGCACCATCTTTACCCTGTTCGGTTTCCCCGCCTACATCCATAGCGATAGGGGGTCCTCCTTCATGAGTGATGAGCTGCGTCAATTCCTGCTCAGCAAGGGCATCGCCTCGAGCAGGACGACCAGCTACAACCCCTGGGGGAACGGGCAGGTAGAGAAGGAGAACGGAACGGTCTGGAAGACCGTCCTACTGGCCCTACGGTCTAGGAATCTCCCAACTTCCCGCTGGCAGGAAGTCCTCCCGGATGCCCTTCATTCTATCCGGTCCCTGCTGTGCACCACCACGAACCAAACGCCGCACGAGCGCCTCCTTGTCTTCCCTAGGAAGTCTGCTTCTGGAACGCCACCTCCGACCTGGCTGGCAGCCCCGGGACCCATCCTGCTCCGGAAACATTTGCGGGCGCACAAATCAGACCCACTGGTGGAAAAGGTACATCTACTCCACGCCAACCCGCAGTACGCCTACGTGGCGTTCCCAGACGGCCGACAGGACACGGTCTCTCTGCGGGACCTGGCGCCCGTCGGAGCTCCCCACACCCCTCTAACACCAATCACCACCCCCTCACTCCCGCCGGTGCACCCCACAGCCACCCCCTTCTCGGGGGGATCGGTTCTCCTCCCAGGCCCGCCCAGGAGTAAGGAAACAGAGAGGGACAGCGCGATGCTCCCAGAGTCGACCGGACCCAAGCCAGCACCACCACCATCCGGGCTGCGACGATCGGAGAGGGTGACCAGAGCACCATCTCAACTCATCGAGTCGACTTAAGATGTATATAATTCAGTGGCCCAGTAAAGCGGCATTGTTGTAAATAGTTAACGCTGCTAATCGGGTAAAATGTGAATAATTCAGTGGCCCGGTAAAAACGGCATGGTTGTATATAGTTCAATGGTTAAGGCACCGACCCTGTAAACCCCTACCACCATACCACCCACCACCCCGCCAGGTTCCTTTTTAACAAGGGGAGAATGTGGTGGTATGTATTAGGGGTAATACGGTACACCATGAATGCCGAGGAGCTATTGGAGGACAGATGCTGGGTCCCGATTGGATCTGCCGCCTACTGGGCTCCACCCAGATAGGCGGGGTATAAGAAGCCGGTTTACTCCCCGCAGCTGCATTCTGTGACTGAGCTGCTGGGGAACAAGTCTGAACTAGTCTGCTCAATAAAGCCTCGATTGAAGTTCTCTACGTCTCGCCTCGTGTGTGATCGATGGTGCTACAAGTATAAGGTACATCCCACCTAGGTACCGCGATACCCCTAATATAGCCTACCACAATAATAATCTTTATTAGTGTCACAATAATCTTTATTAGGCTTACATTAACACTGCAATGAAGTACTGTGAAAATCCCCTAGTCACTACACTACAGCGCCTGTCGGGTTCAACAAAAGACTAGTCCCACCGACTCCAGGGCGTACTCTGATGGTCCCTGCTATCCGGGCCCACATCCTGGCACTTGAAGGACACATTGCACACTCTGTCCCAATAGGTTTACATGTGGCCTGTAAAAGATCGCCCCTTAATGGGGCCACACTATCACATTCCTCCCCCCTTAGGTTCCCTAACAATTTCACAATGAAAACTCACATACAGCTGTGCACAGTTAAACTGAATTTTCAGTAAGGGAGCCAATGGGCAAAGTTCATAATGCTCACGAGGCCCAAGGGGATACATTAATCAATCTCCCCTGGGACTCATGGAATACGGGTTTCCCTGCAACTGGGTGGAGGCCGACCCAGCTGGTGCTTGTTAACGGACTATGTAAAAGTCGGGCCGACGGGGACTGATTGTATGTACGCTGCCTTAGCAGTCGTTTTCTATGTCTACAATAAACTCACGTTTATTCACCTACAAAGGCGGCACGGTGGCACAGTGGTTAGCACTGCTGCCTCACAGCACCAGGGATCCAGGTCTGATTCCGAACACGGGTGACTATGTGAGATTGCACGTTCTCCCCCTGTCTGTGTGGATTTCCTCCGGGTGCTGCAGTTTCCTCCCACAGTCCAAAGATGTGCAGGTCAGTGGATTGGTAATGATAAATGCCCCTAAGTTTCCAGCGGTTAGGTGGGGTTATAGGGATAGGGTGGGAGATTGGGCCTAGGTAGTGTGCTCTTTCAAAGGGTTGGTGCAGACTCAATGTGCCAAATGGCCTCCAAATGGCACTGTAGGGATTCTATGAAGGGCCTCATGGGTCTTCCTAAAGATCCAGAATGCTCTTGACAAGGTGGACTTGGACAGGATGGGCGAGATTCTCCACTCCCGCGCCGGTTGGGAGAATCGCCTGGGCCGCCAAAATTTCCCGGGCCGCCGGTCCGACGCCCTCCAGCAATTCTCCCAAGCGGCGGGAACGGCCCCGTCGAGTTCCGCGAGCCGCAGGCCGGAGAATCGGCGGAGACACCGAAAATGGCGATTCTCCAGCACCCCCGCTATTCTCAGGCCCGGATGGGCTGAGCGGCCAGGCCAAAATGGCGGGTTCCCCCCGGCGCCGTCCAAACCTGGTCGCTGCCATCGGGAACAGCGCGGGAACGCTGGGGGGGCGGCCTGCGGGGGGGGGGGGGTGTGAGGGAGGATCCTGCACTGGGGGGTACCTCAAATGTGGCCTGGCCCGCGATCGGTGCCCACCGATCGTCGGGCCGTCCTCTCTGAAGGAGGACCTCCTTTCTTCCGCGGCCCCGCAAGATCCGTCTGCCATCTTCTTGCGGGACGGACTCAGAGAGGACGGCAACCACGCATGCGCGGGTTGGCGCCGGCCAACCTGCGCATGCGCGGGTGACGTCAGTTATGCGGCGCCGTCCGCATCATCTATGCGGCACCGCCTTTACGCGGCGACAAGGCCTGGCGTGTGTAGGTGACACGGCCCCGATCCTAGCCCATTGTCGGGACCTGAATCGGTCGGGATCGGGGCCGTTTCGCGCCGTCGTGAACCTCAACGGCATTCACGATGGCGTGGGCACTTCGGCGCAGGAGTGGAGAATCCCACCCGATGTTTTCTCTTGTAGATGAGTCCAGAATTAGGGGGCGTGATTTTAAAATTTGTGATCGCCGATTTAGGACAGAGGTGAGGAGAATTCTTTTTCCTCTGAGAGTTCTGCCTCAGAACATGGTGGAAGCAGGGTCACTGAATATTTGAACAGCGGAAGTAGATAGATTCTTGTTCAGCAAGGAAATCAAGGTTATTGTGGATGGATGGAAACGTTGTATTACACAGGTCAGCTACGATTTTGTCAAATGGTGGAGCAAGCTCAAGGGGCCTACTTCTCTCAATTCATATGTTCACATGAAAAAGAAAATGAAGTGCCATTGTTGGGACAAATTATAGGATCACGTGGGAACCATTTCAGTGCAGACATTAAGGTCAACAGATACAAACCAAACTTCAAATTAGGCGCTGGAGCAGGAGTTTCAATTCTTTCAGACATAGACGGCTTTCTCTAGCCATTGACCATATGATTCCATGTCACTCAACTGAAAGTTAAGAGACAATTGATGGCGAAACTATAATACAAAGGAAGACAATCACAGAAAATTTGCCTGCGATCCACAACCAGAATGTTCACTTTTTTACAGATCGACCACTCATCTACAGCATAAGTAAATTGGAAAACTTTGAGATTCCCTTGAGACTTCCCAGTGACAGCAGGTGAAGGAATTGGACAAAGCTAACCAAGGAAAACAACAAACAGCAGCAGATGCATTGTCCCACATTCTTGTTGAGAATCCTGAACAGCGGGACATAAATGTTGTTGAGGATGTAGAATCATATATCTCACTGACCACATTTTTTTTTATACCAGCAATAACATAGAGGATGAATGAAATTCAACACTCACAAAATGCAGATGAAGAATGTTCTAAAATTAGAGAATACTGTGCAAATAGATGGCCAGAATATGATCCAAACAATCTCGTCCTGAAACAATGCTTGAAGAAGTGAACACATATGAGTGTCGTGGATGACTTGCTTATTTATGATGAGAGGTTTGTCATTCCAAGAGTCTTCAGATTTTCCAAGCACTTCAGAGAATATACCGCAGAAACCTAGGCATTGCAAGCTGTCATGGTAGAGCGCTTAATTCAGTTTGGTGTCCACGGGATCTCAAAAGCATGAGAGGAAATGTACTTGAGCGGCATCTCCAAGAACAAAGAGAACCATTGACGTTATGCTCATTTCCATCGAGACCACAGGAATGCCTCAGAATTGACCTTTTCGAGCTCAGGGGAAAGGCATTCCTCATAGCTATTGATTATTATTCCAAATGGATTAAGGTTAACCAACTTCATGGAAAAATCTCCAAAGCAGTCATTAAACCTCTGAAAGAAATTTTTGTCACAATCTTGTAATTCCAGACAATAACCCACAGTTCGTAAACGAATGGTTCAAAATGTTTACAAGGGCTATGGATTTGTCCACCCAACTAGTTCACTCAGGTACCCAGAAGCTAATGGAGAGGCTGAAAGAGGAGTACAAAGGGGAGTCATTGGCGTAGTGATATTGTCGCTGGACTAGTAATCCAGAAACCCAGGGTAATACTCTGGGAACATGGGTTCAAATCCCACCAGGGCTGATGGTGGAATTTGAATTTAATAAAAAATCTGGAATTAAAAGTCTAATGATGACCATGAAACCTTTGTCGATTGTTGTAAAAACTCATCCATTAGGGAAGGAAATCTGTCATCCTTACCTATCCTGGCCTATGTTTGACTCCAGATCCACAGCAATGTGGTTGACTCTTAAATGCCCTCAGGGATGGACAATAAATGCTGGCCCGGCCAGCGACGCCTACTTCCCATACACGAATAAAGAAAAAAAAAGAATAAACTTTGTTGAAGGAAAATTATGATATCAAGTTAGCACTGTTGAGCTATCATTCCACACCACTTCAGAAGAGTTAGGCTCTGTCAGAACCTCAGATGGTAGACTTGATTGTAGTTTCTGGTTTGATTTCCACAATACTCATCCTCCTTCCCCCTTATTCTCTCATTATGAGCTGCTTTTAGACATGGCATACACATACGTGGAAGGGAGCGAGTAAGAATGAAGGATGATGAGTATTGTGTAAATCAAACCTTAAACTACCATCAAAGTCATAAAGTGTATGATTTTCCAGAACTCTAACCAGGTGAAATTTCGTAACCAAAATTGAGAAGGCCAAGTACTGTGAAGAAACACAAGGTCCTCGATCTTACCTTGTAGACAGTGAAAATAAGTGAGAAGAAACAGGCACCCAATCAAGAAGAAAGCCATCATGGGCGGCACGGTAGCACAGTGTTTAGCACTGTTGCTTCACAACGCCAGGGACCCGGGTTTGATTCCTGGCTCGGGTCATTGTCTGTGCGGAGTCTGCACGTTCTCCCCGTGTCTGCGTGGGTTTCCTCCGGGTGCTCCGGTTTCCTCAGGTCCCGAAAGATGTGCTGTTAGGTCATTTGGACATTCTGAATCCTCCGTGTACCCTAACAGGTGCCGGAGTGTGGCGACTAGGGGATTTTATACAGTAACCTCATTGCAGTGTTAATGTAGGCCTAGCACTGTGAAGCACTGTGCTACCGTGCCACCCATTAACAGTGATGTAAGATCATATGACAACAGAGTATGCTGAGAGATAGTTCTATGTAGAGTCTCATGCTAAGCCTTGTTAATAGAACGTGCAATAAAGGGTCAAGTTTATGAACTAGTTAATAGAATGTGCAGTAAGAGGTCAGATTTATGAATAGTCTAGCCTCCAGCTGTATCTGTAAGTCCAGGCAATGGACAACCTCTAAGGTGCAAAACAGTAACAGTCTAATGATGCCTTTAAATAGGGCTGGTAGGGAATTAGGGGAATGGGTTCTTACTTGATTCAGCAATTCGATACATGTTCAGATGTGCAAGCTAAAAGAGAAGATGTTAGCTGGAGCAGTGAGGTTGAAGCTGGAGTGCTAGTGGCAAAACAATGTTGCACAGTGACCAGTGTGGGCCATACTGGAAGCATGCAAACACAGTGTACATACCATTTTGATACCAAAACGACACCCGTAGGGCCAAAACTGTGGGTCCATGATTCGAAGTAGCAAGAACGTCATCACATTCTGTCTGCATAAGCACTAATATTACTGTTTACAAGAGGTTCCACCGTTGTAAACAAGCAATGTCATGTGAACAACACAATGATTTTGCAAAGTAAAATGGTAAGTTTGTAATAATACTGCTGAAAGTCTACATAAGTAATGATAGAACCCTGTTGCAGTAAATTTATGTTCCTATAACTAGGATCAAGTTGGAACAACACAAAAAATTGGCCGTAAGAAGTAAGCTACTTGAATCTTATGATTCTGTAACTGCTTCCATTGCCTTTAAACTAAGGGAAATTAAAGTTATTTTTTTCTTTAAAATGAGGAATTTCTTCACTTCTGATGGGTTATATTATAAAACAGCCACTTTGCAATTCAGAAAACATGCACTTGTTGGTCAATATGATGCAAAGCAAAATCTGTTCAATTCTAACATGGAGGTAGCAGCTTGCACATGGTGATGTTGCAAGGACATCTATTCCACACATTGGGTGGGATTTTCCAGCCCTCCCACCAGCACGATCTTCCAGTCCTGCTGAAGGACATAGCCCCTCCCCCCACCATGGTGGGGTCCCCAGTAGCAGTGCACGCGAGCCACGTGAAACACCGTAGACACCAGCGGGATCGGAAGATTCCTGTCAGTGGTCAATGACGAGCTGCCTACACTGCCGGAAATCACTCACTTTTGCGGGGGGGGGGGATACGGAGGGAGTCCACCCATTCACTCTGTTACAGGAGGAAAAGTGTAATTTAAATCTAATTTGTGACTTAATAAATGTGTTGTTTGAGTCCTTCAGTTTGCTACAATGCTCCAAGTTACATCTATGCTTTCATGTCTTTCAGGACTGTAACCTCTTTACCAAAGCTATTAAGGATAAAATAGGGCTATTGTTCACTGTAAAATTAGTAGAAAATTGGATAGATTAATTTAGGCTTGGACTCTTTAAATAGCTGACATGTCAATGACATGAAGTAAATAGCCTATTGAATCGATTAAAGTTTTTATGCTTGTCGCTCGCAATGTTTCCAATCTCGTAACTTCATCTTTACGAATTGGCAGGGATATATGTATTATTTGCCTCTCCTTCCTCTGACAGATTGGTGGTGCCTTGTGAGGCGTCAGTGCTTTGCAGCCCTGTCCATAGAAGTTCTGTCCATTTTTTTCCGGATCTTTTGCTCCTGAATAAATTCATCTTTCATACTGGTTGCTCTCCCTCACATGGCCAAAATATTACCTCTCTTGATTGCAGATTCACTTGTACATATGTGACACACATATAACCATAGAACCTTAACTTACAAACTTTTATTTCTATCAGATTTGCTTCTTCATAGACGCTACACTAAAAACCTCCTGAAACTAGCATACTATAAGAAGTCCCAGAAACCACTATGTGCAAGAGAAAAGCATCACCACTATACAGATGCTGGAAACTTGAAATAAAGAGTAACTGGAAATATTCAGCAGGTTAGGCAGGATCTGTGGACAGAGTTACCATTTCAAGTTCACATTTTTCATGTCATCTGATCAGTCTGTCATATATGAGAAATAGAATCCAAAATATTTGCAAATAATTTTACACCCAATGAGGTGGAATTTTCCGCCAGTAGGACTTTTGAATAGCTCGCCACATTTTCCAGCTCCAAACTCTCTCTGTGATGGGGCCATACAATTCAGCCCATTGAATAAAAATACACAGCATGACTGTCAAACTTCCAGCTGAGAAGTGAAGAGAAAATTTTAATTAATCCAATCACCTACCCATTCACCAACTGACTCCATATTCAGGTAACAAGTCCAAGCATGGACAATGCAAACTAATGCTGCAGTTCTCATGTCCTACAACTAGATGGAGCTGTTACAACTATTTGCTCCATGGATTTCTGAGGGATACAATCATGCTACGAGAGCTATGAAAGGACCCAGCATCACCACCAGCACCATTGGTTTTGACTGCTGCCATAGGCTTGATATTGATTTAATCCAACTTCTCACCAAAGTCCATCATTTCCAGGCTGACTTTGGCCAGATAATGATTGTGAGCATTGCTGTAAGGTGATAGTTTTACTGCCTATTGGTGAGAAATTGCTATTGTTTTAAGAGAGAACGAATTTATTACAAAACTAAAAATTAGGCAGCAGCAGCAAACTCTTTACCACATTAGCAGTTACCTCCTAATGTTTGTTGTCAATCTAAGAGTAGTCTAATGAGGACGTGCACTCATCACTGCATAACCCTCTCATCCCAGGGACCAATCTAGTGAACCTTCCCTGTAAAGCCTCCTATGCACGAATGTCCTTCTGCAAAAATGAAGACCAAAACTGCACCCATATCATTGCAGTTGTGGCTTCACTAAAACCCTGTATGATTGTAGCAAGACTTCTTTATTCCTGCACTCCAACTCCTCGAAATAAAGACCAACATGCCATTTGCTTTCCTACTTTCTTGCTGTCTGGCATTGAAAAGTAACTATCACAAAGTAGAGTCTCATTCCTTCAAGAAAAACAGTTAGAAACTTTTTTAATGTCTTTTATTTTATTTTTCTTTGTCTCCTTTTCCTTTCTTAATCTATTATTTTCCATGGATGGGATTTTCCAGCCCCGCCCACCCTCGGGATGACCTGGTCCCGCTGAAAGTCAATGCACTTTTTTGACTGGTCACTACGTGCTCCACAGTGGGTCCTGTCAGTGCAGGGCCAGAAAACCCAAGCATATTTCTTTCCCTCTATCCTATTTGACATTGCATTCTCCCCCTTTAAGTTCCAATTTCTTACTCAAGCGTTGCGCTGTTTATTTTGTATTCCATTAATTATTGGTTAAGGAGATACACGGCGACCTGCTCTGTTCAGTCCAGTTTCCTTCACTACACCACTATCAGCTTGTTATTAGGTGCAACAACTTGCTTTGCAAAAATAAATTCACACCTGAAGTGAATGGATGGATCTAACTGGAGCTATCGGTGCCCTGTTACAGAACAATCTGGGCCAGTTAACATGTTATTCCCATCTTTAACCACTTGATAGTTTCATACAATTTGAACATTTAAAAAAAAAAACAATTTAGAGTACCAATTCATTTTTTCCAATTAAGGGGCAATTTTAGCGTGGCCAATCCACCTACCCTGCACATCTTTGGGTTGTGGGGGCGAAACACACATGGGGAGAATGTGCAAATTCTAGGGTCTGGCAGATGGAACACAATGTTGACAAATGTGAGGTTATCCATTTTGGTAGGAATAACAGCAAAAGGGATTTTTATTTAAATGATAAAATATTAAATCATGCTGCTGTGCAGAGAGACCTGGGTGTGCTAGTGCATGAGTCACAAAAAGTTGGTTTACAGGTGCAACAGGTGATTAAGAAGGAAAATGGAATTTTGTCCTTCATTGCTAGAGGGATGGAGTTTAAGACTAAGGAGGTTACGCTGCAATTGTATAATGTGTTAGTGAGGCCACACCTGGAGTACTGTGTTCAGTTTTGGTCTCCTTACTTGAGAAAGGACGTACTGGCACTGGAGGGTGTGCAGAGGAGATTCACTAGGTTAATCCCAGAGCTGAAGGGGTTGGATTACGAGGAAAGGTTGAGTCGACTGAGACTGTACTCGTTGGAATTTAGAAGGATGAGGGGGGGGGGGGATCTTATAGAAACATATAAAATTAGGAAGGGAATAGGTAGGATAGATGCGGGCAGGTTGTTTCCACTGGGGGGTGAAAGCAGAACTAGGGGGCATAGCCTCAAAATAAGGGGAAGTAGATTTAGGACTGAGTTTAGGAGGAACGTCTTCACCCAAAGGGTTGTGAATCTATGGAATTCCTTGCCCAGTGAAGCAGTAGAGGCTCCTTCATTGAATGTTTTTAAGATAAAGATAGATAGTTTTTGAGGAATAAAGGATTAAGGGTGATGGTGTTCGGGCCAGAAAGTGGAGCTGAGTCCACAAAAGATCAGCCATGATCTCATTGCATGGCGGAGCAGGTTCGAGGGGCCAGATGGCCTACTCCTGCTCCTAGTTCTTATGTTATGTTATGATACACCAGTTAGTTAGTTCAAAGTCAATACTTATTTATTTACACACACAGTTAAATATACTCATGCACGAAACTCTACAGACTAAACTATCATTAATGCTAAAGCCTATACTTAGCTTCGGGCGCCCACTCAGTCATAGGAATAATGGCCGTTGTTCGGTTCTGAGGCTGCTTGGGTCGAACTGGTATGGGGGAACTGTTAAGGTCGTCTGTCTGGTGGCGTGCGTTGACCTTGGACTTATTTGCGTCTGGTGCAGCTGGTGGACAGGTCTCTCCTTGGTGAGAGCCGGGTCCAAGAGAACGATTCTCTCTTGGGGGCTCCTTCTTATACCCAAAGGGGCTTTGCGCTCTTTTGAGCGGGCCTTGAACTTGGCCCCAATCAATCGGGCCGTTTCTTGATCATTCTTATCGATTCCATCCAATAAAGGGGTGGGTGCCCTGATGGCTGGGCGTGTCCTATGTGGCCGTTGGCCTGCTTGTTTCGGTCTCCTCTGGTGCCGGGGTGTCTGCCTTAGTATCGGTTACTTAAATGTTACTCTTTTGTTTCTGGTGATGGGCCATTAGTATGCTAATGGGACTGCAGTTTTGGTCTTGTCTGGGAGCTGTGCCTCCAATATACAGACAAACCCTGAACCTGCTTGTTTTCTCAGTATTGTCCATTTTCTCTGCAATCTTTGCAAAGTGTCCATTTTGTAATTGGGAAGTGGCCATCCCAGATGGCTACAGCGCCTTCTTGCCACGAGGTGACAACGCCCTGGGGAATCACAAACCGAATTCCTGCGAGCCTTGTGGGTATTAGGCCGGATCTGTGCTTGCCAGGCAGTATCGGCTACCCAACACACGGAGCTGTTGATCAGGGACGCCTATGTCGCAGGCATTAAATCGAACTACATCAGCCAGCAATTGCTAGAAGGGAATACACTCAGCCTCCCAGAGACAGTGCAACTCTCAAACTCGCTGGAGTTGGCCATTCAGAACATGGAGGCCTACACCTCCGACCACGCGGCACCCTCGTGGACCTCGTGGGCGCCATCATCCGACTCGAGTGCGGCGCAAGCCTGTGCCACGCAGCAGACCGCCAATGCCGGAAGCCCGAAGTGCTACTTTTGCGGCCAGGGTAAGCATCCCAGACAACGCTGCCCTGCACAGAACTCGACTTGCAACGGGTGTGGGAGGAAGGGCCACTTTGCGAAAGCCTGCCAGGCCCGATCTCTCCCTAAACCTCCTAGGCCCAGCAGCGCTGCCTGCTGCCTGTCGGGGCCGCCCCCCCAACTGCCGCGCCACCCGCCATGTGCGACCCGTGGGCGCCGCCATCTTCGATTTCGCCCGCCACGCGTGACCCTTGGGGGCCGCCATCTTTGACGCCATCTTGTACTCCACCCGCCACGCACGACCCATGGGGGCCGCCATCTTTGACGCCATCTCCGATGCCACCCGCCACGCGCAACCCATGGGGGCCGCCATCTTGGGACCACTCCGCAGCTTCCTGGGAGCCCTGCTCACCCGGTCGTACGCTGGCCACCGCTACCTCCGATCGGCCTACCCATCACCTTCCGAAGCTCACCTCCATCACGCTCGACCAGTCCCGGCCTCATTACTTCACAAAATCTACGATGACCGTCCGGATCAACGGGCACGAGACGGCCTGCCTTTTGACTCCGGGAGCACAGACAGCTTCATACACCCAGATACAGTAAGGCGCTGCTCCCTCCTAATTTTACTCGCGACCCAGAAAATCTCCCTGGCTTCCGGATCACATTTAGTAAAAATCTGGGGGTACTGTGTCGCAACCCTTACTGTACAAGGCGTAGAGTACACTAACTTTAAGCTCTACGTCCTTCCCCATCTCTGCGCTGCCCTATTACTGGGGCTCGACTTCCAGTGCCACCTCCAAAGCCTTACTGTAAAGTTTGGTGGACCCCTGCCCCCCCCGGACTGGCTGTAACATCGCGACCCTTAAGGTCGTCCCACCCTCGCTCTTCGCTAACCTCACCCCGGACTGTACGTTTGTCGCTACTAGGAGCAGACAATACAGTGCCCAGGGCAGGGCCTTTATCAGGTCGGAGGTCCAGCTACTCCTACGAGAGGGGATCATTGAGACTAGTACCAGCCCCTGGAGAGCCCAAGTGGTGGTCGTCAAGACTGGGGAGATGGTCATTGACTACAGTCAGACCATCAATCGGTACACGCAGTTCGATGCATACCCCCTTCCCTTCATATCTTACATGGTCAAACAGATTGCGCAGTATCAAGTCTTCTCCACAGTTGACTTGAAATCCGCTTACCATCAGCTCCCTATCGACCCGGAGGACCGCCAATACACTGCCTTCGAGGCAGATGGCCGCCTCTACCACTTCCTCAGGGCTCCCTTCGACGTCACCAATGGGGTCTCAGTCTTCCAACGAGAAATGGACCGAATGGTTGACCAGTATGGGCTGCGGGCTACGTTCCCGTACTTAGGTAATGTCACCATCTGCGGCCATGACCAGCAGGACCATGACGAAAACCTCTGGCACTTCCTCCACACCGCTAAACTCCTGAACCTCACCTACAATAAGGAAAAATGCATTTTCCGCACAACCCGCCTAGCCATCCTTGGCTACGTTGTGGAAAACGGAGTCCTAGGGCCCGACCCCGACCGCATGGTACTGGAACTCCCCCTCCCCCACTGCCCCAAGGCCCTGAAGAGATGCCTGGGGTTCTTCTCTTACTATGCCCAGTGGGTCCCCAATTATGCGGACAAGGCCCGTCCACTTAATAAATCCACCATTTTTCCCCCGACAGTTGAGGCCCGCCTGGCCTTCAACCGCATCAAGGCAGATATTGCCAAAGCCGCGATGCACGCTGTGGACGAGTCCATTCTGTTCCGGGTGGACTTTGCTCTGGCCGCTACCCTCAACCAGGCGGGCAGCTCCGTAGCTTTCTTCTCCCGTACCCTCCATGCCTCCGAAATTTGACACTCCTCCGTCGAAAAGGAAGCCCAAGCCATTGTAGAAGCTGTGCGACATTGGAGGCATTACCTGGCTGGCAGGCAATTCACTCTCCTCACTGACCAACGGTCGGTTGCCTTCATGTTTAACAATACACAGCGGGGCAAAATCAAGAACGACAAGATTCTGAGGTGGAGGATCGAGCTCTCCACCTACAACTACGAGATCTTGTACCGACCCGGGAAGCTCAATGAGCCCCCAGATGCCCTATCCCGCGGTACATGTGCCAGCGCACAAGTAGACCGATTTTGGGCCCTCCACAATGACCTCTGTCACCCGGGGGTCACCCGTTTTTTTCACTTTATCAAGGCTCGCAACCTGCCTTACTCCATCGAGGAGGTCAGGACCGTGACCAGGGACTGCCAGCTCTGCGCGGAGTGCAAACCGCACTTCTATCGGCCAGACCGGGCGTACCTAGTAAAGGCCTCTCGCCCCTTTGAGCGCCTCAGCATCGACTTCAAAGGGCCCCTCCCCTCCACTGACCGTAACGTGTTCTTCCTCAACGTTGTTGACGAATACTCAAGATTCCCCTTTGCCATACCATGCCCTGACATGACCTCTGCCACCGTCATCAAGGCCCTGCACAGTCTTTTCACTCTGTTCGGGTTCCAGGCCTACATCCATAGTGATCGGGGATCCTCCTTCATGAGCGACGAGTTGCGTCAGTTCCTGCTTAGCAAGGGCATCGCCTCCAGCAGGACGACGAGCTACAACCCCCGGGGCAACGGACAGGTGGAGAGGGAGAACGCGATGGTCTGGAAGGCCGTCCTCCTGGTCCTACGGTCTAGAAGTCTCCCAGTCTCCCGCTGGCAGGAGGTCCTCCCCGATGCGCTCCACTCCAGCAAGTCGCTCCTGTGCACTGCCACCAACGAGACCCCTCACGAACGTATGTTTGCCTTCCCCAGGAATTCCACCTCCGGGGTCTCGCTCCCGTCCTGGCTGACAATACCAGGGTCCGTCCTCCTCCGGAAGCATGCGAGGAGTCATAAATCAGATCCCCTCGTTGAGAAGGTCCTGCTTCTCCATGCCAATCCATAATATGTCTGCGTGGCACATCATGACGGGCGGGAGGACACAGTCTCCGTCTGGGATTTGGCACCTGCAGGTTCCCCAGCGACCATCACCACCACCCCCGACCCTACACCATCTCCCTCCACCACTACCCAGCTATTTCAAGATCTGGCACCCGCAGGCCCATCGGCGACCATCACCACCACCCCCGCCCATACACCACCCCTCCCTCCACCGACTCAACTACCGGGTGAAGAAGAGGACACATGCTCCCGGACGCGCAGGTCTTGACACCACTGCCCACACCACAGCCGGGACTGAGGCAATCATGGCGGAAGTTCAAGGCCCCCGACAGACTTGATCTTTAAGTCCACTTCACCCCCGCTAGACTCTTTTATTTAAACAGGGGGTGAATGTGGTAAACCACTGTAGTATATGTGAATTGTGGTAAACTGCTACTGTATTACATGCAATGTGGTAAACCACTGCCTGATGGCTCCGCCTCCCCTCGGGTTCAATATAAAGGTGGCTGGTCTCCGCCCCTGCCCCAGTTCGGGATCAGAGGCCAGGAGGCTTTTTGTTTAGTTTATTAAAGCCTCAGTTCCGTTCACTACTTGTCTTGTGTTCATTGATGGCACATCACGGGAATAGGGTGCAAATGAGGGCTTCAGTGGGTCGGTGCAGACTTGATGGGCCGAATGGCCTCCTTCAGCACTGTATGTTCTATGTACTAAGGGGCACCCGATGCTGGCAACAGGCAGTGGTACTTTTGAGAACCAAGGGAGGGCATTCCTGCTCAAAAATATGAAAACTTTTCTCTACCCAACCTCCAGCTGCCCCTTTCAGTGTGCACCTGCCTATTTCAGATGGCTGAACACAGTGCTCATTTACAGGTTAGCCTGCAAATTATACCAGTTCACTGAGCATGAAGCCAAACCCAATTCTGCATAACCATTGTGACACCGACAGGATCAGTGAGCAGGAAAACAGCTACTTATATAGAATTACATAGAACCTACATCAGAGAAGCAGCCACTTCCGCCCAACTGCTCTGAGCCATGCTCCACATTGTGCCTCCACCCACCCAACCTACTCCATCTAACTCTATCAGCATACTCTACATTCCTTTCTCCTTCCTGTAAATATTGCACAATACAGCAAGGTTCATATTCTAACTGACGAAAATTCCTCACCAGACTTATTAGTGACTATCTTATATTTGTGGTCCTTAATATTGGACTGTCTCTCACGTGGCAATTGAACCCAATTGAACACCTTCATGATAATTTATGAAAAATCAGGATGTCAGATAACGATAAATGTAGTAAAACATACAAACAAGTGAATGAGAGGAGGCTGCACCGCCATTCGCTACGGCTGATCTGATAGTAATCTCAACCACACCTTCCTGCCGACTGATAATCTATCACTCCCTCATTAATCACGAATCAATCTATCTGTGCCTTAAAAATATTCAAAGCTTACAATTCCTTATGAGGAAAAGGGTTCCAGCGACTCACAACCCTCTCAGAGGAAGAAATTCTCCCTGTCTCTGTCTTAAATGGGTGACCCCTTATTTTTAAACAGTGACCCCTTGTTCTAGATTCTCCAACAAGAGGAAAAACCCTCTCCACATCCATCCTCTCAAGCCCACTCAGGATTGTAAAGGTTTTGATCAAGTCGCCTTTTACTCTTCTAAACTCCAGTGGGTACGAGTCTAACCTCTCCCATCTTTCCTCGAAAGACAAGCTGCCCATTCCCGGCATCAGTCTAGTAAAACCTTCTCCAAAGTAGCCCTAACGCATTTACATCCCCAGCTATTGGGAATCTCTGTCCCCGCCGGCAGCGAACATCCGCCCACTGGTTTCCTGGCGGCTTGAGGCGGCTTCAATGGGAAATTCCATTGACAAGCGGAGGGAAGATGGAATCCCGTCACCGGCGGACAGCGCGCCGCCGAGAAACAGGGAACCGGCGAATCGCGCCCAAGGAGACCAATGCAGGAAAAACCCAGAACTGGCTTATGAACTGGACAGGTGAGAGCTGCCAGGTGGTTCAAAAGATGCTCAATTCAGCCCAACACTCCCGCTTGCAAAAGAAAAATGTAAATGCATGCACGCCCTTGATAGGCAGCTGGAGTTTTATTTTTTTTGGGGGGGGGAGAGTGGGTACGAGAGACTTGGAAGTTCTTTGCCGGCATTGGCCTGAGGTGACTGGCAGCAGCCGGGACAGCTCCCGCCACCAATGAATCCCCCATGCGTGCCCCGCAGCCACGCCCCCCTGTGCCCCGCGACGACATGCCCCGCAGCGACGTGCCCCCGTGCCCCGCAGCAGTCCGCTCTTTAACGCGCCCGCACTCGGGGGGGGGGGGGGGGGCACACGCAACACCTTCCGGGTGTTTCCTCGCGTCCCGAACAAAGGTTCCGCAAGCGCGGCGAACATGGCGCTGACCGAGTCGGGGGCGAACGCGCTGCAAAGCGCCATGAAGTTGGCGCGGGCGGCGATCCAGCTGGACACGGAGAGCAGGCCGAAGGTAAAAGAGAAACGGACAAAGCCCCGGCCCCGCCGCCGGGGGTCGGGCCCATTCAGCGGCCCACCTTCATCTCCCTATTGGCGATCAAAACCTTTCGGCTCCACAGTTGACGTCTGCCCCCCGCCCCCCCCGCCGCAATTAATATTTAAATAAACGAGACAAGATTTACCCCCTTTTTTTAAAATTGTGAACTGACATATCAGCTTTACACCAGTCACAGGTGAGAGCTGTGGAGCTTTTGCAGCCCGAGATGAGGCCCTTCGGCCCTCCTCGAAACCTCCACCCGCCCCAGCCTATCCGTTCTCTCTCCATAGCTGAAACGCTCCAGCTCGGGCAACATCCTGCTGGATTTCCTCTGCACCCTCTCCAGTGCAATCAGTTCCTTCCTACAGTATGGCGACTTGAACGGCACACTGCACCCCAGCTGTGGCCTAACCAGCATTTTATACAGCTCCATCATAACCACCCTGCTCTTGTATTCTCTGCCCCTTCATAAAAACGGAGAAAATAGGGGCCGGAGGAGACCAATTGGCCCTTCGAGCCTGCTTCGCCATTCATGGTTGATCGTCCAACTCAATAGCCTAATCCCGCTTCCCACCCCACCCATATCCATTGATCCCCTTTGCCCTAAGTGCTATATCGAACTGCTTCTTGAAAACATAATGTTTTGGCCTCAATTGTTTCCTGTGGTAATGAATTCCACAGGCTCACCACTCTCTGGCTGAAAACATTTCTCCTCATCTCTGCCCTAAATGGTCGACCCCTGGTTCTGGATACACCCACCATCAGGAACATCCTTCCTGCATCTATTCTGTCTTGTCCTGTTAGAATTTTATGGGTTTTTATGAGATTCCCACCTTCATTCTGATGAACTCTAGCAAATACTATCCTAACCTATTCAGCCTCTCCTCATATGTCAGTCCCATCATCCCAGGAATCAGCCTGGTAAACCTTCGCTGCAATCTCTTGAGAGCAAGAACATCCTTCCTCAGATAAGGAGACCAAAACTGCACACACTATTCCAGGCGCCACATCACCAAGGCCCTGTACAATTGCAGCAAGACACCTCTGCTCCTGTACTCTAATCCTCTTGCAGTGAAGGCCAGCATACCATTTGCTTCCTTTACCGCCTGCTACACCTGCATACTTGTCCTCCGTGACTGGTACGAGGACACCCAGTTCCCTTTGCACATTTCCTCACCTAATTTTTGGTGCCAGATAATCTGCCTTCTCGTTTTGCGACCAACTGGATAACCTCGCATTTATAGAAATTATACTGCATCTGCCATTCATTTGCCCACTCACTCAACTTGTCCAAATGACACTGAAGGATCTCTGCATCCTTCTCCCAGCCCAGCCAGGGGAAAGGTTCCTTCCTATCCATCCTGTTGACCCTCAATCTGGTCCCCCCTCAGTCTTCTTTGATCCAAAGAAAACAGCCCCAGCAAGTAACCCATATGCCTTCTTAACCACCTTGTCTACTTGTCCTGCTGTCTTCAAGGATCTATCGACATGCACCCCAAGGTCTCTCTGATCCTCTGTACTTCCAAGGCCTACCATTCATTTTGTATTCCCTTGCCTTGTTAGTCCTCCCAAAATGCATTACCTCACCCTCTTCAGGGTTAAATTCCATTTGCCATTGCTCTGTCCATCTAACCAGCCCATCTATATCGTCCTGTAATCTAAGGCTTTCCTCCTCACTAGTTACCACATCACTAATTTGTGTCATCTGCCAAGTTACAGATCATACCTCTACATTCACATCCAGATCATACATCGTCCGTCTCCATAGTGAACACAGATGCAAAGTACTCATTTAAAACCTACCCTAATAATAATCTTTATTAGTGTCACAAGTAGGCTTACATTAACACTTCAATGAAATTACTGTGATACTTCAATGAAATTACTGTGACAATCCCCTAGTCACTATACTACGGCGCTAGTTCGGGTTCACCTGAGGAAGAATTCAGGATGTCCAATTTGCCTAACAAGCACGTCTTTTAGGACTTGTGGGGGGAAACCGGAGCACGCGGAGGAAACCCACGCAGACACGAGGAGAACGTGCAGACTCCGCGCAGACAGTGACCCAAGCCGGGAATCAAACCCATACCCGTGGTGCTGTGAAGCAATAGTGCTAAACACTTTACTACCGTGCTGCCTATGTCTTCTGGCTCCACATTACCACTTTGGTCCCTGCACTTTCCCTTGTCATCTTATTGCCCATAAAATATTTGTAAAACGCGTTTGGATTTTCCTGTTTTTACCCGCCAGTGTTCTTTCATGCCCATTCTTCACTCTCCTAGTTTATTTTTTGAAATAACCCTGGACTCTCTATACTCTTCCAGGGCTTCTGCTATTTTGAGCCCTCGGTATCTACCATAAGTCTCCCTTTTTTTTCCTTATCCAACCCTGGATATTCTTTGACATCCAGGGTCCTCTGGACTTGTTGCTCCCACCCTTCACTTTTACAGGAACATTTTGGCCCTATGCTCTCTCTATTTCCTTGTTGAATGAATCCCATTGCTCTGATATAGATTTTCCTACAAATAGCTGCTCCCAGTCAACATTCGTCAGATCCCTCCTTATCCTACTAAAGTTGGTCTTCCCTCAATTTAGTACCTTTATTTCTTTAGTATCTTTACCTATCTTTGTCTATTTCTGGTCTATCTTTGTCACTTTCCGTAACTACCTTAAATCCTACTGAGTTATGATCACTGTCACCAAAATGCTCCCCCATGGGAACTTCTGCCACTTGCCCAGCTTCATTCTTTAAAACTAGGCCCCTCTCTTGTAGGATTTTCTACGTACTGGCATAAAAAACTCTCCTGGATGCACTTTAAGAATTCCACCCCTCTAAGCCTTTCACACGGTTTCACAGCTAATATTGGGGAAGTTGAAACGCAATACTATTATTGTCCTGTTATTCATGCATTTCTCAAAGTTTTGCCAACATATCTGCCCTCCTGTCTCTCCGTGACTGTTTGGGGCCCTTTAGTACACTCCCAGCAATGTGATTTCCCCATTTTTGTTTCTAGATTCTACCCATATAGCCTCATTTAAGGAACCTTCTGAGATATCATCCCTCCTTACTGCAGTAATTGACTGCTTGATCAATATTGGATCACCACCTTCTCGTTTACACACCTCCTGTCTCACCTGAAGAATCTATACCCCCGGAATATTGAGCTGTCCCTCCGTCAAGCATGTGTCTGTGATAGAAATAATATCATATTCCTATGTGTTAATCAACACCTTCAACTCATCCGCCTTACTCACAAGACTCCTTGCATTAAAATAGATTTAATAAAATAGAACAAATACCATCGAGCCGTCCCATACTACGTCCCTTGTGCTTTAACTTGTCTATAATCACTCAGACTTCCAGACTGACTTGGTTTTTCTTCTAAATTTGTCTGTGCATCACCCCCTACTCTCCCTCCACTCCGAATCCCATCCCCCTGCCAAATTCGTTTGAAACCCCCAACAGCACTAGCAAAGCTCCCAGCAAGGATGTTAATCCTGTTCTGGTTCAGGTGCAACCCGTCCAACTTGTGCAGGTCCCACCTTCCCCAGAACTGGACTCAGTGATCCAGGAATCTAAAGTCCTCCCTCCTACACCATCTCTTCAGCCACACTGCTCTGTCTTCCTATATCTATACTCCCTGGTACGTGGCAGTGGGACTAATCCAGAGGTTACAGCCTTTGAGGTCTTGCTTTCCAATCTGCTACCTAGCTCCCTAAATTCCTTTCACAGGACCTCTTTCTGCCTTTGTCGTTGGTACCAATGTGAACCATGACCTCTGTCTGTTCGCTCTCCCCCTTCAGAATGTCCTGCAGCTGTTCAGTGACATCCCTGACACTGGCACCAGGGAGGCAACACGCCATCCTGGGTCATGTCAGCAGCTGCAGAAAAGCCTGTCTGCACCCGTCACGATTGAGTCTCCTACCACTATTGCTCTTCCACTCTTTCTCCTCCCCTGTAGTGCAGCTGAATCACCCACAGTGCTGTGAACTAGGCTCTGGTTGCACTCCCCAGAGGAACAGTCACTCCCACTGTTTTCCAACACAGAAAAACAGTTCTTGAGTGAGATGCGCTCTGGGGCTTTTCTGATTATCTGCCTACCTCCCTTCTTCTGATTGGTGGTCAGCCTTGCGGAATAACCACGTTTAAAACATGCTATCCACCTAACTCAATCCCGCAGATGCATCTCAATGCCTCCAGCCAACGCTCAAGCTCTGAAATCTGGAGTTCAAGTTGGTCAATCCGGTGACACCTCCTGTATATGTGGTCATCCAGTCTGCAAGGAGTGTCTCCGAATCCCCACATGTTGCAGGCAGTGCAATACACAGGACTGAGCTCCCCTGCCGTAAATTAAAAGACTCTTACTTTATACTTGTGGCCAGTAGAAATGTATTTAAGTTGTTTTTAAAACGGCTAGAACTCTTATCTTGCCTTGATGTAGTGAAGAAAACAACTTACCCACTGCCTACCATGTTGAGGGCAACACGGTAGCACAGTGGTTAGCACAGTTACTTCACAGCTCCAGGGTCTCGGGTTCGATTCCCGGCTTGGGTCACTGTCTGAGCGCAGTCTGCACGTTCTCCCCGTGTCTGCGTGGGTTTCCTCCGGGTGCTCCGGTTTCCTCCCACAGTCCAAAGATGTGCAGGTTAGGATGATTGGCCATGCTAAATTGCCCTTGGTGTCCAAAAAGGTTGGGTGGGGTTACTGGGTTACGGGGATAGGAAGTGTGGACTTAAATGGGGTGCTCTTTCCAAGGGCCAGTGCAGACTCGATGGGCCGAATGGCCTCCTTCTGCACTGTAAATTCTATGATTCTACCCAGTGTGTCAGGACTGCTCTGCTGTGCTCCACCCCACTGCTTTCTCACAGGTTCAACTCCTGTAGCTGTAACTTAACTCTTATCTATTATCCTCAGTTGTTTATATATATATATATTTTGTATATTAGGTCCTTCTACAAATTCCCACTGTCTCCAAATTCCCATTTAAGCCCCTTCCATACTATTCCCAAGTTCCCAGCGTTGACTCAACTGCCCTACACAGTTGGCTGGGTTCAAATCCTGTTGCCCAGGGGATGGGGAACTTGAATGTGAGGTTCCTGGCCTGTATCCTTTAGGATCACAGCATGAGTGCATTGGATCATCAGGTAGATCAAAAGAAGACAATAGTTTTGACTACTTCATGCCAAACTGGTCAGTTCCCATGACATTGCACATGGAGGGTGCACTTGTCAGGCAAAACTAGAACTGAAAATGTTTTTAAAATACTCAGCAGTTCTGTCAACATCTGTGGGGAGAAAGGGGCAGAGTCAGCACTTCAGGTCCATGCCCAGGCATCAGAGCTGCTCCAGTGCGAGGTCAACGACCTGAATTGTTATCTTGTGGGGGACGGGTGTGTGTGTTGGTGGGGGGGGGGCACGCAAAGCGGGGGTACAGGGAGAAGTGGAGGACAACGAGGGGCACATGGGGTGGAGGAAGGGGGGTTTGTGGTATCAGTAAAGGGGCAGGATTGCCGTGGCTGTATTTATGGCCTGACAGGTTTACATGGGTACAGTTCCTTCCAAATGGGGACCAAGGAAAAGGTTGGTTTTAATATCCATGTTCCTAAATGCCAAAATATCACCGCAAAAGAGAAAGTATCAAGATTGAGTTTTGCCAGGAGCAGGCAGCAACAGTTGACAAATGATTTGCTTTAAAAATAATGACGAGTACAATATTCTGAGTGAGTCACAGATAAGTAAATCAGGAAAAGGAAATGGTCCAAGAAAAGTCTGAGACAAAAATAACTATTTCTTAGCAGCAGGTAACCTCAGGCAAGAGACTTAGAATCGTTTAACACAATTCATCATAAATGGAGGGCATCTCCTTCAACACTCCTATGTTGTTACATGAGCTGAGTTTCAGCTGTCTCCAGGGATATTTGTTTGGCAGTTTGGAAACTTTATCAAACCTTAAAGTTTGAATTCGGAGTAAATGTCATCCTTAAAATATATTTATAATATGGCAAGAGGTGGGTTTGTTCATCAGCGTGGTGTCCAAAGAACAAAGAAATGTACAGCATAGGAACAGGCCCTTCGGCCCTCCAAGCCCGTGCCGACCATGCTGCCCGACTAAACTACAATCTTCTACACTTCCTGGGTCCGTATCCCTCTATTCCCATCCTATTCATGTATTTGTCAAGATGCCCCTTAAATGTTACTATCGTCCCTGCTTCCACCACCTCCTCCGGTAGCGAGTTCCAGGCACCCACTACCCTCTGCGTAAAAAAACTTGCCTCGTACATCTACTCTAAACCTTGCCCCTCTCACCTTAAACCTATGCCCCCTAGTAATTGACCCCTCTACCCCGGGGAAAAGCCTCTGACTATCCACTCTGTCTATGCCCCTCATAATTTTGTAGACCTCTATCAGGTTGCCCCTCAACCTCCTTCGTTCCAGTGAGAACAAACCGAGTTTATTCAACCGCTCCTCCTAGCTAATGCCCTCCATACCAGGCAACATCACAGGAGAATATCACAGTGGTACTGATGTATTTAAAAGTATGGAGATGTGACGTAAAAGCTGAGTACCAGTAATATTTTAGAAATGCCAAATAGGGAACTGAGTGCTATTGTGAAAGAGCATTTAATGTTTCAGGACATGACCATAACAGACTTGATGTGCTGAATGGCCAGCTTCTGTGCCATTTTCTGATACATCTGTCTGAACTGTAGATTAGAAGAGAATAGGAACATTGGGTGGCTCAAAGAAGAGCATCATGGTTATTGTTGCCATCTATAAGCAGAATTCTTCATTGACCAAGTTGGCTTCTATCATTCCAACTTTTCTTGTTTTTTTCTGAAGTTGAGAGTGGAGCTTCTTATCTGTCTGACCATGGTCAAAACCACTTATAATGCTGCAATGTTCAAAATCAGTACAAAGATACTAAAATTTCAACATCTTCCAGATTTGAGTCAAGTGGAAAATATCTCCTCCTATCTTTAGTGTCGTAAATTATTCAAATAAAATATTGAATAACTAGCCTGTGCTCCAAACAGGTTGTCAACATTTTAGCTTTCTCGCGCGTCTTTTGCAATCTCTGCTATTTTTGTATAAAATATTTTCTTGTCAAGCTGTGTCTTCAAAATAGAATGGTAATTGTGATAGCACAAGACTTCCAAATAAGTATGTTTGTACTAGGAATACTTCTTATTGCCCCGACAGACAGAGGTTGTGTGTTTTCCTGTTGTCTGCGACCAAAGTGTTTCTTTCTGTGAGGGGTGTGCTTATTTTCTTACCTCAGAGTGATTTCTCAATTCAGATGATTTCAGCAGCAGGCTTTGTGAATTTAAAATTAGACAAGATTGTTTCTTACCACACTTTTCAGCCAGACTTTTGAATACAATGGGCGCGATTCTCCAGCCTCGTTGCACTCTCACTTGAGTGCAACGAGGCCGGAGAATCACGGGAGAGGCCGAAAACGAGAACCGCGCTGGGCGCCAAATGGTAGCACGGTAGCATAGTGGCTAGCACAATTGCTTCACCGCTCCAGGGTCCCAGGTTCGATTCACGGCTTGGGTCACTGTCTGTGCGGAGTCTGCACGTTCTCCCCGTGTCTGCGTGGGTTTCCTCCGGGTGCTCCAGTTTCTTCCCACAGTCCAAAGATGTGCAGGTTAGGTGGATTGGCCATGCTAAATTGCCCTCAAGTGTCCAAAATTGCCCTTGGTGTTGGGTGGGGTTACTGGGTTATGGGGATCGGGTGGAGGTGTGGGCTTGCGTAAGGTGCTCTTTCCAAGAGCTGGTGCAGACTTGATGGGCCGAATGGCCTCCTTCTGCACTGTAAATTCTCTGATTCTATGATTCAAACAGTTTGCTCCCGTAGGCAAAATCGGGAGCGAGAAACTAATTATCACCACTTAAGCCCTATTTCCATACAATTAACGGGAGCCACCCCATGTCCAATGGCCTCCCGTCATTCAGTGGCCTCCCCAGCAAGTGGCGTCGATTAGTACTCTTTTTGAAAAACGTGAACCTGGCGGAAGTGCTTCTGCAGGGAGCCAAAGAGGTGAGTAGCCATCTTTGCTCTCAGGGAAAGAGTTCGGTGGTGCTGGGCTGGCCACCCCAGTGCTTGACAGGGGTTAGGGCACCAGCCGCAGGGGTGGGTCACTGTGGTAGGGGGGGGGAATAACCACACACGGCTCCACCATGCCAACCCCTGGATCGTGTGTGCCCATTCCGGGGGCAGCCCAAGCCTCTGCCTATCTGCCCCACTGAACACCCATAACCCCCACCGACTGCTGAGGCCTCTGATAGCGTCTGAGCACTTTACACAACTCAAGTGGATTCCTGTGGCTGGGCAGGCCATGTAGCATGTGGGAGCCATTGCCTAGCATCCCAATGAGACCGTGATGCATGTACACTATGCCTGAACACAGCGGATGGCAACACCACATACGCAGCATCCAACGTCCGAACACACGGGACGTGACACAGCCCCCATGCAGGGACCTGCCCCACACCCTGAGGACCCGGCTGCCCATTAGGCCAGAGACGGACCCAGAGGAGGAGGTCCTCGATGCCCCAAGGTGTTCATGGCGTCGCTGGTCCTTAACAAATGACAGACAGCGGGTGCCGCAGGAGGCTCTGCCTCAACAAGGAGACAGTGCGGCACCTGTGCCATGTCCTTGTCGTCCAGGTCACTACAGCCCTGCGGCAGGATTCTCTGTTCCTGAGACTAAGTGTTGATGCCAGGGCAGGATTCACGGACTTCCAAAACAGCAAAACGTGCCCGCGACTGCACCGATTCAACAACCGTTGAGGGGTTAATACCGACACCACATGGAATACAATCGATTCCAATGAGAAACGGTGTGGGGTTTGCCAGATTTGTGACTGATACTCAGGAGGCTGACAAGCTGCAGCTGCATATATACAGCAGATGGTGCTGGTTGCACTGGAGCGTGCCCATCGCACTGATTGGTCGTCTAGGGCCAGAGGCCACCTTGGAGTTGGCCTGGGGGAACGGTTGTTGAATCGGTCCAGGCGCGGCACAAGTTTTGCCTGGGGGAACACCCATACGGCCTATGGCCCTAAGTCTGCAGTGGGCAATCAGCAACGTGTGCAGCTGCATGGCTGTCTTGCAAACCGCGGCAATGGCGTTCCATGCCTGTCCGCCCCCTGCTACACCACCGGGCCCTGGCAGAGGCTGCTACACCACCGGGCCCTGGCAGAGGCTAGCAGCACGACTCCGTGATGGATTCGGAGAATTGTGAATACAGGGTCAGGCACGCTAATATGCCAAGGCTGTTTACTGTACGTGCGGAGTGGAATAATTGACGCTACTAGCGAAACATCATGAATTTACGATTTGGCATGAAACCGGCACCCGCCACGATTTTGGTGTCAAAACTGAATTTTCCGCCCAATCGCATTTCCCGATTCCGGCGTCTACCGACGGCAAATCCCGTCCCTGAACGTTTACGCCTCTCCTTCCAGGGCTTGAGCGGGGACTTGTGTGGCATTTCACAGGTCACAGCCCACAGATGCATCCGACAGGTGACCGATGCCCTGTTTGCCCGGGCAGAAAACTATATAAATGTGACATGAACCAAGCCCAACAAGGTGCTTGGGCAGCAGGATTCTCTGCCATTGCCGGGATGCTTCAGGTGCAGGGGCTCATAGACTGCACACATGTCACCTTGCACTCACAGGGCCATCTGGGAGTGCTGTATGTTAACAGGAAGGGGTTGCATTCCCTGAACATTCATCTCGTGTGTGACCACCACATGAAGATCATACATGTGTGTACACACTTCCCAGGTGGTGTGCACGACAGGTACATCCTGGGGCAGTCCGACATCCCCAGCCTCCTCGAGAACCACCCCAGGATGGGCGGCTGGCTCTTGGGGGTTAAGGAGTACACACTTAAGGACTTGGCTAATGATGCCAGTGCGGAGGCCTGAGACCGAAATGGAGACCCGATACAACTAGGCCCGTGTGGCTACCCGGGTTGTCAGTGCATCGGACTTCTCAAAATGGGGTTCCGATGCCTCGTCCACTCCGGTGGTGCCGTCCAGTATACCGCCCGGATGGTCACCCGCTTTATGGTGGTCTGCTGCATCTTCCAGAATCTGGCACAGCAGCGGAGCGACATGCTGTATGTTGGGGATGAGGCACATGCTCCCACTGAGGAGGAGGTGGACGAGGATGATGTGGAGACGCCAGACCAGCAGGGACTGGAGTACGAGCCCGAGGATGAACCGGAGGACCAGCCAGAGGCTGCAGGACGGGCGGCAGAGGCGAGGGTCTGGCAATCCCCGAGAGCCTGGGAGGCCCTCTTCCTCACCCGCTTCACAAAGGATGTGGCTTGGTCCGTCTTTGCTATCTACCCCCCGCCCATTAACTTTTTTGTTTTGTTTTATAAATTTTGTGTACCCAATTCAATTTTTTCCAATGTAGGGGCAACTTGGCATGTTCAATCCACCTACCCTGCACATCTTTTGGGTTGTGGGGGCGAAACCCACGCAAACACGGGGAGAATGTGCAAACCCCACACGGACAGTGACCCAGAGTCGGGATCGAACCTGGGACCTCGGCGCCGTGCGGCAGCAGGGCTAATCCACTGCACCTCCATGTTGCCCAACCCCCCCCCGCCCATTAACCACCCACTCTGGGTATGCGTAACATCACCCCAGGGTCTGGGACTGTGGAGGGTTGTGATGATCAGCAGAGAACGGAGCGCCGGCGCTCCTCAATCAATGCAATAATCTGACCTCTGTCTATCTGCTGAGTGTTCGCTCACATCCATCACCTGCACGCGGGTGGGCCTGGGGAGGGGAGATGCCTGGAGAGATGGGCCAAGGGTTCTCTGGTTTCCTCCCACAAGTCCCGAAAGACGTGCTGTTAGGTGAATTGGACATTCTGAACTCTCCCTCTGTGTACCCAAACAAGCGCTGGAATGTGGCGACTAGGGGATTTTCACAGTAACTTTATTGCAGTTAGTGTTAATGTAATCCTTCTTGTGACAATAAAGATTATTATTATTAGATGCAGTATAATATGGATAAATGTGCAAATATCCGCTTTGGGAGCAAAAATGGGAAATCAAGTTATTATTTGAATGGGTGTAAATTGGGAGAGGTGGATGCTCAGCAAGACCTTGGTGCCCTCGTGCATCAGTCGCTGTAAGTAAGTACGCAGGTACAGCATGCAGTAAAGAAGACAAATAGTATGTTGGCCTTCATAGTGAGAGGATTTGAGTATAGGAATAGAGATGTTTTACTGCAGTTGTATAGGGCATTGGTGAGGCCACACCTGGAGTATTGTGTACAGTTTTAATGTCCTTATCTGAGGAAGGATGTTCTTGCTATGGAGGAAGTGCAGCAAAGGTTTACCAGGCTGATTCCTGGAATGGCGGGACTGTCATACGAGGAAAGACTAAATTGATTAGGATTATATTCCTAAGGGGCTGTTTAGCACAGGGCTAAATCGCTGGCTTTAAAAGCATACCAAGGCAGGCCAGCAGCACAGTTAAATTCCCGTAACAGCCTCACCGAACAGGCGCTGGAATGTAGCGACTGGGGACTTTTCACAGTACCTTCATTGAAGCCTACTTGTGACAATAAGCGATTTTCATTTCATATTCATTGGAGTTTCGTAGAGTGAGAGGGGATATCATAGAAACTTATAAAATTCTAACAGGATTAGACACGATGGTGGGGAAGTCCTCAACTGGGGGTCATAGTTTGAGGATAAGGGGTAAACCTTTTGGGACTGGGGTGAGGAGAAATTTCTTCACCCAGAGAGTGGTGAATCTGGAATTTGCTACCAGAGAAAATAGTTGAGGCCATAACTTTGAGTAATTTCAAGAAGGAATTATATATAGCTTTTGGGGCGAAAGAGATCAAGGGATATGGAGGGAAAGTGGGATCATGGTATTGAACTTGTGAGTTGGTGGTGAGGGGCGAGCGTGCCCCCATGCTGTGTCAGGCGTCTTTAAAGTAAGACAAAGACCTGGAGCAGTGGGGGTCAAACCGCCGATATGGTTGTTAAATGTGGATGCAAAGCTACTGGTGAAGGTGCTGGCAGTGCAGATAGAGAATTGCGTGCTTGGGGAGATAGGGGAGGAGCAGATGGGGTCCGTGAAAGGGCGACAGCAATCGGCCAAAGTTTAGAGGCTATTGAATGTAATAATGATGCCCTCAACAGCAGGAAGGTGGAGGTGGCTGTGTCTATGGACGCATGGAATGCGTCTGACCGTGTGGAGTGCATATTTATTAGAGGTTCTGTGGTGGTCCGGGTTTCGGCAGGGGTTTGTCGACTGGGTAAGATTGTTGTTTAGGGCTCCTAAGGCAAGTATGTGGAATAATTGTGTAAATTCGGAGTATTATGGGTTGCGACTGGGAACCAGGTAGGGGTGTCCGTTCTCCTCTTTGCCCTCGCGATTTAATCGTTGGCAATGGCACTTAGGGCTTTGAGGAGGTGGCAGGGCATTGGAAGGGGGCGGGCTGTGGATCACCGAGTCTCTGGCGGAGCAGGCTTGAAGGGCCGAATAGCCTCGTCCTGCTTCTATTTTCTATGACCAATCTGCCATGTGGGACTTTGTCAAATGTCTTGCTAAAATCCACGTATACAACATCCACTGCACTACCTTCATGAACCCTTCTTGTCACTTCCTCAAAGAGTTCAATCAAATTTGTGAGGCAAGACCTTCCTTTAACAAACCCATGCTGACCATCCCTGACCAGTACATGCCTTTCTACATTGCAGTTAATCCTATCTCTCAGGATTGATTCTACTAATTTTCCCACCACCGACATAAGACTAACTGGCCTATAATTGTTTGGCATTTCCTTCAATCTCATTTATAACAATGGAACTAGTTTGTATTTCTCCAATCCACCGGTACCGCCCCTGCATCCAGTGAGGATTAGAAAATCATCCTCAGTGTATCTCCTTCAGTAGCCTCGGAAACAATCCATCTGGCCCTGGAGACTTATCAACTTTCATGGATTCAAACCCTTCGAGTATTTCCTCTCTCTTTATCCCATCCAATATCTCAGTATTCCTCCTGGACTTCTGCATCATCCCTTCCCTTTGTAAGCACCGAGACAAAATACCCATTTAAAACCCTTCCCACAGCCTCTACATCTATATACAAGTTCCCGTCTTCATCTCTGGTAGATCCCACTTTTTCCTTAACTAAGTTTTTACCATTAATATATTGGGAAAGCATCATTGGGTTTTCTTTAACTTTACTTGCTTATCTTTTTTCATGCCTCTCTTTGATTTCCTTATTTCCTTTTTTATTTTGTCCCTGCATTTCCTATACTTTTCTAGGCACTCTGAAGTGCTTAGTTCTTTGTACCTATCGTACGCATTCTTTTTCTGTTTGATCTTCCCCTATGCTTCTTTAGACAACCAGGGGGATTTAAATTTGGCGATACTACTCTTATTTTTGGAGGGGATGTGTCAACTTTGTACATTTAGGATCTCGCTTTTTAGTGCTTCCCACTGGTTTTCCCCTGATTTAGCCTCTAGCAGTGCTGGCCGGTCTACCTCAACTGAGTCCCTTCTCATTCCTGCAAAATTTGCTTTCCCCCAGCACAACTTTTACTCCTGCTTTTTATCTCTGCCCATTCCCATGGTTTGTCTGTTCTGACGCAGATGGGGGTGTTAGCAATTGAGTTCTAACTGTGTGTAAGAGAGAAGTAAATCTTCACTATTAATATAACAAGGAGGTGAGTGTGTAACTGTCAGATGTATTTGGCATAGCACTCTCACTAAAAAGCACACACAAAAGGTACAGTTGCCGTCCTGCATGGCAACTGTGACAAGTTTCGTCATCCTCTTCTACATACACAGAAGACACCAGCAGACTGCCCAGTTATCGCTATTGACAGTTTTAAGCATAAGTATCTCTTCCCAGACTTTAAAGACTTAGATCCTTTTTGAACATAATATGGATAGGCACTCAGGGGAGAACCATGACATTCATAAATAAATGGAGACTACATGACTGGTGGTTAGATATGATTTTACTTTTGCTAATATTTATTCTTGGGAAATGAGCATTGTTGGTAAAATCAGCATTTATTGTCCATTGCATATTATGCCTGAAAGGTGGGTATGAGCTGGTTTCTTGAACTGCTGTGATACATGTGGTGCAGGTGTGCTCACAATCCCACTCAGACAAGAGTTACAGGAATTTGACCCAGCAACCACAAAGGATGGTGATGTAAATCCAAGTCAGGATAGCACATTACTTGGTGGGGAGCTTCAAGGTGGCAGTATTCCTATATCTGCTGCCCTTTTTCCTTCTGGGCGATGGAGGTTACGGCTTTGGAAGGTGCCTTCCAAGGTGAGTTCATAGAATCATAGAATCCCTACAGTGCAGAAGGAGGCCATTCGGCCCACTCCCCCCTATCCCTGTAACCCCATAACCTAACATGTAGATCCCTAGACACTAAGTGGCAATTTATCATAGCCAATCCACCTAAAACATACACGTCTTTGGACTGTGGGAGGAAACAAGAGCACCCGGAGGAAACCCACACAGACACGGGGAGAATGTGCAAACTCCACACATTCGCCCAAGGCCAGAATTAAATCCAGGTCCCTGGCGTTGTGAGGCAGCAGTGCTAACCACCATGCCACCCTGCAAAGCATCTTACAGATGATGCACACTACTGTCACTGTGCATCAGTGGAGGAGGGACTGAATGTTTAAGGTAGTGGGTTTCAACCAGTGTGTCTAGCAGTGCTAACCTTCCATCTCCATGGAGACAGGATACTGGGTGGCCCAACCCCTTGTATGAGATTGGCTACTGTCGGTTCGCTACTACTTTGTGGGGTGTCTATGAGCAATCGATTCAGCTGAAAAAAGTGGGTGTGCCGTGTAATTGTTTGTGTCATTGAAGTGTGTGCCGTGTTACTGAAAAGGTTGGGGACCACTGCAGTAGTAGGTTGGGCTGACATACATCCAGTGTTGTAGCCTTTCAAACTGAGTGTTTTGAGACAGCCAGGGTGTTTGTGTTTGAAATGAAGAACCGTCACTATGCAAGGAAAGATTGATGAGATTTATATTTGTCTAACACTCAGAGTTTCAACATCTCCATTGTCCATGGTGAGACAGGAAGATGAATCAGCGGGTATCATATTCCTCTTTGTTTACAGTTCATCCTTAACAAAAAACTTGTGAGTTTTACAAGTGGTTGGAATTGTTTTTATTTTAATGAGGTATTTGCTTGAGTTTCAGGTCTTGTCTGAAGCCATTATTGTCAAAGTCACATGATGGAAAGATACAGCTTAATCCAGGATAGTCAGCATGGATTTGTGAGGGGTAAGTCTTGCCTCACAAGTTTGATTGTATTCTTTGAGGACTTAACTAAGTACATAGATGAAGGTAGAGCAGTTGATGTCGTTTACATGGATTTTAGTAAGGCGTTTGATAAGGTGCCCCATGGTCGGCTCATGCAGAAAGTAAGGAGGCATGGCATAGAGGGAAATTTGGCCGATTGGATCAGTAACTGGCTATCACGTAGAAGACAGAGGGTGGTGGTAGATGGTAAATTTTCATCCTGGAGCCCAGTCACCAGCGGTGTACCACAGGGATCAGTGCTGGGTCCTCTGCTATTTGTGATTTTTATCAACGACTTGGATGATGGAGCTGAAGGTTGGGTTAGTAAATCTGCTGATGACACCAAGATTGGTGGAGTAGTGGATAATGTGGAGGGCTGTTGTAGGCTACAAAGAGACATTGATAGGATGCCGAGCTGGGCTGAAAAGTGGCAGATGGGAGTTTAACCCTGATAAGTGTGAGGTGATTCATTTTGGTAAGACAAATTTGAATGCGGATTACAGGGTTAACGGCAGGGTTCTGAAGAATGTAGAGGAGCAGAGAGATCTTGGGGTTCATGTCCATAGATCTCTGAAAGTTGCCACCCAAGTGAATAGAGCTGTGAAGAAAGCCTATAGTGTGTTAGCATTTATTAACAGGGAGATTGAGTTTAAGAGCTGTGAGGTTATGCTGCGACTGTACAAGACCTTGGTTAGACCACATTTGGAGTATTGTGTGCAGTTCTGGTCACCTCATTATAGGAAGGATGTGGAAGCATTGGAAAGGGTGCAAAGGAGATTTACCAGGATGCTGCCTGGATTGGAGGGTAGGTCTTGTGAGGAAAGGTTGAGGGAGCTAGGGCTTTTCTCATTGGAGTGAAGGAGGATGAGAGGTGACTTAATTGAGGTGTATAAGATGATGAGAGGGAATGATCGAGTGGACGTTCAGTGACTTTTTCATCGGGTGAATGTAGCTGTTACAAGGGGGCATAACTATAAGGTTCATGGTGGAAGATATAGGAGGGATGTCAGAGGTAGGTTCTTTAATCAGAGAGTGGTTGGGGCATGGAACACACTCCCAGCTTTGGTAGTGGAGTCGGATACTTTAGGAACTTTCAAGCGGTTATTGGATAGGCACATGGAGTGCACTAGAATGATTGGGAGTAGGTTGATTTGATCTTCGTTTCAGACTAGTACAGCACAACATCGTGGGCCGAAGGGCCTGTACTGTGCTGTACAGTTCTATGTGTTGAGGGCCATCTTAAAAACTGTTGTGTCCATTTTTTAAAATACAGCTTTAAATTTTTAAAATATGTTTATGTCTGTATTGCGCATGGCATTATCGTCAGCAATGTTTTTGGTGTGGAGAAAAGGGAAGTAAGTCTCTTGGGCAATAAAAAAATATTTCTCTGTTATATTCTGAGTACAGTCAAAACAGTGGATTTAATTCTACAGCATATTTAAATTCTATTGCTGGTGACCACTTTTCTGATTCGGGTCATAGTCGTTTTGCCACAGAAGACCATTCGGCCCATTGAGCGCCAGGTTGGTTCCCTGTAGTACCATTCTGGTACTCTAGCCACAGAGCACCAACTTTATCTCTCTGAATTGCCCATTCAATTTCCTTTTGAAATCATTCATCATCTCTGCTTCCTGCACCCTCCGGCTACTACCACTTCCCTGTGTTAAAAAGATAAAGTTATTTCTCACATCACTGCTGCATTTCTTGCCCAAAATTTTAAATCTGTGTCCCCTAATCCTCCTACCGTAAACAATAATGCCTTTCTGTTCGGGATGTTATTTGGGAGTACAGGAGGAAATACTGAGTGTGGCTCCCAACGCTTGGTCCGGTTTCTAATTTGCCAACGTGACTTGGAATTGGATGCTCGGTGGAATTTACTGAGGATACCAAACTAGCAGTAATTGGAGGAGATGGCATCGAACTCGCTGAATAAATAAAATAAAATGCATAAGTGGGCAGAGCAATGAGATACATGAATTAAATGCTTGTGTAGACTATTGAACCCATCTATGTTCCATAACGGGAAAAAAAAACCTCCTTGTAATTGATTTCAGTAGCGTCTTTTCACTGTGGTTCAGTCTTGTGCCGTTAAAAGGATATCCCAGCTCAGTATAGCTTCATCTTGTGAGTGAAATGTTCTTGCTCACGCTGTGAACGAGATAAATCTAACAGCAGAACGTTACATGACATAGTGCCCCTGACCTTCAACTTACTGTGAGCAACACTTACAGGAGATCTGTTATCATATACATACGCAAAAAAAAGATACGTGTTAAACAAGAGTATTTGAGATAGTCTGCTGAATTATTCCATGCCCAGTCATGCTCTTTGTTTATCCAGTTTGTGTGTGACTGAACTAGTTGATGCCTGCTGCTTTGCCTGATAGCAATCAGCATAGCATTAGATGCAGGTTGATCTGGAAAAGCTTTTCTTGCTATCCTGTAATTATAGTTAAGCTATTATCCTAAAATCATGGATTCTTGACTCCTTTTCTTTTGTTGTTAACAGGAAGCTTATTGCGAGTACTTGAAGAGCATAAACTTTATTTCGCAAGCTTTAATAGAGGACGCCCAAACAAAAGGTAAACATGCTTGTCAGATTGGCAAATTATACGTTTTCTTACAATTTTGATCGGAAGGTAGGACAGCATCAAGTTGTTGTTTTATGTAAATACAAAACGCCCAAATAAAAGCATCAAGTTGTTGTTTTATGTAAATACAAAACGCCCAAATAAAACTACTGCTGAGGAATTAAAATTTGATCTTGTATTGCAGATGAGATGGAGTTAATCACACCTGAAGTGCAGAAGATGCTAAAGTTGGCCGATCAGTGCTTAGAAAGAATTAAAACCACAGCTGCTAAACTTGGTGGGTTGTATATTTTATATTTCATGGATGATTATTTATCTTTAAGGAACAAGACAACTTCATCGCCACAATGTCTCAAAACAACAACAAATTGTTTCTATATTGTTATGGACCAGGGCTTAGAAACCCCAAAGTGTATTATGAAGTTCACCTGACCTATAACCTTTATGTTGAATTTAGCTAGGATGAGCACAAAAGCCTTCACTTCAGGTCTGACTTCAAAATCCAATAAACCAAAACCACTTTCAAGGGTGTGGCCCAGCACACTGTATTCTCACTTGAATGGGACTGGTCCTTTGCCTGAGCTTCTGATCCAGTTTCAAACTCCATCCGGATAGCCCCATTATCTTTAAAATTACTAAGGCAGTTTGTCTCACCCAAAATGTGCTTTTCGCTGGAACAGCTTTCCAAATGGAAATAGGGAAAACACTTCTTCCTTCTGCAGTCCAAAGCAACCAAACAAATACTGAAACCAAAAAATAAACCCTCTCACCTGACAGCCACAGACCAGCTCCACCCACAAAATGACATCATTGAAGCTGTGCTACAAGTCACATGATAAGAGACCAAACCTTTCTTAAAGGGACACTCACATGACAATATAGTGATTTCAGCATAGAAAAACATTCCAAGATACTTCAGAGTACTGCAAAAGAATAATTGGCAAGACAAAAAAGGAGATAGTAGGAGGCGTGATCAAAAGTGCGTTTGAAGAGGTGGGTTTGAAGGAGGATCGTAATGGAGTTTAGAGCACTGGAGAGATGGGACGCTTTACGGAAGGAATTGTGGAGCGTGATGCCAATGGTAGGATGAAGAGGAATCTACAAGAGGAAAAAGTGTTTGAAAGAAAGGTTTGAAGGGCAGAAGGAAGTTATGGAGATAGGAAGTGGTAAAACCATTAATGGATTTAAACACCAGGATGAGTAATTAAAATGTTGAGTAATTGAAGACTGGAAGACGGTGTTGGTCAGTGATGGTAGAGTTGGTGGGTGAGTGGAAATTAGTGTGGGATAGAATAAAGAATGATGTGGCAGTACAATGATTTGAAGGGTTACAGACGATGGAGGATTAGCGGCGAGTCAGGGTAGCATTGGAATACTCGAGTCTGGAAGTAACAAAGGCAAGGATAAGAGTTTCAGTGAGGGGGGCTGAGGGAGTGATGACGACAGGTGATATTACAGAGGTGGAAATAGGTAGGCCTTATGAAAGAAAGGCATTATTGAAGTTGTTCTGCAGTGTTCATGTATTGTAGAAATGCACAAATAACAGGAAACATTGTGCCAAAAACAAACTTTACCTTGTCGTCTGTTAAACCTGGTTAATTAGAATTACTAACCAGACAATAGCTGCAAAGTTGATTTTTCTTCCTTCACAAGTCATCCAGGTACAGGACCACCACTGAAAGTTGTAAATATTATTTACTTAGTAGTGTGAAGATAAAAAAAAATTAAATAACAAACAATGAAAAGACTGATTTTAAGGCTACACACAACTCTGCTTTATAATTGGTTTCAATAAATTGGATAAATTTTGCAGTTTGAATGCAGGGGAAAAATGTGAAAACGGTGATAATATTCTGGGTTTTATTCTACTTTTAAGTTGCCTTAACAGCTAAAGGGGTTTCAAAAGCAGTGCAAGTTTCCTGTGAACCCAAAACCTGTCGTCTTTATAGATGCCAGAAATGGAATAACCAGGCTGCATAATTACTAAATAATCCTGAAATACAACATATCACAACAGAGAGCATAAGGGATACCTCCTTTCTATCAAAAAGCCAGTAAAACCATAGCACCGGACCAAAATGTAAAGTTGAACCTAATAGATTTGTTACTAGTAAATTATGAACGGATGTGTTTTAAATACAGCAAGCAACCAAAATGTATAATACTAAATCTACACATTATATGAATTGTTTCAAAACAAAGGATACCAAATATTTTCTGTTGTTTCCCTATAGCCTGTGACAAAGTCTCTGAAGGATGTTATGTAGATGATAGCTCCCTGGACCACCCTTGACTACCTCGCGTGCTATAGGCCATGCAAAGCAGTTAGTTGAAAATTATGAAACCGAGTTCTCGATGTCAAGACAGGTTCTTTCTCATAGAGTCTGCATTGACCCTCTGAAGGATCATCCATTTCGGCCCACTCCCCGCCTTATTCCTGAAACCCCGTAATCCTACCTAACCTGCACATTTTTGGACAATAAAAGGCAATTTAGCATGGCCAATCTACCTAATCTGCACAACTTTGGACTGTGGGTGGAAACCGGAGCACCCGGAGAAAACCCATGCAGACACGGGGAGAACATGCAAATTCCACATAGACAGTCACCCAAGGCCAGAATTGAACCCGGATCCTTGGCGCTGTGAGGCAGCAGTGCTAACCACTGTGACGCCCCGATATGCTTCATAGCCCATCTGCACGCAGTCAGAATCAGATCAAAGCAAATCATCGTGTCTTTTTATACATGTCAATATTTTTAAACAGTGTATAATCTGAGCTTCTCTTGGAGCAAAGCCCTCTTGATAATTCAGCCATGTAGGATATAAAGAAAGACCACATTTCTGCAGTGGTTTTCACCACTAACATGTCAAAGTGCATTGCAGCCAATGTAGTGTTTACAAAACGTGGACAATAATTCACCTGCTCAAAATAATGCCGTGGGATCTTTTGCATCCATCTGAGAGGGCAGACAGGGACTCGGTTTAACAGTTCATCTGAGGCTACGTCTGACAATGCAGCACTCCCTCAGCACGAGGGAGTGTAGCCTTGATTTTTGTGCTCAAGTCGTGAACCTTGTGACTTGTTTATCTGCAAGTTTACAGACATGTCAGCACCTCAATCCTTTCCTGCGTCCGATTGGGTTGAACCGGATGTGACATGTATAGTATCCATTATTCAAAAGGCTAACAGTTTGTTAAGCAGCACGATTTTTGCATCCAGATTTGTCTCTGGGTGAAATAACATTCTTATATTCTCTGGGATAGATGAACTGTGGTCGCCATTTTGAATTTTGGACAAAGCAATATCGACTGCAATTGTTTCAAAATTGTATATTTTTTGAAAAGCAAACATTTTGCCATGCATAGTACAGCATCTGAATTCTGCCTCCATCACCGAAGACACAACTTAAACGCTGCAAACAATTGATATCTTTTCTCGTGAGTGAGAGAGTGAAATACACTCAGTTTAAAAACTAACATGTTTCCTTTGATCACATAATACACAAATTGTCAGTTATATTGATATTTCAAACGTTTTTGAATGTTGCATTGATTTCTGTATGGTTATTGTATGTGATCAGAGTAAATGTATACCACACGTAAAGTTAAAAGTAATTTAGTTAACTATGTACTTCAGAAGTCAGTGTCAGTTTCATTGCTGTTTGTTGTATGTCTCATAGGTAAAGTGGGAAATATGCCTACGGCAAGCCAAGAAACCAAGCCTGCACATACACCTAGTCATCGGAGAGTCGCCTCTGATGGGGGAGGCACTAGTCTATCATTTTTGCCTCCTGAAGTCTTCAAAAAAATGCAGAGTCCAGAAACACTACTAACCAAAAGGTTAGAACCAATAAGGAACCACTTAATACTCTGCAAGATTTCCACACCCAAAGTAGATCAGTGCCTGAGCTTTTGAGGGATGTTAAATGGAGATGACTCCAGGCACCACTCTTCGCTACCTCACCTGCAAGTAACTTCTGATTCTGCAACCCAAACCCTCACTATATGTGGTTCCTCCTGACAGAGCAAGATCTCAAAATCACCCCATGACTTGCATTCATATTTTGATTGAAAATACAAGACATTATTTAGATATAGGATAATTTTTCTTCAGAATCACTTCAAGCGTTTCACCATAAAATTATTCTATGCTTAATCTAATTTATGGCAATTAAATAGTCTTTCATCCTGTGTGCTTCAGAAGGGGGATGATCATTGGCTATTTCTACTGTGCCTTCCAATCTTGGTGGGAATAAAATATGTTAGTTTTTAACGGAGTAACTGTCCAAATGCGCTCGTGCTGCAGCCATCAGGGAACTCTCCAATATTTTCAAGCCCTGAATTGCGGGAAAAGGTTCAGCTTTTCGACTTTTGTGTATTTCACTCTCTCACCTCATGAGAAACCAGACAAAGACTCTTGGAGTTATAAACTATGCTTTTATTACAATGCTATAACACGAGCTAGTGGCATTCCTAGTTGTGGTGAAACGCTTGAAAGTGATTCTGAAGCAAAATTATCCTATATCCAAAGACACATGCATGCTGTCTCCTAATATTTATCATCGGCTCCCCATTATCAAGAATGTGGATATCAATTACCTGCTTGTCTAACTCCTCTCACTTATAATCCCTTTCCCAAGGTGAAAATGCCAATTACCATAACAATTTTGTATGATTATGTCTTTCTTCAACCTGACACCAAAAACAAGTGATGAAAATATCCCACATTGTCTATTGCTACCTTTGATAACGACCATCTGAGATTCCCTTTCCTGAGCCCCATCACCAGCAAGATATGCCCTTGGAATGCTTTCCTTACAGCTCACAACTTCAGCTAAAAGCTTGTGTGACACAGCTGGATATAGAAATGTTTAACCCTTCAGCAATTCTGGGATAACTAAAGTTTTTAAAACTAATTTCAATATAAGGTGTAAAAATATTCCCTTTTACAACTGCTCCCTTGGTGCAGCCCAGTTAGGCTCAACTGAAATTGCCCAATTACCAAGGGAATGTTCCTGTCTTAACTAGGAATTCAGACTTTGGATTCATTCGAGATTCCTCAATAAACTTGGCTCCTTGCGACTATTGTTTGCCAGCTTCAAGTTTGAACAGCGTAAATGTTTCCGGATACTAGTTTGTGGAGTCCAGTTAAAATGGTAGGATAGTTCAAGATTTCCATTATTGCTTTTCAATTTCATCCAAATTCTAATTTTGGATTTGAAAATTTTTCTTCCAAAATATGATGAGACTTCCTCCCATTTATAATTGCAGTATATACTTGTGTAAAAGTTGACCACATGATTTCAGAACCACAGTATCATTTCCACAATCACATCAAAAAGCTCAGTTCATTATTCATTACCCTTTCCACTTTTCCTCCAGTTTCTGCTGGTCAATTAAGGTGTGAAGAATGTGGAATGATTTTGTTTTTTGAGGGAAGGAGTTGACAGATTGAAGAGTAATAAACAGTGTATATGGAAACAGGATGCAAGGACCAACGTCCAGGGTTTTAAATAAATGAAGGCCAGGCCTAGCCAATTGAACCTTTGCTAGGGTTGCCAACCCTCTCAGAATTCCTGGGGATCTCCTTCAATCAACATCAGTCTCCTGATAGCCAAAGAAAGCATTCCAGGAGATTTTAAAAATACTGTTTTAAACAAAACAGTCACATCATTCTCACTTCTGAGACACGGTTGTATCCAACATCGCACAGCCCAAAAGGCCATGAGGACATAGATTGGCTGAGAATTTTGCGGCTGCAATGGGATTAATGGGGGGGGGGGGCGGGTGTTGAATTTCAATGAAGTATGATGCCCTGCTTTGAACTTAAGTCTGTTCGGTCACACATGACACCACCATGCATTCTCGGGTAAGAAATATTCTAAACTGAAAGGGAAATAACGGTCTCTCAAAAAGGAATGGAGAAGTCTGATTAACTTCATTATTTGTTAACATTGATGAATGTAGGAAATGTTTATTTATATATATATATATATATATATATATATATATATTGCGTTATAGGTCTGTTGCAGTAATGTTACTAAAATAACTTGGCTTATGGTATCCAGATTCTATGTTTGATAAAGCTGTGATTAAGGAGTTAACAGTAGGCAGGCTGTGATATCTGTGTCTGGTATTATTGTGATTTGGTATTATTCTGCTCTGGGTTCTGAGGAAGGAGATTGTGTTTCTCAGACTGGCTTCAGAAAGCTTCCCTCCACAAGAGTTTTGTGAATAAAGCTGCAAGCCACTAGGTGTTAACTTTATTTAAAAAATGGCTTTTGACCTGGATTGGATGTTGATTTATTGAAATTTTAGATCAGATGGGAAAGTAAGCTCAAAGACCTTCTTTTATTTATTAAGAACTATTTAAGTGTTAATTGAAAAGCTGTTTTTTCCTTGAGTGTTAATGAGGTTAGTCCTGCGTTAATAATAAAGTTTGTTTCAAGACAAAATATCACTGTTTGTCAGTGGCATCACTCCTGGGGGTGAAGTATCCTTTCCTCACAGTTTACAAATTGAAAAATTGTTCGGGTTTCTCATCTGGTTTCCTAACCTAAATTGGGGGTCCGGGCGGGTGCTGTAACAGTGTCGAGAGAAGTCTGTGCTGTGTTCCTCAACTTATGCAACCGGGATCAATTGGGGCTGCATGCAATCCGTGATGAACTTGGCTGTGTGCAGCAGTGAGGGAAAGGGACAGTGAGTCAAAGGTAGTTTGTACCTGCCTATCGACATATACACACACGCACAAGGAATGAGCAGAAGGGTTACTGATGGGAAATCTGTAATCGCCACCAGACACGTCTGGAGCATGATGGTTTCTAGCAGGATTTTGACCAGCTCAGATGTTGAGCCAGAGTCCCACATGGGAGTGGTGTCGTTGGCTCCCTCCCAGCAGCTCCAGTGCCCCAACCCCTGCCCAGCAGTACTGACGACAAGTTATTGAAGAGCAGAGAGGAAGGCAGATCCATGATACTGCGTGCTGGTGACACCAGCTCATCCATTCTTGCGCAGAAGCCAAGAGTGATCCCCGCTCTATTTCCATGGCTGGGAGCCACGAGCCCACTGCTGCTGATATAGAACTAATGATCCCAGGAGAGATCAGCAGGACTCCAAGTCTGGAACCCTCCTGCTTCAGCTTGAAAAGTGGCACTGAATCATTAGGTGATTAAAATAAATGAGACAAAATCTCAAGCCTGCAATGATCGGCTAAAAATGTTTTTCAAATTCTTGCTTTATAGTATTCCCAATTTCACTTGGAAATCCTCTAGTGACGTCACTTGCACCAACATCTCCCAGAATGACCAGCTAGAGTTGGCAACCCTAGCCTTTTCGAATGCTGACTGGTGCAATCCCCCTGCACCAAGGCCTGGGTCAGGGGCTGTGAGCCTTCAGTATTACATTTTCCAACGGCACGGCCCTTTCCTTGCCCAAGCACCTTTTGAAATGGCAGACTCAGCCGATAATGGGGTGTGGGAGTTGGGGAAGGTTCCTTAATAAAACAGAGAAAGAGAGGCAATCCACAACTAGTGTATGTGTCACTTCCACTATTACCTGTGGATTAATTTGAGAGCCATGTTCGCTGTGCCAGGCAGGTATGTTTTAGTTGAAGTAAGCACCTTCGAATCATGGAATCCCTACAGTGCAGAAGGAGGCCACTCGGCCCATCTAGTCTGCACCGACCCTCTGAAAGAGCACCCTACCTCGGTCCACTCACTTGCCCCATTTCCATAGCCTTGAACCCTAAAGGGCAATTTAGCATGACCAATCCATCTTAAGGTGCATATCTTTGGGAACATCGGAGGGAACCCGCGCAGATATGGGGAGAATGTGCAAACTCCACACAGACCAAAAGCCGGAATTGACTCCGGGTTCCTGGTGCTGAGAGGCAAGAGTGCCAACCATGCCGCCTTAAAAATATTACCCATATAAAAGCTAACTTTTATACTCTTGCCTAAAAAAGACTTTTACATGAGTACATATGATATGCATGGCAACTGTGCTTCAAACTTGGCACAATTGTGATTTTATACCAATCAGCTGAATCTTTATGGGCCCAAATATTCCATGGAAATACTTAAAAGCTTCACTAAAGTCATATAGCTGATGGTAAACATAATGGCAAATTCTGAAAGGCTGATAGACGCTAATATAGTTGTAAGCAGATGAACAACTGTCCACACTTGAAGCTAGATTGTTTGAAAAATCCGACCATGTCTAAACATTATGGGTGTGATTCTCCCATTTGTAGACTAGGTGCTCCTGTCAGCTGGAAAACCAGAGTGATTCCCATTGGCACGGGAGTGACCTCGACATGCCATGCTACGGCACTTGGAAACTTTTGTTAGCCGAATCCGCTTTTCCATTCCATTATGGCACACCGGGTTTGCACTGTAACTGGGAGAATGGGACTTGATCTCTCTGACAGGTTCCGCACTTCCTGAGATTGGCGTTCCGATCTCAAAGAGTAGTCCTCCCACCACCAAGTGCTCCCTTCAGCCCTTGTCTTTGCCTGGCACCTTGCTATCCAAGAGGTGGCAAGGTGGTAAGTACCCTTGTAAAAATTGCTGTCAGGGTTCCGAGAGGGGTCCTTTATGGGAGGCTTGTGCTGGACTGGAAGGGCTCAGGTCAGGGGTCTTTACTGGGATGGGGCTTGTTTTGGCTGCACTCCCCACCTGCAACCTTTGCTCATAATAAAGTGAAATTAATCCAGCCTGTACCCCTGAACCCTTTAAAAAGTCTGTCAGTATGCTAAGTTTAAAGGTCTTTGAGATGAAGGTAAAGCAATTCCTTTGAAGTGATTGAAACCTTTAAAATGACTTTCACACAGTCAGTTTCATTGCCCTTTAAAGTATACAGGCCTATTTGTAGGCTGAAAGCTTTGAACTGCATTGTTTATACTGAATTTCATGCCCCATTGTCTGCTAAAAGCTTTTTGATTGACCGGTCAAGGCAGTTTCAAAGGGGAGATCCAGTTTGTTTATGTAGCTCTGCAGGGATCCGTTAACTTGGGAGCAGATGTTTTCATAACCACAGTTTTTTTCAGAAGGTCTTGTTCCCAAGTGCTTCGGAGAAAGAGCAAGGGCTGCCCCCACATCTGCTTTTTCTAGGAAGTGCTTGAGGACAAAGAGTCCGATTCATAAAAATACTGCGGTTAGGAAAACACCTGTTACCTTGAGTTAATGAATCGTTGCAGAACAATAAAAACAATCTGATCTCTCCTTTGAAACTGCTCAACCTGTGAATAAGAAAGCTTTTGGCAGGGAACGGGCATGAAATTGAATGTAAACAATGCAGATGAACTTCCAACCTTTTGGGCATACACAAAGACCTATATTATAAGGGGCAATGAAATTGAGTGTGTGAAAACCACTTCAAAGATTTCTACCACTTTAAAGGGATTATTTTTACCTTCACCTCACAGACCTTTAATCCTGGCATACTGACACATTTCAAATGTTTTGGGGTACAAATGAGAACCCTTTCACTTTATTATGAGGGATGTGTATTTCTCAGATACTGCATGGCTTTAAAGGGTTTAAAGGCTGCAGATGGGGGAGCAGCCAAATGAGCCTTCGCCTCCCATGAAGGACCCCCTTCAGCACCTGGGAGGGTACTTGCCACCCCTTGGACTGCAAGGCCCATGTTCCTCAATACTTGCACCAAATAATGCCAGCGGAACTCTCGGCTGGGGGGCTGGAGCATCCCAGCTGGTTAGTGAATCGGGCCTCCTGAGTGTCAACGAGATGTAAAACAGCTCTAATGACTTCCCATCGGGTCCGGGTGGGGAGGTCGACAGGGAGGATGGGAAACCTGCTATGGCTAGCGGGGCAGGCACAGAGACTTGCAACAGGTCTGCCTGCCCCCCCGACGCATATGCCGATTTCAACTCAACACACTTCTGCAGCTGACCGCGAATCCCACGTCTAGTGGTTGGACCGGGAGAATCCCGGCCAATGGATATGTCACTTTAATCGTGTACAACTTGTTTTAAACAGATCTTTTTAACTTAACAGCCACAAAACCAAATAAAGACTTTTTTTTAGGTTACGATATTTTAAATTCACTAAATTGCCCGCTTTGTTTTCAATTATCAGAAGAGAAATAGTTTTATAACAATAACAGAAGTGGGTTTTCAAATTATTCTCCTCTTCTCCTAAGAATTCAAAGGCTGCAAAGCTGCCTCATTGTTTTCCTAATTTGTGACAACTAAAACACGTTTTCTAATAGGGCTGGTTTAGCTCACAGCTGGTCTTAATGCAGAACAAGGCCAGCAGTGCGGGTTCAGTTCCCGTACCAGCTGAGAATTCTGAATTCTCCCTCTGTGTACCCGAACAGGTGCCGGAATGTGCCGACTAGGGGCTTTTCACAGTAACTTCATTGCAGTGTTAATGTAAGTCTGCTAGTGACAAAACTATTTTTTATTTATTTAAACAACAATTTAGAGAACTTACTCCATTGGAAGAGGCATCGAGACAGAACCAGAAGTTAAAGGCTGCTTATGAGGCACGGATGGCACGACTACATCCGAAGCAGGGCATGCAGAAAACATCGCTGGTGAGAGGAATTCTCTGGTCTATTCTAGCAGGATGGTAGAAAAATAGAGCCATGAGAAACCAAGAAATGGAAATGTTTGTCACATCTGTGCCCATAGCATGTTGGGCATATCAAACCTGTGCATGAGTGAAATCGTATGCATAATAAATTTGGAGAAACAAAAATGGAGCTACGAATGAGTGTTATGGAGAGTGAATACCCTTGCTAGTACAGAATGCATCCCAAATGAGGCTTTCAAATATAGTGAAAAAAGATCTGAAAGTTTTCCCGTCCATGGTTGCCACTCCTGTTCCTTTATATATACAATTATTTTATCCAACTCTCAGTTGTATGAGCAGCAAAAACCATTCCAGTTTGCATAATATTTAGCAATGGAATACCTGAAAAGGTTTGTGATTCACTGTTTATTCAGCTGGAGTGTCGTATTTTCATTTTGGCTTGGATGTTGAACTTGACACCTCACTCACTGTCGGGCTCACACCTTGGGTAAAGTTTAACAACATACAGAAATGTCCCTGTTAATTCATTTTACCCAAAGGATCATCTTGAATGATTAAAATTTCACGAAAATTCAGAAGTTAAGTAATTTCATTGTGAAACTGTCAAACAAAGATACATTGAAGAAGAGTCAGTCATTCAGACTTGATACATTAGCTCCGTTTAATCAAATTAAACTTTTGTTTGAAGTGCAGGAGTAGGAGAGTACGGGGGCCAATATGTTAACTACATTCCATGATCCAGCAGGTAAAGGGAAAATAGTTGCTGCTGACACTGTAGCTTGATTGTAGCCAACTGTTATTATGGTTTACTTGTTTCCAAAGCACTTTCTGATCAAATGAGAAAACAAAATGAAGGTTAAAAATAAATTTCACTTCACATGCTGAAGCATGTAATTTGTTTTCTTCTCATTTTAATTTACCTGTATACTTCAGCTAGGTCCTGTGCAATGGAAAGGAGAGAAGAGTGGGGAGAAAGGGTGCCGAGTCTGCATCGCCTTTTCACCTTGCATCTCACGATTGGTCTGGATCTGAGCCAGTTTTGAATTTGGGAGTTTATGTTGTTTAGTTGGCAAAATGGATAACAGGCGTAACCAAATTTGAACTCTTTGTCAACATTCCCTTTTGGTCAATAAAGTGCGGTATTAGAGGTGTTACAGTCAGCAAATAGTGCATTTATATCTTTATAATTATTTCCACAACCTTTGAACATTTGTGCAAGGATGAATTAACAGGAAACTCTGAATCAGTCGAGTGTTGCAGATGGTGCTGTGACCTGGGTTTACTATTCAAAACCTATGTAGATTTGCCTCATGCCAGTTACGACAAACAGGAGGCTACCGTTAAATTACAATCTTTTTTTTTAAAAGCAAATTAATGTTCACTATGCACCCCTGGCACGGTAGAAATTAATGAACGTGAGGAAGCCACTAATCCATTGTGATTGTGCTGTTTTCTCCAGCAGTTCCAAACTAATCGCTCTGAGATTTTGCCTCAACCACTTCATGCAAACAGCATCCCACACTCCAAAAATCCTGTTCAACTGAGTCCCACCCATACCCAACTCATTGATATTTGATCTTTTTGAAGTATTTATTTCTAATTAAAAAGATTAAAGTTAACAAGAACTGGTCATTTTTTGTTCCTTTACTTTTGTTGCCTCCTTAATTTAGTTGTTCATATTATCTAGCACTAAATTGAGACCTGAAATGTGACCTTATACTTGGTTAGTGTTATGTTGTTTTGTTTTATGTTCAACATGTTTAGACTGCCTTTCTTAAAAAAGTGATTTGAACCATTTGTTTTCATCAGTTTCTCATGTAAAGTGTTGGTATACAATCTAAAGGGCAATGGAATAACTGACCATTCGCAACAAGAGGAGTTAAAAATTATTTCAATTTTTTATAACTTAATGGTGTTAGCCTGCAGTTTTTTTTAGTGTTCATTTTCAAAATAAAAAATCACATTAATTTTGTATGTATTATTAGCCATCTGTTTGACTATTGAATGAATTGATAGACATTTTTGGTTAATACAGTAATTATTTAACTCCGTGCTGTCGGATCATTAGTACATTTAAGTGACCTATTAGCATCTAATTAGAGCAAGGCCCCATTCACACTCAACCAATTAAAAATTCCAAGTGGCTTTTTTTTTGAAGGATTAGAGAATCACGCTCTGCTGTTTGTTGACTAAGCGGGATCTCATTACATTGCAGCAATTCCCAGCTAGCGTTTAGTACCTTCATCATCAAACTTGCTGCAACCTGACAGAAAACCTTTAGCTTAGTTTAATATGTGGTGCAAAAGTTAAATGGCTGTTTCTGCTCTTTTCCTTTTGGTGATCGTTGGGAGAGGCTGAAAACATTCTTTCAGACGCAGTATTAAGGTCGGCAGTACAGTAGATAATGGCAGTGTGTTTGTTACGTCTACTTTTTTGCTATCAGTTTGCATTATGCTAACTTGTGTCACTTAACATTTTGGTATGTTTGAAATTTGAAGCCTTGCCACAATATTCTTATTAGATGCCTGGGAAAAGAAAATATTTAAGCATTGTCCAATTACAACGGTATTGGTACTAATTAAATCATTAATTATTATTAATTAAAATTAGCAATGGGAGAAAAATAGGAGGACCGTTGCTGATTTCTGGGCAAGTAAAAGAGGGAGTGGGTAAGGAAAAGCGGAGCGAGTAAACAATTAAGAGACTGTGATGAGGATTGTAATTGCACATTGGGGTTGTTATACTCCAGAATTCTTTACAGTTACTTCATATAAAGTAAGCATTCTTTATGTACCACAAGACTAGACCACTAGTTGCCACTAAGGAAAAGTTTCCTTTTAGGGTGCTATGATGTTGCTCAATTGAGCGTTCCTTCCATCCTGCAGCATATAAAGATACCTGTTGTGAGTTGTTGCAGGGTTCCCTTCTTCATTGTATGGGGGTATTTAATCGCAAACAATCACTCCCGTTTAGATAATAAAGAACTGGAGGTTTTTAAATTTGTTCACAGGATATAGGCATCACTAGTTCGGCCAGGGTTTATTGATAATCCCACATTTCCCTTGCAAGGGTGGCGCTGAGCAGTTGTCTTGAACCACTGCAACCCACGTGATAAGGTACTCGCCCACAGTGCAGTTAGGGAGTTATAACAGTCATTACACTTCATTAGCTGTGAAATGTTTAAGGATGTCTTTAGTTGTGAAAGGTGTTATATAATTGCAAGTTCTTTGTTTGTTTCTACATATTTTCTTGACTTTGTTGCAGTGCCTTGTGCCCATGTTTGAAAAATTATTTTGCCTTATTAGCTGCATGAATCTTTGCTGCACTAAATCCTGTAGAAGATAATATGCAGGATATTAAATTGTCTGTACCTTATGCATTATTGCCCAGTTCCAGCCTCTTCAGTACATTGTTTCGAATTGCTAGAGTTATTCTGTTCCCCCCCTCACCCTTATTCCTTCATTAAATGACTAGACATTTTCAATTCATTTCAATCTAATGGATAGAATCCTTGCAGTGCCAGACGAGGCCATTTGGCCCATCGAGTCAGCACCAACCCGTCCGAAAGAGCACCCCACCCAGGCCCACTCCCCTGTCCTCTCCCCGCTACCCCACCCAACCTTTGGACATTACGGGGCAATCTAGCATGGCCAATCCACCTAACCTGCGCATCTTTGGACTGTGGGAAGGAACCGGAACACCCGGAGGAAACCCACGCAGACACAGGGAGAACATATCAACTGCACACAGACAGTTGCCTAAGGCTGGAATGGATCCCTTGTCCCTGACGCTGTGAGGCAGCGGTGCTAACCACTGTGCCACTGTAGTTTTGAAAAGTAATACTATTCAGTGAGAATTAAAAATAATGAATGACCTTTATAAAATCCAAAAAAGGTGCACTGGATTAATTTGCATCTTTCAAAATGCTTACACTTCCTGTCATGCCAACTTTAAAGGTGGATTTGGTGGATTTGCATCTGAACTCCAAAGCTTGAATTTACTAAGAGGTAGAAAAATAAATGATGATACACTACTTTTTTAAAATGAATTTGAGCAGTAGCTTGAAAAAAACTGCTTCCCATAATTTGTTTTCAGATGGAACATGAACTATGTAAGTTTCAAGAAGCAGAACCTTGTAAACCAAGTAAGATAAAAGTGCGGCCACTTCACTGCACCATCATAGATTTGTTACATTTCACTTCTGACCTTGTTAAAATAGTAATCTAAGCAATGCAGAAACATTTTTAAATGTTTCTTGTCAAAACATGTTTTTACTTTCAGACATTGTCTCTCCAACGGCAGATGATGGAGAATTTGATCATTGCACAGGCAAGGCAGGCTGCAGTATCCTTTCATTATAGTGACATTCTTCAGAGCAAACAATTACTGAAGGAATTTTGGGGTGGTCTGGTTTTATTTTGACCTTGCCTGTGGCAAATTGGTATCTAGAAATGGTGATTGTGCATCAGTAGATTAAGTTTTAGAATTTTGTGTTCATTGTAAATGTAATAACACTTATGCTCCCAGGCATAGGTTAATTTACAGCATAATCCTGTGTCCTGCTCAAACAAGGACAGAAACAATTACAAAAGTGATTCCTGCATTTGAACTAAAAGTAGTGTCAAACAAAATATAAAACATCAGGTTAGCATGAAACTGAAGAAATTACTTACGGCAAGCATTGCCAAAATGCTAGCAATAATTCCCATCTTGCATTAAAGAACCTGCAGAATTCATGTATCTTAGTCCAGTAAAACTTTATCCTTCTGTTTTGCTTTCAGCATTCATTCATTGTACAACTGAGAGGGGCAATCCTTTCTTGGTTCGACACTTGCCCACCATCTCCCCATATCAAGAGTGTCCTCAGTAATGGCTTCTGATTCCACCCTGCATCGTTACCTCTGAAATCCCGCAAAGATCTGTCCTTGGCCTCTCCTATTCTACATCTACATGCTGACTTGGCAGTGCCATCAAAGATACGGTGACATGTTCCAAGTGAAGACAGACTGCCCAGCTCTACCATTCCAGTGCCCCTCTCAGCCTCCTTGCTGACTCTCATTTGTCAGCCTGCTTGTCTGACACCCTATCCTAGTTGAGCCAAAATTCCTTCCAGTTAAACATTTGAATGGCTAAATTCTTGTCCTCATCCCCCACCAAATGTTCCGTAGCCTCCATTGTTATGTCACAGGTCGATGTTAATAGTCCAGAATTCAATATCCTATTTGATCCTCAGCTAAACTTCTGGCTCCATTTCATCTCTACTACAAAGACGACCTTTGTAACATCAGTCGGCTGCACCCCATCTTGCCCCATGCCTTTGTCGTGTCTAGACTCGACTATTCCAATCCAATTCTGGCTGGCCTTCTAGACTTTAAACTTTAAACACCCAAAACTCCCTTTGCCGTAACCCATGGCAAGTCCTGTTTGTCCGCTGCCCTTGTGTTCATGGATTTAACATTTGCTTCTGGTATACAACTCCTTCAAAATTCTTATCTTCATGTTCAGATCACTTCATGGCATTTCCCATGTCTAGTTCTGCATCTCTCTTTCAACTCTAGTAATCACACCAAGTTGGTAAGATTGTTAACTTCATGTGATTCTTTTTTCAAATGTAAAAGTCTCACAGGTGTGTGACTAAAATACTTTAATTGCTTTGTAAAGAGTCTCTTTATTTAGTATGTCGATGTGCAAATAGTGGCTTTATCTTGGTTCTGGGAGGTTGACCCTGCTTTGGAAAGAGTCAGTTGATTTAGGGCCTATGATAAGAAACCTGATTAGATGTGTAAACGTAACCACTTATTTCTCCGCCGCACTCCTGCCTTTCAAATAACCCTAGCAGTAATGTTTACGGTCCTAACCTCTGGTCTGGGAGGTTAGGTTATTTGCTTTTGCATTTAAGGAAAAGAGATAATAGTGCAATTTAAATTGATGTTTATTCCTCTTCTTTCTGCATACCTTAAATATTCTGGGAACCCAGTAGTTGTAAAGTTATAGAGAGTGAGCAAATATCCATAACAATGTACTATACAGCTACAAAGAAAGATGGAAGAACGGAGACTGAGACTTCAAGAAGTAGCCAACAGGTGAGAAAGCTCTACATTTGTGTGGTATTTCCACCACACCCCATAATTGTTCAACTAACATCGACACTCCTTGTTCTGTCTATTTTAAGAATCTTCTTCGTTTGGAAAATTGGTTTAGATGTTATCAAAACTCTTGGCAGACAGCCACCATGTATCTTTGATTGCGACTCAGTAGATTTTTACTGTTGGACCTGATTTGAATGACTTGGCCTCCACACCTTCTGTGATAGTGTCACAAAACCCTGGGCTGGTGCACGGTCAATTCCAGCCCCACTTGACTCTGAGTCGCAACACAATTGAAATTAACAAATCATTCTGAGAATATTCCCAAAGTCTTTGGTCGCCCGATAACTACAGACGCCAGGTTTGTAAATTTTAAACAATTTTATTAATAACAATAACTAATTAAATATGCAGCCAATACAACTGGTTATCTATTATCCAATTCCTAACCCCCCTTCTTTAACTTGCCCCACCCTCTACACAGACACACGACAGACAAACTGAGGGGAAAGAGGGGAGAAGACCGACACAGAGGGGAAAGAGGGGTGTAAAGGAAAATAAGATGAAAAGTAAAAAGGACAAAAGTCTCTGTTTCAGATGGTCATCTTCCAGTACATCTTTTAGTCTAGGCCTTCAGTTGGAGCTTGTTGCTTTCAGTCTGTAATGGTTTTCACTGTAGACTTATCAGCATCTAAAGACTTCTTTGCAGATTCTGAAACAGCAGACAGAAAGCATTTTTGGGAGAAAGAAAGAGGGAGAGAGAGTGACTCACAGCTTCTTCACTCAGCAAGAAGTCTTACAACACCAGGTCAAAGTCCAACAGGTTTGTTTCGATGTCACTAGCTTTCGGAGCGCTGCTCCTTCCTCAGGTGAATGAAGAGGTATGTTCCAGAAACACACAGATAGACAGATTCAAAGATGCCAGACAATGCTTGGAATACGAGCATTAGCAGGTGATTAAATCTTTACAGATTCAGAGATGGGGTAACCCCAGGTTAAAGAGGTGCGAATTGTGTCAAGACAGGACAGTTGGTAGGATTTCGCAGGCCAGATGGTGGGGAATTAATGTAATGCGACATGAATCCCAGGTCCCGGTTGAGGCCGCACTCGTGTGTGCGGAACTTGGCTACAAGTTTCTGCTCGGCGAATCTGTGTTGTCGCGTGTCCTGAAGGTCGCCTTGGAGAACTAGTGATATCGAAACAAACCTGTTGGACTTTAACCTGGTGTAAGACTTCTTACTGTGCTCACCCCAGTCCAACGCCGGCATCTCCACATCGTCTCCTCTCAGCGGCCAGGCACATTCTGTTTCCTGGGTCCTCTGAAAACATCCCACCGGGCAGAACCCAGTCACTGTCTGTGACCGGGCAAAATGTGATTGGCCACCAGCCCACCAATTGAACCGAATCCCTCCGATCTTTCAGGTGCCAGAAATTCTGACTTCTTCTGTTCAAAATCTAAATCTTCATTGCACAGTGTACTATTTTGCAACTTTTGAGTTCCTCACTTCCTCTGTTTAACTTAAAGGTATATGCCCATTAAATATCAATGGGTTACAAATGATAAAAGAAATGGGAATAAGGGAATCAACAGGAGGGGTCCTTACAATCGAGAATTCCACAGGTTCATTACCTTTTGAGTGAAGAAATCTTTCCTAATCTCAGTCCTAAATGGTCTACCCTATATTTTGAGACTTTTTCCCCTGGTACTAGATTCCCTACCCAGGGAAAATATCCCCCCTCCGCATCTAGTCTGTCCAGCCCTGGTAGAATTTTATACATTTCAATCAGATCTTCTGTCATCCTTCCTTCTAAACTCGAGTGAATACAAGCCCAATCAAACCAAACTCCTCATACGACAGTTTCCCCCCAACTCCAGTGATAGCCTCGTGAACCTCCGCTGCACTCCCTCTTTGGCAAGTATATCCTTTCTTGGGTAGGGAGATCAAATCTGTTCGCAATATTCCAGGTGTTTTCTCACCTGTCCCTGTATAACTGCAGTAAGACATCATTACTTCTGAACTAGAATCTTCTTGCAATGAAGGCAACATACTATTTGCCTAATTATTTGCTGCATTCTCCACTTTCATTGACTGGTGTACAAGGACATCCAGATCCCTCTACATCCACACTTCCCAATATATCAGCATTTAGATAATGCTCTTCCTTTCTGCTTTTCACACCAAAGTGCATAGCTTCACATTGAGCCATGCTGTACTGCATCTGCCGTGTATTTGTCCACTCGCTCAACTTGTCCAATTCACATTGAAGCATCCACTTCCTTTAATACTTTGGGATGTAGATTATCAGACCGTGATTTATCTGCCTTTTACCCCATTAATTTCCTTCGCACCAGGGGCTGAATTCCCCCCCCTCCCCCCCCCCCACGCTGGGTAGGAGAATCACCGGGGCGCCGCACGAGTCCTGCCACGCTGCCCTGGCACCCGCACATGATTCTCCCACCCCCTACCCCCAAACCGGCGCGGCGAGAATCACGGCTGGCCGCTGGGAGAATCGCCGCTCGCCATTTGTAACGGGCGAGCGGCGATTCTCCGGCCCGGATGGGCCGAGCAGCCTGCCCAACACGACGGCATCCCGCCGGCGCCGTCCACACCTGGTCGCTGCCGGTGGGAACAGTGCGGGAACGCCTGTGCCGGAAGGGTGGTTCCTGCACCGGGAGCGGCCTCAAAAGGGGTCTGGCCCGTGATCGGTGCCCACTGATCGGCGGGCCGGCCTCTCTGAAGGAGGACCTTTCCTCCGCCGCCCCGCAAGATCCATCCAACGTAAATGACGCAATGCCGCTCCTAGCCCCCCGGGGGCAGGAGAATAGGGGGCTGGGAGCAGGCTCCGATGCCGGTCACTCCGGCGTCGGGACTTCGTCTCCCGATGGGAGAATTGTGCCCCATTTTCTTACTAATATTGATTTCCTTCAATTCAGACATCTCACTCGACCCTTGTTTCCTTAATACTTCTGGGAGGTTATTTGTGCCATCTTTTGTGAAGACCGAATCAAAGTATGTTTTCAATTCTTCTGCCATTTCTTTGTACCACAGTACAATTTCTCTGACTTCTGATTGTAGGGACCTACATTTGGCTTTATTAATCATTTTCTCTTCACATTTTTATGGAAGATTCTGCAGTCATTTTCTATGTTCCCAGCAATTTTACTCATACTCTATTTTCAAATCATAGAATCACTACAGTGCAGAAGGAGGTCATTTTGCCCATCGAGTCTGCACCAACCCTCAGAAAGAGTACCATACCTAGGCCCATGCCACCACCCCATCTCAGTAATCCCACATAATCTTGATGGCCAATCCATCCAACCTGCACATTTGTGGACTGTGGGTGGAAACCAGAGCACCCAGAGGAGACCCACAGACTCTGGGAGAATGTGCAAACTTCACACTGTTGTCCAAGGTCAGAATTGAACCCCAGTCCCTGGTGCTGTGAGGCAGCAGTGCTAACCACTTTGCCAACCTCTTGTTCAAATTTTTTGTCCTCTTTTGCTGAATTCTAAAACGCCCCCAATCCTCAGGCTTGCTGCTTTTTCTGTCAGTTTGATATTACTCCTCTTTTGAGTTAATATTAGCCCTGATTTATTTTGAGCCACTTTTCCTTTTATTTTTGCTGCAGACTGACCGGAATGAATAATTGGTGTAATTCATGCACACGTTCTTTAAACTTAAACCATTGCCTATCCAGCGTCAACCCCTTTTGGAAGGTTCTCCAATATATCCTTGCCAATTCATGCAGCATACTGTCATCATTCCCTTTATTTAGATTCAAGACCCTAGTTTTGGATTCAACTACTTTGCTCTTCATCTTTAATAAATTCTATCATGTCATGGCCGCTCTTCCACAAGGAATCCCACACAACAAGATTTTTAATCAATCATTTCTCATTTTACCATACCCAGTCTAGAACAGCCTGTTCTTTCGTTGGTTCCTCAACGTATTGGTCTAAAATATCATGGACAGGCTCCAGGAACTCCTCCGCCACTATAACATTGCTGTGCTCTAAGAATTCATCCTCCATTATACCACTGCTATATGCAGCAGTTTCACTGGAAATTGGTAGCTGACCAACTGCAGGGAAGTGAAGATCGGGGGAGTCCAGAGGCTGTCTTCTGGGACTGAGAAAATGTGTCCAGTAGTAATCTAATCCAGGGAAGTTGAGAGTCTTGCAGTTGAGGAAAGGGATGGAGACCCTCGTGTAGCAGAACGCAGACTTTCCTTATGGGATCCTTGCTCTTTCAGATCCCACTATGGATTGTTATTAAAGGAAAATTCCTTAGTCTAGGTGGCTTCCCAATATGGCTGTGATATGCACCCCATTCGAAAACAAGTTGAAATTCCATCAAGTTTGCATGTACACCATCTGGGGGAAAAAAGGAACCATTGGAGTTTGCTGAAAAGTGCTATTCTTTGAGGTAAACGTTTAATGCATTACAGATGTTAAACCCTTTCTGTTTTCTCTGCGGCCCTCCCCACCACCCCCATTGCAATGGATCAACAGGACTTGGTGTGAGTTAGAGCTTGGGAAACAGAGTTTTGGATGAACTCAAGTTTATGGAACCTAACGGCTTTCACTGTTATCAAAGTAAATTGGACAGCAACTCCCCTCAATTTGCACATGCACAGTTAAATGCAAACATCAAGAGGTTGCTACGTTGCCCTGCTCTTCTACAAGCTTCACTCTGCCAGTACCTTGCAGTGAGACATTGCGTTGAAACAAATGGAATGCACAAAGTTGTGCTTTCATGATTGACGTACGCTAAACTCATGAAATATGTTAGAGCTTGTTCATTCAATGTAAGTAAATATTTAAGGGTGTGATAAGCCTTAATCCTTGCCAGTCAACTTCTGACGTTGAATATTAACTTTAACAAATTTATTCCTTCAGACAAATGTTTGGGATTAATAAGAAGTATTTTTATCTTTTTTCTTCAGTCTCTTTTACCTCTATCTCTTAATCTTTACTTTCTTCCCCTCTTTTTCACTTCCTATGCATGATTTGGCATTGAATTTGTTATTCTAGCACACATTTCCTGATTCAGACTCTGTACTGCTCATTAATGATTCTCCAGTCTGATTGATTATGGAGACGAACAGTTTTATGCCCTGTTCACAGGTCCCAGATTCCTTACAGAGGATGCCATGCTGGAAGAGTTATCTAGTTACAGCAAGTTCCAGGCAAAATCTCATAGAAAATCTGCAGGAATGTGCAAGTGTTTGGCAGAGTGTTCCTCTTCTTTGTTTAGGGAATAATGTCACTTATTAACCAGTGCTACAAAGAACAAAAAATATTAAGTTTTCAGAAGCTTTAAATCTTTTAAAAGTCTGCTGTTTTTAGATTTTTCCCATACCGATGGTTGGTGAGAATATAACTTTTTTTCAAAATGACTGTTTAATGTAAGGCGAGGGATATTGCCCCTCATGATTTTGATTCCTTTTCAAGGAGGTTTTCAAACAGTGCCACACTGACCCCTGAAGAGGAGGAACAGAGAAATGTATACACAAGCATTTTAGAGTTTGAGCAAGACCATGTAAGTATCAAAAGAAAAACACCTCATTCTGTTCAGCTGTAAGAGTTTCATGTTTCAATAATAGTGTTTCTTTGACCGACCAAATAGAACATCTTGTTTTCAAGGACTTGAGAGTAATCCTGGCTGCGCAAAGTCCCTTCTGAAGACAACTTTATACATATTTTTCAACTTCGGAAATCACTATATAAACATTGAAGTGAAGTGAATATTGTGTTTCTAATCACAATTCTAAATAGGATGTGCAGGCATAGTGGACTTTTTTTTAAAAAGTAAGTCCAGCGCCTGATTTTGATCAAGGCTAGGACAGTTCAGCAGTCAAGAGTTGGATTATTTTGTTGCAAAAATATTTTTACCTTAACTGTAAATTAACTGTACTTATAATAAACTACTCCACAACGAATGATACTTGCACTTTGAATCTTTTGTTTTGTAGGAGTGGCCCAAACAATGGAAAATGAAATTAAGATCACAACCTAATGACCATGTGCTGGTGGCTGACCTTTTATCCCAAATGCTGAGGTAAAGATTTGATTATTTTCCAGTCGTACGGTAGGTACCCTTGAAGATATCGGAAATGTTACAGCTAGTCATTCCCCCCATCCCCAACCTTGGTGTTGATGCTTGATCTTGGCTTTGGCAGCCTTTCAAATTCTAAATATGATTTCACACCTTTAGTCACCCAGCCTTCATATAGCAGGGCAGTTTGAAACTCTAGTTGGTTGGCCATGCCATATGCCAATTCCAGTTTCTATTTTGTTTTTGAAGTAGTTCTGTTCTCCGGCAGACCACTAGATGGAGCACCACATAAACTCTGTTTGCTCCTCTGAAAGTGCCTTTGAAAAATTATTTTGTTGCGTGGAGAATTAGTAACAATATTTTCAAGCTGACTTTCACAGATGTGTTACAGAACACATTCTGAGCCAGCAAACAGCAGGAATATTAAATAAGAACATAAGAAATAGAAGCAGGAGTAGGCCGTTGAGCCCACTCCACCATTCAATGAGATCATGTCTAATTTCTACTTCAACACCATTTTCCCGTACTCTCTCTCTATCCCTTGGATGTTTTTAATATTTAGAAATCCATCGATCTCTGTCTTGAACATACTCGACGACTGAGCCTCCACAGTCCTCTGGGAGGAGAATTCCACGTATGAACATTCCAATAACATTTGGTTCGAAAATTAATTTTGGAACCTGTTGTGGTTACAACGTAGCTGAGACAATGGCTTCAAAAGGGGTTGAACTGAATCCTACAGTTTGCCCTACTTCAATGAGATCACGTTAGTGACCACACTTTAAAAATACATAGCGACTTTCATTCTCTGTTCCTTCACGCGGGCAGGTTTCTCCCTCCTGCTGCTGTGAATGGAAATTTCTCTGAGCGCCAAGTTCTCCATCCTCGCTGGCAGCGGCAGCAAGGTGGACTCACAGCGGAGGATCCGGCGGACTCAGCGGAGAATCCCGCCAGGCATTTGTGTCAGTGCAGACCAGTAGGGGCTGGTTTAGCACAGTGGGCTAAGACAGCTGGCTTGTAATGCAGAACAAGACCAGCAGCGCGGGTTCAATTCCCGTTCCAGCCTCCTCGAGCAGGCGCCGGAATGTGGCGACTAGGGGCTTTTCACAGTAACTTAATTGAAGCTTACTTGTGACAATAAGCAATTATTATTAATTATTATTATTAGTTACTGGTAACGTTATGAAAATCATTCTTTCGATCGGTGTTACCTGGTGTAGAATTAGCTTTCTCGTATAAAATGAAAACAGAAAATGTTGAAATACTTGGCAGTTCAAGCACCATCCTTCGAGGACGAATAAGAGTCAGCATCTTCAACCTTGATGAAAGGTCACCGACCTGAAACATTAACTCTGCCTCTCTCTCCACAGATGCTGCCAGACTGCTAAGTATTTCCAGAACTTTTATCCTTATTTCAGATTCCCAGTTAGTTTTCTCTTTCTTATTATTTGTTTGTTGGAGGTTAATCAAATCCTAGGGCATTTCCATTGACCAGAAACTGAACTGGACCAGCCATATTAATACAGTGGCTAGAAGAGGAGGTCCGAGGCAGGGAATTCTATGGCAAGTAACTCATTTCCTGACTCCCCAAAGTCCATCTGTCCACACATGAATTACGAGTCATTCAATAAGCTATAGTTAATCTGATTCTAACCTCATGCCTACTACCTCCGATAACATTTCACCCTGTACCAGCCTCCCCGAACAGGCACCGGAATGTGGCGACGAGGGGCTTTTCACAGTAACTTCATTTGAAGCCTACTTGTGACAATAAGTAATTTTCATTTCATTTCACCCCCTTGTTTATCAAAAATCTTTCTACCACTGCCTTAAAATTGTTGTGCCATCATCAAATTTCACAACCAGGGGCGTCATTCTCCGACCCCCCCCCCCCGCCGGGTCGGAGAATGGCCGTTGGCCGCCGTGAATCCCACCCCCGCCGAAGTCTCCGGTACCGGAGATTGGGCGGGGGCGGGAATCTGGCCGCACCGGTTGGCGGGACCCCCCGCTCAATTGCCCGGCCCGAATGGGCCGAAGTCCCGCCCAGAAATTGCCTGTCCCGCCGGCGTAAATCAAAGCTGGTATTTACCGGCGGGACCAGGCGGCGTGGGCGGGCTCCGGGGTCCTGGGGGGGGCGCGGGGCGATCTGACCCCGGGGGGTGCCCCCACGGTGGCCTGGCCCGGGATCGGGGCCCACCGATCCGCGGGCGGGCCTGTGCCGTGGGGGCACTCTTTCCCTTCCGCCTCCGCCACGGCCTCCACCATGGCGGAGGCGGAAGAGACTCTTCCCACTGCACATGCGCGGGAAGCTGTCGGCAGCCGCTAACGCTCCCGCGCATGCGCCGCATTTCCGCGCCAGCTGGCGGGGCACCAAACGTCATTTCCGCCAGCTGGCGGGGCAACAAACGCCATTTCCGCCAGCTGGCGGGGCGGAAATCCCTCCGTCGCCAGCCTAGCCCCTCAATGTTGGGGCTAGGCCCCCAAAGATGCAGAGCATTCCGCACCTTTGGGCCGGCGCGATGCCCGTCTGATTGGCGCCGTTTTGGGCGTCAGTCGGCGGACATCGCGCCGTTGGGGGAGAATTTCACCCCATATCTTTGGACCCTTCATTGAAGTCATTGATATAAATTGTAAAAGGTTGAGGAGCACTGATTCTTGTGGCACAACACTTGTTACATTCCACCAATTAGAAAAAGACCCATTAATGGCTACTTTCTGTTTCCTGTTAGCTAGGCAATCTTCTGTCAATGCTAATATGTTTTCCCCCTCTCCCCACACCATGAGCTTTTATTTTCCACAATAACCTTTGATGAGCCACCGTCACCGTATCAATTGCCTTCTGGAACTCTGGACCAATTCCACTTTGTCCACAGTACATGTAACTTCTTCAAAGAACTCCAATAAATTGGTTAAACATGATTTCCCTTTCACAAAACCATGTCGACTCTGCCTGATTGCCTTGAATGCCATAACATTTTTAGTAGTGGTTTCCAACATTTTCCCTATTACAGATATTAAGCTAACTGGCTTGTAGATTCCTGATTTCTGTCTCCCTTTTTGCATGAAGTCGTTACATTTGCTATTTTCCCATCTGATGGCACCTTCCCAGAATCTAGGGAATTTTAGTAAATTAAAACTAATGCATCAATTATCTCACTTCTTGTAAGACCCAAGGGTGAAGTTGAACAGGACCTGTGGATTTGTCAGCTCGCAGCTCCGACAATTTCCTAAGTACCGCTTCTCTGGTGTTTGTAATTTTCCTGAGTTCCTCCCTTCCTCCCAATTCCTGATTTACAGCTAATTCTGGGATGTTACTTATATCCTCTATAGTGAAGACTGATGCAAAATACCGGTTCAATTCACCTGCTAGCTCCTTATTTTCAGGTTCATTTTCTATAGGACCAATGCTCAACTTGTCAACTCATATTTCTTATTTAAAAATCTATAGAAACTCTTGCCACCTGTTTTTATATTTATAGCTAGCTTTCTCTCATATTCTAATTTTTCCCTCCTAATTAATCTTTTAGTCTTTCTTTGCTTGTCTTTATATCCCGTTCAGTCTTCTTCCCTGCCTCCCATTCTTGCACGATTATATGCTTTTTCATGGAAGATTGATACCGCTTTTGACGTTTTTCATTAATCCACAGATGGTGGAATTTTTCTTTCTCGGAATGTATTCACTTGGAGTATTCTGAAATATCCCATTAAATTTCTATTGACCTATTCCTGAACCTCATTTGCCATTTCACGTCAACTAGTTCTGCTTTCCTGACCTCATAATCTCCCCTATTTAAATTTAAAATAATAGGATGGAATTCTCCCATTTTGCGACCATGTGTCGTGCTTGGTGGCTCTGCCAGTGCCTGGCTTGCCGAATAGAATGGCAGAATCCTGTGCCTGAAACCTCATTCATTACGCATAGGCAAGTTTCCCTACGGCTCTTCTAGCGGACCGGCAGCTAGTTTGCCCACCCTCGGCTGACTGGTTTGAAAGACCCTGTGCCATATTGAAATACCAGCAGTCCAGCACAGTCGTATCACTTTCTCCAGTCTTTCACCAGATTGTGCAGTATTTTTTTTATTCGTTCAAGGGATGTGGGGATTGCTGGCTGTGGTAGCATTTATTGCCCAACCCTAATTGCCCTTGAATTGAGTGGTTTACTCGGCTATTTCAGAGGGCATTTAAGAATCAATCATATTACTGCAACCCAGAAGGAAAAGGCTAGCAGCCTAGAGTACAAATTCAAGCAGGTTTTTTTGAGAGCTAGCTTCCCTCCCCTCGTTCTTCCCTCTGCCTTCCATTGTCTGTCTTTTTCATCCACCTCATTACCTCTCTACCTGCCATCTCTACCCCTTGTCCCTTCTTGCACAGCCCCCCTTCCACAATGTCCCATTGTCTTAGTCAGGCTCCCACTCCCACCTTACTTCTACCCCGGTTGACCGTTTGTTATGGTGGCTGCATGAGTCACACAGCACCGTATTATCCAGATAGACACTGGTGTGTGGCACCAGGGGAAAGGAGACGGTGTCACAGGTGAGTCCAGCCACACGGTGCTGTCCACAAAGATAGGTTCAGCATGCAGATGTAGGCAGGAACGCGTACGTCCCGGCAAAGTAGTGCACAGCACATCAGGAGCAGCGCAGCAGTATAGCAGAAAGCTTTATTGCACTCAACTTGAAGTCTTTTGTCAACTGAGGACCGCCTTGTGCACGTCGTTCTTTAACAATTAGGTTTAATGTCAACGTGATTTCCCGCTGGCGTGAGACAGGATCAGAAGGTCTGACGTGACGCAGGCAGCTGCTTTAAAGAGCATTTATGAGATGCAAATTAATGCAGGTGACGTTTGCACCATCTGCCAACGGGATGACCAACCCGCCATTGGGCGAATTGCAGCGTAATTATACACCAGATTTCAGACATTTTGGCCCCCCACCAAATTCTCTGTGTCCGCCCACTGCAGGTGGGTTGGGTGGATTCTGCCCTTGGTTTTGGAACCGCTCTTCTCTCTCAAACTGAATGTGAAATTCATATCATACGATGATCTTGCAAACTTTCCGTCAAGTGAATTAAAGATGTCTCAGAATTTTTTATCTTTTCTTTCCCGTACGCTCTTCTTTCCTTTTTCTTCCTCGCCACCCATTGAAGTATTCCAAAATGTGGCTCGATACTCAAAGATTTGAGCACAGCAGCAACTGGGAACCATGTAAAAGCAGAATGGTTTAATATCCTTTCTCCTCGGGTATCCTTATGTGAATTAATGCTTTCAGCAGCAATAGAGAAACTTGAAATATGTTGCCACTTGAAAAGAGCAGAATATTGATCCATTTTTCCCATAATGCTTTTCAAAATATATTTTCTCTAGTTATTTGGTAGAACTTGAGTATTGCTGAAAAAAAGAGATGTAGAATCTTTTCACCTTGCACTCAGCAGGGCACGTCACAAGAATACCAATGTAAGGGGAAAACAACAGTTCAATATTGTGTGAGAAGAGAGTGCTGATTGATTGGCAAATGAAATCTGATTGGTAAAGGCATTGTCATGGAGATGCACCAGTTGATGGTGACTGACGGTTAACTGCCAAGTATTATTTGACATTTAAATCAGGCAGCCCTGAGGAATGAGTCAGCGAATGGCAGTCACTTATTTTGTTTAGCTGAAACCGGCACAATGTGTGTAAATTTTCTTTTTGTCTGCAAAGTGCAGGGCCCTATGTATTCATGTATGTAAGTTCCGGTACACACACATGCATCATACTGCGAGCTCGAATACCAATCTTAAATTGGTTGTCCACTTGCTTATAGTCGAGTGGTAAGGGGGATAGGGGTAGTTGAGTGCTTGGAGGGATATTTAGAGGGTGGGAATGTTGGGGGGAGGGGGTTTCAGGATGATAGTCAGGGATTGGGGATGGTAGTCGAGTGTGTGGCTTGTCAAACTGGTTTGGGGGTGGTCATTGGTGGTCCGGGTGTGGGGGTCATAGTTGGTGATGGGGATGTGGGTAGTTGGGGTGTCAGGGCAGAGGTAGCCAGGGGATCCAGTAGGAGGTTGGGAGGCAGATTAGTGGTACAGCTATCCAGGAGTTAGAACTGGTTCTAATTCTTCTAACCTTTCCTGGGAAACCATTCTGTGTCTTGAATTGGAAGCATCCAAAGTCTCACATTTTAAATCGGAATGTCAGAGAGTTCCAGATGGAGGGTAATTGCCCATCAGAGGTTTCCAGGCAATTTCAAAGGAGTCCTTGCATTGGAACTTCTGAGTGATCTGAGTGATCCTCCAGCTCATCTTTGAGGGTATCTCCAGAATACAACCACCCAGACACTGGACGATCTGGCCCAAACGGCAATCACATTTTTTGCAGTACTATAAATATTTTAGCCATCATGTTGAATGGAACTTTTCGCAATATTTTAGACATCTCCAGATGTATATAATAAATTAGGCTTCAGTCCAAAACATTTTTTTCCAATATTTTCTCTCCTGCCTTTGGATCTTGATGTGGTGCTGGTGGTTTCTGATATTTCACCCAAGTGGTCATCTTCAACATGTGAGCCAAGGTGGGGATTGTCAGCAAACTATTAATCTTATGTGCTATCAAAGGCAAGCCTGATCCTGTCTTCAACTCTCACGAATTCATGCATGCTTCCTCATAAGAGTCACGCAATGCTGATCAGAAATAGGGTGCCAAATTTAATTTCTCCTGTCTAGTCTAGTGGCATTGAGACTTATTTGCAAATTTAATGTAAACAAGGGTTTTAATCCTTAAGCATGTCTGAGTACCACACGAGCACCAGCAGTAATCGGTTAAAACAAATTTACTTTTAAAATGTATTTGTAAGCAATACTGAGAAACTGGATGACTTAGGCGTGTGTTACTTAATTTGCTGAACAAAGACTGCAAAACAGAATCCCTAAATACTCTGCTAGAAAAGAATGAGTGGAGGGATTTATTGCTTCAGTCTACAGGCTTTTTTATTGCTTTGTGCAAACATTTAAGTTTTAAAAAAAAAAATTCTTTCATGGGATATGGCTGTCATTGACAAGGCCAGCATTTGTTACCCATCCCTAACTGCCCTTGAGCTGAGCGGCTTGGTAGGTCATTTCAGAGGCCAGTGTGGGTCTGGAGTCACATGTAGGCCAGACAGTGTAGGACAGTAGATATCCTCCCCTAAAGGACATTAGTGAACCAGGTTTTTATGACAACTAATAGTTTCACGGTCATCGTTACTGAGAGTAGCTTTCAGTTCCAGATTGCATTAATTAAATTTAAATTTGACCAGCTGCCATGGGTGGAAATTGAACCCATGTCCCCAGATCATTACTTGGATGGAGGGAAATTTGTTGAGTGTATTCAGGAGGAATTTCTCATTCAGTATGTGGATGGACCGACTAGAGAGGGGGCAAAACTTGACCTCGTCTTGGGAAATAAGGAAGGGCAAGTGACAGAAGTGTTAGTGAGGGATCACTTTGGGACAAGTGACCATAACTCCATTAGTTTTAAGATAGCTATGGAGAATGATAGGTCTGGCCCAAGAGTTAAAATTCTTAATTGGGGCAAGGCCAATTTTGATGGTATCAGACAGGAACTTTCAGAGGTAGATTGGGGGAGACTGTTGGCAGGCAAAGGGACGGCTGGTAAATGGGAGGCTTTTAAAAATGTTAACCAGGGTTCAGGGTAAGCACATTCCCTTTAGAGTGAAGGGCAAGGCTGGTAGAAGTAGGGAACCCTGGATGACTCGAGATATTGAGACTCTGGTCAAAAAGAAGAAGGAGGCATATGACGTACATAAACAACTGGGATCAAGTGGATCCCTTGAAGAGTATAGAGATTGTCGAAATAGAGTTAAGAGGGAAATCAGGAGGGCAAAAAGGGGACATGAAATTGCTTTGGCAAATAATGCAAAGGAGAATCCAAAGAGCTTCTACAGATACATAAAGGGAAAAAGAGTAACTAGGGACAGAGTAGGGCCTCTTAAGGATCAACAAGGGCATCTATGTGCAGAGCCACAAGAGTTGGGTGAGATCCTGAATGAATATTTCTCATCGGTATTCATGGTGGAGAAAGGCATGGATGTTAGGAAACTAAGGGAAATAAATAGTGATGTCTTGAGAAGTGTGCATATTACAGAGGAGGATGTGCTGGAAGTCTTAAAGTGCATCAAGGTAGATAAATCCCCGGGACCTGATGAAATGTATCCCAGGATGTTGTGGGAGGCTAGGGAGGAAATTGCGGGTCCCCTAAAAGAGATATTTGAATCATCGGCAGCCACAGGTGAGGTGCCTGAAGATTGGAGAGTAGCGAATGTTGTGCCCTTGTTTAAGAAGGGCAGCAGGGAAAAGCCTGGGAACTACAGACCGGTGAGCCTAACGTCTAGTAGGTAAGTTGCTAGAAGGTATTCTGAGAGACAGGGTCTACAAGCATTTAGAGAGGCAAGGACTGATTCGGGGCAGTCAGCATGGCTTTGTGCGTGGAACATCATGTCTCAGAAATTTGATTGAGTTTTTTGAGGGGGTGACCAAGAAGGTAGATGAGGGCAGTGCAGTAGACGTTGTCTACATGGACTTTAGCAAAGCCTTTGACAAGGTACCGCATGATCGGTTGTTGCAGAAGGTTAAAGCTCACGGGATCCAGGGTGAGGTTGCCAATTGGATTCAAAATTGGCTGGACGACAGAAGACAGAGGGTGGTTGTAGAGGGTTGTTTTTCAAACTGGAGACCTGTGACCAGTGGTGTGCCTCAGGGATCGGTGCTGGGTCCACTGTTATTTGTGATTTATATTAATGATTTGGATGAGAATTTAGGAGGCATGGTTCGTAAGTTTGCAGATGACACCAAGATTGGTGGCACAGTGGATAGTGAAGAAGGTTATCTAGGATTGCAACGGGATATTGATCAATTAGGCCAGTGGGCCGACGAATGGCAGATGGAGTTTAATTTAGATAAATGTGAGGTGATGCATTTTGGCAGATCGAATCAGGCCAGGACCTACTCAGTTAATGGTATGGCGTTGGGGAGAGTTATAGAACAAAGAGATCTAGGAGTACAGGTTCATAGCTCCTTGAAGGTGGAGTCGCAGGTGGACAGGGTGGTGAAGAAGGCATTCGGCATGCTTGGTTTCATTGGTCAGAACATTGAATACAGGAGTTGGGACGTCTTGTTGAAGTTGTACAAGACATTGGTACGGCCACACTTGGAATAATGTGTGCAGTTCTGGTCACCCTATTATAGAAAGGATATTATTAAACTAGAAAGAGTGCAGAAAAGATTTACTAGGATGTTACCGGGACTTGATGGTTTGAGTTATAAGGAGAGGCTGGATAGACTGGGACTTTTTTCCCTGGAGCGTAGGAGGCTTAGGGGTGATCTTATAGAGGTCTATAAAATAATGAGGGGCATAGATAAGGTAGATAGTCAACATCTTTTCCCAAAGGTAGGGGAGTCTAAAACTAGAGGGCATAGGTTTAAGGTGAGAGGGGAGAGATTCAGAAGGGCCCAGAGGGGCAATTTCTTCACTCAGAGGGTAGTGAGTGTCTGGAATGTGCTGCCAGAGGTAGTAGTAGAGGCGGGTACAATTGTGTCTTTTAAAAAGCATTTAGATAGTTACATGGGTAAGATGGGTATAGAGGGTTATGGGCCAAGTGCGGGCAACTGGGACTAGCTTAATGGTAAAAACTGGGTGGCATGGACTGGTAGGGCCGAAGGGCCTGTATCCATGCTGTAAACTTCTATGATTCTATGATTCATTAGCCCAAGCTTCTGGATCACTAGTCCAGTGACATTGCTGCAATGCCACCATCTTCCCACTACCCCGGTGTAATTATTTGCTACTTTACTCACAAATGGTAGTTAATAACTTATAATTTTATTGAGAGAATGCCATGGACATGCCCTCCCCAGGGACTGACTTTTAATTTGTTACACTGCATGGTGTCACTAACTTTTAAGTGTGAAACTACCTCCTACTTGCTGGAAGGCATTTCTTATCACAAGAATGTTTAATTCTGCTCAGCATAGAAAGATTATCAGTTGTTTGAAAACTCTGTCACTCATGCCATTTAGAAGAATGTTGTTCGATGTTGATGAAAACACGGATTTCTTTTGTAAGGTTTCGGGATGACTCACTTTTACCCACCTGTTCACTTGTGACTGTTTATATGGGAACATTCTATTCCGATTTATTATTGCAAACTCATTTTCATATTTCAAAATATCACTATGACGATGCCAACAAATTCACTACTTCTGCGCGCTCTCTCTTGGGTTATTTCAACAAACTTGCAACTCATGGAAATCTAATCAACTTTTAGACATATTGGGGAATTATGTACTCCACAACTTTTGTACCTCGGTGTTTCTTGAATATGTATGACTAGGGAGCAAATGGATTTTGGAAGTTAAGTAAATGGAGATTGAAAATTAATTTCTATTTTCGGCACAAGTGTAATTCATATGAAGTCAACTGTGATTCAATTCAAAGATTTTATGATTGTTTTTCTCGTACATTTTAAAGGGTTGTTCATTGGAAGACTATTTTAAATGTTATTTCTGAATAATGATCCGCAGGGTTCAGGATTTTGTAATGTGGGAATTATGCCGTGAAACTCTGAGCTTAGATCATGTATATATTTCTCCCCTCATCCATTGTGAATTAATTTTGTTTTTGATCAATTGTTTCATTCTCTAGCTGTTCAGAATATCCAGTCTCCCAACTACTGAAGAAACTGCAATGCAGAATCTACAGCAAGCTCTATCCTGTTGTGAATAAACATTTTTCAGACCTGTCTAGTGTCAGTGAACTGGATGCAGGCACACCATTCTACTCGTCTCTCTCCCAGTATTCGCTGAGGACAGACGTGACGTCGTCACTCAACAAGGGAAGCCGATTAAAGTCTTCCAAAAGTGCATGTTGTTTGGGGTCTGTTCAAGATCATAGCAAAATAAATACTGGTGGATTAAGACATAGTTCCTCTGTTAGCTCAGTGACATTCACTGAATATCGCAATGCAAATTTGGATATTGGTGAGCAGAGTGGACTAGCACACAATGTTACTGATCAAATCATCTCGACGACTGCTATGCCAGATCTGGTGGGTGATAAAGCCAGTCCTTTTGAAGATTTGGAACACTATGTGATGAAGTTTGCACCACAACCAGGAAACATTACAGATAACCTGATGCAGTTGACAAATGATGATCATCTTCACCAAATGGAAGATATTCCATTGCAAAATCACCTGAAGAATATTGTAACAGATGTACATAATTCAATAGGTAATGTACTCATTCCCTCTTCAACTTTAACTCGATGTAACAATTCTATAGTTCCAGTACATAACTGCATGGAGAAGAGATTTTCTGGTCAAAATGGGGAAAGTTATTCTGAAATTTGCTATTGGGTAATACAAGTGTTAAGAGCACAGCTGATGTTGAATGCTAGGGTATTCCAAATCCCAGAAGGGAAACTTGGAATGCCTGCTCTCAACTCTTAGTTTTCAATTTTGGTATAATGTGAGGAATGATGTGAACATCAGTGAAGGATGTCCCAGACGATTTTGTGACTTGAAGCAAAATAAAGGGGCGGGTTTCTCCGGTCCGCCAGCCGCGTTTTCCGGTGCGGCATAGCCCCCAGCGGCAGCTAGATTCTCCCTTCCCGCAGCCGGCCAATAGGGTTCCCGTTGTAACCACCCCACACCATCGGCAAACCCGTTGGTGTGCTGCTGGCGGACTGGGGGATCCCACCTGCGGAGAATTCTGCTGATTGTTTATTACACAATAAAACACATAACAAGAAAATCAACTGAAATACACATAATGACATTAATGGCTAATCTTTCAATTTACCCAGTTCCTAACCTCAGAGCTAAACCTCCCCAAACAGCATCCTTAGTTCCACCAACCTGACTTGCTACAATTTCCATTTTAAAATAGTTTGTTGTTCTTCAACCATGCAACTACCAGAACGCATTCCCAAACATTGGATTCCTTATTTTTCCATTTTTGTCATGATTTCCTAACACTAGCACAGACTTTTGAATCATTAGTGGTGTTATAGCACAAAAGGAGGCCACTTGGCACATTGTGTCTGTACCAGATCTCCGGATGAACAATTTGCTTACTCCTCCCGCCTTTTAACTTTGCACAATCTTCCTTTGCAGATAAGAGTCTAAATCCATTTTGAATGCTTCAATTGAACCTGCCTCTACCACACTGTTCAGCAGAGCATTACAAATCTTAACCACTCGCTGCATTAAATAATCTTTCCTCATGTTGCTTTTGCTTCTTTTACCAAGTACTTTAAATCTGTGCCTCTCATTTGTTTTTTTTTAAATTGAGAGTACCCAATTTACTTTTTCCAATTAAGGGACAATTTAGCATGGCCAATCCATCCACCCTGCACATCTTTGGTTTGTGGGGGCGAAACCCACGCAAACATGTGGAGAATGTGCAAACTCCACACGGACAGTGACCCAGAGCTGGGATCGAACCTGGGACCTTGGCGCCGTGAGGCACCAGTGCTAACCACTGCGCCACCGTGCTGCCCCTTTGCCTCTCATTCTTGATCCTTTCACGAGTGGGAACAGTTTCTCACTGTCTATTGTTTTCAGACCCCTCATGATATTGAATACCTCTGTCAAATCTCATCTCAGCCTTTTCTACAAGGAAACTCCTAATTTTTTTCCAATCTATTTTCATCACTGAATTGTGAATCAAAGTTTATACCACAATCTACAAACTAGCTGGAATATACGACACCTAAGTCCTTGACTATTAACTTCCCCAGGCAGAAGCAGCTGCAGACAACAATTTTCACCCAGAGGGAAATGCACTGCCTGCGAGGGGAATGCACTGCCTCGGAGGGTAGCTGAGGCAGGAAACCTCACAATATGACATTAACGTTCAAGGATATGGGCCAAGTGCTGGGACGTGGGATTAGTGTAGATTTTCTGTGTCGGTGCAGGCTTGATGGGCCGAAGGGCCTCTTCTGTGCTGTATGAGTCAATAGTTCTATGGAACCCGTAGAATCCTTACAGTGCAGAAGGAGGTCATTTGACCCATCAAGTCTGATTTTATACCGAGCTATCCCCACTGTGCACGGTGCCTTCTACTTTGGCCCAGTGGCTTAACCACCTGCACTCTCTCCCTCACCTCCCACTTATTGTCAGGGACCATTCTTATGGGTTCAAACTCCAATCAAGAGCTGACAGCACACCACCTGTCGTTGAAGATGCCACTTTTACAATAAATCAGAAAAGTGATGCCTCATCTCTCTTTCCCCCCCCCCCCCCCATGGCACTATTCAAAGAAGAGCAAGGAACTTCTATTGTTCATCAATCAATAAAAACATTATCTGGTCATTTATCTAATTTCCGGTTGTTAGACCTTGCATGAAAGTTGCTTGCGGAGTTTATTTACACTATGCCAGTGGCTTCACTTTGAGTGTGCTTTTTTTTATGGCTGTGAAGCATTTTGTGCTATCCTGAGGTCCTGAAAGGTGCATTTTAAGTGTAATTTAATTACTTAATATCCTCATTCCTTCTCTCCTTTTCTCTTTTTTTCTCATTATTTTTCCACTTTTGGGTACGTTAATCATTCAATTTCTGTACACCTCTACATCTGATTTAGTTGCTACTTGTTATGCTTTATTATTCACAACTTTAACCTTCAAAAGGGAATTAGTCCGAATTTACCTGGAGCTGGAACATCCTTCTCTCTTTATTCCCCAGGTGATAATGAAGATATAAGGTGTAAATTCAGTCATAATTCCCTGTGCACGTTTCTGGGTATTAGATTGGTTCATGTTTTACAGGCTCACAGTATTAAAGGTATTAGGCACATTTTTTCTAATTTCGATGGATCTAAGTTTGCTGCAAATTAGATAAGGAAGATATGATTTTTCAGTCAGTGATTCTGATTTTTCTGATGTTATGGGGAAATGCATATTGAGGATATAGTATGGCATGGGGCAATGTGAGAATATTAAAATGTTTTTTTCGACAAACCCAATGTAAATTTATTCTAACCTTTGGTTTTATGCTGCAAGTTTAATTCTTCATGAATATTGTGTGTTACGTTAAAACAGGTTATAATGGAAATGTGTTTTCTTTATCATAAAAGTAAACATTTTCTTTCACTTACAAGAACTGTGATTTAAGGAGGAAGATTTTTTGATGTGAAGATGTGAATAAAAGCTCAGCTTGAAGATGATGATGATCTGTTGGGTGGTGTCTGAGGAAAATACTTGAATGGGAAACAAAACCAGCCACTAGGTGTCAGTATGTTTTTAACTATAAGGATTGGAATAAAATTCTGACAAAAATTAGAATTCACAAGATAGACCTGAATAGCTAAGGTTATTCTGACCACTGCACCCCATTCTTCCAAAAATACTTTATAGGTAATTTTCTCCCACTCCCTCATCCAGTTGTTTCTCATATGATTCCAGGATTTTCACTTGCACGTTAGAACTCTTCGTTGATCACTCTGATGTGATGAGTTTCCTAATTTGAGTGGAAAAATTATCTTTAATATTGGTTGAAACATGTTTTCCTTTTGAATATTGTTTACTATCTTAGTACCCCTCGAAAATCACCTGTCAGTTGCCTTTCTAGGCTGTCATTCCCAGGTTTCTGCAGTTTCTTCTCATAGCTTAGTCCCTGGACCTAGAGATCAGCCTCATAACCCTTCTCTGAACTATGTCAAGGGATTAAGGATCTGATTTGGTGACCAGCACTAGACGTGGTAAGCATGGTGGTCTGGCAAAAGCAGGGTATGCAGTATGAGCATGTGGGATGAATGCAGGAATTTCGGGTATATTATATGATAGGTATTTGGTACAGTAAGGGTTTAAAGCCTGGGTTAATGTATGTGACTGCTGAAATCAATTTTTTAAAGAGGATTTATTGAGTTTGTTGTGTACAAAACGAGGATAAATATAGGCAAACAGTAGGAGGCAGAGGAAAAAGAAAAATATTTAATCATCGGTTGGTTTCAACTATTTACATACATCGTAGTTTTTTTTCTCTTCACATTACAGTGATGTTTGTGGTTCCTGTGTTTCATTCCGCACCGATTTTCTTTTTTTTCCCCCTTTTTGGGTCAGGTTGTTGCCCCTGCATCTCACTCCCCCCCCCCCCCTTCTCTTTTCCTCCCCCTCCCCTTGTTTCGCATGCTTCTTTTGTTGGGCATGGTTGAGTTCCAAGTTTCCCCCTCCCCTTTCTTACTGTGGTGATGGTTCACAGTTGGCTGTACAGAATTTAAAGATTAACACTAAGTATTAAGTGTCTTTTCCTGTGAGCTCTTCAACGCTGCCCCTGCTGCCACTTTTCCAGTCCGTTCTCCGTGACAAACTTGTCCGTGTCTGCAGGGGCCGTGAAGAAGTGCTGTCTACCTTGGTACGTGAGAATTTGGCTGGGTACAGCATCCCGAACCTTAAGTCGTTTCTGTACAGCGGGCGTTCACCTTATTAAATTCTGCCCAACACTTGGCCAGGTCGGCTCCAATTTCCTGATAAATCCAAATCCGGTGGTCTTCCCAGTTACAGTTTTTGGATAGTCTGGCCCAGCGCAGGATTCGTTCCCGGTCCTGGTATAGGTGCATCTTGGTAATTATCGCCCTAGGCTGGTGCCCAGTTTTGGGCTTTGGACGAAGCGACCGGTGCACTCGGTCGATTTCTGGTGGATTGGGAAAGCTATCCCTTTCCACCACGTTGCCCAGCATTTGGGCCACATAGTCTGTGGAGTTCCTCCCTTCGATCCCCTTTGGCATGCTCACAATTCGTAGGTTTTGCCGTCTCAACCGGTTCGCCTGGTCATCGACTTTCCCCTTCAGGTTTCTTTGAGTCACGACCAGCCTTGCCACCTCCTTTCCTAGGACGATGATCTGGTCACTCTGCTCTGTTGCTACCCTTTTCAGCTCCTTGATTGTTTCTTCCTGAGCTTCCAGTTACCTTTCTGCCTTGTCCAGGGCCACCTGCATGGTTGTCATAGCTTCGGCAACCATACCCTTCACCGCAGCTTGGATGTCCGATTTTGTTTCCTCCCGATGCTCTCTCAATTATCTTTCGAGAAACATCCTCCATCCATTCTCTGGTGTGGGCCGACGTCTCGTGCAGCGGGCGGGTCCCTCTTGCTCTGGCGAAGCCCGGGTTTCGCTTCCTCGTGAGTCGGCCATTTCAGTTGTTTGCTTGTCCAGGCTTTTTCCGCTCCTGGCCTCCCCTCGCCCTTTCGACTGGCTGCTGTTTGGCATTTGTACCTTCTGTGATTTGGGAGTGGTGGGGGGATGTTTTGTGGTGTTGTAGCGGGGGGTTTCGGGCAAAAAGAGCCTATTTTGTTTTTTGTGAGGAGAGCCACCTGATGTGAGATTTCTCAGCACTTCCCCGTTACCTGAAGTCGTGAAATCATATTTTAAAATAAATCCTAAACGTTTGGGAGCCGGGGGACAACCAAAGTATCGGAAAAAACTTGAACTAATGAAATTTTGGTTTAATTAGGGGGACTCCCTGTGGAAATAACAAGATTTCAGCTTGGTAAGATATGTAATTACTGGGTGAAACCAAGGTATCAGGCTTTTTGTAGCAAAGCAGCTCAGTGGAGTTGTAGCTGAAGCTGTGAACACAAGTCAAACAGTTGGCTCTAAGTTGAAGGATATATCTGCAGACAGAAGAACAGTGTGGTTGGAAAGGTGAACAAACCAGCTCAAAGAGCTACTGAAGAAATACAGCCAGAGTTTCCACATGGTTCTGACAGGAGTCAGATCTTTTCTTTAAAGCAGTGCCAAGAGATCTCTCTTTCTCAAACAACATTTCTGTAAAGCAAGTATTCTTGAATGGCAGTGGTATTTCATGGTGGAATGAAAGCTGAATTGTTTTTTTTCTTGTCGTTTGATTGGGAGTAAAGATAGCAGTTATGGGTATTGTATTCATTGTATTGAATAGTATTGTTTAAGGGGTAATTGTAAGTATCTGGAGCGAGGTATCCTCTCCACACAGTCTTACAAAATTAAAATAAAATAATGGGGGTTCTGTCCGGTGTCCTCACCACTGTTGGGTCTAGACTCGGGATCATAATATATCATTGCACAATGCTGTTTTGCCTCTACAGTTCAGCATCTTTTCTGTTTTATGGTTGGACCTATGAGCACGGAGTTTGATAGGAACTTTTCTTTCAGCTAAATCCTTAGTTACTTTGGCAACAGAGTATTTATGCTATCTGTTTTAGTCTTCTGATTGCATTACATTACATTGGCCCATATTAATGTTAGCATATTTAATAACTCATGACTTGCAACATTAAGTTTCTGTAGAAAATACAATTGGTTAACTCCTGTGTAATTCCATATAAATATATATATACACACGCAAAACAAACACAGAGAGGGGTGAAAATAATAAGTAAAAGGATAAACCGTCTGTTTCAGGTGATTGTCTTTAAGCACACCTTACTTCTACAAGATGCACTGCAGTAACTTGACAAGGTTCCTTAGACAGCACCTTCCAAACCCACGGCAGCTACCATCTAGAAGGATAAGAGCATCAGATACCTGGGAACCCCACCACCTGGAGGTTCTCCTCCAAGTCACTCACCACCCTGACTTGGAAATATATTGCTGTTCCTTCACTGTCGCTGGGTCAAAATCCTGGCACTCCCTCCCTAACGGCACTGTGGGTGTACACCTGCAGTGGTTCAAGAAGGCAGCTCACCACCATCTTCTCGAGGGCAACTAAGGATGGGCAATAAATGCTGGCTTAACCAGCGATGCCCAAATCCCATAAATGAATAAAAACAAAATTGGGCTTTCATGTTGAGGTCTCTGTTTTCAGTCTGTAATGGTTTTCACTGTACATTCAATTATTCAGCTTCTTTGTAGGTTTAGAAATGCAGCAGCTCACAGCATTTCTGGAGAAAGAAAAGAGGGAGAGCAGGCACTCGGCTCCTTTTCCTTGCATGTCCAGGACTCAGCTCTGATTTTCTTGGGTCTATAGAAATCATCCCACTCGAGTAGGACCCAATCACCACATGTTACTGGACAGAATACAGCAACCAAACAATCAAAATAAGTCCCACCCCGTCTCTCGGGTGCCACAAAGTCCGAGTTCTGCTGCTTGAAAACTAGCACCATATATAGCATGTTACAACTTTTTGAATTCCTCATTATTTCTGCTGTTGCTTGACTTAAAGATAATGTCCATTAAGCATCCATGGATCAAAATTGTGACGGCAAAAATATAAAGGAAGGGAAAATAAGGGAATCATCAGGAAGGATCTTGCATATGTCCCTACCTAAAAGGAATGAAACGTCGGAACACGGACGTTTCATTATGAGGAATGCAAGACCTAAATCGCAAACACCTATCTATCCATCCCCATTACACAAGTTCCCTTTCCAGTCGCTACCTAGGTAACTTTGTCAGTCCTTAAACCCATGACCAAGCATCCGCAATCACAGTATCCTTTCCGTGAGTGTGTACAATTTTAACATTGAACTGTTGTAATAATAAACTCCCAATGGCATAATCTGGTGTTCCAGGTTTTAAACTTTTCTATAAACACAAGCGGATGTTTGTCCGTATAAATTAAGCTTTGTTTATTGTCATGCCGGACAGGAGTTCAAATTGCTGAAGGGCTAGTATCAAAGCTAAGGCTTCCTTTTCAATGGTGGAATACTTTCTTTCGCACGGGCTTAGTTTAAAAAAAAAAAAAAAATCCCACTGGCCTCTCTATTCCTGCATCGTCATCTTGTAGCTCTGCCTCTACCCCCCAGGTCACTGACATCCATGGCCATTTTAAATGGTCTGAAAGGTCTGGGACGGCCAGCACTGTTTCGCCCACTAAAATTACCTTCAGTCTCTCAAACTCTACTTGCCGCCTGTGGACCACAGCGTTTTCCCTTGTTTCCGCAACATGTACAACATGCACTGTATTTCAGCCTCTAACTGAGCCAGACATTGTGGGTTTTAGTCAAAACAGATGTGTCTTTATTGGTTCAGAATTTCCTACGTCTGTATCATGACTAGTTAATGGAGTGCACCTTGGGGTTTACCTACAACTCTGACTGTATTCTTCCAGTACCTTTTATTGGCTCTTTGTTCTTCTTCTGGTAATAGGTTTGCATCTTTGGTTTTAGAACTCCCTTTGATATCTTCAAACAGTGCCTTATTTTCACTCTTTTCAAAATCAAAGACGACGTGCTTCCCTTTGTCAGTTTTTTGACTGTCCAAATTGGGGAGGACGCCCAAATGAATTTCTTCTGCATTTCTGTCTTTCGGGTATTGCACCTGTCTTTCCTGATTGTCCCATGAATGTATATCCAAATTTTGAGGATCTACAGAGCCAAATTACAAGCAGTATTGTCAATGCTGAGGGAAATATTTGGTTCATTTTTAATCCATGAACACTCTTCAACCCCTCCTGCTTTACAATCTCTCTTTTCTTTCACTTGGTTACTTTCAGCGACAAGTAAAGCTGAGGTTTTGCAGAGTTTGTTGGCTTTATATGCACCATTCTTTGTATGACACCTTTTACCTTCTCATCAGCGTTTTCGTAATCACAGCTTTTATCTCCATTTAATAATACGGACTTGTACAATTTGTGCTTTCCAGATTTTAACTTATCTTCTCTACTTTCAGAATCAGAGGATAACAGATTGTTGGTTCCATGAACTTTCTGTTTTTTATCAACAGCTGTGTTTGCAGAATCATGGCATGGTTCTTCATTCCCCTTCATTTTCTAAAGGAATTGATCACTAATCTCCTTTGCTATTTGCTTCCTTTACCTTGAAGAGGCACTGTGGGCCTTTTAAAGGATATGGGTTAATTAGCCTTTTGCTTGGTGTCACTCCACAATCATTGCTGTCCTCGTCCTGAATAGCTGATGCTATATGTATATATTATGTATATTTTCCTTCAAAAGAGACATGCTCTGGGAAATATTTGTACTTGCAGTAAATCCATTGCCTTTCACTGCAAGAGGCTGTAACAAATTTCTTTAAAGAAAGTCCAATTCACGTTTTTCTTCCGACTTGCGGTCTTCTTTCCTAGTTTTTCAAGAATTACTTGTCATCTGTTCAAGATCAGTTAGTGACAGGTCTATTCAGTTGTTTATAATTTTTTCATCATCAGAGCCCAAATCGGATTCTTCATCGCTGTTATTACTATTGGATTCAGACTCCTCTGAGAATCTAGTTTTCTACTAGATTTTATCATCGACAAACTGCTGTGAGGAATCATTCTCATAGAGATAATTTCATCAGCATCAGCCGAATCAAACTCGCTACCATTGGCAGTTGATATGTGATTAATGTCTTTCTCTCTTCGAGTCAGTTAATGCTCGATGAGTTTTCCTAATCCCCACTTGTCCTTCCATTGGTATCTCATGTGCTATTTGCAGTACTTCTTTCAGATTCTCTGTAATTATGGGTGCAGCCTTTACTCCTGCCAAATCATTCACCAAAAGTACGTCTACTCCATCCACTGGTAACCCCTTAACCACTTACTATTGGACCTGACACTAAATCATACTGCAATTGTACTCTGTGCATTAGAACTAGGATATAATCTCCACTTATTCCCTTCACTAATACCTTAGCTTTCATTGAATTCTCTGGAGAGAAAACAAAATCCTTCTGCAGTAAGAGTTTGTATAGCACCTATGTCCCTTTTAGCCAGTTAAAATGGCTAACTCCCGATTTAGAATGGCTAACTCCCGATTTAAAATGGCGAACGGCAAAGGCTGATGGGAAAGTCAGCCAACAGGACACAAACCAGCAGCTGCGAGTTGAGTGTGTATTTACCTCTGGAAAGGCCAGACAAGATCGATACCGGCAACCATCAGCATAACAAAATACCAGCCATCTGCATATTAATGAGCAATCCCCGGGAACAATGAGCAACATTTAGATACATAAAGCCAACCCAGACTCGTCGGCGCCAGCAGAAGCCTACACAAAGGGAGGTGAACGACCACCTCAAGACCGCCCATCGATCAGGGAACCGCTCCAGCATTGGAGAGAATCGAACCAAGTGATTGGGACAAAGCCCAATCACTTGGAACCAGGTACAGGGTCCGCCCCGAAAGGCGGGAAGCCCCTGGGGACTATAAGAATCAAGCCCAAGTTCAAATCGGCCCTCTGCTTCTCTTCTTGACCGGGTCACTCAGCAACGCGAACCAACCCTTGACAGTGACCGGTCCAGCCATCGCTGAAATAGAGTAAGTCTTACTTCAACGCTCGCTACGAGATGGGCGTTCCTAGCAACAATCTGTACCAACTTCGAATCCCGCAGGCTCAGAACCCGAACAAAAGGCCATTCGTTTCCCTGACCTGGTGGGCCAGTTCCGAATTAAGTATTGGCCTGTTAGTCGTAGAAGTAGCTTAGACGTAGAATTTATTCATGAGTAGTGATTACTGTGTATAATAAATGTGCTTTGATTTAAATCTTACTAAGTGGTGTATTGGATTATTGATCATTACTCGGACTTGAACCACGTGGCGGTATCAGAAAGATACCTGGCGACTCAAGAGCAAAGGTGATAAAACAGAGCAATTAAACTAAGGCATAAGGCAAAAGTTAGCAACACCCTTAAAATAGTTTGGCTACCTTAGTTGAGGAAAATGGTTAACCTTCCCCTTAAACAAAAACTCTGCATATCTCTCATCTACCTTATTAATCATACCTGCTCCCACAGCAGTGTTTACCTCTGGTCTTCTAAGTCCAGTTAAAGCTACAGTCTACCCTGTAGTGTTCTCCACTTCTTTTGTTCCCGTTTCACAATCATCCTTCTGAACTACCAACAGGTCCCATGGGCCTTCCTTGCAACTTCCAACATGCTGAGCACGCGTATCCTACCTCATTACAATGATAACACCAAGGCTTTTGAGTCTCATCTACGCCCGCCGTACCTTCCTTGCTGATCTGAAGAGATCTCTGAGCATTTCAGCTAGCCATTCTTTACCGTGTCTACCCGCCTTCCTTTCACTCTGCCACTTCCTATCCTTTTCAAAATTATGGGAGTGATGAAGCAAAGGTTTAAATTTACGGATTAGCTCATATTTGTCAGTCATTATTGCTGCTTGTCTAGCAGTTGTCCCTCTCTGGTCTTCAACATGGGTTCTTATAATAGAAGGTAGGGAATTCTTAAATTCTTCTAAGAGTCTCATGGGTAGTTTCAACTCCCAATTCTCGTACCCATCTATCAAAATTGTTCTGCTTAACTCTTTCAAATTCGGCATGCGGCTGTCTCCTTAAATTCTGAAATTTTGGCCAATATGCCTCTGAAACCAATGCATATGGACCCAGAATAGTCTTTTTTACCTCGTCATAATTCTTAGACACCCCCTCTGACAGGGAAGCATAAACTTCCTGTGGCTGTCAATTTACTTCACATGGGCTTTTCTTTTGGCCATTCCATTTGGGTTGCTATTTTCTCAAATGCCCTACAAATGGTTCCTACCTCCTTCTCTTCAAATTATGGGAGGGCTTGTATAAATGTAAAAAATATCTCCACTGGGTTCTGTCTAGGATTAAGCTCCCCTCCAGCTCCTGGCAGCTCGCTTTTAATTTCCAGTGCCTTCAGCTGGAGCTCTCTCTTTTGCTTTTTCTTCGCCCCCTAATGTATTTTTCCTCTCACCCTTTTGCTTTTGCCTCTCTCTCAATTCCAACCACTTCATTTCAATTCACATTTGAAAAGCTTTTTCTTTTTGCTGCATTTCCATTTCTCTTTCTTTTTGATGCATCACTAATTGTTTAATTTGTTACTGGATTTTAGTTTATTCTACTGATTGATGCCATGACCCAGGCTGTGTTTCTGGCATTTCTCTCAAAATTTAAATGCTGAGCAATCGCGTCAGTTATCTCTACCTTCCCAGCTTTAGCTGGTATCTCTCTTTTTAATTCACCTACCAATTCGATTAGCTTGTCTTTTTGAAGCCCTCTTAAAACAAACCAAAAACAAGTCTTCCATCTAAAGAAAAATCTTAGCTTCCAAAGCCATCCTGTTATACCACTACAAACCTGGGCCGGGATTCTCCCCTAACCGGCAGGGCGGGCCGTACCGCGCCGAGGAGTGGCGTGAACCACTCCGGCATCGGGCTGCCTGGAAGGTGCGGAATCCTCCGCACCTTCAGGGGCTAGGCCGGCGCTGGCAGGGTTGGCGCTGTGCCAACAGACGCCGAAGGGCCTCCACTGGCTGGCGCGAGTTGGTGCATGCGCGGGAGCGCCAGCATGTGCTGGCGTGATCCCAGCGCATGCGCAGGGGGTTCTTCTCCGCACCGGCCATGGCGGACGTTTACAGCAGCCGGCACAGAGGGAAAGAGTGCCCCCACGGCACAGGCCCACCCGCGGATCAGTGGGCCCCGATCGCGGGCCAGGCCACCGTGGGGGCACCACCCGGGGCCAGATTCCCCCCCTCCCCTGAGGACTCCGCAGGCCGCCCACAGAGCCAGGTCCTGCCGGTAGGGACCTAGTTTGATTTACGCTGGCGAGACTGGCCAAAAACGGGCGGCCACTCGGCCCATCGCGGAGTGGAGGATCACCGGGGGGCTCGACCGGCGTGACGCGATTCCCGCCCCCACCGAAAAACCGGCGCTGGAGAATCCGCCATCGGGGTGGCGGATCCGGATTCCCCCGGCGATTCTCCGGCCCGGCGGGGTATCGGAGAATCCTACCCCTGGTGTCTCATTTTAATTTACATTGTAACCCAAATTTCGCCGTGTATCATTCCAAAGATCCCGGATGAGCCACCAAATTATTTTCCGACACCTTGAGCTAGGGCGCAGGCAATTCCAGCCCCCCTTGACCCAGATTTGCAACACAATTGAATAACCAATAATTCTTAGAAAAATACCCTAAGCCTTTGGCACTTGGCTGCCCAATAATTACAGCCAGCAGGTTTGCAAATTTAAACAGTTACTTTTTATTTATAACCAGAACTGTAATGAAATATGCAGGAAATACAGCTGGCTAACTATTATCTAATTCCTAATCCCCCACTTTAATTTGCCTTCACCCTCACACACATACATATAATATATACAATACATATATATTTATACACACACACACATGACAACAGAGCCGAAGAGGGGTGAAAATAAGAAGTAAAAGGATGAAGAGTCTTTGATTCAGATGGTTCTCTTTAAGCACAACTTCCATCAAATTAGGCTTTCCGGTCGAGGTCTCTGTTTTCACTGTGTAATGGTTTTCAACGTAGATTCATTCAGGTTCTCTGTAGGTTCAAATATACAACAGCTCGCAGCATTTCTGGCGAGAGGAGAGAGGGAGAGCCGGCACACACAACTCCTTGTTCCTTGAGCATCCAGGACCCAACTCTGCTTTCCTTGGGTCTCTGGCAATCATCCCACTCGGGTAGGACCCAAAAACCATCTGTTGCCTGGAAACCATGCCAACAAGAAGGACATTTTAAGAACCTGTGTGTATGGCAGATCCAGTGGAAATGTAATCCAAAGGAGAACTACAAGCAGAGGAATTGAAGGGTGAAGGCAATTAGTGTACAGATGCAGACAAAGACAGAGGAATACATAGAATTCTTGTGAGGAGAAGAAGAAAATCATTCAGGAAGTGTTCAGTTTTTCTGTTTGGCAGCAAAGTAGACAGGAGCTCTTGGAGGTATTGTGTAAGCTGGCTAAAAAGGTCTAAAACCAGGAAAGCTGCATGAATAGCTTGGAGGTTCTAATGGGCTGGGTATTTTCCTAGAAGTGGCCAAACCATGGGCTGGGTATATTGGTTGAAAAGGAAATGTTGAAAACGACACAATCAGGACTGTAATGGTCCAAGAGAGAGTGGGGTCTTGGAAGTGTGCCTTGCTAACGGTTATGGTACCCGTCAAACTTGGAGTTGAAAGTTTTCGTTGGAATCCTTACCTACCTTGTGTGAATAAAGAACACCATATTCTGGAATGTTGTAGCTATGTGTAGTGCTACATGTCTGCAGAGATTGATGCAAATTCTTATGGTCGTATAAGATGCACCTTTGTTGTATTGACTATTTGAAGTGAAATGCATCTTTTTATTTGAAGTATTATTTGCCTCTTAATTCACATTTAATTTGTGTTGGTTCTGATTTGTGTTAAAGGAAACTTGAAATTTGATGGTTGTCATGTGAGAGTACCTTTAAGAAATGGATGTTTAAGCAATGTACCTTTACGAAATGGAGCTGATCATATTACTGAAGTGATGTCAGAGGGTGGGGGAGCTGAGCTCACTTCTGTTTTTTTGAGTGTCTGTGTGTTTTGCTGTGAGCTGCAGGAAGAAACATAGAGCTGGTCTGTTGATTTCTGCAATCCAAAGACTACAAATATATTGAATGTAACCTAATGTGCTCCTATTTTTGAAGGTTTGAAGTCTTTTGGATGTTTAAAGGAACAGTTTGAAGGATTATTTAGTGTTGTAGTCTTTTGGGGTTATCTTTGAAGTAATGGGTGTTAAGATATTCAATGTTTGTTTTAAAAGGTTAACTTGAGTTCATAGAATAAACATTGTTTTGTTTTAAAAACCACTTGTCCATTTCTGCTGCATCACACCTGGAGAGTACACCATGTGCTCCCCACACCACAATCTATTAAAAGTTGTGTGTCAGTTGAACTCCATGAAACACTTTAGGGTTCTGTAAACCCGGACCCATAACATGGTAACTTCTTCATTTGGGGGTCATTCAGTAAATTTGGATTTGTGGCTCCTCCCATGTAGCAATGGTATGAGTAAGCAACTTAGAATGGTAGAAATTGCATGTAAACCGGATATTGCCTTTTCAGGTTGGCTGAATGCCATTGTTATTCAACTATTTTGTCTGCTGTTTTACTTTTCACAGACAGGTTACTGTGCTTGTGTGTTCTGGCTTTTGAACCTCTCAACACCGCTACTGGGAAAGACCAGTGTTTGGCCAGCATTGAAGAGGCTTTGTTCCGGCCTATCTGGATGTTCCTATTGGCTCTGTTTAGGTATTGTATTACATGTAAATCTTAAAATCAATGGAAATTAGAATTTTTAATTTGAGGGGGAAAAATACAGTTTTGAAAGCAGCAGAAAGCAAATTTTGTAATGTCATTGTAAAGTTGGGCTGAATGTGGTTGTAAAAGTTGTTTTCTTGTAAAATACTGTGTACTATATATATTATCAGATGTGCAAGTTCTAAGAATGTGACTTTTTTTCAACAAAGAAACGTAACATACGCTATTTTCAAAATGGTAACAGTAAATACAGGATTTTGTAGTCTCAACTCTTGAGTTTAAAATCTGTGTGTTCCCGGTTAACTCCTTTTACTCGTGCCCATGCATCAGCTGCCTCAGCTACACCCTATGGAATCCGTTCCCGAAATCTCCCCACCTCATTGTCCTCCTTTGGCATCTATTTAAAGACCTAATTCTCAAGTTTTGGTCGCCCTGCCTAACTTTTGCCCTGTGTTTGTTTTTTCTGCATCTCTATGAAGCACCTTTGGAACATTTTTCTACATTAAGGCACTACTATAAATGCAAGATGATGAGAACGAGAAGAAGGAATACATATAATTACAAGATTATTTAGCAATAAGTCATGGCAATGGCATTTCCTGCAGCATGGATGGAATTTAACACCCTCCCCCAAGGCAAGTTTGGAGGGGATGTTTAATTGGGTGGGTGGGTGCCAAGAGGGGACCCCACTGCCCTCCCACCTCTGTCCCGATTAGGTCTGGGGTGGAGAAGGCTCGTGAATGGCCTTCCCACTCCACCAGCAATTAATGCTCTCTTAAGGGTCTCTTCCTGCTGTTACTGGTATTCAACCAGCAGCAGGCTGGGCTGTCGCTACACAAGGATCCTGAAGAGCAAACCCCAATGCAGAGATTGGCAACCTACGGCCGTGTGGTGACCCACAAAGTGATTTTGAGTGGCACTTGCACAGCTATTCCAAATAACAGCATGAAAAGTTCTAAAGAAAAACAAATGTAATTTACTTACCCTGTTGGTAAAAGGTGTAAGGAATTTAAATCCTGAATGCTTGTGTTTTATTCATTACTAGGATTTTTTTTTAGATAAACATTTTATTAAGGCATTTATGGTTTTACATCAATAAAAGATACAAATACAAACGTAGTGCATAACACACCCCTCCATCTCCCACTGTTCCAGCCCAATTTAGACAGAAAATCATCTTATTGAATCTGCTGACAGTTTAGTTTTCTCCGAAGAAGTCGATAAATGGCTGCCACCTCCGAACGAACCCTAAAATTGATCCTCAGGGCGAACTTAATTTTCTCAAGTCTGAGAAACCCAGCCATGTCGCTAACCCATACCCCTGATTTTGTGGCTTTGAGTCCCTCCACGTTAGTAATGTCCGTCTCCGGGCTACCAAGGAGGCAAAGGCCAAAACGTCAGCCTCTCCAGCATCCTCCTGGGTGTTCCGACACTCCAAAAATCGCAACCTCTGGACTCGGCATCACCTTTTTTTTAGTACTGTGGACAAGACATCCGCTAATCCCTGCCAGAATCCCCTAAACTTCGGGAATGCACAAAACATGTGGGACATGGTATGTGGGCTCTTCTGCACACCTCACACACCTGTCCTCTACCCCAAAAAACCTTCTCATCCGGGCCACTCTTATGTGTGCCTGGTGTACCCTCCAAAAATCGCAACCTCTGGACTCGGCGCCACCCTCGTTTTTAGTACCATGGACAAGCCATCCGCTAATCCCTGCCAGAATTCCCTAAACTGCAGGTGTGCCCAAAACATGTGGGTATGGTTTGCGGGCTCTTCTGCACACCTCACACACCTGTCCTCTACCCCAGAAAACCTGCTCATCCGGGCCACAGTCATGTGTGCCTGGTGTACCACTTTGAATTGTGTCAGGCTGAGCCTGGTACATGATGAGGACGTGTTGACTCTGCTCAGAGAGCATCCTCCCACAGCCCGCCTCTAATTCCTTTCCCAACTCCTCTTCCTATTTCCGTTTTATCTCACCTATCTGGGGTTCCTCCCACTCCATAAGTTCTTTTTAGATTTCCGATACCTTCCTCTCCCGCACCCTGTTCTAGAAACTACCTTGTCCTGTATCCCCTGCGGCGGTAGAAGCGGAAAGGTTGAAACCTGCCTTTCCACAAAGTCCCTTATCTGCAGATATCAAAACCCATTCCCTCCCGGCAATTCAAACTCCTCGTCCAGATCCTCCAAACCAAACTCCCATCAATAAATAGATCCCCTAACCACTCAATACCCACTCTCTGCCACCTCCGAAACCCCCCATCCGTCTTCCCGGTACAAACCGGTGATTACCATAAATTGGAGCCCACACTGACGCTCCCTCCACTCCCATATGCTTCCGCCACTGCCCCCAAACGCTCAGGGCCGCCACTACCACCAGGCTTGTGGAGTACCGGGCCGGAGAGAATGGCAGAGGAGCCGTTACCAATGCCCCCAAACTTGTGCCCTTACATGTGACCACCACCACCCGCTCCCACATCGACCCCATCTCCACTACCCACTTCCTAATCATTGCTATATTTGCCGTCCATTAGTAGTTCCTAAAGTTCGGCAGTGCCAGCCCTCCCTCTTCGCTCTCTCTCTCTCTCTCTCTCTCTCTCTCTCTCACTTTCCTTACTTGCGGGGTTTTACCCACCCACACAAACCCAGATATTACCCTATTCACTCGCTTAAAAAAGGCCTTTTGTCTAAAAATAGGGAGGCACTGGAAAACAAACAGAAATCTCGGGAGAACCATCACCTTTACGGTCTGTACTCTCCCAGCCAGTGACTACAGGAGCATGTCCCACCTCCGAAAGCCTTCCTTCGTTTATAGAATTTACATTGCAGAAGGAGGCCATTCGGCCCATCGAGTCTGCACTGGCCCTTACAAAGAGCACCCTACTGAAGCCCACATGTGTACCCTATCCTCGTAACCCAGTAACCCCCACTTAACATTTTTTGGACACTTAAGAGCAATTTAGCATGTCCAATCCACCTAACCCGCACATCTTTGGACAGTGGGAGGAAACCGGAGCACCCGGAGGAAACCCACGCAGACAAGGGGAGAAAGTGCAGACTCCGCACAGACAGTGACCCAGCTAGGAATCGAACCTGGGACCCTGCAGCTGTGAAGCAACTGTGCTAACCACTACGCTACCGTGCTGCCCATTTGTTCAACTAAATGGGCCAGATTTAATTTATGTAGCTGCTCTGAATCCCGTGCCACCTGACTACCCAAATGGCGAAAACTCCTTCCCACCACTTTAAACAGCAATCCCTCAGTCTCCTCTCCTGTCCCCTCGCCTGGATCACAAAAACCTTGCTTTTACCCTTATTCAATTTGTACCCCGAGAACCGGCCAAATCCCCCTAAGATCCGCATAATCTCTCCCATCGCCCCTAACGGGTCATAAATATATAGGGGTAGGTCATCTGCCTGTAACGAGACCCTGTATTCCACCCCCCCCCCCTCCGGACCAGCCCCTTCCATTCACTTGACGCTCTCAGCGCCATTGCCAATGGCTCTATAGCCAAGGCAAACAACAATGGGGAGAGGGGACATCCTTGCCTTGTCCCCCGGTGCAGTCTAAAGTAGCCCGAGCTCACCCGGTTCGTCTGCACATTCTCCACCGGTGCCTGGTACAGCAACTGAACCCAATAAAGCCTTGCCCAAACCCAAACCATCCCAGGACTTTTCCCAAATAATTCCATTCCATCCTAGGAGGGCATCATTATCACATTCAGGAGCCTTCTAACATTGGCCTTTAGCTGCCTGCCTTTAACAAACTCCGTCTGGTCTTCCCCTATCACCCCCGGAACACAATCCTCTATCCTCGAGGCCAGAATTTTAGCCAGCCAATAGGCATCAACATTCAGTAGGGAGATTGGTCTGTATGACCCACATCGTTCTGGGTCCTTCTCCCGCTACAGGATCAATGAGATCGAAGCCTGTGTCATTGTTGGGGGAGGAACACCCGCTCCCTTGCCTCATTAAATGCCCTCCCCAGCAGCAGACCCAGCATCCCGGAAAACGTCTTGTAAAATTCCACCGGGTAGCCGTCCGGTCCCGGGGCCTTGCCCAACTGCATGGCCTCCAGTTCCTCTACTATTTCTACAATCCCGATCGGCTCTCCCAACCCCTCTACCAACTCTTCCTCCACCCTCGGAAACTTCAGCCCTTCTAAAAACTGCCTCATCCCCTCCACCCCAGTGGGAGGGGCTCCGACTCGTACAGCCGACTGTAAAACTCCTTGAACACCCCATTCACCCCCACTGGGTCCAGGACCGTGTTCCCTCCTCTGTCCTTCACTCTTCCTATCTCACTGGCTGCCTCCACTTTCCTTACCTGACGTGCTAGTATCTTACTGGCCTTCTCACCATACTCATATACCGCCCCCTTGCCTTCCTCAACTGCCCCACCGCTTCCCTGTGGATAGCCGACCAAACTCCATCTGCAGCTTCTGCCACTCCTTCAACAACCCCGCCTTCGGAGCTTCAGAATACCACCTGGAGTATCTCCCGAACCAACCTATCCATCTCTGCCCACTCCACCTTCTCCCCATGAGCCTATATCAAAATTAGCTCCCCCCTAACTACTGCCTTCAGCGCTTCCCATACCGTTGCTGCCAAAACGTCCCCCGTGTCATTTATCTCCAAATAATTCTAGATGGCCTCCCTCACCTGCCCGCACATGTCCTCATCCGCTAACGGTCCTACAACCAATCTCCATTGCGGACGCTGACCCCCAGCGTTGCTCACCTGTAAATCCACCCAGTGTGGGGCATCGTCCGACACAAAAATCGCCGAATATTCAGCATCAACCACTCCCGCCAGCAAACACTTGGGCAGCACGGTAGCATTGTGGATAGCACAATTGCTTCACAGCTCCAGGGTCCCAGGTTCGATTCCGGCTTGGGTCACTGTCTGTGCGGAGTCTGCACGTCCTCCCCGTGTGTGCGTGGGTTTCCTCCGGTTTCCTCCCACAGTCCAAAGATGTGCAGGTTAGGTGGATTGGCTGTGATAAATTGCCCTTAGTGTCCAAAATTGCCCTTAGTGTTGGGTGGGGTTACTGGGTTATGGGGATAGGGTGGAGGTGTTGACTTTGGGTCGGGTGCTCTTTCCAAGAGCCGGTGCAGACTCGATGGGCCGAATGGCCTCCTTCTGCACTGTAAATTCTATGAAAACGAAAAAATCAATCCGGGAATACACTTTGTGAACATGGGAGAAAAAAGAAAACTCCTTCGCTTCTGGCCGTCCGAACCTCCACGGATCTACCCCCCCACCACACTCCCCGCCTGTTCCATAAACCCCTTTAGCTCCTTCGCCACAGCTGGCACTCTCCCTGTCCTTGAACTTGACCGATCCAATCTCGGATCAATGTTCGTATTAAAGATTACCCCCCCCCCCCTCCCATGGTCAACCTATGCGAGTCCAGGTCCGGAATCTTCCCCAACACCCGCCACATAAACTCCGCGTCGTCCTAATTTGGTGCATAAATATTCACTAATATCACCGGCATCCCCTCCAGCTTCCCACTCACCATAACATACCTACCCCCTGAGTCCGCCACCATATTCCCTACCTCAAATGACACCCCCTTATTGATCAAAATCGCAACCCCCCCTAGTTTTAGAGTCCAGCCCGAATGAAATATCTGCCCAACCCACCCGTTCCTCAGCCTAGTCTGATCCACTACACTCGGGTGTGTCTCCTGTAGCATTGCCACGTCCGCCTTCAACCTCTTAAAATGCGCGAACACGCGAGCCCTCTTGACCGGCCCATTCAGCCCTCTCGCATTCCATGTGATCAGCTTGGTCAGGGGGCACCCCGCACCCCAGCCCCTGCCGATCAATCATCACCCTTCTTAGGCCTGCCTCCAGCCCGCGTCCTGCGCCTCCTCAGGCCCTCGGGTGCCCACCGTTATCGGCCTCCAATTTGTCTCCAAGCGCCAGTCCCTCCCCTGTCAGAACAATTTCCGCCCAGAAAGCGCAGAACAAAATAGCAATCCCAACCCCCTTTAACAAACTGGTCATCTGCTTGCCCCTCACTGTGCTTCCATGAGCTAGCCCGCCAGCTAGCCTGGTAGCCCCCGCACATGTCACCAAGCATCCTACCACCAACTGATTTCCCCCCCCCCCCCCCCCGCTCGAACATACATATGCAAAACATAACAATCCCCAGGAAACACAAAGAAGAAAATTCCACCCACCATCCCGCAATAAGAACAAAGTTAACCCGCATGCAAAACTGAGCAACGGCCCAAAATGTGGTTCAAAAACACTACATACACAGCCCAAAAAAGAAAGAAATTTAGCAGCACAGGTACAGAATTACTCGCCCCCAAGTTCAATGTCCTCCATCACCTGCCAGTCCCCTGTCCTTAACAAAGTTCATCGCCTGATCCGGCGATCCAAAATTAAGTTTTGACCTACAAACGAGCTGTGTACAGCATGCCGAACATCACCCCCGTAAAGAGGGCCGATTTAACTTTGTTGAAGCTCGCACTTCTTTTGGCCAGTTCTGCACCCAAGTTCTGGTAAATGCGCAGCTCGTTATCTTCCCATTTGCAGCTCCTCGTCTGCCTGGCCCACCTCAAGATCTGTTCCTCGTCCTGGAACCGATGCATTCGTACCACCATCGCCCTCGGCGGCTCATTCATCCGCGGCTCCCTGATCGGCGCTCTGTGCGCCCTGTCCACCTCCCAAGGGTTGAGTAAACGCACCTTCCCCCAGCAGCTTCTCGAACATATGCGCCACATAAACCCCTGCGTCCTATCCCTCGATGCCCCCCGGGAGGCCAACGATCCTCAAATTCTGCCTGCGCGATTTGTTCTCCAGATCCTCCACCTTCTCTTGCAGCCTTTTCTGGTGGTCCCTCATCAGCTCCATCTCCGCCACCATCGCGGTTAGTTGTTCCTCGTGCTCAGCCACCGCCTCTTGCACCTTCTGGATCGCCTGTCCTTGGGCTTCCAATCTTTGCTCCACCCGGTCAATCCCCGTCTTTATCTGGTCCAGGTACTCTTGTCTTTGCTTGGCAATGCTCTCCTGAAGGAATTCCACCAGCTGCTCAGTTGACCACTGGGCTGGCAATCCCAGTTCCTGAACCTTCGCCATATTTTCCTGTGCTGCAGACTCCACTCCCTTCTTTGCCCAATGATCTCTCCTTTGCAGACCACTTCTGGTCCACGACTCCATAAACTGGTGGGGGATTCCTCTCCTCTACCTCACCAGTCTCCAAGTTTGCCGATCAAATCCCCCATAAGTCGGGGAAAAGGTCTGAAATGTTCACCATGAGCGGGAGCTACCAAATGAGCAATCTCTCACTCAAGGAACAATCTCTCACTCCATGGTCGCCACCGGAATTCTCAATACTGGGATATTTTAATGACCCAATTTGCCGTTTACATCCGTTTCACATAATGCGGAACAGAGCATTGCATTTAACGGGAGTGCCGTCTGCGCTGATTTTCTTTCACTGTAAATTGAGGGGTACAACTGACAACTTGCCAGTTCCTAAGAAGGCAAAGTTAGATTTCCGTTCATTTCGGCCTTCTTGGACGGACACATTTTGATTTATACAAAAGGTGTACCATGCTGTCTGTAATTTCTGTTGTGAAAGTGTTGTTAGTTGCACATCAAGGGTTTAACAATATTTTCTAACGAAGCACAAGAAAACCTGTCTTGACGAAGCAGAGAAGAATGAATTGATTAAAAAGGGGGTAGCAGGATATGCAAAGCAATATTTTTAAATACTTAATTGGAAGCAAAAGTCAAGCCCCGGAACATAGTAAGAGTGGCTATAGACGCTTAAATAAGAGAAAAGTTAACAAAGTGAGTATTGTTCCTGTAGAAAATGAGCTTGGGGAATTAATAATGGAGAATAAGGAGATGACAGATGTACTGAACAGGTATTTTGCATTGGTCTTCATTAGAGAGGATACAAGTAACATCCCAGAAATAGTTGTAAATCAGGAATTGGAAGGGAAGGAGAAACTTAAGAAAATGACAATCACCAGGGAAGTGGTACCGAGCAAATTGTTGGAGCTGCGGGCTAACAAATCCCCAGGTCCTGATGGACTTCATCCCAGAGTTTGAAAAGAAGTGGCTAGTGAGAAAGCTGATGTGTTGGTTTTAATTTTTCAAAATTGCCCAGATTGGCGGAAGGTGCTATTAGATTGGAAAATAGCAAGCTTAACTCCTTTATTCAAAAGGGAGGGAGACAGAAATCGGCGAAACTACAGGCCAGTTAGCTTAACAACTGTCATAGGGAAAATGTTGGAAGCTGTTGGCAATAGGACAGAATCAACATGGTTTATTGAAAGGAAAATCACGTTGAACCAATTTATTGAGTTCTTTGAAGGAGTCACATGTGCTGTGGATAAAAAGGAGCCAGTGGATGTACACAACTTAGATTTCCAGAAGACATTTGACAAGGTGCCACATCCAAGGCTATTGCGGAGAATAAAAGCTCATGGTGTGGGGGGTAACATATTGGCATGGATAGAAGATTGGCTAATGCACAGGACATTGACAGTAGCCATAAATGGGTCTTTTTCTGATTGGCGAGATGTAACAAGTGTTGTGCCACAGGGATCGGTGCTGGGGCCTCAACATTTTACAACTTATATAAATGACTTCAGTGAAGAAACCAAAGGTATGGTTGCTAAATTTGCTGACAAAGGACGCTGACACGAGTAACTGTGTGAAGGACTCGTATTATCCACAGAGTGTGGTCCTTGAGCGCAGCAAACATGGCAAGAAAACCAACCACCACAACAACATCAAAGACAATAGCAAGAAGCGTACCAAAGGAACAACGTCGACAACAGCAAGACAAAAACAACACCAATAGAACTACGACTGGTACGACATGGTACAACTCTGCAAATGAGGGACACTGTTACTGCTCAGCTCAGTACAATGACATGCCATGCCATTGGATGATGCATCTTACCAATTCACGTTTGCTGCACTACCAACAGGCAACCTGGTTTTCAGGACAGATGCCATCAAGAATTACCACCACAAGCATCGAAAGAAAAAAAATGAGTCCAAATCCGACAACGAAGTGATTTGTCCACTTCTTGGTTCCTTCAGCACAGGGACACTGATGGCGTTTACAATGCAATGCCATCATCAACATCACCAACTCACCAACCAAACAAGAAAGCCACTCGACCATAATAATTAATGAACTTTGGACTCATGCATATGATTTGGACTTATTGTTTAATGATCACTGTTATCATTACTTGTACAGAGTACCACTCCTCTACCTAGTTTGTTCAATTTTCTTTAGCACTGTACAGAAAATATGTAACACGAAAAAAGGGGGGATGTGGTGATATACATCACTAAGTACACAAAGGGTTAATATACATATACTACACCGAGCTAGACACTAGAGGGAACACCAGAGCCCTGACACATAGACAGTCAATCAATCGGTCAGTAAGATAGGATACGACCAATGGGCAGTCATGATGCACACAGAGGTGACACTACCACAGGAGGGCATTACACCAACCCATATAAAAGGACACATCACAAATGCTCAGTCTCTTTCCAATGGAGACACTCAGTGAGTACAGACACACGGTTGATTGAACATCACTCCCACCACGTGGATTGTAGCAGACTGGTTTGTCAGTTTGAGTAGCTATAGCAGGATTAACAGTAGCGTTGATTCCAAGTAGGAGAATTGTTAATAGTTTAATAAACGTGTTAAAGCTATCTCCAAGTTGAACCTTCCTTTGTCAGAGTGCATATCAAGGAAGCAGCTTATGCACGTCAAGAGCATAACAAAACAACTGGTGAGACCACATCTGGAGCATTGTGTACAATATTGTTCTTCTTATTTAAGGAAGTGTGATGAATGTAGGAATTTAAGATTTGGGGCAGTAAGGATTAAACGCCTGGGTTAGTATATGACTGCTGCAGTTATGTTTTTAAAAACCCTGGTTTGAAAGACAGCTAGGCATTTTGGAGCCTGATAGCACGTGCCTCATTCAACTATTTATGATCTTACTTCAAAGCCAAAGGATTTCATTGTCGCGTGCACATATTCAGGCTTGTTGACCGCCAGTCTAGTGGAGTTACTTTGTGCACGTGTCTGGTGGACTGAATTCTACTTTAAATTCCATATGGCGTTTCTTGTGACTCAAACTAGGTTGAATGATTGACCATCTCTGTGTGTGGTATTCAGGTGTATTTTTGTCACATAGAACCAAACATGGTTGCTGTTATGTGTTTTGTTATGCTCTTGTCGTAGCATAAGCTGCTTCCTTGATGTGCACTCTGACAAAGGCAGATTCAGACTTGGAGATAGCTTTAACATGTTTATTACTGTTAACAATTCTCCTACTTGGATTTGACGCTACTGTTAATCCTTCTAACCAGTCTGCTACAATCCATGTGGTGGGAGTGATGTTCGATCAACCCTATGTTGTACTCACTGAGAGTCTCCACTGGAAAGAGATTGAGCATGTGTGATGTGTCCTTTTATATAGGTTGGTGTAATGCCCTCCTGTGGTAGTGTCACCTCTGTGTGTGTGTGTGTGTGTGTGTGTGTGTATTGTGAATTCCCATTGGTCGTGTCCTAACTTACTGACCTATTGGTTGACTGTCTGTGTCTCATGTCTCTGGTGCTCCCTCTAGTATCTAGCTAGGTGTAGTGTTTGTACATTAACCCTTTGTGTACTTAGAGTGATGTATATCACCACATTATGATCTGCTTAAATACAGCTAATCTGAAAATATCTAAAAAATCATTGAGGTGAATTTTAACTCCCTGTTAAATCTCAGATGTTAAAACTTTAAATATCTCAGCCCCAACTCCATTCCCGATTTAGCAGAGGCAGGACAAGGAACCAGTTTGGCAATTTAAATATTTGATTGACCACTTTTCAGATTTCGCAGTGGGTAGCCATGTTTTAGGAAACCCGGAAACAAAAAGGATGTAAGGACAGTTTGGGGGAAGTTAAGTGCCTTTATAATTTTACTCCCCTCTTTCCCCCACAAGTCCCCAAGGCCATGGACAATACCTGCCTGCTCCTCCCTGCCTGACGAGAGGCCAAGCTCATCAATCATGCTGACTTCTGTGCAGGGATCCTGGCAAACTAAAGAGTTGCGCGCTGTGAAGTTAAAACTCAACAGCATGCAGGAAAACCTGGATTTCCTGTTCACACCCAGGTCATTGTGTAAGAATGAGCGTAGATTCCAAATGCATTGCCTTCCTAGAGCAACATGAGAAACAAATGAGTCTCACTATTCACAATGCAGTGAAATATGTATAACATTCACTCTGTTTTCTTTTAGAAAAGTGAATGTGCAGAGGGAAGTAGCTCTCGAAAAGAGCATGAAATTATACAAGACCGTTGGCCCAGCCGATATTGGTGTTGCAGCCAAGCTTTTCCCCAAGGAATCTGCTTCTTCAATTGATTCCTACCCTTATGAAGTAGCAGTACAAGAGTTGAGGTTAATAACCAAAGAATATTGTCCACAAAAAAAGCTTGAATGTATTGGTAAGCATGTAATATATTTACTGAAGTTCTGGAATCTACTTATCTTATTGAATCGCTAGCTTCCAGATAATTGGATTAGATTGAATTTGTGTTCTATTTATATTAGCTAAAATTTCAGTTTGATCCTTTGAAATGAAATTGCTTATAAAATAAAATACAGCAGATGCTTGAAATTTCAAATAAAAGTACAAAGTGTTGGGAACACTCGGCAGATAAGGTAGTATCTGGAGAAAACCAGTTAACATTTCTTGCTTCATAAGAATGTAAAGGCCTTGCAGATGAATAAGCTGAAAGGTGATCGCAGAAAAACATGTGCACACAAAGGAAAATAAATAGAATAACCTGCAGAGTACTTAAGTGGCAAATCAGAGATGGTTAAACGATACAAGTGAAATAATTAATTGGGGACTTGAATAAGAGAAATGAAAGACATTTACAGTATGTGACGTACAAGTCAACAAAGACGTGAGACATAGACAAGTGAAGTGGAAACATAAAAAACAAGCTCTAGTGGGTCTGGTATTAATATAACTGGAGGTTTAATTTGAATAATGGACATTAATTAGGACATTCATTTGTGCTCATATCTAGGAGCAGGCTGAAACTGTGGTTGTTGGGTTGGACACGCACGCTTAACAATGTGTGGCTCTGTAAATTGAAGCTTGAAAGTGCACAAAGACTATGATACAGTTCTATCCTTCACCACCTGGCTATTGCTGGTTCCTCTTTCAGCTTTCCCCATGTTACATGGGGTCACATGGGCATGTTACATGGGCAGCACGGTAGCACAAGTGGATAGCACTGTAGCTTCACAGCGCCAGAGTCCCAGGTTCGATTCCCGGCTGGGTCACTTGTCTGTGCGGAGTCTGCATGTTCTCCCCGTGTCTGCGTGGGTTTCCTCGGGGTGCTCCGGTTTCCTCCCACAGTTCAAAGATGTGCAGGTTAGGTGGATTGGCCATGATCAATTGCCCTTAGTGACCAAAACGTTTAGGAGGGGTTATTGGGTTATGGGGATAGGGTGGAAGTGAGGGATTAAATGGGTCGGTGCAGGCTCGATGGGCCAAATGGCCTCCTTCTGCACATGTTCACCATAATGCCGGTTTGTCAAAAATCATTTTTGGATCTGGCACGTGGCTTTACAGCCAAAGGCCCCTCCTGCTGCCTAACCTTGCCCATTTATCTGGGCTGGGTCTGGCACCAATACACACTGGGGTGCCCGCACCAGTGGCTGAGTTCTTTCGTAGACAGCTGGTCCTGGAAAGGGACTTGAACCCATTCATGCAGGAAAGCTACCCCCTGAACCACTCCAACTCTTCCCCCCCCCCCCCTTCACCACTGGGCTCTCTGAATTCTAAATCCCAGTAGCCTGTTAGAAGGAGAAATTTGATGGACACCAAAGATGTACACAAATTTGAAAGCATGGGGGGGAAGGATGAATCCCCCCCCCCCCCCCCCCCCTCAAAGCAGAAACCCACATCCACTCCTCATTCTCTAACTTGTTCTCTCCACTAATACTGCTTGACGTTCTGGACGTTCCCAGAATTTCTGTTTCACTTGTAACATTGTAAACTATCATAAATCTGACAATGTGTAAATTCCTGACTGCTTGTTCTTTTGGCCTTGGATGTAATATCTTAATTTTTTTTTAAACATACTTTTGCCACTGGTATGGACCCAAGATGGTGAAACTTAATTTTCCATCTGCAAAATGGCATTTGTTGGTCATGACAACCCAATGACAATTTTCTTTCCTCCCCTCCCTCAGCAACAATTCTTGAAGCACAGCCTCACTGCTTTCACAGTTGTTCCATGAAGGCAAAAACTTTTCCTAAATCTGATTATAGATAAACATATTAGCCTGTTTTTCAAAACACCAGACACTAGCAGACCGAATAGAAACAATCCTGCCACAAGCCATAACATTGATTTACAAATTTCAAGTTTTTTAAATCATCGCTTGCAGGGTAAACTAAAGGCATCGATGGTAGCATGTTTGTGATGTTGACTGACAAAGGATCCATTGTCATTCTCGGTCTGTCCGTGGTCTTTAACATGTATGGTCACACCATCATCCGCCAATGCCTCTCCACCTTCATCAACTGGGTGGGACTGCTCTCACAGGATTCAATTCTTATCTATCCAGTTGTATCCAGAGAATCAGCTGTAATGCCTTCTCTTCCTGCTCTTGCACCAGTAACTCTGGTTTCCCCATGGAATATGACCCCTTCCTATTTCTTATCTACATGCTGCCCCTTGGCAACATCATCCAAAGATACAGCATCAGTTTCCACATGTATGCTGATCACACCTTATTTCTACCTCAACACCTTTCTCAATATGTTCACTTTCTCTAAAGTGTCAGAGTACTTGTCTGACACCCAGTACTCACCAAGTAGAAATTTATTTCCATATACTGCGAAGGCAAAAAATGTTATTGACTAAATTTTGGCATGGGCTTCGAACTGGAAAACTGACCCCGAGCCCCCACTTTCCGGCAGTGGGACTGGCTTGCTGGTTTTACGGCAAGTCCCTTCCCAATTGGCCACATGTAGGCCTACCGTCCAGTTATAAATGGTGAGCGGGCTCCTGATGTTGTGGGCTTATTTGTAGAACTGGCAGCTCTGAAACATCAGCAGCCCAATGGGAGAGGTGGCATTTCTGAGCCAGGGGGCAGCATGGCACAGTGGTTAGAACTGCCAAGGACTTGGGTTTAATTCCGACCTTGGGTGACTGTGTGGAGTTTGCAAGTTCTCCCCGTGTCTGTGTTGATTTTCCCCTGGTGCTCCGGTTTCCTCCCACAGTCCAAAGATGTGCAAGTTAGGTGGGTTGGCCATGTTAAATTGCCTCTTAGTGTTCAAATATGTGCAGGTTAGGTGGGGTTACATGGTTCGGGCAGGGCAGTGAGCCTGGGCAGGGTGCTCTTTCAGAAGGGTCAGTGCAGACCCAATTGGGCCAAAGACCTTCTTCCGCACTGTAGGAATTTTATGTTCTAGGTATTTCATCTTGAGAGGCCGCAAAATAGAAACACGCTTGGACAGCTATGTAAAAATTAAAATTTAGGCGACTGAAGGCCCTATGGGTCAAAGAGAAAACCCTTCCAGGGAGAACATTGGGGCTACAGAGAACTGCTGTTTGTGCCTCCAACTCCAATGTCACCCTGGACTGCTGCAGGGCGACTGCCTTCATGACGCTGGTGGTCTTCCTGGTGGCAGGAGGTTGTTCCACTATCGGCAAAATGCTTACATCCCCTGGGGTAGGACAGTGACCCTGAGATGACCTGACTACATCCACTGCATCTCTAAGACTGCTTATTTCTGCCTCTCTAACATGCCTGACTCTGCCCCTGTCCAGCTCATCTGAGCTGAAACCCTCCCCAATGACTTCTTACGTATAGACTTGACTATTCCAACAGACCCCTTGATGCCTTACATCTTCTTTATCTTCTGTAAACTTGACATCGTCCAAAGCTCTGCTGCCTGTGTCTTAACCTGCATCATCTTCCATTCATCCATTGCACAAGTGCTCGTTGACCTATATTGGCTCTAATTAAGCAGTACCTCAATTTTAATATACTTATCTTTGTTTTTACATGTCTCCTTGGCCTTGCTGCTCACTATTTCTGTAATCTCCTCCAGACTCAAACCTCTATTTCTGTTCTCCTCTGTGGTCTCTTGAAAAATCCCCAACTTAATCACTCGTCATTGATAATAGTGCCTTCAGCTACCAAAGCCCTAAAGCTCTGAAATTCCCCCCCTGAATCTCTCCGCTTCTCTTCTCCTCCTTTATGGTGTCCTTTATAACCTGCCTACAGTCTTTGTTTATCTTCCCTAATGCTTGCTTATGTGGTCCGCTATCAAGTTTTGTTTGATAAAACTCCTGTGAAGCCACTTGGCATTTTACTATGTTAAAAACATTATATAAATGCAAGTTGTTGCTGCATTAGTATCTCTCGCATCTAGTACAAACTTTATTTATGATTTAAATGTAACAATTTATAATATTATTTTGTATTGCTGTAGTAAGAACGTTGCGTCTTATCTGCGAGTGTGCTGAACATTACTGCAATTCTAAGCACGCTGGTGCCCTGCATGTTACATCTGCAATGTAAGTATTGTGTTTGCAGTTTCATGGACTTTTATAAAGCAGCACATTGCTCAGTAATCTACTAATAATTTCTTATTGGATAATCTTCGAAATACAATTTACCTGCTCGTGGTTGCACAATTTGTTGTTGATTAGTTTGACCAGTGTTGTACATTTTATTTTGATGAAGGCTCTAATCCGTGTCCTCAGTCCACAAACCTGGAAAGGTGCCTGTACACTCCTCTACAATAGTTACTGTTTGTGCCTTTCCTCCACATCTCTTTTCTCACCATTCCAGTGATTATAGCCAGCCTAACTACCACTAACATTGATCAGAACTTGTCGCACTAACCTCTTTTGATGCTCACCAAAATCTCTAGAAGATTCTAAATTTTGTTTGCAAACTTTTCAAACAATCCCTGCCTTAACCCAAGTACTTGACACTCCTACCTCTTCACCACACCCCCACCTCGCCACTTCATGCTTCCTCACTTTTCAGTGTAACATCCCAACCCCTTTGACTGTTAGACATGGAATTTCATGCTTCTGTTAAAATCACTGCAGGAACTGTTGGCCTATATTTGTATTAGCATACTGCAATTACATAGTTCACATTCCACATTCAAATGTTTATACACTACAGAAGAAAAATCCACAATAGTTTTGAAATACTGCACTATTGTTTATAATGCTACAAACTTTTGACATGCTTTCATGGCAACTTTTTCCATTGTAAGTACAGACATAGGAATATATAATGAACATGTTAAAAATAATGACAATGTATTATTTTAAATCCTAATTATACTTTACCCTGCACCCTTGCTTCATCCAAGATTAAAGTTGATCTTTTGTAATGCCCATGGGAGATTCGCATTAAAGGTAGTCCAAATCATTCGCCTTTCGGCAATTGTTTCAATTAGAAATACCTGCATCCAATTTTACAATGAAAAAATATAAATGTAAGCTTGTCGCACTTTAATTGCACCCTCTGAGTAATGATGGGGTTGCAATGAAATAGAGTACACTTATAGTAGCTCTACCTTCCTTCTGCCATTGGTTCATCCAGTAAGATAAATGAAGGTATGTTCTTAAATTGAAAATTGTATTCAGCATTTTTCTCAACAATTAGATATGGAGGGAATTTTTTTTTTTAAATGGCTTATCCATCTGTTACATGTTTATATATTTGGGTTACCATGTAGAATTTTGTAGCACTGAGACAGATCATTTGCTGAACAGGTTTATACTGATGTTTATGCTCCACCCAAACCTCCTCCTACCTTAATTCATCGGACCCTATCAGTACAGCTTTCTATTCCTGCCCCTTTATGTGAAAAGTACCTTTGCTTTCTCCTTCGAATCTGATAATTGTTTAATTTCAGTTCTTAAATTATATATACTGCCATTATCAGTCACTGACGTGATGGTCTTGCTTTTGGTGGCTGAACTTGTTTCCTTCTTGCAGTGAAAAGATTTTTACAATGGTGAATCAGGAGCTGCATAGCAATCTGTCAATTAAGCATTGAATGGAGTCATATTGACCTGAGGGTTAGAGTAATCAGAAAGAGACAGTAGTGACCAATGCAGAGCAGCTGAAACATCACACTGCTGCAGCGGGGCCCAATGAACCAATACTAGGGTTTGCAATTGTCCACTACAATGCATTATGATCACCGGTTGCTCTCCTCCAACTGTGAGGTTGAGAAGTTATAGGAAATCTTTTGGAATCATACAGTATTTGGGAATTTTTATTCAAGCAGCTGCAACTATGTACTACCGCGTGCCAATGGTCTGGTGCAGTACACTGCTTGTAGGGTACACTGTAGGGTAGAATAACATCTCTTCCAACATGTACCATGCACGCAGAATTCCCCATACTAGAATTTTTGCCTGAACTCTTAGTAATGATATACTTGTTTTCTTAATGATATACCTAGATTTTCTTTTGCATGGAATTGGATTCATTTCCTGGTCCCACAAAGATATTTTAATGACTGGTTGAAGGATTTGTATTTTGACTGCTCACAAAGTTAGCATTCTTTCGGTATGTGGAAAGCCAACCATTTCAGATAATTACTGGTTAGCGCATGTATTCCTTTCAGATCATGTGGAGTTCTAAATATAAACACAAGTTTTTATTCCAAATTTGATCAATGTTAATAAATAAAATGCTGGAATAATGTGATTGTATTTAGAGTTCATTTTGTTCTTGCTGCCTTTCATTCTCCTCCCCTTTCTGTTGCTGCTTGACTATTTTCCTGGTGGCATTTGTTTATTGCTGGAGTACAGCTGCTGGCCGCCCTCCTCTGTCTTGCCCTGCTTCATCTATGTCACAAGTATTAACAGATCTTTCAGCTTTAAGAATTGTGACAGCAGAATTTTCTCCTGTCCCTGCCTGATATCAGCCCTTTGGTGGATGGAATTTAACCCTGAAAAGTGTGAGGTGATACACTTTGGAAGGAATAATTTGACAAGGAAGTATTCAATGAAAGGCATGACACTGGAAGTTCCAGGGAACAAAGGGATCTTGGCATGTTTGTCCATCGATCTCTGAAGGCGGAAGGGCAGGTTAATAGGGTGGTGAAAAATGCATACGACACACTTGCCTTTATCAATTGAGGCAAAAGGCAAGAGATTACAAAAGCAGGGAGATCATGTTGGAGTTGTATAGAACTTATGTGAAGCCACAGCTATAGAAAGGATGTGATTGCGCTGAAGGGGGTACAGAGGAGATACACCAGGATGCTGCCAGGGATGGAACATTTAATTTGTGAAGATAGGTTGGATAAGCTTTGGTTGTTTTTGTTGGAGCAGAAAATACTTGAGAGGCAGCCTGATCAAGGTGTACGAGATTGAGGAGCATGGGCAGGGTGGATCAAGAGCAGCTTAGTTGAAGGGTCAGTCACGAGAGGTGAGGGACAGGAGGTTTGGGGAGGTATGAGGAAATACTCTTTTACCCAGAGGGGGGTGGTGATGGTCTGGAATGCACTGCCTGGGAAATTGGTTGAAGCAGGTTGCCTCACATAATAATCTTTTATTTGTCACAAGTAGACTTACATTAACACTGCAATGAAGTTACTCTGAAAAGTACCTAGTCGCCACATTCCGGCACCTGTTCGGGTATTCAGAATTCTCAGCTGGTACGGGAATTGAACCAGCGCTGCTGGCCTTGTTCTGCATTAAAACCAGCTGTCTAGCCCACTGAGCTAAACCCTTTAAAAATAACCTGGATGAGCACTTGGCACATCATAACATTCAAGGCTATGGGCCTAGAGCTGGCAAGTGCTAGAAAATGGCATTAGGTAGGTAGGTCTGGTGTTTTTAATGTGTCGGTGCAGACTCGATGGGCCGAACGGCTTTTTCTGCACTCTATTTTCTGTGATTCTGTGATTTTCCAAGAGGTTGCTGAATAGCAATATGAATTGGCAACCTTGTTTTTTTTTTTTGCTCTCTTCTCAAGCAATGGCATTGGGGCAAACTGTAATACCTACCCTGTCAGAGCTCATTACACTGGTGATAAGATGTTATCATGGTGTATGATGGTGGAAGTGGCCTGGAACCTAATTCTAATATGTCTGTTGGGGCTTTAAAATTAAAGTCCAGAAAAGATATCGCCTGTTTCAATAATACAATCCTTTTTTTTCCTTTTCACACATTTCCATTCCTGTTTTCTGTTCCACAGCCAGTGGAGCTCTCAGTCCTCACCATCACCCTGCTCCATTAATAGCCTTTTACATGTATAAACAGAGCTCCTGGGAGATATAGAAGTGTGGGGATTTTGTGTGACACAGGAATACTATTCACAGAAATGTGAAACTTTTGAAAGATTTAAAATTGCTTAATTTGGCTGAATTTTTATAGTTCGCTTTCAACCAGAGGTCAATTTTAATTGCGGTTACCAGCTCCAAAACTGACTTTGTGACCCACTTTGTGGTAGAATAAACAGCTGAATAAACTATTAGCAAGTCATCTTTTAAAGAAATAGAATGTGGAAAAATTAGAATTGCTTATAATGAGAGGCAGTAAAATCAAAGTAGAGAATCCAAGGAGAGGGATTGAGGAAGGGAATACTGAGCGTGCAGTAAAATGTACGTTGAGTTGTGTTTTGTAGAATTATGCTATTTCCAATAATAAAACTCATCTTGTGGGGCTCCACGACTATCTGTTCTCGTGTCTGTGAGCTGAAAATATCATTGAAAATAAATAAATGGTCAACCAAAGAAGCCGAGAATTTCCTAAAATTATAAGTTTAATAGCTAATAAAGTTAAATAGTATATTTAAAAATTAAAATAATGGGAATAAAATAAAGAGTATAACTCTAACTCTAAAGGGACTGCAGGAGCCGAGGGACCTGGTATATGTGTGCATAAATCATTGAAGGTGCAGGACAGGTTGAGAGAGCACTTAATAAAGCATGCAGTATCCTGGGCTTTATTAATAGTGTCATAGAGTACAAGAGCAAGGAGTTATGCTGACTTTATATAAATCACTAGTTCAGCATCCTCTAGAGTATTGCCCAAGTTCTGGGCGCCACAATTTCAGAATGCTGTGAAGAGATTAGAGGGGTGCAGAAAAGATTCACGAGAATGGTTCCAGGGACTTCAGTTATGAAGATGGAATAGTTGAGACTGTTTCCCTTGGAGAAAAGAAGACCGAGAGGAGATTTGGCAGAAATATTCAAAATCGTGAGAGGTCTGGACAAAGTAGGTAGAAGAAACTGTGAAAGGATCGAGAACAAGAGGACACAAATTTAAGTTCGCAAAGGAAGTAAAAGTGATACAAGGCGAGACTTTTTTTACACAGCAAATGGTTAGGATTTGAAATGCACATCCTGATAGTGTGGTGGTGGGGGCAGGTCCAGTGAAGCATTCAAAAGGAAATTAGACTTTACCTGAAAAGGAAGAGTGTGCAGGGTTATAGGAGGAGACCGGAGAATAGGACTAGGTGAGTTGGCCATTCGGAGGGCTGGTGCAGACAGGGTGGGCCAAATGGTCTCCTCCTGTGCTGTACTAATTCAGTGATTCTGTGAATGCATTTTGGTAAGCCAGTGATATTTAAGTTTTTTTTTTTTAAGTTACCATAATCGAAAAACAGCAGTTGATAAGTTTTTTAATTTGATCCTATTTGCACCTAATTTTTAAAAAGTTTTACAGAAAACATCCAGGCATTTGTGTGCAGCTCGGTTTCTTTTAAACAAAGAGTAGTAAAAGGGCTGTGCATTAAATTTCTGGTTTTCAAAGGTCTGGTATTAAGTTGAACTAAAGGCTTCAACTTGATCTCTAATTAAACACCAATTATTGCATCAGGTAAAAGCGTGGTCGTTTAGACAAGTATTTGGATTACACAATGCAAACCACAACTTACCTAAGAAATGTTGGCATGGAGTCTTGCTCTCCAGGCAGAAAGTTAATAACAGCCTTAGAGTAGTGTATTTTGTGGAATCCCCAAGATTGTTCTTTGCTATTGCAATGTAATACTATACCCAATTAGAAACAAATAGAACTAATTGCATTTGAGAATGTCAAGGGAGATTTAAGAGTTTATGAATTATGAATGATTTTTGCATAGAGGGTTCTTATAACGTGGAATGGTTTAACACCGTGGTCTCCAAATAGTCGATCACGATCGACAGGTCTCGAACAATCCTGCCGAACCGCGCCAAATTGCACAAAACTCGGTTTTCTCATAATGATGAGCGAATTAGCTCATTGGCGGACAACGCCGAATATCTGGGATTCGGGCAATGGGAATTCTCACCAAAACTTGGAATAAGCTGGTTAAAGACAAAATAATGAGTGAGGAGCCAGGGACCTCCAAGACGGCAAACATCTATCATTTCCACCAGGAAAGGGAAACAAATTTATTTTTATGAATGTCAAAGGCAAGACCATTTGTCTTTAGAGGAAATGTGCGAGACAGGTTTTTTCCGCAGAGGGTGGTGAGTGCCTGGAACGCGTTGCCAGGGGAGGTTGTGGAAGTAGATACATTAACGGCGTTTAAAAGGCATCTTGACAAACTCATTGGTAGGATGGGTATAGAGGGATACGGCACAAGGAAGTGCTGAGGGTTTTGGCAAAGGTTGGAAGCATGACCGGTACTGTCAAAAGTTGGTATCATACAAAGAACAAAGAAAAGTACAGCACAGGAACAGGCCCTTCGGCCCTCCAAGCCCGTGCCGACCATGCTGCCCGACTAAACTACAATCTTCTACACTTCCTGGGTCCGTATCCTTCTATTCCCATCCTATTCATATATTTGTCAAGATGCCCCTTAAATGTCCCTATCGTCCCTGCTTCCACTACCTCCTCCGGTAGCGAGTTCCAGGCACCCACTACCCTCTGCGTAAAAAAACTTGCCTCGTACATCTACTCTAAACCTTGCCCCTCTCACCTTAAACCTATGCCCCCTAGTAATTGACCCCTCTACCCTGGGGAAAAGCCTCTGACTATCCACTCTGTCTATGCCCCTCATAATTTTGTAGACCTCTATCAGGTCTCCCCTCAACCTCCTTCGTTCCAGTGAGAACAAACCGAGTTTATTCAACCGCTCCTCATAGCTAATGCCCTCCATACCAGGCAACATTCTGGTAAATCTCTTCTGCACCCTCTCTAAAGCCTCCACATCCTTCTGGTAGTGTGGCGACCAGAATTGAACACTATACTCCAAGTGTGGCCTAACTAAGGTTCTATACAGCTGCAACATGACTTGCCAATTCTTATACTCAATGCCCCGGCCAATGAAGGCAAGCATGACCGGTACCGCTGGGTCACTGTCTGTGCGGAGTCTGCGCGTTCTCCCCGTGTCTGCGTGGGTTTCCTCCGGGTGCTCCGGTTTCCTCCCACAGTCCAAAGACGTGCAGGTTAGGTCGATTGGCCATGATAAATTGCTCTTAGTGACCAAAAAGGTTAGGAGGGCTTATTGGGTTATGGGGATGGGGTGGAAGTGAGGGCTTATGTGGGTCAGTGCAGACTTGATCGCCGAATGGCCTCCTTCTGCACTGTATGTTCTATGTACAGGCTTGGAGGGCCGAAGGGCCTGTTCCTGTTCTTTATTGTTCTTTGTTTGAACAGAGTGTAGCCTTAAGTAAAAGAGTAATTTGCAACAACATCACAAGACAAAATTTCAAGAAAATTTCCCTTTAAACAGTACGATTCGGATGAAGAAAGTTGGGAGTTAAAATGAATTTTGAAACCTCAGCAGCCATTATTGTCAAAGCCTGTGACTAAAGGCAAGGCTAGAAAAGCTGTATCTTTGCATTAGCCATCTGCTGGTGAAACATAAGAAACCATTCACTGATTATCAAGGAGGCTATGGTAGTTGCTGCCGACACTTTGTTTAAAGACTTGACAAACAAAGATGAAATTATAATAGCCATCAAGAGCATACTGCTTGGTGCTTTAACAGTAGCTAGAAGGGTGGAATTGTCCGAAGATGTGTGTCAGTAAATGCACCAATCTGGCTGTGACTATTTCTCACTGTAGTTTGATGATTCAGTAGACATGATGGTTACGGCCAGTTGATTATTTTCATTTGTATGGCATTCAAAGACTCAACAATAAAGGAGGACTTTCTCCTCTCTTGCCACTCAAAGAGAGAACAAGAGCCGAGGATGTCTACAACAAATTCAAAAGGTACATGACTGAGAAAAATATTCTGATCAAAAACTGGTTTCAATTACAACCAATGGTGCACCGTCAATGCAGGCTTTGTTGCACTTTGCATGATCCTGAATTCTCCTCCTTTGTCAATTACCACTGTGATTGCCACCAACAAGTGCTAGCGAGCAAGATTATTCAATTTTCTCATGTGATGACTGTTGTCAAGATCGGCATCTCAATTCATGCCAGAGCTCTGCAACATTGCTTGCTCAAATCGTTACTCCAAGAGCTTGATGCCACCTACGGTGAACTAATCCTTCATGCATATGTGAGGTGGTTACGTCGAGGAAATGTCCTCCTGAGATTTTTAGATCTGCTCCCTGAAATTGTCACCTTTCTTTAATCAAGAATGAGGTGTACAGCAAGCTGTCAGATAATACGTGGTTGTTCGACTTGGTATTTCTTATCAACATAAATGCAAAACTTACTGAGCTGAATCGCGAACACAACGGCAGGACAGAGACTTGTCTCACATGATCAATGCAGTGAATGCGTTCAAGTTGAAACTGGGCTTGTGATCCTCTCCGTTAAAGAACAAAATTACTGAGCACCTCCAAAATCTGGAGAAAATCCAACCAAAGGTCAAACTGAAAGAGTTCCATCCAAACAAATTCTGTGACCACCTGACCAAATTGGAAAAGGAATTCAAAAGACGATTTCCGGAGGTAGACAAGATGGAACAAAGCACTGTTTGTCTCAAACCCTTTTCTTCAAGTTGACATTAGAGAACTGACAGCACAATTTCAGCAGGTGTTTGAACAAAGTAGTGGACATGACATGGAAATCATCGCCATGCAAAATGACATAGAGCTGAAAGCTAGGTCAAGGGACAAAGACTTTTGGGGACTTTTAGACAGAGAGAATTACCCTCTTCTGACATCCTGCGCATTCAAGGTGAAGGCCTACTTTGGTTCCGCATACCTCTGTGAGATTACTTTCCCAGATGAAAATCATCAAGTCCAAGTGTCGCTCTCGTCTCACAGATGCCCATCTGATGGACTCTATGGGACATTTCAAACTACAACCAGACTTCACAGCAATCACAAGTAGTGTGCAAGCACAGATGCCACATTGAGAATAGGTGAGTGTTGTGCCTAGCATAAATATTTGGGGGCTCTTAGTAAAGTTGAATTTTTAAAATGATCTTATGCTTAAAAAGGTTGGAGACCACAGGCGAAATTCTCCCCCAACGGCGCTATGTCCGCCGACTGGCGCCCAAAACGGCGCCAATCAGACGGGCATCGCGCCGCCCCAAAGGTGCGGAATGCTCCGCATCTTTGGGGGCCGAGCCCCAACATTGAGGGGCTAGGCCGGTGCCGGAGGGATTTCCGCCCCGCCAGCTGGCGGAAACGGCGTTTGTTGCCCCGCCAGCTGGCGCGGAAATGACATCCCCAGTCGGCGCATGCGCGGGAGTGTCAGCGGCCGCTGACAGTTTCCCGCGCATGCACAGTGGGGAGAGTCTCTTCCGCCTCCGCCATGGTGGAGGCCGTTGCGGAGGCGGAAGGGAAAGAGTGCCCCCACGGCACAGGCCCGCCCGCGGATCGGTGGGCCCCAATCGCGGGCACCCCCCCGGGGTCAGATCGCCCCGCGCCCCCCCCAGGACCCCGGAGCCCGCCCACGCCGCCTTGTCCCGCATGTAAATACCTACTTTAATTTACGCCGGCGGGACAGGCAATTTCATGGCGGGACTTCGGCCCATCCGGGCCGGAGAATTGAGCGGGGAGGCCTGTCAACCGGCGGGCCCGATTCCCGCCCCCGCCGAATATCCGGTACCGGAGACTTCGGCAACTGGCGGAGGGCGGGATTCACGGCGGCCAACGGCCATTCTCCGACCCGCTGGGGGGTCGGTGAATGATGCCCCACTACTTTAACACATGCCATTCTTGAAACAGATGAATTGAATTGGATAAGTATTTCAAGAGGAAAAATATTAAATGAGAAAGCAGGAAAATTGTAGTAAAATGAATAAATCAGCCAAAGAGTTAACACAGGCATGAAATCCATGTATACTCTATTTTCTGGGATTTCCATCTTCACTGAAAGTTGGTAGTCATGAGTGGATAAGTCAATCCCTCGCAGGCTGAAGATTCACTGTTGGATCATTTGTTAATGTTTTGGGTTGAGTAACTTGTGGAGACACAAAGCGAAGGAATCCGCATCTTCACAACCTGGCCAATAACCGATGAAGCAGAACATAACGACCCCCCACCACCACCACCACCACATTGTTGTGGAATCCAGATAGTTATTATTCCATTGAAATCAACTGTTTTGACAACAGACAAGTGATCCACTCCACCAGATTGCTGTTCAGATAATCTGCCCCGAATGGTCCAGATACATACTGTTGGCTGATAGTTTTTGAGTGAACTGCAATGCATTAGCAAGACCATATTGTAACATGATGCCACACCTAGCTACCTCCTGGGTGGCACAGTGGTTAGCATTGCTGCCTCACAGCACCAGGGACCCGGGTTCAATTCTGGTCTCGGATAACTGGCTGTGTGGAATTTGCACTTCCCCGTGTCTGGTTGGGATTTCTCCAGGCGCTCCGGTTTCCTCCCACAGTCAAAAGATGTGCAGTCAATTGGACATGCTAAATTGCCCCTTAGTGTCCAAAACGTCAGGTGAGGTTACGGGGATAGAATCGGGGCCTGGGCCTAGATAGGCTACTCTTTCCAAGGGTCGGTGCAGACTTGATGGGCTGAATGGCCTCCTTATGCATTGTAGGGATTCTATGATTCATTCTGTACATGATGCATACCCTCAGGTTACCTCTTAATATGATAGCAGTTGGGAGTGGCCACAGTCTCAGAACATTAATTTTATAAAGTATTCAAGAGAGTCAAAACTCCCTTTGCTCATGTCAACATCTGGCTGTTGCACCAGAGTGGAATTATTTTCCACATGTGGTCAAACACCAAGGTTGTGAGACTGTCTTCTTGGAAGGTTCTTGCATAAGTTGACTTTAATGCACTTCCGACTCTTGAATTACACTACAACTTTCTTGTAAAACTTAATCTCACCGAAACAGAAGTAGCAGTATTACTATGGCATAATTTGAAGATGTTAAGTCATTCAGTGCTTCAAATTGTCATGTGTTGTTCAATTCAATCATATTATGATCACTAGTACCTTGGGGACAGCTTCACTATGAGGTAATTAACTAATCCTGTCTCATGAATGAAATGAAATGAAAATCGCTTATTGTCACAAGTAGGCTTCAATGAAGTTACTGTGAAAAGCCCCTAGTCGCCACATTCCGGCGCCTGTTCGGGGAGGCTGTTACGGGATTATTTCACATTACCAGATCCTTTAGTCCCAACCCTTGAAAGATCAACCAGTTCATACCTTTAATATTTCTGTACTGCCAATATTAAACAAATTTCAGGTGCGAGAGTTTTAGTAATTGAAACTGGCGTCCCGAACGATGGGCGGGATTCTCTGATCCTGGGGCTAAGTGTTGACGCCGTCGTAAACGCCGGAGCGTTTTACGTCGGCGTCATCCGGCCCCTAAGATAAGTGATCCTGCGCTGCACAGGGGACCAGCACGGCACTGGAGCGCCTCACGGGGCCCCAGCTGCCGATACGGGCGTGAGCCTTTGTAGGTTGCCATGGCCGGAGCGAATTCGAGCATGCGTGTGGGTTGCCGTCGCCGCGCCGGCGCGGAGGAACATGGGATAAGCCCGCCCGCCGCTCGGTAGGCCCTGATCGCGGGCCAGGCCACCGTGGAAGCGCCCCCCCCCGGAGTCGGATCCCCCCCTCCCCCCACCAGGCCGCCCCCGCAGCATGAAAGCCGAGGTCCCGCCGGATCGGACCACACAAGAACGACGCCGACAGGACTCGGTGGGCACTCGGCCCATCGTGCGGGGAGAACCGCTTGGGGGGGGCGTCGAGCGACCGGTGCCGCGACAGCGCCATTGGCGCCGATTCTCCGGTCACCGTGTTTTTTTTTTTCAGAATGAGTTATGTTAGAATAAATTCTATTTTAATATCAAAATACATGGGACTCTATAACAAAACACCCCACCTACAAAGGCAAGCTATTGTTTCTGATCATTGCCATTGTTACGTAAAGAATAATATGTCATTCCATTTAAAAGAAAACACAACCCTGTGGCAGACGATTTGTTATACATTAGTGATCCAGGGCGAAATTCTCCGGTATCGGCGCGATGTCAACCGACCGGCGCTAAAAACGGCGCAAACCAGTCCGGCATCACGCTGCCCCAAATGTTCGGAATCCTCCGCATCTTGGGGGGCCGAGCCCTAACCTTGAGGGGCTAGGCCTGCGCTGGACTGATTTCCGCCCTGCCAGCTGGCGGAATAGGCCTTTGGTGCCCCGCCAGCTCGCACGGAATTGACATAGCCAGGCGGCGCTTGCGCGGGAGCGTCAGCGGCCGCTCACGGCATCCCCGCGCATGCGCTGTGGAGGGAGTCTCTTCCGCCTCCACCATGGTGGAGGCCGTGGCGAAGGCGGAAGGAAAAGAGTGCCCCCACGGCACAGGCCCGCCCGCGGATCGGTGGGCCCCGATCGCGGGTCAGGCCACCATGGGGGCACCCCCCGAGGCCAGATCGCCCCCAACCCCCCCAGGACCCCGGAGCCCACCCGCGCCGCCGTGTCCCGCCGGTAAGAGAGGTGGTTTAATCCACGCCGGCGGGACAGGCATTCTAGCAGCGGGACTTCGGCCCATCCAGGCCGGAGAAACGCGGGGGGGGGGGGCGGCCGCCAACCGGCGTGGCGCGATTCCCGCCCCCGCCGAATCTCCGGTGCCGGAGAATTCGGCAACCGGCGGGGGCGGGATTCACGCCAGCCCCCGGCGATTCTCCGACCCGGCGGGGGGTCGGAGAATCTCACCCCCTCTCTCCAATGAGGGGAGATAGTGGAGGTGCTCAGGAATTTTGGTTCCTTTTCAGGGTATAAACTAAACGTGGGCCAGAGTGATTTTTTTTTTCCAGTGAACCCCGCCCAGGGAGAGGAGCTGACCTGTTGAGGCTACCATTTTGTTCAGCCAGGACTAGTTTCCGGTATCTGAGAATTCGGTTGACTGATGATTGGGCCTTGCTCCATAAACTTAACTTGGCCAGTCAGGTTGATGGGGGTGATGTTGATTTGAAGAGGTGGGATGTTCTGACTCTGACTTTGGTGGAAAGAGTCCAGATGGTGAAGAATATTCTCCCAAGGTTTTTGTGTTTGTTCCAGTGTCTCCCAGTCTTTTTTTCTGAGGCTTTTTTTGGTAGGGTCAATAAGTTAATACCTACTTTTGTTTGGGCGGGTAAGACCCTTCTGGTTTGTAGGACCTTTTTTTGCAAAGGAATAGACCATCAGGAGGTTGGCACTACCTAATCTGCTGTGTTATTACTCAGCGCAAACATTGATCAGGTGCAGGAGTTTGAGTGTGTGAAAGAGTGTGCACGCATGTGAGAGAGAGACGGGCCAGCCCCAACACCCGCCCCATGGAGGCTGGATAAGGCGTTCCTTGCCTACAAGGCATTCTGTAAATGGATATCACAAGCCATGGACGGGTATGATACCAACAACCAGAATGGGGAGGTCTCACCCTCCACGTTCTGGGAGGTGCTGAAGGCGGAGATAAGTGGAGAAATTATTGCGTACAAGCCGCGCAAGGATAGGAAAGAGAGCGCAGCTAGGAAGCATCCCGGCTGTAGAGCTACTGGCAGAGAGGACTTTGACCTGCTTTCCACGAGGAAAGCAGTGCACCAGCTCCACCAGACACTGGACCTTTTAAGGTTCCTGCTGGCTCACTAGCTGAGAAAACAGGCAGCCACGAGGTAAATAGCTCAGGTTACCAACGGCTATACACCTCTGAACCCCCACGAGGGACCCGGGGATAAAGCAGTTCCTTGACGGACCGGAAATGCCAGGTGTGGGGGAAGATAGGAGATGGGGCTTGGAAGGTCGATTGGAACTGGGAGAGGTCATGGAGAGTATCAACTCCATGCAGGTGGACAGGCGCCGGGGCCAGATGGATTCCCGGCGGTCTTCTGCAAATCTGCGACAGCACTTGTGGGAGATGTTCGCAGAGTCGCTGGTAAGGGGCTCCCTGCCGCCAACACTAACACAAGCCTCAATATCGCTGATACCCAAAAAGGACAAAGATCCGACTGAGTACCGGTCCTGCAGATCCATCTCGCTACTCAATGTAGATGCAAAAATCCTGGCAAAAACCTTGGCTACGTGGCTGTAGAGTTTGCATTTGTGTGGGTGGGGGGTGGGGGGGGGGGGAACCTGAGGATCCAAAAAAGAGTCCATCGAAGAAGAAGTAGCATGGGTGTCCTGGCCCTCCCAAACCTACAGTTCTACCACTTGGCATCCACAGCAGAAAGATTGAGAGGGTGGGTGAAGGAACCAGGAGCAGGATCAGTGAGGATGGAGAAGAGTTCCTGCATAGGGGCGTCTCTCCAAGCCCAAGTCACAACTGCACTCCCATCCTGTCCAACCAAGTACTCCAGAAGCCAAGTAGTGGTAGCCAAGCTCTGAACATGGTATCAGATGAGACAACATGGTATCAGATGACCAAAATGTCCACTATGGCTCCAACTACAACAACCACAGGTTTATGCCCGCAACAATGGATACCACCTTCAAAAGGTGGAGACAGGACAAAGGGACACTGACAGTGGACATATACACAGAAGACAGTATAGCAATCCTGGAGGAACTCACGGAGAGGTTCCAACTACCAAAAGGAAACGAACTGAGACACATATATGTCAAAAACATCTTCCTTAGGGAAACGACGACGTACCCCCAGTTACCAGGACATTCGCTATTGAGCAACTGTTGGATGTGGGCGACCGAGGGGAAGGGAAACTGTGGGGATCAATGGGAGACTGTTAGAAGAGGTACGCTCCCACCTGGATGAGACCAGGGAAACATGGGAGGAAGAACTAGACCTAGAATTAGGGGAGAACACTGGATGGAAGCATACACAGGGCGAACTCCACCTCCACATGTGCAGGACTGAGCCTAAAGGTGGTGCACCAAGCGGACCTACCTAGAATCCGAATAAACAGGTTCTTCCTGGAGGTGGAGGACAAATGCCAACAGTGCCAGGGAGGCCCAGCCAACCACACCCACATGCTCTGGGCCTGTCCCAGATATGTCAGGTTCTGGAAGACCTTTGAGACGATGTCCAAGATTGTGGGAGTGAGGGTGGAGCCATGACCAAATGTGCTGGTCTTTGGGGCCGAGCAGCCAGAACTCTTTATGGGGAGGGGGGATTGATGCCCTAGCCTTTGCTTCCCTAATTGCCCGCCAAAGAATCCTGCTCAGCTGGCAATCGGCAGCACCACCCAAAGTGCAGACTGGCTGTGCGACTTGGCGTAATTCCTCCAATTGAAGAAGATAAAATTTGCCATCTCGGGGTGGGAAGAGGCCTTCCACAGGACGTGGAAGCCATTCACTTATTTCAAGACTTGTTCATTGCCAGTAGACCGAGGGGGAGAGGGAAGGGTGACCCGGATGAGCCACAGAACATAAAGGAAAATGAAAGGAGGGTGGGAGGAAGGGGAGATGGTGGGGGGGAGGAAGGGGAGATGGTGGGGGAGGGGGGGCAAAGCCACAGGAGATGGGCCAGCGGGGGCACGCAAGAAACCAGAGTGAACATCAAGAACACACCAGTTAATATACGTTCGGGCCACACTGGGGAGCACAGTAGAGGCAGATGGCGGCCACAGAGGGAGGGGAGATAAGTGTATGTAAATATGGATAATGATCTTTGTTTGTTTCTGTTTCCATTTTCTCTCTTTGTTTTTTCTCTTTTGTAATTTTAATCTTTCCTGTGTGTTATGCTTGGTTATGCAACTTGTAACTTGTCTGTCAAACTGAAATGTGAAACATAAGCTCTGAAAACCAATTAAAACATTTTTGTTTAATGTTTGGTTTTGTACCTATTGCCCAATAATCAATTTTTTGCGGTTGAATTCTTTAATATAAGAATGTTTCTTAGGGATTCCATCAGTACTCTTGGGAAGTCAAATGGGTTCTGTGGCTGGAAAAGTTGGGAAACCCTGACCTGGACTAACCTTTCAGGACTGAGGGTGTGTTGCACTATTGGAGGTGCCATTTTTGGTGGAACATTTAACCCAAAGTCCAGGCTGCCCTCCAGGTGGTCACGAAAAATCCCATAACACTAGTTTGAAGAACAGCAGGGGAATTAGCCCTGGTGTTCTGACCAATGTTAATCCCTCAATCAATGTCATAAGATCAGATTGCCTGGTCATTTACACATTGCACTCTGTGAGAGTTTGCTGTGTGCAATTTTGTTTCTGAGGTTCCTACATTAAAACAGGCACTATGGCACAAACATACAAGGTTTTCATTGATCTTAAAAGGCTTTGAGATATCGAGTGGTCAATGTGCACCTGCCCTTTCTTCAACTATAAGAGTGCTGCCAAGTACAAGTGTCAGTCAACCTACATTTCTATATCCAACAATCTGTGAATCTGGATGGGATTGCTGAACATACCATTCTGGCAACAGCCATCCTGTGGTCTTTGCAAAAACTAGTCCTTTATGTTTCATTTGGAGAGAACAGAACTATCATCAGCAGTAGAAACATTTCTGTGAATTGGGATAGTGCTCACTTGCTAGCCAGTGGTATGAATATCAATTTGCTGGTGAATGTCATATTAGTTGAAATATAAATGGGATGCTCACTCTACGGAGAATTATAATAATAATCTTTATTGTCACAAGTAGGCTTACATTAACACTGCAATGAAGTTACTATGAAATGCCCCTAGTCGCCACATTCCAGCGCCTGTTCGGGTACACAGAGGGAGAATTCAGAATGTCCAATTCACCTAAAAAGCACGTCTTTCGGGACTTGTGGGAGGAAACCGGAGCATCCGGAGGGGAAACGCGCAGACACGGGGAGAACGTGCAGACCCGCACAGACAGTGATCCAAGCCGGGAATCAAACCTTGGACCCTGGCGCTGTGAAGCAACAGTGCTAACCACTGTGCTACCTTGCCACTTATTACCGGTACTTGACCACTGAGCTTCACACCCAGCTTCTGATAAGCTCACTCTTAGCAAAGATTTGGAGAAATGAATATAATTGATCCTGATGAGTGTCTGCGACTGATGGAGAAATGACTCCAATTCTATGTCAGCGTGTCAATTATTTATTGGCAGTATAGATAGTAGCAAGGCTGCATGGCAGAACCAGGACAATTTTATTTGAAGTATTAAGTTGGGGGTGGAATTTTGAGAAAGTTTAAGTACATGTTGTTATGGGTTTACTTCTCCATAATACCATATTTGCTGAAGGTAAATTTTGAGAAGTGGCTGACACCTCGAGTTATTTTCATTTTCCGACCTCGTAAACCTTTTTTTTCAAATCCAGTGAAGGCAGTTGAGATCAAATGTAAATTTCAAATTAATGTTTGCGTGCTGTGTCTACTCCCAGCATTGAATCATGCTGGAATACAGTTTCAGAAATGCAAGTGCTCACTTGTACCACATCCTTTATTGGCACTACAGTTATTGATCATGCATTTAGATATTCGATGCCAGAAGACAATTTGATCATGGAAAGTGCCACAGTTGGCCCTGATCTTGTCTCCGCCCAATGTCTGTGCACATTTTTCAGTTGGATTGCAGTTTAGTGATCATTAGTAATAATACAATCTAAGTTGTCCTCTGCAGACCCTAACAGTAGTTGTAGCAAATTGCCTTCACTTGGCATGGAGATCAGTCTTATAAATAGCTAGTGGGAAAACTTGCTGAAACTGAGAATTATAAGCCAAATAGCATACGTGGGAAAGATTCTCCTATTCTTACACGAAGTATATGCATCCCAAACTATGTAGCCCTGGTAATCATTTAGTGAGATGTATCAATTGATTTCTCTCTGCATAAAACTTAATTTGGTCGTGCTCCAGGCTACAAACAAACCTCTGCTTGCATGGTACAATGAAAGTGGGAATGTGCGTGAGTAACTAGCTAACCACGATTTAAAATAGAAACGTAAAACATTCACCCTCTGTCACGCATAGCTATTGTTGTCATTGTTTCTCAATGTTTGCTTATCATGCAATTGTGCTTGTACGTCGAAGTGCTTTGGCTGCTGTGTTAATTGTAGTTTGCAGTTATTAGATTACTTGGCACAGTTCTCCTGCACCAAGGGAATCCTATCTAACCTTAAGCAGTCCTTGATAAAGCTTCCATAAATTCTCAAGAAGTCAGTGCAAGTCAAAACGCAGGGTAGGTCTGTATCTTCTTGGTATTGGTTATTGTGTCAGTGTGACAAAAGTCCAAGTTGTCTTCTACAAATCTCCTCTCTATTGGTTTCTAATTTTGCTGGGTGACACTATTCACATTTGATTTCTCTCCATTCTCTCTCATTCGAAGAGTTGTGCAAAAGGTTTGGAAGAAGGAAACCATAGTGATTCTGACAAAAATCTGATCCCTTGGCAACATATGAATGTTTGTTTTTATTTGGATGATCATGCCTGCTTTATCTGATGAGCAGTCAAATTTAACAAAAAAAATTAAGTATGAAACTGCTTAACATTTGAAAGGGGCAGAGCATTAATTCAAGAATCTGTACCTTCAGTAGTAGATATGTCCTTGGGAGTACGGAAATCATACACTCAAAAGCTGCTGTATCCCAAGAATTAGCAGAGACCACAACCTAGAAAGCAAGCAACCGCTCACCATCAGGATCAGATGGGCTTTGTCAAGGGCCAACATTCCGAAGAACGGGGGCACAGTGGTTAGCACCCCTGCCTCACAGCGGCAGGGACCTGGGTTCGATGTCGACCTCGGGTGACAGTGTGGAGTTTCCACATACTCCCCGTGTATACCTTGGGTTTCATCCGTGTGCTCCGGTTTCCCCCCACGGTCTAAAGATGTGTAGGTTAGATGGACTGGCCATGCTAAATTGCCCCTTCGTGTCTAATGTTGCTCTCTTTGGTTGGCTCTGAATATGGCGGTCAATATGGTCGCCTTCCTTAATTCTAATTACGTTTGCTCTTGAGTCGCCAGGTATCTTTTGATTCCGCCACAAGGTTCAAAACCGAGTACTGATCAAAGACTCGATACACCAGTTAGTTAGTTCAAAGTCAATGCTTAATTATTTATACACACAGTTAAATATACTCATGCATGGAACTCTACAGACTAAACTATCATTACTGCTAAAGCCTATACTTAGTTTCAGGTGCCCACTCAGTCAGAGGAACAATGGCAGTTGTTCGGTTCTGAGGCTGCTGGGGTCGAACTGGTAAAGGGGAACAGCTAAGGTCGTCTGTCTGGTAGCATGCGTTGACCTTGGACTTACTTGCTTTTGGTGCAGCTGGTGGACAGGTCTCTCCTCGGTGAGAGCCGGGCCCAAGAGAACGATTCTTATACCCAAAGGGGCTTAGTGTTCTTTTGGGCGGGCCTTGAACTTGGCCCCAATCAATTGGCCCGTTTCTTGATCATTCATATTGATCTCGTCCAATAAAGGGGTGGGTGCCCTGATGGCTGGGCGTGTCCTAGGTGGCCGTTGGCCTGCTTTGTTTCGGTCTCCTCTGGCGCCGGGGTGTCTGCCTTAGTATCAGTTACTCAAATGTTACTCTTTTGTTCTCGGAGATGGGCCATTAGTATGCTAATAGACCTACAGTTTTGGTCTTGTTTGGGAGCTGCGGCTCCAATATACAGACAAGTTCTGAACCTACTTGTTTTCTCAGCATTGTCCATTTTCCCTGCAATCTTTGCAAAGTATCCATTTTGTAATTGGGAAATGGCCATCCCAGATGGCTACACTAAGGATGTGTAGGTTAGGTTAAAATGTTATTGGGATAGGGCAGGAAAGTGGATTTGAGTGGAGTACTCTTTCAGAGGGTCGGTGCAGACTTGATGGGCTGAATCGTCTCCTGCATTGTAGGGATTCAAAGCCAAATCAATTTCAGAAAAAGCTGTCAATTAAAAAATGGGTCTGAATATAGTGCACGGAAAGTATGGTGGAATGCAGAGTTATTCTTATTTAACCTTTTCTCATCTTCAAATTACTTCCCTTAACTTAGAGATAAATGTATAAAAGCAAATATGGCTAATGAAAGTATAAGATTTATTTGCATGCTGCTCCTACACTTTTCTCTCCATCCCCTTGAAATGTTCAGCTTCCTTTTAACGTACGTGGTATATTTTCACCATTTTGGAGTCCACAATTGGTGCATTGATCAATTCCCTTTCTTCTTCCGTGCCAATCCACTCCCATCCTATGAAACCCATCATACTAGGTTACCATGTTGTTATGAAGAAATAATTAATATTTTAACAAAATGAATGTATAAATGATAGACAGCAATTAAATCTTAATGTTGCTATTAAATGCTGATGCTTTCTTTAAAAAACAATTGACAGTTTTGCACCTGACCCCAACTGCTTACTGAAGTTCTCCTCGATGCATTAATTACTTGCATATTTATCCTGTCCCAACATCTGACTTACCAACCTCAACAAACTGCATTTTATCCCACTCACCCTAATTCTACTCAGACATGACTTTTGTCCTCATTTGTCACCACTGTGTGGTGGTGGTATTGAGGGTGGGGGGGGAATACAACTCATTTATTTGGTGGGGGTGAAATCCAGCTGATTTTTGTGGGGGGGGGGGGGGGGGGGGGAAATCCAGCTGATTTTTTTTAAGTTAATAGAGATGAGGGGGTTGTACAATGTTCAAGTCCTATGGAGATTGTGACCCCAATTCTCTCCTATGTTCCATTTGAACAAAGTAACTTTGCTTCTTATCCCAATATTTATAATGTGGAGATGCCGGCGTTGGACTGGGGTGAGCACAGTACGAAGTCTTACAACACCAGGTTAAAGTCCAACAGGTTTGTTTCGATGTCACTAGCTTTCGGAGCACTGCTCCTTCCTCAGGTGAATGAAGAGGTCTCTTCATTCACCTGAGGAAGGAGCAGCGCTCCGAAAGCTAGTGACATCGAAACAAACCTGTTGGACTTTAACCTGGTGTTGTAAGACTTCGTACTGTCCAATATTTATAGTTATCCACCCCATTTATAGTTATGCATTAGTTATGGCTTCACTCAGAAATGCAGTGTGAATAGAAAATGTGGTAAAGAATAATGTAATTTTGTTTCCCACCAAGTAAGAGCATGCCTATGACCAGAGCAGATAGTCGTAACATGATAACCAATCCAACAGTTTTGTGATTGGGGACGAGTGGCAGTCAGTTAGTAGTGCAATTCTAACTCTTTTACACTTGTCTCAACTACTCTACCAAAAGAAAACATTGTCACTAAGGCAATATTCTCAATTTATATGCAGTTAAGAATTAACAATGCCAAATATATTTAAATTCAAAAACATAGCAACTAAAATCAAGTTCAGAAAACATCTTTTGCATTTAAGGACTGGCACCATCCTCTCTAATCAAGAATAAAGGGGTAGATTAACACCGAGGTTGGCAGCATTCACATTTCTTTGTTGGCAGACTTCGTTTCCACAGATATCAGGACATACAATATGGTTGAAATTGGAGAGTGTGACCGAGTATTTGATAGTAAAAACACCAAACGATAACAGTCTGACGCAAACAGCCTTTTAAAAGAGTTTTTGAAACGGTGAGGTGGGGAGTATGTGATATCTGTACAGATTGTGCAAGCTTATGTTTGTACTATCATTAATTTGAATGTCTCATTCATTTCCTCATAGCCGATTGTGTGGCCACAAATTGACAGAGCTTTACTCTGTTGTATTCTGAAGTGAGCTATATTTGTCTAAGAACGGGTAACTTAGTACAGAGTTCAGGTCAATCTATCATTACATGAGGAATATCTACAAATGGTAGTGCCACTCTAACAACTACCCCCTCCCCAAATGGTTGGATCGGTCATGAGAAGGACAGTAGCTTGCTGGATACAGCCAGGGAAGTATCCAGAGATTTTCCTGGTCTCTATTAATCTCTTGATCAACTAGCCTTCCAATTCGGGAAGCCAGCACTTTTTTTTTAAATCTCCATGATCAGTAGCACAACAATAACCTTGGAAGTGTGTTCATTTCATAACTGTGTTGGTAAATCTTAATGCACAGCAAACTGTGGCACCTGCTGTTCACTTGCAAATGATATGATAGAAATAGTTCAAATCTTCTCGTATCCCCCCAAAAATTGTACAACAGAATATCTTCCTGAACCAGAATGTTTTGGAGATTTCAACAGCAGGCGAATAGCTGCTATAGCTAGAATCTCAACCCTTTTCATACCTGCCAAAGATATTAGTTATTTGTGCATATATATTGTGTGTGGGGTGGGGGGGGGGAGGAGCGAATATTGTTGACCACTGCTGGGTTCTTTGATTACTGCTGGGTTCCTCTGAAATAAAATTTGAAATATTGTAGGAAGGACTCATTTAAAAGATGAGCAAGAGAAATATCACATTCCTAGGGTTAATATTTGCAAAATTTCTTCTATTGCCTTGTTTTGTGTCAATTATTCATTCAGTCTGTTTTGTGACCTGTTGCAGTGGTGCCGATGATCTGCTACCAATTTTATCTTATGTGGTGCTGAAGAGCAACTTAACACAGCTCGTCTCAGAGTGTGCAGCTTTGGAAGAATTTATTCATGAAGGGTAAGACTGTCATTAAGTAACTGCAGTAATTTTTAAAAGGCAGTATTTTTTTTTTTAAATGTGTAACTCTGATTGTTGTTTCAACTAACCCAAAGTCTGCAAACGTAGAGGGAATTTGGCAATTTTCCTTCTCTATTTTAAAAACATTGAAGCTAATTATAGCATCCTCAAATTTGGCCTGGCTAAGAGCAGCAAATACAGGAGTGCTTCAGGATCAAACCTGGAACTTCACTGGTCTATATAGCTCAGCGGTGCCTAGTTTTTACTTTTGGGGGCAATTGGGTGCAATTCAAATAGAAAGCCTATGAAATTTAGGAACCTGCTTTAAATTCCAGTATCCGTGACTTATGCACGCACAGCAGATTCCTGAAGACAGTGCTGTTGTTGTTTTAAAAATTTCCATGTACAGAGGAAGCAGACATTGTTATGATGCTTTCCCTTGCCTGTTGTGTTGTATATTCTGGGTTTTAAAAAGGTTACGTGTAAAATAGAACATAGTCTCACCCAGAGTTAAACTGAAAATTTTGCAATGTGCATGCTAGCTGATTTTTTTATTTTAAGTGCAAATTTAGAAACATACCAAGGTCAGGTAAATATCAGGGACGTGAATCCCGCCGGCCGCCGAATTCTCCGGCACCGGAGTTTCGGCGGGGGCGGGAATTGCACCGCGCCGGTCAGCGCCCCCCCCCCCCCCCCCCGGCGATTCTCCGGCCCGCGATGGGCCGAAGTCCAGCTGCTGTAATGCCGGTCCCGCCGGCTTGAATCAAACCACCTCCCTTACCGGCGGGACTGGTGGTGCGGGCGGGCTCCGGGGTCCTGGGGGGTGGGGGGCGCGGGGCGATCTGGCCCTGGGGGGTGCCCCACGGTGGCCTGGCCCGCGATCGGAGCCCACCGATCCGCAGGCGGGCCTGTGCCGTGAGGGCACTCTTTTCCCTCTGCGTCGGCCATAGCCTCCGCGATGGCCGTCGTGTAAGAGACCCCCCCCCCCCCCCCCCCCCGGGCATGCGCATGCATGACGTCAGCAGCCGCTGATGCTCCCGCGCATGCGCGGACTTCCGCCGGCCGGCGGAGTCCCTTCGGGCCCGGCTGGCATGGCGCCAAAGGCCTTCCATGCCAGCCGGCAGGACGGCAACCACTCCGGCGCGGGCCTAGCCCCTAAAGGTGAGGGCTTGGCCCTGTCTCCGCACCTTTGGGGCGGCCCGACGCCGGAGTGGTTCACGCCACTCCATCCCGCTGGGATCCCCCACCCCACTGGGTAGGGGAGTATCCCGCCCCAGGAGTGAAATTGATGCTGAAAAGTTGGATATTGCAAGCCCATTTACACTCCGATGCATTTGCTGTTCAAAGTGAGAAACATTCTTAAATTAGGCATTTTTTAAAACCAAAATGAGAGAGTGCCAGTTCAAATGAATGAGATTTCACAAATATGAACTTAATTGTACACTGATTCAGTATTTAATTGTATTCAGGAAGTGACCATTATCTGAGATTCCCCTGTGCTTCTATTTTTAGAAGCAGACTGAAACTGTGGATTTTGGTTTTGGATACGCATGTTTGTAATGTGTGTCTCTGTAAATAAAAGTTTATAATGTGTGTAAAGATCAAGCTCTGGTTGAATACTTCACTGCCTACTGACCTGAATAAAATACTGGGTCGGCTTCTGTGAACTTCTTCATCACGTTGGTTTGATAACCTGTAACAAAATGACTCCGAACCAAAATGCTTCCATTTTTAGATTGAGCTAATTTTGAAGATCTGAAACGAATTCGAATTGTAGTTGTAATGGTTCATATGTGTTTTGAATTTTCAGGCCACCATAAATGGTGGCGAATTATACAGCTCAATTGAAACTGGTTTGGCAGCACAAGTCAGAATCTAGCAATAACAGGTTCCTTCTGGGGGTGACTGCTGCTGTAGACTGCTCCAGCTCTTGTTTAATCTCTTATGTGATTTGGAGGGGAGTGCCTTTTTAAAATAATTGAACATTTCTTGCGCAATATTTTGGTCATTAGGCGCACAAGTCGGATGCCCGCCCACTGATAATTAAGAAGCTAATTTAAAGAATTAAAATTCCAATTTATCTGGATTTTATGTTGCCTGGACGATTTGTTAGGTCGGCCCATGGGCAACAGGGACTGGCAGACAAACCATTTGTGCCGTTTTGTCACCCAAGGGTGGAATAAATGGAGGCAGTAGAAAAGGCAGGCTGAGTTGGTATGAGTTATTGAGTGTTTCGTGTGGGCTTAGACTAGATTGTGAACGTTTTCACTGCGTCATTTTAAGGTTTGTGGGTCTAGGTTGGATATTTCAGTCTTGTAACGTCTTTCTGAGGAGGAAGACCGTGGCCAGGAGGCCAGGTTGTCACAGGCGCCACCACAGAGGAGAGGTGCAGGCACTGCGTGGTCAGGGGCGGCAAAAAGGGAGGCCCCAAAGAAGACGCCATTATCCAGCTGCCAGGGTGTAAGGCAGCAATCCAACGACCTAAACTTGACGAGGTCCAATGTGGTAGGAGGCTCCGACTTTCAAGGGAAGCCATCACATCCATTTGCCAAATGGTTGGACCGGAGATTGCCTCCAGCTGGGTGGGTGGACACCCAATGCCTGTGTTCTCATGGTCATTGTAGTCCTTAACCTTTCTGCCTCCAGATCTTTCCAGGGATCAGTGGGTGATATGTGCAGAAGCTCCCTGTCAGCTGTGCATAGCTGCGTCAATCTGGTGGCTGATGCCCTGTTCAGGCGGGTTAGTACATTCATCCATTTCAGGAGGGCCAGAGGCTTTTCAGCAATTGTAGAGTTCTCCCGCATCCAGGATGGCATTGATTGCATCCATGTGGCCATTTATCAGTAGGAAGGGTTATCACCCCTTGAATGTTCAAATCGCTGACGACCGCAGGATCCAGATTCGGCAGGTTTGTGTGAGGTATCCTGGCAGCTCCCATGATTCCTACAGACTAGACAGCCAAGGCTATCTGCATCTCCTCACCTCAAGGGATGCTTGTTGGGTGACGAGCGGTTTCAAATGGTTTCTGATGACATCACTCGGGCACCAGGGAACAGAGGTGGAGGAAAGATACAATCGCTGACATGTCTCCACAAGGGCGGTGGTAGTGAAGACAGTAAGTCTGCTTAAAAATTAGCTTCAGGTGCCTGGACTGCTCCAGTAATATCCACCAGAGCAAGTGTCGCTCATTGTCGTTGCCTACTGTGCTCAGCATAATCTTGCTCTCTGTAGGGGAGAATCACTGGACCAAGAGGACACAGAGGCAGATACACCTGGAGGAATGCAATGATGACTCTGGTGCGGAGCCTGGGCAGGCAAATGGTGGGGATGAAGAGGGAGAAATGAGGAACCCTCAGGGAGGCAGGGACAACCGGGAGGCCTTGATTCAGCGTTCCTTCAGCCAGGCTGCCAAGGCCTTCCTTCCATCTGAGACCACGGGCACTGCCTCCTGCATAAACATTTTACAACCATGCCACAAATGCAATGTCGCACCACTGCCCCAGTAATAAAGTTTGCTGCCCCAAATGTCTTTCACCAGGCACTGATGACGCCAAAACCCATTGAATATACAGAAGGCTGTGAGCTTGTGAGAAAAGTAGTCATTTATCTTTATGACTTTGAAGTGAAACCAAAAAAAAATCCCTGTGTGCTAGCTTCGTGGGTTTTGTGCACAAGTACCCCCAAGTCCCATTGTGTTGCAGCTTTCTGCAGTTTTTCTACACTTAAATAATATCAGGAAGGCTTGTTGACCCTCATTTCAAGGGGGTTGGAGTATAAGAATAGCGAAGTCCTGCCGAAATTGTACAAGGCACTGGTGAAACCACATCTGAAGTACTATGAGTAGTTTTGGTCCTCCTATTTATAGAAAGATATTATTTAATTGGAAGCGGTTCGAGAAGGTTCACTCGGATGATCCCCGGTATGGAGGCATTGTCTTATGAGCAAAGGTTAAACACATTGAGATTCTGCTCATTGGAATTTAGAAGAATGAGAGGTAATCTCATTGAAACATGGAAGATTCTTAAGGGGCTTGACAGGGGAAATGCTGAGAGGATGTTTCCCCTTATGGGAGAGAGTCTAGCACCAGAGGACATAGTCTCAGATAAAGCCGTGCCAATTTAGGACTGTGATGAGGAAAAAATTATTTTCTCAGAGGGTTGAGAGTTTTTGGAACTCCTTGTCACAGAGAGCTGTGGGGACAGAGCCCTTGTGTATATTTAAGGCTGAGAAAGATAGATTCTTAATTAGTAAGTGAATCAAGGGGTTACAGGGAAAGAGCAGGAAAGTGGACATGAGGAAAGTCGGATCCACCATGATCCTATTGAATGACTGTGCAGGCTCGAGGGGCCGAACAGCCTACTTCTGTTCCTATTTCTTGTGGTATTATGCATGCAGAGAGGCAGATGAGCTGCTGCCCTCCTCCAGGACGCTGTGAAAGCAGCCCACAGAGGTGACGGACAGCTTGTCCACCTTTGTGAGTTATGTCTATCGGATGGGCACCCACTTACGAAATTGGGTATCACATCCATCTCCCACACTGGTAGTGACCTCCTGAAGTGAGGGGTTGCAGGTCCAAATGCAACCCCTGATTTTGTTCTTGGAGCTGGCTTTCTTGAGAATTACCACTCTCTCGATGGATGAGGCTGTGCGGTCATAGCTGAAGGTAAACGCAGCACTCAAGCTCCACATGGAGTCTTTTATGATAGAGACCATGGCGCGCACACCCTGGGGATCTCCATCTGATTTCCCCACACATCCCGCTGGACATCCAACATTTGCCGCCTGAGTGGCAACGCCAAAGCCTCATCATCTGCCTCGGACTCTGCATAGTCATGGTCTCCAGCAGCCCTCCAACTGCTGGTGCCCTGAGCACTCTCTGCCTCCACCATCTACTCATGCGAATGATGTCTACTGTTTCTCAGAAGTCCTTATGAGGAATGAGACGAGCCTACATTATTTTCACTCTTCGCCCAGCTTCTGCCTGCTGGGCTCTTACCTTCCTCAGAGATTCCAGTCTCCTGAGGCTCTTCGCCTCACTTGCATTTGAGTTCCAGGGCTCCCATCTCTTGGCTGGTGAGGATTGCCAGTATCGCCACACCACCACCAGTAGCGGATCTCTCTGCATTGTTGTGACTACGTATCTCTTGATAAAGCAAAGTCCCATTCAATACTAAACTCTCCTTCAGCACCATTCCAAGCTGTCCCTCATCCCCGTGAGCCATGTGGACGTCCCAACCCCTTTGCACACCTGATCCTTTGATAGACCCAGGGCTTCAGATCTTATCTCCAGCCTCAACACACGGTGTGTTCTGAGACTCCCTCATTCCTACGCCACGGAGAGCAACGAAGGACAGGCACCCTCCCTCAATTCCCCGCACTGAACTCCCCAATTCCCCATCTCAGAACTCCCCCTTGCCAAGCGCGAAAGATCATTGTAACTTTGCTGGCACTGCAGCCATGTGCATTGTACCAGGTTGTGCCCGCTGAGCAAAGCTGCCACCTCTGCTCAGGCCATCTTGGTGTGGTGGGTTGGCCTCCTCCTACCATTCCGTGACATCAGGATGTCCCTCTTGGCAGTCACCGCTTCCACAGGAGCGCTGGACAGTCCCCCAAGAATCGGGGGAGAGGCATTTATACTCACCTGAAGTGCCCTCCTGGCTGGAGTGTCTGCTGACTGCTGCTGCCGCCATGATGCAGACCTCCCATCTGTCTCCTTGGATATCTTCAGCGATCTCTGGCAGCCACCTTTAAACTTCCTGCTAGGTCACCATTGGATCTGGCACCCGCCACGCCTCTCCCACTGCTGGCCTTGCAGACCCTATCCAGATGAGTTTCACGCTGGCCTGCACTTAAATGACTAGCCAGCATAATACTGTGCTCTTTCATGGATCTCGAGCGGAACCGGGAAACACAGCCATGCCCAACCCAACCGGCTATGTGTGCACATAGTGTGTAACGTTCTTCGCCTAAGTCATCAAGTTTGAGCTGAAAAAAGGTGGATTTTCATGTTGGTAAATATAAGGTTATAAATCAGGAAAGGAAATTGTACAGACTATGAAAGGGTACCTTTTATGAGCTCAACTGTGAAATTTATTTTGTTTATTTGAAATCTGATGTTGAGCATAGACTACGTGGAGTAATAAAAACAGAAAATCCTGGAAATGCTCAGCAGGTCAGGCAGCATCTGTGCAGAGAGAAACAGTTCATGTTTCAGATTGGTGATCTTTTATTAGGGTGGCAGGGGCAGAATCTCGCGTCACATTTAAAAAGCACTTGGATGTGCACATTTAGTGACGTACCCTTCAGGAGTATGGACCAAGAGTTGAAAAGTGAAATTAGACTGGATAACGAATTTTCAACCAGCACCGACTTGATGGACCGAATAGCTTCCACCTGTGATGTACATTCTATGATTCACTATTGAGAATGCATTCTGGAAAGGTTTTTGAATTCTCAAAGTGAACAAGGGCAGCGCGGTAGCATAGCGGTTAGCACAATTGCTTCACCGGTCCCAGGTTCGATTCCCAGCTTGAGTCACTCTGTGCGGAGTCTGCACGTTCTCCCCGTGTGTGCGTGGGTTTCCTCTGGATGCTCCAGTTTCCTCCCGCAGTCCAAAGATGTGCAGGTTAGGTGGATTGGCCATGCTAAATTCCCCTTAGTGTCCAAAATTGCCCTGAGTGTTGGGTGGGGTTACTGGGTTATGGGGATAGGGTGGAGGTGTGGGCTTGGGTAGGGTGCTCTTTCCAAGAGCCGGTGCAGACTCAATGGGCCGAATGGCCTCCTTCTGCACTGTAAATTCTATGATCTATGAACAATGCAGTGTCGCGTGCTGAATTTCAGCATAATCCTAACGAACAGACTATTTTGAAATTTCTATGGATTTATTTTGAAACCTATGTCCAATTTTAAAGATCCAGTGACCCATGATTATGAATGGTTTGTTTTTCCAAAATTATGTTTTGATTTTTCCAAAAAGTCTTCGAAGAATATTTGCGATTTAACACTTTGGAATGTAAATATGATTTAAAATCCAAAATAGAGGTGAAAATTGAGGCAGGGGATCAATTGTTTAGCTAATTTGAGCTGCATCCTCAGGCCCAGCTGGGAAGTGTTAATCTTCGTGATGGATTTATGTGTTATGACACATGAAAATGTTATTTTAAAGAAGAGGAGGCATAACTGTCAGGGAAACTTAAATCAATCACTTTGGAGACTGAATTTGAAACTGGCAACGATCAAAGGCAACAATATTCCATTGACGACTGAAGGGTGACAGCTGAATTGAAAACAAGCAGTCATCCGTCAGATTGGCAGTGTATATAAACCTAGGGCGCATCACTGACATATTGGCATTTATGCATCAAAATGTCGCCAACTGAGGCCGTAAAGAGTGGAAATGCTCGTCAGATGGAGAGTAGGAAGTTCTTACAGTCCATGTTTGTATATTTGGAGTGTTCCTACAATATTTGCTTCACAAATGATCACAGCCTGATCACTGAATCTAAACATGGGCGGGATTTTCCAGCCCCTTACCGCTCGCGGGATCTTCCGGTCCAGCCAAAGCTAGTGGGGGTGTAAATGGATGGCCGCATCTGTGGCGGGAAAACCTGCCGCAATCAGGGCCAGAGAGTCTTGGCACATATCTATGATTTGATTGAACAGGAATATCTACAAAATATTGAGTAGTTCAAGTTTTTAAAGTGGAAGACAAAAACTTCGAAGCACAGTGGTTAGCACTGTTGCTTCCCAGCGCCAGGATCCCAGGTTCGATTCCTGGCTGGGGTCACTGTTTGTGCAGAGTCTGCACGTTCTCCCCACGTCTGCGTGGTTTTCCTCCGGGTGCTCCGGCTTCCTCCCACAAGTCCCCAAAGACGTGCTGTTAGGGGAAATGGACATCCTGAATCCTCCTTCTGTGTACCCAAACAGGCTCCAGAGTGTGGCGACTAGGGGCTTTTCACAGAAACTTCATTGCAGTGTTAATGTAAGCCTACTTGTGACAATAAAGATTATTAAATTAAAATTTAAGCCCACTTTGCTACAAGTTTTCTTCACCACCTGCCTGACTTTAAAAACCTAATTTAAACCTAACCTCTTCAACTCCGTTTTTCAGCTGCTTTAAATCTTTATTTGCCTGGGCTCAGCTGTATTTTTGCACATCTCAGGAGGTTCTACTCATTTAAATACATTATGCAAGTATAAGTTTTGAAGGTAGCAAAAAATATACTATGTGAAACCTGGATATAGGAGTCGGAAGACATTTTTTACCAATTGAAAGAATTATTACCAAGCCAGGATGAAGGGGCTAGTTTTAGTATCTATACTTGCAGAATGATTTGGGTGCCGGTATCCACAGATTGTTTCCAAAATCGTTCTTCTTGGGGTAGAAGAAATCTGCAGTTTAATTTTTGTCCTTGCCAATAAAATATATCGCCAGGTATAATTTGCAGTTTGTGCAGAACATTTCAATTTTTTAATGTAGTAATTCAGGCAGGAGGTTCAAAGTTTGCAGGCAATGGAAGCTACCTACAATGTGTGGCACCTGTCTTTGCCCCAATCTCGATCCGTTTGTTGCTAAAACCCTCACCCATTCTTTTATTACCTCCAAACTCAATTGTTCTAATTCTGTCCAGGCCAATCTCCATCTTGAACCTTGGGTTTGAACTCATTCCATCCCAACGCCCAGCAGAAATCGCTCTGACTTACCTCTCCTGCCACCGGATTTAGACTTCAGAATGGAAGATTCTGCCCACAATATCTGAATTGATGCTCATCCAAAGGCAGAATCTTACAGCAGCAAACTATCTCTTTTAAACTTTCAGACTTTTGAGTATAATCCAGCCTTAATACCTACTTAAGCAGTTACTAATTAATCAGTTATAATTTAATCAAGACATAATACTTGGTCAGTCAACTGTTACTGGCTGGTTGCTAATTATACATCATTCTTAATGTGAGTTTATTAACTACAGAACACAAAATGACATCTTTAGCTCAGTGTTGGTACATAATGTTGTCGTGTCCTTGTTAACTTACTACAGGATGAAAATAGTCTATAAATGGTCAAGTCACAATAAAATTCCACTACCCAGGCCTTCCTACACTATGTTACAGTTCTCTTTACATACACCCTTTTGCTTTATTTAAATAAAATGACTCACGGTCACATATCTGCATGCTCTTTCTGAACCACATTTCTGTTTAAAAACCCTACTGACTGAATGTCTTTTTAAAAATAAACTCCCATGTTGTAATAAAAAACAAAGCGTAACCCAGACTACCCCTGCTGAGTATCCAAGAATAGAGACTTCCCCAACACAGTGGTGTAGGTTGTTTAGTGATTACTGATTGCTTATCGTTTAATATATTTGGCGCAATAGATTATTTTCTATGTAAAAGTGGGCAAAGAAATTCCAAAATATTGTATGCAAATACTTAACATACTGCAACTGTGTCAGGAATGTGTTTGAATTAAAATCTGGCTCAGAATGAGAGGGCACAAATGTGGGCCTGGGTCATTTTATTCAAGTTGCATTTAGTTCTGAAGTTCCATTGTATATACCATAGGATGGTCTAAATTTCTTGAACCTGATGGAATTTTGCAGACAACTGATGTTGTACATGAGAATTGTTGTATTATTAATGCTACAATACCGTGTACTTTTACTGTAGCCACATATCTTCTAACTGAAATATTAGATCAATGATTTTTTAATGCAATGTGCAACAATTAAGATGCTTGTTTGGCCTAGGGTCATCTAATGCAAATTAGTTGTGGGAAAACAGCAAGCATTCATTAAATAAATAGAGTTGATAAAAATTTGAATTCTATCTGAAGAAAGCGGAGCTCCTGTAAAATGCATTGCCCTGGAGAGCAGGCTGCCCTTTGCAGTTTTAGAATGATTGACTTTTATCTCAAATTATTGGAATGAAAATTTCACAAAATGGTGGTGAATTTGCATTTTCTCCCATTACAATGGCGTTGATTGGTGCTTTAATACAATCACAATTTGCATGCTTTAGTAATTTGAGGAAGCCAGCAGTAAGAGAACAGGTTTATTTAACTATTTATAATATTCTGCTCAAGGCAACAGCTCGCTCCCAGCAGAGTCCTTGCTGGGAGAACTAACCACACCAGGCCCTGCTTTGGACCGACTGTTATGTTTGTTTGTAATGAGCTCCGCTCTGTCTCCTATCTGGGAAGCCCATGCTCCACGAGTCCTGCGGGGAGATCAACAATAGTGTCCCTGGGCATCACGGTGATGCAGTAGTTAGCACTGCTGCCTCTCGGCGCCGAGGTCCCAGGTTCGATCCCAGCTCTGGGTCACTGTCCGCGTGGAGTTTGCACATTCTCCCCGTGTTTGCGTGGGTTTCGCCCCCACAAAGAACAAAGAAAAGTACAGCACAGGAACAGACCCTTCGGCCCTCCAAGCCTGTGCCTACAACCCATAAAAGATGTGCAGGCTAGGTGGATTGGCCACACTAAACACTTAATTGGAAAAAATGAATTGGGTACTCAAAATTTATAATTTAAAAAAAACAATGGTGTCCCCGTGGGGGTCTAACCCCACCACCCCCTTCAGCCACCAATGGTGGGGCCTCTTGCGCCGCTTCTACCGCCTGTGATGGCTCTGGGTCGAGTGGAGTGTATCGGTTTGTTGACCACCATTTCCTGGTCAACCTCCGAAGAGTGATTGCCAGGATGTCGGTCCCGGACACGACGTCATCCGCTGGTATGGGTCTTCCATGTCCATCTGTGGTCCAGGGTCATCCTCCTCCTGCTGGACCAGATGCTGTATTCCAGATGGCAGGGTCCCCAGGCTGAAGGATGGTTCCTGGCATGGAGGAGACGGCAATACTGCCGGTTGAGTGTCGTGAAGTGTAGGCTCTCACGTCTTCAGGTGGTCCAAGTGCTTCCACTGAACTATCCCATGAACCAGGCCTTTGTATGAGACCAGACCCATTCTTTCCAGCAGAACGCCTGGGAGCCAAAGTGCCCTGGTGTAGCCACCTAAAATGGCTGATTCCCGATTAATTTGGTCAAACCCCGATCTAAAATGGTGAACTAAAAAGGCTGATGGGAAAATCAGCCAACAGGACTCAAAAGGTCAGCTGCAGGCAGAACAGTGTATTTGGCTCTGGGGAGGTCGGCCCAGACCGATACCTGCAACCATTAACAGCACATCAACCCAGCCATCTGCATTTTAATCGGCCATCTCCGGGAACAATTGCTACAAATTAGCAATTGAAAGCCGATCCAGACCTGTCGGCGCCAGCAGTGGCTGAGACAAAGAAAGGTGGACGACCACCCCCCGATCAAGGAAGCGCCCCATTATTGGAGCATATCGAACCCAGTGATTGGGAGCAAGTCCAATCACTCGGGACCAGGGTCAAGGTCCGCCCCGAGAGGCAGGAAGCCCCTAGGGACTATAAAAATAGGGGCCAAGTTCAGATCGACCCTTCTTCTCCTACTCACAACCTTCGAGACCCTTCAACGAAAGAACAAGTAAGTCTTACACCAGCGATCGCAACCAGATAGGTGTTCCAGACTATCGACCCGTACCAGCTTTTTTTGAATCCCACAGGCCAGACCCAATTTGATAGACCATTCGTTTCCCTGACCTGGTGGGCCATCACCAAAGTTAAGTATTGACCTTTAGTGGTAGGTAATAGTCTAGAAGTAGGATGATTGTATAAGTATTTATTGCTGTATATAATAAATGATGGTTGATTTAACATTTACTAAGCGGTGTGCTGCATTATTAATCATTACTTGAGCTTGAACCACGTGGCGGTATCAGAAAGATACCTGGCTACTCGTGAGCAAAGGTGACAGAATTAGAGCTAATAAAACTAAGGCTAATAAGAGCAACATCGGCACCAAAATTGCAGACATAGACTTCATCGCCTGAGTGAAATTGTCACCCTTGTGTCCTCAAGTCGTGGTGCCTCTTCTGTGTCTCCTGCTGTAACTCCAGTTTCCTGCCGTGAGACTCAACCGGATTCTAAGTCACCGGCCCATCAACAGTTCACTGAGGCGATTCCCGTCATCTGTTTGTTTGTAAGGAACTCCAGCTGAGTGGCCTCCGCCCCCTAACAGGGAAGCTTGTACTCCACGAGTCCTATGGGAGATCAACAATGGTTTCCCCGTGGGTTCGTGGGGTGGGCTCCTGGGGGTTATAACACATTCATACAGTTTATTTAAATGCAAATAACATCCTGACTCATGGAAAAATAAAAGTGAACACTGTGTCAGGAGGGGGTAGGTAAGATGAACAAGCATTGATCAAGCAAGTAGATGGTTATTGGAAGCAATTTCATAAAACACAGGAACTATGTGTCATGGACCCGGATGGCTGAAGGTTCTGTCTCCAATGGAGGTGCACAAAAGAACAGAGTAAAAGAATAGAGTATTGAGGTCGGGGGAAGATGTAAAGATGCAATGTGGCATGACTACGAAGGAATTTAAAGATGAGGACATAGATTTTAAACTGAATGTTGTCAGTGACAGAATTGGTGTGTTCCTTTCAATTGCCCATGATCAGTATGTGTGTATGTAACGTGTGTGTTTCTTGCACTCCGAATGATTGTCCCAATTTAAATAACCCAGCAGCAAGCTCTTTGAGAGTTTGAAAAACCAAAGAATGGTATCTATTATCACACACTTATCACTTGCCTCAGAGGTTTAACATGTGATATTTCACTCACTTGTCTCACACATTATCAGACCTAGAAAGATTAGGTATAGATGAAAGTAAAACAGTACAATTACAATACATGATTGTCTGACTCTTTCATGGCAGGAATTTAGTTTCTTCGATGAGTTGATTCTTCAGTTGAAGTGAAGGGCTTGTAAAGCAGAGGATTCTAAGTAAGCTGAGAGGCTTCTTGTAGTCAAATTTCCAAGTGGTTTGTTCCCAAGTGAACACAAAGTTCACTGTGTGTTTACCAGTTCTTGCAACTTGTCTTAAAAAATACGTTTTGTTTTCTAATAAATCATTCTGAGTTTATTGAAAGAAGCCTGGTTAAAGTTTATTTTATTCTGTACAGTACCGGAGGTAGATAATTGGCCATTTTGGTCAGTGAATGAAACAATTAAACTGATCGTGTTACTTGTGGAGTGGTTTGCGCCCCTCCTGCCGGCGTGGAAGGCCTTTGGCGCTGCGCCAGCCGGGGCCAAAGGGACCATCGGCCGGCGCGGGTCCGCGCATACGCGGGAGCGTCAGCGACTGCTGACGTCATCCATGTGCGGGGGGGGTTCACCTTTGCGCCGGCCATCGCGGAGGCTTACACGGCCGGCGGGTAGGAATAGAGTGCCCCCATGGCACAGGCCCGCCCGCAGATCAGTGGGCCCCCGATCGCGGGCCAGGCCACTGTGGTGGCACCCCCGGGGCCAGATCGCCCCGCAGCCCCCCCCCCCCCCCCCCGAGGACCCCGGAGCCCGCCCACGCCGCCAGGTCCCGCCGGTAAGGGACCAACTCCAATTTACGCCGGCGGCACCTGCATAGAACGGGCGGGACTTCGGCCAGTCGCTGGTGGGAGCCCGCTGACCGGCGCAGCGCGATTTCCGCCCCCGCCAAACCTCCGGCGCCGGAGAATTTGACAGCCGGCGGGGGCGGGATTCACGCCGCCCCCCAGCGATTCTCCAACCCGAAGAATCCCGGAGACCCATAGTCTCCCAAGAACACTGTTATTGTAAGTGCAGTGCTTGAGATGTCACCAGCACCAAGGTGCAGTTTAATCCACACATGCTAACCTGTACTGAGTGAAGCTAAAGTATCTCCAAGAAATGGCCCATGAAATATCAAAGAAAAGTTACCTTATGGTCATTTCTTTCTCTTAAGGAAGTAGATGAGTAACAATTACCCAAATACTGTTGATTCTTTCGAGAACAATATGATAAACAAAGAAAAAATATTGAAATTTTCAATATTGCATTGTTTTAATTTCTTTTTCTTAATTAAATAGATTTTAGGCACCAAAACCAATTTAAAATATTGGCACATGCTACATAAATAAAATAGAACTTAAGCCTTCAGGTTACCTAACCACTGAACCACATAATTTTCTCAATTGCTGTTGAATCTCATGGTGTCTGGTCCTCCACTCCCTTCTAAACTTGTGTATGTGCCAAAGAGATGTGAAGAAAATGAGCAAAACAGAATTTGTAATTTAAAAAACCAAATGACAGTACTTGGCAGAAAGTAAAATATGTCCTTGGATCTTGAATTAATTATTTCATAAACTCACGCAATGTTAAAGTTTCCAGTGTTTACAAGTCACATTTGTCATGATGTTTGTTAGAAGGTCCCTAACTGTTCAACGACTAGCACATCTGTAGTTCATTCACCTCTGAAAAAGGAGAAAAGTTGATTCTTCTAAACTCGCCACTTGTTCCAAGTGGGCATGTTTATCCATTTGGTTGTGTCTGTTTTAGTGTGAATTTAATTTTTCCTTGTGATTTCCACCTTTTGTTAAATTCCCCATTTTGAGACATGACTGAATACATATTCTACACACACTCAGCCAAAGTTTGAACATATTGGACAATTAACGTGGGAGTCATTCATAATTTCCCCTTCCTCTTTAAATATTCTATTCTCAATGTGCATGAATTTGATTTTTTTTTCTTTATGATGACAGCTGGCTGATCCCAATTTCTCGCACATTGGTATGCCTTTGTTGCAGGCACTCTGTTTAGCTGGGCCCTCGTGCAACTATGCTCCACCAATGCACAGAGCTGCAATGCAGCCAAATCCTTTTGCTGGGAATTTATCTGTAGATAATGGAAAATCATTATAAATACACAAAAACACGCAAATGCAAGCAAGCATAAAAATGCCATTGCATGGAGTCCCTCGGAAGAAAATTTAGACACAGAGCGAGGAGTAATCCAATATGATTAATCCAAAATTAGATTTGTGCAGGTCTGAACTTCTCTTTTAGCTTAAAGGTGACCTTCATATATCTTGTAAAGTTTTATAAAAAGAAAAACTGAACTTTGATTTTTCAAAGGATTGTTCGCCATTTTGCTGTAATGTAAAAGGGTAAGCAGTTGAGCCAGGGATTTTTCCAACCAATTAATTTTGTACCTTGTTGGATGAAAGAGTGAGAGAGTGAAAAACGATGCTGAGTGTGGAGGAAATACTCAGAAATTTCCAGGTGTCAGACATAAAGCTGTTGCCTGCCTTTCTTTTTGCGAGGACTTTGCAGTATGCATTTTTATGAGTTGAATTGGTTTATGTGCCATTTTATTTCCTATGGAATCCTGTCTAATTTGTGATATCCTTTTGAGCACTTTTGCAAGATTGATTCTATTTTTAATCAGGCAAGTGACTCAAAGTATGGTTTTGTTCCCCTGTTTATTTTCTGCTTGTATAGTTCTCTCTCCCTTTCCATTCTGATGATGTAAATAGAGCCGTCATTGGTTTAGACAAAGGTTGAGACACCTTTGTAATAACATTTTGATCAATATCAACAGACGCAGTTTGCATATATGTGGCATATTTAACATAGAAAAGTTATCTAATAGCAAATGCAGAGACATAAAGAAAAGCTGATTCTGATGTTAGGATATTGAGCAAATAATTGGTCACAAAGTTGCGTTTTAAGGAAGATAGAAAGCTGAGGTGTCGGGTTGACAGGCAAGTAGCCTAGGTTGATCGGGTGAGAGGATGTACAAGGCCCCAGAGTCATAAGGACAGTGGGTTAAGAGTTTGAGAAGGTGACAGAAATAGCAGGGAGGAATTTAAACATCTAATGTGAAATTGAATGCGAGGAAATGAAAAGCCAATATTGCTCAATGAAGCTCAGTAGCTCAGATGAAGTGGACTTAATACAAAGTAGGATTTAGGGCGGCATGGTGGCACAGTGGTTAGCACTGTTGCCTCACAGCACCAGGGACCCAAGTTCAATTCCCGCCTTGAGTGACTGTGTTTGTGTAGAGTTTGCTCATTCTCCCAATGTCTAAGTGGGTTTCTTCCGGGTGCTCCGGTTTGCTCCCACAGTCCAAACATTTACAGGTTAGGTGTTTGGCCATGCTAGATTGTCCCTTGGCGTCCAAAAGGTTAAGTGGCATTAACTGGGTTTCATGGATGGGTTGGAGGCATGGGCCTAGGTAGGGTGCTCTTTCGGAGGGTCATTGCAGACTTGATGGGCCGAATGGGCTCCTTCTGCACTGTAGTGATTCTGTGATAGACAGATGAGACATAGATGAGCTGAGCATTACAGATCGTGGAAGTTGGAAGTTCTCATCTAGGGAATTAATAAAACAGTGGGCTTATTGTATCAAAGTGACAAAAGCATATTAAAGGGGCTGAGCTGGCATGGAAGTCGGTGATGTTGCAGGCGTGAAGTTTTGTAGTGCAGAGGATATGGAGTTGGAAGCTCAGTTCGGTTGAACAGGACCTGAAGCGAATGTGGGAGGATATACTGCAGGAATCTCAGAATGGGGCTGGTGGACGCTACACAACAAGGATCTTAAAGGAGAGGCCAGAGGGTGAAGCATAACGAGGACATTTTGAAGAAGTAGGGAAAAGATCAAGTTGTAATTTGGTGAGAATAATGATCCCTCCACCAACATGTTTTCAGGTACAATTAGGTGAAGCGTCGTTAGTAAGGCTGAATATCATTGCCCAGTGGCAGTCAGCACAGTCTGCTATAATCGAGTTAGATAAGGAACACCAATAGAAGGCTCAAGTGGACCATAAATATCAGCATGAGCTGGTTACAGTTGAATGCTCCATTTTGGGGTTGATTTGTCATTGAGATGTGGGCGCCACTGTCAAAATGAACACTTCTTGTCCATCACAAATTAATTGCCCTTGATGAGAAGCTGGTGGTGAGCATTCATCTTGAACTGCTGCATGTAGTGTAGGTGCAGAAGGAGTTCTATGATTTTGACCCAGTGACCAAAAAGAAACGCCGATATAATTCCAATTCCGGATGGTGTGTTGCTTGGAGGGGAACCTGCCGGGGTGGTGTTCCCGTGAGCCTGGTGGTAAAGGGCGTAGGTTTGGAAGATGCTGACGAAGGAATCTGGCCAAGTTGATGTAATAAGACTATAGGTGGCAAGTGCCTGTTCATGAGTTCTGGAGGGAAATATAGAGCTAAACAGCGATTGTTGATCTCAGCAGAGTCCAAAGGGACAGTGGTGGTGGGGTATGAAGACAAGAAGGAGATTTTGAAGTTAGCCCACCACAGGTAACCTGGACTAGAGGTTTGGCAAAAGAGGGGAATGCATTATATATTGAATGAAAATTAAACTGTTTGAAGACTTTCAGAAATATATATATCATAGAATTTACAGTGCAGAAGGAGGCCATTCGGCCCATCGAGTCTGCACCGGCTCTTGGAAAGAGCACCCTACCCAAGGTCCACACCTCCACCCTATCCCCATAACCCCACCCAACACTAAGGGCAATTTTGGACACTAAGGGCAATTTATCATGGCCAATCCACCTAATCTGCACATCTTTGGACTGTGGGAGGAAACCGGGGCACCCGGAGGAAACCCACGCACACACGGGGAGGATGTGAAGACTCCGCACAGACAGTGACCCAAGCCGGAATCGAACCTGGGACCCTGGAGCTGTGAAGCAATTGTGCTATCCACCAGGCTACCGTGCTGCCCGTATATACATCAAAAAATGTCCCTAGCCTTCAGTCTATGGTAGCATTTGTTCTGATTGATGCTTCATTCATTTTTGCCCCATGAGTGGTAGAAACTGAAGGTGGAGTGTCATATTTTCATGGTTTTAGAAAATATGGTAGAAATTTATGAGCATTGTGCACTTTTTTTTAAAAATCCTTTTCTCCTTTTTACACCCAAATTGTGAGAGCTGAATGGGGTATACTAAAGTACTAATTTAGCTTCATTACAGAAGCCAGGTTTCTCAATCAAAGTCTGCTTCACAATGTGAGGACAAATCATGATAATGAAATCATGTTTTAAATAGGTAGCCAAATCATTTTGCGCAAATTAATAACCAACAAAATAAATGGCTATGTTTTGCAAAATAATTGTCTATTAATGCTCATAAATGTTTGTGCACTTCATCAGGTCTCTGTAAAAAAAAAAAAAAATTGCCTCCATTGTCTATGATTCCAAAGATAATATTGAATAACTCCTTACTTCCATTTGAGGTTAAACTGCAACATATCTTAACAAAGATAAACATTATTCTGACGTATAATAGTATATCTTCTTTGAACTTTTTACGGAAAAGAAAAACCTACAGTTGAATGCTGGTTGTGTTCAACATCTAAAAGAAATTCTGTAAAGCTTGTCACTGGTTACTACTTTCCCATAAAGACTTTTGTACATTTTATTGTTACTTTCCTGAAATGCTCCTATGCTCAGTTGTAACTTGCTAAAATTTAACAGTCACCACAAAATGTAGGTCACAGTTTGCCCCGGGGAGCTGTCTGCCACTTGAGTCCATATCCTCCAGCGGTTCTTGCAACACAGCCAGTATTTTAATCGCTGTCAGTTTTGGAAGAAAAGCATATCTTCGGCAGGCTGATGAAGAGGGATCTTTTCATAGCGTTCCCTGGTTCCGACTGAGCTTCCTATTTAATTACAGCTGAAGTAAAACCTCGCTGTACCATGCATTTCTCAAAGCAAATAGAATGTTGTTGCTTATATTAACAATTGAGTATCCAGGTTTTTCTTGTCTTTGTAACTCATTTGAGCGCACACTATGGTTTCTCATGGTCCACGCACTTAAGTTTAAATCAATAATCCCATTAAGTTTGAATACATCTCGAACTGCGAAAACCCAGTGTATTCTGGTGTTCTGATTTAGCATTTAATGAGGGTTTTTTTTTAGCTGTCTAGGCTCACGAACCTCAACCCAGTAAGTCAGAAATATAAGTGCTAATTGAACTTAGTTGCTTTAATTGGAAAGGTCATACTCTTGGGGCCTATGGATTAGTTAAGGTTCACTGTTGTGGTTTGGAAACTCCTATATTTTAATAACTCATTTGTCTTTGCTCCGTTGACTTGTTTAAAGCATTTTTAATTATCTTTTTTAATATCTCCATGTACTGCAGAAAATGTAATATTCAGTCACATGGCCTGGTGAGGCACTGGGAGAATGTACTCCATGGTCTGTACATCTGGGTGTGTCTTTTTCTTTCTCATCCTTTTGCAACAATTGAACAATGAAAACTTAAAAGGATCTTGGTTTAAAGCAAACTATGCCTTCTCACTGGAAAATTACACTGATTCATGCAGCTTTTGAATATATGATCATAAAGAATAACAAATGTCATTTTTTCTTTCTTTAGGTATTTAATTGGTGAAGAAGGCTACTGTCTAACGTCTATGCAGAGTGCTCTCTCTTATGTGGAATCTTTATCCAAAGGATGAAAGTTACAACCTGCATTCACGATGAATCTTCAAGAATAGTTTTGTTACACTTCCTAATGGTTTATTTTTATATTGTTAAGAACATCCGCTGAAGTTACTTGCGAGAATGCCTCGAAATCTTGAAGGATAACTTGATGATTGTGTATATTTGTTTGGGATAATGTGAGGAACCATATACAATCCAGTGAGGAACCAGTCCAGTCGTCATGCAAACAATTAATGAAGAATATTTATTAAAGAAAAGAAGACATAGCAAAAGACTAATATACACTCTGGCATTTAAGTCTATGTATATGAATAACTAAACACACTACTTTATCTGAAGTTACCTCTTGATCCAAAACTTTACCCACGTTCCCTGAACTAAGACACTCCAGTCTATGTATATGAATAACTAAACACACTACGTTATCTGAAGTTACCTCTTGATCCAAAAATATACCCACATTCCCTGAACCAACTAAGGCACCCCTTTTCCCAAGCAATATTCAATTTTAGTAACTCTATAGGTCAAATCCAGTTAATAGTTACCATGCAATACCGCTAAGGTGACCAAGTCTGAAAAAACGTCTCTTCCTGGTTCACTGAAAGCACAAAACTGCGTCTTTTAGAGGAGACTATCTACAATTTGCCGTGGCTCAAAATGTTAGCTGGAACAGGCCTCTCTGGCTTGGATCACAGATGGAAATGGCCTGTCTGACTGTTGGATGGAAAACTAGCCTGTTTCCAAATGAGGGTGTTAGGAATTATACAGTTCAATCTCTTTGATATTCCCCTCTGTAGATTCTGCTGTCTCCTCGCTCAATTTCCTTTAGAAGTTATCATTTGTATAACCCCACTGATCTCGGGTAAACAATGTTTCTAATATGGCCATTTGCACCTCAATGTCTCTAGACACTGACTTATCTTGTTATTTTTCCGTTATTTCATTTTCATCTCAAGGTCACGGTTAATCTCGTTAACTTCCCACATTCCTGACTATATTTAATTCACTGGATTCAAGGCACTGTTCTTCATGAATATATAAAATAAGTTGAAGCATTACATTATTTGTGGCAATCGTTTCAATGTTGCACAAAATAATCTTACTAAAAACATTGTCTCGGTCTGTGAGATTATTAGGACAAAACATTGCAATTGCTTGCGGGTAATAATGTGCATTACAAAGCAAGAAAATTCAGTATTGCATACCAATGCTGGAGAACATCACTACATACTAGTGGGCAGTGGAGCTAGAGAACTGCACACCCCCTCCTGCACCAGTGCAGGTACTGAATTATCCACTACGTTGGTTTTGTTCTTTGATTCAATGTATTGTAATATAACCATATGTTTAGAAGGTGATTTTTAAATAGTATATTAAGTTCTAAATTGGCAGATTTGTTTATTTTCTATGTTATAGTTATTTAAAATAGAAGGATGTAACATTCTTAATAGGAACTGTAAATCAGACTTCTAGCACTATCTTCTAATGCTGCTTTGCAAAACCTTGAGTGCACGCTCGCCTAAGAAAACGTAAGACATTTACCAAGATCACAAAGATTTCTAATGCTGTTCCTATGAATAATGCCTGCCTTATGCTCTTGGTGACTTCTAAATATTTTTTTTTCTTTTACACTTTGTTTTATATATTTATATAAACATTTCAAGGGATGTATTTTTTAATTTATTCATGGGATGTGGGTGGCACTGGCTGGGCCAGCATTTACTGCCCATCCCTGAGGGCATTTCTGAGTCAACCACATTGCTGTCACATATAGGTCAGACCAGGTAAGGAGCACAGATTTCCTTCTCTAAAGGACGTTCGTGAACCAGATGGATGTAGGCGACAATCGACCATGGCTACATGATCATCATTAGTCTTTTAATTCCAGATTTTTTATTGAATTCCAATTCCATGGTGGGCTTCCAACCCGGGTCGCCAGAGCATTACCCTGGTTCTCTGAATTATTAGTCCAGCGACAATACTACTATGCCAATGCGTAGGGAATTAAGTAATTGTCAAATATCATTCTGCTGCATATGTCCAATGTCAGATCTAAAATTAAACGTACCAGGAGTTAAGGGGCTCCTACTAGAACCTGATGAATCAGCTGAAGAAGCTGCCCTGGGAATCCTATGGAAGTTGTTGGGCGATTGTCAGCTATTTTCTCACACATGCTTGTGCTGTGGTGATGATCTGGAATTACTTTATTTAAATAACATGATGGGCTGCTTGGAGTAGCCACTCAACCACTGACCATTTTCCAATAGGCTTTCAGGGGAGATCAAAATGAAATAAATTGAAAAGGAGAAAAGAAGGATTGTTCATAGTAGATCCATAAAGGGAAGGCAGCATGCTTTTTCTATTAAAACCAGGCAGCACGGGCTACATGCAGGAGAAACTACTTTTACCAATGCTCTTTTCACTTCCCTCACACCTCACCACTGGCTTACATTCAGATTCAGTAATATTTACCCAAACAATATATATTACTGATTGGATTGTGTTAGAAGGCTCCTTATAATTGATTCCTGTAATTTTTAAATTGTTGAATATTATGTATGTTTTATATGACTAGTTCACAGTACAGTAAAGATCAGAGAAAAATCAGTCTTGAATCAAAGTTTTCTTTGCTTTGAATCACTATATACATAGTGGTGTCATTGAACATGAAACAGGTAGATTATTGAGATTCCATAATACCCAAGTTGGTTTCAGTATGAAAGTGAAATAGTCTAACTTCCAAACTGTGTCAGCTTTCTGGAAAAGAAGAACACAGTTGAAAAAGTTACCTGCCAATTTGGGTTTTGCAAACTGGCCTCCAAACCTGGCTATCTCTTAGATTGTCCATCACTAATAGGTGACATCTTAGAATCAGGAGCAGAGAAATTACATAGACTTGCATAGAATGTACACCGCAGAAAGAGGTCATTTGGCCCAACCAGTCTGTGCTTGCGTTTATGTTCTGCACCAGTCACCTTCCATTCATTCTACCTCATCTTGTCCTTCCATACATAGATTTAAAGATCTTTGCCATGTTTTCCTGATCATTCTTTCCTGATGGGTGTAATCGTTCAGTTCTGCCACTCTCCTGTCAATCATTTTTGCATCCACCATGTTTACATCCTTTTTAAACACTGAAGACCAGACTAGTGCAGCCTAACCTGGACACTATAGGTGTCACATAACTTCGCTACTTTTAAACCCCTAGAAATAAATCCCACAGCCTTTTTACACATTTTTCATTGTTTTGATGACCTGAGATGCTGCATCTAATTATTTGTTCGCCTTGTATCTCTGCTCTTCTACTCAATATTCCATTTCTTATTTTCTAAGTGCAGTTGATGTTTTAATCTTTTCCTTACAAAGTGCATCCCTCACATTATGTACCTAAAGTTCATTTGCCACTCAACTGACCAGTCTGCAAGCCTTCTAATGGCCTCTTGTGTTATGTTGCATTCCCCCTCCTTGTTAGCCGTATTCTTCAGTTTGAAGGAGAAACATGATTTCTTTGAAATTGAGTTGCCCCGACAGTAATCTGTAACAAATTGCCTTACCAGAGTAAGTTTGTGCAAAATGTTGTGAATCTCATGAAAGCAAGTTGAAGAGGGGACATCATCTTAATTTTACTGTAACCTCTTTGAAGATGCCATGTTTTAAAAACTCAGTGGAAGGAATACTTTCCATTTGTTGTCATTTGTGTAAAATTGCAACTTGTAACTCAAGATCTACAGTCAACTGGGGGCTAATTGATAAATATATCGTGCACATTTCAAACATTAAAAATGCTATTTTAATGATTCACTGTTAAAGTTGCAAGGAAACAAAGCAATAGTATTTGAATACATAAAGAATTTACCATGAAATATTCTAGACATTATGACCACTTTAAGGAATCCGGTGATGCGCTGCCAATAATTTGATAAATGACTATTGTCCAGATATAGCCCTAAGAATGAATTTTAAAAGAATTGAAATGATTCAATGATTTCATCAGACATCGGAGACCTTTTTTGTGGTAATTTAAAAAACATTAAACCCAACTGACATTTGGAACTGAATGCTACTGCCTGTCTTCTGAATCCCACTAGATTTAATTGTTGATATAAAAAAATTGCAATTATATAATTTATTGATCGGTACAGCGAAGTCCAGCCATCTATTATGCTCTGCCCTAGGACTGGTCCTCAATCAAGATTTGCACATAAGGTTTTTGAGCCTTATTAAGGAAGAGTAGTTGTTTTGGTTTCCCATTGTCTTCCTCGCAGTTTTTAATCTTCAAATTACTTTATCCCACGTGTTCTGCAGCCACAGTTAAAGAGCCCTGCCTATCCTTTTCAATGGGGGTTGGGCACTTTCGCCCATCGGATAACGGGTATCCCTTCTGCATGTCTTCTGGCGCTCCAGTCTTCACTCACTGAGGCTGTCTGTAGGACCTGAGCCCAACCCTTTAGACTCTACTGAGGATGCTACCACTGAGCCAGTGTCCACTAAGGGGATGTGAGTACCTTACTTGGTATCAACAAGTATTTAAAGACTACTCCAGTCTCAATTCAGCAGGCTGTTGAGGCCTTGAACCCTTCATTCTTCTGCCCAGTGATGGCAATGCTGATGCCAAACCAAAATGTTGCCAAGTAATTCATGTCAATCTTAGTTTCATACACACAACCATACAAATTAAGAACAGGAGTAGATATTGGTCCCTCGAGTTGGCTCCGCTTTTTGATAAGATCATAGCTGACCTGACTGTGGCCCCAAATCTACTTTCTTGCCTAACCCCTTTGACTCTCATTTCAATCCAGATGTCTTACAACAGGATGTTGGGGAAAATCTTTTTCAGCTGAGTAACTCCAGTGCAATGATCAATGGCATCCCTCTGAAGAGCAGTCCAGCACCCTGTTCCCACTCCAGTCCCACTTAAGACAATGGTGTGCTCTAATTACCTTGGGCTTTTGTATTCTGCAGAGTGTGCATAACTTTGTTTTATGAACTGGTCTTGGTTATTTGAGTTGAATTGTCTCATACTTTTGTTGGCATATTGATGTTTCATTTATGAATGTGCATTTTGAAACATTTCTCCTTTCTGAATGTTAGGTGGAAGTGGATGGGTGATATGAGGCTGAGATTTTTGAATGTATGAAACAGTTTTTGGAAATATAAAATGACGTTTCCGTCATAATAAAACCTTGTCAACTAGGGTTATTGAAAGGGGCAGGAAGTGAGTAAACACTGAAGGGCCTTGCAGAGATCGTGAACGAAACTGGGCTAAGTCCCATGGCAGTTGATGTTAGGTGGAAATCCTATCATGTTAGTCAAAGTAGCTATGTTTGTTAGAAAGAGATTTTTATAAAAATAGTTGAATTTTAGATTCTTGTATAATATTTATATTTGAAAGGAATAAATGTGTACAGATGATTAACTTACTGTGAATTTTGACGTGAAAACCTTTTTGATCTACGTCTGATCTGACTTGACCACAAAATTGGAGCCAGAATAGATGGTATCGATTTTCTTTTTCACAATTCAGCTTTTAAATCTGCTTTCTCTGTGACCTGCTAATAATGTGAGATCTGGTTGAAAATCAGTTTCGATGTTTCCGGTTCATAAAGGGAGAGATCTTTTTTTGATAATCTGACAAAACGTGAAACACTATTTCCAAATGGGTCTTTGAATCAATAGCGATACTGTACAAAGACTTGAAAACGTGAAGTGTTGGATCAATGGAACTGCAAACATTTGTTCAAAGTGTTGTCTCTTTTCTTTTTAGCTTGTGTTTCTTTCCCTGTTTTCCATGGATCTTACAGTGGTGAGAAAGCCCTGATGTTTTCACAGGGAAGTTGTGCCGGTTGGACTAATTTACTTTATAGTGCTGCAATTCTATGGTAAAACTGCCATAATTTCTGTAACGTTTACAATGTAACCTTAATGGTTTTTAAAGGACATTTAAGCTTATTTGCTAACTTATGCTTACAAACAAATGAAGTTGCTGATTCTTCTGTAACAATGTAAGAAACATGAATGTTCTGCCCCAATTATATATTTATTCAATTGTTTAAATGTAATCTTATGAATGTATTAATAGATACCGTGAATCTATCGATTATTGTGAATTCCTTTTTTTTTTTTTGAAGGGTCAAAATAAAGATATGGTATGGGGAAGATCCTGGCTTTGAGCTCCCTTGATCGCTGAAATGTCACCTTAAACAAGACTATTTTTTGTCTTTGAGTTTTAAGTTTTGTTTCAATAATGACAAATTTGTACATCAAAACTACTTCTGACAAATAAAATTTCATGGTATAATTCTATCCAATATTAGCTATAATCTTGTCCGACTAAAGTATCTCTTTAAATTAGTGGTATGATTTTGAAAAGTCACAGCACTCCCAAGATATTGAACTGCATATTCTTTCTGGAATTCAGTTATCTTGGAAAACCCGGTACAAGCTTTTTTCACATTTGTGTCTGACGTTATTAGATTATCAGTGGAATCCAACCTGAATGGGGGTAGTGCTATTCAATCAGCTGCCAAAATGCCACTTCAGACCGCTGCCTGGTCCAGTGTTCAAGTGTGTGATTGTTTGGCATATTAAGCTGCAGTGTAAATTACTACATAGTAATTTCTGACTTGCTTTGTGTTGCTTGGTCTCTGCTGACCACTTCCAGGCGTTTCCTACTGCAGGGGAAATTGGAAATGTGACTTGATGCAATGAATTAAATGGGTCTGCACTACTTTTTCTTTGAACAATTATTACCACTTTTCTCACATAATTTATCATTGTTTTAGTTAAGAAATATTCTGGACTAGCCTCTCTCTGGGTGAGGTTTGTCTTGAGCAGTAATAAAAATAAGGTGATAACCTGCTCTACACTCTGTCTGATTTTCTTTTTCAATATATGGGCCACTAATTCCCTCTTGTCCCTCTGCTTTTTCACAGGTGGAATTGCACCCTCATTAATGCTAATTACAGTTGCATTTTGATAAGTTAGCCTTTGGTTAGCAAAGTTGAATCATTTTTTTTCATGCACGGGATGTGGACAACACTGTTAGGCCAGCATTTATTGACCATCCCTAGATACCTTTTAGAGGGTGGTGGTGAGTTGCCTTCTTTAACCGTTACAACCCCTGAGATGTAGGTGCACCCACGGTGCTGTTAGGGAAGGATTCCAGGATTTTGACCCATCGTCAGTGAAGAAACGGCGATATATTTAAAGTCGCGGTGGTGAGTGACTTAGAGGGGAACCTCCAGGTGGTGGGGTTCCCAAGTATCTGCTGCTCTTGTCCTTGTAGATGGTTAAAGTCATGGGTTTGGAAGTTACTGTAGTGCATCTTGTAGAAGGGCTGGTTTAGCTCCGTGGGCTAGACAGCTGGTTTGTGACGCAGAACAAGGCCAGCAGCGTGTGTTCAATTTCCGTACCAGCTTACCCGAGCAGGCGCCAGAGTGTGGCGACTCGGAGCTTTTCACAGTAACTTCATACTTGTGACAATAAAAGGTTATTATTATCATTAGATGGTACACATGGCTGGCACTGTTAGTCGACAGTGGAGGGATTGAATGTTTGTGGAAGGGGGGATTGAATATTTGTGGAAGGGGTAACAATCAAGTGGGCTGCTTTGTCCTGGATGGTGTTGAGCTTCTTGAGTGTTTTTCAAACTGCATTCATCCAGGTAAGTGGATATTATTCCATTACACTCCTGACTTGTGCATTGTAGATGGTGGACAGGCTTTGGGGGGGTGAGCGTTGAGTTACTCGCCAGAGGAATCCTAGCCTCTGACCTGCTCTTGTAGCTACAGTATTAATATGGCTAGTCAGTTTCTGATCAATGGTAACCCCCAGGATGTTGATTATGGGGGATTCCGCAATGGTATTGCCATTGAATGTCAAGGGGCAATGCTTAGATCCTCTCTTGTAGGAGATGGCGATTGCCTGATACGAATGTAACTTGCCACTTGTCAGCCGAAGCTTGACTATTGTCCAGGTCTTGCAGCATTTTGACATGGACTGCTTCATTGAGGAGTGGCAAATTATGCTGGACGTGGTGTTCAACCATCTGCGAACATTCCCACTAATGACATTATGATGGAAGTGAGGTCATTGATGTCTTGTAATGTCTTGGAGCTGAGATGATTGACCTCCAACCACCGTGACCATCTTCCTTTGTGCCAGGTATGATTCCAACCAGCAGAGAGTTTCCCCCTGATTCCCATTGACTCCAGTTTTGCTAGGGTACCTTGATGTCATGCTTGGTCAAGTGCTGTTTTGATGTCAAAGGCAGTCACTCATACCTCACCTCTGGCATTCAGCTCTTTAGTCCATGTTTGAACCAAGGCTGCAATGAGATCAGGAGCTGAGTGAACCTGGCGGAACCCAATTTGAGTGTCCGTGAGCAAGTTATTGCTGAGTAAGTGCAGCTGTTGATGACTCCTTCCATCACTTTGCTGATGTTGGAGCGTAGACTGATAGGGCAGGAATTAGCTGGGTTGGATTTGTCCTGTTTCTTGTGTACAGGATACACCTGGGCAAGTTTCCGCATTGCCGGGTATATGCCAGCATTGTAGCTGTACTGGAACAGCTTGGCTAGGGGTGCGGCGAGTTCTGGAGCACAGGTCTTCAGTGCTATTGCCAGAATATTGTTAGGGGCCATAGTCTTTGCAGTATTCAGTGTCTTCAGTCGTTTCTTGATATCACTTGGAGTTAGTCATATTGGCTGAAGACTGACATCTGTGATGCTGGGGACCTCTGGAAGAGACCGAGATGGATCATCCACTCGGCACTCCTGGCTGAAGACTGTTGCAACTGCTTCAGCCTTGACTTTTGCACAGATGTGCTGGGCTCATCCATCATTCAGGATGGGGATATTTGTGGAGCCTCCTCCTCCAGTGAGTTGATTAATTGTCCACCATCATTCATGGGTGGATGTGGCAGGACTGCAGAGTTTAGATCTGATGCTTTCGTTGTGGAATCACTTAGCTCTGTCTATTGCTTGCTGTTTGGCACGCAGGTAGTCCTGAGCTGTAGGTTCACCAGGTTGATACCTCATTTTTAGGTGTTGCTCCTGGCATGCCCTTGTGCACTCTTCATTGAACCAGGGTTGATCCTCTAGCTTGGTGGTAATGGCAGAGTGGGGGATATGCTGGGCCATGAGATTGCAGATTGTGGTTGAGTACAATTTAAGGGCAGCACAGTGGTTAGCACAGTTGCTTCACAGCTCCAGGGTCCCAGGTTTGATTCCCGGCTTGGGACACTGTGGAGTGCATGTTCTCCCCGTGTCTGTTTCCTCCGAGTGCTCCAGTTTTCTCCCACAAGATGTGCAGGTTAGGTGGATTGGCCATGCTAAATTGCCCTTAAGTGTCCAAAAAGGTTGGGTGGGGTTCCTGGGTTACGGGGATAGGGTGGAGGTGTGGGCTTGGGTGGGTTGCTCTTTCCAAGGGCCGGCGCAAACTCGATGGCCTCCTTCTGCATTGTAAATTCTATGAATTCTGCTGCTGCTGATGGCCCACAGCGCTTCATGAATGCTCAGTCTTGAGTTGATAGATCTGTTTGAGGTTTATCCCACTTAGCACGGTGGTAGTACACACAACACAATGGAGGATTTCCTCAATGTGAAGACGAGACTTTGTCTACACGAGGATTGGGCGGTGGTCACTTCATGGACAATGCAACTGCAGCAGACAGGTTGGTGAGGATGGGGTCAATTATGTTTTTCTCGCTTGGTTCCCTCACCACCTCTTGCAGTCCCAGTCTAGCAGCTATGTCCTTTTAGGAATCGGTCTGTGGTGGTATTACCAAGCCGCCACAAGTGATATTCAAATTGGAGGAATACTGATTCATCAGCTGATGGTGGACGGTACGTGGTAATCAGCAAGAGCTTTGGAGGTCATGGGGTCCAGAGTCCATGTTGAGGACTCCCAGGACAAATCTCTCCAACCACTGTGCCGCCACCTTTGCTGGGTCTGTCTGGCAGGTGAAACAGGACAGACCAAGGAATGGTGATGGTGGTGTCTGGGACAGTGTCTGTAAGATATGATTCCGTGTGCAACGGTGTGGGCACCGATGTGATAATCACCAGTTCGCTCCGGGGGGGGGGTTGGATGGGGGACTTTGGAGGTGGCAGGGATTGAGAGATTTGGGATCTCTTTATTGATCAGGGTTTCCCGAGCTTAGAGGAGCTGGAGGAGGAGTTTGAGTTGCCAGATGGGAATGGGTTCCGGTATCTGCAGGTGAGGGATTTTGTGCGGAGGGAGGTTTCGACCTTCCCGCACCTGTTGCATTGGGGATTGCAGGTTGATACACAATCAATTACACAAAGACAAGAGTAGGATGTAATCAAGGCTTTATTACACAGATGTGTGGCCTCCTACAGCAGCTGACGAAATGGCTGCTGTACTGGGTGCACACATTTATATTCCGCCTACTGGGCAGAGCCAGCAGGCAGGGATCTACCCCCGTACCTGTAGTACAGGGGCCTTACCGTAAAGCACCTATATCAACATCCTATATATACATCAGTGGTGACTACCACACAGGATAAGGTGGTGTCGAGAACAGGAGTAGGAGAGGGGAAGGTCTCCGAGATCTATAAGGAGCTGATGGAGTGGGAGGGAGCCCCAATAGGGGGAGGTAAAGAGAAAGTGGGAAGAAGAGCTGGGTGGGGAGTTGGAGGCCGGGTTATGGGAGGAGGCCCTAAGTTAATGCATGCTCATCGTGCGCCAGGCTTAGCCTGATACAGTTTAAGGTGGTCCACAGGGCACACATGACTGAACTGGATGAGCAGGTTCTTTGTGGAGGTGGAGGATAGATGTGGGTGCTGTACGGGGGGTCCTGCGAACCATGTCCATGTGTTTTGGGCATGTCCGAGGCAGAGGGGTTTCTGGCAGGGATTTTCTGACGTCATGTCAGAGGTCTTACAAGTGAGGGTGGTGCCGAGTACAGAGATGGTGATCTTTGGTGTGTCGGAAGACCCAGGAGCCCAGGGGGTGAGAGAGGCCAACATCCTGGCCATTGCCTCCCTTGTGGCCCGGAGACGGATCTTACTAGGGTGGAAGGACCCGGAGTCCCCGAAGTCAGGGGCATGGGTTAGCGACGTGGCGGGGTTTCTCAGACTTGAGAAAATTAAATTCGCCTTGAGGGGTTCGTTGTGGGGGTTTGCTCGGAGGTGGCAGCTGTTGTGACTTCTTTAAGAATAATTAAGCTGTCAGCAGGGGGGAGGGAGGGCCAGGGGAGGCATGGGAGACACGAGTAAGGGCAGGAGAACCAAAAGAGGGGTGGCTGGGGAAGGTGGCACTGTTTGCGTAAGCCATGTTGGCTGAGGGTTTGTTGGTTGTTTTGTTTTTGTTGACCTTTGATGTTGAAAATTGTTAAAATTATAAATGCTTCAATAAAATATTTTATAAAAATAAGATATAATTCCGTGAGTGTGACTATGTCAGGCTGTTGCTTGACTTGTCTTGTGATACAACTCTCCCAACTTTGGCACACGCCCAGAATTTAGTAAGGAGAACTTCGCAGGGTCGACCGGGCTGGATTTGCCGTTGTCGTTTCCGGTGCCTCGGTCGATGTTGGGTAGTCCGTTCAGTTTCATTCCTTTTTTGTGTTTTCGTTGAATTCTACTGAGTGGCTTGCTAGGCCATTTAAGAGTCAATCACATTGCTATGGGTCAGGGGTCACATGTAGGCCAGACCAGGTAAGGGCTGCAAATTCCCTTCCCTAAAGGACATTTGTGAACCAGATTGGTTTTTACCACAATCGACAATGGTTTCATGGTCATCATTAGACTTTTAATTCCAGATATTTTATTGAGTTTAAATTCCACCATCTGCCGTGGTGGGATTCTCGCCTGGGTCCCCAGAGCATTACCCTGGGCTCCTGGGTTACTAGTCCAGCAACAATACCACTACGCCACTGCCTCTCTTCTTTCTTAGTTTGGAAGGAGGAAACATTCAGTCAAGAGGTTATTTTGATTTTAATAATTTAACTCCTGAACTTCTTCAGCATTTATCAAAAAATATTGTTTCATTTCCAATGCAACTCTCAATGCTACAATGATAACAGTATGTTGCTTGTGTGATAATTTAATTACCAAAAGCCTCTTCTGAACACAATGCTATTTTAACCCCAGAATAGTTCTAATGTGAAGTTTGTCTCGAGGTTTTGATGCTGTAACAAGGGCAAATTCAGCAAAGCTATATCCTTGAAGCACAAGCTTGCTGGACAAGAAGATACAGCTATTGTTAACTTTTTCCCAGAATTATACTTGCTTCTTGCACAACTCACCTTCCAACAAGGTAGTCATGCTGAGGTTGTCCCATAGCCTCCGTAGGAAATGTTGTCCCAATTTAACCTTAGATGCCCATTTTCTGCCTCATTTTCATTAGCTAATCATCACTGGTTCACAAGTTAAGAGTGCATAGCAATTCCATCACCATTTAACTCCGAGGACATCATGTGCAGAAGGCAGCATGGTTGGTTTTTTGCCCATTTATGCCATCTTAACTTTCTTCTGGCCTTTGTAGTTTGGTAGTGTAGAATTTGATTCATTTGCACTGCTGCTTGGTTATCTCCGCCTGTTTACTTCCTAATGCACAAGCCTGGTAGGTTAGCACAAGCTTGGTAGGTTACAAAACAGGTTCGGAAGAAAATAGTTCAACTATCAACAGGATCCTCAGAATGCCCAAAAGCTTCAGAAAGCAGCACGAAGTTATTGGTTAACTTGAAGATTAGACATTTTTTTTGCCACCCAGTGATATATATACATGTGTGTGATCAGAGCCCTGTTGAACTGGTCCAAGGTTAAGGACCGCTCCAAAGAGCGCAAAATCCCAGAGGGATAAAAGAGAGCACAGCCATGCGTTCTGTCTCTTTTGGATCCGGCCTGTGCCAACCCAACTGTAGCAGGAACAGCCAGCCAAGTTCAAGACCAACGATTGCTACCTGCCAGATGAGCCCAGCAGAGACAGAGCCGCTTTCTTCGAACCAGCCAAGTGAAATCCAGATAAAGGCGTTATCCATTTGCACAGTGCAAGTATAGATTATTGTTGCTGATAGGTGTAGTTTAACTCGTAGTAGATATTGTGTTTGCATGTCGAGATAACCCTTGTGTATGTAAATAAACCATCTTTTGAACTAACTAACTGGTTGTGTGGTCATTTGATCGATATAAGGGAAAGCTTGTGGTTCACCAACATTATCATTAATATTAGCAACAGTATTAGCGACGCTGTTGGGATCGAAAAACAAGCAACACCAATTAATTGAAAATGAAAGTATAATTGGAAGAAATAGTGCCAACAAGGAATTTTCAAGTCCTTTATTGTGAAAAACTGACTGCTCAATAAGCTTTTGTAGAAAACTGTTTTCCAGTTAAAGTGAATTGGTATGTGTTTTAGGTTTGAACTATGGATTTGAAAGCTATTAGTTATGCCATGACTTTCATGAATCCTTTACCAAACATATCCTTGTGCAGCTTTAAACATTTATTTGTCTACTGTCAAACTAAACGCATTTCCAAAATGGTTGGAAACATTCAGTTGGCATGCTATTTTGCTCAATAATAATTACTGTCCGTCTTGTAACTAGTGATTATTCAGTTTATTTGCGCTGGAAAAGCACTTCCCTTCTCTGCTTTTGAAGTGAGATTGGCCTGGGCTGGCGTGGGGGTTGTCTTAATGCATAACGATTTTAGACATGTTCCTGTGCATGCAAGAACCTGAATTGGTATTTATGCGTTTATAGTTAATGTTTAAAGAATCTTTGTGCTGCAAATTGCATTAAGAAGTAAGTGCTTAAAGGGTAACCGTAAAGTACAGTTGAGACTATCTTAACAGTTTGATTCACTTGAGGGTCCTGCCTAAAACCTAAAAAAAGCACTTTATTAGTACAAGATGCTGACCAGATCTGATGGCTATGAAAGCACGTAGTGCCCCTGATAATTGCAAACATGGCAAGTGACAGGCAGCTAGACAGTGCATTCGGCTGGATTGTCAAAACGCCATCAACATTGGAGTAAACATGTCACGCTACATCATGTACAGAAGACTGAGTAATCAAAAAACATTCGCATAAAACAGCTTAACATAGACACTTCAGACTTTATTTATACCTTGATCTGAGACAGACTAATTGAGCAAGATTATTTATATATAAATGCAGGCAACATTGAACCCTAATCATCTTCAAAATTTAAAATATTTATTTTGCCATTTGAAAAACATCATAAGATTCAACCTGACCAATAGTCCAAAGGTGATGATAAGCCCACGTACAGCTTATATTTATGTATATTAACATATGTGTTGCAGAAGCTTGATCCAGTGTTTTATATTATCTATTTTATTATGCTTCATCTTAAACTTGGTAACCTGGATTGCAATTTGCTTTTCTGAATTTTAAATTGTTACTCAGTAAGTTAGTTTTTGAAACAAAAATGATCAAAAGCATTGATTATAAGAAAGCACTATCATTATTAATATTGTACATGCCTACTTAGAGTGAGCCAGAATCCAAAACCTGGCTTACTTTGTATAACAAAACTATAAAGTGAATGATTCTGGTTCAGCAGTAGATATATTTTTCTGTAACCTTATATAACATTTTATCCCACAATGATTCTTCGAAACCACTGAGACTGGTGAGATGTTCAGTTTATTTTACTTTTTAATGTCTTTTGTGGTAGATGCACAAACGAATCATGGCCATCGGATGTGTTGCCCAAGCCACAAAACCATCTGCTTCTCTTCAGTGTTTCACTTGTGGGTTATAAAATGTTTCCCTTTTCTGGAAGGAACTTTTGTAATATTGTACAACCTCAGTTGCCCCTGGCTCATGCGTGACAATAAAACTTTGCATGAAGTTACTGCTCACCTTTTCAAACTTGTTTCTGTTGTGATTGTGTGCAGATTATATCTTAATTCAAACATGTTTCTGTTGTGATTGTGTGTAGATTATATCTTAACTCCATCTATTTGTCTTGGATCTGTAACCCTTAAAAGCCATGCTGAACATAAATCTTATTAATCTGAGCTTTGACATTTTCTATTGGGTCAGCTTCAACGGCTGTTCGGGGGAGAGTTCCAAATTTCCATTACCCTTTTTATGAAGAAGGGCTTTCTGACATCCAGTCACCGCTAACTCTAATTTTTTTTTTAATGATTTAAAATTTTGCTCCCATTAGTGGTTTCTTTTTATCTACCGATCATGCTTTAGTCATCTGAAACACCGCAGCTATTTACATTCCTCCCTTATTCTTTTCTACTATAAGGGGCTGGTTTAGCACAGTGGGCTAAACAGCTGACTTGTAACGCAGAACAAGGACAGCAGTGCGGGTTCAATTCCCGTACCGGCCTCCCCGAACAGGTGTCGGAATGTGGCGACGAGGGGCTTTTCACAGTAACTTCGTTGAAGCTTACTTGTGACAATAAACGATTATTATTATACTCCGCCTAGTCTATGAAATCAGTCCACATAGCTGAATCCGTTTAGGTCCAGTATCACATGGTGAATTAGAACTGCGACCCTTCCAAGGCCAATGCATCCTTCCTCATCTTTGGTATCTGGAACTGACCACGTGGCGGAATGGATCAAACCAGACCTCCAACACAATTGATTGATTTATTGTCACATGTACTGAAGTACAGTGAAAAGTATTTTTCTACGGCCTGGAGAACGTACACAGTAGACAAAAAGAATAATCGGCCAAATACATTGACAAATAAGTAATTGGCTACAGTGCGGAACAAGTGTCAAACAAAGCAAATATGGCATGAGCAAGAGCAGCATAGGGCGAGGTGAATATTGTCTTACAGGGAACAGATGGGTCCGAGGGTGTCTAGCAGCTGTGGGGAAGAAGCTGTTCCTATGTCTGGATGTGCGGGTCTTCAGACTTCTGTGTCGTCTGCCTGATGGAAGGGTCTGGAAGACGGCAAAGCCTGGGTGCGAGAGGTCTCTGCCAATGCTGCCTGAGTGCGAGGGGTCTCTGCCAATGCTGCCTGCTATCCTGAGGCAGTGGGAGGTGTAAACTGAATCAATGGGAGGGTGGCAAGTTTGTGTGATGCCTTGGGCTGAGTTCACCACACTCAACAGTTTCTTGCGATCTTGGGCCAAGCAGTTGCTACCCGGGGCAATAAAATTTAACTAATTTTATATGCGGTTAAATAACCCGGTTAAATAAAATTTAACTAATTTTATATGCGCCTATCTCCTAACTGTTAGTGATTTCAGTACGTGGACCCATACATTTCTCCGGAATTGAAACCCAGTCCCTGGCACTGTGAGGCAGAAGTGCTAACCACTGTGTCACCATGTTTGCAGGTTCAAGTCCTCTTCCAGGATTTGAGCACAAAAATCAAGCTAACACTCCAGTGCCATACTAATGGAGTGCTGTATTGTCAGAGGTGCTGACTTTCAGATGATACAATATCAGTTGATTTTATAATTGGATGGGAAGATCCCATAATAGAACCCTACCTCAAGAGACCATGGCCAGGATTCACCGATATCAAGGCCAAGTGTTGACACCGGCGTCAAAACCGGCGAGAGTGACGCCGGCGTCAACGGGCCTCCAGGTCCAGTAATTCTCCTCTTCTTCGGGGGCTAGAATGGCGCCGGAGTGCTGCGTGCTGCTCCTACATGGTCGGCACAGCACTGCGCATGCGTACTCCACCAGTCCAGTGGTGGTGGCGACCCTGAGAGTTTGGGACCAGTGGAGGCGGCATGTGGGAGCAGTGGGAGCATATGTTTGGGCCCCCATCTGTGATAATCACCGGTTTTCCCCGGGGAGTATGGACGGGGGGTTCCGGTTATGCTGGAGAGCGGAGATTGAGAGGATGGGGGATATGTTCATAGAGGGGAGCTTTCTGAGTTTGAGGGCAGTGGAGGAAAGGTTTGTGTTGGCGAGGGGAAACAAACTCGGATATCTGCAGGTGCGGGACTTCCTTCGTAAACAGGGGTCAACCTTCCTGCTCCTACCGCCAAGGGGGATTCAGGACAGGGTAGTTTCCAGAGGGTGGGTAGCAGAAGGGAGCATCTCGGGACATTTATAAGGAGCTTATGGGATCGGAGGAGATGCAGACCGAGGACCTGAGGCGTAAGTTGGAGGAGGAGCTGGGAAGTGAGATAGAGGATGGTTTATGGGCAGACGCGTTGAGTAGAGTCAGCACGTCCGCAACATGTGCCAGGCTCAGCCTGATACAACTAAAGGTTGTGCACTGGGCTCACATGACAGTGGCCCGAATGAGCAGATTCTTTGGGGTTGAGGACAGGTGAGCAAAATGTGCGAGAGGACCAGCGAACCATGTCCACATGTTTTGGACATGTCCAAAGCTTAGGGGATTTTGGCAGGGGTTTGCGGACGTCATGTCCACGGTGTTAAAAACAAGGGTGGCGCTGAGTCCAGAGGTGGCGATTTGCGGGGTGGCAGAAGACCCGAGAATCCAGGAGGAGAAAGAGACAGACGTTCTGGCCTTTGCTTCCCTGGTAGCCCGGAGACGGATACTATTAGCATGGAGGGACTCAAAGCCCCCGAAGTCGGAGACCTGATTATTGGACATGGCTAGCTTTCTCTGTTTGGAGAAAATCAAGTTCGCCTTGAGAGGGTCACTGTTGGGGTTCACCCGGAGGTGGCAACCGTTCATCGACTTCTTTGCGGGAAATTAATCGTCAGCAGATGGGGGGTGGGGGGGGGGGGAGTAGTTTAGAATAGAGTAGGGGGTCAATAAGGGTGGGACCTGTATGAGAGGTAAATGGCTTTTGCACTATGTTTATGGTTTCATGTATATTGTTTATTGTGTTGTTGTTACTATACCGAAAATACAATAAAATGTTTTTTTTTAAAAGAACAAAGGAAGGTGGCCTCCTGTTGCTAAGCAATGCCCCTACTACTACTATTTATTCTTCATGCCGCAGCCCTCTGTAAGCATACTAGAAACACAGTTGGAACTTAACCAAACCCCACACATACAAACACCTTTGTCCAGCATGAATCTAACCCTAGGTTTTCTCCTTCCAGGCACAGAAATATTAAATTAAACATAAATATACCTTATCCCTAATGTTTACCAATATAAATATGAATCCCTTAAAACTACCTTTGTTTTCCTAACACAGATGAGATGTTAAACTGAAGGCCCATCTGCCTGCTTAGACGAATGTACAATATTCCCTGTCACTATTTCGAAGAAGAGCAGGGTCCCCAGTGTTCTGGCCATTTATTTTATCCACCAATCAATATCGCAAAAAATCAATTATCTGGCCATTATCACACTGCTATTTGTGAGAGTTTGCCATTTGCAAGTTAATTGCTGTGTTTCTTGAAGTTTCACTTCAAAAATATTTTGTTGGCTGTGAAGTGCTTTGAGACACCTGGTGCTCGTGAAAAATGCTCACTAAATGAGGGTCTTTTTTCTTTTGTTCTTTACCTTGAACTCCATCTGCCACAGTTTTTAACCACTCACTTATCGCTATCAATGGGAGGCAGTGGGAGTATGGTGTTGAGATGGAGGATTAGCTGTGATCATATTGGATGACAGGGCAGGCTCAAGAGGCTGTGTGGCCTACCCCGCTCTCTAGTTTTGATGCTTCTAAGTCCCTTTGAACATAAGGATATAGGAAATGGAAGCAGGAGTAGGCAATTCAGTACTTCAAGCCCACTTTCCATTTAATATGATCATGGCTGACCTTCTATTTCAACACCATGTTTTTATAATGTAGAGATCTATCAAACTCAGCCAGGAACATACCGAGCCTCCCCAACCCTTTGGGGCAAAGGATTCTAAAGATTCATTCCCCTCAAAGTGAAGAAATTCCTCTTCACCTCAGTCATAGAATCTCTACAGTGCAGAAGGAAGCCATTCCGCCCATTGAGCCTGCACCCACCCTCCGAAAAAGCACCCTACCTAGGCCCAATCCCCTGCTCTACCCCTGTAACCCTATTTGACCTTTGGACACCAAGGAGCAATTTAGCATAGCCAATCCACCTAAACGGCACATCTTTGGGCTATGGAAAGAAACCGGAGCACTGGAGGAATCCCACGCAGACACAGGGAGAACGTGCTAATCCCACACACAGTCACCTGAGGCTGGAATTGAACCTGTGTCCCTGGTGCTGTAAGGGTTAGGGTTAATGACTGTGCAGTGCCTAAATGGCCTTTGTCTCCTGGTTCTAGACCCCACCAACCAACCAGGTGAGATATCCTTCCTACATCTATCTTGTCGAGCCCTGTAAGTAATTTGTGATGTGCCATCAATAACGACAGAGGACGAGTTGAGAGTGAAACTGTGGCTTTAATCAGCTTAAAGATACCTGCTGGCAGCCGGCCCCAGACTGAAGGCAGGGCCGGAGGTTGGCCACCTTTATACCTGAGCCCGAGGGGAGGAGCCACAGGTGGAGCCAGCAGGGGCAAGCCCAGGCATGTTACATACAGCAGGTAAAATACAATACAGCGGTTTACCACATTCACCCCCTGTTTTAAAAAAAGGAGTCCGGCGGGGGTGAAGTGGGCGGGTTGAATTATATATCGAGTCTGTCAGGGGCTTTGAATTTCTGCTGTGACCGCCGCAGTCCCGGCTGCGATGTGGATACTGGTGTTGGATGAAGTGTTGAGGCCTGCGCGTCGTCTTCTGCATCACCAAGTAGATGAGTGCCTGGCGATGGACCCTGAGGCTCTGTTGTGCCATGCACTGGGACTAGCGGGGTATGCCGTGGCCCTGGTGCACCATGGGTAGCAATGGAGGGAGAAGGTGTAGGGTCGGGGGTTGTGGTGATGGTCGCTGGGGAACCTGCAGGTGCCAAATCCTGAAGGGAGACTGTGTCCTCCCGCCCGTCATGGTGTGCCACGTAGGCATATTGGGAGTTAGCACGGAGGAGACGGACCGTTTCGATGAGGGTATCCGACTTATGACTCCTCGCATGCTTCCGGAGGAGGACGGGCCCTGAGGCCGTCAGCCAGGACGGGAGCGAGACCCCTGAAGTGGACTCCCTGGGGAAGACAAACACTTTCTCACAAGGGGTCACATTGGTGGCGGTACACTGGAGCAACGGGATGGAGTGGAGCGGATCGGGAAGGACCTCCTATCAGTGGGAGACAGAGAGACTTCTAGACCGTAGGGCAAAAAGGACGGCCTTCCAGACCGTCGCGTTCTCCCTCTCTACCTGTCCATTCACCCGGGGGTTGTAGCTGGTAATCCTGCTTGAGGCGAAGCCCTTGGTAAGCAGATACTGACGCAGCTCATCACTCATGAAGGAGGAACCCCGATCGCTATGGATGGAGTTGGGGAAACCGAATAAGGTGAAGAGGCCGTGCAGGGCCCTGATGACTGTGGCAGAGGTCATGTCAGGGCATGGGATGGCGAAAGGGAAATGTGAGTACTCATCAACTATGTTGAGGGTGTACACGTTATGGTCAGTGGAGGGAGGGGCTCTTTGAAAACGACGCTGAGGCGTTCAAAGGGGCGGGAGGCCTTTACCAGCTGTGCTCTATCCAGCCGATAGAAGTGCGGTTTGCAGTCCGCGCAGACCTGGCAGTCCCTGGTTATGGTCCTGACCTCCTCGATGGAGTAAGGCAGGTTGCGGGCCTTGATAAAGTGGAAAAACCGGGTGATCCCTGGGTGACAGAGGTCATTGTGGAGGGCCCGAAGTCGGTCTACTTGTGCACTGGCACATGTACCGCGGGATAGGGCACCTGGGGGCTCATTGAGCTTCCCAGGTCGATACAAGGTATCATAATTATAGGTGGAGAGTTCGATCCGCCACCTTAGGATCTTGTCATTCTTGATCTTGCCCCGCTGTGTGTTACTGAACATGAATACAACCGACCGTCGGTCAGTGAGGCGAGTGAATCGCCTGTCGGCCAGGTAATGCCTCCAATGTCGCACAGCTTCCACAATGGCTTGGGCTTCCTTTTCGACGGAGGAGTGTGAATTTCGGAGCTCTGGAGGGTACGGGAGAAGAAAGCCACGGGCCTGCCTGCCTGGTTGAGGGTAGCGGCCAGAGCAAAGTTGGACGCATCGCTCTCCACCTGGAATGGGATGGACTTGTCTACTGCATGCATTGCGGCCTTGGCAATATCTGCCTTGATGCGGTTGAAGGCCAGGCGGGCCTCAGCCGTCAGGGGAAAAAGGGTGGATTTAATGAGTGGGCGGGCCTTGGGGACCCACCGGGCATAGTAGGAATAGAAGCCCGGGCATCTCTTCAGGGTCTTGAGGCAGTGGGGAAGGGGAAGTTCCAGAAGGGGGCACATGCGGTCGGGGCCGGGCTCTAGGACTCCATTTTCCACAACGTAACCAAGGGTGGCTAGGCGGGTTGTGCGGAAAACGCATTTCTCCTTATTGTACGTGAGGTCGAGGAGCTTGACGATGTGGAGGAATTTTTGGTGGTTAGTGTCATGGTCCTGCTGGCCATGGCCGCAGATGGTGACATTATCCATATACGGGAACGTGGCCCGCAGCTCGTACTGGTGAACCATTTGGTCCATCTCCCGTTGGAAGACCGAGACCCCATTGGTGACGCCGAAGGGGATCCTGAGGAAGTGGTAGAGGCGGCCATCTGCCTCGAAAGCAGTGTATTGGCGGTCTTCCAGGCGGATAGGGAGCTGGTGGTACGCGGACTTCAGATCGATGGTGGAGAAGACTCTGTGCTGCGCAATCTGATTGACCATGTCAGATATGCGGGGGAGGGGGTACGCATCAAGCTGCATGTATCGGTTGGTAGTCTGACTGTAGTCGATGACCATCCGGTGCTTATCCCCAGTCTTGACGACCACCACTTGAGCTCTCTAGGGGCGAGTACTGGCCTCTATGATCCCTTCCCGCAGGAGTCGCTGGACCTCTGACCAGATAAAGGCCTTGTCGCGAGCACTGTATCGTCTGCTCCTAGTGGCGACGGGCTTACAGTCCGGGGTGAGGTTAGCGAAGAGCGGGGGTGGGGCGACCTTAAGGGTCGAGAGGCTACAGACGGTGAGGGAGGGCAGGGGTCCATTGAACTCCAAGGTAACACTTTTGAGATGGCACTGGAAATCGAGCCCCAGTAGCACGGCAGCGTAGAGCTGTGGAAGGACGTAGAGTTTGAAGTTTTTGTACTCAATGTCCCGTACTGTAAGGGTTGCAACACAGTACCCACGGACTTCCATGGTATGCGATTCGGAAACCAGGGAGATTTTCTGGGTCGCGGGTAAGATTGGGAGGGAGCAGCGCCGTACCGTATCTGGATGAACTAAACTCTCTCTGCTCCTGGAGTCAAAAAGGCAGGTCGTCTCGTGGCAGTTGATCCGGACAGCCATCATCGAGTTGGCGAGGTTATGCGGTCGAGACTGGTCGAGGGTGATGGAGGCGAGCTGCAGACGATGGGCGGGCTGATCGAGAGTAGCGGAGGCCAGCTTACGATCAGGTGAGCAGGGGTTCCGGGAGGTGGTGATTCAAAGATGGCGGCCACCAGGGGTCGCAGGTGGCGAGTGGCGGTGAAGATGGCGGCCTCCACAGGCTACACGCAGTGCTGCTGGGTTTAAAAACAGGACGGGCCTGGCAGACTTCAGGGAAATGGCCCTTCTTTCCGCACCTGTTGCAGGTCGCGCTCCTCGCTGGGCAGCATTGTCTGGGGTGCTTATCCTGGCCACAGAAGTAGCACTTTGGGGCTCCGGAATTGGCGGGTTGCTGCGTGGCACAGGCTTGCGGCACCCCCAGGTCGGGTGATGGCAGCGCCCACGACGTCCACGAGGGTGCCGTGTGGTCGGAGGTGTAGGCATCCATGTTGTGGAAGGCCACTTCTAACGAGTCCGAAAGCTGTAATGTCTCTTGGAGGTCGTTTGTACCCCTTTCTAGGACTCTCGGACCCTCTCTAAAGCCTCCACATCCTTCTGGTAGTGTGGCGACCAGAATTGAACACTATACTCCAAGTGTGGCCTAACTAAGGTTCTATACAGCTGCAACATGACTTGCCAATTCTTATACTCAATGCCCCGGCCAATGAAGGCAAGCATGCCGTATGCCTTCTTGACTACCTTCTCCACCTGTGTTACCCCTTTCAATGACCTGTGGACCTGTACTTCTAGATCTCTTTGACTTTCAATACTCTTGAGGGTTCTACCATTCACTGTATATTCCCTACCTGCATTAGACCTTCCAAAATGCATTACCTCACATTTGTCCGGATTAAACTCCATCTGCCATCTCTCCGCCCAAGTCTCCAGACAATCTAAATCCTGCTGTATCCTCTGACGACTCCTCATCGCTATCCGCAATTCCACCAACCTTTGTGTCGTCTGCAAACTTACTAATCAGTCCAGTTACATTTTCCTCCAAATCATTTATATATACTACAAAGAGCAATCTAATTAGAAAGTGTCTGGGGGATACTGTGTATCGCAGGCTTTATATATATTCCTGCCATTTGTAAAATCAACCGGCAGTAACCAATGTAACCATATGTGCAGTTAGATTGCAAATAAAGGACCTGATAAAAATGTTAACAAATGCAATGTTTCATTTTTCTCCTAGTCATCAATCCTTCACCGGGCTGAGGGTCTGGCTCCAAAAACTGTATTTTTTTAATCATGAATCATATCCTGCTGAGTCACATCTCTTCTGACATGTCAAAGCAAGTGTGCCTTATGTACACATCTGTTCTTGGGTACCGCGTGATTGAAAAAATAGTGAATACATCTCCCTCTCTTAGCCTCCTCTAATTCTCAGAACTACCTTTGTTATTGCTCTGGATCTCGATGGTACAGACTCGATGGGCTGAATAGCCTCCTTCTGCACTGTAAATTCTATGATTCTATGAAATGTTACAGAAGAAGGCTCTCTGAATGAGCCATTCACTTCGTACTGTTCTCCAGTCTTCACCCCCCACCCCCCATAACACAGTACATTCTTCCTTTTCAGATAACATCCAATTCCATTTTAAATGCTTCAGTTGAGCCTGCCTCCACCGCACTCTCGGACAGTGCACTCCAGTACTTAACCTCGCTGTGTGAGAGAGTTTTTCCTCATGTCGGTTTGATTTTTTTTTTCTAATTACTTTAAATTGTGCCCTCTTTTTTTCGATCCTTTCACAAGTGGGAACAGTTTCTCCCTATCTACTCTGTCCAGACGCCACATGATGCTTTTGTACCTCTATCAAATCACCTCCAGCCTTTGCAACGGAAAACTGTCCTAACTTGTCCAACCTATCTCCATAACTGAAATTCCTCATCCCTGGAACTGGGTACTGACTGGGAGGCCCGTCTGGGGAGCTCCACTGGAGAGGTTTCTGGTTTCTGTGTCCGGGTGGGGGGTGGGGGTGGGGGTGGGGGGGGGATGGGGGGGGATTGGGGGGGGGGGGGATGGGGATGGGGGGGGGGGATGGGGATGGGGAGGGGGGAGGGGGGAGGGGGGGGTGGGGAGGGGAGGGGGGGGGGATTTTCTCTGTGTTCATTATGAGGGGCTTCCTCTGTTTTTCATTGGAGATCTTGGGATTCATGACGTTGCTTTTTTTTTCCTCTGCCCCGACATGCCAGCATGATGGCATAGGTCATACCTCCATTTTGTTTTGCACAAAGTTCTGGATTATCTGCCGAGAAATGGCGGCTGTAAAGCAACAGTGCTAACCACTGTGTTACCGTGCCGCCCACCACTGTGTTACTGTGCCACCCATGATGCACTTGCTGGGAACTCATTTAAAAACCTTGTGTCGTTCCCCCCCCCCCCCCCCCCCCCCCCCAACGTACCACTTTGCCACAGTCAGCCAGTGAATCATTACACTCCGACCCTTTCTTCCACATCAAGGCTGGCCATACCATTCACTAGAAGGCCACAGTTCGGGGTGAATGGAGGCTGCAACAAATTATGGGCTGTGAACATGAGGAATTTACATAAACTTCCCTATTCATTGAGATAATGATCGATATTAATTACACGATCACCATTATAAGCACAAGGAAATCCCCTTGTGTAAGTTGCACGGAGGATGCATAGAGACTGCAAAGAGAACGAGACAAGTTAAGTGAATGGACAACAAGGTGGCAGGTGGAATTTATTTTGGAGAGACGTTGAGAGGGTGTAGGTCTGAAGGTAGGGCCCAGTTTGTACCCTTGGTTACTTCCTCCTGAGAAATAGGCGGATACACATGGCGGTTGGTTGGTTGGTCTTTGATTTGTCGTAATATGGTGCATCGGAGTGGTAGTTCTGACAATTCTTGCCCTTTTTCACCATTTTCCTTCGGACCTGGTGAATTGTTAGGAGTGTTACCTACACACCTCTTTGATGCCCTTGCGGGCTAGCGGTTATAGTGTTGCAAGGTGGGCCTTGGTGGCATGGACAAACATCTCTATTTTTGTTGGTTTCTGGATGGCTGAATCCTTTCCTTGTGTTGATGATCTGAGGATGGGGGGTTGGGGGCAGCAGGGGCGACCCTCTCTCCCAGGCAGCCCTCCCATCCTGCTGTGGGTTTCCCCCAGTCTCTCTGACTGGGACGGGACTATATTCCTCTTGAGTCTTGGGTCTTGACCCCAAGATTGTTTTTCACCCTTTTGGGGGCGGTTTGGGTTTTGGTTGTTCAGTGATCTGTTTTGTCCTCGGGCCGAGAAATGGGGTTGTGGGGGTTCAGTTCTTCATTCTTAGCTCTTGTTCTTGCTCTCTTTTTACTTTCTCTGTGGGCGACCATGGATGGATAACCTGGGTCTGGCTATGCCTGGTCGTCTCCTTGAATCTGCCTTTGTCTTTTGCCATGTGAGGGTTACTGCCCATTCCAATCTGGGTCTGGAAAAGAGTTCAAATTGTGCTGTAAGAGTTAGCCCAAGTCCCCTTTGCATTGGGATTGTTGGGTATTGTTTGCTTGTTCTGTCATTCTGTTTTTAGCTATGGGCGTGATGTAGGTCAAAATTGTTGCCTGTATCCTGGTGCAGACACGTCATTTGTACAGGGAGGGATCCGATTGGGGATTTTGTCCTTGATTCCTCTGGTTTTGTGTTCCTAACATTGTAATGGCTGTTGTTTTCGACACCTGTAACTGTTCTGCTATTGCTTGTTTTGTGCGAATTTGTGTAAAAATTGAAAAACTCCAATAAACAGATGTTTAAAAAAAAAGAAAAGCAGAATATAGGTGAACATGGTAATGTTTAATGCAAGAGTGATATTACAGTGGTGACTTACCTCTACTAGTGCCTAGGTTCACCCTTGCTATATGGCTAAAGGCAACCACCAGGTTGTTTCGTCACTATAGTTTCTTACTCTTCCTCACCTTTCTGCTACACATGCTGTATCCCCAGGATCCACAGCTGAGGGTGAGGCGGTGGGCTAACCTCCACACCCTGTTATCTGAGATGACCTTGGTGAGTGTCCCCTTGGGGGTCTGGACCTAGAGGGTCCAGGCATACCTTTGGGCTGCACGGGTGTTGCAGTGCTGCCTTCCTCAGTTTGCAGGGCTGGAGGTGTGTCACTCATAGGGAGGGGGAGGTGTCAGATGGGCTAGAAACCCCCAGGGTCTCCTGGGTTGAAGGCCATTGATGCGCAATCAATTACTCTCAAGACAAAGTGATTCATAACTGAAGGCTTTAATCTGCTAGAACTCTTCCCCAGCAGCTTCGATACAGAAAGTGAAGGCTGCTGGGATGGCACCGGTTCTTATACTCCGCCTCTCAGGGCGGAGCTATGTACATCAGCCAATGGTAGACTCCTGGGTCTAACCAATGGTCATCCACCTCTCAGGTACCGCAATACCTGGTACTACCACATTCACCCCCTGTTAAAAAAGAGCCCGACGGGGTGATGGCCAGCGTTAATAGTCGCCTTTCGCATGGTATGACCAGGTATGGAGGCACCGTGATGTCGAGGGTAATAACAAAAAGTGTTCATAGTGCAGCAATCAGTCGATCGGGTGGCCTGGTCGTCCTTCTGGAGCGTCTGGGCTTCGGCGGTGATTCTGATGGGGGTCCCGGCAGTTGCGACTCAGGGAGCGTGATGTCGTCATCCCAGGCAGCTTCGTCACCCCTAGGCGACGCTGTTGGGGCAAAAGGTGGACAGTGGGGGAAGGCGCCTGTAGGGGACGTTGGTGTGAGTTCGGGCCTAGGCAGGTGCGGCGGGAGTACTGACTCTCCAGTTAGGTGCTGTGGGGAGGGTGGGGGTGGGGGCAATGGTGCGGGTGCGCGTGGTGTTCCGGCGGGCGCCAGGTCCCGAAGGGAGACCGTGTCTTGGCGGCCGTCAGGGAACACTACGTAGGCGTACTGGGGGTTAGCGTGCAGCAGGTGGACCCTCTCGACCAACGGGACCGACTTGTGCACCCTCACATGTTTCCGAAGCAGGATGGGTCCGGGTGTCGCTAGCCAGGTTGGGAGCGAGGTCCCGGAGGAGGACTTCCTGGGGAAAACAAGGAGACGTTCGTGAGGTGTCTGATTCGTGCTTGTACAGAGCAGAGCCCGGATGGAGTGGAGGGCCATCGGGAGGACTTCCTGCCAGCGGGAGACTGGGAGATTCCTGGACTGTAGGGCCAGTAGGACGGTCTTCCAGACCGTTCCATTCTCTCTCTCTATCTGCCCGTTTTCCTGGGCGTTGTAACTTGTTGTCCTGCTTAAGGCGATGCCCTTGCTGAGCAGGAATTGACGCAGTTCGTCACTCATAAAGGAGGACCCCCTATCACTGTGTATGTATGCGGGGAAACCGAACAGTGTAAAGATACCCTGGAGGGCCTTGATGATGGTGGTTGTGGTCATGTCTGGGCAGGGGATGGCGAATGGGAACCGGGAGTACTCGTCAATCATGTTAAGGAAGTACGTGTTGCGGTCGGTGGAGGGGAAGGGGCCTTTGAAATCCATGCTGAGGCGTTCAAAGGGACGGGAAGCCTTTATCAGGTGCACCCTCTCTGGCCGGTAGAAGTGCGGTTTGCACTCCACGCAGATTTGGCAGTCACTGGTGACGGTCCTGACCTCCTCGATGGAGTAGGGCAGGTTGCGGGTCTTGATAAAATGAAAGAAACGAGTGACCCCCGGGTGGCAGAGGTCCTCATGGAGGGATCGGAGGGGGTCCACTTGTGCGGTGGCATAAGTGCCGCGGGACAGGGCATCAGGAGGCTCGTTCAGCTTCCCCGGATGGTACAAGATCTCGTAATTGTAGGTGGAGAGGTCTATCCTCCACCGCAAGATCTTGTCGTTCTTAATCTTGCCCCGCTGTGCATTATCGAACATGAAGGCAACCGACCGTTGGTCCGTGAGGCGAGTGAACCTCCTGCTGGCCAGGTAATGCCTCCAGTGTCGCACAGCTTCCACTATGGCCTGGGCCTCCTTTTCGACCGAGGAATGGCGGATTTCGGAAGCATGGAGGGTACGGGAGAAGAAGGCCACAGGTCTGCCCGCTTGGTTGAGGGTGGCCGCCAGAGCTACGTCGGACGCATCGCTCTTGACCTGGAAGGGGAGGGACTCGTCGATGGCGCCCATCGTGGCTTTTGCAATGTCTGCTTTGATGCGGGCGCCCATCGTGGCTTTTGCAATGTCTGCTTTGATGCGGCTGAAGGTCTGGCGGGCCTCCGTCGACAGGGGGAAGGTTGTGGACTGGATCAGGGGCCGAGCCTTGTCTGTGTAATTGGGGACCCACTGGGCGTAGTAGCTGAAAAACCCGAGGCAGCGCTTTAGGGCCTTGGGGCAGTGAGGGAGGGGGAACTCCATGAGGGGGTGCATGCGCTCAGGCTCGGGGCCTATGACTCCACTTCGCACTACGTAGCCTAGAATGGCTAGACGGTCGGTGCTAAACACTCATTTATCCCTATTGTATGTCCGGTTAAGGATTTTCGCGGTCTGGAGAAATTTGCGGAGGTTGGTGTCGTGGTCCTGCTAGTCATGGCCGCAGATGGTGACGTTATCCAGATACGGGAACGTTGCGCATAAGCCGTACCGGTCAACCATTCGGTCCATCTCTCGCTGGAAGACCGAGACCCCGTTCGTGACACCGAAGGGAACTCTTAAAAAGTGATAGAGCCGCCTATCTACTTCGAAGGCAGTGTACTTGCGGTCACCATTACGTAAGGGTAGCTGGTGGTAGGCAGACTTGAGATCCACCGTGGAGAAGGCCTTGTATTGCGCGATCCTGTTCACCAGGTCGGATATGCGGGGGAGAGGGTACGCATCCAGCTGCGTAAACCTGTTGATGGTCTGACTGTAGTCAATGACCATCCTATGTTTCTCCCCGGTCTTCACCACCACTACTTGAGCTGTCCAGGGACTGTTGCTCACTTCGATGACCCCTTCCTTCAGCAGCCTCTGGACTTCTGACCTGATAAAGGTCCGGTCCTGGGCACTGTACCACCTGCTCCTGGTGGCGACGGGTTTGCAATCCGGGGTGTGGTTCCCAAACAGGGAAGGCGGGTCGACCTTAAGGGTCGTGAGGCCGCAGACAGTAAGGGGGGGTATAGGGCCGCCGAATTTAAAAGTCAGGCTTTGCAGATGGCACTGGAAATCCAGCCCAAGGAGGGTGGCTGCGCAGAGTTGTGGCAGGACGTACAGGCGGTAATTGTGGAACTCCCTGCCTTGGACAGTGAGGTTCGCGAGGCAGAACCCCTTTATCTCCACCAAGTGTGACCCGGAGGCCAGGGAGATCCTTTGATTTACAGGATGGGTGACAAGAGAACAGCGCCTTACCGTGTCAGGATGAACAAAGCTTTCCGTGCTCCCAGAGTCAATCAGGCATGACGTCTCGTGGCCGTTGATGGTGTCCGGGGGTCGCACGTGGCCTTAGGATAGGGGGGTGGCAGTGAGCGCTGGGCAGTCAGGGCCTGAAAGGGGGTTTGCCGATAGTCGCTGGAGACCGCGGCCACGGCGCGGGCCTGGCAGACCCCCACATAGTGGCAATTCTTGCCGCACCCTTTGCAGGTGGTGGTGCGGGCCGGGCAGCGCGGGCGGGGATGATTTGCCTGCCCGCAGAAGAAACAGCGGTGCCCGGTGGCATTAGCGGGCCGACTCACCGCGCAGTCTTGCGGGGTCGGGGGGAAGATCTGAGGAGCTGCCGCTACGGGGTGCCACGCAGCCCAGGGGGCCACCGCGCGATCGGGAGCAAAGGACAGCGCATTTTTATAGGCAACATCCATGGACCCTGCCAGGGCCCGTGCCTCTGCAAGTCCCAGAGTGTCCATTTCTAGGAGCCTTCGGCGGATATCGGGGGAGGTCATACCTGCCACGAAAGCATACCTGATCAAAAGGTCCATGTGCTCGTTCCCCGAAACTGGCGGGCATCCACCGTTTCGGCCCAGCACCAGCAGCGCCCGGGAGAAGTCTTCCAACGTTTCCTCGGGGCTTTGCCTCCTAGTCGCCAGCAGGTGACAAGCGTAGACCTGGTTCACAGGGCGGATATAATGTCTTCTAGCAGCTCGATCGCGGCAGCATAATTCGCCGCCTCCTCGATAAGAGGGTAGATCCTAGGGCTGACCCGTGAGCGTAGGAGATGCATCTTTAGTCCTTCCGTGGGGGTGTCGCCGGCCGTGTCGAGGTAGCCCTTAAAGCACGCCAGCCAATGTTTGAAAATAGCAGCAGAATTGTCCGCGTGGGGGCTGAGCTGAAGGCACTCCGGTTTGATACGGAGATACATCCTTTCAACTGAAGTTGTAGCAGATTAAATTGATGCGCAATCAATTACTCTCAAGACAAAGTGATTCATAACTGAAGGCTTTAATCTGCTAGAACTCTTCCCCAGCAGCTTCGATACAGAAAGTGAAGGCTGCTGGGACGGCACCGGTTCTTATACTCCGCCTCTCAGGGCGGAGCTATGTACATCAGCCAATGGTAGACTCCTGGGTCTAACCAATGGTCATCCACCTCTCAGGTACCGCAATACCTGGTACTACCACAGCCCTGGGCTGTGTTCCTGCCAATCTTCTTCCCTTTGTGTACCCGGGGGTCCCTGGGTTCTACCATGAATGAGATCCAGAAGCTCTGCCATCCTCTGGCACTGACATTCATGGATTCCCACTAGTGCCTGCACCATGCAGTTGGAGCCCCACACTATGGAGCTCATACCCTCATGGCGGAGGTCATGAGCTGAACCATGGAGCGGTCATCCCCCACCATGGAGTACAAGTCCTGCACCAAGGTCTCCACTGTGAACGCCACCCTCGCAGTGTTGGCCTCGTTGTGTTGGAGTGATGGCACCATCTCCTCAGACTGAAGGTTATGGAGCTCCTCCAGTTGGCCTTGCAGTCCAAGGAGAGATGTTGTCATCCATTCCTGATGCTCGGGACTCTTCCTTTGCAGTTCCCGCAGCTCTGGACCGACCGGACTTAAGGACACATCATTGGTCAGGGGCTCACGTGAGTCCTGGGCTCCGGCATCCCTCCAAGTGCCAGATCCCTGGGACATTCCTTCCTCTGCCTGCTGTGGATCTTTACCTGTGAGTTGCTCACCCAGTCAGTGACCCAGAAGCCTGCCTACTAGTTAATCCCAGCGAGGTGTGAGTATCTGTGCTGGTGGAGGGTGTGGGTGACAGCTGTGACGTCTCCTCTCTGCTTGTCTCTAACATGTCTCCATCGGAGCTGCTCGGTTCTGTGATGTCCAGAGGGTGCGAAGATGGTCCAGGCTGATTGACCTGTAAGGGAAGTGAGATGGCATTAGTGCATCATGGGCAGATTGATGGGAGAAAGTTAACTCACGTGAGGCTTGTACCACGGCTGTATGGCTGGACAGCTCTCACATTTTCCTACTACCCCAATTCGTCCTCTGCACAGGTGCGGTCCTGTTCATTGCCTGCCAGCTCCAGGACTCTCTCCTCAAAGGGTATTAGGCATCTGAGCTTGGGCATGGCTCCGGCAGGCTGTGCCCACCACACCAGTTGTGTTAGGTTTGTCCTGCAATGAGACAGGTGGGGAGAGTGTAGGCAGAAGTCCTGCCAGGGCAGCTGGCGATAAAGTCTGGCATGCATGGGACGTGAATGGGAGCGGGGATGTGAGAAGTAGATTATCTACTGGGGAGAACATGGGGAGTGGGAGAGGGTTGGGCGAGGGCACCATGAGACGGGTCCGTGTGGCGGCTGGGTGAGAGATCACCGTGTAGGTGTGAAGAGTGTGTTAAGGGGCGCAGCGGGAGACAGACTTACCCTGGCTGCACGGAAATCATCCATCTCCTTCCGGCACTGTTGCCACGTCCTCTTATGCAGCGAGCTGGCATTCACTGTTGCGGCCACTGCCTCCCAGGCAGGGGCAGGTGGCCTTGGTTGATGTAAACATGTGGGAACGCAGGTAGAGGATGTCATTGCTCTACACAACACGGGTTTCGAAAGGGCTCTCTCCGAGCATCTTGGTGCTGTCTCCCTGGCAGCCATTCTTCCGACTGGACTTGAAACAAGAGCTGGGACGGAGTTTAAAGGTACTCCCCACTGATTGCAGAGATTACGTTTTCCCGGGGCGAGTCAATCCGAGACAATCCGTCACGAGCACGGCATGAGTCATGTGGGGGGGGGGGGGGGGGGGGGGAATTGTTGAAGAGGTTCAATATTCGGTTTTGTCACCAAAACCAACACTCTGAAAAATATATGGGAAGATTCTGCCCCATGCCTGGAATACTGTGTATCTAAAGAAAAATGTACTTTGTAAGAGTCCTCCCTGTTTATTTCCTTTGTTCCCATTTCTTTTCTTTTCTTTTTATTATTTTGGTCCGTGGACCCGTAATTGGAATGTGCCTTTAAGCAGAAGACTCCAGGTTGAAACAGCCTGCTTGTCACGATACCGCATTCCCAGGTTTTGTATTTCGGATAGGAGAAACCAGACTCTTCGGCACCGAGTAGTTCTTAGGAGACAGTTTTTGGAGTCAGTCACTTTGATTGGTTAAATGGCAGCTGGTGGGTTGACCAACGACACTATTCTGCCTGATGACGATCATTGATTGGTTCCTGCGTGATGCTTTCTCAGAGAACTTGGCAGAAGTGTTTAGACCTTGGAAGTGAAAGGCGCGCGCGTGCTCTCTCTCTCTCTCTCTCTCTCTCCTACTTGCTGAAGTGACAGAACTGTTCTATTGTTCTGAAGGGAGTGAGTGGCTGGCACCTCCCTAGTGTCTGCAGAGAAGGTAGACAACCTTGCCACAAAAACCCTTCTCAAGCCTGGAAGGAAGAAGTACCAAAAAATCACGGTAGCATGGTGGTTAGTACAATTGCTTCACAGCTCCAGGGTCCCAGGTTCGATTCCCGGCTTGAAAAGCCTGATCTTCAGAAAGACATTAACTGGAAATCAAACCAGTGCATCAAAGATATTTATCCTTTTATTTTTATGAATATTTTCTTTCACTTTCCACCCTGTGTGGTTTGTGTGTGTGTAGAGTGAGGAAAGTTGGGAACAGGGGTTGGGAAAGGGCCATTAAATAATCAGCTACATTTTTGGTCCATTTATTCATCATGCTGCACACACTTGTATTCTAAAGTTACAAACCTGGTGACTGTAGTTTATTGGGCTCAACCAAGGACCTCGGGTGATTTAAATAAAATCTAATTTCACCTGTGTTGCGACTCCAGGTCAAGTGGGGTTGGAATTGACCACGCACTAGCCCAGGGTATCGTGCCAACTTGCGTTGAAGGTGCAATAAAAGGTCACTATATTGCTTCCTGGGAGGAGAGGGTGAGACCATTAGACATAAGAGCAGTATTAGGCTATTTGGCCCATCGAGTCTGCTCCGCCATTCAATCATGGCTGACATGTTTCTCATCCCCATTCTCCTGTCTTCACCCTGGAGCCCCTGATCTCTCTTTTAATCAAATGTTGTCCTACGGTGACAGATTGAGTAAATTGGATCTATACCCTCTGGAGTTTACAAAAATGAGAGATAATCAATTGAAACATTCAAGTTTCAGAAGGAGTTTGACGAGGTAGATACTGAGAGTGTTAAGATCCCCAATGGGGGAAATCGTTAACCAAATTTACTAACTGACTCCCAAATGAAGAAATTACTAACACTTTGTAATTTTATGCTAACAAAAATCAGAATCAATAGATTTAAATATGAATTAACGGGCATACGATACTTCAAATGAAAAGGTAAATTTCACTTTAATTGGTCAATATAAGAAAGATACATCTTGCACAACCACAAGTAGCCATATCACTCCCGACAAACATGTGGCACCATGCGCAGTTCCAAAGTTCTCTAACTCGGCCTCGGGTACATAGGAGCTCTTACTTTACCACTCAATGAGTTGTGTTTATCGGCAGCCCTATTGTATCTGAGGTGCCTGTAGACAGTTATCACCAGAACAGCACACCCCTGCAGAACCTCCTCAGCCAGGTTCATGACAGTCTTGATGGCATAGATTTCCCAGAGACTCCTTTACCCAATCCCTTTAATAAACCCCGTTAAATGGTCTGGTCACCTCTGGTGAAACTCAGGAGCTGTAATATTGGTCAACTCACAATCCCTATTCTAACCCTGTGCTTCAGGGTGGATGTGGGTGTTGTTTTATGCTTCTTCATGTAGCACAAGCTGCTTCCTTGATGTATGCTCTGACAAAGGAAGGTTCAGACTTGGAAATAGCGGAGAAGGTAAATAAATACTTTGTGTCAGTCTTCATGGTAGAAGACACTAACAACATTCCAAAAATACTAAATAATCAAGGGCAAAAACAGGGGACGAAATAAATGCAATAACTATCACTAGGAAAGAAGTACGAGGGAAACTAATAGGGCTAAAAGCTGATAGGTCCCTTGGGTCTGATGGGTTGCATCCCAGGATATTAAAGGAAGTCGCTGCAGAGATCATGGATGCACTGGTAGTAATCTTCCGAAATTCCTTAAATTCTGGAAAATTCCCAGAGGATTGGGAAACTGCCGATGCCGTCACTCAAAAAGGGAGGAAGACAAAAGACAGATAACTATAGGCCAGTTAGCTTAACATTTGTCATTCAGAAAAATGTTAGAGTCTATTGTAAGGAATGTATTGGTTTGTGATCCAAAACAAGGCCAGCAGCGCGGGTTCAATTCCCGTACTGGCTGAGATTATTCATGAAGGCCTGAATGTTAGCCTTTATTTCAAAGGGAATAAAAATAGTGAAACCTTGCTAAAACTATACAAGACACTAGCTACACCATACCTGGAATACTGTGAACAGTTTCGGTCCCCTTATTTAAGGAAAAATATACTAGCATTAGAGACAGTCTCAGAGGATAGTAAATCTGTGAAATTCTTTGCTGCAGAGAGTTGTGGAGGCTGGGTTGTTAAGTATGTTCAAGGCTGAGATAGACTGATTTTTAATCAGTAAGGGAATCAAGGGTTATGAGGATAAGGCAGGAAAGTGGAGTTGAGGATTATCACATTGAATCAGTCATGATCTCATTGAGTGACGGAGCAGATTCGATAGGCCGAATGGCCTACTTTAGGTGATGGGTGATTGAGATAGAGCTTGATAAACCTTTGGATACTAAAGAAGTGAAGTGATATAAGGATCAGGTGGGAAAGTGGAGTCAAAGTTGAAGATCAACCATGATCCTACAGAATGGTGGAGCAGGTTTGAGGGTCTGGTTATGCTACTCTTGTTGCTATTTATATTCTTATGAAGTTTGGGAGACATTTTTTTCATCAAAGCTGGATAACAATTGGTTACTATTTAGTTGTTGAGTGGGACTTTCCAGTGCTCTTTCTGAAACAGGGATTTTTGTAAATGTGTACTTCTGAGACAAGAATGTTGTGTTACCGATACATTTTTGGCATAACTCTGTATTTTGGCATAATTTTGATCCTACCCAACAGAGAGCCTCTTGCAGAATAATGTTTTATTTATCTTCCCCACTATTTTCTGGTTCCCCATTATTGTTTCCCCAGTCTCATTCTGTAAGGGGTCTATGTTCACTTTGGCCTCTCTCTTTCTTTTTATATATTTAAAGACATTCTTACTGTTTTGTTTCTATATTACTTGCTAGTTTACCCTCCTAGTTTATCTTGACTCTCTTTATTGACTGAGTATCCACAGTCCTCTGGTGAATTCCAAAATTCACAACCCTCTAAATGAAGAATTATTTCCTCATCTCAGTACAAAATGGCCAACCTGTTACCCCTTTGTTCTAGAATTTCTAGCTGGGGTAAACAACCTCTCAACACCTAACTTAATGATAATAATAATCTTTATTGCCACAAGTAAGCTTACATTAACACCACAATGAAGTTACTGTGAAAATCCCCTCGTCGCCACATTCCGGCACCTGTCCAGGTACACGGAGGGAGAATTCAGAATGTCCAAATTACCTAACAACACATCTTTCGGGACTTGTGGGAGGAATCCGGAGCATCCGGAGGAAACCCACGCAGACACAGGGAGAACGTGCAGACTCCGCACTGACAGTGACCCAAGCCGGAAATTGAACCTGGGACCCTGGCACTGTGAAGCAACAGTGCTAACCACTGTGCTACCGTGCTGTCCCTGTTAAGTCACCTAAGAATTTTATATGTTTCAATCAGATCATCTCTCATTAATTTAAACTCCATAACTATAGACCCATTCCACTCCTATTAGGACAATGTATTCACCCCAGGAATCAATCTTGTGAATTTTTGTAGCACATATTCCGAAAGCAAGTTTATCCTTCCAAGGGGAAGGTAATTAAAATTACACACACAACTCCAGGTATGGTCTCAGAAAAGCCCGGTATAACTATATTGAGACTTCATATACTCTTTATATATGTGGTTATAGATGCGGGCGTCACTGACAATGGCAACGTTTAATGCACAACCCTAATTAAGAAAGTGGTGGTGAGCTACCTTTTTAAACCACTGCAGTCCAATTGATCTAAGTACACCCACAGGGTTTCGTTCCGAGGGGGTTTGATACATCCAACCCTCGCCTCCTCCCCCACCCCCTCCAATTGGCGATGCCCTGTGACTGCTCATAAAGGGCATTTTTGTTGCAATGGAAATGGTCCCAGTATCACCAGTCTTTCCTCATATCTATAATCTTCCTATCCCTGGCATTGTCCTCATGAATTTACACTAAAGGGTCCTCAAGGTTTAATATCCATCTTGCACTAGCGAGTGGCACCTATACAATCTCATGCAATCATTGATACATCCAAGTAATCACCTAGTCTGTCAAATCCAGCAGCAATAGGTCAGGTGCCTAACATTTCAATCGTGCCAGTCATGGAGTTCATAGAAGAATTCTATACAGTGTGTTCTACTTTAGGGGTCCTGTACAGTAGCTCCATTGCAAGGAAGCAATCCGAGGCATTTCCATCGCATAAATAATGGTCACCGCGTAAAAGAGGTAATTTAAGTTGGAAAAGAAGCATACCTTAATACCTTTCTGAGCCAAGCTCATTAAAGCATGCCCGAAACTAAAGGAAATCTATGAGTTGACTATTAGCACCCCAGACCAGTTTCTCCAAGTTATTTTCTGGGCAAACCCTGACAGCAGATTTACGTGACACCCATCCCGATTATAATTGTCTACAGCTGAGGATTTATTTTTAGGCCTTTAATAAATGAAGAATATTGTGTGATCAATATTTTATTGAGAGAAATGTATTAATAGTTTTTATCCATCTGCTTGTTTATTTTGACCTTTATATATTTTAAATAGCTTTAGCCACAATTTTACCAACTATGTCTGAGGACTGGATGGACCTGATTCAGGCCTGCCTGATTCCTGAGCTCTGTGTAATTGGATTTCTGAGCTATATGCTGTCTAGCCATTCACCGGCCTCCCATGACTACTCCTGTGTGTGTGTGAAAACTTAAATAGGTTCCATACTAACTTCCTCATTCTTTTGGCGACAGCTCAATCAAGTTCGAATAGTAGCCAACACACCCCTAAGTAGCATTTCTGAATCTCATCCAAAATATTTTCCCTTTGTTCTTTTGTACCAAGGAAACAACACAGCACAGCTAATGCTATCAAAACCACTAGGGTTCAATCAACGGAAGATTCCAATGATTCGCAATACCCTGTTCAATAAAATGATTCAGAAAAGAATTTCTCTCTTTTAATATATTTGGGTAAATTGGGCATTTTAATTCAAAGTATAGAACTATATTATGGAATCATAAAATCCCTATGGTGCAAAAGGAGGCTATTTGACCCATTGAGTCTGTACCGACCCTCTGGAAGAGCATCCCATCCAGACCCACTCCCTCACCCTATCCCATAACCCCACCTAACCCACACATTTCTTGGACACTAATGGGCAATTTAGCATGGCCAATCCACCTAACCTGTCCATCTTTGGACTGTGGGAGGAAACCGGAGCACCCGGGGGAAACCCATGCAGACACGGGGAGAATGTGCCTCACAGCGCCAGGGGCCCGGGTTCAATTCCGACATTGGGTGACTGTCTGTGTGGAGTTTGCACTTTCTCCGTGAGCCATGGGTTTCCTCAGGGTGCTTTGGTTTTCACCCAAGAATATTCAAGCCAGAGAAATATAGTAGTGAAGGTTTATAAGATTTATATCAAGATTTCAAAATTGCAGCTGTTAAGAAAGACCTGCAAAATTGGGACTTTTTATACAGGACCAGATCAGTTAAGGCAAAATCTTAACAGGTTTTCAAAATGTTGAAAGTTTTGAAAAAATGAGCATTTATTTGTGAATTGGTAAGAAGGAGACATATGATAAATATTATCAGGAGATCAAAGCTGTGAGTTGTTGCAATATAGAGGGATCTGAGTGTCCTCGTACATGAATCACAAATAGTCAGCAGGTATGTGCTAACCAATGTCTTGGACAAATTTACCTTCAATACTAGTTTGTTATGAATGGTGGACTTCACAAGAGGATTATGTTTTAAAATTACTCCTTTAATTTCAGGTGAAACAGAAGGTTATGGACAGGGGGGTGGTGGCTATACTAAACCTCTGCCCAGAGACAGGCCCATGTGATCTGGTTCATATGAGGAAAACCCCCCAGACCAAAACCTATCGCAATCAAATGATCGTATTCACACTTTGACACAGAAAAAAAGACATGGAAAGGCAAAAAGAGCTACTACTGTGTAGAGTAGGCTGACCTGTGTGTTAACAACTAATCAGAATTCTTATAAAAGTAGATTTTTTGTTCAGAAGGAAAGGTCCAGGACTGACAGGACCCTTGGTGATTTAAGGAACAAGGAATCGCTGAGGTGGGCTTTGATGGTAGAGGTTGGTTCTGGAACACACAGACTGAGTGGAGTGATTTTTAAAGGAGGCTGGAAGATTGACCTGGTGTGGGAGAGAGAGTTGAGTTTGATGGAAAGACGGGATTAACTTGGGATGTAATCTTGTATTGCTGCAGTTACAGTCAGCTTTTAAGGTAACAAAGTCAATATTATTCCAGTTGATTATTGCAGTCAGAGAGGAGTGTGTTTACAGAACATACAAACATAAAAATTACAGCATTGAAGGCCAGTCAACCCATTGCTGGTATTACGTTTTCAGTCGTAGTTATCTACACTAATCCCATTTCCTTGCTGTTACCCAATATCCATGCATACTTTTCATTTTGTTTCACCTTACCCCATATTGTGATTTTCTAAAGCACTTAAATTGGGTAAAAAGCATGTTGATCCAGCCAAAGTTTCACTGGCCTTTGCACCTACCACACCCACTGCCTGCTGCCCACCCTTCCCACTTGCCTCGTTGAAATCTGTCAGAATTCTATTACGCTCATTGCAATAGAAATCGGGTGAGTTCCATACCAGGTGTACAAGTCACTCTGCCACATTGCCACTCAGGATCTTTGAAAAGGATCTTTTACCCAATATTTGCTCCTTGGAGAGCAGAAGATTAAGAGGAGATTTAATGAAGGTGCTCAAAAATATGAGAGGGATGAACAAAACAGTTCCTGTGTTGGAAGGATTGAGAACCAGCGGAGACTGATTTGGCGATTGGCAAAAGAAGGAATGATGACGGGTAAAAACTTTTTGACACAGTGAGTTGTTAGGAACTGGGATGCACTGACCATAAGATATACGAGCAGAAATAAGCTATTCGACCCATCGAGTCTGCTCAGCCATTCAATGAGATCATTACTGATCTTTTATGATAATCATCAACTCCACTTACCCGCCTTCTCTCCATGCCCAAGAGTGTGGTGGCGAGAGATTTAGTCGAGGCATTTAAAAGAGAATAACAGTTCATAAAGTTGGGAAACCGGCTTTTTAGTCTTCTGCCCAAATTAGGTTCACCCACCTGCCACGCTTCCCACTGCTGGCAGGACCGGTAGTTTAGGCCAGAACCTATAGCTGAAACAGTTAATAATTACAGTGCATGAAATCTGTAAGAATTGTGTTCATACCGTTGCTCAGGCCTGCTAACTATAATTGCACATAGAGTTGCTGAAAAAAAGATGTTGGTAATTTTATTTTATCTATGATTCATCCATGTAATAGTTAGCAGGAGAGAGTGAGACAATTTACATTACAGAGGAAAGACTAGTGCCACCAGTTGTAGCATTCCACATTCGTCTTTGAACCTGACCACATTGTTATTTTTGACGTTTGATTTTTAATGCACTGAAATTGCAATCATTTGTGCAGATAGTATTGTGTGCTATTCACCTGGAGACAATGACACCGCTGAACTTTAATTTTAAGAGCTTGTTGCTCATTGCAATAATCCCTTTCATCCAGCTGTTAGAATGGAATTGAGAACTTCATAGCAACCTTACTGTTTCCCAACCGATCCGAATGGCATCTAAGGGCTCCTGTAGGGGTGGTCATTTTATGTCTGAATCCAGGTAAATTAGATCACCATTCGAATGATTTCCTAGCTTTTGCACCTGCACAACTGCCCACATAGTATATCTTCTTTCTTCCCTACTATTACCACTTAGTAGAATCATTAATATTTTGTGTCACACTCGATGTACTCCTTCATTGTCTAAATCCCACACGATGAATGAATCCGCACGGATTGTTGGGTAAGTCAAGGTGCGTGTTGTGATGTGCTGGTATCCTTGGATGCAAGGGGATCTGGCTCAGCTTTCTCTGGCACAACTCATGGCTGTTCCCAGTCTCCTTTCCCATGATATGTGGAGGTTCTTCCTCAGGTGAGATTAGAGGATGATGCTCGTGGGTCCTCCTCATGTCTGTATTCTATCACTGTTGTTATCGACTATTGTTTTCTGAAATTGGAGTAGAGTGCATGAAGCGATTCTATCAAGATGACATGCAGTAATATCAAGTGTCAGCATGTCACCATTATGGGGTGTGATGATACCTACGTGCAAAATTCAGCTCGTTAGATAATAGGGTTCATTGAAGGTTAATTCACGTGAGGATGAGTGAAGGAATACATCCAGGTAAAATAAGTCTAATGACTGTTTATGTAAGAGGGAATTATCAGAAGTGACATACATCACCACACAGCGGAAGGTGCATTCTTCTATCTTGGCGTGGCATGTACATTAGCGACATGTCCTGCATTCTCCTCTTGTTGCTCTTAGCGAATTACGCTGAGATGCCATTTGGATCGGTTGGGAAACAGTAAGGTTGCTATTCAAGTCCTGTGATGATCAATGCCCCATTTATTTAGGAGAATTTCCATGGCTCTTATCTGAGAGACAGACTATTTACCAGTCTCTGGAACACTTTACCGACCTGGGGCTGGATTCTCCCAAAATGGGACTATGTCCCCACGCCGGCGTGTAAACTCTGGGGTTTTACTCTGAAGATTCCTGGGAAAAAGTGGAGCCGATTCAATGCCCTGCAGACGGCTAGCAGGGACCCAGAATGATTCACGCAGCTTTAGCTGCGGATTCGGGCCCCCGCACTTAACAGTTTTGAATCCGCACATGCGCAATGCGGTGACCTCCAGCGGCCGCACAAAGCGCCATGGCGGACTCGGTCCGCGGAGGCAGATCGAAAATGTAGATCCCCCCATAGGCTGCGCCCCCAAGCATCCAACAGCGCGGATCTGTCCCCCCCACCGCCTATAAGGCCCCCACCCGGTGTCCGTTCCCCCGCCCCCCCAACAAGGAGGCCACGGACTGAGCCCGCAGCCATCACACGAGCATCCCGACCGGCAATAGGTGGTAGAACCACGCCGTCAGGAACTCGGCTGGTCAGGAGTGGGGGATCGCTGGGCTGGCCTCTGTCAATGGGCCGCGATCACGCCGATTGTGGGGTCGAGGAGAATTTTTGGACCCCCACCGGACCCAATTTCGGCGTGAAATTGGATTCTCCGCCCCCGCGGCAAACGTGATTTTGACGCGGGGCTGCGGAGAATCCAGCCTCTTGTTTTCTGGAAAGATGCTTACTGTTTCCCACTCTAGGCCAGCCTGCAATCCCAGGAGTTTTGCATGCTGAAGGTGACATACACATATCCCATCCCATCCCATCCGACCAGCGGGAACGATGCCAATGAAACCATTCGCCAGCGCACTTAGAAAACAAAACGGAGAATTCCACCGCCTGGAAATGTACCTGGGGTCAGCGCACGTATTATCCACTGCACCCAACTTCCTCTCGAGTGGACGCCTGACCAGAAAATCTGACATTCAGACATAGAAATTGGATTTGTTGCAATGCTATCTGCCAGTCATGTGGTAAAATTTGCATTATTTACAAATACAAAAATACAACTGTTCCCTGGAGACTTGTGGGTGTTTCAAAATAAATGTAATTCACTTAACAATTTTAAATATTTAACGTTGTTTCTCTGGTTTTTATGATATTTTGGTGGAACTGGTGCTTTGATATACAGCCACACAATTTCTAAAGACAAATATTAGTTTCTATGATTCCTATTCATAGAACAATGTCATTGAGTTTGTATTGAAACGTTATAATGACTTGAAGATCATGATTTAAGTATCTTGGCCCAAAATGCTACATGAACATTGATGTTACTTTAAAACTGATGTTCATGATTCTGTAAAAATACTGCAGACAGTAGTGGTTGCTAAAATAGTTGTCACATTTCCTGTGCGTGTATGGAATAGGCAGTGTAGCATATGCAGCATATGAATGGTCTTGGATGTGCCACCTACGTTGTTACTAATGTTTACTGCATGCATTGCCAACTAGACATCACAGAACCTAATCCAAGTATTGACACACTGCTCGAATACAACAAGGGTATCTCATGATGGGAAATGCAACACCAATGTACAGTAACGCTGCATGTTGTACTTAGGGTTTGGGTTACACAAAAGAAGGTAGCCATCTGTTCTACTGGGTTTTCAGAATTATGTAAAATTGCCAATTCATTGCCTCAATAACAACAAATTCATAATTTCCAGGCACTCTTGCATAAATCTAGAGGAAAAAATTGTTTCATTGTTTAGTCATAAGCCCACATCTGAGCTGTTTAATAGATTACTGGAAAAACATAGTGTGGCACAAGCAGTTATGTTCAGTTGGAATAAGTTTACCTCACGCATTCACTTTTACCTCACGTACCTCACTTTTACCTCACGTACCTCACTTTTCACCTCACGCTTCCTAGAAATCTGTGAGACAATGTAGCTTTCCAACCGAAATCCCATTCCTGGCTAGCCATAGACCATGCTGGGTACATGTTGATGTGTAGGGTGCTCTGGATCCGTGGAACACATACAGGCCACCAACACTTAAAATAGTACAACACTATTTTATTAAGCTAGAAACTGTTGAACATACTTTCACTGTGGGTTAACACGATGTTAGATTAAACTAAAGACCTATGCACTCAGCACATGGTGAAGATCTGTGCTGTAAGCTCTGTCCTTCTGAGAGGCTGCATCCCCAATGAGCGGGAACTCTGATGCCCTCTGTCTTTATAGTGAGTGTGCACTAACTGGTGATTGGCTGCGGTGTTGTGTGTGTTGATTGGTCGTGCTGTGACCATGAAAAAAAAAATCGCTTATTATCACAAGTAGGCTTCAAATGAAGTTACTGTGAAAAGCCCCTAGTCGCCACATTCCGGCGCCTGTTCTGGGAGGCTGGTACGGGAATTGAACCGTGCTGCTGACCTGCCTCGGTCTGCTTTCAAAGGTATGGTCTTCGAAGGTATGGGCACACTCCCATACACTTACAAGATCCTACTCAAACAGAACGCCATGCCTGTGGTGCATGCACCTCGCAGAGGACTGCCTCAAGCAGCAGCTCCAGGACCTCCAAGACCAAGGAGTGATCTCCAGAGTTACGGAACCAACCGATTGGGTCAGTTCCATGGTGTGCGTAAAAAAGACTTCCGGCGAGCTCAGAATCTGCATTGATTCCAAGGATTTGAATCGCAATATAATGAGGGAGCATTATCCAATCCCCAAGCGCGAAGAGATCACATGCGAGATGGCTCGCGCCAAGCTCTTCACCAAACTTGATGCCTCGAAAGGATTCTGGCAAATCCAGCTCGACAGATCCAGCAGGAAACTGTGTACCTTTAACACCCATTTTGGCAGATATTGTTACAACAGGATGCCGTTTGGGATCATATCGGCTTCAGAAGTGTTCCACAGGATCATGGAACAAATGATGGAAGGCGTTCGTGTCTATGTCGACGACATAATCATTTGGTCCACCACCCCGCAGGAGCATGTCAGCCACCTCCAGCACGTGTTCAAACGCATACGGGAGCAGAGCCGATGCCTCAACAGAGCCAAATGCTCCTTCGGTCAGATGGAACTCAAGTTCCTAGGGGACCACATCTCCCAGTTGGGTGTGCGGCCAGATGCGGACAAGGTGGCTGCTATCACAGTCATGAAAGAGTCAGAGGACAAGAAGGCGGTCCTCTGATTTCTGGGCATGGTCAACTTCCTAGGGAAGTTCATCCCTAACCTCGCCTCTCATACCACGGCTCTCAGGAACCTTGTCAGGAAGACGACAGACTTTCAATGGCTTCCTGCCCACGAGCGCAAATGGCGAGAACTCAAAACCAAACTCACCACGGCCCCGGTATTGGCCTTTTATGATCCAGCGAAAGAGACAAAAATTTCGACCGATGCCAGCCAATCTGGCATTGGGGCAGTGTTCCTGCAATGCGATAAGGCCTCATCATGGGCCCCCGTTGCAGATGCCTCACGCGCCATGACCCCCACGGAACAGCGCTACGCGCAGATAGAAATGGAGTGCCTGGGCCTTTTGACCGGTGTCGTCAAGTTTCATGATTATGTGTTTGGCCTTCCCCAATTCACCGTCGAGACCGACCATCGCCCGCTGGTCAATATAACACAGAAAGACTTGAACGACATGATGCCTCGCCTCCAGCGCATTCTGCTCAAACTCTGGCGATACGACTTCCAGCTCATATACACCCCGGGTGAAGACCTGATCATAGCCGACGCTCTGTCCAGGGCAGTCAACATCCCGTGTGACCCAGCGGGAATCGTCTGCCAGGTTGACGCCGATGTGTCCTTCGTGGCCTCCCATCTATCTACAAGTCCAAATTTGCCGCGAGGCATTGCTCAAGGGCCAATGCCCGCAGTTCTACAACATCAGAGACGATCTGCCGGTAGTCGATGGTGTTCTCCTGAAACTGGACCGCATAGTGGCGTCCACATAGTCAAACGGCTCCTCTGCAAGGCTGCCAATGCAGGATCCGACTTCTACCTCGCCCCGCTGGCCTATCGCTCGGCTCCACTGTCCACTGGCCTGTCGCCAGCCCAGCTGCTCATGGGTCACACCCTGAGGACGACGGTGCCGTCCATTCACCTCCCAGACCTCGACCACGTTCCGGTCCTTCAACAAATGCAACTGTCTCGTGCACAGCACAAGGCGGCTCATGACTCCCGTTCAGCTGATCTCCCTGCTCTGGCTCCAGATGACAACGTCCGCATCCATCTTCCAGATGGTGGCTGGTCTGCAACCGCTGTGGTTCTTCAGCAGGTGGCTCCCTGCTCGTTCCTGGTTCGAGTACCGGATGGCTCCATTCTGCGCCGCAATCGACGTGCCCTTCGTCTCGTTCCGCGCTCGCTACGTGATCCCCCACTCTCGCCTCGCTCTCCTGTTGTCCCTGACCTGGACTGTGCCGAGATTCCGGTTACTCTGCATCCTCCTCACTCTGACGCAGTCCAGCCCGTTCCTCAGCCGGCAGCTCCCGACCCACCCTTGAGGCGGTCAACCAGAATTCGCGCCCACCTCAGAGACTTAATTTGTGAACTTTGTGGACTAATGGACTCTCTGGTCTGTTCTGTTCTTCCGTTTAATCGTTCAAGCGGTTTGTATATTGTGTACATCTCTCTATTCTTGTGACACACTGTTTTGCTGCACCAGGCACCTTCCCATGTAAATAGCTTAGTTTTATATACATAGTCCTGTAAATATTTCGCACACACGTAGTCAGGAACATTCACCACACACTATTTATTGTCACACAGGTACATTTTTATTATATAAAAGGGTGGATGTCATAATGTACACCAGTATATCATGGTGCAGCCACACACTGATGGACACACAGTGGGACCAATCAACACACACAACACCGGAGTCAATCACCAGTGAGAGCACACGCACTATAAAGACAGGGGGCATCAGAGTTCCCACTCATTCGACTAGCAGCTAGCTAGGAGCACAGAGCTCACAGCCTGCAACTCAGACATTACCATGTGGTGAGTGCATCGACTGGTTGGGACAAGGCAACAGTCTTTAGTTAAAGCTAGTATCGTATTAACCCACAGTTTGAGTATGTTTAAATAGTTAATCATTCAATAAAATAGTGTTGCACTATTTCAAGTGTTGGTGACCTGCATGTGATCCAAAACACCCAACACATCAACCGCCTTCTTGTCCTCTGGTGTTTTCATAGCTGTGATGGCAGCTACCTTGTCCGCATCCGGCTGCACACCCAATTGAGAGATGTTGTCCCCGAGGAACTTAAGTTCTGTCTGACCAAAAGAGCATTTGGCCCTGTGGAGGCGGAGGCCATGTTCATGTATATGTCTGAATACGTGCTGGAGGCGACTAACATGCTTCTGCGGGGTGGTGGACCAAATGATTATGTCATTAACATAGATGCGAACACCCTCAATACCTTCCATCATTTGTTCCATAATCCTATGGAACACTTTTGATGCAGAGATGATCCCAAACGGCATCCTGTTGTAACAATATCTTCCAAAGTGGGTGTTAAATGTGCAGAGTTTCTTGCTGGATTTATCGAGCTGGATTTGCCAGAATCCTTTTGAGGCGTCGAGTTTGGTGACGAGCTCGGCATGAGCCATCTCACATGTGAGCTCTTTGCGCTTGGGAATTGGATAATGCTCCCTCATAATATTGCGATTTAGATCCTTGGGATCAATGCAAATTCTCAATTCGCCGGAAGGCTTTTTTACACGTACCATGGAACTGACCCAGTCGGTTGGTTCCGTGACTTTGGAAATCACTCCTTGGTTCTGGAGGTCCTGCAGCTGCTGCTTGAGGCAGTCCTTAAAGGGTGCTGGGACCCTGCGACGTGCGTGCACCACAGGCGTGGCATTCGGTTTTAATAAAATCTTGTAGGTTACGGGAGCGTGCCCATGCCCTCGAAGACGTTGTGGTACTGGTTGATAATGGCGTCGAGCTGCGCCCTGAAGTCGGTGTCCTGAAATGCAGACGCGTCAGCAGGAGAGAGAGAGTGAACTCTCCGAACTAGGTTCAACAGCTTGCATGCCTGCGGGCCAAGCAGGGAGGCTTTCGAGGAGCCCACGATTTCAAAGGGAAGGATGGCTTTGCATGACCTGTGCATCACTTCAAGTTGGCATGAGCCGCTGGCAGCAATGGCATTACCATTATAATCTAATAGCTGGCAGGCTGATGGCAGGATGGCTGGTTTGACACGAAGGCTTTGGAGGTCAGACCGCGCAATGAGATTGGCGGAGGCACCGGTGTCCAGGCGGAATCGTATTTGGGACCGGTTGACCGTAAGGGTGGCACACCACTCATCATCCGGATAGAGGCTGGATTCTTTGCTTCGGGGACACCCTGTTTTTTTTGTAATGATACTGACTTGAAAAGGCGCCTTCGGGTCCTCGGTGTCAATGTTGGGTAGCAGGTCCGAATCGGGCTCGGTGACCGTGGGTTGAATAGCCCAGACATTCCTGCAGGGCTGGCTGAGCTGATCTGCATGAAGCAGCATAGTGGCCAAGTTTGCCACATTGCAGGCATCGTCGGGATTTGGCAGGACATTGCCGCTTTAAGTGGGCGGAGCCACAGTTGCCGCACGTTGTAGCGTCAGTAAGTTCGGTGCGCCACTGCACATGCGTGGTGCGATCGTACGTGGTGCGCGTCTGCGCAGTACGTTCGTCGACGTCGCCGTCCCCTCGTTCGGTGCGCACAAGGACGGGAGTCCGCGAAAAGCGAGTGAAATGGCCGCCCTCATCCCGGCTGAGGCCCTGGAGTTGCTCGATTGCTTGGACCCGTTCTGCCTCGTAGGGACCTTGCCGCGCCGTTTCAGCCGCTTGGATGTGGGAATACCGACTAGTGGCGTGTTCATGTAGCACGCTGGTCTCGATGGCAATCGCTAGGGTGAGCTGGTTTACCTTGAGGAGCTGCAGGCGTAGGGGGCCCGACTGAACACCGAAAACGATCTGGTCGCATATCATGGAGTCGGAGGTGGGCCCGTAATTACAGGACTGCGCAAGGATGTGGAGGTGGGTGAGAAAGGACTGGAACGGTTCATCCTTACCCTGCAAACGCTGTTGGAATACATAGCGCTCAACATTTTCATTCACCTCGATGTCGCAGTGACTGTCAAACTTAAGGAGGACTGTCTTGAATTTTGATTTATCTTCATCAGCAAAGGTGGGAGAATTGAAAATGTGGATGACATGTTCCCCGGCCGTGGATAGGAAGAGAGCGATCTTCCTGGTGTCTGAGGCAGCTTCCCGGTCTGTGGCTTCAGGGTAGAGCTGGAAACGTTGTTTGAATATCTTCCAGTTGGCCCCTAGGTTACCGGTGATGCGGACGCTGTCCATTTTGCAGGATGGCTGTATGCTGGTGGAAGGCAAATCACTTGCAGATAGGTCTAAGAAGTTCTAACATCCCTCAACTACTGGTACCATGATGTGTTGGGTGCTCTGAATCCGTGGAACACATACAGGCCACCAACATTTAAAATAGTACAACACTATTTTATTAAGCTAGAAACTATTGAACAGACTTTCACTGTGGGTTAACACGATGTTAGATTAAACTAAAGACCTATGCCTGTCCTAACCAGTCTATGCACTCAGCACATGGTGAAGATCTGTGCTGTAAGCTGTAAGCTCTGTCCTTCTGAGAGGCTGCATCCCGAATGAGTGGGAACTCTGATGCCCTCTGTCTTTATAGTGAGTGTGCTCTAACTGGTGATTGGCTGCGGTGTTGTGTGTGTTGATTGGTCTTGCTGTGTGTCCATCAGTGTGTGTGTCTGCACCATGATATACTGTTGTATATTATGACACAGGTGAGATGAAAACAAGCCCAGCAGATTTATACAAAGTGTGATGGTGCACAATACCCTACCAGTTATTCTATTTTATTTTTTATTGTATTTTTTTTATTAATTACTATTTTCTTTTCTTTGGTATGTTTGGGTGTGCCCTTCTCTTCTATATATGTGTGTATATATATATATGTTTCTTATCCTGTGTACATAACAGTAAATATACTTTGTTCAAAAACCCAATAAAAACCGTTTATAAAAAAAAACAAAGGCAGGCGTGCAGTCAGTTCAATTGGACATCAGTCGTGGGTTCCAATCGACTGCCTCTCACTTTGTCCAGTTGACTATAGGCTTGTTAGTCTCTCTAGCTGTGGGTGATGTGGGGTTGAAGAAGCTCTTCCTTTACACCTTTTTGGCCCTGGCCTTAATTGTGCGATACTAAGTAAAACCTGTTTTGATTGACGACAATAACTTGATTCGTTCATCAATAAATATACATGACCGTCTACAAGGGGCTTTGTCTCGGAGTCCCTCACGTTCCTCTGACAGGATATTTCCTGTACTTTGCCTCAGAGTTGACACCTTTCGCTGATACATCCAACTCAGCTCCACTTCTGTCATTGCGTAATTTCGCACCGCCTCTCCTTACCTTGCCCATTGTCCTTTCTTGAATTAACCTTAATTAACCTTAACAATTGAAAAAAAATGTTTTCCCACATTTAAGAGACAAAGTTCAGAGCTTGCCCGAGCACCAACATTTTTTGAGATCTTGACATGTTTAAGGCTAAGCTGATAATCATGCCTTGCTTACTGGGTTGACAATCATGTGTTGCTTCTCGGCATTTCAGAAACTCCTAAAAACTCACCTGAAGTTTCTGTACAATTGAGTTGGTAGTTTCCATCTCTTGAATCCGACGACACTGGTCATCCAGCAAGCCACTCAGTTCAAGGGCATGTGGGAATGGGCAACAAATAATGGCCCAACAAGTGATGCTCACATCCCATAAATGAATTTTAAAACCACGTGATTTTCATAGAGACTATTTTTTCACATTGTACGTAGGTTGAAACTGGCAAGCAATCTCCTGGGCAGCAGCATAAATGTGCAGCCACAAGTTCTTAGAGCAGCAATGTCCATGCCATCCCCCCCCCCCCCCCCCCCCCCCCCCCCCTAACTTCCCGTTCACGTCAAATGATTCAATCCGTCTTTTTCTTGTCTGCATTGTGTTGAAAGGATTTATAGTGGAGGGAGAGGACACCTCTGCTTTCTGAGATGGTCTCCAGATTCTGTTCGTGGAGGTGATGGTGAGAAGGTATTCTCAGTGAGAGCAGCCAGGGATGGAGCTGAGGAGACCAAGTTACAAAGACGTTCACCAGCCTGACCGAGTTCCTTTAATGAGTGCTGCACCCCTCTCACCAATGGCGTTTTCCTTTCTTTGTGCATCCCTTTTCTCTTTCACAGCTCCAGGGTCCCAGCTTCGATTCCTGGCTTGGGTCACTGTCTGTGCAGAGTCTGTACTTTCTCCCCATGTCTCCGTGGGTTTCCTCCGGGTGCTCCAGTTTCCTTCCACAGTCCAATGATGTGCAGGTTAGGTGGACTGGCCATTCTAAATTGCCCTTAGTGTCCAAAAAGGTTGGGTGGGGTTACTGGGTTCGGGGATAGGGTGGAGGTATGGGCTTGAGTAGAGTGCTCTTTCCAAGGGCTGGTGCAGACTTGATGGGCCCAATGGCCTCCTTCTGCAGTGTAAATTCTATGACTCTAACCCGCTTCGTTCAGGCCCACTGAGGCCTCCACTCCGAAAGGTGAGATGCCACACATCGGGAAATTTGACCAATTTGACACAGGTATCAATGACTGGACCCAGTACGTAGAGGGGGTGCAATATTTTCTTTGGTCAAACGGAATCGTTGGAGATGAACGACAGACGATTATCCTGCTGGTGGCAGTCAGGGACCCACATATGCGCTAATCAAGAGTCTTACACACCCGGAGAGACCGGATTCCAAGTCTTTCGCCACGTTGGTAACCCTGTTGAAGCATATCTGAACCAGCAGCCCCGATAATGGTCCACTGGTTCTGTTTTCACACGGCCTCGCAGGCGTAAGCAGAGTCAAATGGCGACTTTTGAAGCTCACCACCTCATGTGCTTTTAGGAACTGAAGCCACTGTTGCTAAGTTTGCAGATGATACAAAGTTCTGTCTGAATCCTTAAGGGACCCATTTCGGCTGTGGGCTCTGAGATGCCGATACCCAAAGAAGACACCTTACAGAGGCCGACTTAACCCTCCAGTAACAGGGTTCCTGTAACAGCCTCCCCGAACAGGCGCCGGAATGTGGCGACTACGTGCTTTTCACAGTAACTTCATTTGAAGCCTACTTGTGACAATAAGCGATTTTCATTCATTTCATTCATTTTCAGAGGGCGGTGAACATCGCCATTTTTCGGGAGAGCACGGAGCACAGCGTCCAAGAGTTGCAGGGCTTGTCGGACCTGAACTCCCGGAGCGACCACCGACCGACCACAAGCCTCTGAGAAGCGGGAGCAACTGCAGGACCCAAGGCTGTCGCTATGGCACACCCAGGCACAACCGGGAGGATTCCCCCGAAATGGAATTGTGGTGAACGTTTTGCAGTAACCATTCACCATGTATATAACTGTATCACGTTGTTGCCCATGTGGGCTCCACCTATGGACCATTGTAAGGTATTACCTGTAATGTATCATGTTGGCGCTTTGTGGGCTCCACCCCTTGAGGGAAGGTATAAAGAGCAGTAGTCCTGTAGGCGGGTCTCACTAGCAGACCAATCGCAGGCAGGCACTGTTCTAGTTAATTAAAGCCACAGTTTACTTCTACTCCTGGTTTCGTGTGAATTGATGGTCGCATCAGGAATGCCATGATGGCAGCCACAGGAACATGAAGACAGCCACCACCTGAACCACATTCGCCGCCGCACACGGGAGCCTCCAGAATAGACTCCGGATACACCAGCCCAGGTCCACCCACGGTCCCTGTTGCCGTCTATTTCTAACCTGCTGTGTGTTCCCGTTGTTGCTTCTGCGGGTTCTACAGAACTCACCCTTTAAAATATGCCCACCACTCGAAGGCCTCTTAGAGATGTGCAGAGGACACATCTCCTTCTTCTCCCGCTCTCCCCTTTAGGGAAAGGGCAAGTCCCAAAAGAATGTCAATGCTTTCCAAAAACCACTGTTAACTATTTTACACAATCTACCTTCAATGATAAGGGATTAAAACATAAATTCAAGGTCAAAGGGCTGGAAAATCTAAAACCTGAGCTCACAAACAATGAGCTCACAAAAAAACAATGCCGGAAAAAGGCAAAAAATGAGCGGTTATCAATCGCGGCAAAAAGCAATTAGAAAAGCGGTTCTAAGAGCTGAACAATGACAGGAGTGTGTACAGAAGCTTTACACCGCCAGGAATGCGTACAGAAGCTGTATACCGACAGGTGTATGGACAGGAGCTGCACACCGACAGGAGTGTGTACAGAAGCTGTACACCGACAGGAGTGTGTACAGAAGCTGCACACCGACAGGAGTGTGTACAGAAGCTGCACACCGACAGGAGTGTGTACAGAAGCTGCACACCGACAGGAGTGTGTACAGAAGCTGCACACCGACAGGAGTGTGTACAGAAGCTGCACACCGAAAGGAGTGTGTACAGGAGCTGCACACCGACAGGAGTGTGTACAGAAGCTGCACACCGACAGGGGTGTGTACAGGTGCTGCACACCGACAGGAGTGTGTACAGAAGCTGCACACTGACAGGAGTGTGTACAGAAGCTGCACACCGACAGGAGTGTGTACAGAAGCTGCACACCGACAGGAGTGTGTACAGAAGCTGCACACCGACAGGAGTGTGTACAGAAGCTGCACACCGACAGGAGTGTGTACAGAAGCTGCACACCGACAGGAGTGTGTACAGAAGCTGCACACCGACAGGAGTGTGTACAGAAGCTGCACACCGACAGGAGTGTGTACAGAAGCTGCACACCGACAGGAGTGTGTACAGAAGCTGCACACCGACAGGAGTGTGTACAGAAGCTGCACACCGACAGGAGTGTATACAGAAGCTGCACACCGACAGGAGTGTGTACAGAAGCTGCACACCGACAGGAGTGTGTACAGAAGCTGCACACCGACAGGTGTGTGTACAGAAGCTGCACACCGACAGGAGTGTGTACAGAAGCTGCACACCGACAGGAGTGTGCACAGAAGCTGCACACCGACAGGAGTGTGCACAGAAGCTGCACACCGACAGGAGTGTGCACAGAAGCTGCACACCGACACGAGTGTGTACAGGTGCTGCACACCGACAGGAGTGTGTACAGAAGCTGCACACCGACAGGAGTGTGTACAGGAGCTGCACACCGACAGGAGTGTGTACAGGTGCTGCACACCGACAGGACTGTGTACAGAAGCTGCACACCGACAGGAGTGTATACAGAAGCTGCACACCGACAGGAGTGTGTACAGAAGCTGCACACCGACAGGGGTGTGTACAGGTGCTGCACAGCGACAGGAGTGTGTACAGAAGCTGCACACCGACAGGAGTGTGTACAGAAGCTGCACACCGACAGGAGTGTGTACAGAAGCTGCACACCGACAGGAGTGTGTACAGGTGCTGCACAGCGACAGGAGTGTGTACAGAAGCTGCACAGCGACAGGAGTGTGTACAGAAGCTGCACACCGACAGGAGTGTATACAGAAGCTGCACACCGACAGGAGTGTGTACAGAAGCTGCACACCGACAGGAGTGTGTACAGAAGCTGCACACCGACAGGAGTGTGTACAGAAGCTGCACACCGACAGGATTGTGTACAGGTGCTGCACACCGACAGGAATGTGTACAGAAGCTGCACACCGACAGGAGTGTGTACAGGTGCTGCACACCGACAGGAGTGTATACAGGTGCTGCACACCGACAGGAGTGTGTACAGAAGCTGCACACCGACAGGAGTGTGTACAGGTGCTGCACACCGACAGGAGTGTATACAGAAGCTGCACACCGACAGGAGTGTGTACAGAAGCTGCACACCGACAGGAGTGTGTACAGAAGCTGCACACCGACAGGAGTGTGTACAGAAGCTGCACACCGACAGGAGTGTGTACAGAAGCTGCACACCGACAGGAGTGTGTACAGGTGCTGCACACCGACAGGAGTGTGTACAGAAGCTGCACACCGACAGGAGTGTGTACAGGTGCTGCACACCGACAGGAGTGTGTACAGAAGCTGCACACCGACAGGAGTGTGTACAGGAGCTGCACACCGACAGGAGTGTGTACAGAAGCTGCACACCGACAGGAGTGTGTACAGAAGCTGCACACCGACAGGAGTGTGTACAGGAGCTGCACACCGACAGGAGTGTGTACAGGAGCTGCACACCGACAGGAGTGTGTACAGAAGCTGCACACCGACAGGAGTGTGTACAGAAGCTGCACACCGACAGGAGTGTGTACAGAAGCTGCACACCGACAGGAGTGTGTACAGAAGCTGCACACCGACAGGATTGTGTACAGAAGCTGCACACCGACAGGAGTGTGTACAGGTGCTGCACACCGACAGGAGTGTGTACAGAAGCTGCACACCGACAGGAGTGTGTACAGAAGCTGCACACCGACAGGAGTGTGTACAGAAGCTGCACACCGACTGGAGTGTGTACAGGTGCTGCACACCGACAGGAGTGTGTACAGAAGCTGCACACCGACAGGAGTGTGTACAGAAGCTGTACACCGACAGGAGTGTGTACAGAAGCTGCACACCGACAGGGGTGTGTACAGAAGCTGCACACCGACAGGAGTGTGTACAGAAGCTGCACACCGACAGGATTGTGTACAGGTGCTGCACACCGACAGGAGTGTGTACAGAAGCTGCACACCGACAGGAATGTGTACAGAAGCTGCACACCGACAGGAGTGTGTACAGGTGCTGCACAGCGACAGGAGTGTGTACAGGTGCTGCACACCGACAGGAGTGTGTACAGGTGCTGCACACCGACAGGAGTGTGTACAGGTGCTGCACACCGACAGGAGTGTGTACAGAAGCTGCACACCGACAGGAGTGTGTACAGAAGCTGCACATCGACAGGAGTGTGTACAGGTGCTGCACACCGACAGGAGTGTGTACAGAAGCTGCACACCGACAGGAGTGTGTACAGAAGCTGCACACCGACAGGAGTGTGTACAGGTGCTGCACACCGACAGGAGTGTATACAGAAGCTGCACACCGACAGGAGTGTATACAGGAGCTGCACACTGACAGGAGTGTGTACAGGTGCTGCACACCGACAGGAGTGTATACAGAAGCTGCACACCGACAGGAGTGTATACAGGAGCTGCACACCGACAGGAGTGTGTACAGAAGCTGCACACTGACAGGAGTGTGTACAGGTGCTGCACACCGACAGGAATGTGTACAGAAGCTGCACACCGACAGGAGTGTGTACAGAAGCTGCACACCGACAGGAGTGTGTGCAGAAGCTGCACACCGACAGGAGTGTATACAGGTGCTGCACACCGACAGGAGTGTATACAGGTGCTGCACACCGACAGGAATGTGTACAGAAGCTGCACACCGACAGGAGTGTGTACAGGTGCTGCACACCGACAGGAGTGTATACAGGTGCTGCACACCGACAGGAGTGTAAACAGCTGCTGCACACCGACAGGAATGTGTACAGAAGCTGCACACCGACAGGAGTGTGTACAGGTGCTGCACACCGACAGGAGTGTATACAGGTGCTGCACACCGACAGGAGTGTGTACAGAAGCTGCACACCGACAGGAGTGTGTACAGGTGCTGCACACCGACAGGAGTGTATACAGAAGCTGCACACCGACAGGAGTGTGTACAGAAGCTGCACACCGACAGGAGTGTGTACAGAAGCTGCACACCGACAGGAGTGTGTACAGGTGCTGCACACCGACAGGAGTGTGTACAGAAGCTGCACACCGACAGGAGTGTGTACAGAAGCTGCACACCGACAGGAGTGTGTACAGAAGCTGCACACCGACAGGAGTGTATACAGAAGCTGCACACCGACAGGAGTGTGTACAGGTGCTGCACACCGACAGGAGTGTGTACAGAAGCTGCACACCGACAGGAGTGTGTACAGAAGCTGCACACCGACAGGAGTGTATACAGAAGCTGCACACCGACAGGAGTGTGTACAGGTGCTGCACACCGACAGGAGTGTATACAGAAGCTGCACACCGACAGGAGTGTGTACAGGTGCTGCACACCGACAGGAGTGTATACAGAAGCTGCACACCGACAGGAGTGTATACAGAAGCTGCACACCGACAGGAGTGTGTACAGGTGCTGCACACCGACAGGAGTGTGTACAGGTGCTGCACACCGACAGGAGTGTATACAGAAGCTGCACACCGACAGGAGTGTGTACAGAAGCTGCACACTGACAGGAGTGTATACAGAAGCTGCACAGCGACAGGAGTGTGTACAGAAGCTGCACACCGACAGGAGTGTATACAGAAGCTGCACACCGACAGGAGTGTGTACAGAAGCTGCACACCGACAGGAGTGTGTACAGAAGCTGCACACCGACAGGAGTGTGTACAGAAGCTGCACACCGACAGGAGTGTGTACAGAAGCTGCACACCGACAGGAGTGTGTACAGAAGCTGCACACCGACAGGAGTGTATACAGGTGCTGCACACCGACAGGATTGTGTACTGGAGCTGCACACCGACAGGAGTGTGTACAGGAGCTGCACACCGACAGGAGTGTATACAGAAGCTGCACACCGACAGGAGTGTGTACAGAAGCTGCACACCGACAGGAGTGTATACAGAAGCTGCACACCGACAGGAGTGTATACAGAAGCTGCACACCGACAGGAGTGTGTACAGAAGCTGCACACCGACAGGAGTGTATACAGGTGCTGCACACCGACAGGAGTGTATACAGGTGCTGCACACCGACAGGAATGTGTACAGAAGCTGCACACCGACAGGAGTGTGTACAGGTGCTGCACACCGACAGGAGTGTCTACAGGTGCTGCACACCGACAGGAGTGTATACAGGTGCTGCACACCGACAGGAATGTGTACAGAAGCTGCACACCGACAGGAGTGTGTACAGGTGCTGCACACCGACAGGAGTGTATACAGGTGCTGCACACCGACAGGAGTGTGTACAGAAGCTGCACACCGACAGGAGTGTGTACAGAAGCTGCACACCGACAGGAGTGTGTACAGGTGCTGCACACCGACAGGAGTGTATACAGAAGCTGCACACCGACAGGAGTGTATACAGAAGCTGCACACCGACAGGAGTGTGTACAGAAGCTGCACACCGACAGGAGTGTGTACAGAAGCTGTACACCGACAGGAGTGTGTACAGAAGCTGCACACCGACAGGAGTGTGTACAGGTGCTGCACACCGACAGGAGTGTGTACAGAAGCTGCACACTGACAGGAGTGTGTACAGGAGCTGTACACCGACAGGAGTGTGTACAGAAGCTGCACACCGACAGGAGTGTGTACAGAAGCTGCACACCGACAGGAGTGTGTACAGAAGCTGCACACCGACAGGAGTGTGTACAGAAGCTGTACACCGACAGGAGTGTATACAGAAGCTGTACACCGACAGGAGTGTATACAGAAGCTGTACACCGACAGGAGTGTATACAGGAGCTGTACACCGACAGGAGTGTGTACAGAAGCTGCACACCGACAGGAGTGTGTACAGAAGCTGCACACCGACAGGAGTGTATACAGAAGCTGCACACCGACAGGAGTGTGTACAGGAGCTGTAAACCGACAGGAGTGTGTACAGAAGCTGCACACCGACAGGAGTGTGTACAGAAGCTGCACACCGACAGGAGTGTGTACAGAAGCTGCACACCGACAGGAGTGTATACAGAAGCTGCACACTGACAGGAGTGTGTACAGAAGCTGCACACCGACACGAGTGTGTACAGAAGCTGCACACCGACAGGAGTGTGTACAGAAGCTGCACACCGACAGGAGTGTGTACAGAAGCTGCACACCGACAGGAGTGTGTACAGAAGCTGCACACTGACAGGAGTGTGTACAGAAGCTGCACACCGACAGGAGTGTGTACAGAAGCTGCACACTGACAGGAGTGTGTACAGAAGCTGCACACCGACAGGAGTGTGTACAGAAGCTGCACACCGACAGGATTGTGTACAGGTGCTGCACACCGACAGGAGTGTATACAGAAGCTGCACACCGACAGGAGTGTATACAGAGGCTGCACACCGACAGGAGTGTATACAGAAGCTGTACACCGACAGGAGTGTGTACAGAAGCTGCACACCGACAGGAGTGTATACAGAAGCTGCACACCGACAGGAGTGTATACAGAAGCTGCACACCGACAGGAGTGTATACAGAGGCTGCACACCGACAGGTGTGTATACAGAAGCTGCACACCGACTGGTGTGTGTACAGAGGCTGCACACCGACAGGAGTGTATACAGAGGCTGTACACCGACAGGAGTGTGTACAGAAGCTGCACACCGACAGGAGTGTATACAGAGGCTGCACACCGACAGGAGTGTGTACAGGTGCTGCACGCCGACAGGAGTGTGTACAGAAGCTGCACACCGACAGGAGTGTGTACAAAGCTGCACACCGACAGGAGTGTATACAGAAGCTGCACACCGACAGGAGTGTGTACATGTGCTGCACACTGACAGGAGTGTGTACAGAAGCTGCACACCGACAGGAGTGTGTACAAAGCTGCACACCGACAGGAGTGTGTACATGTGCTGCACACTGACAGGAGTGTGTACAGAAGCTGCACAGCGACAGGAGTGTGTACAGAAGCTGCACACGGACAGGAGTGTATACAGAAGCTGCACACCGACAGGAGTGTGTACAGAAGCTGCACACCGACAGGAGTGTGTACAGAAGCTGCACACCGACACGAGCTTGTACAGGTGCTGCACAGCGACAGGAGTGTATACAGAAGCTGCACACCGACAGGAGTGTGTACAGAAGCTGTACACCGACACGAGCTTGTACAGGTGCTGCACAGCGACAGGAGTGTGTACAGAAGCTGCACACCGACAGGAGTGTGTACAGGAGCTGCACACCGACAGGAGTGTGTACAGGAGCTGCACACCGACAGGAGTGTGTACAGAAGCTGCACACCGACAGGAGTGTGTACAGAAGCTGCACACCGACTGGAGTGTGTACAGGTGCTGCACACCGACAGGAGTGTGTACAGAAGCTGTACACCGACAGGAGTGTATACAGAAGCTGCACACCGACAGGAGTGTGTACAGAAGCTGCACACCGACAGGAGTGTGTACAGAAGCTGCACACCGACAGGAGTGTGTACAGAAGCTGCACACCGACAGGAGTGTGTACAGGTGCTGCACACCGACAGGAGTGTGTACAGGTGCTGCACACCGACAGGAGTGTGTACAGAAGCTGCACACCGACAGGAGTGTGTACAGGTGCTGCACACCGACAGGAGTGTGTACAGAAGCTGCACACCGACAGGAGTGTGTACAGAAGCTGCACACCGACAGGAGTGTGTACAGAAGCTGCACACCGACAGGAGTGTATACAGAAGCTGCACACCGACAGGAGTGTGTACAGAAGCTGCACACCGACAGGAGTGTGTACAGAAGCTGTACACCGACAGGAGTGTGTACAGGTGCTGCACACCGACAGGAGTGTGTACAGAAGCTGCACACCGACAGGAGTGTGTACAGAAGCTGTACACCGACAGGAGTGTGTACAGGTGCTGCACACCGACAGGAGTGTGTACAGAAGCTGCACACCGACAGGAGTGTGTACAGAAGCTGCACAGCGACAGGAGTGTGTACAGAAGCTGCACACCGACAGGAGTGTGTACAGAAGCTGCACACCGACAGGAGTGTGTACAGAAGCTGCACACCGACTGGAGTGTGTACAGGAGCTGTACACCGACAGGAGTGTATACAGAAGCTGCACACCGACAGGAGTGTGTACAGAAGCTGCACACCGACAGGAGTGTGTACAGAAGCTGCACACTGACAGGAGTGTGTACAGGTGCTGCACACCGACAGGAGTGTGTACAGGAGCTGTACACCGACAGGAGTGTATACAGAAGCTGCACACCGACAGGAGTGTGTACAGAAGCTGTACACTGACAGGAGTGTGTACAGGTGCTGCACACCGACAGGAGTGTGTACAGGTGCTGCACACCGACAGGAGTGTGTACAGAAGCTGCACACCGACAGGAGTGTGTACAGAAGCTGCACACCGACTGGAGTGTGTACAGGTGCTGCACACCGACAGGAGTGTGTACAGAAGCTGCACACCGACAGGAGTGTGTACAGAAGCTGTACACTGACAGGAGTGTGTACAGGTGCTGCACACCGACAGGAGCGTGTACAGGTGCTGCACACTGACAGGAGTGTGTACAGAAGCTGCACACCGACAGGAGTGTGTACAGAAGCTGCACACCGACAGGAGTGTGTACAGAAGCTGCACACCGACAAGTGTGTGCACAGAAGCTGCACACCGACAGGAGTGTGCACAGAAGCTGCACAGCGACAGGAGTGTGTACAGAAGCTACACACCGACAGGAGTGTGTACAGAAGCTGCACACCGACAGGAGTGTGTACAGAACCTGCACACCGACAGGAGTGTGTACAGAAGCTGCACACAGACAGGAGTGTGTACAGAAGCTGCACCCCGACAGGAGTGTGTACAGAAGCTGCACACCGACAGGAGTGTGTACAGAAGCTGCACAGCGACAGGAGTGTGTACAGAAGCTGCACACCGACAGGAGTGTGTACAGAAGCTGCACACCGACAGGAGTGTGTACAGAAGCTGCACACCGACAGGAGTGTGTACAGAAGCTGCACACCGACAATAGTGTGCACAGAAGCTGCACACCGACAGGAGTGTGCACAGAAGCTGCACACCGACAGGAGTGTGTACAGAAGCTGCACACTGACAGGAGTGTGTACAGAAACTGCACACCGACAGGAGTGTGTACAGAAGCTGCACACCGACAGGAGTGTGTACAGAAGCTGCACACCGACAGGAGTGTGTACAGAAGCTGCACACCGACAGGAGTGTGTACAGAAGCTGCACACCGACAGGAGTGTATACAGAAGCTGCACACCGACAGGAGTGTGCACAGAAGCTGCACACCGACAGGAGTGTATACAGAAGCTGCACACCGACAGGAGTGTGTACAGAAGCTGCACACCGACAGGAGTGTGTACAGGTGCTGCACACCGACAGGAGTGTGTACAGAAGCTGCACACCGACAGGATTGTGTACAGAAGCTGCACACCGACAAGTGTGTGCACAGAAGCTGCACACCGACAGGAGTGTGTACAGAAGCTGCACACCGACAGGAGTGTGTACAGAAACTGCACACCGACAGGAGTGTATACAGAAGCTGCACACCGACAGGAGTGTGTACAGAAGCTGCACACCGACAGGATTGTGTACAGAAGCTGCACACCGACAAGTGTGTGCACAGAAGCTGCACACCGACAGGAGTGTGTACAGAAGCTGCACACCGACAAGAGTGTGTACAGAAGCTGCACACCGACAGGAGTGTGTACAGGTGCTGCACACCGACAGGAGTGTGTACAGAAGCTGCACACCGACAGGAGTGTGTACAGAAGCTGCACACCGACAGGAGTGTGTACAGGAGCTGCACACCGACAGGAGTGTATACAGGAGCTGCACACCGACAGGAGTGTGTACAGAAGCTGCACACCGACAGGAGTGTGTACAGAAGCTGCACAGCGACAGGAGTGTGTACAGAAGCTGCACAGCGACAGGAGTGTGTACAGAAGCTGCACACCGACAGGAGTGTGTACAGAAGCTGCACACCGACAGGAGTGTGCACAGAAGCTGCACACCGACAGGAGTGTGTACAGAAGCTGCACACCGACAGGAGTGTGTACAGAAGCTGCACACTGACAGGAGTGTATACAGGAGCTGCACACCGACAGGAGTGTATACAGAAGCTGCACACCGACAGGAGTGTGTACAGAAGCTGCACACTGACAGGAGTGTATACAGGAGCTGCACACCGACAGGAGTGTATACAGAAGCTGCACACCGACAGGAGTGTGTACAGAAGCTGCACACCGACAGGAGTGTATACAGGAGCTGCACACCGACAGGAGTGTATACAGAAGCTGCACACCGACAGGAGTGTGTACAGAAGCTGCACACCGACAGGAGTGTGTACAGGTGCTGCACACCGACAGGAGTGTGTACAGAAGCTGCACACCGACAGGAGTGTGTACAGAAGCTGTACACCGACAGGAGTGTGTACAGAAGCTGCACACCGACAGGAGTGTGTACAGGTGCTGCACACCGACAGGAGTGTGTACAGAAGCTGCACACTGACAGGAGTGTGTACAGAAGCTGCACACCGACAGGAGTGTGTACAGAAGCTGCACACTGACAGGAGTGTGTACAGAAGCTGCACACCGACAGGAGTGTATACAGGAGCTGTACACCGACAGGAGTGTGTACAGAAGCTGCACACCGACAGGAGTGTGTACAGAAGCTGCACACCGACAGGAGTGTGTACAGAAGCTGCACACCGACAGGAGTGTGTACAGAAGCTGTACACTGACAGGAGTGTATACAGAAGCTGTACACCGACAGGAGTGTATACAGAAGCTGTACACCGACAGGAGTGTATACAGGAGCTGTACACCGACAGGAGTGTGTACAGAAGCTGCACACCGACAGGAGTGTGTACAGAAGCTGCACACCGACAGGAGTGTATACAGAAGCTGCACACCGACAGGAGTGTGTACAGGAGCTGTACACTGACAGGAGTGTGTACAGAAGCTGCACACCGACAGGAGTGTGTACAGAAGCTGCACACCGACAGGAGTGTATACAGAAGCTGCACACTGACAGGTGTGTGTACAGAAGCTGCACACCGACACGAGTGTGTACAGAAGCTGCACACCGACAGGAGTGTGTACAGAAGCTGCACACCGACAGGAGTGTGTACAGAAGCTGCACACCGACAGGAGTGTGTACAGAAGCTGCACACCGACAGGAGTGTATACAGAAGCTGCACACCGACAGGAGTGTATACAGAGGCTGCACACCGACAGGTGTGTATACAGAAGCTGCACACCGACTGGTGTGTGTACAGAGGCTGCACACCGACAGGAGTGTATACAGAGGCTGTACACCGACAGGAGTGTGTACAGAAGCTGCACACCGACAGGAGTGTATACAGAGGCTGCACACCGACAGGAGTGTGTACAGGTGCTGCACGCCGACAGGAGTGTGTACAGAAGCTGCACACCGACAGGAGTGTGTACAAAGCTGCACACCGACAGGAGTGTATACAGAAGCTGCACACCGACAGGAGTGTGTACATGTGCTGCACACTGACAGGAGTGTGTACAGAAGCTGCACACCGACAGGAGTGTGTACAAAGCTGCACACCGACAGGAGTGTGTACATGTGCTGCACACTGACAGGAGTGTGTACAGAAGCTGCACAGCGACAGGAGTGTGTACAGAAGCTGCACACGGACAGGAGTGTATACAGAAGCTGCACACCGACAGGAGTGTGTACAGAAGCTGCACACCGACAGGAGTGTGTACAGAAGCTGCACACCGACACGAGCTTGTACAGGTGCTGCACAGCGACAGGAGTGTATACAGAAGCTGCACACCGACAGGAGTGTGTACAGAAGCTGTACACCGACACGAGCTTGTACAGGTGCTGCACAGCGACAGGAGTGTGTACAGAAGCTGCACACCGACAGGAGTGTGTACAGGAGCTGCACACCGACAGGAGTGTGTACAGGAGCTGCACACCGACAGGAGTGTGTACAGAAGCTGCACACCGACAGGAGTGTGTACAGAAGCTGCACACCGACTGGAGTGTGTACAGGTGCTGCACACCGACAGGAGTGTGTACAGAAGCTGTACACCGACAGGAGTGTATACAGAAGCTGCACACCGACAGGAGTGTGTACAGAAGCTGCACACCGACAGGAGTGTGTACAGAAGCTGCACACCGACAGGAGTGTGTACAGAAGCTGCACACCGACAGGAGTGTGTACAGGTGCTGCACACCGACAGGAGTGTGTACAGGTGCTGCACACCGACAGGAGTGTGTACAGAAGCTGCACACCGACAGGAGTGTGTACAGGTGCTGCACACCGACAGGAGTGTGTACAGAAGCTGCACACCGACAGGAGTGTGTACAGAAGCTGCACACCGACAGGAGTGTGTACAGAAGCTGCACACCGACAGGAGTGTATACAGAAGCTGCACACCGACAGGAGTGTGTACAGAAGCTGTACACCGACAGGAGTGTGTACTGAAGCTGTACACCGACAGGAGTGTGTACAGGTGCTGCACACCGACAGGAGTGTGTACAGAAGCTGCACACCGACAGGAGTGTGTACAGAAGCTGTACACCGACAGGAGTGTGTACAGGTGCTGCACACCGACAGGAGTGTGTACAGAAGCTGCACACCGACAGGAGTGTGTACAGAAGCTGCACAGCGACAGGAGTGTGTACAGAAGCTGCACACCGACAGGAGTGTGTACAGAAGCTGCACACCGACAGGAGTGTGTACAGAAGCTGCACACCGACTGGAGTGTGTACAGGAGCTGTACACCGACAGGAGTGTATACAGAAGCTGCACACCGACAGGAGTGTGTACAGAAGCTGCACACCGACAGGAGTGTGTACAGAAGCTGCACACTGACAGGAGTGTGTACAGGTGCTGCACACCGACAGGAGTGTGTACAGGAGCTGTACACCGACAGGAGTGTATACAGAAGCTGCACACCGACAGGAGTGTGTACAGAAGCTGTACACTGACAGGAGTGTGTACAGGTGCTGCACACCGACAGGAGTGTGTACAGGTGCTGCACACCGACAGGAGTGTGTACAGAAGCTGCACACCGACAGGAGTGTGTACAGAAGCTGCACACCGACTGGAGTGTGTACAGGTGCTGCACACCGACAGGAGTGTGTACAGAAGCTGCACACCGACAGGAGTGTGTACAGAAGCTGTACACTGACAGGAGTGTGTACAGGTGCTGCACACCGACAGGAGCGTGTACAGGTGCTGCACACTGACAGGAGTGTGTACAGAAGCTGCACACCGACAGGAGTGTGTACAGAAGCTGCACACCGACAGAAGTGTGTACAGAAGCTGCACACCGACAAGTGTGTGCACAGAAGCTGCACACCGACAGGAGTGTGCACAGAAGCTGCACAGCGACAGGAGTGTGTACAGAAGCTACACACCGACAGGAGTGTGTACAGAAGCTGCACACCGACAGGAGTGTGTACAGAACCTGCACACCGACAGGAGTGTGTACAGAAGCTGCACACAGACAGGAGTGTGTACAGAAGCTGCACCCCGACAGGAGTGTGTACAGAAGCTGCACACCGACAGGAGTGTGTACAGAAGCTGCACAGCGACAGGAGTGTGTACAGAAGCTGCACACCGACAGGAGTGTGTACAGAAGCTGCACACCGACAGGAGTGTGTACAGAAGCTGCACACCGACAGGAGTGTGTACAGAAGCTGCACACCGACAATAGTGTGCACAGAAGCTGCACACCGACAGGAGTGTGTACAGAAGCTGCACACTGACAGGAGTGTGTACAGAAACTGCACACCGACAGGAGTGTGTACAGAAGCTGCACACCGACAGGAGTGTGTACAGAAGCTGCACACCGACAGGAGTGTGTACAGAAGCTGCACACCGACAGGAGTGTGTACAGAAGCTGCACACCGACAGGAGTGTATACAGAAGCTGCACACCGACAGGAGTGTGCACAGAAGCTGCACACCGACAGGAGTGTATACAGAAGCTGCACACCGACAGGAGTGTGTACAGAAGCTGCACACCGACAGGAGTGTGTACAGGTGCTGCACACCGACAGGAGTGTGTACAGAAGCTGCACACCGACAGGATTGTGTACAGAAGCTGCACACCGACAAGTGTGTGCACAGAAGCTGCACACCGACAGGAGTGTGTACAGAAGCTGCACACCGACAGGAGTGTGTACAGAAACTGCACACCGACAGGAGTGTATACAGAAGCTGCACACCGACAGGAGTGTGTACAGAAGCTGCACACCGACAGGATTGTGTACAGAAGCTGCACACCGACAAGTGTGTGCACAGAAGCTGCACACCGACAGGAGTGTGTACAGAAGCTGCACACCGACAGGAGTGTGTACAGAAGCTGCACACCGACAGGAGTGTGTACAGGTGCTGCACACCGACAGGAGTGTGTACAGAAGCTGCACACCGACAGGAGTGTGTACAGAAGCTGCACACCGACAGGAGTGTGTACAGAAGCTGCACACCGACAGGAGTGTGTACAGGAGCTGCACACCGACAGGAGTGTATACAGGAGCTGCACACCGACAGGAGTGTATACAGAAGCTGCACACCGACAGGAGTGTGTACAGAAGCTGCACAGCGACAGGAGTGTGTACAGAAGCTGCACAGCGACAGGAGTGTGTACAGAAGCTGCACACCGACAGGAGTGTGTACAGAAGCTGCACACCGACAGGAGTGTGCACAGAAGCTGCACACCGACAGGAGTGTGTACAGAAGCTGCACACCGACAGGAGTGTGTACAGAAGCTGCACACTGACAGGAGTGTATACAGGAGCTGCACACCGACAGGAGTGTATACAGAAGCTGCACACCGACAGGAGTGTGTACAGAAGCTGCACACTGACAGGAGTGTATACAGGAGCTGCACACCGACAGGAGTGTATACAGAAGCTGCACACCGACAGGAGTGTGTACAGAAGCTGCACACCGACAGGAGTGTATACAGGAGCTGCACACCGACAGGAGTGTATACAGAAGCTGCACACCGACAGGAGTGTGTACAGAAGCTGCACACCGACAGGAGTGTGTACAGGTGCTGCACACCGACAGGAGTGTGTACAGAAGCTGCACACCGACAGGAGTGTGTACAGAAGCTGCACACCGACACGAGCTTGTACAGGTGCTGCACACCGACACGAGATTGTACAGGTGCTGCACACCGACAGGAGTGTGTACAGAAGCTGCACACCGACAGGAGTGTGTACAGAAGCTGCACACCGACAGGAGTGTGTACAGAAGCTGCACACCGACAGGAGTGTATACAGAAGCTGCACACCGACAGGAGTGTGTACAGAAGCTGCACACCGACAGGAGTGTGTACAGAAGCTGCACACCGACAGGAGTGTGTACAGAAGCTGCACACCGACAGGAGTGTGTACAGAAGCTGCACACCGACAGGAGTGTGTACAGAAGCTGCACACCGACAGGGGTGTGTACAGAAGCTGCACACCGACACGAGCTTGTACAGGTGCTGCACACCGACAGGAGTGTGTACAGAAGCTGCACACCGACAGGTGTGTGTACAGAAGCTGCACACCGACACGAGTGTGTACAGGTGCTGCACACCGTCAGGAGTGTGTACAGAAGCTGCACACCGACAGGAATGTGTACAGAAGCTGCACACCGACAGGAGTGTGTACAGGAGCTGTACACCGACAGGAGTGTATACAGAAGCTGCACACCGACAGGAGTGTATACAGAAGCTGCACACCGACAGGAGTGTGTACAGAAGCTGCACACCGACAGGAGTGTGTACAGAAGCTGCACACCGACAGGAGTGTGTACAGAAGCTGCACACCGACAGGAGTGTGTACAGAAGCTGCACACCGACAGGAGTGTGTACAGAAGCTGCACACCGACACGAGCTTGTACAGGTGCTGCACACCGACAGGAGTGTGTACAGAAGCTGCACACCGACAGGAGTGTGTACAGAAGCTGCACACCGACACGAGTGTGTACAGGTGCTGCACACCGACAGGAGTGTGTACAGAAGCTGCACACCGACAGGAGTGTGTACAGAAGCTGCACACCGACAGGAGTGTGTACAGGAGCTGCACACCGACAGGAGTGTATACAGAAGCTGCACACCGACAGGAGTGTGTACAGAAGCTGCACACCGACAGGAGTGTGTACAGAAGCTGCACACCGACAGGAGTGTATACAGGTGCTGCACACCGACAGGAGTGTGTACAGAAGCTGCACACCGACAGGAGTGTGTACAGAAGCTGCACACCGACACGAGTGTGTACAGAAGCTGCACACCGACAGGAGTGTGTACAGGTGCTGCACACCGACAGGAGTGTATACAGAAGCTGCACACCGACAGGAGTGTGTACAGAAGCTGCACACCGACAGGAGTGTATACAGAAGCTGCACACCGACAGGAGTGTGTACAGAAGCTGCGCACCGACTGGAGTGTGTACAGAAGCTGCGCACCGACACAAGCTTGTACAGGTGCTGCACACCGACAGGAGTGTGTACAGAAGCTGCACACCGACAGGAGTGTATACAGAAGCTGCACACCGACAGGAGTGTGTACAGAAGCTGCGCACCGACTGGAGTGTGTACAGAAGCTGCGCACCGACACAAGCTTGTACAGGTGCTGCACACCGACAGGAGTGTGTACAGAAGCTGCACACCGACAGGAGTGTGTACAGAAGCTGCACACCGACAGGAGTGTGTACAGAAGCTGCACACCGACAGGAGTGTGTACAGAAGCTGCACACCGACAGGAGTGTGTACAGGTGCTGCACACCGACAGGAGTGTGTACAGGTGCTGCACACCGACAGGAGTGTGTACAGAAGCTGCACACCGACAGGAGTGTGTACAGAAGCTGCACACCGACAGGAGTGTGTACAGAAGCTGCACACCGACACGAGTGTGTACAGGTGCTGCACACCGACAGGAGTGTGTACAGAAGCTGCACACCGACACGAGTGTGTACAGGAGCTGCACACCGACAGGAGTGTATACAGAAGCTGCACACCGACAGGAGTGTATACAGAAGCTGCACACCGACAGGAGTGTGTACAGAAGCTGCACACCGACAGGAGTGTGTACAGAAGCTGCACACCGACAGGTGTGTGTACAGGAGCTGTACACCGACAGGAGTGTATACAGAAGCTGCACACCGACAGGAGTGTGTACAGAAGCTTCACACCGACAGGAGTGTGTACAGAAGCTGCACACCGACACGAGTGTGTACAGAAGCTGCACACCGACAGGAGTGTGTACAGAAGCTGCACACCGACAGGAGTGTATACAGAAGCTGCACAGCGACAGGAGTGTGTACAGAAGCTGCACACCGACAGGAGTGTGTACAGAAGCTGCACACCGACAGGAGTGTGTACAGAAGCTGCACACCGACAGGAGTGTGTACACGTGCTGCACACCAACTGGAGTGTGTACAGGAGCTGTACACCGACAGGAGTGTATACAGAAGCTGCACACCGACAGGAGTGTGTACAGAAGCTGCACACCGACAGGAGTGTGTACACGTGCTGCACACCGACAGGAGTGTGTACAGAAGCTGCACACCGACAGGAGTGTGTACAGAAGCTGCACACCGTCAGGAGTGTGTACAGAAGCTGCACACCGACAGGAGTGTGTACAGAAGCTGCACACCGACAGGAGTGTGTACAGAAGCTGCACACCGACAGGAGTGTGTACAGAAGCTGCACACCGACAGGAGTGTGTACAGGTGCTGCACACCGACAGGAGTGTATACAGAAGCTGCACACCGACAGGAGTGTGTACAGAAGCTGCACACCGACAGGAGTGTGTACAGAAGCTGCACACCGACAGGAGTGTGTACAGAAGCTGCACACCGACAGGAGTGTGTACAGAAGCTGCACACCGACAGGAGTGTGTACAGAAGCTGCACACCGACAGGAGTGTGTACAGATTCTGCACACCGTCAGGAGTGTGTACAGAAGCTGCACACCGACAGGAGTGTGTACAGAAGCTGCACACCGACAGGAGTGTGTACAGAAGCTGCACACCGTCAGGAGTGTGTACAGAAGCTGCACACCGACAGGAGTGTGTACAGAAGCTGCACACCGACAGGAGTGTGTACAGAAGCTGCACACCGACAGGAGTGTGTACAGAAGCTGCACACCGACAGGAGTGTGTACAGAAGCTGCACACCGACAGGAGTGTGTACAGAAGCTGCACACCGACAGGAGTGTGTACAGAAGCTGCACACCGACAGGAGTGTGTACAGAAGCTGCACACCGACAGGAGTGTGTACAGAAGCTGCACACCGACAGGAGTGTGTACAGAAGCTGCACACCGACAGGAGTGTGTACAGAAGCTGCACACCGACAGGAGTGTGTACAGAAGCTGCACACCGACAGGAGTGTGTACAGAAGCTGCACACCGACAGGAGTGTGTACAGAAGCTGCACACCGACAGGAGTGTGTACAGAAGCTGCACACCGACAGGAATGTGTACAGAAGCTGCACACCGACTGGAGTGTGTACAGAAGCTGCACACCGACAGGAGTGTGTACAGAAGCTGCACACCGACAGGAGTGTGTACAGAAGCTGCACACCGACAGGAGTGTGTACAGAAGCTGCACACCGACAGGAGTGTGTACAGAAGCTGCACACCGACAGGAGTGTGTACAGAAGCTGCACACCGACAGGAGTGTGTACAGGAGCTGCACACCGACAGGAGTGTGTACAGGTGCTGCACACCGACAGGAGTGTGTACAGGAGCTGCACACCGACAGGAGTGTATACAGAAGCTGCACACAGACAGGAGTGTGTACAGAAGCTGCACACAGACAGGAGTGTGTACAGAAGCTGTACACCGACAGGAGTGTGTACAGAAGCTGCACACAGACAGGAGTGTGTACAGAAGCTGTACACCGACAGGAGTGTGTACAGAAGCTGCACAGCGACAGGAGTGTGTACAGAAGCTGCACACCGACAGGAGTGTGTACAGGTGCTGCACACCGACAGGAGTGTGTACAGAAGCTGCACACCGACAGGAGTGTGTACAGAAGCTGCACACCGACAGGAGTGTGTACAGAAGCTGCACACCGACAGGAGAGTGTACAGGAGCTGTACACCGACAGGAGTGTGTACAGGAGCTGTACACCGACAGGAGTGTGTACAGAAGCTGTACACCGACAGGAGTGTGTACAGAAGCTGCACACCGACAGGAGTGTGTACAGAAGCTGCACACCGACAGGAGTGTGTACAGAAGCTGCACACCGACAGGAGTGTGTACAGAAGCTGTACACCGACAGGAGTGTGTACAGGTGCTGCACACCGACACGAGCTTGTACAGGAGCTGCACACCGACAGGAGTGTGTACAGGTGCTGCACACCGACAGGAGTGTGTACAGGTGCTGCACACCGACAGGAGTGTGTACAGAAGCTGCACACCGACAGGAGTGTGTACAGGTGCTGCACAGCGACAGGAGTGTGTACAGAAGCTGCACACCGACAGGAGTGTGTACAGGTGCTGCACAGCGACAGGAGTGTGTACAGGTGCTGCACACCGACAGGAGTGTGTACAGGTGCTGCACACCGACAGGAGTGTGTACAGAAGCTGCACACCGACAGGAGTGTGTACAGAATCTGCACACCGTTAGGAGTGTGTACAGAAGCTGCACACCGACAGGAGTGTGTACAGAAGCTGTATACGTACAAGGGTACATACGGGGGCGGTGCACCTCCAGGAAGTGTACTTTATCCCAGTTTTTAAAGAACTGACCTCAAGCAATATAATGCCTGGGAAAACATGGATCCAGCTCCGATGTGACAACTGAATTGAAATCTACAAATTACGTGAAAAGAATAAAGCTAAGATAACGCAATCTAAAATGGGTGCAAGGTTTCATGGTCTTTTTGCACATGGCACACTCGGGCAATGCCAGTGTAGGGGAGCGTAATTGCAGTCCCTAAACTGGAAATGCCTCAGACTCCTTCAAGAAACAAAGACCTCTATTTGCATAGCACCTTTCAGATCATCGAGGCATCACAGCTTTACAGTCAACTACTCCCTTTGGAAGCATTGTCTCTGTTGTAATGTTGGAAATGTGGCAGTCAATTTGCACACATCAAGCTCTGACAAGCAGCAATTAAATAAATTGTCAACTCATTTGATTTTGATATTGGTCGATTGATAAATATTGGCACAGGCTCCAGGAGAATGCTACTCATGTGTCTTCACTTGTCCAATTCCCGCTCTCTTTGGCTTTGGGCAATGGAACATTCTATCGCTGGCCCTCACTTGCCCAAAACTCATTACATTTCAAACATTTCTCAATCCTGGTGAAAGGCCACAGAAACCTTAACAGTGGGCGGGATTTTCCAGTCACGCCTACCCCGCGACCCCAAATTCCCACCCGAGGTCAACAGACCTTTAGATGGCCCGTCAAATTGCCTGCAATGAATTCCCATGGCAAGCGGGGCCGGTCTGTTTCCCCCCCGACACAGTTGCTATCAGACCTGCTGGTTGTGGCCAGCATTTTCTATTTTTATTCAGATTTCCAGCGTTGGCACTGTTTTGCTTTTATTACAGGAGAATGCCGCTGCTCTATATCGAATAGTGTGGTGGGATCGATCACATTCACCTGAGAGGTCTTTGGTGTTAACATTTAATCTGAAAGTTGGCACCTCTAAAAGTACAGAGAGGTACAGACATAATTTATGCACTTGAATCAACAGCCTTTCAACCTACAGCTGGGAGACCTTACTGGGCAGGAGCGAAACCATCACAATCATATTATTTCTGCCCAAAACAAGGATCCTCAGATTTTTACAATGGGAGAATACGCACTCATGTTAAGTCAGATAAAATTGATTCCAGTCACATATACAAAATATAAAGATTGGGAGCGTTGTGCAGACAAACAGCTGGCTGGACAGGGACAAATGAATTGAAGCATGATGATATAATCATAGTCACAGCAATATCAGTGGGCACAGTAGGAGACAAAAAAACAATCTGACTGGATTCAACTGGAGGTTTTGTCCAGGAGTTGTACAAGCTAATATCAAAACACTTTTAGCTCATGCAGCAGTAGACAGGCGAGACTTCAAATGTCAAGTAGGTGAATGTGCTGATTTTATGCTGCACTCTCTGTGACTCGGTGAAGAAGGTGGCTGAAGGAGGAGGAAATGGCTGATACTACAAGAAGGGATGAAGTCCAGCTGTCAGATTGTGACTGACCTGGTTATTCAGGGATGCTGAAATAATCTGAGGATTTTTGGGATCCCTGAGGGGGAGCAAGACTGAGGATCCAACTGAATTTATTAAGAGACTATTGATCATTTACAAGATGGTAACAACAGGAAGTCTACCACATATCAAAACTTATAGCTATAAGGAAATTAATTGCCCAAGGGATTTTATGATCAAGTTTTTAATTTTCAATAGGAACAGTATATTCTGTCGCATATACGAATAAACCTAGTACAAAGCTCGGAAACGTTCCATTTACATTGATATAGCAACTAAATTTCTGTAATTTTGAAAGCACATAGAAAGGATTAAGGAGACACTGGAAAACAAAGCTTTTTAGTATGAATGATATGCCCACTCAAGTTACACATCTTGAACACGAAGGCGAACAATTGCATTTGCTATTAAAAATAGATACAACAAAATAACACACCTGGAGATGTGTGTTCAGTTTTGTGAAGCGCACTTCAGTAAGGATGTGTTGGCCCTAGACGGACCACAGTTACCAGAATGATACTGGCTGGCTGGAATCGGGGCTGGTTTGGCACAGTGGGCTATACAGCTGGCTTGTAATGCAGAACAATGCCAGCAGCGTGGGTTCAATTTCCCTACCGGCCTCCACGAACAGGCGACGGAATGTGGCGACTCGGGGCTTTTCACAGTAACTTCACTGAAGCCGACCTGTGACAATAAGCGATTATCATTATTGGAGGATTAAATTATGAGGACAGGTTTCATAAATTCGCATTGAATATAGAAGATCTCCGAGTGATTTGATCGGAGTGTTTAGAATATCAGACGGATTTGATGGGGTAGTAACAGAGAAACTGTTTCTTCTGGTGAGGGGATCAAGAGAACCTGGGGACATAATCTTAAAATTAGAGCGAGGCCAATCAGGAGCAAAATCAAAAAGATCTTCTGACACAATGATCAGTAGAAATTGGAAACTTATTTTCACCTTTGTGCACCATTGATGCTTGACCAAGTGTTTATTTTGTACAATGTTACGATGGAGGTACATTTAGCACTGGGTGTTGGGTTTTACAGAAGATTGATTGCCTTGGTCCCTATTTCACCACAGCCCCCCCCCCCCCCCCCCACCACCACCACCACTCCACAACCCCCTGCCTGCCCACTCAAGGCAAGTTTCTTCCAGTGCTTTCTTTGCCAGTGTTTGGTGCACATTCCCACACAGACTCCAACTCATCCTTAATTCTAGCACTCACATCCTCACCTATTGCGGAAGTGCCGGGTTCCAATAACTGGTGATCAAGGACTTAGAACAGCAATAGTTTATCCAGCACTGCATGCTTGTACTCCTGCGCTCCTGTCACATGACCATTTGAGTAGCCGCACCATCACGTGACCACTCGGTCTACATCTGTCTTATACGCTGCTCATCTATTAGGTCTATCCACATTGATCTAAATTTGCTCCCCGTTCCTCAGTGCATCAATTTATAAATTGTCACCTTTGCTTATAAATTCCTTAATGGCCTAACCCTGCCCCAAATCTGCAGACCTTGCTACATTCCAACTTGCTCTTTAGACCCAGGTTTCCTGTGCTCCCAATGTCCTACATTTTAACTCTGACGTGATTCCACAAGATGGCAGATAGGCATATCAAAACAAAATCCTTTCTAATTTCCAATCAACAGTCACATTGTAAATCCCCATTTTGTTACTTTTCCACTCTTTTAGGTCCTCCCTGTGAAATACCCAATTCCTGACAAGATAGAAGCTACTCTGACCAGTTCTGAATCTCTGTGGATGCTCTTGTATAAAATTCACTTGGAAACAACAAAGCCAATCTGTAAATAGCTCCATGGTGTGTAGGTATTTCATAAATTTCTGTGTCATAAATACCTGCAATAAAAGTGCCATTCAGAGAATAGTTATAATATTAACAGCCAGATGGTAAGATATTAATGGGGATAATATATACCATATGAATTGAATATCACATGTCAAAAGCTGAAGAATTGCAAAATTGTATGTTACACATAGATTTTTGAGATTGTTAATGCATCTCAATGGTGAGGTGCACCTTGTTTACACATTTATTGCAATTGAAATGGTGCTTGTTCCAATCCTGTCCCTTCAAACTGAAATCTGGCTCGGGTTTCTGTTCTACAATTGCAACTGGAATGCTTGAGCATTCAATGAATAAAGAACAAAGAACAATGCGCCATGAACCTGGGCTACAAAGTACAGAATGGGTCTTACAGCTATATGGTGGCCTTGATTTTCTGTTTAACTGGGAAAAGCGAACAGCATGGTGCCAACATTTTGGCATTCCGATCCATCGAACCACACGGTGCTCTGATATGTTTTGGCCTTGATAATCTGCACATGGTGAATTTTTGGCTGTGCCATTGGGGCATGTGCAAGTTAAAGGACATGGAAATTAAAGGAAAATAAGAGAGTGAGTCACTCTTACACAGCAGGTTGCCGCTTCAACCTGGCCCTATGCCTGGATTGGTAATTGCGTCGTGAGTGGGGCGGGAAAAACAACCTTATAATGCCAAAAGCAAATTTGTGTAAGAAACCCATCAGTTTCAGAAACACTGACTGATACTGTAGGACATTTGCAATAAACGAACAGGAATAATGATTGTATGATACTTAATACTGTTTAACATTAGAGTCACATAAGGGTGAGGATTATCAGATTAACAATATCTTACTCCATTCAAAGAAAAGCAATGCAGCGGCCATTATGCAATTCTAATACATCAAGCCCATTCCCAACTCTGCCGAAACCTGGATGCATCCGTCACAACTCGTCTACCATCAACATCCAATAGACAACAAAACTAAACATGGAAATAAAAATAGGTTATTATCCCTCTCAGTGCATGGCCCAGTGTGGTGTTGAATCATATAGACTAGGAATAGCTTGACTTGATTGAAGTATATAAGATCCTGAACGGTCTTGATAAGGTGGACATGGAAAAGATGTTTCCTCTTGTGGGTGAGTCCAGAACAAAGGAGCACCACTTTAAAATTAGGGGTCGACCTTTTTGGACAGAGATCTGGAGATTTCTATTCTCCCCGAGGGTTGCGCGACTTTGGAAATCTCTGCCTCAGAATCATTTTAAGCCAACGGTAGATAAGTTCTTGTTAGGCAATGGAGACAACGGTTATTAAGGATAGATGTGAATGCAAAACTTGAAACACAACCAGATCAGCCCATGCGAAGTTGCTGGACATACAGAGGATGGCCTCCACCCCATTGAAAGCAACCATTGAGAAGTGAAGGCGCTCCTTCAGCACCCACAGAATTCCTGAAGTGCTGGTCATTCATGGAAGAAGGCTTGAGGGGCCAAATAACCTACTTCTGCTCTTATTTTGTACGTTTTTATGCTTGTAACTTAGGTCTAATCTTCCATCTGTGCTGTGTTCGTTCTATTGAGTAACAGGTTTGGACATTGCGCCACTGACTTTCTGCACCTGGTTACTGCTCAGTAATCCTTGGTAAGTGATGTGTGCATGTGGATGTCACATGAGGATTGGCTGTGGTAGTCTCCGCGGGTAACTGGCCCACTGACATTCACTGGCCAAGTGCTTACATGAAGATTAGCCAGTTGGGCAAGGTACCAGAGTATTACCAGTGTCCATGGAACTGAATAGCAGCATGAGCCAGCACCTTCAGAAGGGGAAGAGGTCCAGGCATTAGGTTTGAACCCAAGACAATCTGACTCGGAGGCAAAACTGCGATCACTGCAGATACCTACTTTCACCTGTATATTACTGCAGAGAATTGAAGACCTGTTTGGGTAGGTTTTCTTCTTTACCAGCTGGATATTCAGCAGCAGCAGCAAGGTGGAGCTTCCAGAGGAGAATTTGGAATGCTGGTGACTCGCCTGTTGTTCCTTCCGTTTTCGTGCTCCAAATAACATCCAAAGCTGTGAAGTGAATCACATTCCATTCATCTTTCAGTTCCAGCATTGCTATTTCAGGATGTTCACCTGGAGATGGAATCTGATCCCTTCTCTCAGAAATCTCCTGTCACTGAGGTTAAAGTTCCATCATCTTTCTGATACTCAAAAGGAAAGAAATTAATTTGGATCAGAAGGTTTGTTTGTGCTACCTCTCCATAAGGGGACACAATATTCTGTGCACTGGACTTCATCATTGTATTCCAACAGCTTGATCGATAATAGATTTCCGTTGGACTCCTAAATTAATTTGACTTTCTTTTTAAACATTTTAATAGCAGCAAGTACACAACTGTCTACTTCTATTGAGGCCCATGTTACCCTTCAATTATATTGCTTTCACTGCTTTTCACACCTTACAGGGAAGACTCTGTGTTGAATAAGAAAAGAAAAAAGGAAGTTTAATAGTTAAGCACCCTCTAGCCTGATGAGGCATTCTACCCATTCAGATGTCATGAGGAGCAGAATAAGTGCAGCTTAGGTGAGTTGGCCATGCTAAATTGCCCCTCAGTGTCCAAAAAGATGTGCAGATCCTGTCTCCACATTGAGGATACCCTTCATCGTGTTGTGTGGCACTATCATAATGCTAAATGGGATAGATTTCAAACATTCCAGCAACTCAAGACTGGGCATCCATGAGGCATTCTGGACTATCATCAGCAGAAGAATTGCACTCTGTCACAATCTGTGACCTCATGTTCCCCACTCTGCTATTGCCACCAAGCCAGGGAATCAACCCTGGTTGAGTGCAGGAGGGCATGCCAGAAGCACCTGGCATGCCTAGAAATGAGGTGTCAACCTGATGAAGCTACAACACAGGACTACCTGCGTGCCAAACAGCAGAAGCAGCAAGACTGAGCTAATTCCATAATCAATGGATCAGATCTAAGCTATGCAGTCCTGCCTCACCCAGCCGTGGACAATTAAACAACTCACTGGAGGAGGAGGCTCCATAAATGCCCCGTCCTCAATGATGGAGGAGCCCAGCACATCAATGCAAAAGATAAGGCTGAAGCATTCACAACAAGCTTCAGGCAGAAGTGCCGAGTGGATGATCCATCTCGGTCTCCTCTGGAGGTCCCCAGCTTCAGAGATGTCAGCCTTCAAACAATGCAATTCACTGCACATAATATTAAGAAATGGCTGATGGCACAGGATACTGCAAAGGGTATAGGCCCTGACAATATTCCAGCAATAATGCTGAAGACCTGTGCTCCAGAACTGGTCGCACCCCTAGCCAAGCTGCTTCAGTACAGCTACAAAACTGACATCCACCCGGAATGTGGAAAATTGCCCAGGTGTGTGTTGCACACAAGAAACAGGACAATTACCGCCCCATCAGTCTACTCTCAATCATCAGTAAAGTGATGGAAAGAGTCATCAATAGTGCTATCAAGCCATACTTATTCAGCAATAACCTGTTCACGGACACTCAGTTTGGTTCCGCCAGGGTCACTCAGCTCCTGACCTCATTACAACTTTGCTTCAAACGTAGACAAAAGAGCTGAATGCCAGAGGTGAGGTGAGAGTGACTGCCCTTAACATCAAGGCAGCATTTAACTGAGTATGGCATCAAGGAGGCCAAGCAAAATTGGAGTCAATGGGAATCAGGGCAAAACTCTCCACTGGTGTCATACCTGGCACAAAGGAAGATGGTTGCGGTGGTTGCAGATAAATCATCTCTGCTCTTGGACATCACTGCAGGAGTTCCTCAGAGTAGTACCCTAGGCCTAACCATCTTTAGCTACTTCAACAATGACATTCCTTCCATCTTAAAGGCAGAAATGGGGATGTTTGCGGATGACTGCACAATGTTCAGCACCATTCGCGACTCCTCAGATAATGAAGCAGTCCATGTCCAAATGCAGCAAGTCCTGGACAGTATCCAGGCTTGGGCTGACAAATGGCAACTTACGTTCGCACCACACAAGTGCCAGGCAATGACCATCTCCTACAAGAGAGGATCTAACCATTGCCTCTTGACATTAAATGGCATTACCATCGCTGAGTCCCCCACAATCAACATCCCGAGGGTTACCATTGAGCAGAAACTGTACTGGACTAGCCGTATTAATACTGTGGCTACTAGAGCAGGTCAAAGGCTGTGAATACTGTGGCGAGTAACTCACCTCTTGACTTCCTAACGTTTGTCCACCAGCTAAAAGGCACAAGTCAGGAGTGTAATGGAACACTCTCCACATGGCTGGATGAGTGTAGCTCCAACAACACCCAATACGTTTGACACCATACAGGATAAAACAGCTTGATTCCTCCTCCTTCCATAAACATTCAATCCCTTCACACTGAAGCACAGTTGCAGCCGTGTGTACTATCTACAAGATGCACTGCAGGAACTCGCCAAGGTACCTTCGGCAGCACCTTCCAAACGCACAACCATCTCGAAGGACAAGGGCAGCAGATACCTGGGGTCACCACAACCTGAAATTTCCAAGTCACTCACCAACCTGACTTGGAAATATATCGCAGTTCTATCAGTGTCGTTGGGTCAAAATCCTCCCTGACAGCACTGTGGGTGTACCAACACCTCAGGGACTGCAGCGGTTCAAGAAGGCAGCTCACCACCACATTCTGAAGAGCAACTAAGGATTGGCAATAAATTAATTTTTTTAAAGTTTTGTCTTCAGAACGTTTTTGAAGGCAATGTCACATGATTGTTTGATAACGGCAGAAGCATCTGAATTCAAGTATAGCAATGTTTGGAGGTCAGTTAGCTCAGTTGGCTGGACAGCTGATTTGTGATGCGGAATGACGCCAACAGTGCAGGTTAATTCCCGTACAGGCTGAGACCATTCATGAAGGCCCCACCTTCCCAACCTTGCCCCTCGCCTGAGGTGTGGTGACCCTCAGGTTAAATCACCACCGGTCAGCTCTCAAAGGAGGGAGCAGACGATGGTCCTCTGGGACTGTGGTGACATTTAGAGAGCAATGCTGCTGAATGGAACTCAGCAATCCATGTTTGCTCACAGAAACACATGTAAAATAATTGCTGTGAAACATGCAGTGTGGCAACAGTTTTAATGATGTGCTGGCAACTGTACAGAATTTAGATACAGGAAGAAATTCAACACAAAAGATTTACACTGTTGGGTGAGCCTGTTAGTGTGCACGCAAACATAATCAGAGAGGTTTGCTCTGCTGAGGATTAGGTCATATACAGCATCAATAAACCTTCAGTTTTCCCTTCACTACTAAAAGTATTGAAAGTATTCAAAATGTTTTTCAAGGGATAAAAGAAGAGTTGCAGTATACAATCCACTGGACAGATTGTGTTAATAAAACAGGAAAAGTAGGATTTCTGAACAAATCCTTGCTCCGAGCTTTAGAATTTTAGTGCTGCAATGTTAATAAAAATCTGGAAGAGCTGTAGTTGATTTTGAATTGTTCTGTGCACGTTTACCTTTTAGAATAACAACCTGTACAGAAATGAGTATGCAATTCCCTCGTAATTGTCAATGAAATATAGTGTGGCACGGCGGCACAGTGGTTAGCACTACTGTCTCACAGCGCCAAGGACCCGGGTGCGATTCTGGCCTTGGGTGATTGGGTGAAGTTTGTGCATTCTCCCCGTGTCTGCATGGGTTTAACTGGATGCAATGTTCCAAAGCCGTGCAGGTTTGATGGATTGACCGTGATCAATGTGCGGAATAACTGGGATGGACGGGGGAGTGGACCCAGGTAGGGTGCTCTTTTGGATGGTCACTGCAGACTCGATGGACCAAATGGCCTCCTTCTGTACTGTAGGGGTTTTATGGATTTGGATAACTGCTAAATGCAGATCATTGATTTGAGTCTGAGATCCTCCTGTATATTATTACGCATTGAAGCAGACAACTGACAAAAGGGGCCTAAAATTTAACAAAATGGCCCGATGAAATGAATTTTTAGAATAGATGAATTCCTGGATACCACAAAGTGGGGACCAAAGTTCCATCTGTTGCCTTCTATTCTGTTCCAGTTGATCAGCATGAGGTCTTTCCATATTCTCAGCTGCAACCCAAGAGGTTGCCAATCTCTCAGTTAAAAATGTCTCCCCCTGCCAGCTCGGCACACCCACAACTAAAAATGTGAATGTAAAATATAGCGCGCGTAAACCTCCCAGCTATCCATAAGGACACTCAGGCTGCCATCAAGCTGCCAGTGTGAAAATGAATGCAGGATTTATTGTGCCCAAAGCTCCTGAAGTTGCACCCTGCCGTGAAAATATGGGACAGAAATGGTACGCTGCCATCTGTCCTGGGCGTGACCTGATTCCAAGCCCCAGAGATGAGGCCATTTGTATAAAGTAGGTAGCCCTGCAGCTATTTGGAGTGCCCCTTGTAGCCCCTTAAAATGGCTAACTCCCGATTTTAAATGGCGAACGGCAAAGGCTGATGGGAAAGTCAGCCAACAGGACAAAAACGAGCAGCTGCAGGTTGACTGTGTCTTTACCTCTGGAAAGGCCAAACAAGATCGATACCAGCAACCATCAGCATAACAAAACACCAACCATCTGCATACTAATGAGCAATCCCCGGGATCAATAGGCAACATTTAGACACATAAAGCAAAACCAGATTCTTTGGCGCCAGCAGAAGCCTACACAAAAGGAGGTGAACGACCACCTCAAGACCACCCATCGATCAGGGAACCGCTCCAGCATTGGAGAAAATCGAACCAAGTGATTGGGACAAAGTCTAATCACTTGGGACCAGGTACAGCATCTGCCCTGAAAGGCGGGAAGCCCCTGGGGACTATAAGAATTGAGCCCCAAGTTCAAGGCGCTCTCTTCCAGCTCTCTTCAATCGCTTCCAGCTCTTCCTCAGCTCCAACTCTTCAACAGCCGCTCAAAACTGTAAGTCTTAATTCAACGCTCGCTACGAGATAGGCGCTCCTAGCTACCAATCTGTACCAACTTCGAATCCCGCAGGCTCAGAACCCGAACGAAAGGCCATTTGTTTCCCTGACCTGGTGGGCCAGTTCCAAGTTAAGTATTGGCCTATTAGCTGTAGAAGTAGCTTAGATGTAGAATTTGTACATGAGTAGTGATTACTGTGTATAATAAATGTGCTTTGATTTAAATCTTACTAAGCGGTGTATTGGATTATTGATCATTACTCGGACTTGAACCATGTGGCGGTATCATAGAGATACCTGGCGACTCAAGAGCAAAGGTGATAAAACAGAGCAATTAAACTGAGGCAAAGTTAGCAACACCCTGGAGCTGGGAGCTGGGGCGGAGGGGGGGTGACAGGCTAGACATTTGACGTGACAACTTAATTGTGCGACATGCTGTTTTGGCGGTGATACACGATCAATGACTACTAAAGCAAGGTTGTAGTCCAACTGAAGGTTTTAATAAGCTAGATGTTTCCCCCAGCAGCTCAGGTACAGAAAGAAGGCTACTGGGGCAGCACGGGGTCTGATACCCCGCCTTGCAGGGCGGAGCTACCATACAGCTTGACCAATAGGAAACATACAATATCTACCAATGGTGTTCCAGCATTATCAGGTACCGTAATACCTCTACACAGACTACCACATTCACCCCCTGTTAAAAAAGAGTCCGGTGGGGTGGCGGCTTGATATTACAACATGGTAACGTGGTAGAAGTTATAGTATGAAGGTACCGTAATACCGCCGTACAGTATTTTGTCTTATTGTCGTAACTATTTGCAATTTCACAGTTAACTATATACACTTTAAAATGAAGCAATCAGTCGATCGGGGACCCTGGTCGTCCTCTGTGATCGTCGAAGTTCTGGTGGTGACGCCGGTGGAGGCTCGGGCGTCTGTGACTCCGGGAGCATGGCCTCGATCTCTGTGGCAGCTTCAACACACCTAGACGGCGCTGATGGGGAAGCCGGTTGACCTGGGAAGGAAGCATCTGTGGGGTGCGTCGGTGAGCGGGGAGCCTAGACGGGGCCGGCGGAAGAACCGATCCTCCTGGGAAGGGGGCAGCTGTAAGATACACCGGTGGGAAGGAAGGTGGGACTAGTGGCTGGGGTGTGCGTGGGGATCCGGCGGGCGCCAGGTCTCGTAGTGAGACCGAATCTTGCCGGCCATCGGGGTACGCCACGTAGGCATACTGGGGGTTAGCGTGGACCAACGGGTCCGACTTGTGCGCCTGCACGTGTTTTCGGAGCAGGATGGGTCCGGGAGTTGCCAGCCAGGTCGGGAGCGAGGTCCCAGAGGAGGATTTCCTGGGGAAGATAAGGAGACATTCGTGAGGTGCTTGGTAGGTCGTGGTACAAAGCAGTGACCAGATGGAGTGGAGGTCATCTGGGAGGACTTCCTGCCAGCGGGAGACTGGGAGATTCCTGGACCGTAGGGCCAGTAGGACGGTCTTCCAGACCATTCCGTTCTCCCTCTCTACCTGTCCGTTACCCCGGGGGTTGTAACTGGTCGTCCTGCTCGAGGCAATGCCCTTGCTGAGCAGGAATTGACGCAGTTCGTCGCTCATAAAGGAGGACCCCCTATCACTATGTATGTACGCGGGGAACCCGAACAGTGTAAAGATGCTATGGAAGGCCTTGATGACGGTGGTTGCGGTCATGTCGGAGCAGGGGATGGGAATGGGAACCGGGAGTACTCGTCAATCACGTTCAGGAAGTACGTGTTGCGGTCGGTGGAGGGGTGGGGGCCTTTGAAGTCCATACTGAGGCGTTCAAAGGGACGGGAAGCCTTTATCAGGTGCGCTTTCTCCCGCCTGTAGAAGTGCGGTTTGCACTCCGTGCAGATTTGGCAGTTCCTGGTGGCTGTCCTGACCTCCTCAATGGAGTAGGGCAGGTTGCGGGTCTTGATAAGGTGAAAGAAGCGAGTGACCCCTGGGTGGCAGAGGTCCTCTGAGGCAGTCCACTTGTGCGTTGGCACATGTGCCACGGGACAGGGCATCACGAGGCTTGTTTATCTTCCCGGGACGATACAAGATCTCGTAGTTATAGGTGGAGAGTTTGATCCTCCACCGCAAGATCTTATCGTTTTTTATCTTACCCCACTGTGCATTATCGAACATGAAGGCGACCGACCGTTGGTCAGTGAGGAGAGTGAATCTCCTGCCGGCCAGGTAATGCCTCCAATGTCGCACAGCTTCTACTATGGCCTGGGCCTCCTTTTCAACTGAGGAGTAGTATGTGAGAAGAAGGCCACGGATCTGCCCGCTTGGTTGAGGGTGGCCGCCAGAGCTATGTCAGACGCGTCGCTCTCGACCTGGAAAGGGAGGGACCCGTCGATTGCGCGTGTCATAATATACACCAGTATATCATGGTGCAAACACACACTGATCGACACACAGTGGGACCAATCAATATACGCAACACCGCAGCCAATCACCAGTGAGAGCACACGCACTATAAAGACAGGGGGCATCAGAGTTCCCGCTCATTTGAGTAGCAGCCAGCTATGAGCACAGAGCTCACGGCCTGCAACACAGACATTCACCATGTGCTGAGTGCATCAACTGGTTAGGACAAGGCAAAGATCTTTAGTTAAAGCTAATATCGCATTAAGCCACAGTTTGAGTATGTTTAAATAGTTAATCATTCAATAAAATAGTGTTGCACTGTTTCCAGTGTTGGTGACCTGTGTGTGATCCAGAACACCCAACACACCAGCGCGCATTGTGGCCTTTGCAATGTCTGCTTTGATGCGGCTGAAGGCCTGGTGGGCCTCTATCGACAGGGGGAAAACTGTGGATTGGATCAGGGGACGGGCCTTGTCCGCATAGTTGGGGACCCACTGGGCATAGTAAGAGAAAAACCCGAGGCAGCGCTTCAGAGCCTTGGAGCAGTGAGGGAGGGGGAACTCCATAAGGGGGCGCATGCGTTCAGGGTCGGGGCCTATAACTCCATTTCGCACTACGTAGCCGAAGATGGCTAGGTGGTCATTGCTAAACAAGCATTTATCCTTGTTATACGTAAGGTTAAGGATCTTTGCGGTCTGGAGAAATTTTCGGAGGTTGGTGTCGTGGTCCTGCTGGTCGTGGCCGCAGATGGTGACATTATCGAGATACGGGAATGTTGCCCGTAAACCGTACCGGTCAACCATTCGGTCCATCTCGCACTGGAAGACCGAGACCCCATTAGTGACACCGAAGGGAACCCTTAAGAAGTGGTAGAGCCACCCATCTGCCTCGAAGGCAGTGTACTTGCGGTCACTGGTGCGGATGGGGAGCTGGTGGTAGGCAGACTTAAGATCCACCGTGGAGAGGACCTTGTAATGCGTGATCCTGTTTACCAGGTCGGATATGCGGGGGAGAGGGCATGCGTCCAGCTGCGTAAACGTGTTGATGGTCTGACTGTAGCCGATGACCATCCTATGCTTCTCCCCGGTCTTTACCACCACTACGTGAGCTCTCCAGGGACTGTTGCTAGCTTCAATGACTCCTTCCCTCAGTAGCCGTTGGACCTCTGACCTAATAAAGATTCGATCCTGGGCACTGGACCGTCTGCTCCTGGTGGCGACGGGTTTGCAGTCCGGGGTGAGGTTCGCAAACAGGGAAGGCGGATCGACCTTGAGGGTCGCGAGGCTGCAGACAGTGAGAGGGAGAGTAGGGCCGCCGAATTTGAAAGTTAGACTTTGGAGGTTGCACTGGGAGTCTAACCCTAGGAGAGTGGCCGCGCAGAGGTGGGGAAGGACGTAGAGCCGGTCATTTTTTAACTCCCTTCCCTGGACTGTGAGATTTGCTGCACAAAACCCCTTTATCTCTACTGAGTGGGAACCGGAAGCCAGGGAGATTTTTTGATTAACGGGGTGGACGGGGAGAGAACTGCGCCTTACCGTGTCGGGGTGTATGAAGCTCTCCGTGCTCCCAGAGACAATTAAGCAGGACGTCTCGTGCCCGTTGATTAGTACCGTTGTTGTAGCAGTTGAGAGTGTTCGAGGCCGGGACTGGCCCAGGGTCACCGAGGCTAATCGCGGCAGCAGTTGAATGTTCTCTTCGGGCGGTGAGTGGTTAGCCGAGCTGGGGTCCTGGGAGTCCATCCAAGATGGCAGCGCCCATTGGTTGCACATGGCTGGGGGTGCACAAAATGGCGGGGCCCGGAGGCCGCTCGTGGCCCTGGAGGAGGAAGATGGCGGCGCCCGCTGGCCGCACGGGGACCATGGAGAGGATTGTGGTGGTGGTCCGCATTTGCCATCGGAGACCGCAGCGACCGCCCGGGCCTGGCATACCGCCACAAAGTGGCCCTTTTTACCGCATCCCTTGCAGATGGATGCGCGGGCCGGACAGCACTGCCGGGGTGCTTGGCCTGCCCGCAAAATTAGTAGCGGGGCCCCCCGGCGTTGCCAGGCCATCTTGCAGCACAAGCTTGTGGGGGGATGGGCAATGTCTCGGGGTCGGCCGCGGGGGGGGGGGTTCCACGCTGCCCAGGGGGCTGCCGCGCGGTCGGGGACGTAAGCGCGGGCGATTCAGGAGGCCACATCCAGGGAACCGACAAGGACACATGCCTCCTTGAGGCCTAGGGTGTCTTTCTCCAGCAATTGCAGGCGGATTTGGGAGGACAGCATACCTGCAACGAAAGAGTCCCGGATCAAAAGTTCTGTGTGGTCGCTCACCGAAACTTGTGGGCAGCTGCAGTTTCTCCCCAACACCAGGAGCGCACGGTAGAATTCTTCCAGCGATTCCCCAGGGATTTGTCGCCTTGTCGCTAGCAGATGTCGGGCGTTGACCTGGTTTACCGGACGAATATAATGACCTTTTAGCAGCTCCATTGCTGCATCGAAGTTGTCCGCGTCCTCGATGAGGGTGTACATTTCCGGCCTCGCCCTCGAGTGCAGGACTTGCAATTTCTGTTCTCCCGTGGGTGTGTTTTCGGCCGTTCCGAGATATCCGTTGAAACACGCCAGCCAGTGCTTGAAGGATGCCACTGAGTTTGCACCGTGGGGGCTGAGTTGCAGACACTCCGGCTTGATTCGGAGCTCCATCCTTTTAAATCTAGCTTATTAAATTGATACACGATCAATGACCACTAAAGCGAGGTTGTAGTCCAAATGAAGGCTTTAATAAGCTAGATGTTTCCCCCAGCAGCTCAGGTATAGACTGAAGGCTGCTGGGGCAGCACGGGCTCTTATACCCCGCCTTGCAGGGCGGAGCTACCATACAGCTTGACCAATAGGAAACATACAATATCTACCAATGGTGTTCCAGCATTACCAGGTACTGTAATACCTCCACACAGACTACCATAGGCGGTGAAACTCATCAGTTTTTTTTTTAACCCAATAAGTATTGCGGGTCAAAATACAAGGATAACAAACCGCAGACCTTTGATTAACATCCAAATTTGAAAACTCTCAGCAAACTAATCTTGAATCCATCAAGAGCCAACAACATTAACCGATTTCTTCCCTGTATTTCTCTGAGAAGATATTTGAGACTGTCCAGTCAGTGCATAAGCTTCAGGCTTTCGTGTTTTTCATATACGAAATATACTCTTAGAGATAGCTTCTGTCTCTATGTTAATTGCAAAAGGTGAGAGCAAAGAATTTGGCTGTCTTCTATCTGTAGATCTTGTTGGCGTATCTTGTATGAGGGAGGGCCAATGAAGATAGAGCTGGCAAGTTCAATCCTATAAGCTCATCAGAGGCATCTCTTCTGACATTAAAGAGAGAAACCATGGATTTGTGTGCAATTTTTACTATCTCGGGACATTCCAAAGCATTTTATTTCCACTTCAACATTTTTTAAAAATTCACAGTGCTCTTGGTAAGCACCTTGGGATGTTTTACCATCCATATAAATGTAAGTTGTTGTGCCAGTTTGCACAAACATATTTTATCCACTCCAAGTAATCTGGTTTAGTGATTAGTTGAGGAATAAATTCCAGTCATTGGAGACTCCCCTACAGATTTATGCAAGACGATAGAGGGGGGCTTGGGTTAATGCCTCCTCCAAAAGATAGCCCCTCTGACAGTGCAGTCCCTCAGTGCTGCACTGGAGTCCCCGCTTAGAGGTGCCCACTTATGGGCATGAGTATGGAGGTAGGCATGCAGGCAAATTCACACCATCCCACCTGAGGGGGCATTTTACCAGAGAAAGGATTGGTGGTGGTAGGGCTACCCACCCGCATGCATCAGGTAGCCAATTGAGATAGGTAGATGACCACATAGGGTCAATTAATAGAGTTCGACTGGAACTTTTTCCGTTGTTCCCTGGTCTCCCCGAGGCATCAGGGACCAGGGCAGCTGTGTTGCCTGGCGATGAGCACCTGGCACCAGACCAGGAGTGGGGCCAGTGCCCAACACAAGTTTGGAGACCCTCCCCACATGTTTGACTGCAGCTGTGACAACAGGTTGTCCAGTGGAGCGGTTCCTTTATGATGGCCCAGTAGCTGAAGCCATTTTTACATGTAAATGTTTAAAAGGTTGGAGGCAACAGGCCTCAAGAATGAAGTGCTTACCTGAACTGTAGACTGCTGCCTTTTCCAAACTGGAGGGCCTCTTTTGGTCCTCCTGTTTTCAGAACCTTTCCTTAATCAAAAGGCAAGCTCCTCTCAAGCCACTAATTAGCCAATGTGGGGAAAATCGCTGCTGGGTGACCGTTTCCCACATAGTACGAGGTTGGGACCCTTACAATCTGGAGCCCCATAATCCAGAAACCCAAGCCTCTGGAGCAGGTGTTATGCCAAACAAGCGCTGGGCTTTACAGCCCATGCCGCTTGTATTTTCCTGCCGCTAGTATTGAATTGGACTGGATTGGATTTGTTTATTGTCACGTTTACCCAGGTACAGTGAAATGTATTGTTCTGCGTGCAGCTCAAACAGATCATTCTGTACATGGAAAGAAAGTACATAGGGCAAACATAAAATACACAATGTAAATACATAGACACATGCATCGGGTAAAGCTTACTAGAGCACTACTCAGTAGAGAAGATGTGTGAAGAGATGAGATCAGTAGATAAGAGGATCATTTAGGAGTCTGCTAACAGCAGGGAAGAAGCTGTTTGTGAACCTGTTAGTGCATGTTCTCAGACTTTTGTATCTCATGCCCAATGGAAGAGGTTGGAAGAGTGAGTAAGCTGGGTGGGAGGAGTCTTTGATTTTGCTGCCTGCTTTCCCAAGGCAATGGGAGGTGTAAACAGAGTCAGTGGATGGGAGGCGGGTTTGTGTGATGGGCTGGGCTGTAGTCACGACTCTCTGTAGTTTCTTACCGTCTTGGGCCGAGCAGTTGCCATACCAGACTGTAATGCAGCCAGATAGGATGCTTTCTGTTACGCATCTGTAAAAGTTGGTAAGAGTCAATGTGGACATGCCGAATTTCCTTAGTTTCCTGAGAAAGTTTGAGCACTGTTAATAGAATCATAGAATTTACAGTGCAGAAGGTAGCCATCCGGCTCATCAAGTCTGCACCGGCCCTTGAAAAGAGCACCCCACCCAAGCCCACCCCTCCACTCTATCCCCATAACCCAGTAACCCCATCTAATCTTTTTTGGACACTAAGGGGCAATTTAGCATGGCCAATCCACCTAACCTGCCCATCTTTGGACTGTGGGAGGAAACCGGAGCACCCGGAGGAAACCCATACAGACATGGGGAGAATGTGCAGGCTCCACACAGACAGTGACCCAAGCCGGGAATCGAACCTGGGACCCTGAAGCTGTGAAGCCAAAAATCTAACACATCTTTCCAGAGGAACCATACCCTTTTTAGGAGAAGATGGCCATAACTGTGTACAATAGTCTCCAGATTAGGGAATGGCGGGTAATCCTGAGGGGAAGCAAGGAATCTATATATAATAGCTGACAGATAGCATATGGGGACACACAAGTCTATAGCTCTGAGGTAAACCTTAAAAAAATATTTTTAACATATTGGATATAAACAGTTACAGGGGTATTTCTTATTTGACGCTGGGTTGGTGAAGGATGGTTATTGCTGCAGTGTATGGAATACAGGTTAAAAGGACACTTGTAGTGTGGGGTACTTAAAAAAAGGTTTACTCGTTGATGAAATGGCTCACGAAGCAAATGCCATTGAAAGGAATGGAAGAAATTAGGTCGGAGCTGATGGGCATGATTCAGTGAGCTGGGACAGTTTTTCCCCGCTGAGGAAAAACTGTAGTTGATTTCCTGCTGGATAGCTAATCTCGCCAGCAGGAATGACTCCTTACAGATCGGGGCGCCATTTTGAAGGGCAGCCCCGGTCTTTCTCCCCGCCCACACACTTTCAGGCCCTCTCCATTTTATTGACCCCCCCTTTACCCCCTCAACCTTGTTGAAGCCCCTCGAATTCCCCCTCACCTCCCTCCAATGGTAAGGCGTCCTCAGGCTCAAGCTTGGCAGTGCCAACCTGAAACCTGGGAACCCTGGCACCAGGGCAGTTCCCTTGATGCCCTGACAGTGTTCCTGGCACTCTGGCAGTGCCACCTGGGCACCCTGGCTGTGCCAGTGTGGCACTGCCAGAGTGCCAGGCTGACAGCGCCAAGGTGCCCATGTACCAGGGGAGTGGCAGGGTACTACCCTGCCCTGCCCTTGACCACCCAGGGGTCTCTAATAGAACCTAGAACATAGAACATTACAGCGCAGTACAGGCCCTTCGGCCCTTGATGTTGCGCTGACCTGTGAAACCACTCTAAAGCCCATCTACACTATTCCCTTATCGTCCATATGTCTATCCAATGACCATTTGAATACCCTTAGTGTTGGCGAGTCCACTACTGTTGCAGGCAGGGCATACCACACCCTTAATACTCTCTGAGTAAAGAACCTACCTCTGACATCCATCTTATATCTATCTCCCCTCAATTTAAAGCTATGCCCCCTCGTGCTAGACATCACCATCCGAGGAAAAAGGCTCTCACTGTCTACCCTATCCAATCCTTTGATCATCTTGTATGCCTCAATTAAGTCACCTCTTAACCTTCTTCTCTCTAACGAAAACAGCCTCAAGTCCCTCAGCCTTTCCTCATAAGATCTTCCCTCCATACCAGGCAACATTCTGGTAAATCTCCTCTGCACCCTTTCCAATGCTTCCACATCCTTCCTATAATGCGGCGACCAGAATTGCACACAATACTCCAAATGCGGCCGCACCAGAGTTTTGTACAGCTGCAACATGACCTCATGGCTCCGAAACTCAATCCCTCTACCAATAAAAGCTAACACACCGTACACCTTCTTAACAACCGTCTCAACCTGAGTGGCAACTTTCAGGGATCTATGTACATGGACACCGAAATCTCTCTGCTCATCCACACTGCCAAGAATCTTACCATTAGCCCAGTACTCTGTCTTCCTGTTATTCCTTCCAAAATGAATCACCTCACACTTTTCTGCATTAAACTCTATTTGCCACCTCTCAGCCCAGCGCTGCAGCTTATCTATGTCCCTCTGTAACTTGTAACATCCTTCCGCACTGTCCACAACTCCACCGACTTTAGTGTCATCTGCAAATTTACTCACCCATCCTTCTACACCCTCCTCCAGGTCCTTTATAAAAATGACAAACAGCAGTGGCCCCAAAACAGATCCTTGTGGTACACCACTAGTAACTGGACTCCAGTCTGAACACTTCCCATCAACCACCACCCTTTGTCTTCTTCCAGCTAGCCAATTTCTGATCCAAACTGCTAAATCTTCCTGAATCTCAAATCCTTCCGTATTTTCTGCAGTGCCTACCGTGGGGGACCTTATCAAATGCTTTACTGAAATCCATATACACCACATCAACTGCTTTACTCTCATCCACCTGTTTGGTCACCTTCTCAAAGAACTCAATAAGGTTTGTGAGGCACGACCTACCCTTCACGAAACCGTGTTGACTATGTCTAATCAAATTATTCCTTTCCAGATGATTATACACCCTATCTCTTATAAACCGTTCCAAGATTTTGCCCACAACAGAAGTAAGGCTCACTGGTCTATAGTTACCGGGGTTGTATCTACTCCCCTTCTTGAACAAGGGGACAACATTTGCTATCCTCCAGTCTTCTGGCACTATTCCTGTTGACAAAGACGACTTAATGATCAAAGCCATAGGCTCAACAATCTCCTCCCTAGCTTCCCAGAGACTCCAAGGATAAATCCCATCCAGCCCAGGGGACTTATCTATTTTCACCCTTTCCAGAATTGTTAACACCTCCTCCTTATGAACCTCAAGCCCTTCTAGTCTAGTAGCCTAAATCTCAGTATTCTCCTCGACAACATTGTCTTTTTCCTGTGTGAATACTGACGAAAAATATTCATTTAGCACCTCTCCTATCTCCTCGGACTCCAAGCACAACTTCCCACTACTGTCCTTGACTGGCCCCATTCTTACCCTCGTCATTCTTTTATTCCTGACATATCTATAGAAAGCTTTAGGGTTATCCTTGATCCTACCTGCCAAAGACTTCTCATGTCCCCTCCTGGCCTGCGATACACCTCAATGTGCTGTCATGCCTGATTCAGGTTTGTGAAAACCAGTGCAAAATATCGCCCTGTCGAGGTTTCGCAGGTGTTGCCGTTGACTCTCGGGTGCTGGGTGAATCCGGTGTCTGGAGACTTAAATCAGCCTAATGAACTCAATTTGGGGCTCTTGCATGATTCACCCATTGTGCCCCGATCCACGTCAGGCGAAACACGATCGGCTCTCATTTGACTTTGTTAAAATGTAATTTGCTGTGCAACTACTACTAAATTGCACATTCTCTGCAGCCAGTGTCCTTGGTTTGGATATCATGCCCAATAATAAGGCCCAACACTGACCTATTTTCTTCTTGCTGACATCTGACAATACAGCTGACGAATACCTTAACCCCCTGAGGTCAGCAGTAGCCAAATAAAATGTAACTAACAGACCAAATTTAATTCACTGAGCAGCATGAATTAAGAAAAGTGCGCGCTATAATTTTCAACTCCTTCAAGTACTCCAAAGGGCCGGACAAGAGAGACTTCCAGACAGTCCTGGACAAGTTTGAAAACTATTGTGAGGTGAACACAACAGAAATCGGTAAAACTGGCGCCTATACTCACCACAAGGCAAAGGTAGGCTCACAACAGAAGCAAACTGCAATTTTGATTGGCAGCCATCTTGCGCAAGAAGCCGCATAGGTGGAGTGTAGCCACTTAAAATGGCCAACTCCCGATTTAAAATGGCGAACGGCAAAGGCTGATGGGAAAGTCAGCCAACAACACACAAATGAGCAGCTGCAAGTTGGCTGTGTATTTACCTCTGGAAAGGCCAGACACTGTCGATACCAGCAACCACCAGCATAACAAAACAACAGCCACCTGCATACTAATGAGCAATCCCCGGGAACAATAAACAACATTTAGACACACAAAGCAAAACCAGACTCTTCGGCGCCAGCAGACGCCTACACAAAAGGAGGTGAACGACCACCTCAAGACCGCCCATCGATCAGGGAACCGCTCCAGCATTGGAGAAAATCGAACCAAGCGCTTGGGACAAAGTCCAATCACTTGGGACCAGGTACAGGGTCCCCGTCCCCCCACTAAGGCGGGAAGCCCCTGGGGACTATGAGAATTGAGCCCCAAATTCAAGTCGTTCTCTTCTCCACCGCTTCTCCAGCTCTTCACTCTTCAGCCGCTCGTCGAAACTGTAAGTCTTAATTCAACGCTCGCTACGAGATAGGCGCTCCTAGCTACCAATCTGTATCAACTTCGAATCCCGCAGGCTCAGAACCCGAACGAAAGGCCATTTGTTTCCCTGACCTGGTGGGCCAGTTCCAAGTTAAGTATAGGCCTGCTAGTCGTAGAAGTAGCTTAGACATACAATTTGTGCATGAGTAGCGATTACTGTGTATAATAAATGTGCTTTGATTTAAACCTTACTGAGCGGTGTATTGGATTATTGATCATTACTCGGACTTGAACCACGTGCCGGTATCATAAAGATACCTGGCGACCCAAGAGCAAAGGTAATAAAACGGAGCAATTGAACTAAGGCAAAATTAGCAACAGGAGTTCCCGAGAAGACGTGAACCGGCGAAACAGTGTTTTGCGCATGCACGAGAAGCCGGGCATGCGCAGTTGTGAAAAGAGCACACAGTAAAGGAAAAACAATTTGCGCATGCGCAATCCATTCCTACGCTTTACGTCATGAGCATCGTGACGTCAGAGGCCCTAGGCCATGCCCATATAATGGGGAAATGTCTGAAAATAGTGTAACAAAATGTTAAAGCCAGAAAACACAATTCTTTCACCTGGAAAGACAGCACAATGCCTGAACTTCGACCAGTAGCTGAAAGTAACCTCCGCAGAACCCTGCAACGACTCAGACGATGATTTCATCATTGGACGTGGCGACCTAGGTACCAAATCCGAACCGCAACGAGATGTGTTGTACATTGAAGCATCCGACACAGTCATGGACAAATTCTTCTGATTCAAGGATCCTCAGCCCAGCATAGACGACATCCCGACCCATGAGTACAGGATTCTGCTACGGCCTGACGCCAAGAGACAGAGAGTGGTCCACGCACCACGAAGAGTCCCCGACTCCGCACAGAATGTGATGACTGACTCCACAGCAAGACCACTGCACCACTCCGTTGAGAGTGCACAGATCGACTCCACAGCGAGACCACTGCATGACTCCACACAGGCAACGATGCCAGACTCCACAGAGAGAGCAATACAAGCCTCCACAGCGAGCTCGCTGACAGACTCCACAATGGAAGCAACGCAAGACTCCAGAGCGCAGTCCTTGCATGAACAAGACCATGAAGGTCTAGCAACCTTATCTGAGCAACCAGCTGTAGACAATGCAAGTCTGCCATGCTCAAGTGCACAGCAAGACGACTATGACAGTCTACCATGCTCACGTGAACAACAGAAAGACTATGACAATCTACCCAGATTATTTGAGCCACCAGAAGAAGACTCTGACAGTCTACCCAGCTCATCTAACCGACAAGAAGACACTGAAGGTCTACCCACTGTATGTGCGACAAGTGACAAAGGCTTCACAATTCCCATACAAGATGTGCGACATCTCATCGAGACTGACAGATCTCAGCTAGTATGTACAGAGGCACTCGACAATCAAAGTGAGGTTACTAGTGACTCCAGTGACACCATGTTAATTCAAACCTCATCTACTCGAGCCTCTCCACAAGAACCTGGAATGACTCCAGACGGGGAGCATCAAGAAACCAAAGGTGATTCAGGTGAACCAGAAAGGGCTCCAGACGGGGAGCATCGACAAGCCAAAGTTGATTCAAGTGAACCGGACATGACTCCAGACGGGGAGCGCCGAGGAATCAGAGACGGCACGCTCAATGAAACAGCAGATGCCACAAAGGACACTGCAGGCACCTGACTGTGGCGACGAGGGGCTTTTCACAGTAACTTCATTTGAAGCCTACTTGTGACAATAAGCGATTTTCATTTAATTTCATTTAATTTTCATTTCACAGTAACTTTGTGAAGGACTCGAATTCTCCACTCGGTGTGGTCATTGAGCGCAACAAACACGACAACAAAACCTACAAAGACAACAACAAAGACAATAACAAGAAGCGTACCAGAGGCAACAAACACAACAACAAGCACGTTAATAACAACAATGACAACAACAATAGAACAACAACTGGTACGACATGGTAAAACTCTGCCCATGAGGGACAATGTTACTGTTCAGCACAGAACAATGGCGAGAGTGTAAACATACCATGGCATGTCAACGCATCTTACCAATTCACGTTTGCGACACTATGGACTTTCAGGAAAGATGTCATCAAGAATTGCTACCACAAGCATAAAAAAAAGAGTCCACCTCAGACAAAGAAGTGACTTGACCATTTGCACACCTCCTGATGACTTCTTGGTTCCTTCAGCACCAGGACACTGACGGCATTCACAAGGGAATGACAACATCAACATCGACACTTCCATAACAGCACAAGAAAGCCACTCGACCATGTAAATTCATGAACTTTGGACTCATCACTATTATTTGGTATTGTATAATCCTCAACGTCATCATAACTATTATTTGGTATTGTATAATCCTCAATGTCATCATAACTATTCTTTGATCTTGTATTGTCATCACTGTCATCATAACTTGTACATGTCATCACTTATTTACCTGTTTTTGTTCAATTTTTCTTTAACACTGTACAGAAAATATGTAGCACAAAAAAAGGGGGATGTGGTGATATGCATCATTGTAAATACACAAGGGGTTAATGTAAATACACTACAACTAAGTAAACACTAGAGGGAGCACCAGACATACAGCTAATGGCTGGGGCTGTTTAGCACAGGGCTAAATCGCTGGCTTTGAAAGCAGACCAAGGCAGGCCAGCAGCACGGTTCGATTCCCGTAACAGCCTCCCTGAACAGGCGCCAGAATGTGGCGACTAGGGGCTTTTCACAGTAACTTCATTGGAAGCCTACTTGTGACAATAAGCAATTTTCACTTTTCACTAATGAACACATAGAATAGGACACGACCAATGGGCAATCAAGACACCCAGAAGTGACACTACCACAAGGGGGCATTACACAACCCATATATAAGGACAGGGCACACATGCTCTGTCTCTTTCCACAGGCGACACTTAGAGAGTAGGACAGAGGCAGATCAGAAACATCACACCCACCATGTGGCTTAGAGCAGACTGGTTAGTTAGACTGAGTTACTATAGCAAGATTAGCAGGAGAGTTGAACTCATAGAGAACTGTCCTAATGGTTCAATAAATCACATTGAACTTACTTCAACGTCTGGAGTATCTTTTGGTCAAAGCTGCATCGAGTTGCAGCCTGTGTTATCCCAGAGTACATAACACAACAACATTGATGATATTGTTTGACGAAATAGAGTCAATATTATTTGAAAAAGGCTGCTGACAGGTGGATGTTTCCTTTGGTTGATTATAAGCTTCAAATATATTAAATACTTTGGGACTGTTAGCATTCCAAGGAAAGTACATGTTTATCTCACATACAGAACAAAGGGATGTGGAAATCAATCCCCATAAATTTTTTACCTAATTTCAGGAAAGAACTAAGTTGCCAACCTCACTGCTTTCATTTATTCACTGCCAACATGAAAATGAAGAGCGTCGTCTCTCCAGCAAATTCAAGTTTAACAATAAGCAAAGGATAAAAACATGATCAATCACTGAAAACACTCAACGGGCCAAATAGCATCTGTGGAGAGAGCAGTCAAAACATTTCAGGCATGGACCCTTCCTCAAGTCTTGTCTATGAAAAGAGCACGTATTGAAGACACATCCTATTGAAACCAAGGAACGGCATTGTGTTAAAGCTACCAAGTTATTTTGTAGCCAGCAGCTCCTCAAAATTACAGAAGAGAAAGCATTTTAAAACTGATGGATGGATTGTGAAACAGGTGCTCTTAAAGATTTGGACTAGATTTTCCATTCATTTGTTTTGTGGCGATATTCATGTATTAATAATGACACGGCCTTCAATAGGCTTTGGTTTGGACCACTAACATGAGCTGACTAAATATTTGATGAAGTTGTTACATCTTTGCTGCATTTCTGGATAACCCCAGTACTGAGATTTATGGAACGTTAAAGAATTTGACAACCAGAAATCATTTACGTAAAATCGTCAGATAAAGCTGAATGAAGATACATTCTAGCTTTTCTGCTCGGATATGTCTCTACTACGGCTGCACCTGGTTACTTAAATTATTCAGCGCGTTAAATTTGTTAGGGTCTAACTAAAAATGTCTAGGATTTTTATCTATTACCTAAGCCAACTATTACCATAGTTCAACACTAAACTCAGGAGCAATTCTGGAAAATGGTGGAGTAAAATAATTAAATTAGATTTTTAACAGTTTTCCACACATCCCCAATGTATTCCTATTACCGCTTTAAACTGTTTGTTATACATCCAGTGAGTAAGGAAGATTTCTTCTACAATTGCTACTCCCTGGAACAGCTGAAGGAAGGCTCCCAAATGCAGGGAAAGATGAGTGAAGCATGAGTCCAAAACTGAGATGCCGCACCCTCCACTTGGAGACATCCATAGAATCTTAGATTTTACATGCTAGTGTAATATTACAGTCTCTTGAATAATGTTTTTGCTTTTTACTTCAGTTGATTATTCTGTTCAACTACATTTTGTTTTTTGACATCGCTTTTGAGATGACAATTCCGTTATTACAACATAATGTAAAAAGTAATAAGTAACTTCTGAATATATGTAATATTAATTTAGATTGCTGAATGTTTGGCCTGTTATGCAGATAGAATACGAAATGGAACATTGTAGTTGATAAAATTCCCCTATCTGTAGCCTGGCAGGAGCAGAGAGGCACTTCATCAGTGCCCTCACCCCCTGGGCCTCCACCATCACTGGACTAGGCAAACCTCACACCAAAGCCTTCCTGCTGGAGTCCCCAATGAGGGGGGTCAGAGCATCTCGGTGGGGAGAGGGGGGGGGAGTGGAGAGACTCGGGCTTCAAGCCTGTTAATTGCATGCATATGCAAGCTTTACTTTAATTCACATGTTACTTCAGCGCGGGGCCGATAGCGGACTGCCACTGCCACCGGGGGATGGGAGGATAGCCACGGGGTGGGTGCGAAACCTGTTTTTCGTAGGTCGCTCCATTCTCCACCCAATCAGGATTTCCGTTTGGAGCAGAGGTTAATGGAGAATCCTGGTCTAAGTAATCCCATTTTATGATCTTTTGATGTCTGGAACCTTTGAGACAATTCCACAGGAGATAGGGTTATTTCATCCTACATGGGGCGTTTTCAATGTCTTATAACTTTCTGGTTGGTTAGCAGTTCCCATTGTCTTGACAGAACTAAGCTGATCAAAGTCTAGCACGTTGCATGTTTTGCCTTTGTTTCAAGAGAGTAGATCTTGACACCCCTAGCTATGAAATGACATGCAATATGTCGGCAGTGCAATTCATCTCAAAACTTTTCAGGGAATTGGTCAACTTACAGCATCAGACATCGGATGACTAGTGGCAGCCATATTTTGATTAGTGTCTTTTCTTGTATTTTATTTTAATTAAGTTTTCTTTAAATAGTTCAAGTAGCAATGAGGAGAGGTTGGGCTTGTTTCACTTGGAACAGAGAAGGCTGAGGGGTGACATGATTGAGGTATTCACAATTGTGAGGGATAGAGATAGAGTAGACAGAGGAGCATGTTTCTCTTATCACAGAGTTCAAAAACCAGGGGTTATAGATTCAAGCTATGTGGCAGAAAGATTAGAGGGGACACGAGGAAAAGTTTTTTTATGCAGAGGGTGGTGGGTGCCTGGAATTTAGGTTGCAATGCTGTTGGAAACAAGTATTTTAAAAATTGAAATAATGATTATAGATATACTGATGAAAACTAGGTAGGTTGCGGTTGTCTAAGCTAAGATTTGATTCCCGGCTTGGGTCACTGTCTGTGCGGAGTCTACATGTACTCCCTCTATTTGCATGGGTTTCCTCCGAGTGCTCCGGTTTCCTCCCACAAGTCCCGGAAGTGTCTTTAAGACAGAGATAGATAGGTTCTTGATTAATAAGGGGATCAGGGGTTATGGGGAGAAGACAGGAGAATGGGGATGAGAAAATATCAGCCATGATTGAATGGCGGAGCAGACACGATGGGCCGAGTGGCCTAATTCGGCTCCTATGTCTTATGGTCTTATGTTGTTATGAAAGACGTGCTGTTAGGTAATTTGGACATTCTGAATTCTCCCTCCGTGTACCCGAACAGGTGCCGGAATGTGGCGACTAGGGGCTTTTCACAGTAACTTCATTGCAGTGTTAATGTAAGCCTACTTGTGACAATAAAGATTATTATATTATATTAGATAAGACTTCCTCACCCATTCGGAAATTGTCATACAGTTTTATCTCTAAGTGAGAAGAATCTTAGATTTAGTGACAGATTTACCTTTTGAGATCCCTTTATTGAATCACCAGGAACATACTGAAGTACTGTGGACCTGCCCAATTCTGATCTTGATTTATCAAGTTTGCCATGCATTGCCTGCCGAGATATCTTACAGTTCCACCCAGTTCTCCAGAAGGACGGTCACTAGTCAGTCACTAGACAACTGACAAACTGGGCATTGAAATCTCACAAAACAGCGACCAGGTACCAGCAGTTCCTCACAAGAGGCAAGCTGAGCAGTACATTATTTGTGGGTACATGGTTACCATTTCTTAAAGATAGATTGGCCTCACATCCTCCATTGAACTCTGGTTCTATCAATTGGATATGCCGATCTTAAACATCAATGATTTGCCTTTTTGCAACTTAATCATAGTGGGCACCAGATCATTGATATTTGAGCATATATTCTCATGTGAAACTTCCAGATAAATGCCATCCACTAGCTGTCATTCCAAATGCCAAAGTTTCTCATCAACCACACACTTGTGTCTGCCTTCAGTATGATGGAAAGATTTAGTAATGTGCCAACCACTTGGATGTGGTGATGGCCATGGGCAGCACGGCAGCATAGTAGTTAGCACTGTGGCTTCACAGCGCCAGGGTCCCAGGTTCGATTCCCTGCTGGGTCACTGCCTGTGCGGAGTCTGCACGTTCTCCCCCGTGTCTGCGTGGGTTTTCTCTGGGCGCTCCGGTTTCCTCCCACAGTCCAAAGATGTGAAGTTTAGGTGGATTGGCCATGCTAAATTGCCCTTAGTGTCCAAAAAAAGGTTAGGAGGGATTATTGGGTTAGGGGGATAGGGTTGAAGTGAGGACTTAAGTGGGTCGGTGCAGACTCGATGGGCCGAATTGCCTCTTTCTGCACTGTATGTTCTATTACGGAGTTGAGAGGATTAGCTTATGAGGAGAGACTAAGTAGACTGGGACTATACTCATTGGAATTCAGAAGAATGAGGGGGGATCTTACAGAAACATATAAAATTATGAATGGAATAGATAAGATAGAAGCAGGGAGGTTGGTTCCACTGGCGGGTGAAACTAGATCTAGGGGGCATAGCCTCACAATAAGGGAGAGCAGATTTAGGACTGAGTTGAGGAGGAACTTCTTCACCAAATGGGTCATGAATCTGTGGAATTCCCTGCCAATGAAGCAGTTGAGGCTACCTCATTAAATGTTTTTAAGGCAGAGGTAGATAGATTTTTGAACAGCAAAAAATTAAAAGTTACGGTGAGCGGGCTGGTAAGTGGAGCTGAGTCCACAAAAATGTCAGACATGATCTCATTGCATGGCAGAGCAGGCTCGAGGGGCCAGATGGCCTATTCCTGCTCCTAGTTCTCATGCTCTTATATGAGATATACAAGTAGCTTAATCCAAGAAAGCCCACCACACATAGTATGGCTGTAGGATGTTTGAACAAAGAACAAAGAATATTACAGCACAGGAAAAGGTCCTTCAACCTTCCAAACCTGCACTGACCATGCTGCCTGCCTGAACTAAAATCCCCTACCCTTCCGGGGACCATAGCCCTCTATTCCTATCCATCCATTTGTCAAAATGCCCCTTAAAAGTCACCATCATATCTGCTTCCACTACCTCCCCGGCAACGGGTCCCAGGCTCCCACCACCCTCTGAGTAAAAAACCTGCCTCGTACATCTCCTTTAAACCTTGCCCCTCTCATCTTTAACCTATGCTCCCTAGTAATTGACTCTTCCACCCTGGAAAAAGCTTCTGACTATCCACTCTGTCCATGCCCTTCATAATCTTGAAGACTTCTTTCAGGTCGGCCCTGAACCTCCGTCGTTCCAGTGAGAACAAATCAAGTTTCTCCAACCTCGCCTCATAACTAAAGCACTTTTCCATTGTCACGCAGAGTCACTAGGTATGCAACTGAAATATCTCTCTTGGCCCTTGTGCAAGTTTCAGTCTTAAATTACTGAGATTACTAACAGGGGAATTACGCTTGTCTCTTTGCCTGGGGACCTAGGTTAAGTAATTGATAGGGGAATTAAGATAGTCAACAATAATATGTGTATTAAATCATCCATTATAGTCATTAAGTCATTATTAACATTAAATGAAAAGACAGTAATTTTCCCATGTTAGCAGGTTGCTGGAATTATAATTGATCCACACAAATTGGTGGATTAGCCAAGTCTAAAAAAACCTTCAGGATGGTTGCTGCTAACTGGGGAATTACATTACTGGAGTGCCAAAAAACCCAGTGCACGTGATAGCTTTTTCATATGGATTACATATTTTTAACTTCTGGACATTTTTGATCTTGAGTTTTATGGTGAACATGAGTAATATATGTTATACCAAGGCATTGGAGACAGTTTTGGAGGGGAGTGTTAATTAGATCCCAAGCCAGATGGTGAAAAGTGAAACTAGGTACGTGATCCAATGGCCACGCTGCGCCCGAAAAACAGCTCACTGGGCGCAGCGTGGCTGATAAAAGTCGGAAGACTCCGCTCCCGGAATCTAAATGGCCCGCAATTCCTCTAAGATCTAACGCAATCTCGCAAGACGTTGTGATATAATTCCTTCTCATTATGGGCAGGATCATATTTTAGGAAATCTGCATATTAGAGCGAGACAGCTAGTGTCACTTTAAAGTGCAGATTCCCGAGGTAACTGAGGCGTTGGGATCTATCCCCCTTCACCTTAGCGACCCCAGGCAAGCGCCGTTCAGTGGGGACCAGATGGACCGGCACTTGTGGGGGGTTCCCAAGGTATCAGAGGCACAGGCAATTTCACCCATCAAGTTCTATAGACCAGGCATTGTCAAACTCGGGGGCGTAATCCGCGGGTGGGTTGCGGGCGGGTGTCGGGAGGGTCACAGAGCCATCCGTCGCGGCGCTCCCAATCGCACAAATCTGCACGCAGCAGCCGGCTGTTTATAACGCTCGCTGCAAGCGGCCTTCAAAATGGCCGCAAACATGTTAAAAAATGCAGCGGTACTGCGCGTGCCAAAACTATGCGCATGTGCGCTGATGATCTGGCACGCATGCACAGTGTGGCCACATTTTTTAAAAACGGTTGCAGCTTTTTGTTTTACAAGTTCGGGGGGGGGGTTTTATTCATTTTATTCATTTATTTTATTCATTTAATTTAATTTTTTTCATTTATTTTACTCATTTTTTTTTCAAGTTCGGGGGGGTTTTAGAAAAACCCACTTATCCTTGCCCAAATCACATGTACCCTATGCGCCACCTTGAACTGAATCAAGCTCATCCTCGTGCAGGAGGAGGCTGAATTCACCCACTGCGTCACCTCACACCACAGTCCCCAACCTATTCCCCCCCACCAACTGCTCCTCCCATTTGTTCTTGATCCTCACCGCTTACGCCCCCCCACCCTCACTCCCCCAACCACCCGTTATATCTCCAATCCTACCCTCCCCCAACTCATCCGGGAGCAGCAGTTGCTCCAATAGCATGTAATCTGGCGCAACCTGGGAAATGCCATCCACCCTTTTCGCGCACCGTCCGCTCCTGCATATATCTAAATTCACTCCCTCTCGTAAACTCAGACCTCTCCCACAGCTCATCCAGACATGCAAACTTCCCTTCTGAATACATCTCTAATCCTCTTAAGCTCCGCCTCCCTCCATTTCCCATACATTCCACCCATCTCCCCCAGCTTAAACCTGTGGTTCCCACAAAGTGACGTTAACATCGACATCTCCAACTTAAAATGTCTCCTCAGCTGATTCCTCACCCTGACTGTCGACTGTACCACCGGGCTCCCTGTATACCTCCCCAGAGCTAACGGCAGAGGAGCTGCCACAGAGGCCCTCAGACTGGATCCCCAACAGGACTCCTCCTCCAGCCTGACACACTCCACCCTGTAGCCCGTTCCCTCGTCACCTGAATCACCAAATACCTGAACCTTTCCCATCTGCCTTGAACGGCAACACCTCCAAGTTGATGACCTGCCGCCTTCGCCGGAAACACCTCAATCTTCCCAACATTTAACATACCCGGAGAAGGCCCTAATCCTCTCTAATATTCCCATGATCTTACCCATACTCTCCAGCAGGTCCGACACAAACAACAACAGGTTGTCCACGTGCAATGACACCGGGTGCTCTCTGCTTCCCCTTGCAATCCCCCCACTCCACTGACCCCCTGAGAACCATCATCTAGGTCTCAATCGCCAGTACAAACAGCAGTGACAACAACGGACTGTGGTAGTCACCACTGATGTATATATTAGGTGCTTTGTGGTAAGGCCCTGTAGAGCATGTTAGTCCGCTGAGCGTAGTTTTTCTTCAGTAGCGCCATGGCGTCTTCGTAGGTCGTAGTGTACTGGATAAGTGGAAAGACGCTGGAGTTCAGCCACGTGTAGAGGATCTGAAACTTCTGAGCTTCCGGAATTCGGTCTGGTGCAGGTCCTCGTACAGATACAGGGGTAGTTCCCTGCTTGCTGGCTCCGCCCAGTAGGTGGAGTATAAATATGTGTGCTCCTCGTACAGCAGCCATTTTGCCAGCTGCTGTAGGAGGCCACGCAACTTAGTGTAATAAAGCCTCGATTGCATCCAACTCTCATCTTTGTGTAACTGATCGTGCATCAATATATTACACTAAAATTTTCAGAAGATGGACCTCCGCATCAAGCCAGATCGCCTGCAGCTGGATCCGCAATCAGGCAACGCCAAAAAGGACTTTGAACATTGGCTAGCCTGTTTCGAAGCTGACATCAGGTCTGCACCAGACCCAATTCCGGAAGCTCAGAAGATTCAGATCCTCTACACGCGGCTGAGCTCCAACGTCTTTCCACTTATCCAGGACATGCCGACCTACGAAGACGCCATGGCGCTACTGAAGGAAAACTACGCTCAGCTGACTATCACGCTCTACGCCAGACACATCCTTTCCACTCATAGTCAACTTCCTGGTGAGTCAGTGGAAGATTTCTGGCGAGCTGTAATTCCCCTAGTCAGAGACTGTGACTGTCAGGCCATCACGGCCATGGAACACTCAAACTTGCTCATGAGAGACGCTTTTGTTACAGATATAGGGTCGGATTACATCCGCCAGCGCCTCTTAGAAGGGGCCACGCTCGACCTCGCGGCAACCAAAAAGCTAGCACTCTCGCTGACGGTCGCTTCGCACAACGTCCAGGCCTACACTCCTGGCCGCGTGGCCCACCCCTCCTACGCATCGTGGGCTCCGCAGGTGGCCGACCCATCGGGGACCCCCCTCAGCCAACCCCACGCCTGTGCCGCGCGGCAGCCAACCAACCCCAGGGGCCCCAAATGTTACTTCTGTGGGCAGCCAAAACACCCCCAACAACGCTGCCCGGCCCGGAGCGCCCTTTGCAAGGCCTGCGACAAGAAGGGACACTTCGCTGCGGTGTGCCAGGCCCGCGCAGTCGCCGCTATTGTTCCGGCCCCTCCCCATGTACAGCCAGTGGGTGCCGCCATCTTCCCCTCCCCGAGCCACGTGCGGCCCGTGGACGCCGCCATCTTGTTCGACCCCCACCACATGTGGCCCGTGGGCGCCGCCATCTTGTTCGACCTCCACCACGTGCGGCCCGTGGGGTGCTGCCATCGTGTCCTCCCCAGGATCATTGGGCACCGCCATCTTGTTTGCCCCACGACACTTGCGGCCCCTGGGCGCCGCCATCTTACCAGGACCCATGCCCCCCGGGCACCCCATTGTCTGCCATCATCGATGACCAGCTGCGTCTCGCCTCGGTCACAAATGACCAGACCCGCCCACGCAACCTAGCAACGGCCTCTACCAACGTGAAAATCAATGGGCATGAGTTTCCCTTCCTGCTGGACTCCGGCAGCACCGAGAGCTTCATCCATCCTGATACAGTAAGACGCTGCTCCCTCGCGGTACACCCCGCCACCCAGAGAATCTCCCTGGCCTCCAGGTCCCACTCCGTGGCGATCCGGGGGTACACTCCTGTCTCGTTGCCCTGTGCAGTTCAAAACTCTGTGAACTTATCTCATTTGTACATACACTTGCCACCAATGGACATGCCAATACATGCCACAAGTTTTGGGCCAAACCAAACCTACCTAAAATATCAAATAAGGACCTCCACTCCACCCAACCGATGGCCTTCTCTGCATCCATAGAAATAATAATCTCTGGTACCCACCCCCTTGATGGAGTCATAACCACATTTAACAGCCTCCTGATGTTGCTAGAGAGCTTTCGGCCCTTTACAAACAACATTTGATCCTCAGAGACCACCCCAGGTGCACATCCTTCAATCCTCCCCGCCAGTACTTTCACATCCATATTCAACAACAAAATGGGCCTATACGATCCACACTCCAGCGGATTCTTCCCATTCTTTGGGATTAGTGTGAACGACGCCTGCGTCAGTGTCTCTGGCAGTTCCCCCTTCTCCAATGCCTCACCAAATATGCCCAACAAATGCAGCGCCAACTCTGCCACAAACGCCTTATAAAACTCCGCTGCAAAGCCATCTGGTCCTGGGGCCTTCCTCGGCTGCATTCCCCTGATACCATCAATCACCTCCCACAGCCCCAGTGGCTCTTCCAATGCCTGCCTCCTCTCTTCTTCCAACCTTGAAAACTCCAACCCGTCCAAAAGCTGCCCCATATCCTCTTCCTCTCCACCCATTTCGGCCCTATACGACTTCTCAGAATATCCCAGAACACCTCATTTATCCTCTCCAGCTCTAACATCCCCTTACCCTTCTCTGTCCGCATCCTTAGAATTTCCTTAGATACCACCTGGCTCCATAGCTAGTGGGCCAGCATACGACTCGCCTACTTTCCATACTCATATTGTATCCCCTCGCCCTCTGTAACTGCCCCACTGCCTTTCCTATCGTCAACCTATCAAACTACCCCAGCAACCTCTTCTTCTCCGCCAACAACTCCTTATTGGGAGCCACTGATTATCTTCTGTCCACCTCGACTATCTCGTCCAGCAACCGTTCTTGCACCTCCCTCCGCCTTCTATCCCTGTGCACCTTGAATGAGATAATCTCCCCTCAGACCACTTCTTTTAACGCCTCCCAGAATGTGGCTGCCAACACTCCCCATTCAGATTAAGCTTCACGGAATCCCCAATTGCGAGCCTCACTTTTCCTCAAAACCCCGTATCTGCCAAAAGATCCGAATCTAGCCTCCATCCCCGGCCTCTGCACCTGCCCTGAGCTAAGCCTCACCTCCAGCCAATGCGGTGCAAGATCCAAAATCACAATTCCCACATGCCATGCCCCCACTACCCCCATCAACACCGCCCAACTCACCATAAAGAAATCAGTTCTAGAGTACACGTTGGGCATGTGTGAGAAGAAGGTGTACTCCTTCCCCACTAGAAACCTGAATCTTCACGGATCAACCATTCCCATACGTTCCATAAACACTCCAGTTCCTTTGCCGTCCCAATTAGGCACATTGACCAGCACCACCGGTGTCCCCTCCAGAACCCCATTCACGATCACATATCTTCCCCCCGAGTCACGCACTTCTTTGGCCCCCACGAACCTCATCCTTTTGTTCAACAAAGTGACCACCCCCCCATGACATTAAACAAAAAAACAGAATACTCAAAGTCACAAATCACCTCCTCCCAAAAAAGCGAAGATGGGAGGGTGGGGGGGGGGGGGGGGCGGGGGCGGGGGGTGGGGGGGAATGATCACCCTCTTACAAACTTACAGCACCCCAAAAAAATTCCAACCCTCCTGCAACACAAAACAGGCATGCCATCCAACTTTTGCAGATTTAACTCCTCCATCTCACACCAACTCTCATTTCTCCCTGAGTTTATGGTCCCTTAGAAAGTCATGGGCCTCTTCTGGCGTCTCAGCCTTCAATCGTGACCCAAAGTCTCGCCGGGTCCAGGACCCCAAAACGAGTCTTCCTTCAATACAGCTCGGCCTCAGTCCTGTTGAATTCAGCACGCCTCTTCGCCAGCTCTGTACCAATGTCCTGGTACACAATTTCCCTCCCATTCGCAGTCTCGGTTCCCCCCGGCCCACCTTCGAATCTTCTCCTTCTCCACAAACTTGTGCAATCGCACAATCAGCACCTGTAGCGCTCCCCACGCTCGGCCTCTGCGTTAAGGACCTGTGAGCCCAGTCCACCTCTGGGGTTGTGTCCAGCACCTTCTCCTCCACCAGCCCAGCCAGCATCTTCGACACATACGTTGTGGCACTCGTTCCTTCCACATCCTCTGGAAGACCCACAATTCGCAAATTCTGTCGCGTGGACCTGTTCTCCTGCTCCTCCACCTTCACTCGCAGCAGCTGGCCTAGATCCCCAAGATCCCCGTCTCCGATTCCAAGGGCGCAATTCGATCGCTCTGGTCGGACTCCACCTTCTCCACCTCACACATCAACCCCCTTGCACCTTGAGGCGCTTTTCCACCCAGTCCAGCGATCCTCACAGAGGTGCTGCTGCTCACTCAATCGCCCTCGACCAATCGCCATGCATCTCCTTCCTTTGCTGGCGAAATTCCTCCTTGATGAAGGTCATCAACTGCTCCACCTGGGGCTTTCCCACTGCCAATGACCCTTCCTCCCCCCTGCCATTCTTGCAATTGTTACTGCGCCACAGGTCCCCTCCAGTTCCTTAGCCAGCTCTTTAATTGTTTTTTGCTGGGTCTGCGAATCTTGGGGAGAACCTCTTCTTCTGCACCTTACACATCACTTTTCTGCCGGAGCTACCCCACTAGCGGCTATAAAGTGCCCAAAGTGCCTTTGAGCCGGAGTCGCCCTGTGTGCGACCGCTAAGTCCATGGCCGCCGCTGCAAGGTCTTCATTTTTTCTTCATGTGAGCATTGCTGGCAACGCAAGCATTTTTTACCCATCTGAAGGTAGTGGTGAACCGCTTTCTTGAACCAGTGCAGTCCATCTGGTGTACATCCACTCACAATGCTGTTCGAAAGGGAGTTCCAGGATTCTGAGCCAATGACAGAGAGAGCAATGATATAGGGCAGGAATTTCCGGACCCCCGCGCAGTGTGTTTCGCAGCAGAGGGAGGCCTCCCGTTATTGGCCAGTGGTGGAGAAGATCCCGCCGCTGTCAGCGGGATTTCCCATTTTATGCATCCCATGCCGCCGTAAACCCATGGCAGGGGTACACCGTTGGCGAGAATTGCTGGAAACATCCGGCCATAGTTCCACGTTAGGATGGTGTGTGGCTTGGAGGGGATCTGAGATTGGTTTGCTACAAGTCCATCATCTTTTGTAGATGGAACGATGCTGATGAAGAGAAGGTTTTAGGGGCTTGGACGATAGTAATTATACAAGGGGTGTTTTTCAGTGCATCCTTTTGTCTTTTAATCAGACAGCATTCTCTGACTAATCTGGAGCTGCATGGCAATCCAGCCATGTTAAACAGCAGGGTGTTTAAATGCTAATCCAGGGGTGAAATGTCAATGGGTTGAGTACACACAGCCAGACAGTTTCTAAAATCACTCTGTAGCTTAGAGCATCGCCGGCTGCCCATTAGCGCTGTTTCCCACCCAAATCACCAGATCAGTTTAGAAGCTACAAAGATCAAAAATCCTCATCCCCTGCTGTTGTTTTGTTGTCCTGTCTCGGGCTGTTTTCCCCCAAGAGACAGGCGTGTTCATTTGAGATTTACTCTTTGAACTAATCATGATTGTAAAACTGACATGGATGAAAATTAAACAAATGTTGGACCCTGCCATTAATACAATTTGCTCACAGAATGTCAGAACACAGTTAGGAAATGAAGAATGAAAGCAAGAGAAAAGAATTTTAAAAATAAATATGCCCTGGGACACAAATGTATTGTTCTCAATTTTAGAAATTGACATGCATTGTTCAAGTAAAAGCTAAAGTCAATAGTTTAGTGATTATGTAAGTGACAGAGAGGCTGATTGCTTTTCTTCTTCTTTCATTGGCGTGAGCGTCTGAGAGACCTAACAAGATTTGTGTGGATTTCCACTAGATATAAATCTGAGTATGAGCAGGGACTATTATAATAATAATAATAATCTTTATTATTGTCACAAGTAGACTTACATTAACACTGCAATGAAGTTACTGTGAAAAGCCCCTAGTTGCCACACTAGAGCGCCTGTTCGGGTACACTGAGGGAGAATTCAGAATGTCCAATTCACCTAACAAGCACGTCTTTCGGGACTTTTAGGGGGAAACCGGAGCACCCGGAGGAAACCCACGCAGACACGGGGAGAACGTGCAGACTCTGCACAGACAGTGACCCAAGCCGGGAATCGAACCCGGGCCTCTGGCGCTGTGAAGATAGTACTATAATCTGAATTCTACTTTCTCCACTCACTACTAGAGCTACACGGTCTGATGAATTCATCTGCTGAGCCATCGCACTGGTTGTAGCTGTTGTTATTTCCTACACACCATGACAAATAGAAAAACAAATGCATTGATTGCCCATTCCTAATTACCCCTGAGAAGGTGATGTTGAGCCACCTTCTTCAACCACTGCACTCCATGTGGTAAACTTCCTTCATGCCTGCATTTCCTTCAACTCATTTTCATTGTTATTTCAATTAATTTTAACTTTCTTATGGGGAGTGCATTCCATTGTCCATGATGGAGGTCATTTGCTTATTTCATATACACTTCTAAATAGATCGACTTGTCCATATTTTGCATGTTAGGAATAAAATGAAACATTATTGCCCAAAGGACCAACCTCATAAAGATCATTATATAAGATACATATTGTCTAAAGAAAGTACACCAATATTACTTAATCCTTCATAGAGCTGAGGAGGACAACTATGAGTGATAATAGCATGATCAGCCAGATCCCAAACTTTTGAAATCACTGAGACAATCATAGATCATAGAATTGTAGAATTTACAATGCAGAGGGAGGCCATTCGGCCCATCGAGTCTGCACCGGCCCTTGGAAAGAGCACCTGTAGCCACCTGAGTTGGCCACTTCCCAACTTAAAATGGAGAACCGCAAAGGCTGAAGGGAAATTCAGCCAACACAGGCAAAGAATAGCAAATACAGAAATCATGTGTATTGAGACCTGTAAGGAACCAGACAGCACTGAAACCAGCAGCCATCTGCATAGTAATGTGCGATTCCCAGGCACAATGGCAACAGTTAAGGTAAACAAAGCCAAGCCAGACTCCTCGGTGCCAGCAGGAGCCAAAACAAAGGAAGGCCAACGGACATTTAGGGACCGCCTAGCGATCAGGGAACCGCTCCAGCATTGGAGAAATCGATCCAAGTGATCGGAAAATAGACCAATCACTTGGAACCAGGTACGGGGTCCGCCCCGAAGGGCGGGAAGTACCTGGGGACTATAAAGTAATGCCCCCAAGTTGAAATCGTCCTTCTTGGCAGGGTCGCTCAGCAGCGAATCAACCCTTGAGAGTGAATTGCCCAAGCTGCCTCCAAGCAAGTAAGTCTCAAGTCAACGCTCGCTATGAGATAGGCGCTCCTAGCTACCAATCCATACCAGTTTTGAATCCCATAGACTCAGGACCTGAACGAAAGGCCATTTGCTCCCCTGACCTGGTGGGCCGGTCCGAAGCTAAGTATAGGCCTGTTAGTTATAGAGATAGTTTATTAAGTAGAATTTATGCATGAGTAGCGATTGACTGTGTATAATAAATGTGTTTTGATTTGAATCTTATTAATTGGTGTGTTGAGTTAGTGATCATTACTTGAACTTGAACCTCGTGGCGGCATCATAAAGATACCTGGCGACTCGAGAGCAAAGGTTATAAAACAGAGCCAATTGAACCAACCAAAAGTTAGAAACACACCCTACCTAAGCCCATACCTCCACCCTAACCCCAAACCTCTACCCTATCACCGTAACCCCACCTAACCTTTTTTGGACAAGAATGGTAATTTAGCATAGCCAATCCACCTAACCTGCACATCTTTGGCCTGTGGGAGGAAACCAGAGCACCCGGAGGAAACCCGCACAGACACAGGGAGAACGTGCAGACTCTGCACAGACAGTGGCATGTAAGATATCTCGCTATAGTAGGGGAAAATAAACCAGTACCGAGGGAACTGCAGAGTTCACAGCTCATCAGCCAGGTTTAAAGAAGTTACCATTCAGGATATTTTCCAACTCCGAGACTTGTGTTCATGATTGAAAAGCAGTCTCCATTACCCGACACTCTGAACTGAAGCTCAAATCTCTTTAAGTGCCGCAAATGTCTCAGCGTGTCCAGATGCTTTGAAGAAAACTTTAATTGCACATTATTGCTCACTGAGGGTTTGCCAATCTCATTCGCCTGACTCTTCCAAAAGCTGGGAAAATACATGCCAGCAGACTAATGTATACAAGTAAAAATTAATTGGTTGTGTGTTCATTTGCAGTTGAAATATTGTACAGAAGTAAAATAATTCCGCAAGATACTGAGTCAGCACTACACTTAGAAACAACATAATGGAATCGGTCTACAATGTAACTAATATGCAATAGGACTTTTGAATAAAACAGATTTGTTCATTGAGAAACCTTTCAGCTGTGATGTAAATTAATGGTGCAATTTATTGAGCTGGTAACCCTATCATAGCTGTTTAAAGTGAAAAGTACATATCTGCGGGACCGTCCACCATTTGCATGGATATCCATGAGAGCGGGGACTATAATACTGTAGTCTGAATTCTACTTTCTACACTCACTACTTGAACTACACAATGTGATGGATTCATCTGCTGAGCCTTTGGGCAGATTGTAGCTCCAGTTATTTCCTAAACATCATGACAAATAGAAAAACAAATGCTACGGCCAATAGTCTATATGAGTCCATGGTTAGGAATGGTAACAACAAAACCTGAATGCAGAAGACCAAAAATAGTTTTTGCGCACATCAAGCATTCATAAACTTTGTCACTAAGTGCAGCCCCGAACATGTAGTGCTCAACGAGCTGATGAAGCCTGCTATGAAGGCTGAGATGGACTCTGCAGGGTCCCTAACCCCAGAATTGAATTTACAAGTTGGATGATAATCAAGGGCCTTGAGTTACAGTGTTCCTTGACCAATTAAACTATCTGATCATCGGTCTTTGAGTCGTGTGCCTCTGAAGACATGAGGTTCCTAATTACATTATAAGCTTGCGGTCCAAAAGCTGCCAGAAGTATCACACTCGTTGGTCCTTCTTTCTTTTTCCAATCGTTGCTTCCTCCCCACCCCTCCTTGAATCATAAAACAATGCAGGCTGCTTTTACCTCGTCGCCACTGTGGTGGCTCGAGACATACATTGGAGGTGGTAATAAAGGGGTTTATTAATGAAAAGCAACGGCTGGTATACATACAAGCACAAAACACAATAGGATGGTTCTTGTCTCTTCGGCTTAGGAGTCCACGCTGCCCAGGCCCCTGTTCCTGGAGCCCCATGCAAACTCGCTATTGGCCAGGGTTCGCACACTCCCCCATGATTGACCCCGAGCTAGTCACATGGTCCACCAGACCTGCCCCTTTAAAAGGACCGTGTTATCACAGTCATGATTTCCCCAACTTCTAGAACACCCTCAGCCTCTAACCTCCACTCCTCAAAAACATCTCTTTCTTATTTTTGTTGATAAATTTAGAGTACTAATTCATTTTTTTCCAATTAAGGGGCAATTTAGCATGGCCAATCCACCTACCCTGCACATCTTTGGGTTATAGGGGCGAAACCCATGCAAACACGGGGAGAATGTGCAAACTCCACACAGACAGTGACCCAGAGCCGGGATCGAACCTGGGACCTCCGTGCCGTGAGGCAGCAATGCTAACCACTGCGCCACCGTGCTGCCCAAAAACCTCTTTCAACGTTTCACCCTTCCTTTCCTCCCACATGCTTAAGGTGCGCTTGTTGTTCACCATCCTGTAAAATGCTCAGGGGCACCTCAACGAATGAGAAGGATGGTATTAAAGTATAAATTGCTGTAGTACAATAATTATTCACTGTAAGTCATTCAGCATCTGTAAAGAACAAAAAATAGGTTATGAAATTTTGGCTATGTAATCTTTTGTTGCACACATATGCATTAATTCTGCAATTTAATTAGAATCTACATCGATTAATTACAGATACATCTTATTCATCAACTACTGCTACATACACAAAGAGAGCAGCAAGACAATTCTGTATCAGAAATGTACTGATCAACTCTCTCATACATAACCTGTCACAATTTGGGACAAATCTTAATATTTAAAAAACAATTAACTACCTGTACGAATTCTATGATGCACTATCAATTCCGACGAGACGAGAGTAGAGAGTAATCGAGGCTTTATTAAGCAGAGATGTGTTGCCTCCTCCAGCTGCTGCCGAAATGGCTGCAGCTCGGTGAGCACACACATTTATGCTCCGCCTATTGGGCGGGGCCAGCAGGCAGGGATCTACCCCCGTACCTGTAGTACAGGAGCCTTACCGTATTACTTCTCATTTGTGCAATATATACAAACAGTGGTGACTACCATATTCACCCCCTGTTAAGAAAGAGTCCAGTGGGGGTGGTGGAAAAACTATTTACATGTATGTGAGCATTCTTAAAATGTACAGTTCGGGAAAAGTTCACAAATTTAGCCGGTCGGGTGCCTTGAACCTCCGTTGTGAGCGCTGCAGTCCCGGTGGCAATGCAGGCGGTGGCTTGGTCGCCGGTGACTCCGGGAGTGTGTAGTCCTCATCTTCATCCCCGGGTGGAACCAATGGGACGATGGATCATCCTGGAGTGGGAGTTGTGATGAGGTGCGCTGGGGGGAGGATGGGTGGCACCGGGGCAGTTGGGGGGTGGGGAGGAGACTGTGTCTTGGCGGCCGTCGGGCTACGCCACGTAGGCGTACTGCGGGTTTGCATGGAGTAGCTGCACCCTCTCAAGCAACGGGTCCACATTGTGGAGCCGCACGTGCTTGCGGAGGAGAACGGGTCCTGGAGCTGCCAGCCACGTTGGGAGCGAAACCCCGGAGGTGGACCTCCTAGGGAAGGCAAGGAGACGTTCATGAGGGGTTGCATTAGTCGCAATGCAAAGTAGCGATCGGATGGAGTGGAGGGCGTCGGGGAGGACATCCTGCCAGCGGGAGACCGGGAGATTTTTAAACCTTTGGAAAAGATTTGAAGCTTTGGAAAAGGTGCAAAGAAGATTTACCAGGATGTTGCCTGGAATGGAGAGTAGGTCTTACCAGGAAAGGTTGAGGGTGCTAGGCCTTTTCTCATTAGAACGGAGAAGGATGAGGGGCGACTTGATAGAGGTTTATAAGATAATCAGGGCAATAGATAGAGTAGACAGTCAGAGACTTTTTCCCCGGGTGGAACAAACCATTACAAGGGGACATAAATTTAAGGTGAATGGTGGAAGATATAGGGGGGATGTCAGAGGTAGGTTCTTTACCCAGAGAGTAGTGGGGGCATGGAATGCACTGCCTGTGGAAGTAGATGAGTCGGAAACATTAGGGACCTTCAAGTAGCTATTGGATAGGTACATGGATTACGGTAAAATGATATAGTGTAGATTTATTTGTTCTTAAGGGCAGCACGGTAGCATTGTGGATAGCACAATTGCTTCACAGCTCCAGGGTCCCAGGTTCGATTCCGGCTTGGGTCACTGTCGGTGCGGAGTCTGCACGTCCTCCCCGTGTGTGCGTGGGTTTCCTCCGGGTGCTCCGGTTTCCTCCCACAGTCCAAAGATGTGCAGGTTAGGTGAATTGGCCAATGATAAATTGCCCTTAATGTCCAAAATTGCCCTTGGTGTTGGGTGGAGGTGTTGAGGTTGGGTAGGGTGCTCTTTCCAAGAGCTGGTGCAGACTCAAAGGGCCGAATGGCCTCCTTCTGCACTGTAAATTCAATGATAATCTATGATTAATCTAGGACAAAGGTTCGGCACAACATCGTGGGCCGAAAGGCCTGTTCTGTGCTGTATTTTCTATGTTCTATGTTCTATGTAGGGCCAGCAGGACGGCCTTCCAGACCGTCCCGTTCTCCCTCTCCACCTGCCCATTTCCCCGGGGGTTGTAGCTGGTCGTCCTGCTCGAGGCAATGCCCTTGCTGAGCAGGAATTGACGCAGCTCACCACTCATAAAGGAGGATCCCCAGTCGCTGTGGACGTAAGCGGGGAAACCGAACAGAGTGAAGATGCTATTGAGGGCTTTGATGACTGTGGCGGACGTCATATCAGGGTATGGAATGGCATAAGGGAATCTGGAGTATTCGTCGACCACGTTAAGGAAGTACGTGTTTCGGTCGGAGGAGGGTAGGGGCCCTTTGAAGTCCATGCTGAGGCGTTCAAAGGGACGGGAGGCCTTCACCAGGTGCACCCGGTCTGGCTGGTAGAAGTGTGGTTTGCACTCCGCGCAGGCCTGGCAATCTTTGGTGACCGCCCTGACTTCGGCAATGGAGTAGAGTAGGTTGCTGGCCTTTATGAAGTGAAAGAACCGGGTGACCCCTGGGTGACAGAGACCATCATGTAGGGCCCGGAGCCGGTCCACTCGTGCGCTGGCACATGTACCTCGGGATAGGGCATCGGGGGGGCTCTTTGAGATTACCGGGGCGATACAAAATCTCGTAATTGTAGGTGGAGAGCTCGATCCTTCACCTCAAGATTTTATCATTTTTGATCTTGCCCCGCTGTGTGTTGTTGAACATGAAGGCTACCGACCGTTGGTCAGTGAGGAGAGTGAATCTCCGGCCGGCCAGGTAATGCCTCCAATGCCGCACAGCTTCAACGATGGCTTGGGCCTCCTTTTCGACGGAGGGGTGCCGAATTTCAGAGGCATGGAGGGTACGGGAAAAGAAGGCCACGGGTTTGCCTGCCTGGTTGAGGGTGGCGGCCAGAGCAACGTCTGATGCATCGCTCTCGACTTGAAAGGGAGGGTCTCGTCGACCGCGTGCATTGCGGCCTTGGCGGTGTCGGCCTTGATACGGTCGAAGGCCTGGTGAGCCTCGGCGGTGAGGGGAAAACTGTGGAGTGAATGTGTGGGTGGGCCTTGTCCGCATAGTTAGGGAACGACTGGGCATAGTATGAGAAGAACCCCAGGCATCATTTGAGGGCATTGGGGCAGTGGGGAGGGGGAGTTCCATGCGGGGGCGCATGCGGTCGGGGTCGGGCCCTAGAACTCCATTTTGCACCACATAGCCAAGGATGGCTAAGTGGTTGGTGCTGAACACACACTTCTCCTTGTTATACATTAGGGTCAGGGGTTTGGCGGTGTGGAGAAATTTGAAAAGGTTAGCGTCGTGGTCCTGCTGGTCGTGGCCACAGATGGTGACGTTATCCAGGTACGGGAAGGTGGCCCACAGTCCGTACCGGTCAACCATTCGGTCCATCTCCCGTTGGAAGACCGAGACCCCATTAGTGGCGCCGAAGGGAACCCTAAGGAAGTGGTAAAGGCGGCCGTCTGCTTTGAACGCAATGTATTGGCGGTCCGCCTTGCGGATGGGGAGCTGGTAGTAGGCAGATTTCAGGTCCACTGTAGAGAAGTCCCGGTACTGTGCAATCTGATTGACCATATCAGATATGCGTGGGAGGGGGTACACGTCGAGCTGCGTGTACTGATTGATGGTCTGCCTGTAGTCAATGACCATCCTGTGTTTCTCCCCAGTCTTTACGACTACAACTTGGGCTCTCCAGGGGCTGTTGCTGGACCTCCAACCTGATGAAGGTCCTGTCCTGGGCACTGTACCGTCTGCTCCTGGTGGCGACAAGTTTGCAATCTGGGGTGAGGTTTGCAAACAGGGAAGGTGGGTCGACCTTAAGGGTCATGAGGCCGCATACAGTAAGGGGTGGTAGGGGTCCGCCGAATTTCAGAGTTAGACTTTGGAGGTTGCATTGGAAGTCCAGGCCGAGTACAAGGCAGCGCAGAGGTTGGGGAGGACGTAGAGCCAGAAGTTGCTGAACTCTAAGCCCTGGACGGTGAGGGTGGCGGTGCAGTACCCCCGGATCTCTGATGAGTGGGATCCGGAGGCCAGGGAGAATAGTTGGGTAATGGGGTGTACCGCGAGGGAGCAGCGCCTTACCGTATCGGGGTGGATGAAGCTCTCCGTGCTCCCGGCGTCGAGAAGGCAAGGTGTCTTGTGGCCATCGACGTTCACCGTTGTCGCGGTTGTGAGGTTGTGTGGCCGGGACTGGTTGAGCGTGATGGAGGTGAGCTGCGGCTGGTGTTGGTGGGCCCCGGGCTGGTCAGCAGTGGTTGCGGGCGATGAGTGGCCCATGAGGTGCCCGATGAGCAGGGGTCCTGAGGCACCATCCAAAATGGCGCCGAAGATGGCGGCGCCCACGGGGTGCATGTGGCGGGCAGCGTTAAAGATGGCGGCACCCACAGGCCGCACAAGGTCTGATGGGGGGAAGATGGCGGTGCCTACGGGCCGCACGTGGGCTGCGGGGGTGAAAATGGCGGCGCCCACGGGTCGCACATGGGGGGTGCAGGAACAATGGGGTTAGTTACAGCGGCGATCGACCGGGCCTGGCACACCACAGCGAAATGTCCTTTCTTCCCGCAGGCCTGGCAGAGTGCGCTCCACGCTGGGCAGTACTGCCAGGGGTGCTTTGTCTGCCCGCAGAAATAGCACTTGGGCCCCCCCGTGGTTGGCTGGCTGCCGTGCAGCACAGGCTTGGGGTTTGCTGGGGGCGGTCGCTGGTGGGGTCCATGATGTCCAGGAGGGGGTCGCCGTGCGGTCGGGACTGTATGCTTGTACATTACGGGAAGCTACCGTTAGCGATTTCGCAGGTTTCTTGATCGCCGCGAGGTCGAGCGTACCCCCTTCTAAGAGGCGCTGGCGGATGTACGCCGACCCTATGCCCATAACAAAAGCGTCCCTGATTAGGAGTTCGGAATTTTTGACGGCCGAAACTGCCTGGCAATCGCAGTTCCTCGGCAGGGCGTGCAGGGCACGCCAAAAATATTCCAATGACTCACCGGGGAGTTGTTGCCGCGTGGACAGGAGATGCCTGGCGTAGAGTTTGTTGATCGGCCGTGTGTAGTTCTCTTTCAGAAGCGCCATGGCCTCAGTGTAGTTGGGCACGTCCCGGATAAGGGGAACGATATCGGAGCTAAACCGTGTGTACAGGGTCAGTAGTTTCTATGACTCTGAGGGTTGTTCTGTCGCTGATCCGATGTAGGCTTCAAAGTAAGCTAGACAGTGGTCGAACCAACGTGGCGTTGTCTGCTTGAGGGTGCAGCTGCAGGCGATCTGGCTTGATGCGTAGGTCCATCGCTGTAAAATCTCTGCTTAATAAATTGATGCACTATCAATTACAACGAGATGAGAGTAGAGAGTAATCGAGGCTTTATTAAGCAGAGATGTGTTGCCTCCTACAGCTGCTGCTGAAATGGCTGCAGCTCGGTGAGCACACACATTTATACTCCGCCTACTGGGCAGGGCCAGCAGGCAGGGATCTACCCCTATACCTGTAGTACAGGGGCGTTACCGTATTACTTCTCACATGTGCAATATATACAAACAGTGGTGACTACTACATTCTATTCGAAGAATGAGCTCTCCCTTTTATTCTTCTTATAGTGGGAAACACAAACACGTATAAATGACATTTACAGCATTAGAAGCAATAATGCTTCAGCTATTATCAGATTTTTGGGGTGAAGACAATGATAACTATACTTATACGCAATATTTCAAGCTGCAATACACTCATAAACAGAATTGTGTCGAGATCGCGACAGAATTTGATATTAAATTGTATTGTTAGACACAGAGTCTTGGATTTTCTGCTGCCATTTCCATTGGCGGCAAGAGAGGTAAATATCGCGGGAAGATCTTAGATGCATTTCCCGTCGCCACAAAAGCAGGACATGATCATCCCCTTACCCCTTCAGTGGCAGGCTGTATTCCCTGTCGTTCAACCTCAGGAACCTCATTGTAATACATGAGCAGATCAATATCGGGCCCACCCTCCAGAATCATGCCCCTACATCAAATTAAGCTTCCACGGCGGCATGATGGCAGATGGCATAATGTACGACTGAACTCAAAAGATATGCAGCTGGCCAGCAGAACACCGAGGAGAGTTCAGAGGTGAGTGCACGCAAGCTGCAACAGCGCCCGCAGAGTGGCTCGCATCTTTGGGGAGATGTGGGGGGTTCGTAGACAGGACTACACAGTCAGCTTCTTATTGGCTACCTTGTGGCGCTGGGATGCAGGCTACAATGTGGGGGTGAAGGGAAGCCTGGGACATGGGCTCAAGTGCAGCCTGAACTGAGGGAAGGGAAGGGAAGCCTAGGTCACAGGCTCCAGTGGCCTTGGAGGGTGGGGGGGGGGCATCATCACAGACTGAAGGTGCCACACAACCACAGTGGTGGGGTGCACAGGGGCCGGATGAAGACAAGTGCAAGGACAATGGAAGAACATGGCGAAGATAAGCACATTGTTGCAGCTGAGACCATTTAGCTTGAGCTCAATTGACATGCTTGTCATCAGACTAGTCGCACAATTGTGCCCACTCAAGAAGCATTTCTGTGTGGGTCTGACCCCGACAACCCAAGGTTGTGTAGGGTAGGTGGATTGGCCATGCTAAATTGCCCCTTAATTGGAATAAAATATTTCAAGAATGGTTTTCAAAAAACCAACTGAAGTTAAAACCGTCGTTAAGAAGTCGAATCGGGGGCAAGATTCTCCCTTTGGGAGATTATGGACCAGATTCTTCAATTCTGAGGCTATGTGCGGAGGATCTGTGGCATTTTATGTGGACAAAATCGGCGGTGCCCCCTCACCGATGCTGCGACCGTTGAGTGGCTAGCATCCGCGCCACATAAAACTTCCGGCCTCCAAGTAATAAACGAATTGGCAGGTCCGTGGACATGCATGCGTATGGCAATGACTTGCAGCGGTCACATCGTACAACATGGCGCCGGCTGTGCGCGGACCCAACCTATCAGATAGTGCCCCACTGGACACCGCCTCACCATCCCCTGGCCACCCCACAGCGGTCCCCCCATCCCCTGGCCACCCCCCAGACTGCAAAGCAGCACCCCCCCCCCCCCCCGAATTGCCTGGGTGCCTCCCTTCCCCCAAATGCAGGGGTGATCCAACCCCCACCCTCCCCGCAGGGACTCCCTAACTAGGGAGACCCCCTACAGGGACCCCCTTAATAATGACACACCCCAACCTCCCCTTAATAGGGCGACTCCCTGAAATCCCCTAACTGAAGAGACCGCAAACCAAAAGGACCCCCTCCAAGGTCCCGCTGACTAAAAGGAACTCTGCCCAGATACCGTCCCCCCCCCTTCCCCCGCACAGAAAAGAGTCCCCTGTCTGGAAGCTAGAGAGCAGTCCAGACAGGAATAATGAGGAAAGTTACAGTTGTAACACTTACCTGGAAGCTCCATGTGTCCATTCCTGGAAGGAAAACAGCTGTGACCTGTGTTTAAACCCCACAGATCCTGTAGCTGCAAGCCAGTCTGTCATTTCTATTGGGCTGCGATTGACAGCTTCCACAAAACAGCTGCAGCCTTGATTCATTCATCACCCTTCATGGATGAGTGACTCTGAGTGCTGAAACCCCAATGTTTAAAACGTCAAAGAGAGGTAATGGGGAAATGATTCCTGAATTGTAAGCAGTGAACACTGTTCAAGATGCAACAATGCCTAAGGTGTTGAGGTGGTGAGTGTGCTGACAGGGCTTTCTCAGTGAGCTCATAGTCTAGATGGAGTGACGTCAAGGTACAGCCAGTAAAAGTATCTCTGAGGCCAAGAATACTTGACCTACTAGAATATCTGTTTAATCAAGGCCTCCCTTCTGTCATGGTCATCCATACCCTCCTGTGCAGGACCTTGCATTTCTCCATTGTTGTCTTCCCTAACCTCTTCATCGAACTCATCATCAGAGCAATTACAGCTATCTTCCATCTCCTCTTCCTCGAGGGTATCCCCTCTCTGAATGGTAAGGCTATGCAGAGCACAGCACATAATGAACATCATTGTGACTCTGGATGGAGTGTACTGCAGTGCTCCTCGTCTTCTATCCAGGCATCAGAAGCTGATCTTTAGCAGTCCAATGGACTGCCTGTCCATGGCCCGGGAGGTACCGTGGCTGGGTCTTTGTAGCTCCTCTCTGTTTCTATTGTGGGGGCCCTCAAAGGTGCCATGAGCCATCTCTTCAAAGGTCACCCAGAAGGCAACCACCCAAGGCATCAGGCCCATTGAATGTGTCTTGGACATGTCAAGCACCTGGAAGATCTGGAGGATGTCAGACTGTTGCCTGGGTACCTGTTGCATGCATCCATGAGTCTTTGATTGTGGTCGCAGCCCAACTGGATATTTAAAGAGTGACAGCCCTTACTGTTAATCGACGTACAGGGCTGATCTGCTGAAAATATAACTTCCAGCAGCACACGCAGCCGCCTGAACTGCTGAGGCTAAAACTAAGGCGACTTTTAACCCACCACCGTTTCAATGATAAAAACAAGACACCCATCTGTGGTGATTGTCCCCTTAATGGCAACACAGCAAAGTAAAGGGTCACATGGCCTGGGTGACCACTCGGGCTCAGAGTATAGAATCATCCCATGATGAGTGCTATTGGAAGTCTCGAAACGTTTTATTGCTCCCAGCATGTATTATTCCAGTCAATTGCCACATTAACAAGCTTAACTAAGCAATTAAATTGAATTTAAATAAGGTGGGCGGGCTGCCAATTTCTAAGTCTGCCCGCTTGCCGCATTATCGCAAACAGGTGTGATGACGTCAGGAACGTGATCTAATGTCATCGTGCCTGCTAATATGTTGGCACGGGTAGGCGATAGGCCTGTTTTTGCCATGTATTATTCAGCTCACAATTAGTAAAATGCATATTTAAGAAGCACATGGTATGGATTTAGGAATAGCATCAGTGAGGCGAAAGAAATAATGAGTCACTATCATGGGAGTGTATGAATGATCTAAAATCTTTCAAAAGGCCTTAGCTATCCATGGTTATCCTGCATCTTGTGATATATGAGTAATATTAAAAAGGTCAAATATTCTACTTAAATATTCCAAGTAAAGGCATATAATTGTATGGCGGTATTAGAAAATGTCCATTTTGGACTTCCGGTGGCGGCTATGAGGGAGTAGGTCACACATTTGGTGGCTCCCGTTTCGGTCGGACTTTTGGACCTGTTCCCCTGACTTTTTTGCGCTTTTGAGCGCGGAACTGGAAAGCAATAGTACTCAGGCACAGGACCCATACAGAATTGTATGGACTTAAGAAGCCGGAGGGACCATAAACAGCAGAAGGGCATGGTGGAGGCTGTGAGAGAGACCAATATGGCCAATATCTAGAGCAAGGCGCCGACAGCCCAGCCTACAATGGAGCAGCCTAGAAGGCCATGCAGGAGGGCTTTTTAGCTCTGAAGCGTGATAACTTGGAGCTGCTCCAGAAGTCAATGGACCGATTGGAAAAAAGGCTGGATGATCAGGCTGAGATCACGGTGGAGGAGCAGGCCGGCTTTCAAACGGTGGCGGACGTGGAGATTCAGAGGTTGTGGGCTAGTCAACGGAAGCCAGGTGGGGGGTGTTCATATAGTTAGATTAGAGCAGGGGTTAGGTGGTAGGATGGTGTTACTAGGGGGGGGGGAGGGGGGAAATTGATCTGCTGACAAGGATGGAAATTGGACATGGCAACAGTGGGGAGGTCATGGGTGGAGCCAGCCAGGAGGAGGGCCAGAGGATGCCCAACACATGGTGAGGGGCTGGCCAAGGAAAGGGGATGGCTGATCGGAAAAGGGGGGGGGGCGAAGTGCCCCCCAACCAGGCTGATCACCTGGAATGTTAGAGGGTTAAACGGGCCAGTGAAGAGGGCGCGTGTGTTCGCGCATTTGCGGGTTCTGAAGGCGGACGTAGTCATGCTGCAGGAGACGCACCTGAAATTGGCAGACCAGGTTAGGCTAAGGAAGGGCTGGGTCAGTCAGGTCTTTCATTCGGGCTCGACACTAAGACTAGGAGGGTTACCATCCTGATTAAGAAAAGGATTCAATTTGAGGTGTAGGGTACAGTTGCGGATGGGGGCGGCAGATTTGTTATGGTTAGGGGTAAGCTCGAAGGGGTGAGAGTAGTCTTGGTTAGTGTGTATGCCCCTAATTGGGACGATGTGGATTTTATCAGGAGGTTGCTAGGGATGATCCCCGACTTGGACTCACGCAAACTGATCATGGGTGGGGCCTTTAACACAGTCCTGGACCCGAGCCTGGATCGGTCGTGTTCAAAAACGGGCAGGTTGCCAGCGATGGCAAAGGAACTGAGAGGGTTCATAGAGCAAATGGGGGGAGCTGATCCGTGGAGATTTAGCCGGCCATCGGCGAGGGAGTTTTCTACTACTCCCACGTACATAAGGTGTATTCCCGAATTGATTCTTTTGTCATAAGTAGGGACTTGCTGGCCGGGATGGTGGGGGCAGAATATTCAGCAATTGCCATATCGGACCATGCTCCGCACTGGGTAGATCTACAGATTTGCAAGGATAGGTTTCAGCGCCCACAAAGGAAGCTGGAAGTTGGATTGCTCGCGTACGAGGCAATGTGTGAGAGACTCAGGAGATGCATGCAGAATTATTTGCAGGTAAATAATACTGGAGAAGTCTTGGCAGCGGTGCTCTGGGAGGCGCTGAAGGCAGTGGTGAGAGGGAAGCTGATCTCAATCCGGGCTCATAGGGACAGGACAGACAGGGCAGAAACGGACCGACTGGTTAAGGACATTTTACGGACGGACAGGAGCTACGCGGGGTCCCCGAGGCCAGAGTTACTCAGGAAATGACAGAGGCTGCAGGCCGAGTTCGGGGTGCTGACTACAGGCAAGGCTGTAGAGCAGCTTAGAAAGGCAAAAGCCGCGATATATGAGCATGGAGAGAAGGCCAGCAGAATGCTCGCGCAACAACTAAGGAAGAGAGAAGCGGCTAGGGAGATAGGTAGGATAGCGGATGGGGAGGGAAATCTGGTGGGGGACCCGGCAGGGCTGAACAAGGTGTTTAGGGACTTTTATAGTAAGCTATACACTTCGGAACCCCCCAGGGGACTGGAGGGGATGAGCCAATTCCTGGACGGACTGACCTTCCCAAGAGGGGGTAGGGGGGAGAGTGGTAGATGGACTGGGGCCACTGGTCGGGATTGAAGAGGTATTGGGGGGCCTGAAGGTCATACAGTCGGGTAAAGCCCCAGGGCTGGATGGGTATCCGGTGGAGTTTTATTAAAAGTTTGCCGAGATAGTGGGGCCGGTGCTGGTCAGGGTTTTTAACGAGGCAAGAGACAGAGGGGTTCTACCCCTGACGATGTCGCAGGCCACTATTTCGCTTATTCTGAAACGGGATAAAGACCCGGAGGTTTGAGGGTCCTACAGGCCGATCTCTTTGATCAAAGTAGACGCTAAATTACTGGCCAAGATCTTGGCGACTAGAATTGAGGACTGTGTATCGGTCGTAATTGCGGAGGACCAAACCGGGTTCGTAAAGGGTAGGCAACTGGCGGCCAATCTAAGAAGGCTGCTTATTATGATGCCTCCGGAGAGCAGGGAGGCAGAGATAGAGGTAGCTATGGATGCGGAAAAGGCTTTTGACCGGATCGAGTGGGACTATCTGTGGGAGGTGCAGGGACGGTTTGGGTTCGGGGAGGGTTTCATTGACTGGGTTAGGCTGTTATATCAGGCCCCAGAGGCTAGTGTAAGGACGAACAGGACAACATCAGATTATTTCAGACTGCACCGCGGGACAAGACAGGGTTGCCCTCTCTCCCCACTGCTGTACGCGCTGGCCATAGAGCCCCTGGCATTTGCTCTGAGAGCTTCAAGGGACTGGAAAGGGCTGGTCTGGGGGGGGGGAGTGGAACATAAAGTCTCGTTATATGCGGATGACCTGCTGTTATACGTATCGGACCCAATGGTGGGGATGGACGGTATCATGGAAACCCTGAGGGACTTTGGCCGGTTTTCACGATATAAACTGCACGTGGCTAAGAGCGAGTTGTTCGTAATTCAGGCGAGGGGGCAGGACAGTAGGCTGCAGGAGTTGCCGTTCAGGCTGGTAGGAGAAAGCTTCAGATACTTGGGGATACAGGTGGCACGGGACTGGGGCAAGTTGCATAAGCTCAACCTGTCCCGACTGGTGGAACGAGTGAGGGAGGAGGTTCGGAGTTGGGATGCGCTCCCGCTATCACTAGCGGGGATGGTGCAGACTGTTAAGATGATGATTCGCCCGAGATTCGTGTTCATATTTCAGTGTCTCCCCGTTTTCATCCCAAGGTCCATCTTTAAGAGGCTGAATAAAATTATCCTGGGATTTGTCTGGGCGGGGAAGTCCCCGCGGGTGAGGAAGGTGATGCTCAAAAGGAACAGAGGGGAAGGGGGGCTGGCGTTGCCGAACTTCAGCAGCTACTACTGGGCAGCCAACATAACGATGATAAGGAAATGGATGGTGGGTACGGGGTCGGTTTGGGAGCGGACGGAGGTTGCTTTGTGCAGGGGCACCAGTTTGGCAGCCCTGGTTACGGCGCCTCTGCCGCTCACGCTGGGGTGGTACTCCACCAGCCCTATAGTGGTAGCGGCTCTTCGGATCTGGGGCCAGTGGAGGAGGCATATAGGGGAAGTGAGAGCATCGGTGTAGACCCCAATCTGCGGCAATCACCGATTTGCCCCGGGGAACATGGACAGTGGGTATCGGCTGTGGCGGAGGGCGGGGATTGCGAGGGTGGGTGATCTGTTCTTGGAAGGGAGCTTCCCGAGCATGAGGGCGTTGGAGGAGAAGTTTGGGCTGGCGGGAGGGAATGACTTTAGATACTTGCAGATGCGGGATTTCGTGTGCAGGCTGCTGCCGTCCTTCCCATGCCTCCCGCCAAATGGGGGCAGGACAGGGTAGTATCGAGGGGAGAGGTAGATAAGGGTAGAGTCTCAGATATTTACAAAGAACTAATGGGAGCAGAGGATACACAGACTGAGGACCTGAAGCTTAAGTGGGAAGAGGAGCTCGGGGGGGAGGTGGAGGACGGTATTTGGGCAGAAGCTCTGAGCAGAGTAAACACGACCGCAACATGTGCCAGGCTCAGTCTGATGCAGTTTAAGGTCATGCACCGGGCCCACATGACGGTGGCCCGGATGAGTAAATTCTTCGGGCTGGAGGACAAGTGTGCCAGTGGGCCGATGTGCACATGTTCTGGTCGTGCCCTAAACTCAGGGGGTGTTGGCAGGGATTCGCAGACCTCATGTCCCGGGTTTTGAAAACTGGAGTGGTAATGAGTCCTGAGATGGCAATCATAGATTATCATAGAATTTACAGTGCAGAAGGAGGCCATTCGGCCCATCAAGTCTGCACCGGCTCTTGGAAAGAGCACCCTACCCAAGGTCAACACCTCCACCCTATCTCCATAACCCAGTTACCCCACCCAACACTAAGGGCAATTTTGGACACTAAGGGCAATTTATCATGGCCAATCCACCTAACCTGCACATCTTTGGACTGTGGGAGGAAACCGGAGCACCCGGAGGAAACCCACGCACACACGGGGAGGATGTGCAGACTCCGCACAGACAGTGACCCAAGCCGGAATCGAACCTGGGACCCTGGAGCTGTGAAGCAATTGTGCTATTCACAATGCTACCGTGCTGCCCTGCACAATGCTACCGTGCTGCCCTTGGGCTTTGGAGTGTGGGAGGACCCGGGAGTCCAGGAGGAGAAGGAGGCCGACGCCTTGGCCTTTGGTTCCCTGGTAGCCCGGCGACGAATACTGCATGGAGGGACTCAAGGCCCCCGAAGACCGAAGTATGGCTATCGGACATGGCGAGCTTTCTCGGTCTAGAGAAAGTTAAGTTCGCCTTGAGAGGTTCACTATCGGGGTTCGCCCGGAGGTGGCAGCAATTCATTGACTTCTTCGCGGAGAATTAACCGTCAGCAGTGGGGGAGGGGCTAGGGTAGAGTAGAGTAGGGGGTGGTTTAGGCAGGTCCTTGCGAGAATGGAGTTGTGGTTTGTACTATGCGTTATTTTCTTTTCATTTTTGTGCAGTACTATACAATGTCATTGTTTTATATGCCAAAAATACCTCAATAAAATTGTCTATAATCAAAAAAAATGTCCATTTTAATACTGCTAATAATAAACCTGATGCTTAGTTGGACTTTCTTCTGAAACTAAAACTCAATTTTTATGTTCCATCACTAAGCCAATAATTTTAATATTTGCAGGGCAATTGTTCCTACAGTTTAATCATTTGCAAATGTGTCGATTGTTGGAATTGAAAGATTGCATTTATATAGCACCTTTCAGGATGTTCCAAAGCATTTTACAGCAAACGGACTATTTTTTAACGTGTGGTGACCGCTGTGATATAGGAAGTGTAGTGACAAAAATGTCACGAGTTAGGTCCCACAAAACAGCGATGAGAAGATAAATCCCCAGATAATCTGTTTTTCTGTGAGGCCCGGGAACATTCCCCCGCACATCTTCGAAAATGACGATGGGATCTTTGGCGTCCTCTCCCAGGGTACCAGGATTTGTGATCCCACTCCTGCCGCTTGTGACTGCTCTGTGCCTTTGATGTTGCTGGGCAGTCAGACAACCCAAGCTGCTGCCTCCTTGCTGTAGTGGTACATCTGAAATGGGGTCCCGGAGGTGCTTGAGTTTGGCCTTCAAGACAATCTGCAATCTCCTGCATCGAACAGCCACGGAGGTAGCACTGCCTAGAAGCACTAGGATGGGCAAAAAGCACACGGAGAACTGACAGTAAGGACATTTATAAGGGTGATTCGCTGACTTTTGTATGCAATATGGCATGATTTCATTCACAAATTTGGTTAGTAATGTTTATTGTTAAATTGTGGCTAAACAGATGCTGTGGTTGCCAGTGACAAAGGGAAGGGAAGGTGTGAAACTGTTTTGAATTGGGAATATGTTGTTGTCATTCCTGCTGTCACACACAGCCGAGTTCTCCGTGGAGAGTCCAGGCAGAAAGGGGTTGGCTAGATTTCTTCCTCTTTTCCTCATCCTCCTATGTCAATGGCACATTGGGGAAGCCTTGCAGATTCTCATCATTGCTCCGCCTGCTTTTTTCTAGTCAGAGCAAATTTAATGAAGTGAAGTGTCTTTGACACACTTCACTTGTTGGTTCACATGTATATTAGAGTTTAAGTTAGATATGGTAAATTGTTTAATCTTTCTGCATTTGTAAGTGCCTGTAAAAATATAACTGGGGTGAAAGAACTGTGAATATTTTTCTTTTATTTTAATGAGATATTTCCATCGATTGTGTCCGGTGTAATGTAGTTCATTTTTCATGTTTAATTTCTTTCTTTTGTTAAAAGTTTATCAGCAGGGTTGAGACCTGAAAAGGTAAAAACAGCCGCTAAAGGGAGAGTAAAGGAAGTGTGGATTGCACAAAAGGCCAGATACAGAGGAACAGAATGTGTGGGAAGGGGAGGGGTCGTAGAGATCCACTTGGCCAGCAGCATGAAGATCTTCATCAGAAGGTCGAAAATTGGATATACGAGGCCATGAGAGACGAAAAATCAGGTGGATTTAGGATCGGATTCCATTTCAGTTGTTGTAAGTTATGTACCATTATACCCATGGTAAAATATGTGACCATCGTAACAGGCTGCTGATTGGTGCAAGGATGAATCACGTTTATTTGGAGCTGGATTTCCACCCCCGCCGAGGATCGTCCGGCATTTTGCATGGCTTGTCCCTTCCACTGCCAAACATTCCCACCATGGGGGGGGGGGGGGGGGCATTTTTGGCGGGATGGAAGATTCCACCGGTGGGAGGGGTCGGAAAATCCCACACTTGGTGTAATGTGCAAAGCATTAGTTAAAAGATAAATTTTACAGCAACGGGAAATTAGATAGTAACCCAGCAATAAACATACCGACATTTAAAACAAAAACATTTATCTTTATAAATTATATTTATTAAAACATGCAACAGAATTGACAAATAGCAATTTACATCAAATAATAATGACCATTAGCCACATATTACAGAGGAAATATTATTTTTAAAAGTTGCAAGACAACACTTAGACTAATTATTCATCTGCTGCAATGAATATGTAATGTTGGTTAAACACAACTCGCATTAAGAATGGCAAATGACCAAAGTCCTATAGGTTAACTAAAGTAGTGGGCAACTTACTTTGATACTAAAACTGCAAAATACCGAAAGGGAAGATGTGCCTTTCAAAGATGAACCTTGTCACATTAATCCAAACTGTGTCTTTTAGAACAATGAAATTGAATGTCCCTTTCTTACTCCTGATTGAACTTGTGTGTTGACATGCATGTTCTTTGTTCTTTTTATGTTTGGGATTATTTGTGCATTTGGGAGAGTGTTAATCATTTCTAACATTTGCCCATAAGATGCCTTAGAAATAGAATGTGTTTATATGTACTGACATCAATACTAGGTTTCTTGATTTTGCTGTTCTTTAAAATGTTCAGGAACTATGGCATAAAAACAATGCTAGATATGGGACTTTCCAAAAGATTATATTAGTTTGCTGTAAACATAGCACTTCTTTTAGCCAAGCTTCAAACATTTTCTAAATTCCAATGATGTGACATTTGTATGACTGGTCAAGCTTTTTCCAAATCATGCAAGGAACAAGTCTTATGCCAAGTCTTATTATAGAATCTTTTAATGATCAAAACAAAATCATTTTTGTTTAGATCAATCAATGATTCATAGTTTTTCATTTTCCTGAGTATCATGAAAAGGGCAATTAATTCAAAAGCAGTCATGATGATCCCCTAGCATTCTAGCCAGACTATGAAATAATATTCAAGGGTAATAATAGTTGGCTAAGCTGCCCACAGACCTGTACCTTTAGGCAATGTTGTCAGGTAAGTGCAATACACATTTAAGTAAGGTTGGAGGATGAATTAATGGCATCACAATATCTCTTTTCACCTTATCACATGGACATGTTGTTTCCCAAGTAATTGACAACTTTCATGTACACTTTGAACGAAACTGACTTGGTCAAACGTCGTTGTGATCAGCATTAAAAGTGCTGGAGAAATTAAACACAGTCTTACTGCGTATTTGGTGTTTACCTAGAGCAGGTGGATACAACACAGCACTAGGGATGCTGCATTCCAGTGTGGCTCAGAACAATTCAAACCTGGACCACTTTGGTATGGCAGGATTTGAAACACAGATCCAAACTGTGAATATGCCATTTGCTCATTTACAAGAGGGAGTGAAAAAATAATTTTGATCAGTCATTCATTCGACTACAAACCCTTGCGGCCAAAAATACATGTTAATTCTGACTGCGTGCTATCTTTGAACACAAAACAAAAAGATGTTGTTCAACCATTGCAAAAATCAGATTTGGCTTCACCTCCTTATTTGATGTGTAAATAAAATTTCTGGAACTTTGGTAGGCATTGATGTGAACAACAACAGTGAAAAGCGAAACAAATTGTTAAATGTAATTTTAGTCTTCTACCCGATATCAGTTTGGAACATGAATATTCTTGAGACATACGTAGAGCTATATTCCAACAGGCTATTTAGCCAAACACAACATATGGCTTTGGGATCTAATTTAAGTTTTTATTGGCATTCTAACTGTCATACAGTAACAATAAACATATCATCTATATAAACGCGAAGCTTAACTTTCTTTAGCTCTAAGTGCTAAGATTGGGTACACACACTAATAGACACATCACTGGTTCTATGGTAAAGTGCACACTACTGTAGTATTATAGGACTTTAAAATAAACTATACATGCAAAATGGAGTGGTGATTTGGCATGTCAACTTGGAATATCTTCACTTTCAGACTTTCCCTTCCACAATCAAGGTTTTGAGGTCAGCTGGGGTATTCACACAGAACACATGATGTGAAACAGATTTCTTCTCCAAAACAGTGGCTATTGCTTCACCCACGTCCAAATGATTCACAAAACCAGGAGCAAGCCGGTCCGGGGTTGCAACACCCATGTTTAGTTTCACCTGTCAGATAGAACAATAAGCAATGAAATTAAACCACTGAGACCACATATTACTGGAATTTCCATGTTTCTAAAAAGTAAACGTGACAGCCCCTATTTTGTGATCAGCAACAAAGCAACAGAATGCGCAATTGACCGGGAAGAAAGCTTCCCACAGGGACATGGCAATCTCTGCGACATGAATTTCCCTTTTCCTGACATCAGTTTGAATCTGGCACCAAGGGGATCTCCAGGCATCTAGTAAAAATTAGGTCATCAATCAGGGTAAGCAACCAATCACACTGAAGTATTCTCACAGACAGCAAACCTGGAAGTAAAATGCACTGCTTCTTTTCACTTTAATCTTACAGAGAGCAAAATAAATGACTAGAACATACACATGGGATTAAGGTAGAAACTGAAATATTATGAAAAACTTTTTTATTTTAATATGATTTTTTTATCTTAATGGAGAAAATGAAGAAATTTGACATTCCACAATTATAAAATTAGTTTTTCAGGTACAGCAAGGTTGTTCAGCAGTAACTATGAACATAGTGCATCATTAGAAACCCAACCATACCTCATTCAACAAGGCATGACATTTTCAATAAAATGAAAGTTCTCATCAGTTCAGTGATTCCTACTCAATTGCAATCTGTGAGGATTTTAACAGCGCATGCTATGGCAAATTATAGATTCACTGATGTCAGCTTCTTGGTTTCCAGGTTTAATTGTGTATGTTCCACTGTCATTTCTAATTCAAAATCCAGGCCATAAAATGTCTAAATGTTTACATGACAAACTGATTTGTAGGGACTTTTAAAGTGTCTTTCTTTTATAGCAGATCGCCAATCCTGACATTGAAATGTTCACATGAAAGTTGGGAAGAGTTTGTCCAGCGTTACCCCAACTATAGTTATATGGAGTCCTCTATGCAGACTCAGGTTTAACTCTTTCAGTGCAAGTTACTTTGTGTGAAAACACAACTCCAGATGTCCTAATATTGACAATGAAAAGCTGAGCTTAAAGATCAATTAGTAATACTGATATCAGAAGTAATTGAAAAGTTTGGGAACTACTCTTTCTGATGCAAGAGAGCAGACAAAGTTCAAACTCAAATATAAGAAATATAGATGTCTATTTCATTCACAATCTAAAGCATCTCACACGTAGAAGAAAATCTAAAGGAACTTTCTCAAAATACTGATATTCAAGATTGTATAGAAAGCAGTTAGAATCCAATGTTATTTTCATTTTATCTTGTTGAAATGTAACATTTAGAAAGTAATTTCCTCTGTTTCCCTCATTTGGGGTATAGCAAGTTCTTATTAAAATCTTTACCTCATTCAGTTTGCATGGGACATCAGGGTACTCCTCTCTGACAACCTGGCAGAATGCCAGAGCTCCTGCAGCTCCCAGAGTCAAGAAGCCAGTCCCAGGCATCAGCAGACGCTCTCCTGCACCACCTACAAAGAAGGGGGAAAGTATCAGTGTAGGAGTGAAATCAACCATTTGACATTACATCTTGAACTTTTGGTGTGGGTTCATTAGGGCGTTCCACTTACAAAACTGGAACCTTGAGGTACATCACCCATTAATCTAGCTCTCAGATATCGAAATACATTACACTCATGGCTGGTAAGATTAAGTGCCAAGCAACAGAAGGACCAAGACTGTGTGACTGCTAAAATACAATAGTATTATTTTAGGTGCAACACTATGAGAATTCCTGTATCTTATCCAAGTCCAATGCTATCTACAGCCACCATGGATACATGGGCACACCCAGCATAGATCACTAGGCATAGACAAGGATGGAACATGAACAACAGCAGATTTTTCAGATCTGTAGCCCAGCAACAGAGGCTGTAACTGTTGTCCAACATTGAGCTAACTCAGTATAGGCAAGTGGTCAAACCTGGAGCTTCCATAAACCATAGAGTTCACTCTCACAGCATATGGCACATCTAATCTGAACACTCAGCTGAAAAACTATTAATGAAAATCATGGCTGATACTTAGATTCATGTAGGAAATCTAACTCTTTTGGGAAATATCTCAGGAATAGAATGGGCTAGAAAACAAATTGAGATTTCCTTAAATATGTTTGTCTCCCAAGATCATGGCGGAATTTCACAGCCGTGTCAGGGTAAGGGGCGGGGTTGGGAAACGCGACGAGACATTCAAAGGTCCATTTACTTTTGACAGGACTGGAAAATCCCACCGCCATAATATCCCGCTCTCTGTGTGAAGATTTGCTGTCTCCAAGAGAGTTGCTGATGCCGAGTGGAAGAATGAAAATCAAAGCATTCCATGGAGATCTTAAACTGTGGGCTAAGATCATAATTTCAATCTTAGACGCAAGCTTGGCAAACCTGTCACGTTCAACCTCAAGCGGCAGAATTTAAACAAACCACAAATCCTCCAAGACGTAGATTCCATCTCAAATCTTGATAAAATATCTTTCTGAGTTTTGTTGATGACCAGAGCAGAAACTGAGCAATGAATCATCATTAAATTTAAAAAATTATTATTCGTGAAGGCTCCGCCTTCTCAACCTTGCCCTTCACCCGAGGTGTGGTGATCCTCAGGTTAAACACCACCAGTTAGCTCTCCCCCTCAAAGGGGAAAGCAGCCTATGGCAACTTTATTTTTACCTTTATATTTAAGCCTCTTGTTTTCCCCCTTGATTCAACCACAGATGTAAACAAGTGGAGAAACCCCATTTCAGACTTACCCTGAATATTAAAATCTTCAGCTCTTTTCCAGATTGAGCTGAATTGACCATCCAGATTATATGCCTTTGTGTGGAAATGATTCATCTAACTTCTGCATGAGAGAGTAATCAGCTATACACCATGATCGAGCGGCCAAGCTGCACCTGAAAAGCAGCTCGCAGTGGTGCAGCGTTGCCGAAAGAAGCTGGGAGACCCTGCTCCCGGGATCTACCTGGCTCGCAATGCCTCGTGGGATCTAACATGATCTTGTGAGATGTGGCGATGTAAATCTCATTCATTTTGGACGAGATCACTTTTTGGCAAATCTGCACATTAAAGCGAGACTGCTAGTCTCACTTTAATATTCAGCTTCCCGAGGCACTGGGACCTATCCCTTTCACCTTGGAGACCTCGGGCAAGCGCCATTCAGTACTGGTCTCCACAAACAGGAAAGAGACGAATCGTACTCGTGGGTGACTCCGAGGGGATCGGAGACCCCTAGGTGCATGCCCTTTAGGCAGGGTGGTACCTTGGTTCTGATGGTTCTGCCACGACACCCTGGCAGTGCCAGCCTGGCACCTTAGCAGTGCTACCTGGGGGCCAGCCTGGCACTGCCAAGGTACCTGCGTGTGAACTGGCAAGGACAATGCCAGGGTGCCAGGCTAGCACTGCCAAGGTGCCAAGCTAGCATTTTATGCGCAGGGGCGATCAGGCTGGGGGGGCCTGCGTAGGTGTTGGGCTGGGTGCCGGGTCCTTCCTATAGTGGGTTGGGGCTTGGGGGGTTGTTGAGAGTCACATCAGGGGCTCCAGGGATCGGGACACCATTTTTAAATGACATCCCGATCTCTCACTACACTGAGGAGTTCCGGCCAGCGGACCTCCTCAGTATAAAAACGGGGCGATGTGCAGCCTCGGCCACGTGTTCCCCACTGAGGCCCCCTATCGAACCTGTGTGCCGTTGAATAGCGTTGCATTTCTCAGCACTGCGAGCAGCGCAAAACACACGGCTAAACACACTCGTTATGGGACTTTGTTCCCATTTGGTTAAAAGCGCCCCATAGCTCTTACGATTAGCACAATCTCTTCTGTAACTCTCTGGCCCCCGGCGCCGTTCACCCCTGGTCACTGCCGGCGGGAACTCTGCGTGAACGGTCAGGGGCAGCCTGTGGGGAGGGTGGCTCTGTCCCCGGGGGGGGGGGGGGGGGGGGGGCTGCCGATGGGGTATGGCCCGCGATCGGGGCCCACCGATTGGCGGGCCGGCCTCTCCCCCCCCGGGCCCACTTTCTTGCGTGACCGGCCCCTGAACACCGACGCTATTTTGAGTCGGGGCCGGCGCACTAAAGAAATCCCCCGCGCATGCGCAGGTTGGCGCGGCGCCCATTTGGCGCCGGGAAAGGAGGCTGGAGCGGCGTACACGATGGCACGAACACTTGGGCTCCATTTTGGAGAATCGCCCCCTTTATCTTTTGTGTTTTGTATTTAAAATGTTGGGGGCTGTTTGAGGGTGGGTGGGATAAAGGGATTGTTGGCGCCATTGTATTTGTTATTGGTGATTATTTGGGCCATTGTATTTGTTATTGGTGATTATTTGGGCCATTGTATTTGTTATTGGTGATTATTTGGGCCATTGTATTTGTTATTGGTGATTATTTGGGCCATTGTATTTGTTATTGGTGATTATTTGGGCCATTGTATTTGTTATTGGTGATTATTTGTTGGTGGGTGTAAATTTGATGAAAATGTAAAGAGGAGGAAAAAAATATATTTTTTTTTAACTCAGTGGTGGGGTATGTTGGGTGGGGGAAGGGGTGGCGGGGGCTGCTGGTTGAGCCTCCGAGGGAATGGTGCAAATCCATTAATGCCATTTCCCTGGTCTTTCTGCCAGTCAAAAAAATCACGTGTATTAACATAGTCTTTTTAAAGATGCGATGGGGGGGAAAACAAGCAGTATTATGTTATGTTATTTTATAATGCACACAAATAATTACTCCCTCTCGCTGTCAACCCAATGTAATTCCGTGCCCCTTGCCTAAACTTCAAATCATAATGATGATTTCATTTTGGTACAGTCACTACAGTCTTTCTGTTCGATGCCTTTACAAAATTCAGCAGGCAGTATACTTATGAAAAACAAAGTTTCGGCCAGCCAACTGTATGATGTGCCACAACCAAACAGGAGTCAGTAATGTGTCTTACATTATTGAGAAACTATCTTGGTGGTTTTGAGAAGAAATTATTATCGGCAGTATCTTTATTGTTGTCAGCTGCACTGCATTAGACAACTTAGTTCCATTTGCAGGTCAGTCACGTTGGAGAATATTCCTTTTAAGAGTATTCATTCAGCGAAACAATGGGATAGGTTTATCCAGTTGGCATTGGGCCCCAATGTTGAGCCCATATGGGGCACACACCACACACACCAGCAAAAGTTGCTTGGGGATAGTCTGCTCACAGACCTCTCAATACTGTGGGACCAATTAGAGGCCTACAGTGTTGTCCAGCTGACAGCACCTTTGTGGCACAGCAAAATGAACTTCAAGATGGAGACGCTCCCATCTACCTATATAGAAGTGATAGATTCAAGAATCTCGAAGCTGATCGGGGCATCGTGGTGGAGGGAAACCTCCTCCACTGGATTAGTGGCAGGTGGGACTATGGCGTTTCATTCTCATGGCCCCATCTTTGTGCATGGAGCCCTCTACTCTGCCTCCAGGAAGCAAAATCAAATGAGCTGGTGGCCTCCACTCACATGGTGGGGTCCACTCCAACACTGATAAAATACTGACGCTGCCATAACCTGGCCCCTAAATGGGAGATTAATTGCACCAACTGGCTGCCCACTACTGTGGAGCGGGCAGCCAACCTAGTTCCCAGCTTGCCCCAGGTGAGTCCCACAGGAATACATTGGCAAGATGGCTCCCATCTTCCAACTACTTTCCTGGCCACTTCCACCTGCAACCTGTCTCTATGGGGCTATGTGAATTCAGCCTGACGAATCTGCTCTCCTACTATTCCCAACTCTGGCACGCCATCTGCTATAACTTAGGATGAAAACGACATTGCAGTGCAAGGTATAATTTTCATCATTCATTATGGCACAGAGGAAAATTAACGTTCTACGTTTTCCACATTACAGAAAAAGCTAGCTTTCATGTTCAACCTGTGAGGAATATGTTCAGAGGCTGCTGCACCAAAAAGCAAAATACAATAGCTGCTGAAAACTGAAAATAAAACAGAAACTACAGATCTGGAAGCATCTGCAAGAGAGCGGGAGACATTTCAAAATCGGTCTGTTCTGATGAAAGATCTGTCCACAGCTGCTGCCAGACCTGCTGAATATTTGAGACATTTGCTGTTCTTATTTCAGAAGTCGCTACTAATTGTCACTCAGGAAAACAGTCCCATACAGTTGAAAGGTCTTTAATCCATAAATTGGTTAATTGAATTGCTTTCTCTTAACTGATTTCCTTCTTTTGCCCTTGGACTGGGAAAATTAGAGGGATGGTGCTCAAAGTGTCAAACTAACCCAGTGCTATGTGGTATACATCCCTTCCTTAGGCATGCTGATAATGCCCTGCTACTGATCCTGAATGGGGTGATCGTGAGAGTATAGGTGCTAAGTCACGTGTTTAACTTTGCATGTACGTCCACTGATTAAGAGGCACATAAACTAGTTCATAAGTCTAAAATTCCCCCCCAAAATCTAAACGTGGGCAATTCCACCCCCCCCCGCCCCATGATGTGTTTTCTGACAGCGGATTGGTCAGCAGCGAGATCTTCCAGTCCTGCCATGTCTATGGTATTTTGTGTGGCCCACACGGGGAACCCGTCGCAGGGGTGTCGCCTTTGCCGGGACCGGAAGATCCCATCGGCAGCAAGGGTTGGAAAGTCCTGCCCAGTGCTTCAGATTTCCGTCCTTGGACCTTTTTAAGGAACAATATAAATATCTGTGAAGTAACTCAAAAGGATCCAGAAACTCCCTCATTGAATCCACTGAATTATCAGTTCATTCTAATCGATGCTGATTGGGTGTCCAAGTGTTCTTTTTATCAACACTATCCTTACTATTCTCTAACTCAGAACTAGAAGATTCATGCAAACACACCTTTCCAATTCAATGGAACAGTGGCTCTGCAGTCAAGAAGGAACTAGATGGAGGGCCTGAATGTTCTACAATTTAGAAACCATTTTGTAACCGGATGTAAATTTAAAAGTTCAGCGCATGAAAAGACTGTTATGTAGAAATTCTGAAGAATTAAAAATAATATTGATTCTTTAAAACATTGCCACGCAGTGGAGACAGGAGTAATCTACTCACCAGTTATAAATGTGTACGATCTATTACAGTCATCTTTAACCAAAGGAAAGAACGCCTTCCATGATGTGAATGTGCTGAACACCAGGGTGTTCAGAACCTGCAGTATATAATACACGTATATTTAACACCATGGGAAATCATTTGCTCTGCAGGTTGTTGCACAGTTTTCATTGTTCTGCAGCTTTTCTTCTATTATCACCTGTGAGATCTGTCTCTTCCTTATTTCCCAACGTAGATTTCCATCATTAATTTTACATTGGAGGCACTGGAGTTTCCAGTCTTCATCTCCCTCACTCAAATCATACATGGGGAAAGGTGTACATAGGACCCTTGTGAAGCAGTGGCCTCCTGGGATTAGATGGTTTGATGTTGCAGTGCCTTAGCACAACCTTTGACAACATTATGCTCTGACAAGAGTTCTAACATAAGGTCATCTGCTTTGGCAGTGAGGAGATCATTCAATGACTGTCCCATTATTATTCCAAATTATTAAGTTAATTAAAGAAGAAATCTTTTGACCTTCATGTTATGCGAACACTGAGCAAGGGCTGGGGGCAATTGAGGGCAGTTAAAATGGATTAAGGGACTGTAATTTCAAATTATAGTAATAATCTTTATTGTCACAAGTAGGCTTACATTAACACTGCAATAAAGTTACTGTGAAAAGCCCATAGTCGCCACATTCCGGCGCCTGTTCAGGTACACAAAGGGAGAATTCAGAATGTCCAAATTACCTAACAGCACATCTTTCGTGACTTATAGGGGGAAACCAGAGCACCTGAAGGAAACCCACACAGACACAGGGAGAACTTGCAGACTCCGCACAGACAGTGGGCCAAGCCAAGAATCGAACCTGGGACCCTGGCGCTGTGAAGCGACAGTGCTAACCACTGTGCTACCATGCCGCCCCAATAACAAGGGTCAATGCACACTCATCCTGACCAGTGGGGTCTAATAGTGTTATCATGGCACAATCTGCTCTATCACCTCCGAACTTAACCAATAATGTAATCTGCTAATTTAGCCCATGGTCTGAGGGGTGGCATCTCTGGCTCAGCCAAACATGCAGGGAATGGCAGCCAGTGCCAGAGGAACCCCGACAAGGTTTTTTTTACATCTTAAAAATATTCTTGTGGGTCAAAAGGAGTAGGACTGTGTCCCGCTTTGCCCCGTGGCTAAGCCTTGACCAATTGCCCCAGCTTCCTCCCTCCACCAGGATTCTCTGAACCTTACACTGCGGACAGAACCCTGTGACCCCCAGCAGCAACCACTTGACGCACACTTTTAATGGCTGGACAGCCACTTCCTATCAACCTCTCAGCATTCTGGTCAGAAAGTTAGCAAAAAGTCAAACCTCCTGCTGGCTCTCCTGGAAGGCAGACAGTTCACATTGTCATATTCCCATCCAGGAGTTAAAATCAAGCACAAAGATTCATTAGAACCCATTCTTTTAGTTGTTGGGCAATAAGGAGACAAAATTTAAGCGGGGAAAGGATTGTGGGTGGAGTAATCATTCAACGCTTACAAACAATGCGTTCAAATCATGTCATTTGATTGTATAACATTTAGTTCAAATCAGTTTTAAAAACATAACTGTTGTAGGTTTTGTCAAATTCCAGCTTTGACTTCAACTCAGTTTGAGCATCGACAGTCTTAGCTGTGTACTTGCTTTTAGTATTTCATATTGCTAAAATTTTCATCGGCATTTAATCGAAAGATTAAACAGTTTTGAGGGCCATAGAAGATTCCTATATAAATAGGTTTTCATGTAAACATTCCTGTCTAAGCTAGATCCTTAAATATGTAGCTGACACACATATTCCAGGAAGTGCCACATAAAACACAAAGGCTCAGATATTGTGGTCAGCAATGAAAAGGCTGAACTCATCAATGACCTGGAAAAAAGTGCCCAAAGGTATTGAGTGCTCTGAGCATTGATTTCCTCTATTTTGACATGACGTGACTCTGAATTTGTTGCAATCCGTGGCATCTAGCCACAGTGCAGGCAGCAGACAGGCTAATCAGCCAATCAGATTGAAGGATTCTCACAGCCAGCAAAGCAGGAAATAAAAAGCATGAATTATCCTTTACCTCTTAATCATTTTATAGAAAGAAAAATCAAGATGGGGTGAATGTTTTTTGTTATTATTTTGGAAATTATACAATACATAAATGCTCCAATGTGGGAAGACTCCATGCTTACAAAATTATTTTTTCAGGACCATAAGTATTTATGATTCGTAAGCTGTTTAAAACTTAGTTTTAAACAAGATTTAACATTCAACAAGATTTAACATTTTCAATGGTTTATACAGTGAGAATAAAATGTTGAAGTTCACATCAATTCACTGAACCATTGTTATTTGCAGTGTACATTGTGGAAGAGCAGGAAATTACTGAGAGAAACCCCTGGATTTTCAAATTTTACTGAGCTTGTGTGGCCAGAAGTCATTGTTAGTTTTACAGCATAATGACACTAAACTTTGACAGTTTTGCAGTCATTGCCCCCACAAATTTCCAGGCACAGAGGAGAGAATTTGAACATTTGTTCTATTGAAGTAACTCTTTTCAGCGCTGTTTGCACAAAATCTATCCACTTTAGGAAAAATGTGATATTCCAGTTAATAGAGATCTGGGGCGCGATTCTTCACCTGGTCGGAGAATCGCCGGAAGCTGGCGTGAATCCCGCCCCCGCCGTGTCCCGAATTCTCCGCCACCAGAGATCCGGTGGGGGCGGGAATCGCGCAGCGCCGGTCGGCGGGCTCCCCCGGCGATTTTCCGGCCCGCGATGGGCCGAAGTCCCGCCGCTGACAACCTTCACCAGCTGGCGTGGATTGAACCACCTATCTTACTGGCTGGAGCAGACGGCGCGGGTGGGCTCCAGGGTCCTGGGGGGGGCCGGGGCGATCTGGCCCCGGAGGGTGCCACACGGTGGCCTGGCCCGCGATCGGGGCCCACCGATACGCAGGCGGGCCTGTGCCGTGGGGGCACTCTTTTTCCTCCGCCTTTGCCATGGTCTTCACTATGGCGGCGGCGGAAGAGACCCCCTCCACTGCGCATGCGCGGGGGTGCCGTGAGCGGCCGCTGACGCTCCCGCGCATGCATCGCGTTGGCGAAGTCCTTTCGCTGCCAGCTGGCGTGGCGCCAAAGGCCTTTCCCGCCAGCCGGCGGGGCGGAAATCACTCCGGCGCGGGCCTAGCCCCTCAAGGTGAGGGCTTGGCCCCTAAAGGTGCGGAGAATTCCACACCTTTGGGGCGGCCCGACGCCGGTGTGTTTCACGCCATTCCATTATGCCGGAACCCCCCGCCCCGCCGGGTAGGGGAAAATCCCGGCCCTGGTGTAACAACCAAGAGCAACCAAGCAACACTGATGTCAAACATAACAACAGCCGAAAGAATGCATATTTTGTAACAGGCATCTACTCGACATGTAGGTTCACAAGTCTCATTAGTAAATAAGGGTACTTCTGACGACAAGCTGTCTACAGAATTGGACGGGTTCATAAAGATAGAAGTTTTTGTTGTTTAACTCTCCTGCACAAAACTGTAAAATAAATCTGCCTCTCTATGTTTATCACGATGCTGGTTGGACTTCTCGGTAGAAAGATTTTTAAGGCTAATAAATCTTCTTCCTCCTTCAAATACCCAAGAGACCGTTGCCAGACATGGACTTGATTGTGCTCTGATTATGTTTGGCAGTGTTGTGCCAGTGCCTTCTGCTCTATGGCTGACCAGGAGCCTCGGCCACTCTTGTTGCCTGCCATCAGGTGTACTAGAATGTCTACAGGCTGGTGATCAACCTGTTTGTCTGCATTATGAATGCACATTCTGCGACCATCAAATCCTGAAGTGGGACTTGAACCCAGGGCTTCTGGCCCTGAGATAGAGACACTACCACAGCATCATAACACCTCCCATTAATAAATCACAGACAAGGAATGGTTCATAATGGCCAAGAACAATGTTGTTGAACGGTTTTGTGTTTGAGGTTTAATGCAGACACTTACCTTATTCAGTTCCTCGAGTGTTTGAGTGTGAGGAGGACCACCCTGCCACCAGCTAAACCCCAGGGATGATACAATATCCGTCACTTTTCCAACAGCTTGCAGGAGTGCATTTTTAGCTGCCTCTGCACCATCTTCGGTACCTGGAGGCATTTCAGACAGTTAAACAACTGCTAGCAAAGCAGAGTGGAATATGCACTAACACTCCTCAAATTTATCTCTTACCTTCACATTTTACTTAAATATAGCAAAAGGTTTTTGACGCCTCTGATCTCTTTATTAATGTTTCAATTTAAATCAGACCTCTCGTATGCTTACATTAAAAATCTGAAGGCTGAAAGGGCAGTATTAGCTTGTTTATGCTGATAGCAACATTATGCTTCCTATGTGGGAGATGGTGACTCAGTAGTAACATAGCAAATAGAAGCAGATGGAGGCCATTTTGCCCTCCAAGCCTGCTCCACCATTCATTATGATCATGGCTGATCATCAAATTCAATACCCTGATCCAGCCTTCCCTCCCATATCCTTTTAGCCCCAAGAGCCATATCTAATATAATGTTACTGGCCATTAATCCAGAGGCCCAGACCAATGCTCTGGGATCATAGGTTCAAATCCCACCCATGGCAGCAGGTGAAATTTAAATTCAGTTAATAAATCTAGAATATAAAGTTAGTCTCAGTAATACAGACCACCATGAAATTGCAGTCAATTGTTGTAAAAAGCCATCTGGTTCACTTTAGGGAAAGAAATTTGCCGTCTCTACCTGCATGTGTCTCCGGTACTATGGCAACATGGTTGGCTCTGAAATGCTCTCTGCAATAACCTAGCAAGCCACCTAGTTCAAGGACAATTAGGGATAGGTAACAAATGCCGGCCTTGCCAGTTACACCCACGTCCCATCAAAGAGCAGAGGAATGAACCTGCACTGAAATAGCACAGAAATAGACCATTTGGCACAATGGATTCAGCCAGTGTTTACAAGCTCCCTTTCACTTCTCCTCATCTAACCTCATCAATGTGTCAACGGCGATTCAAATTGAACTGAAATGTATTTTGTCAGGCTTGAGTAGAATTTGTTGAATTTTCATGCTGAACTTTCTCTTTCCTCTTTTTACCACCAAATGTGGAGTAAGATCGTTTTCCTTTGGTTCCTTTTTGAGTCACCGTTTGAAGAAAATAACTTACCGACATCTCCGACCAATGTAAAAAGCCTAGATCTGGTGGCGGCTGGGACAAAGTTTTTCAGTTTTTCCAACCGGGCTGCATCTCTGGATATAGCTGCCACCCGGAAACCTAGAAAACACAAATAGAAAGGGATGCAGCAACAACGGCACAAACATAGCCCCCTTGCGAGCAGGAAAACCTATCTTTCAGATGGGTGAAGGGGAAGGAATGAAACTAGCTCAGACAGTTAGGATGGAAAACGTCTCTAAACATGAACAAGCCTGGATCTGTCTCAACACAAATTCCTACATTTTTGCCAATTGGAACGTTTGACACTAAACTGGCAATCCTTACCAGAATAGAGCACGCGAAAGACTGGTACAAAAAATATTTGTGGTGGAGAAATTCAAACCCACGATTTGGAGTTAAACCAGAAATTGTTGGGCCAGAGTAAAACGTGTTTTTCTTTTTGAGTTTCTGAAATATCGCATTTGGATGTTAATTAGCGTTAAATCTGTTCTCCTCATTTCTGGCTCCTTTCACCTTCATAAGGATTAAAGTTTACTTGAAAAAAATTAAAAAGAAAAGTGTGATTAAGTTAAATAATTAAGCTGCCCAAAACATGGTCATTGGCCCCATTTAATGTTTTGTGGGCCCTTGACAGGTACAAAATTGGCTGTTGTATTGATCTGCATTATAAATGTGACTGCATTTTGAAAGTAATTTATATGAAACACTTTGGGACATGGAGAGCATGTGAAAGGTTTTGTACAAACATATTAGTACTGCACGAAGGGGTACTAAATACACACCGGTGGTAGACAGACTAAATTGATTCAGAAAATACTGTTATGTCATAGTGTGATTACAAACAAATATGTGAGCATTGAACTGAAGCAGGCGAATTGATCTGTGTAACATCGGCAGTAAATGAGTTAAAGCATCCATGTGAAGTTACTTTGCTATTTAACAAAAAATTGTTTCAGCATTTTATCTTAGCAGATATATAAGTTTTATATGAACATACTGTTGTGACTGTTGGTCAGAGCATTGTTTCAACTCACATGTAGCATTAGACAGAACTGCTAAGAGCCCAGAATCCGAGGATATATTTTACCTAACAGTTTGAATGGCCAGCACTGCTACAAAGCTCATTCCGTTTTCTTTCCATTAGATGGGTTTCACAAAGGCCGAATGATCCGTTGGATCAGATATTAGCACATGTGGCGATTGGGAATACTTACCAGAGGGAATGGGATGTTATGATCAAGCTATTCTGAACCTCACAGGTAAAGTGTTTATCTTGCACCACACAGCTGACCATTACATATTGTTTTAAATTAATCAATTTTCAGGAGTCACAAAAGGAAAAACTTCAATTCAAAAAGCACCTTCAGGAGACACAAAAGGAAAAACCTTACGAACCTTAAAAATTCCCTGCCCCCAGTGAAGCAGTTGAGGCTCCTTCATTAAATGTTTTCAAGATAAAGATAGATCGTTTTTTGACGAATAAAGGGATTAAGGGTTATGGTGTTCAGGCGGGAAAGTGGAGCTGAATCCACAAAAGATCAGCCATGATCTCATTGAATGGCGGAGCAGGCTCGAAGGGCCAAATAGCCTACTCCTACTTCTTATGTTCTTATGACATTCTCAAGACATTCCAAATTCTCAAGAACCTCATAGCACATCACAGCACTAGTGTTGAGTAGGCAAACAAGCAGCCGATTTGCAAATCAGAAGACCCCAGAAAAAGCAAATTAAAATAGATTTTGAGAAAATAAAATAGGCAAAGATACTGACAAACAGTAATATGGACCATTGGTGGGAAATATTTTTCTACAAAGTGGTAGAAATGTATATTTCGCTAATTGAAAGAAGCAAACCAAACACTGGAGAGAATGGTAAAGACATGAAGGAACAATTGAAAGTTAGGAAAGAGGTATGCATAAAGTAGACAGACAGCAGAGGAATACAGGATAAGAGAATGTAAGGAGAAAAATCAAAAGAATAATTAGAAAGGCAAAAAGGAACAATGAAATTAAATGGTCAAGGAACATAAAACAAACAAATATTTTACAGGCACGTCAATTTTTAAAAAGAAAGCTGAGATGGAATAGGACCATTATGGGTAGACACAAACACCTGAGGTAACAATGGAGATATGGTAGAAATAATAATTTTTAAATTTGTTAATTACCATTGAGGTAGAACAGGTGGAATTACATTGAATGATGAGATGAGTAATAAGGTAAGTACATTTTACATTTTTAAAATTGATGTCTTGAATAAACAAAACAAACTCCAAGAGGCTAAAATCCCTGGTCCGGGTGGATTGACACCACGCATTTAAAAAGAATCTTGGTAAGAGATAACAGAGACATTACTACACAGATTTAATGACACATTTTTGAAAAATGTAATGCCAATGGATTAGTAGATAGCTAACATAATTCCTACAACCAAGAAGGATGACAGAATGCATCAAGGGAATTATAGGGAAGGCAAGCCAAGCCAGCTTAACCATCACCAGTCGGAAAACTAATGGAATCCATACAAAAGAATAGAGTAGAAGGACATCTCCAAGTATGGTGATGAAAAGTCAGTGTGGATTTCAAAAGGGAAAATCTCACTTTATTACAGAGTAACAGCGAGAGTAGACATTGGTACTGCAGTAGGTGTAATTTATCTAGATTTTCAAATGGCTTTTGATACGGTGTCAGAGGTCAGAGAATGTTGAACCAGGGTACAAGAAGCAGAATGGATTGCTAGCTGGCTTCAAGACAGAATGCAGATGCGATGAATATAGGGATTTCAGATATTATATGTATTTGGTGCAGTAAGGGTTAAAAGTTTGGGTTAGTGTGTGTATGACTGCTGCAGTAGTGCTTTTAAAAAAGCCAGAAGGGCACTTAAAGCATCATAATAGTTTGGGCGAATTGACTTTTATTTATACTAAGAGGATTCCCTGCAGAGTAGTTAATTAGAGACAGTTTAGTAAGATGATGTAGTTAATGGGAGGAACCAAGGCTTAAAGCAGTCAGAATGTTGAGAGTTTTCAGAGAGCTTGAGTTTTTTGGCTGAAAAGTGCACGGAGAACGTTTCAGAAGAAATGCAGCCAGAGATTCTGCATTATTCTGACAGGGGATAAGGTCTCGTTCTTTCAAGCAGTCTCAAAAGATCTCTCGTTCTCAAAGTGGAGTATCCAAGACATCTCTATACAGCAAGTATTCCTGAGTGCTAATTGTATTTAAAAGTGGATTGGGACCAGAGATGGTTTTGTTGTTTGATTGGAAATAAAGATAGCAGTTAAGGGTTATTGTGTCACTGTATTGAATAGTGTTGTTTAAGGGGTAATTGTAAGCTGTTTTCTTGTGTGATGTTATAGATACATTAATACTGTGTTAGTAATAACGTTTGTTTCAATATACCATAACCCTATTTTGCTCCTGGAGCGAGGTAACCTTTCTCACAATCTTACAAAATTAAAATAAAATATTGGGATTTCTGTCCAGTATCTTACCAACTGTTGGGGTCTGGTCCAGGATTGTAATGGAGAGAATGGGAGTAAAGGGTAGTTATTCAGAATGGCTGAAGATGGAAAGTGCTGTTCCATAAGGACTAGTGAAGGGACCACTGTTGTTTACAATTCACATAATAAACTTGCAGATTGGGTAAATGAAGTTTAACACAGATAAATGTGCAGTTGTGCATTTTAATAAGAAGAACAGAGAGGTCACGTATTCCTTGGAAGGTGCAACTCTCTGTGAGGTAAACAAACAAAGGGATCTCAGAGTCTAAAGGGCAGCGTGGTGGCACAGTGGTTAGCACTGCTGCCTCACAGCAACAGGGATCTGAGTTCAATTCTGGCCTTGGGTGACTGTGTGGAGTTTGCACATTTCTCCCTGCGTCAGCGTGGGTTTCCTCCGGGTGCTCCGGTTTCCTCCCACAGTCCAGGTTAGGTGGATTGGCCATGCTAAATTTCCCCCTAGTATCCAAAGTTGTGTAGGTTAGGTTGCAGGGATAAGGAGAGTGAATTGGCCTACATAGAGTGTTCTTTCAGGGGGTTGGTGTAGATGCAATGGGCCGAATGACCTCGTTCTGCACTGTAGGGATTCAATGATTCTATGAAATAGACCGATCACGTGCTACAGGCAATGAAGAGCATTAAAAAAATGCTCTTGTTCACATCCCCATGGCGATCCGCTGTCAGCGGGACCAGAAGATCCCGCCAGCAGGAATGACCGTAAAATCCTACTCTTTATTTCTAAAATGATAGAAGCGAAAAGTCGGGAGGTTATGCTGAACCTTTATTGACCTGGATAAATCACACAGTTCTGGTTACCTCATTAGAAGCAAGATACAAAAGGCACTGGAGAAGGTGCCTAAAAGATTTACAAGTAATGATATGATACCAGAAATGCATGGGTAAGGAAAAATAAACAGGTCGGATCTCTTGACTTGAGAAAACAGGCTGAAATGAAAAATGAAAAAATGAAAATCGCTTATTGTCACAAGGGTAAATGAATAGAAGTCCTTAAAATAATAGAGTGGCTATTGAGAGGCTGTTTCCTCCAGTGGAGGCTATCAACTGAAATTTTGATTGGATCCTTGAAGATATTTCTTTACCCAAAGAGTGGTGAAATGTGGAATTCGCTATCATAGGGAGTGGTTGAAGCGAAAAGTTTGGATGCACGTTAGGGAAAACCAGACAAGTATTTGAGACAGATGGGAATAAAAGTTTACAATGATAGTTTTAGGTGAGCAAAGATGGGAAGACACTCGAGTGGAGCATAACTATGAGCATGGATTGGCAGGTCGAATGACCTGTTTCCGTCCTGTATATCCAATGCATCTAAACAAGATGAATGACTTGTAATCTACCTTTTGTGGCATTGGTTAGACTACCAGAAGAACTCACTGATCTTCAAATAGTGCCATAGGAATCTTTCTATCTGCCTGAAAGAGCAGACTGGAATTTAGTTTAGCATCTGTTCCAAGAGCTTTGGCTCTCATTGCACTTGGCACATTTTTAATTATTTACTTGGCACGATTGCACAGTGGTTAGCACTGCTGCATGACAGCACCAGAGACCCCGGTTCAATTCCGGCTTTGGGTGACTGTGGAGTTCTCCCTGTGACTGCTTGGGTTTCCACTGGGTGCTCTGGTTTCCTCCCACACTCCAAAGATGTGCAGATTAGGTGCACACCAGGCTAAATTGACCCATGGGGCGGGATTCTCCCGCAATCGGCGTTGTGGCCCGACGCCGGCGCCAAGAGCAGAGCGAATAACTCCAGCGTCGGTCCACCCGAATGTTGCGGAATCCTTCGCACTTCTGGGGGCTAGGTCGGCGCCGGAGGGGTTAGCACCGCACCAACTGCCACCAAAGGGCCGCCGTGGTTCCACGCATGCACAGAACCGCCGGTGTGTTCTTGCGCATGTGCAGGGGGTTTCTTCTCTGTGCCGGCCATGGCGGAGCCCTACAGAGGCCAGCGCGGAGGGAAGGAGTGCCCCCACGGCACAGGCCTGCCTGCAGATCGGTGGGCCCTGATTGCGGGCTAGGCCACCATGGGCCGGATCCTCCCGAGGACTACCAGCCAGGTCCCGCCGTGATGGACCATGCCCATGTCACGCCGGTGGGACTGGCCGAAAATGGGCGGCCGCTCGGCCCATCGGGGCCGGAGAATTGCTGGGGGGGGGCCGCTGCCAACCGCCTCCGACCGGCGCAGGGTGAACCCCGCCCCTGCCCGCAAACTGGCGGCGGAGAATTCGGCAGCCGGCGTCGGACTGGCGGAGCGGGATTCATGCCGCTCCCCCCCCCCCACCCACCCACCCCCCAACGGCGATTCTCCGACGCGGCGGGGGGGTCAGAGAATCCCGCCTCTGGTGTCCAAACACTTAGGTGAGGTTACTGTGTTACGGGAATAGGGTGGGGGCCTGTGCCTAGATAGGGAGCTCTTTCAGAGGGTTGGTGCAGACTCAATGGGTCGAATGGCCTCCTTCTGCACTGTAGATATTCTATTATTTTTTCATGGGATTCAGGTATCATTTGTTGCCCATCCTCAATTGCCCTTGATCGGAGTGGCTTGCTGGGCCATTTCAGAAGGTAGTTAAGAGTCAACCACTGTAGATCTGGATTCATATATAAGCCAAACCAGGTGAGGGTGAGATTTACTTCAATCAGCAATGGTTTCATGGTCACCATTACAGAGACTAGTTTTCTATGATAAATTTTCTGGTTTATTAATTGCACCAGCTGCTGTGACAGGATTTGAAACCAAGTCCTCAGTGCATTAGGCTGAATCTCTGGTTTACTAATCCAATGACATTATCATTTCCCACCAGCTCCCTCGTGATAAATGGTCACCTGGGTGAAGGACAGTGACCTGAAATAACACTGTGGGTTCATAATGTGAATCCTGAATATGTCTGCCTTAAATTCCTTTTTTCGTCTCCTTAACCAAGGTGTAAGCCAATTATTTGAAGCACATTAAAGCCTCCGCTAAAATAAAGGAGTCTCAAACAGATAAATTGTGTGCTCATACCCATTATGCCACAGCCTTTAGAATTTGTCATGTGAAATCAACGTTGCCATTCTGTTCTGAACCCTCTAACAAATCAATGTTGTTTTGAAGAATGAAAGTACAACACTGTGCACAATGACCTGTAATCAGAGTCCATTGAGAAACATTCCAGTCCTTGATTGATCTAGTTGATAACAGCCTCAGACTGACTGATGAAATGGTCGATAATTGACTAGCACCCGAGCTCAGCCTTAAACAGAAGGACGGCATTAAAACCCAGAGCTTAAGTCATTTTAGACTGCTGTCCATATGAATCACGAAGCAACATTAGTCTGAATCTGTAATCATGTTATGTGAGACTTCTGGGAACAAGAATCACTGCCCCTGCCCCCATCCCCTGCGGAGGGTTTTCTGGTGGCTGAGGCAACTGGTCATTGGCCGCTGGCAAGAAGGCAATGCTGTTTTGCATGGTTCCCTTGCCGTGGGCACTGGAAATATAGATTCCTCTTCCATAAACCAATGAAACACTTCACTGTTAACAAAGGTGCAAACACTCCTGCACATCATATATACGTCCCTAAATTTACCATATCATCTCATTATGTGCATTAACATTCCACATCATGGGTGGGATTCTCCGGTTCCCCTAGCCGTGTGGTCCTTGGCGGCGCGCCGTTCGCTGGCGGTGGGATTCTCCCTTCCCGCCCCTTGTCGGTGGGTTTTCCCATTGAAGCCACCTCATGCCGCCAGGACACTCATGGGCAGGGGCGTGCCGCCAGTGGGAAAAGAGAATCCCAATAGTTGGAGAATTCCGGTATATATATTTCATGGTACAGGTTCATATCAAGGTAACAGTGCAAACATTGTAGCACGATATCATCATTTGAAAAAAATGATACTTGTATGATGGTCATGATTTCAGTTGAAATAATTTAGAAATCAGCCTTGATGAGTCAGTGGCATAATCTCATTTAATCTTGTTAACAGAAGAGTCCTTTTAAGATCATGTTGGAATGGTCAATGGCAACCTCCATCTATGAAAGATGACGGACATGCAGCAAACAAATTCATTCAAGCAAGCCAAATTCTCCATTTGGCTCACCTTTGCTAATGGCTGCAGAGGCCACTCCTTGCGAGGCAGCTTCTATCCCAAGCTTCACAGTAACAAACTAGGTTTGGTTCTGTTCATGGGCCCACCTTCTAATCATATAGCAAATTATATTTAGACTGCTCATATCACAGTGGCACGGCATCACAGTAGCTTCACAACACCAGGGACCCGGGTTCGATTCCCGCCTTGGGTCACTGTCTGTGCGGAGTCTGCACGTTCTCCTCATGTCTGCGTGCATTTCCTCCGGGTACTCCGATTTCCTCCCCCAAGACTCGAAGAAACGCCAGGAGGGAACCCAAGGAGAGACTGACATGGGGGCTAGAGGCCCCCCCACAAAGCTATAAGAGCAAGGCAAATGAGAAACAAACTGCCTACGGCGAAGGAAAGGGCCTAAGATAGAATCTGGAGACGGTAGAAAAGAGGAGGGGCGGTGGTGAAAAGGAACAGCGTGCAAATTATAAATAATGACCATATCATTCATCGACTGGACAGTATAAAAATGTAAACTTCAATAAAAATATTTTTTTAAAAGACAGACAACTCTTTTCAGCGTTGAAGAAGAATTATTTTAAGGTGCTGAAATGATAAACCTTTCTTGCACCACAATGAAGTGTGGTCTTTCTGTTGTTTTTGTTTCCTTTTTAAAAAAATAAAAATTACAAAATTCTTGTATTTAATACTCAGATTCAGAAGTTTGATGATTCATTAACCCACCATACCCTTTTGCAATACTTCAGTGAAATTATCAAAATTGGGCATGTTTGCTATCCATTTTTCTGCCCATCCTTGCCAGGCCTGCAGGTGATTACATGCACAGAGTACATCACGCAAATGGCTGTGTTTGGGAAAGAGAGCAAAGTCGCACCCCACACTGACTCAGTAACCTTAACATTCTTGCTGGACTGCTGCAGTGGCAGATATATCATAGATTTATCATAGCATTTACAGTGCAGAAGGAGGCCATTCCGCCCATCGAGTCTGCACCGGCTCTTGGAAAGAGCACCCTACCCAAGGTCAACACCTCCACCCTATCCCCATAACCCAGTAACCCCACCCAACACTAAGGGCAATTTTGAACACTAAGGGCAATTTATCATGGCCAATGCACCTAACCTGCACATCTTTGGACTGTGGGAGGAAAGCGGAGCACCCGGAGGAAACCCACGCACACACGGGAAGGATGTGCAGACTCCGCAGACAGTGACCCAAGCCGGAATCGAACCTGGGACCCTGGAGCTGTGAAGCAATATATGATTGGACAGGCCTCGTAATCACCAGTCAGACTTATCACAGACACTATCCCGAATCCCAGGGACAGGGAAATTAGCATAAAGTTGGTGGTTCCACCCCATTCTCAATACTCCCTGGGGGCCTTCCTCACCAAGGGCAAGGAATCTCAGAATGGCACCCTGTCACGTTCACAAGAATTGCTCCATCTGAAGATCCCTGACTTTTGTTTTCAAACTGTGAGAGATTTGGCATTTGCCACTTCACTGTTGACCATCAATTGCTCTGTTATCAATTGCTGTTCAAGAACTGTGGGCCCCCAAAATCTGCAGGGATCCAGCAGAACTGAGCCCGACCTAGATCTGGGCAACCATACAGATTAACAGATACGAAGAATTTGTGTCCCAGTTTTTGTATAGTAGGTGTCAGTGGATTGCAACAGGAGCAGGAACACAAATCAATTTCTTCTCTCTCTCTCTCTCTGTCATCCAGGGATGCTCAGGCTAATTGAGATCAATTAACTCAGATTTGAGATCAGACTTGGGATATCACGGAGTAAAATGATTCAGTACCACACTAATTATATCAGTTACTCACGGAACCATTGGGAACTCCCGTCTGTTGGACTTGCACAATGTTCAAATCTGGTATCCCCTATTATAACTGGCAAACTTTCAGTTTCAGCTCGATAATTGTTCTGAAAACCCTATCTGGCTACATTTCTATCTGTCTCAGTCAATGCTTTGTTGCCTGTAATCAGAAGACATGGATTTTAAACTCCACCCCAGGACTTCTGTTGGCAATCTAGCCTGATACTTCATTGTAATAACAAGGGAATGCTGCTTGGTTAGAAATTATGGCTTTTAGATTGAGTCATTAAGTCCAGACCTGGCTTGCTCATTCAGTTAGATGTAGAAGATGCTACTTCCAGCATCCTTGTCAACATTCATCCCACAACGATTAACACCAACAGCAGATCAACAGGCCTTAAATTTGCCATTTGTGGGGCTTTTTGCAGGTTATTGCTGCAGCTGCCTATAAAAGAACAGTGATTACATGAAAAGTAATCTGCCTTTGGATGCCCTGAGTATATGAAAATTTGGGTCATATAATTTAAACTTCACATTTTTTTTAGATGTCATAGCCTGTCATAAACAGAAAGAGCGTGTTGCCATGCTTTTACTCCAGGAAAGCTGTTGCAAATGCAGGAGTGACTCTGGGTTATGTAGTTATCAATCATAGAATCCCTACAGTGCAGAAGGAGGCCATTCAGCCCATTGAATTTGCACCCAGCCTCGGAAAGAGCACTCTACCCATGTCCACTCCCCTATCCACCCCACCCCCTTAACCTGCACATCCCTGGGCACTAAGGGGCAATTTAGCATAGCCAATCCACCTAACCCGCACCTCTTTGGACTGTGGGAGGAAACCAGAGCACCCGGAGGAAACCCAAGTAGACACGGCGAACTGCAAACTCCACACAGACTGTTACCCAAGGCTAGAATTGAACCCAGGTCCCTGGTGCTGTGCGGCAGCAGTGCTAACCATTATACAACCGTGCCACCCTTATTTCCCCTCTTACTGTCGGGGACCCTCTACTTACTGTATCTTCCCAATGGCAAGGCTAATATTGGAAACTTATCTTGCGAAGAAATTGAATTGAATTGTGTAATTTCTGTTGCTGTGGCGTTAGCCTCTTGACCAGGTCGTTATTGTAAATGAGAATTGATTCTCAACTGATGAAAGTCAAATGATACATAAATAAAATAAATCATGTGCAAAGATTTTACTTCATGGTGCACAATTTACCTTACAAACTAAATGTAATTATTTAATTATTGAAGATACCACTGGAATATTTGTTAAAGTATTTAGATTTGCCAATGAAGTAAATATTTATTGCTTTGCAGCTCATTGCAATGAAAATGTCGTCCTTTTCACTGTGGTGTATGTGAAAAGTAAGGAGGTTATATTTCAGCAGTATAGAAACACAATACCTTTTGGACATAAAGGGGCAATTTATCATGGCCAGTCCACCTAACCTGCACATCTTTGGACTGTGGGAGGAAACCGGGGCACCCGGAGGAAACACACACAGACACAGGGAGAACGTGCAAAAGAATTGAGAAGGAACACAGACTGATAACCCTATAGAATTTGATATCACAGAGAGTGGTTGAGGTTAATTGTATGGGGCTGAATCTTCTGTAGAGTGACGATTATGGTCGGATTAGCCATTCCGTTCCTCTCCCCCTCCCTTCTTAGGAGCATCACATTTCTCTCCCAGACTTCCGAACCAGGCCTGGTGCGATATGGGAAGGGCAGCTGGTTCCTGAGGTCTTCCAGTACAGGGCAGTAGTGCCAGGGAAAGTGAAGCCATGCCGCTTTTAAAAGGCTGCCGCAAAGCAGTAAGTTTAAAGGTCCTAGCCACTGACCGGACAGAAGGTAAACATGCACAATAGGTAGCTAGGATTGGTGGTTCTGGGTGGCGGGTATCGTCAGGGGATAGCAAGCAGATTAGAGAGTGTGGTGGTATGTATTAGGGGTAATACGGTACACCAAGTGTCGACAGGCTATTGGTGGAGGGATGCCAGGTCCTGATAGGATCTGCCACCTACTGGACTCCACCCAGAAATGCCGGTATAAGAACCCAGTTTTCCCTCCATTTCCCTCAGCAGCTGCATTCTGTAACCACGCTGCTGGGGATAAAGTTCTGCTTAATAAAGCCTTCAATTGACATTACCTCAACCTGCCTCGCGTCATATTGACGGTGCTACAGAGAGTGTGGGGGTAGGAGACGGAGATGAGGAGACGGGAGTGGGGGGGAGGGGTGCGGTCTTGTTAACCAGGGGTTAGAAGTGGTTTTAATCCTTCTAATTTCTCCTGGGTAACTATTCTGCTAGGAGAGTCATAACCGCCTGAAGTGTCCAATTTAAGTCAGAATATGGGAGAGTTCCAGGTACAGGGGGCTGGATTCTCTGCAGAGCCGTTCCAAAATGTTTACCGTGGGGGCGGAGAATCAACTTTCACGCCGAAATCGGGCCCGGCGCCAGTTCGCCGATTCTTCGGGACCCGAGAATCGACGTGTCGTGGAGTACTCAGTGCGGCGGGGGGGGGGGCTATTGCCAGAGGCCCGCCCAGCAATTCTCGCTCCCGGCCAGCCGAGTTCCCGACGGCGCGGTTCCAACCACCTATCGCCGTTCGGGAACCTTGCGTAGCGGCTGTGGACTCAGTCCATGGCCGCCCGAGTGGGGGGGCAGGGGCATCGGGCACCGGCGGGGGACGTTATGGGCAGTCAGGGGACAGATCGGGCCGGCCGGATCTTCGGGCGCGCGGCCGATCAGGCGGGCCTACAGCTGCCTCCGCGGTCCGAGTCCTCCATGGCCCTCGACGCGGCCGCTGGAGGCCGCCGGCGTGCGCATGCGCGGACTAGAAACCGGAAGTGCGGGGAGTGAAACGCCAGCGTTTTTACGCCGTCGAGGGGACATAGTCCCATTTTGGGAGAATCCAGCACATGGAGTTGTCCAGCAGAATTTTAAACTTCCCATGTAATTCCCGTGCAAACCTTGCACTTCTCGGAGGTTCCTCAGCGCATCTGCTGAAGCACCTCCAGGGTATGACCTACTCAGAAAGAGAAGTTTGGGGCCAGAGATATATTTGAGTGGAGGCTGGATTAACATATGAGGGAGAAAGGAATTGAAGATTATACTGGTAGGTGAAGAAAGCTGGGAGGACCGTCGTGCTGGAATATAAACATCAGTACAGAATTGTTGGGCCAAATAACATATGCATTGGGATGGTTTCTCATGGCCAGTGCAGGGGCAGAGAATCCAATTTCACGCCGTAACCGGGCCTGGCGCCGGTTCGTCGATTCTCCGGGACCCGGAAATCGGCATGACTGCGTAGTACGCCACGTCGCTGCGGGGCCATTGCCACAGGCCCGCCCAGCATTCCTCTGCTCCCAACTGGCCGAGTTCCCAACAGAGTGGAACTAACCACCTATTGCCGGGCTGCGGAGGTCGGGGGCGGGGGGGGGGGGGGAATCGGAGACCGGGGGGGTGGGGGGGCTTATAGGCGGCCGGGGATTAAACCTGCGCGGTTTCGGGGTCGGGCCCGCGACCAATCGAGGGATCTCTTTTTCCTGTCTGGTTCCGCAGTCCGAGTCCGCCATGGAGCTTGGCACGGACTCCGAACCGGAAGTGCGGGGGCCCTTATCCGCAGCTAAAGCTGTGAGAATCCCTCCGGGTCCCTGCCACCCCCCTGCAGGGCTGAGAATTCATTCAACTTTTAGGTAGGAATTTCGGGAGTAAAACCCCACCGTTTTTACGCCAGCGTGGGGACAAAGTCTCATTTTGGGAGAATCCAGCCCATTATCTATGTAATTCTACATAATCTGGGCATGGATGTAACTGCTAGGGGACACGGTTATTTCAGCTCTCAGATTTAAGAAAGATTCTGTTAAGATGACGCTGCCATAAATTGACACAAAAAACTGCTCCCATCCTGCGAACTGTGGAATCATTGAGAAGTCAGAACCAGGGGACAGCAGGATAAATGAACAGGCATCAAGCAAGGATGGAAAGTGTTATTCTCCCCATCTTCACTTTCTGAATATGTGGAATAGACTCAAAATTAATTTCGCTTCAGCTATTGATTTTCAGCTGAAGAAAGAGTTGGACAATTGTCTGGTTAGGGATGACTTTGAGGGATGATGAGTACAGATTAAGGTAATACATAATGGTTCCTGAGCTACTGAAATTACATGTCAAGAAAGGTATCTGCTTCAGGCAGGGGACGTTTAGGCCTTGAGAGCTGGACAGTTCCCTTTGGCAGCTCCGATGAATTTATTCAGTTTTTTACACACATTCATGTCTACTTTCAACAATGCCATCAGGCACTTGACCTCTCCCAAAGGAAACCTCTTCTCAAGGTGTTCTGGGACCATATTCAAAAGGGGTATCCTACCTCTCCAGAGAATTTGGTAAGTTTACACCCTCTCGTGTCAGGTTTAATGTGCACAAGGCGTATTTCGCACTCCCTCCTTGTTAATATCAGATCAGCTCCATGAACCACAGGTATCCAAAGTTCAAACAGCTCCTTTCCCTATCCATCCCCCTCCAAAAATGGCGGGAGCCGGGATTTCTAGATTTAGGCCTCTGGTGCCATTTTCTGAAAGCCAAAGAACATCTCCGTCCGTGTGAAAATTCAGGCCTTAGTATCAAACCAGAAAATGCTGGGAATACTCAGCAGGATTTATGGAGAGAGAAACAAAGGTCATAATCTAACCAAAATGCAACCAAGGGCAGTGATGAGTGCGTTTAGCCGACTAACACCACACAAGAAATACCGTGCTATCGACCTGGATTTTGGTGCAATCCGGGGCCTCAGCAGAGAACGCCCCACTGAAGTCACACTTAGTCCCATTTCCTGCACTGAGGAGCTCCACTGACCAATACTCCTCAGTGGAGGAAAAGATCAGGACACTATTAAATTGCGTCCAATCTCTCAAACCCCTCCAGAGCCCAAACTCACCTCTGAGGGGGTCCTTGGCCCCCCCAGCACCCCTCACATGGGAAGGACCCCTGCCAGCTGGCAATACCATTTGGGCACCTTGGCAGTTCCAGGCTGGCATCCAGGTGGCACTGCAAGGATGTCAGTGCCAAGGTGCACAGGTACAACCAGCACTGCCAGGGTGCAACCCCAGGGCAACCACCTGGGGCCTCAGGTCCCCTGGTAGACCCCCCCAAAGTGACATTTTTGTGGGGACCAGCTCTGAACAGGTCTCTATTGCGAAGGGATTAGATCCTAGGGCCTCGGTAGATCAGGCAAGCTGCATTTTAGAGTGAGGCTAGCTGTGAGGCTAGCACAATGGGCGGGATTCAGATCATGAGAGATCTTCCTGCGATGCATGGGGAGCTCGGTAGATCCCGGAAGAGGGATCTCCTGGCATCTACCAGCCGTGTTGCACCACCGTTTGGGCACAACGTGACCAGCTGATCGTGCCCAAGGTTTATATTTCAGTTTAGTGATCTTTCATCAGGACCAGAGTAAGTTCAAGTTGTAAAAATGTTTAAACAAATACAGAGACAAGCAAAGGGCAAATAGAGAAAAGAACAAAAATTAAGGACAAAAGACAGGAGTGATTCAATGACAAAAGCGGTGATGGTGCGAAGCAAAAAGAAATGGCTATGGGACAAATAAAGAAACAAAATGGTAGGGGTGAGTGAGGAGGAGATGTAAGTCAGAATAGCAGCATCATTACCAATGGCCACTGGTACAAATAAGAGCAGTACCTAGGATTAAAACTGCTGAATTCAATGTTGGAGTTTGGAAGACTGTAAAGTTTCTAAATGAAAGACGGGAGGCTGTCTCTCAAACTTGTCTTGGGCTTCATTCCAACATTGTAGGACTTTGAGGACAGAGAGGTCGGACAGGTAGTGAGGCGGGGAATTAAAATGACTGAAACCTCAGGGTCACACTTGTGGACAAAACAAAGGTATTCCCAAAGTGATCACCTAATCTGCATTTCCATTCCCCAGTGCAGAGGAAATCACATTTTAAGCAGTAAATGTGCTAAACTGAAGAAAATGCAAATAAATCATTGTTTCACCTGGGAGCAGGATTTAGGGTCCTAGTCCGAGGGAAGGGAGGCTGTAAGAAGGCAGGTGTTGCATCTCCTGCACTTGCATTGAACAGTGCCATGGACCAGGACAGTATCTTGGCGGTGATTGGATAGTGAACCAAGGAATCATCTCTTTGGAATGTGAAAAGGGATGGGGAAGGTGGGGGGCATCATGCTGGATGTGGCCCAAATAGACCCATTGAACGTTGAAGCTGACAGAATGGAAAGTGGGAGGGAGGAGGGTGAAAGGTGGGAGGGGGGGAAAGAGTGCGGGCAGATCTAGGCAATTGGACAGACACAGTCAATGAAAATGCAGGGAGTCCTCGGTTAAGGAAAACGGAAGTTATATTAGAAACACTGGTAGGTGGCATTGTTAGTATCAATGTGATGGAGAAACTAGGACCTATTGAGTCCTTACAGGAAGCAGGGTGAAAACAAATAGTTGTGAAATTCAGTGGGTTCATGGTAGATATTGGTCTACAGTCTAGCGCTGGAAATTCAGATAGAGAAGTCAAGGAAGGGAGGGGAAGAGTAACGGTTGGGCCATGTGCAAGGAAAGAGGAAGTTAGAAGCAAATTTGATAAATTTTCCAGTTTAGAACTAGAGCAGGAAACGACACTAATACAGTAATCAATGTACCAGAAAAGGAGGTAAAGAGGGGGCCCCAATGAGTTGGAAGGAAGAAAGGTCCATGTATCCCACGAAAAGGCAGGCATAGAACATACATGTCCCTATAGCCAAAGCATGTAGCTTGAGGGAGTGAAAGGCACACTTATATTTTAATTCCCCAAAACGAAAATTGAAACAAATTGATTTTTGATTCAGAGTGTTGTCAAGAGACATCATACATCTAATCTCCTTGCCAGCAGCATATGTTGTGTCTCAAGCTGGGAAACTGCCTCTCAGCTAATGTCATTGATGTAGTTCTCATGGATTTAGCAAAGTAGCATCATTCTCAGTCCTGGATGCTGAAGAGGAGGTGTCAGCAATATTGCAAAAATTCCCACTGAGTATTAACAACATCTCTCAGACCACATTCTGTAACCGAGAAGGAATCTAATCCACATTATTGTTAGAACAAATCACTTCCTGACAGACCCTGCACTGATGCCCTCTAAGCTGCCCTTTTCTAACAGGCAGCTATCCAACAACCAGAAGAGAAGAATAAACATTATGTTTTTTTCATAACAGTTAAGAACATTTTAAATAATGTTTTGAGCGATTTAAAGGTGGGGGTGTGGTTATGTACATTGAAACCACTCATCCTACCATAATTCACTGCAGTTATACTACTTTTGTATAGAAAAGTAAGTAAGTCTAGCTCCAAAGTGGCTTTGGAGAGGGATTAATGTTAGACACCCTGGCAGAGGCAGTGACCACTTGGATTTGTTAACACATGGGGCAGGATTATCCGGTATCGTCTATGATGGGTCACGTTGCGAGTGAGGTTCTTGTCCATTCCCCATTTTCCTTTCCAATGTTGGTGAGGGGCTTTCCTTCTTGAACCGCTGCAGTGTTTGTGGTGAAGCTAAATCATCTTATGGTAAAAGATGAGATATATATCAGCTTCAAGATCTTCCTTCAAAAAGTTGAAAAGCCAGATGGAATATTTTATCCACAAAGAAGAATTGAAGATCAGAATACCAACAGATAACCCGAAGATTCTATGTGGAATCTATTGGCATTTATTTAGACAAGAGAATTCTGTACAAAACTATATAGCAGTATAATCGCAAGCACAAACATCAAGACAAGTGTACCATTGAGACTGCTAGTTGAGATCATTTAGAATTGACACAAACTGACAACTTTAGCAGTTTTTGAATTTCAACCAGAGAGGTCAAAAGGGTAGCAAGTGCAGAAAGTGAGACTGAACCTTGGTGTCACATTTGATCCAAAAATAAGTTTCCAACCTCATATTCGAACCATCACTATTTTGGCCAGTGTAACATTGCTCAACTTCACTTCTGTTTCAACTCATTTCATGCAGAAGACCTCATCTCTGCCTTTCTTACCTCTGGACTCAACTATTCCAATGCACTCCTGGCTGGTCTCCCACATTCTACTTTCCGTATTACGCAGTTCACCCAGAATTCTGCAACCCATGCCCTTACATCATTTTTTAAAAATAAATAAATTTAGAGTACCCAATTAATTTTTTCCAATTAGGGGGCAATTTAACGTGGCCAATCCACCTAGCCTGCACATCTTTGGGTTGTGGGGGCGAAACCCACGCAAACACGGGGAGAATGTGCAAACTCCACACGGACAGTAACCCAGAGCCAGGATTGAACTTGGGACCTTGGTGCCTTGAGGCAGCAGGGCTAACCCACTGCGCCACCGTGCTGCCCTCTTATTCACATCATGTGTCATTCACCCATCACCCCTGTGCTCACTGGCCTACACTGCCTCCCAGTCAAGCAACGTCTTGACTTTAAAATTCTCACCCTTGTACTCAAATCCCTCCACAGTGTTTACGCTACCTACATCTGTAATCTCCTCAAAACCCATAACCCTCCTTATCTGTGCTTCTCTAATTTTGTCCTCCTATGTATTCCCAATTATATTTGCTCCAGCATTTGTGGATGTGCCTTCATTTACCTAAGTTTTGGAATTCACTCCCTGCGCCCCTCTACCTCGCTTACCCCTTTAATACACTTCTTAAAAGTTACCTCTTTGAGAAGCTCTTGGTTATTTGACCTAATATCTCTTTGCATGGCTCAGTGTCAGACTTTGTTTTAATAATGCTGAATGCATAAAGTGTCTTACTTCACATTTCATAGAGTGGAATCATAGAATTCCGACAGTGCAGAAGGGGGCCATTTGGCCCATCGAGTCCGCACCCACCCTCTGAAAGAGCACCCGACCTAGATCCACAACCCCACCCTATCCCTGTAACCCACCTAACCTGCACATCTTTGACACTGAGGGGCAATCTTTTAGCATGGCCAATCGTCCTCACCTGCACATCTTTCGACTTTACAAAGATTTACACAGATTAAAAAATGTATCTAGAAGGCAAATTCTTTTTAAAAAGTGAAAGTATTGTTGAGATTTGTTCTGTGCTATTAATGTTAAATTTAGAAGATGCACATATGATCTGCTGCTGTTGAGAATATACAACTTTTGTATACAGCATTTACAGCATTTGTATACAGAATATACAGCATTTGTATACAGAATATACAGCATTTCAAAGGGTTCCAAATAGATCCACAGTGAATTCCATGACATAGCAACTGAATACATTGGATTTTTGCCAATAACATTGCACTGTAGGAAACAAAAAGGGGAATTCCATTAATTTGATGCTAACTGATGAACAGAATGTGGTTTTTTTTTCAACTAAATGTCAAGGTAAATTAAGAATAGAGATTGAGTAATTTCAATTTCTACAAATTAAGCATGTTACTGAAAGCTAAGTGAAGCTTAACCTTAAGAAAATGGGCTTTACCGCTAACAATAGCTGGATAGATAAAGAACATTTTGAAAATAAGGATGAGGTTCCGGAAATCATAACTGGGCGTTTATCGTCAAAATGGGGGCCCCACAATGGACCATAAAACTGGGGGAAACACTGCCTCAGGAATTTGTGAAATCTCCAGGGGCATTTTAAGGAGCTCTAACGGTTAACTGGTTGCTATTGTAGCTGCCGTCCTTTTAAAGGACATACGCCCAACTGTAGGAGATGCCAGCCAATCAGAGGACTGGGAGCTTAGCAGTTTCATTAGTGCCACCAGGAGTGGTGGCCACTGGTGGGACTGCGCTTGAAGGATGCCACCTTTGCAACGATGAGTGCTAGAGACAATCAGGCAAGCCCTGGTGAGGGGGAAGTCGTGGTTGCTGAGAGTAGGTGGTGCTGTTGTCCTGGAGGCAGACATTGCCACGGAGTGGCCCCTGAATGGCCTAAAGAATGCCAAAATATGCCCCATTGAACTCACAGAGAGGATGCCAGGGTTTACATGGCAGGCTTCGGAGGGCTCACCCGAGGTAGGTAAAAGGCATCAACAAAGGGAAGAGACTCTGAACTGGCCTCTGCGCGGGGTGGGGGGGGGGGGGGGGGCAACTGCCTCACTGTTGGTTAATATCATGGTGGCAGGAAGGTGACGAACACTTCAACATTTGCAATTTTATGGACTCCCCTTGCCTCCCAGCCCATTCTCATTGGGTTAGTAAAATCCAGCCCCACTTACACAGGGTCACTAACATTCCTGTATTGTCTGACATCTCCCAGGCATTACTGCAAAGCAAGGTGGGAGAGAATGCAGCCCAGGCAACTAAACTTATAATTAAAAAGGCCAGGGGTTAAATAAGGAAAAGGTAATTTGTCTCTTAATGCACTCATTTAGGATCCACATGTAATCGATTTGAAGTTTTGATGAATAGTTTTACGCATTTTCTCTGTTGGAGTCCACATTCACTGCGACTTGTGATATCAAGGGCTGGTTTAGCTCAGTGGACTAGACAGCTGGTTTGCGATGCAGAACAAGGCCAGCAGCACGGGTTCAATTCCTGTACCAGCTTACCCGAACAGGCTCCGGAATATGGCGATTAGGGGCTTTTCACAGTAAATTCATACTTGTGACAATAAAAAGTTATTATTCTTATTATCATGGCAGTTATTACTGAAGTCTTGCAAACTGTTCTAATTCAGTGCCCTTAAATTGTTTTCCCTTGACCTAACACTTAATGCAAAACCGCAAGTAATGAACAAGAGAAAGAGAAAAAAATCCACTTTGGCCATTCCCTAATCATTCTGGGTGCCTAACTTTGAAGGTCTGTAGCAGTGCGTTGCCTTTTGTGCTGTAATTGATCGCTCGTGGCTGGTTGAAAGGCAAACAGAACCAAACACACACTTGTCACATTCATGAGCAGCTGGATGATCAGTTTTAGAAACTGCCGGGAGCTTAGCTTTGTCGTGAAGACAACTGAATGGAAGACCTTTTTAAAACCTTTAAATAATAAACATGCTGGTGGCACAGTGGAGTGGAGCAGGTAAGTAATTTGTCGGAGACCCATTTATGTCCCAATCATGTTAGTTTTCCATTTTTACTTCCAGGTGAGGTCCTTCATATATTCTTAAAAGGGAAATTTTACAGGAGAGAGTGTCAACTTTTCTCCCCCCTTCTCAGATGCAGACCCGCCTGTCCTATAAATCCTGCCTCTCTGTTTTTATGTTGGAATTTACTTGTTTGCACGTCTTTAAGTCACGGATTTGACCTGCAGTATTGCACAAGCGTGTGTGGCACAGGCGTGGGTGGCCTGTCATTTAGGATAGATATCAAAGCCTTGGGGGCAGGAGGGGAGACCTGCACAGGGAATTTACTACAATAATAACAGGGGTGAGTGAGTGAATAAACTTGATCTGTTCTCCTTAGATTCGAAAGAGGATTTATAATGATTTTCCAAACTTCTGAAGTGTAATCGAGTAAACTTGGAGTAAAAGTCTCCATTGGCAAGATGGGGTAACCAGGGGACATGGATGTATGGTAGTTGGAGAAATGACCTTGAGGGGGATTCTTTTACAGGACATTGTGATCTGGAATGCACTGCCTGAAAGTGGTGCTGAAAGCAGATTCAATAGTAACTTTCCAATAGGGATTGGATATAGTAAAGTCACCATAGTCCCAGATGACCATAGGCTGTATTCCCCTTTGAGGGGGAGAGCTGACTGGTTGTGATTTCACCCGAGGATCACCACACCACAAGCGGGTGGCAAGGTTGAGAAGGCAGGACCTTCATCATTAACCTCAGCGCGTACGGGAATTGAACCCGTGCTGCTGGCCTCGATCTTCATCACAATGAAATAAAATGAAATGAAAATTGCTTATTGTCACAAGTAGGCTTCAAATGAAGTTACTGTGAAAAGCCCCTAGTTGCCACATTCCGGCGCCTGTTCGGGGAGGCTGGTACCTGAAATTGAACCAAGGCTGCTGGCCTTGTTCTGCTTTACAAACCAACTGTCCAGCCAACTGAGCTAAATGGATATATACACATGAAAAACAAACATTTGCAGGATTATGGAGCGGGGTCAGGACTTTTATTTATGTTGTACTTTTGATGATTATTGGACATTTGAAGGTTACAGCCAATGAAGTACAAGAAGTTTGAACAGTAAGAAGTCTTACAACACCAGGTTAAAGTCCAACAGGTTTGTTTCAAACACTAGCTTTCGGAGCACTGCTCCTTCCTCAGGTGAATTCACCTGATTCACCTGAGGAAGGAGCAGTGCTCCGAAAGCTAGTGACATCGAAACAAACCTGTTGGACTTTAACCTGGTGTTGTAAGACTTCTTACTGTGCTCACCCCAGTCCAACGCCGGCATCTCCGCATCAAGAAGTTTGAAATGGGACAACCTATTTGCCCACAACAAGTTCCCACAAACAGCAATGTGATAATGACCAGCTAATCTATTTTTTGTTATGTTGATTGAGGGATAAACATTGGCCAGGGCACTGGGGATAACTCCTCTAGTCTTCTTCGGAATAATGCCATGGAATATTTCACATCCACCCTAGGGTGGATTAGAGACCTCTTTCAGCTGGCTGGCAAATATGCTACGGGCCGAATGGCCTTCTTCTCGGTCATGTGATTTCATGAATTACCTTTTGGGGCGTCATTTTCACATGCCACTGCTCAGTGGAAAAGGTTAGCGAATTGAGTCAGTTCATGATCACAGTTCCTTACATCCATGATTCTTTCATTAGATAAACAAAGCTGCCAGATAACATGAAGCTGCAGGAGTAAACGTGCCGAGATTTTAAAAAAAACCACAGCAGAATGGAGACGAGAGCGGAAACCAAAGTTTACATTAAACACGGGTCAAAGGTAAATAAATGGCATCAGAAGGATTCTCGATGCTACTTCAGCACCCGCAAGTGGAGGGGAAGGTACCACCAATATTCGCCACCTACCTTTTTCCAGCAGGACTTTGACAATCCCCGACCCAACAGTGCCGGCTCCCCCAAGCACAAGGACGGTGCGATCGGCTGCAGACATCCTGGTCAGGGCGTCTTGCAGTGAAATGGACTGAAATTGATCCAGCGGCGAAGCAGAGCGAGCGCCTGGTCTTATAGCGGGCTGTTCAGGGGGCGCTCCGCCCTCTGGGCACAATGCTCCACCCTCCTGTACCTGGCAACAACACCGCTCAGATTTGCAGTTGGCAAAACAAAAAGTGAGCGGGACAGACGTTCCCGGGACACAATCGCACGAAGAAGGTGAAACAAACTCTCACATCAACAAACCCATCATCAACTCTGTCCCTTTCAATGGGAAGTGAGAACGCTGCGTCCGAGGTAGTCCCTCCCTAAACTAAACAAGCCGAATGTTTGGGATTACAAACGGCTCATTCCCGGGTTCTGAAACACCGATCTCAAAGCTGCCACCTGGACAACCACCGATTGGATGTGCCAGAGATGTGACTGAGCTCTGGTGGGAGGCAGTCAGAATTCCTCATCAGAGCGAAGATTGCGGAGATTTGCCCTGACATGTGAAGACAGGCTGACTTCTTCACGCTGTGTGAAGAAAGCCCGTTTGATAAGCATGTCTCCCATCATTCTTCAATCTCCCCTCCCTCTGCAGACTGCAGTTTCAAAAACAAAGCCTTGATGCCTCCTAACCATTCTTCATTTCGGTCTCCAGTCCCACTCTTATCAACTTCAGTCAAGTCTTGCACTCCAGGATGCAGCCCTTTGAATATTTTATCAACTCTGCTTCAACAGTTTGTGGAGGCAATGCTAAACTCGACCTGATGTCTGTGTAAATATCCCTGTACCCATCATCCCTGTACAAAAAAAATGCCAAGCAGCGTGCCTTAATGACTATCGTCCAGTGGCTCTGACATCTATCATCATGAAGTGCTTCGAAAGGTTAGTCATGGCACGAATCAACTCCAGCCTCCCGGATTGCCTTGATCCACTACAGTTCGCCTACCGCTGCAACAGGTCCACGGCAGGCATCATCTCCATGGCCCTGCACTCTACCCTGGAACACCTAGATAACAAAGACACCAATGTCAAACTCCTATTTATCGACTACAGATCCACCTTCAACACCATCATTCCTACGAAACACACCTCCAAACTCCGTGGCCTTGGCCTCGGCTCCTCCCTCTGCGATTGGATCCTGAACTTTCTAACCCACAGGCCACAATCAGTAAAGATAGGCAACAACACCTCCTCCACGATCATCCTCAACGCCGGTGCCCCACAAGGCTGTCTCTTCAGCCCCCTACTATACTCCTTATACACCTATGACTGTGTGGCCAAATTCCCCTCCAACTCGATTTTCAAATTTGCTGATGACACCACAGTAGTGGGTCGGATTTCAAACAATGACGAGACAGAGTGCATGAATGAGAGAGAGAATCTGGTGAACTGGTGCAATGACAATAATCTCTCCCTCAATGTCAACAAAATGAAGGAGATTGTCATCAACTTCAGGAAGCATAGTGGAGAACATGCCCCTGTCTATATCAATGGGAACGAAGTAGAAAGGGTCGAGAGCTTCAAGTTTTTGGTGTCCAGATCACCAACATGCCGACACTATAGTTAAGAAAGCCTACTCTACTGTCTCAGAGCGACTCTACTTTCTCAGAAGGCTAAGGAAATTTGGCATGTCGCCTACGACACTCACCAACTTCTACAGATGCAGCATAGAAAGCATTCTTTCTGGTTGTATCACAGCCTGGTATGGATCCTGCTCTGCCCAAGACCATAGGAAATTACAAAAGGTTGTGAATGTAGCCCAATCCATCACGCAAACCAGCCTCCCATCCATTGACTCTGTCTATAATTCCGCTGCCTCGGAAAGGCAGCCAGCATAATTACCCCATGCACCCCGGACATACTCTCTTCCACCTCCTTCCGTCAGGAAAAAGATACCAAAGTTTGAGGTCACGTACCAGCGGACTCAAGAACAGCTTCTTCCCTACTGCCATCAAACTTTTGAATGGATCTACCTCGTATTAAGTTGATCTTTTCTCTACACCTTGCTATAACTGTAACATTATATTCTGCAGTCTCTCCCAGAAGCTGGTTTAGCACACTGGGCTAAATCGCTGGCTTTTAAAGCAGACCCAGGCAGGCCAGCAACACGGTTCAATTCCCAGCCGCCCCGAACAGGTGCCGGAGTGTGGCGACTAGGGGCTTTTCACAGTAACTTCATTGAAGCCTACTTATGACAAAAGTGATTTTCATTTCATTTCCTTCCCTATGTACGGTATGCATTGTTTGTACAGCATGCAAGAAACAGTACTTTTCACTGTATACGAATACATGTGACAATAATAAATCAAATCAAAAATCAAATACACTGGGGCAAAATTCGATAGCCTTCAAAAACAGGCATTGGGATGGTGATGCGCGATTAACCCCCCCTTCCTTTTGGAGATGGTAAACATACCTGGCACTGCCTGCTAATTTTAACCATCATTGCTGAAGCTCAATACTGAATGTGCTGTTGAGTTGGCTGCATGTCTCAGCAGGGGGCCCAAGTTCATCCAAGGCTAACACAACATAGAAACATACATAGAAAATAGAAGCAGGAGACGGTCATTCGGCCCTTCGAGCCTGCTCCACCATTCATTATGATCATGGCTGATCACCAAGTTCAATACCCTGATCCCACCTTGTCCCCAATATTCCTCGATCCCTTTAGCCCAAAGAACTATAACTAATTCACTTAAAGTTAGTCTGCAGTACTGCACCCTTTAAAATGTGTGTGTACATTGGGGAGGGGGGGGGTGGTGGGTGGCGGTTGCTGGGGAGCTTTTCTCTGGCAGGAGCAATGGCTGGGGTAGGGTGGGTGAATGAGCTGGCAGGAGGGAGGCCCTCGATCCACAAGAGGCTCCCCAGACAGACTACCAAAGTACTGGGGTAAGGAAGCAATCACTGTTGATGCAAGCAATGTAACCCAGAGCACCTGGATGCAGTTCAGGAAGAAGTGTAATCAACTCATTTGAGTGGTCAGGTTGATGGATGCATTTTTGAATGCCATATCCTTATACATGAATCAACAGCCTCACTCATTGCTCAATTCACCACACTCCTTTCACTCATCTTCCAACAATCTCTATGAACCATAACTTATGCGTCACATTCATAGCTTCACCTCACCCATTTAGCACTGTGGCAAGCTGCCCACACACATCACACAGCTTCCAAAACATTGCAAACGATTTAACCATGACAGGCATTTCACCCAAACGGATTGTACCACACTCACTGACACACTTCCCTCTCTGGCAGGACATGGTGCTGCACAACCAGAGGCATCAGAAGATAACCGACACGGGACAGGCATCATGGGGCAGGCACAGCTGTCTGTCCTGATGGAAGAGATGGTGCTCGCTATCATTGCACTGAAGCGGGACCAGTTGCAAGGCTGGAACTATTGAAGATGACTCTGTGCTCACACCTAACCCTGCTTCCCACATCTCACTGCCCACTCATATCAAACTGGCTTCTGGATTTCAAGCTGCACATGGCCTAAGGCTTTCATCCACTTCCCTCATCACAACCAACGGGCTTTCCTCCTTTCAAAGACTCAAGAACTGTGACCTGGCCAGGCATTGGTGAGGGACCAAGGAGTGAGAGAGGAAGAAGAGATTGATGGCATCAAAATGATATCACTCATTCTGAGCCTCTCAGTAACCAGCTCATATACTAATACTGCACGTACATTAGAGGACAGCTAGGGGGGGATGGTTGCATAGTGGTAATGTCACTAATTTAATACTCCAGGGGTCCAGGTTAATGGTCTGGCTGCACAGGTTCAAAATCCCACTATGTCAGCTGGTGGAATTTGAATTTCATTAATAAATCTGGAACATAAAATTGCTGTAAAAACCCATCTTGTTCACTAATGTCCTTTAAGGAAGGAAATCTGCCATCCTTACCTGGTCTGGCCGACATGTGACTCCAGACCTCCAGTGATGTGATTAACTCTGAAATGGCCTGGTAAGCCATTCAATTCATATATGGACAACAAATGCTGGCTTTGCCAGTGTTGCTCACACCCCATCAAATAATTTTCAAGAAGCTTGTAGGGGAGATTTCTATGCGGTTGCGACACGGGACATGAGTGGCCTGCTGCCAGAGCAGAGGGAAAGGATGGCAGAGACAGCCAGCTTCTGGAGGGTGAGGTTGCACAGTGGTTCCGTTGCAGAGGACTGAGACGAGGACCTTGATAGAGTGGTGAGAAATATTGATGTGCATTGTCATGGGACGGGGTTCAGAGAACCCCAAAGTGTATCATGGAGTTAACCTGACCCAAACTTTTAATAGATTGTGGTATGGGGAGCACACGGCCCACTCTACAGGTGTTGTACAGCAGAAATGGAAAAGTATTTTTTAAAGCAAAACAATGTTTATTCGATGAACTCAAGTTAACCTTTCTAAAACATACAGTGAACATCTTAGCAACCATTAATTCAAATACAACCCCCAAAGAATACAACACTAAGTAATCTTTACTTTCCTTTTAACATCCATAAGACATAAAAAACACCTTTTAACAGAAGCACATCAGGTTTAAATTCACTACTGCGAGCAGTTACCACTTCAAAAACCCCAAATGAACATTCATAAGCTTGCAGAGATTCATACACATCCTGCTGTGATTTCAGCTTCTCCAAAACTAAAATGAAACCAAACCCACCCTGCGAACCTAACCATATCGCAGTGTCTGACAGTCAATGTCTCACCTTTCATTGCAGCATGAGCATAAGCCACACAATCGGCTGCATTTAATGGGGCGGGTGACTGACCTTTGACCCCCCCCCCCCCCCAACCCCCCCACCCCCCACACACGCACACACACACATACCCCTGGTGGAAGAACAATTGGCTGGAAGCCGAACATGATTGGAACAAGCCCATCTTGAACCCATAACACGCTGGAATGGGAAGAAAGACCTGCCCTCAGCCACCATGCTGAAAACACACCTGGTGGGGGGTGTAAAATCCAGCCCAATGAAGCTCCGACTGAAGTGATGAACACTCAGCCTGGTGCTATGCAGGCTCAGAAGGCTGCCATCATTGCTGCGGATCCTAATGTTCAAAGGGGTTGCAGGCACTCATAGCAGTTCAGCCGTCTGTGCAATCCACCAGCCATGCTACAACCTCGAGACTAGCATTAGTTAGGAACACTGGAACAGGTAAAGGCACACCAAAGATCGTCAAAAACGGAGTGCTCAAGTTGATTAGCTGACTTCTGAATGGAAAGTTAATATTGGAAAGTTTATTTCGGTGTTATTTATTTCAGCGTTCTGATCAAGAGAATGCTGGGATATTTTGTAACAGATGGATGGTCAAGTGTGGGACTGTTGTTAAATGGAGAATTGGGATTATATCCAGTGGTACTAGAGTCAGATGAACCAATCAGAGTTAATCCAGCCAGAAAGGAGATGGACTGGTTGCCTGATCCCTTTCCCCCTCTTCCTCCCCTTCCATCTCCCTCTCGTCTTCTTCCTGCCCGAGACACAATGAAACATACATGGAAACTAGAAGCAGGAGGAGGCCATTCAGCCCTTCGAGCCTGCTCCACCATTCATTATGACCATGGCTGATTATCAAGTTCAATACCTTCATCCTGCCTCCCCCATATCCCTTAATCCCATTAGCCCCAAGAGCTATCTTTAATTCCGTCTTGAAATTACACAACGTTTTCGCTGCAACTACTTTCTGTGGTAGTGAATTCCACAGATTCACCACTCTCCGGGTGAATAAATTTCTCCTCACCTCAGTCTATCCTCTAACTATGACCCCTAGTTCTGGACACCCCCACTATTGGGAACATTCTTTCTGACCCTACCCTGTTTAATCCTGTTAGAATTTTCTAAGTTTCTATGAGATCCCCTCTCACTCTTCTAAACTCCAATGAGTATAATCCTAAACGACTTAATCTCTCCTCATATGACAATCCCACCATCCCAATAACCAGCTTGGTAAACCTGTGCCGCACTCCCTCTATAGAATGAACATCCTTCCTCAGATGAGGACACCAAAACAGCACATAAGACTCCAGGTGTGGCCTCACCAATGCTCTATACAACTGCAGTAAAACATCCCCATTCCTATATTCAAATCCTGACTCACTGACTCCTGACTCACATCATGGCTCACTGTCGTGGAGAGAACTGCACGGCTCTTCTGAGCCGTCCCAGGCAGCCCACGCATGTCTTAAGCACACCGATTGGCTGCTCAATCGTATTCTATGTGGCAGCATGGTTTTCATTATACACATGCTGCCCACTGTGCGTGTGACCTGCACACCAAATCAAGAACCAAAAGGTCAGTGGATAGCCCTCGACTTCCTTGCTCTGGTTTTGCATAAGAACAAAAGAACTAGGGGCAGCAGTAGACCATCTTGCCCCTTGCGCCTGCTCCGCCATTCAATAAGATCACGGCTGATCTTTTTGTGGACTCAGCTCCACTTGCCCGCTCACCGTAATCCTTAATTCCTTTACTGTTCAAAAACCTATCTATCTTTTCCTTAAAAACATTTAATGAGGTAGCTTCAACTGCTTCACTGGGCAGGGAATTCCACAGATTCACAACACTTTGGGTGAAGAAGTTCCTTCTCAACTCAGTCCTAAACATGCCCCCCTTTATTTTGAGGCTATGCCCCCTAGTTCTAGTTTCACCCGCCAGTGGAAACAACCTCTCTGCTTCTATCTTATCTATTCCCTTCATAATTTGATATGTTTCTATGCATGGTGACTCACATGCTGATGATACAGCAGATTGGTGTTGAATACAAGCACTATGGCTGCTGCCGCAACTGAAGACATTTACCTGCACGGTGCACTGAATTTGGTCGCCCACCAGCTGCAAAGGATCCCTTTGTGGCTGTGATGTCTCTCTGAATTCACATGCAGTGCCTGCAAAGTAATGTGGACTGGATTCTTCCGCCTCGCCTGCTGCAAGAACCCCACTGGCGAGACCCCGACAATGGAAAAATCCATTGACTCGGGCGGGATTCTCCTGTCGCCGAGCGAACGAGGATGGAGAATCCCGCCCAGTGTGTGTAGTCAGTAGAAGGATGGGGACATCAGCTAATGTGCACATTCCATCTGCTTCACTGTGAAAAGTAGAATGCAATGTATTTCCCTCTTTTTGCATTCTGGACAGATGTCACCTCCCTGATGTGGCAGTGGACAGCGAACTGTAAGGTATTAGATACATCCTCTGCTTCAGCCTAGAAGAAACCTGATGCAAAGAAGCTTATGGTCACAGTCATCTACTGGCAATGCTATCCTCTACTACTTTGAAGTTCCATGTCTCTGCAATAAGTAGCAGATTTTAGTGATCACCTCCTGAGTGGAACGACAATGTTGCATACACTGTTCTTGGCTTAGGCTGAGAAAGCGGAATTGCTCCCTCAATATTCTGTGTATATAAAGTTGAGAGCCCTTCTCCCCCTCTTCTTCCTCATCCTCCTCCCTCAATGAACACCTTGTCCTCCTCTGTGCCACTCTGCTCATTCATCCTGTCATGCAGCAGGCCAAAGGGAATAAAAAGACTAGGTGCCACGACTGCGAGGAAATAACCTGAGCAGAATCCTTGAAGTGAAAGCTGAGACCATTAGCACATGCCACACCACTCCCTGCAGACCATGCCAACTTTAAGGAGCAGTGCAAATGACAAAATATTTCTACTTTCTCCACAGCAACCAGTCAAAAGCAATCAGCAACTAATCTGAAAATGGTTGATGATCCTTATAAGTAGCACAGGGCGGGAGTGACATCCCGGCTACTGGAAGTCACGTTTTGTCCTTCGTGGTTAAGAGTGGACATCAGCTGGAGTGAAGAACTTGTAATTGGTCCCACCCCAGTCAAATCAGCATTACATGTTGAGCAATGTCTCACTCTGTCTACTTCCTGTACACACTGAGCTCCCAAAATGGCATCCATTGGGGCCCACACCAGAAGCAATAGAGGAAACAATTTGCATGTGAAATGGCATCTGAATATTGCAACCATTAAAAAAATTATTTGTAAGCGTGTCATAAATCTCTGGTTAGCGTGTCACTGACCAATGAAGACAGTGTACTATTATTTGTCTAATTTATAATGCCATTGGGCCAGGGTTACAATTATGTCATCACAATTTCAATCATATATTTTACCATCATAAAAATCAAGATAACAATATTATTGCAATATTTCTAGAAATTTGCTCTGCATGTGTTTAGCATGGTGATGTGGCAGCAGATAAGAGTACCCTGTGAGCTTGCCTGGCATCAGCAGGATTGCTTACATCTTATGTCCTGCTGTCAACATAGTGGCAAGCTAACAGATATAGCTATTGTCGCAGCTTGGACATAACATGACATAGGCACCAGATACAGCGCCTGCAGTAATGGCTGGTTGCCGCGATATCAAATTAGTGGTGTTGCAGACAGTGGCTTGGTTGCGTGGATAACTGAATGTTGCCTTGTAAACCTGGCCCTGCATCAACATGGTAACATGACAAAGGGCACTCTTCTAGCATGAACATGCCATAGCATTGACATAGTGATGCACCAGCGCACATAGCTTTTGCTAGTGTGAACTTGCCTTCCCCTCGCATCGGTTGTCTGCTCGCAAAATTTGGAGCAGGTTGATTCTGATTGGTAAACTTGTCTTCAAAAAAACACTGTGTAAATAAATCTGTGCTAAGCATTGACACCTCTTTAAATTATTTATTTTGGCAAACAGCTGCTATCCAGAAGCACAGAGGTGTTTTAGAACTCTTCAAATTAGAATTCACAAGATAATATATAACTGCCAAACATTTTCCTTAATTTGAGGTTAATATGTGTTATAACCCGCAAGAGACCTATGGGATCGGACCAATTAGTCTCCTTGTGAGTTTCGTTGAGTACGAGCTTCCCCGCTACAGGCGGGAGTCCCATCAGCGGAGTTATGGACACTGTGTATAAAAGCTTGGCCTGAGTGGTAGCAGAGCAGAGAGGTCCCGGGAGATTTAAAAAGCGCGGGAAATGTAAAAAGCACAGGAGCTGCGAGTCAGAGCGGAGATTTTAAAAGATCGCGGCCTAGTTTCGGGAGCCGTTCGGAGGAGGAGGAGCAGTCTCTGTCAGGGAGAGAACCTGAGAACATCTAAGACACTCAGAAGGTAAGAAGGTAAGTAAGTGATTTTTACTCATTTTTACTTTTATACCTTTTTCAAATTGTGTGTGTCGGGGGGAAACTGAAGTGACATCACAGAAAAGCTGTGACCTGAGTGGCTGGTTGGGAATCTACACTAAATTAAAAAAATTAAGCATTGGTAACTAATTAAACATAATTACTTAATTATAATTTAGAGGGGTATCTAAGCCAGAGATCGGAGAGTACTATATTTAGTTTTCGCATTTATATTAGAAATCTAGTGCTAGGAAACAGATAGTTAACAGTAACTTTAAAAAAACAAATTTTTAATATATAAAAATTTTTTAAACATTTTTTTATTTTAATTAATTGACGCAGTGTCAGTTAGAGGGGTGCAGTGCTCTGACTGTGAGATGTGGCAGGTCCAGGAGGTTTCCAGCATCCCGGATGGCTTCATCTGCAGAAAGTGCACCCAACTGGAGCTCCTCACAGACCGCATGGTTTGGTTGGAGCAGCAATTGGATGCACTTAGGAGCATGCAGGTGGCAGAAAGTGTCATAGATCGCAGTTATATAAATGTGGTCACACCCAAGGTGCAGGCAGAGAAATGGGTGACCACCAGAAAGGGCAGGCAGTCAGTGCAGGAATCCCCTGTGGTTGTCCCCCTCTCGAACAGGTATACCCCTTTGGATACTGTCGGGGGGGATAGCCTAGGGGAAAACAGCAGCAGCCAGAGCAGTGGCACCACAGCTGGCTCTGATGTTCAGAAGGGAGGGTCAAAGCGCAGAAGAGCAATAGTAATAGGGGACTCTATCGTCAGGGGCACAGATAGGCGCTTCTGTGGATGTGAAAGAGACTCCAGGATGGTATGTTGCCTCCCTGGTGCCAGGGTCCAGGATGTCTCCGAACGGGTAGAGGGCATCCTGAAGGGGGAGGGCAAACAGGCAGAGGTCGTTGTACATATTGGTACTAACGACATAGGCAGGAAGGGGCATGAGGTCCTGCAGCAGGAGTTCAGGGAGCTAGGCAGAAAGTTAAAAGACAGGACCTCTAGGGTTGTAATCTCGGGATTACTCCCTGTGCCACGTGCCAGAAATAGGAAGATAGAGCAGCTAAACACGTGGCTAAACAGCTGGTGTAGGAGGGAGAGTTTCCGTTATCTGGACCACTGGGAGCTCTTCCGGGGCAGGTGTGACCTATATAAGAAGGACGGGTTGCATCTAAACTGGAGAGGCATAAATATCCTGGCCGCGAGGTTTGCTAGTGTCACATGGGAGGGTTTAAACTAGTATGGCAGGGGGGTGGGCACGGGAGCAATAGGTCAGAAGGTGAGAGCATTGAGGGAGAACTAGGGAATAGGGACAGTGGGGCTCTGAGGCAGAGCAGACAGGGAGAAGTTGCTGAACACAGCGGATCTGGTGGCCTGAAGTGTATATGTTTTAATGCAAGAAGTATTACGGGTAATGCAGATGAACTTAGAGCTTGGATTAGTACTTGGAACTATGATGTTGTTGCCATTACAGAGACCTGGTTGAGGGAAGGGCAGGATTGGCAGCTAAACGTTCCAGGATTTAGATGTTTCAGGCGGGATAGAGGGGGATGTAAAAGGGGTGGCGGAGTTGCGCTACTGGTTAGGGAGAATATCACAGCTGTACTGCGGGAGGACACCTCAGAGGGCAGTGGGGCTATATGGGTAGAGATCAGGAATAAGAAGGGTGCAGTCACAATGTTGGGGGTTTACTACAGGCCTCCCAACAGCCAGCGGGAGATAGAGGAGCAGATAGGTAGACAGATTTTGGAAAAGAGTAAAAACAACAGGGTTGTGGTGATGGGAGACTTCAACTTCCCCAATATTGACTGTGACTCACTTAGTGCCAGGGGCTTAGACGGGGTGGAGTTTGTAAGGAGCATCCAGGAGGGCTTCTTAAAACAATATGTGGACAGTCCAACTAGGGAAGGGGCGGTACTGGACCTGGTATTGGGGAATGAGCCCGGCCAGGTGGTAGATGTTTCAGTAGGGGAGCATTTCGGGAACAGTGACCACAATTCAGTAAGTTTTAAAGTGCTGGTGGACAAGGATAAGAGTGGTCCTAGGATGAATGTGCTAAATTGGGGGAAGGCTAATTATAACAATATTAGGCGGGAACTGAAGAACATAGATTGGGGGCGGATGTTTGAGGGCAAATCAACATCTGACATGTGGGAGGCTTTCAAGTGTCAGTTGAAAGGAATTCAGGACCGGCATGTTCCTGTGAGGAAGAAGGATAAATACGGCAATTTTCAGGGACCTTGGATAACGAGAGATATTGTAGGCCTCGTCAAAAAGAAAAAGGAGGCATTTGTCAGGGCTAAAAGGCTGGGAACAGACGAATGCTGTGTGGAATATAAGAAAAGTAGGAAGGAACTTAAGCAAGGAGTCAGGAGGGCTAGAAGGGGTCACGAAAAGTCATTGGCAAATAGGGTTAAGGAAAATCCCAAGGCTTTTTACAGCATGGTCGGCACGGGCTTGGAGGGCCGAACGGCCTGTTCCTGTGCTGTACATTTCTTTGTTCTTTGTTCTTTGTTCTTGACTGGTACCCGTGTGCAACATGTAAATAGTTACTTATACAATAAATAACCAGTTGCTTTAAGCCCCTCGTGTGGACTCCTCTGTGGACACAATAATATGTAAATCTCTGCAACCTTGTATGACATCCACAACACATAGCCAAAGCCATAGATATCCTTAAATAACATAAATGAAAGAAAATACGAGGCAAGAGAAACTGAGGAAGGATGAATTAAAAATGATGCAGCACAAACGAAAACTGAACTTTTCCAAGTTTCTAACTCCACAAATCTCTGCCACTCAATGTGGCAAAAAACAGAAATACCTTCAACATTGGTTGAAGGGGCAGCACGGTGGAGCAGAGGGTTCGTCCTGTTGCCTCACGGCACCGAGGTCCCAGGTTCGATCCCGGCTCTGGGTCACTGTCCGTGTTGAGTTTGCACATTCTCCCCGTGTTTGCGTGGGTTTCGCCCCTCACAACCCAAAGATGTGCAGGGTAGGTGGATTGTCCGTGCTAAATTACCCTTTAATTGGAAAAAAATGAATTGGGTACTCTTAAAAAAAAACATTGGTTGAATACTCAGCAACGTGGAAAAAAGGCCATACATAGCACGTCACCATCGTTTAACATTGCCAAATGTCACCCTTCATACCCCAGAGACAATGGGAATCCACGGAGTAACCATTTGAATGAAGACAATTGTCATTTTAAAAATCAAATCCCTGAAATGAAATGGTAGCATTCGCCTGTAGAATCAACTTACATTTAACAAGCAACAAATTCCTCGCGAGCACGGTTCTGAGACAAGAGTGTTTTGACAATTTCATCCACAGAAGAAAATCAAACTTCAAATTTCGTATGACCAGATCATGTTGTCATGCTGCAGATGGGAACAAGTAGATTTAAAACAAGTGCCATCATCCAAAGAACTGCTGTAAACTATCATCCCCAGATCATTATATCACGCCGCTTGCTGTTGACAAAGATTGGGGTAGAAATTTATAGCCCCTCCCACCAACATTCAGTTCCCTCCGAAGTCAATGGACTTTCAGAATTTGTACGATATGTGAGTATTTTGTTGGTCCAATAGATCTGGTGGCAGACAGTGAGCATCCAAAATCTAGTGCCATCTAACTTTGGATATAATCGTTGGAGCTTAATTTTGCCTGGAAATAATGGGGCAGTAACACTCTCAAAATGTGGTTGATAGCCTAACTGCTCTTTAATCCCAACAACATAGTCAGTGGCATTTTGAGCTGGCCTACTGCTGTGCGCCCAAAGCACCTGCCTGTTTCAGATGGTTTGTCCTTTATAATATGCAAAATATTCTTGGATATCAAAAACCTGCCCCCAGACGCAGGGCTGCCAGGGCTATTTAGTTCCAGACCTCATTACAGCCTTGGTCCAGAAAACCGGGTCAAAAGAGCTGAATTCCAGAGATGAGTGACTACCTTTAACATCAAGGCAGCATTTGACCGAGTGTGGCATCAACAAACCCCAGCAAAATTAAAGTCAATGTAAATCAGCAGAAGAACTCTCCATTATTTGGAATCATACTTAGCATAAAAAAAGATGGTTGTGGTTGTTTGAGGCCAAACGTCTCAGCCACAGGACATCAGTAGAGGAATTCTCAAGGTAATGCACTAGGTCCAGCTATCTTCTGCTGCTGCTTCATCAATGATCTGCCCTCCAACACAAAGATCAGAAGTGGGAATGTTTGTTGATAATTGCACCATGTTCAGTTCCATTCGCAACTCTTCAGATGATGAAGCAGTCCGTGTATATATGCAGCAAGACCTGGACAACATCCAGGCATGTACTGATAAGTGGCAAGTTACATTCCCATCACAGAAGTGTCAGGCAATGACAAACTCAAACAAGAGAGAATCGGCCCTTCACTTTCTTCAGCGTTACCATCACTGAATCCTCCACCATCAATATTCTGGTTGGTGGGAGGGAAAGAAATTGTTGCCATTGACCAGAAGCCTAATGAGACCAACCATATAAATACTGTGGCTATGAGAGCAGGAAAGATGCAGGAAATCATGTGGTAAGTAACTCACCTCCTAACTTCCCAAAGCCTGTTCATCATCTACAAGGCACAAGTCAAGAGAGTGATTGAATGTTCTCCACTTGACTGGATATGTGCAGCTCCAACAACAGCCAAGAAGTTGACACCATCCAGGACAAGGCAGCTGCTTGATCGGTGCCCCATTCACCACCTTGAGCGTTCAATCCCTCTACCATCAGCTGTGTGTCCCATCAATGAAAACTTACCAAAGCTCCTTTAAAGCAGCTTCCAAACCCATTAACTTTACCACAGGAGAAGGGCAGCAGATGTGTGGGAACACCAAGAGCTGAAAGCCTCCAAGCCACCTGCCATCCTACATTGCCTTTCCTTCACTGTCGCTGGGTCAGGATCCTGCAACTCACTTCCTAAAAGCACTGTGGGTGTACCTTTATATTCATTCATGGGCTGTAGGCATCACTGGCTGGCCAACATTTATTGCCCATCACTAATTGCCCTTGAACTGAGTGGCTTGCTCAACCATTTCACAGGTGGAGCATTTAAGAGTCAACAAAATTGCTGTGGCCTTGTAGTCACATGTTGGCCAGGCCAGGTAAGGATGGCAGACTTCCTTCCCCAAAAGGACACTAGTGAACCAGACGGGCTATTGCGACAATCAACAAGGGTTTCATTGTCATCATTACAATTTTAAATCCATATTTTTATTAGATTCAAATTTTACTAACTGCTGTGGTGGGATTCAAACCCAGGTCTCGAGACTATTACCCTACATCTCCGGATTACTAGTCTAGTGACAATATCACTAGGCCACTGCCTCTGCTGCACCTCATGGACTGTAGTGGTTCAAGAATGCAGGCATTGACAATAAATGTCAGTCTTGTCAGTGACATACACATCCGCTGAACAAATAAATAAAATAAAAGGACCCTGATTACTACTTTAGGTTGGGACACGTTCCGTGCTATTTCTCCGTTTCTTCAGCTTACCCCTGGATGTGGTATAACTGTCGATAATGCAAACTAAAATGTTTCAGTACTAAAACTAAAATTTAGAGATTACTCAGATCACCCATTCAGCCACTTTTGAGCTTGTAATATTTATGAAGAACTGATATGTTCAATGGATGAAGCCCGACACAGAAATACTGCATTCATTTTTTTGTGCACCAGATTTTAGGAAAGATATATTAGTCTTTGAAGAATTAGATTCATCAGTTTGCCATCAGCACTTAATGAGTTAAATTGAGAGGATGGTTTGTATAAATTTAGCTTGTACTCCCTTGAGTTTAAGGAGGTTGTGGAGTAATTTAACTGAGGTATTTAAAATAATTAAGGAATTTAACAGTGTACTTTTCTTTTCTTTTTTTTAAAGCTTAGAGTGCCCAATTATATTTTCTTTCCAACTAAGGGGCAATTTAGCGTGCCCAATCCACCTACCCTGCACATCTTTTGGGCTGTGGGGGTGAGACCCACTCATACACGGGGAGAATGTGAAACCCGGTCCTCGGTGCCATGAGGCAGCAGTGCTAACCACTGCGCCACCGTGCCGCACTCTAACAGTGTATTTAGTGTGAAACTACTTTCTCTGGTGGGGAAATGCAGAGCAGGAGGGCCTAGTCTTAAAACTACAGTTAGGTCAATTACGAGTGAAATCAGAAATAACCTTTTCACACAGATGGTAATGGAAATCTGGAACTTGTAAAAGATTGTGGATGCTGGGTCACTTGACATTTTCCAAACTTAAGATTGATGAGGCAAGGGTCAGGCAAGGCAGGCAGCTAAATGGAGTCGACAAAGTGATCATCCATAATCTAATTGAATGGCAGGACAAGCTCAAGAGGATGAATGGCCCACTCCGGTTCTTTTGTAAGATGCTTGAGTTGCCAAGTGGCCTTCTCCTGTACGTAATCACACAGCCATATATCTTTTATGTCCAAGAAGAGATGTGCAGAGATAATCTTTTTCTTAAATTTTTTTATTGCCATTTTCAGCTTTATGCACATTGACGATCGTGTTTATTTATTGTTCATTGTAACGCAAAAAGGCTTTGTTACTTTACTTTATTTACAGGTTGTTGCCGTCTAGTTCGGCGTATCTACCCCCCTGCACCCCACCTAGCCTCCCTTTCCCTAACCACTCCCCGTCTCCCCTGGTCGATCCGGGGGTGCTCCCACTTTTCCTTGCTCCCCCCCCTTCTCTTCTCCCTTTGTCGGCTTCAGCAATGGTTTTTTTTGTGGATGAGTGGGGGAGGGGGAGCGGAGCGGGGGGGACGGTTTGGGTTCCCCCGTGTTGTCCCTCTTTGCCTGTCGCAGACTCTCTGCCCCCTTTTCCACCCCTCCCCCCTCGGTTATGCATCCCTGGCATTGCTCCTTGTCTTTTGTTTTTTTCCCCTATCTGATCCTTCCAGTTCTTCCTCTACTGGCTGTTGTTGGCCTCAAAAAGGTTTTGGAACAGACCGACAAATTGCCCCCATGCAGTAAGGAAGCCTTCCTCCGACCCTCGCGTGGCGTATTTTATCTTCTCCAGGTGGAGACATTCCGAAAGGTCAGCTAGCCAGTCTGCAGCCTTGTGTAATGATATGTATAATCTAAGGAGAGTAAAGGGTTAACAAGATGATGTTCATGTATGTCAACACTAGATGACATCACTGAGTAGGTGTATAAAAGGCTGCGTCTCTAAGCATTCTGGGAGAAGCTGATGGAGAAAAATAGTGTGAGGTTGAGTTAAAGTGTTGGTTGTATTAGAGAGATAATTAATTACTGTAACATAAATTTAATACTATTATTTTGTTAACTGATACTGAGTAGAGTTTGTGAAATATTTCAAGTAGTGTAAAATAAACTACCTTTGGTTTAAATATATAGCTCAAGGTTCTTTGTAAACACTACGACTGTGGCTATCTTGGAGAACAATACAAGGAACATTACAGGTGGTGCTGCTGATCGCCAGCCAAGCAGGATTCTCCGGCGTGCAATTAGGGAAGCGAAAGCAAGGGCGTCAGCCCTCTTCCCCATGTGTAGGTCTGACTACTCTGATCCTCCGAAGATTGACACATTTTGGCATGGCTTCACCCTCACCCCCACAACCTTGGATATTGCCTCAGAGAAGGCTATCCAGAACCCGGCAAGTTTGGGGCATGGCCAGAACATGTGGATTTGGTTGGCCGGGCCCTTCTGGCACCGTTCACATTTATCCTCCACCTCCTGGAAGAACCTGCTCATTCGGGTTCTGGTCAGGTGTGCTTTGTGCACCACTTCAAACTGCATGAGTCTGAGCCTTGCACAGGAGGAGGTGGAGTTGGCCCTTCTCAATGCTTCACTCCAGAGTCCCCACCCCACCTCTGTCCCCAGTTCATCCTCCCAATTCTGTCTGGTCTCGTCTAGTGGTGTTTGGGCTCTGCCCAGTAGCTGTTCGTATATTTCCCCACAGAGTCCCCCCTCCTTACTGTCCATGCTCATCAGGTCCTCTAATAGTGTAGTCTCTGGGGCCCTGGGGTAGCCTCCTGTCTCTTTGCAGAGGAAATGTTTTATTTGTAGTTGTCTCATTTCCTGTCCTGTTGGCAATTCCCATTCCTCCGCCAGTTCATTCAGCGTGCCCTATGTAGAAGTCCCTAACTGTCAGCGTCCCCGTCCTGTCTCCATTTTTTAAACTTTGCGTCTAGTATGGCTGGCGGGAATCTGTGGTTACCACAGATGGGGATCATGGGGGAGATCCCGGTCAGCCCGAAATGTGGTCTTAGCTGGTCCCATGTTTTCAGTGTGGCCAATACCACCATTACCACTGGGCTCGATGTGTATTTCACTGAGGGGTATGGGAATGCTGCCGTGGCCGGGACCCAGTGGATCATTCCCTTGCAGGAGGCCTTCTCCATCTGTACCCACTCCGAGTTGGGCCTTGCACCCATCCCCTCACTCTTTCTGCTGTTACTAGGTTAATCCCAGAGCTGAAGGGGTTGGATTACGAGGAGAGGTTGAGTAGACTGGGACTGTACTCGTTGGAATTTAGAAGGATGAGGGGGGATCTTATAGAAACATATAAAATTATGAAGGGAATAGATAGGATAGATGCGGGCAGGTTGTTTCTACTGGCAGGTGAAAGCAGAACTAGGGGGCATAGCCTCAAAATAAGGGGAAGTAGATTTAGGACTAAGTTTAGGAGGAACTTCTTCACCCAAAGGGTTGTGAATCTATGGAATTCCTTGCCCAGTGAAGCAGTTGAGGCTCCTTCATTAAATGTTTCTAAGGTAAAGATAGATCGTTTTTTGAAGAATAAAGGGATTAAGGGTTATGGTGTTTGGGCTGGAAAGTGGAGCTGAGTCCACAAAAGATCATACATGATCTCATTGAATGGTGGAGCAGGCTCGAGGGGCCAGACGGCCTACTCCTGCTCCTAGTTCTTATGTTCTTATGTACTGCCCAGTGGTAATATTGCAGGTTTGGCAGTGCCAGACCTCCCTTAATTTTCCTCCTTTGCAGTGTTGATTTGGGGATTCTTGGACTCTTGCCCCCCTCCACCCCCCAAAAAACACACACACACAAATACCATAATTAAGCTATCTAGGCTCTGGAAGAAGGCCTTGGGGATAAAGATCAGTATAGACCTAAACAGGAAGAGGACCCTCGGCAGCACGTTCATTTTGATCATCTGCACTCTTCCCGCCAGGGAGAGTGGGAGTGCGTCCCACCTCTATAGGTCTTTTTTGACTTCCTCCACCAGGCTGGTCTGGTTCCATTTGTGGATCTGTGTCCAGTCTCTGGCTATTTGGAACCCCAGGTATTGGAACCTGTTTTGTGCTATTTTGAATGGGAGTCCCTCCAACTCTGTCCTTCCCCCATTTGGGTTCACTGGGTATGCCTCGCTTTTGCCTAGGTTGAGTTTCTGAGAAGGTTCTGAACTCTTTTAGGATCCGCATGATTGCTTTCATTCATTTCTGTGGCTTTGAGACGTATAGGAGCAGGTCATCTGCATAGAGCAAAACTCTGTGCTCTCTATCTCCTCTTTGGATGCTCTTCCAGTTTTTTGCACCCCGAAGGGCTATCGCCAAGGGTTCGATTGCTGATGCAAACAGGAGCGGGGACGGTGGGCATCCCTGCCTTGTGCCTCTTTGTAGTTGGAAGTATTCAGAGCTGGAGATGTTAGTTCAAACGCTCGCCCTGTGAGCGTTGTACAAGAGTCTCACACAGGCGGTGAACTCTGCTCCTAGCCCAAACCGTTCCACTACCTCGAGGAGGTACTTCCATTTGACCCATTATTATATTAAAGCCAACAGCATTTCAGAAGAGATTAAGGTCCCTGTATTTTTAAGTACAATTGGCAGCAAAACTTTTTAATTTGCTAAGAAGTTCAGTTCAGCCAGAGATCCTCAGAGATAATATACATCAAGAACGGTGAAGATATTTGAAGGTCATTAATCAACAAAGCCCTTGATTATTGCAGAGAGATTTTATTTTCATCAAAGGAGTCAGTTAGAAGGTGAACATATTGTGCAGTGCGTTGCGACCCTCAAATGACTTGTAGTATTTTGTGAATCCGGCAATTCATTAGATGACACAATTAGAGTGTGGTTTGAAAAATGAGGCCATTCAAGGATGTTATTTAATGAAATGTAATCTTGGTCTGAAAATTGCATTAGACATTGCTGTTTCAAAAGAGTTGGCGACTAAGGAGGTTTCTCGGCTCAGTGCGAGCACGAGAATCCATAAACTGGCTGCTGGTCAGAAGAAGTCTACCCAGCACCAGGCAGGTCATCACTGAGCAAAATGGGCCATTCACAGGCTGATTACTGGAGCAAGGACAGCAGCATAAAAATTGTAGCAGAACTGGTCACACAGCAAGGGTAAAATAATTTCTCCAGAGGAGGACACTCAAAGGAAGACACAGAACTCAGCCGAAGGAAGAAACAAACCAAATTCAGCAAAGAAAATTCATAATGTGGAAGAAAAGAATAACAACCACAATGAAACTAAAACAATTCATTCTGATGAAAAATTAAAGTTGATTGTGCTATCAGTCCAGGGTGAGTCACACTATTTTTGGGTAGTGTCAAAGTTGAATGGGCAACCTATTAAAATGGAGGTCAAGAAGAGGGCTGCCGTCTTCCTAACTCCTGAGGCTATCGATGAACAGAAGCTTAACCACCTGCCTTTATGTCGAAGAAATTATAAGTCAGCATTTCGAGTTTTCGCCAAAGGTCCTTTAATTAAACACAAAGTTTGTGGGGGGGGTTGGAGAGACCACAGTCATTCCAATTGTCCCCGCTTTACAGAGGTAAAGGCAGGCAATTTATATAATACAGGAAGCAATATCTAGGACAGAAAGCATTCTTTAGATTAGCAAGATGGGTGGGAAGCGAGGAGACAATGGTGAGGGAGAAATGGATCGTTGGAAGAAACAAAGATAAATTGATAGAAATAGAAATGGGGTGAAGGTGGAGGAGAGAGTTCACAGTCTGAAATTGCTGAACTCAGTGTTAAGTCCGGACAGCTGTAACGTGACTAATGGGAAGGCGAGATGCTGTTCCTCCCGTTTGCACTGGGCTTCATTGGAACATTGCAGCAGGCCAGGGGCAGACATGTGGACATGAGGGCAGGATGGTGAGTTGAAATGTCAAGCAGCAGGAAGGTCTGGGTCCTGCTTGCAGACGAAATGCAGGTGTTCTGCAAAGTAATCACCCAGTCTGCGTTTAGTTTCTCCAATGTAGAGTAGACCGCATTGGAAGCAGCAAATACAATAGGCCAGACTGAAGCACTGCCTCACCTGAAAAGAGTGTTTAGGCCCTTGGATGGAGAGCAGGGAGGAGGTGAAGGGGCAGGTTGTAATAACCTGCACAGGACTCATCCACCTGGGGATGATTGTTCCCCGTGTTCAATTGGACTGAGTTAACCCAGCACTAGCATAAAAGGCAGGCAGCTGTAGAGCCAGCTAAAAAGGAATGAGGACCTGGTGAAAGGGAACTGGGCCCTGTGTATATATGATGCTGTTGCTGAAATAAAGGACTTTTCAGAAGCTCGTTGGACTCCCCTGGCTTTATCACATTGGCGACGAGGATGAATTGGAGCTGTCGGCGTGCTGCTTGTTCGGCTGAGCTACCTCCCGGGAATTTTTTTTTAAAAAAAGAGTGGACTACGGTACTGAGTTTGTTTCTGTGGGGTTTTTTTTAGAGCCTCTAATGTTATGGAAGGCGAGAGCCGGGTTGAGTTTTTTTTTCTGCCGGCTTGTGAAGTGTGTCCGCTGGGAGTGATCTGGAGTCTGATGTGTCCGGCAGTACCAGATGCGGTATCATTCTGGTGTGGGTCGCGTAGCGTTTCGTCCATCTCTGTCTGCTGTTGTTTCCTGATGCTGGCAGAGTGGTCCATCGGGGAGTCCGTTCTCGAGTTGCCGCCGCCGTTTTGGAACGTCATTCTGGTCGTGAGTGCAGCGTTGTGTTTGGAAGACTGTTCTGCGGCAGCTTGTACTGTGGGATTTGCAACAGTGATGTTTTGCCTGCGACCTGACAGTCATTGTGCGACTGCAGGTTTTGTGCCTGAAGACTCTGGTGTGGAGTTGACTGGACATTCCATATGTGACTTCTGGTCCTGTGGAAGCTTACACGGAACCATGCTTTTTTTTTTTTATTTGCGCTGCATTTATTTGCCTGTGTACTGTAAGAATGTCGGGGCGACAGCTCTCTGGGCATTTTGGTAGGTGTTTTATTTTTTGGGGGTAGAATTTAGAGTGCCCAATATTAAAAATTAAGGGGAGTAGCGGGACTTTGAGGTGGACGTTGTCTGATGTTCCCCCCCCCTGTTCCCTCTGTGGCTGGAAAGCATGCCACGCCGATTGGGTCTTGGGTTGATGGGTCCGATGCTGTGGCGCGCGCCGTCCCCGGGTTCGGCTGTTGGCAGCTTCGCCCCCTGTGTGACTGGTGAGGGTGGTGGGCCAGACGTAATGCTTGGTGGAATTCACGCCTGCCTGTCCTGCTTCCCCGCTCGGTGGAACCTTATCCGAACCATTTTTTTTTTAGGTTTGTTGTCTGGTCACTGTGGGGCTTGCACCCGTTTGGTCCTCTCCTATCCACTCCTCTTAAATGGCCGTCCTTGTGAGGGGTTTCGGGCTTTGGGGGGGGGGAGGGGTGTAATAACCTGCACAGGACTCATCCACCTGGGGATGATTGTTCCCCGTGTTCAATTGGACTGAGTTAACCCAACACTAGCATAAAAGGCAGGCAGCTGTCGAGCCAGCTAAAAAGGAATGAGGACCCGGTGAAAGGGAACTGGACCCTGTGTATGTATGATGCTGTTGCTGAAATAAAGGACTTTTCAGAAGCTCGTTGGATTCCCCTGGCTTTATCACACAGGTGTTGCAACTTCTGCTGTTGGGAAGGTGCCATGGGAGGAGAGTGAGGTGTTGGGGGTAATGGAGAAGTAGACCAGGGTATATCAGAGGGAATGGTCCCTGTGGAATGCTGACAGGGGGCGTGAGGGGAAGATGTACTGGAGTTGGCAGAACTGGCAGATTATGATCCTTTAAATGTGTAGGCTGGTGGGGTGACAATCCACGCAGACACGGGGAGAATGTGCAGACTCCACACAGACAGTGACCCAAGCCGAAGCCGTGAATCGAAGCCGTGTCCCTGGCGCTATGAAGCAACAGTGCTAACCAATGTGCTACCGTGACACCTCCATCGCTGTTTGACCACCGGCCCTTAACAGTTATTTTTGGGCCACACTGAGGTAGCCCTTCATCGGCTGCAGCTAGAAATGTTATTACCAGTCAAGTTAAACCAGTCATGGTGCCTGCAAGGTTAAGCCCAATGATCTGGATGCATGTCTCAAAGCCATTTTTGAACTGGTATCATTAGAGCCTGTGAGAACACGATAGGAAGAGAGTTGTATCTGGAATTCTTCTTTTGTTTTTATATCCTGCAGAATGTGAATGTTAAATCTGCTGGATTTCTTTGGAGATCCTGGTTGCTTGGGTACAAGGTGTATGCTCAGGGGGGAGCGTACAAACTGGCCTGTCCAGCAGTAGTTTGCACCCCGTACAGCTCGGGTGATGGACACATTCTTCCTATCCCAGGCATGGACAATAATGTAGTCCAGGTGGTGCCAATACTTGGATTGGGGATGTTTCCACGTTTTCTTGTATTTATCTTCCAATGGTAGAATCTGTTTCTGATGGTGAACATTCTGAGGAGGATCCAACTATTGGTATTTTATTTCTCTGCTTCTTTTCCAACAGTGCCCTCCCATACAGTGTAGTTGCGTTCAACACTGTCGTTAAAATCTCCTGGGAGAATCAATTTTCCGTGTTTTGGGACAGAATCTAGATCTGTGTAAAAGAGCTCTTTAGTTTTGCCAATGGAAATGAGTGTGGGAGCATAAACACCAATGATTGTGACCCATTGGTTGTCACTAAGCTGAATATGTAGGGCTTCAGGCCATTCAATAATGCCAACTGGAAGTTCTGTACACATATCTGTGATTCTGTTTTTGATGGTGAACCCAACTCAGTGGATATGACAATCCTTCTCTGGGTACCTCTTCCAGCAAAAATACATCCGCTTCCTCTCCTACTTCCTCTCTCAGGTGGCCTTCAGCAGGGAATCAGGGGCGAAATTCTCCGTTATCGGCGGAAAGTCCGCCGATCGGCGCAAAAAACGGCGCAAATCCCACTTGCGTCACGTCATAAAAATGGACCGATAGTCTCCGGCCCGAAATGGGCTAGCAGCGACGTGACGGGATCCGCGCTTGCGCAATGGTTCACGCCGTGCAGCGTCATACGCGCTGCACGGCGTGACGGCTCATAAGGCCGCGCAGCTCCCCCCCACCCGACCGCAACACCCGACCGCAACACCCGACTGGATGGCTAGCCGTCGCTCAGCCCCGAGGTTCGAGTCACGCGCTGTGGAGGCGCTCCTGGACGCGGTGGAGCAGAGGAGGGACGCCCTGTATCCCGGGCACGGCCGCAGAGTTTCCCCACGCCACAGCCGGCGTCTTTGGAGGGAAGTGGCAGAGGCCGTCACCGCTGTGGCCCTAACACCACGGACAGGCACCCAGTGCCACAAGAAGGTGAACGACCTCGTCAGAGCAGGCAGGGTGAGCCTCCCCATATCCCCCCCTCCCCATATCCCCCCTCCCCCATATCCCCCCCTCCCCCATATCCCCCCTCCCCCATATCCCCCATATCCCCCCTCCCCCATATCCCCCCTCCCCCATATCACCCCTCCCCATACCCCGTCCCCCATATCCCCCCTCCCCCATATCCCCCTCCCCCATATCCCCATATCCCCCCTCCCCCATATCCCCCATATACCCCCCTCCCCCGTATCCCCCTCCCCGTATCCCCCCTCCCCGTATCCCCCCTCCCCCATATCCCCCCTCCCCCATATCCCCCCTCCCCCATATCCCCCCTCCCCCATATCCCCCCTCCCCCATATCCCCCCTCCCCCATATCCCCCCTCCCCCATATCCCCCATATCCCCCCTCCCCCATATCCCCCCATATCCCCCATATCCCCCCTCCCCCATATCCCCCCTCCCCATATCCCCCATATCCCCCCTCCCCCATATCCCCCCTCCCCCATATCCCCCATATCCCCCCTCCCCCATATCCCCCCTCCCACATATCCCCCCTCCCCCATATCCCCCATATCCCCAAGTGAATCCAGCCCTAACCTTAACCTCTGCAATGCACGCGCAACCGATGGCGTGCATTCATATACCTGCCTAACACTGTTGCCTTTTACCCCTGCCACCACCCCCGCCCCCCCCCCCCACAGGAGAAGCGCGCACACAACAATAGGGAGCATGTGAGGACTGGAGGAGGGCCCGCTGATGAGAGGCCACTGACCGTACACGAGGAAAGGGCCCTGGAACTGGCTGGCGGACCTGAGGACCGGGAGGTTGCTGATGCAGAGGTCGGGGCACCACGAGCAAGTGAGCCACCAACAGCCCGTCCCCATATCCCCCCTCCCCTATATCCCCCTCCCCGTATCACCTGATCACTGCCTGATGTCTAACCATGCATGCATCATTGTGTATCGCAGGACCAAACGTCCAGGCACCCATCCCCGCAGATGCACACCGCCCGCAGGATGCCCCTCGGAGACCACAGGAGACGGAGAGACCCGCACCCTCCAGCATGCGACGCCCGCAGGATGCCCCTCGCACACCACGGGAGACGGAGAGACCCGCACCCTCCAGCATGCGACGCCCGCAGGATGCCCCTCGCACACCACGGGAGACGGAGAGACCCGGACCCTCCAGCATGCGACGCCCGCAGGATGCCCCTCGGAGACCACGGGAGACGGAGAGACCCGGACCCTCCAGCATGCGACGCCCACAGGATGCCCCTCGGAGACCACGGGAGACGGAGAGACCCGGACCCTCCAGCATGCGACGCCCGCAGGATGCCCCTCGGAGACCACGGGAGATGGAGAGACCCGGACCCTCCAGCATGCGACGCCCGCAGGATGCCCCTCGCACACCACGGGAGACGGAGAGACCTGGAGCAACAGGGAGACGACACCACCGTCACGTGCGGGAGCGACCACCCAGCGATGAGGGGGGCAGCCACAGGCCCCCGTCACACCCGAGCCAGGACACCACTACCCAGGACACCACTACCCAGGACACCCCTACCCGGGACACCACTACCCAGGACACCCCTACCCGGGACAGCACTACCCGGGACAGCACTACCCGGGACACCACTACCCGGGACACCACTACCCGGGACACCCCTACCCGGGACAGCACTACCCGGGACAGCACTACCCGGGACAGCACTACCCAGGACACCCCTACCCGGGAAGACGAAATACCGGACAGTGACTCAGAGTGGATGGGTGGAGACGAACCCCCACCCCAAAGTGCCATGGACTCAGAGTGGGACGAAGAGCACGACACAACGCCACTGCTGTCACCAACACCCTCCACCATCGCAGAAACACTCACCACGGTTGGGCACTTTAGTGATGAGGCGTCTGGTACACTCACTGGTGCGCACAACACAGCCGTCCCGGTACAGCAGGTGGAGGTAGGAGCAGCAGAGGGACCGGGCGGTCGGAGGGCAGCCCAGGCCAAGCGAACATCTGCCGCCCAGAAGGATCCCGGGTTCCTGCAGTTACCACACCCACACATAGATCCGATGCAACCACCGACACGGAGACGAGCGAATAGGGTGACGGTGGCTTGCGGCGGCTGCGGTCGCAGGTGGAGGAGTCCACCCGGGTCCAGGAGCTGGGAGTGGTCCCGGTCATGCGTGCCACCCAGGCTGACACCGCACGGGTGGCGTCCGCGGTGGAGGCAATGGGTGCGACGGTGTCAGACATGGGGAACGGTTTGCGAGGTCTGGGGCCTTCCGTGCAGGCGGCGTCTGTGGCCCAGGAAATGGCTGCCCTCTCACAGAAGGCCATGAGCCAGTGCCAGTGCCAGATGGCAGAGGCGCTCAACGCCATAGCCCAGTCTCAGCAGGCCATGGCCCAGTCTCAGCAGGCCATAGCCCAGTCTCTGCAGGCCATGGCCCAGTCTCTGCAGGCCATGGCCCAGTCTCTGCAGGCCATCGCTGAGGGCATCGGCGCCAGTGGCCATGTGCGAGCCGGCGTCGCACTGTCACAGACAGGGTTCGACAACCCCCTGGGCTCCATGGCTGCAAACCTGCAGACCCCTGTCGATACCAGCACGGGCCTCCAGGACTGGCAGCGCCAGATGTCGGGGGCGCGTCGGATGGCCAGTCCGTTCGCATCCCCCACCCATGTAGAGGCCTGGGGGCCATCGGGCACCCCGAGGGAGGAGGAGGTGGTGTGGTCCGTCCCGGCTCCCTCTGTAGGGGAGGTCCCGGTACACCGCGACACCTCGGACTCCCCCCCTTCCGTCCCAGGTGCATCGGGTGGGCAACGGGCAGGACAGGCTGGCAGCTCGCCATCCCAGTCGCCCGGGCCGCAGCCTGGCCCATCTAGGCCAGGACGCCCCAGGAAACGGCCGCCAAAGGGATCCAGTGTCAGAGGGCAGGAATCACAGGAGTCCACCTCCAGTTCTGCTGTACCGTCTGGGGAACCACGTAGACGTAGTCAAAGGGCCCGTAAGGCCAAACAATTAGACACTGAGTAAGTTGGCACGGGTGCAGGGCACAGATGAGTTTTAGGGGCTAGGGCACGTGCATGAACTCCTTTGGTTATTAAAGTCAATGTTACACCTACCGAAACTGCCTTTGTGCTCTGTCCAAAGTGTGCGGGCGTGTCATGTACGTTGAGCGCAAGTGTGTGTGTGACGGGTGGTCTTACCTCAGCCCCAGGTGAGCCTGCCCCCTTCCCCCTGGACCGCCATCAACATCCCCCGGGCAGAGGACGGGACCGTGCGCTGCAGTGTCACAGCCGCATGCAGGGATGGTCCGGGTGGATGGTGGTACTGTGGCCATGGGTCAGACATAGTCCAACGATGTAGAGCCAGGAACTCATCGGAGGCGGGTTGTCATCATCCTCCATGGCCTGCGATAGACACGCGTCCACCCGCAACTGGGTGAGCCCGGCCCGTTGTGCCGCCGGTGGATCGGCAATTGGGGGGGGGTGGTGTGCATGCGGGTGGGGTGTGTGGGGTTGGGGAGGGGGGTGAGGGTGCTGGGTGGGTGGATGGGTGGGGGGAGTGGGTGGTCGGCTGTTGTCATGGTGTGCGGTCTGTGGCCATACTACCCGATTCCCACGCCCATCTAGTCAGTGACTCGGGCGTCTATCAGTCTGTCCCGTGCCCGCTGGGTCAGCCGGTAACGGTGGACAGCCACCCGCCTGTGTCTACCCCGTCTGCCCTGACCATTGCCCCCATCCCCCTCATCTGGGGAGGACTGGGCCTCTTCCTGCTGCTCCTCCACTCCGCCCTCCTCTGCCTGCGGCACATCGCCCTTCTGCTGGGCTATGTTGTGCAGGACGCAGCACACCACAATGATGCGGCCGACCCTATCTGACCGATACTGGAGGGCGCCCCCAGAGAGGTCCAGGCACCTGAAACGCATCTTCAGCACGCCAAAGCACCTCTCGATCACTCCCCTTGTCGCTACATGGGCATCATTGTAGCGGTTCTCCGCCTCATTGCGTGGCCTCCGTATAGGCGTCATCAGCCACGATCGCAATGGGTAGCCCCTGTCGCCCAGCAACCAGCCCCTCAGCCGGGGATGGCGTCCCTCGTACATGCCGGGGATGGATGACCGTGACAACACGAATGAGTCGTGTACACTGCCTGGGTGACGGGCGCAGACGTGCAGGATCATCATGCTGTGGTCGCAGACCACCTGTACGTTCATTGAATAGGTCCCCTTCCTATTAGTGAACACGGCCCTGTTATCTGCAGGTGGCCGCACCGCGACGTGCATCCCATCGATCGCGCCCTGGACCATGGGGAACCCGGCAACGGCAGAGAAGCCCACGGCCCGGGCATCTTGGCTGGCCCGGTCCACGGGGAAGCGGATGTAGCGGTGCGCCATGGCATAAAGGGCATCTGTCACTGCCTGGATGCACCGATGCACCGATGTCTGCGATATGCCAGACAGGTCGCCACTCGGTGCCTGGAATGACCCCGTTGCATAAAAGTTCAGGGCCACCGTAACCTTGACGGACACGGGGAGAGGGTGTCCCCCGCCAGTGCCATGCGGTGACAGGTGTGCCAGCAGGTGGCAGATGTGTGCCACGGTTTCCCGGCTCATCCGGAGTCTCCTCCTGCATTCCCGGTCCGTGAGGTCCTGGTATGACTGCCGGGGCCGGTACACACGGGGCGCCCTCGGGTGCCTCCGTTGCCGTGGGGCCGCGACGTCCTCCTCCCCCTCCTCGTCCTGTCGGTCAGGTGTCCCTCCAGCCTGGGCGGCTGCCGCCTGCCCCTCTGCGGCAGCCTGCGCCGCCTCTCTGGCACGCTCCTCCTCCTCCTCCTCCTCCTCATCCAGGGCAACATAGACATGAGCGGCTGCCACCACGGCGGCCAACATCGCTGGATGGTCTGAAAACATGACGGCCTGGTGGGGGGGAGGGGAACGACGACATGTCATCATTGCCCATATCCCCTCCTCCCCCCAGCCAGGTGGCATGGACCGCATGGGTCCAACTGTTGGAGGCTGGCACCTGGCCAGGTGGACCAACTCATTTGCCCTCCCATCACCCACCCCGGCACGGACCCCCTCCCCAACCCCCAACCTCCACCCCAGCACGGACCCCCCCCAACCTCCACCCCAGCACGGACCCCCCCCCCCAACCTCCACCCCAGCACGGACCCCCCCAACCCCCAACCTCCACCCCAGCACGGACCCCCCCTCCCAACCTCCACCCCAGCACGGACCCCCCCCAACCTCCACCCCAGCACGGACCCCCCCACCCAACCTCCACCCCGGCACGGACCCCCTCCCCAACCTCCACCCCAGCACGGACCCCCTCCCCAACCTCCACCCCAGCACGGACCCCCCCCCAACCTCCACCCCAGAACGGACCCCCCCCCCAACCTCCACCCCGGCACGGACCCCCCCCCAACCTCCACCCCGGCACGGACCCCCTCCCCAACCTCCACCCCAGCACGGACCCCCCCCTCCCAACCTACACCCCAGCACGGACCCCCCCCAACCTCCACCCCAGCACGGACCCCCCCCCAACCTCCACCCCAGCACGGACCCCCCCCCCCAACCCCCAATCTCCACCCCAGCACGGACCCCCCCTCCCAACCTCCACCCCAGCACGGACCCCCCCCAACCTCCACCCCAGCACGGACCCCCCCCTCAACCTCCACCCCGGCACGGACCCCCTCCCCAACCTCCACCCCAGCACGGACCCCCCCCAACCTCCACCCCAGCACGGACCCCCCCTCCCAACCTCCACCCCAGCACGGACCCCCCCCCCAACCTCCACCCCAGCACGGACCCCCTCCCCAACCTCCACCCCAGCACGGACCCCCCCCAACCTCCACCCCAGCACGGACCCCCCCCCAACCTCCACCCCGGCACGGACCCCCCCCCCAACCTCCACCCCAGCACGGACGCCCCCCCCAACCTCCACCCCGGCACGGACCCCCTCCCCAACCTCCACCCCAGCACGGACCCCCCCAACCCCCAACCTCCACCCCGGCACGGACCCCCTCCCGGCACTCCCCCGGAGCCCAGCTACTCTAACCACCCCCCCCCCCCCGCCTCACACACACACACACACAAGCCGAGACACACCTCTCCTCACGCAATCAGTCTGCGGCCACGCCATTTCCTGCCCAAAGCCAACCCCCCAGGCCGTCACTCACCTCCTCGCTGGTCGGCGTGAGCCTGGAGCACCGGGTCACGCCGATGAAAAGGAGGTTTGATTCACGTCGACGTGAACGGTCATCACGTCGACGGGACTTCGGCCCATCCGGAAGGGAGAATATCGGCAGGCCGAAAATCGGCTGCCTTGCGCAGACCCGTGACATTCTCCGTGGCAGCGGCGCCATTAACGCCCCGCCGACTTTTCTCCCTTCGGAGACTTCGGCGGGGGCGGGATTCACGGCGGCCAACGGCCATTCTCCGACCCGGCGGGGAGTCGGAGAATGACGCCCCAGGTTTTACCGAGAACAGCAACATTGATATCATACATTGCAAGCTCCTAAGAAACTGGCTGTTCCACTTTCAAAGATGAAGCTGCCATCCGAGACCATTGGAAGAAGCATCACTGGAACCTTGTCAATAGTATTGAACAAAACCATCTGAATAATCACTCAACAGCTTGAGAGATCAAATTTGGGTATGTTGCCAACACTTGCTCAGATAGAAAAAGCCATCCAACAGATGAAGAACAACAATCCGATGGTCCAGATAACATTTGTACAGAGATTTATAAAGCTGTTGGTCATGAACTCTCACTCATACTTTAAGGCCATTTTACAAAGATCTGGGAAATGATACCACCTTCCAATTTGTGCAGTGTCATGATTGTTTCGCTCTTCATGACGACCATAAGCGGCTTTCCCCTTTGAGGGGGAGAGCTGACTGGTGGTGATTTAACCTGAGGATCACCACACCTCAGGCGAGGGGCAAGTTTGAGAAGACGGGGCCTTCAAGGATAAACTCAGCCGGTATGGGAATTGAACCCATGCTGTTGGCCTCACTGTAAATCACAAACCAGATGTCCAGCCAACTGACGTAAGTAAGCACCAAGAAGGCTTGTGTGATTGCACCAACTCTCTTCACTATCTACCCAAGCCTGGGGGCATGGAACTTATTCGTCACCAACTTTCACAAGGGGTCATGATTGAGTTTTGACTCAGTAGGAAGATTTTCAACCTCAAGAGGCTGAGAGGCAAGACTAAGGTGACCTCCAGCATATCCAACCAAGACTTACAACATGCTAATAATGGTGCAGTTGTGGCTTCTCTTACATACGACATTCAGACCATCCTCAACCTCTTCATCTCTGCATACTCAACATCAGCAAGACCAAAATCCCCCACCAGTCCTCCCTTGGACAAGCACCTACGCCTCCAGCTATTGTTATTGATGGGGAGACTTTAGAAATCATGAACACTTTCCCTATCGCAACAGCTACTTTTCTCAAAAGGTCTTTGTTGCAGAGAACATCAAGCTCAGAATCAACTGTGCCCGCACAACCTTCCAAAAATTGCACAACCGGGTTTTCAAAAACAGAGATCTTCATAAAAAGACAAAGGCTTTAGTCTAAAATGCTATTGTTGGGACAATATGGCAGTGAGACTTGGGTCACCTCCAAAGACACGTTGGGCACTACCAGCTGTGTTTCTGCAGGGTGCTCATAGTTGAATGGAAAGGCAAACATACTCTGGCATTCTCACTGAGACCAATTCCTCCAGCAGTGATCACACTAAATCAACCTTGTTGCTCTGGGCACTGCATCTACAGGCCAAATAATTGCCCTCTGAATTAGATCCTCTTTTTCAGAACTTAAGGATGGCACCTGATCTCAAGGAGGATAGAGAAAATGTTTTAAGGACACCATGTAGGCCTCACTGAACAAGGTACAAATTGACATTGGTGCATGGAAGGAACCTGCCATTTGCCGTACTATGTGGCAGCGTCTCATCCAACAAGCCACAACATAGTCAGAAAGGCCAGCAGCGCAGGTTCAATTCCCGTACCAGCTTCCCCGAACAGGCGCCGGAATGTGGCGACTCGGGGCTTTTCACAATAACTTCATTTGAAGCCTACTTGTGACAATAAGTGATTTTCATTTCATTCTTCATTTTCAAACTGGCTCCTTAAACTGCTTGCAGAGAAGCGATAAAAGCAGAAAGGGGAAAGTGCGGAATCCAGACTGGAAAACCGCCCACACCTTCCCCCAGGGCAACTCTCCTCCTCTCTACCCTGAATGGGCTTCAGGATCAACCTGCCAAGTCACGAAGCCTGACAGATGTCGTCCTCATTTTGAGGGACAGAAAATGAGGCTGACTGTAATACAGGCCGATAATTACATTTTCTCGACAAAACATTTTCACCTGGGTACTGACTGAGGGAGGACACACAAAACAAAGAATAAAAATGAAGACAGGTTACTTCTCAAACTGAAACTTGTTCATTGCCAGTCTTTAATTGTGAAGTCTTTAACATGTTTAACATCAGTGTGGCTTGGGAATATATTATAGAGCCAAATATCCTCAGTGCAATGGAGTTTGAGAGATTGGTTTAAGTGACATTATTTAATAGACTGATTAGTGATCCAGTTTGATATAGTAGAGTTTAAGGAGCACTGAATGCCTCTGTTGTATCACACAATGCTATCCATTATAATTAGGTCAATGGTGATCCTACTTACCTGTGGCAATACCATCTTTAAATTTTAACTGGCTGATAAAAATGTAAAAGGGAACCGCACAGAGCTCAGAAACCTTAGGCTTACCACAGACATGTCAATATACAGAGATATTAATATGTTTTTGCCTTTGTTCAATTATGTTCAGAATATTTTGAATTGGTTCATTTTTGAATTGTAGAGAATGCTTCTCTTCAGATTAACCTAAAGGCACACATCTATATCAAGTTCAATTAGTATAATTGGTAAAGAATCATTTATAATGACATAACAATTATACTCTCCATGGTTCCAGTGACAGGACTTTCGATACCTAGGGGAACTCTAGTTTTTCGCTGACTTGATTAACATAAATTAATTATGTATAATTAGCATACCCTAAGCAGCACCAATTCACTCCTCTATTGGGCTGTGAATTGTTGCACAGATGAAATAGAAACATGATATCATTATACCGTCTCTTTTTGCACATCATAATATTATAACAATGTTCAGATGCAAAAGGTGAAGGAAAGCTTAGGGTTTAGCTCAGTTTAAAAGTAAAGCTTCGTGATATCACTCTTTTGTTTACCAGGCACTTGGAGTTCAAAGCTGTCTCTGGGTTACAATATATTTTGGTATAGTTCCAGATAGCTTCGGGAAAGAATGAATAGTGTTGACAACTAAGCCTTAAAGAGACTCGGTTGCTTGACGTTAATTACTGGGGTGATTTATGCTTACAATAATAATCAACATTCTTATTGATAGATCAGCAGTATTAAACACAGCAACCATCACAATATTTTCATGTATCTGTCTTGTAAAAAAGTCAGCAGTTCTCACCACCAGCCAAGACAACCCACATGATGGAAATATTATAGTTTTCTTTCTCACCAGCTAATTGAAACCAACATTTTACAGTTTTATGTCCATGACCCCAATGAGCAACAGGTTAAGAATGATGGCGTTCACTAAAGATGATCTCCCAGGAAAGAATGACATCATAAAATATAAAGCTGTTGTGTTGTGTGGGGTTACTGGGTTGTGGGGATAGGGTGGAGGTGTTGACCTTGGGTAGGGTGCTCTTTCCAAGAGCTGGTGCAGACTCGATGGGCTGAATGGCCTCCTTCTGCACTGTAAATTCTATGATAATCTATGAAAGCAGAAGTGATAGCAGACATCCTGACATTTGCCAAAATGTGAGAAATGATTTGATATATTGTGGGAACCCCGAATGTGCGCTTGGGCCAAGCTTTTGGTCATCTGATCAAATATTTCCTTATGTGGCTCACTATATTATGTCTTATTCATTCACAGGATATGTTGGGAAGGCCAGTATTTATTGCCCATCCCCAAATGTCTTCTTGAACTATTGCAGTCCTTATGGTGAAGACAATCCCGGAGTCATGTTGGACAACTTCAATACTTAAGGCGTTGGGAGTGGAACTGAACAATGTGCAATCATGAGCTAACATCCCCTCTTCTGACCTTATGATGGAACGTTCATTGATGAAATAGCTGAGACCATTGGGATGCAGTGATGATTGGGATGCAGTAGCTGAGATGATTGACCACCAACAACCAAAACCATCTTCCTTTGTGCTAGGTATGACTCCAAATAGTGGAGAGCTTTCCCCCTGATTCCCATTGACTTTACTAGGGCTCCTTGATGTCATGCACAGTCAAATGCTGCCTTGATGTCAAGGGCATCCTTCTCGCCTCACCTCTGGAACTCCACTCTTTTGTCCATTTTAGGATCAAGTCTTTAATGACGGCTGGAATTGAGTGATCCTGGTGGAGCCCAAACATAGGTTATTGGTGAGCAAGTGTCACTTGATAGCACAATTGACCACGCCTTCACTGATTTTAGTGATGGTTGAAAGGAAACAGATTGGGTGGTAAGTGGCCAGATTGGATTTGTCCTGCTTTTTGTGGACTGGACATGCCTGTGGAATCTTCAATACTGTTGGGTAGCTGCCAATGCTGTAATGTACTGGAACAGCTCAGCTAGGGGCACACCCAGTATCAAAGCACAAATCTTTACCACTGTTATTGGGGTCCATTGCTTTTGCTGCATCCAGTGTGTTCAGTCATTTCTTTATATCACGTGGAGTATATTAAATTGGTGAGGACTGGCATCTGCGTTGCTGAGGACCTCAGGAGAAATCCAAGATGGATTATCCATTCAACATTTCTGGCCGAAGAGATTGCAGATGCTTCTGCCTTGTCTTTTGCACTCAGATGCTGACCTCCAGCATCACTGAGGATGGGAATGTTCATGGAGTCTCCTCCTCCCAATAGTTATTTAATTGCCCACTACCATTCATGACTGGATGTGTCAGAACTCCAGAAATGTGATATGATCCTTTTCCTGTGGGATTACTTAACACTTGGCTGTAGCATGCTGCTTCTGATGTTTAACATGTTGGAAGAGGAGGAACAACAATATTAAAGGAAACATGCAACTCTAAAGGGGAACAGGAACAGAGCACCCTCGAGGTATATGTGCACAAATCACTGAAGGTGATAGGGAAGGGTGAGAAAGTGGTTAATAAGTCAAACACCGGACTTTATAAATAAAGGTATAAGAGTACCAAAATCAGGTGGTTTTGATGAACATTTATAAAACACTGTTTAGCCTGAACTGGAGTATAGCACCACACCTCAGGAAGGATGTGAAAGCTTGTGAAAGCTTTGGAAAGCGTCCAAGAAAGATTTACAAGTATGGTTCCCGGGATGTGAGTCTTCAGTTACGTGGATAGCTTGGAGAAGCTGAGTGTGGTGTTTGTCTCCTTTTAAGCGGCAATCCACCAAGAGGGCCATGTGACCTGTATAACCAATCAGGGACCAGGGTGAGGCATCACACTAGCAAGCGCGGGTTTCTGTATCAGTTTGATCCTGGAAGCTGACATGACGCCACAAGGCTGCAAACCTCTGCATTGTAGTTACATGTAAAGAATCCTTGCAGTTGTTACTTATCTAAGTGATGAAAGGGAAATATAACATTAAGGTTGTTTTCCTTAGGGAAGGTTAAGAAGAGATTTGATAGAAAGATTTGAAATCATGAGGAACCCAGACAGAATGAAAACAAACTGTTCTTATTGGCAGGAGTGTTGAGAACCAGAAGATGCTGATGTAAAGTGATTGACAAAAGAAGCAATGGGGGCTGAAGAAAACTATTTTTACACTGTGTGGTTTAAGTTTTGGAATGCAGGTACCTCTTCCTACTTAGATCTATCCTGACCTACATCCCCAAGGCCTTTATCAAAGCACTAGATAAACTAATCATGGCCGTCGTATGGGGGAGGGGAAGAATGCTAGGATCCCAAAGAAGATCCTACAAAAAACAAAATCCGGGGCAGGGCTAGCCCTCCCAAACCTACAATTCTACCACTGGACAGCGACAGCCGAGCGAATAAGGGGATGGATCAAGGAGCCAGAAGCTGAGTGGGTGCGCGCGGAGGAGGCCTCCTGCAAGGGGACCTCCCTCTGGGCCCTTGCCACAGCGGCAGCCCCATCCTCACCCAAAAAAACACTCCATCAGCCCAGTGGTGATAGCCACCCTCCAGTCCTGGAACCAACTACGGCAGCAATTTGGCCTTACCAAAATGTCGGACAAAGCTGCAACAACCATAGGTTCACACCAGCGCTGACTGGCGCCACCTTTACAAAGTGGGGACAGGACAGAGGGACACTGACAGTCAGGTACCTATACACGGACAGCAGGATCACAACACTGGATGAACTGACGGAGGAATTCCAGCCGAGCTAATGTACCTGCAACTCAAAAACTTCCTACAAAAGGAGACAAGGACGTACCCACAACCGCCATGACAGGCATTACTGGAAGAGTTACTGGACGCAAGCATCCTAGATAAAGGAAACTGTAGCTATATGTATGAACGACAGGTAGAAAGGGCCGAGACCGTACTGGACGCAACAAGAAAGAAATGGGAGGAAGACCTGGGGATTTAAATAGGGTGGGGACTCTGGAGCGAAGCACTGCATAAGGTCAACTCCATATCCACATGTGCAAGGCTCAGCCTGACGCAACTAAAAGTAGTACAGGTGAGCCCACTTAACAAGAACTCGAATGAGTAGGTTCTTCCCGGAGGTGGAGGACAGATGTGAGGGTTGCCAAGGAGCCCCGGCCAACCACGCCCACATGTTCTGGTCTTGCCCCAGACTTGATGGGTACTGGACAGCCTTCTTTGAGGCAATGTCCAAAGTGGTGGGGATGAGGGTGGAGCCATGCCCGAAAGTGGCTGGTGGTCTTCAGGGTATCAGACCAGACAGATCTATTCATGGGAGGAGGGCGGACGCCCTTGCCTCCCTGATCGTCTGCCGTAGAATCCTGTTCGGCTGGCGGTCAGCAGCACCACCCAAAGCTGCAGACTGGCTGTCCAACCTCTCAGAATCTCTCCAAATGGAGAAAATTAAATTTGCCATCCGAGGATCGGACGACGGCTTCCACAGAACGTGGGAGCCATTCACCCAACTGTTCCGGGACCTGTTTATGGCCAACGAACAAGCAGAAGAATAGCCAAGAATCAGGGGAAAGTAGCCAAGGCGTGAGATGGTGGGAAGGACCCGGGATGGGCGAGGGGGGGGGGGGGGGGGGGGGGGGGGGGGGGTGCAGGAACAGCTAAACTTAGGAGAAAAGAAAGGTGAACCACAGGAGAAGGGGTGGGGGGGGGGGAGAGGGGGGCAGAAGGGGGAAGGGAGGTGAAGCGGGAAGAAGGAGGGGACAGGGAACAATAGAGGGGAACCAGAGAGGGGGAGAAGGTGGGGGAATGAAAGCCGGAAGGAAAGCACGGGAAATGACAACAAACTCGACAAATACAGTAGCAGAGAGCAAGAAAATACGGGCGAAAAACGGGACGAACGGCCGAAGCAGAGGTGAACGCGCAACAACAATGTCAGCGACAAGGGCAGCACGGTGGCCTATTGGTTAGCACAGCTGCCTCACGGCGCTGAGGTCCCAGGTTCGATCCCTGCTCTGGGTCACTGTCCGTGTGGAGTTTGCACATTCTCACATTCTCCCCGTGTCTGTGTGGGTTTCGCCCCCACAACCCAAAAATGTGCACAGTAGGTGGATTGGCCACACTAAATTGCCCCTTAAATGGGTAATCTAAATTTATAAAAAAGAAAAAAAAAACGTCAACGAAAACCGTCTGGGAGAAGCAAGTAACAACACCAACATCAGATCCATTCTCGTATTGCCCTTTCTGTATTGGACATAACTACAGTAAATGTTTCTCCGGCATCCAAATGTATATATACCTCCCCAGTCCCCGTCCCCCCACCCCGCCCCCTCCCGCAAACATGTGTCTACTTATTTGTTAAACGTAATATTGCTAACTGTACAGAGTTGCTGTTTTTGAGCTGGTGCACAATATCCTAAAAGTTTTTCCTTTATATTTCATTCTGTGTACATAACTGTAAATATACTATGTTCAAAAACCCAATAAAAAACATTTAAGAAAATAGTTTTGGAATGCACTGCTTTAGCATGTGGTGGGGAAAGATTCAATCAGGGCTGTCTAAAGGAAATTAGATAATTATCTGAAGAGAAATAATTGTCGGAAAAGGGAGGCGTGGAAGTGAGGCTAGCTGAGCAGATCTTACAGAGAAATGGGGTTGACACAATGAGCAAAATGGCCTCCTTGTATACTATATATAACTATTTTATGAATTTATGTTTGTAGTCATGTATCGTCCAAATTGGCACCTCATGTTTAGGTACACCTGATGCTGCTCCTGACATGCTCTTATACACATCTCATTGAATGAAGGCCGATGCCCTGACTTGATGGTAATGGTGGAGTGGGGAAAATGCAGGGCTATGAGGTTACAGACTGTGGCTGAATACAATTCTGCTGTTGAGAATAGCCAACAACACATCACAGTGGCCCAGTTTTGAGCTGCTGGATCTGTTAAGAATTTATTCCGTTTAGGATTGTTGTAATATCACACAACATGAAACTTTGTAAAGATGAGACTGTCTCCAGAAGGAGGTCACTCGTACTAATACAGTCATGGGTTGTGACAGGTGGGTTGGTAAGGACCAGGTCAGTTATGTTTTCTCTCTTGTTGGTTCACTCACCGCCTGTCAGAGACCCAGTCAGGCAGTTTTGTCCTTCAGGACTCCACCAACTTCATTAATAGTGGTGCTATTAAGTTAGTCTTAGCGACAGACATTGAAGATCCCCGCTCAGAGTTAATCTTGTAACCCTCGAGTGTCCCTTTGAAGTGGTATTCATCATGGAGGAGCACTGATTCATCAGCTGAGGGAAGGCAATAGGTTGTAATTATCAGGCAGATTCCTGGCCCATGCTTGCCCTGATATCATGAGACTTATGAGGTCCAGGGTCAATATTGAGGAGACACTGGGCCACTCCTTCCTGACTGTATATCACCGTGTCACCAGGGGACATGACTTATACAGGGATGGTGATAGAGGATGTTGCTGAAGGGTGTGATTGTGACTATGTCAGGCTGTTGTTTGGCTCATCTGTGGGACAGTGCTCCCAATTGTGGCAAGTGTTAGTGCGGTGGACTTTGTCTGAGCAACTGAGCTTGACGTTCTGTTGTTATGTCCAAATCCAGTACTTAAGTCAATGCTGGCTGTACTGTTAGGCTGTTTCAGAGGATAGTTAATTACATTGCTGTGGCTCTGAGAATCATAGAGAATCATAGAATTTACAGTGCAGAAGGAGGCCATTTGGCCCATCGAGTCTGCACCGGTTCTTGGAAAGAGCACCCTACCCTTGGTCAACACCTCCACCCTATCCCCATAACCCAGTAACCCCACCCAACACTAAGGGCAATTTTGGACACTAGGGGCAATTTATCATGGCCAATCCACCTAACCTGGAGCTCTGGAGTCACATATAGACTAGAGAGTAAAGGGCAGCACATTTCCTCTCCTAAAGTGTGCTCGTGAACCAGATGGGGCTTTTAACAACAATCTGGTAGTTTCATAATCAACGTTTCTGACACTAACGTTTTAAGCCCGATTTTCTTTTAATTAACTGAATTTAAAGTTCCCAGCCACTGTGGTGGGATTTGACTTTTGTAACCAGATCACTAGGCTTCTGCACTGCTAGTCCAGTGACATTACCACTATACCATCTCTCAGCAAACAATAAATAAATCAAGACGATTGCAACTATCAGCTTTATCCTGATCTTTTGTTTGGAGTGTATTTAGAAAAATCACACATGAGATTTCCTGACTCTCAGTGTTGTTCTAAGTGCTTACCTGAAACAGGATTTTATTACAATACGCATTAGGAAGTGCCCCCCCCCGTGGCTTTCGGTGCATCACCTGACAGCCAATTAAGTGGCTGAATCAGCAACAATCTTGGAGAATGTGGGAATAGAGGAGGGAGCTCAGGAAAGGGGAGCAGATGAAATGTTTGCTAAACCAATAGGTGAATTGATACAAGCACTTTCAGATACTTTTAACGATATGCCTGAGTGGACAAGGGACTGTGAACTATGAGGCCAATTAACTTTCTAACTGTTATGGAGTATTTTAGAACAAAGAACAAAGAAACGTACAGCACAGGAACAGGCCCTTCGGCCCTCCAAGCCCTTGCCGATCATGATGCCCTAACTAAAAACAAAACCATCTGCCCTTCGTAATTTTTTTTTCTTCTGGGAGTCCGTTGTGCAATTTGCTAACATGAACTAGAGTGCCTATTTCGGCGGCAAGCCAAATATTTATAATGGGCAGATGGAAATCTTTCCTGTAGTTCACAATGCTCTTTATGCCAGCCACAAAAAAGTTGTTAATATTTCACTCCCTGAAGCAATTAGGCTCCAGATTCTGAGGTGTTTTACAAAACAGCAAATCAAAAAAAAAAAGAGGGAAAGTAAAACATGTTTATGTGTTCCGTAGGAGTTTCAAACTATTGCAGAAGGATAACTCTCAGCTTCTCCTGTACATGATAATGGCTCCCATGTTCTCATTTTTATTTTATTCTTGCTACCCAGGTTAGAGAGGTCTGGAACCGGCCTAAAGGATCAAAATGAGAGATTGGCGTGCACAAAGAATGAGTTTTTACTGAATGTTCTTTTAAATAAATACAATGATATTTTGTGCTTATATGGTGCAGAAGACAAAGATGTAAACTCCTGCAATCAAATGAAGTCACCATATATTGTACATTAAATATTACAGATACTCCATTCCAAAGGAGTCTGAGGTGATAATCATACAGATAAATAAAGCATTAAGGAAAAGTTAATCCAGAATATTACTATGAATTAATTTGTGGGAGTAGAATTAGGAAACTAATTCTCAAACTAGCACTATCAGGACAAAATTGCTTTTTGGCAAAGCCACACATACTGTCACACTTTAGCGCATCCTCTGAATCACTGTCAGCCAATGAATGGAACGCAGGACAATCATCAACTATCATAGTCCAAAATGATGGTCTGTCACATGTACCAATCTGACTTTTTGAGATGCTTAATTTGGTAGCAAGAAAAGATGCTGAATATTATAATGCAATGCTTTGTAAAAACAAAAATCAGGTGGGTATTAACAAAGTATTTAAGATTCAGAAATATGCAAAAGCTGAACCTAATTAGGTGGGAGGGGGGTGTAGGCAGCTGGGGTTGGGGGGGGGGGGCGGGAGGGGAGGGAATGCACTCTTTTACTTTGAAAATGTTTCAGATTATTATGAAACAAACCCAGCTGATAAAAATGAAAAATCTGGATATTATTTGAACGTCAGACTGATTAGTAAATAGTGACCATCATCCAGCATGAGATGGTTAAAATCTATTCCTTGCATATAATTGTACACTCTAAATACAATGGTAGAAGGCTCCAAGATTTATCAGCTCTGCATTGCAGGCCACTTGAGAGTTAATTTTATATGCAGAGATAGAATACATAAATCACAGTGTTATATAATCCCTTTGATTTGCCTCATGTAGGTGCAAAATTGTTTACCTGTGAAAGTATTATGTTTCAAACATAATCCATTTCTAAACATTCCATTTTTTTTAAAGCACAAGATCGTTATGAGATGCTTGCTGTTTGTATTACAGAACCAGAAAATAGACACAAAGAAAGGCTGTCTGCTTTTCAACACTTACATTATCCAATTCTGATGCCTACAGTAAAAGCTTGATCATCTTAAAAATGAACCAAAAGAATACTTTTTTTTCAAAGTAGCCTTCAAGAAAGCACAAAGATGGTACCTTGTCATTTAAATATTGCCTTGTCTGCCTTTGATCTCCCATTCCCTTTCCTTGGGCATCTTGGTTTTACTCGGGAGACTATAATCTTTCTCGTTCCTGTTCTCCTGTTAACTAGGCCAATGGAGAATCAAAGCAGGGCATTTATTGCATTGTAATGTAATCCCATTACTTCGAACACAGTAACACCGTACGTCAAACTAATCTAATGACAAAAATGCTGGGAGAATATTCTAAAAATCCCATCTCCAAAATCTTTGGTATTCATTGCATAGAAATTGCCTGAATTTGAAGAAATTTTGAGAACCTACCTTTCTTGCGGAAGATGATTAGTAATATCTGCGTGAAGCAACCAACTCGGTCAATACTTTCTGCAAACTACTCCGGGTGGCATGGTGGCACAGTGGTTAGCACTGTTCCTTCACAGCTCCAGGGACCCGGGTTCAATTCCAGCCTCAGGTGACTGTCTGTGTGGAGTTTGCAATTTCTCCTCGAGTCTGAGTGGGTTTCCTCCGGGTGCTCCAGTTTCCTCCCACAGTGCAAAGGTGTGCAGGTTAGGTTGATTGGCCATGCTAAAATTGTCCCTTAGTGTCCAAAAGGGTTAGGTGGAGTTACGGGGATAGGGTGGAGGCATGGGCTTAAGCTTAAGTAGGCTGCTCTTTCCAAGGGTCGGTAGTCTCGATGGGCTGAATGACCTTCTTCTGCACTGCAGGGATTCTACGAAGATCACATCCTGATAATTCTTTGTTTGAGCACTGACAGGGCATTTTGCTGATAACATTAATATATGGGTGCCAAATGGCCATTAATGTCTCTGTGCATGCACTAAAAATAAACAGAATTTGTTGTTAATGAAGGGCAACATCAAATTTGTTGCTTCTTTCACATATCATTATTGTCTTACAATTTAATGGTTGGAATAGTTGAGAAGCTGTGCATATTGCTGAGCGCGTAGAACAGAGTGTTGATCTTCTCACATTGAATTGTGTATTTGTTAGTAACTATTCATTTGTTCAAAATGACCAGCGTCCCAAATAACTGCCCCTGGTTAGACCACAGAATGAGGTGGTTTCCGGTTCTGAAAACCGAGAAACAAGCTGTGGAAGCAGTGGGAAAGACAACCTCCCCAGGAAAAACTGGATACATTTTTCCACCTGGAAAGGAGTCAGAGGTGCTGTTATGCTGATTTATAAATCATTAAGGGTGCAGGAAAGGTTAATACAGAATTATTACTTCTAATTAATTTGTGGGAGTACACTTAGGAAACAAATGCTCAAGTTGTTAAAAAGATAATCAAAGGACCGACATCAGGACAGTCTTCTTCACAGAAAGAATGATCAATATATGGAATAAACCTCTAACTGGAGTAAGGGAAAGAAAGAATTTTACAATGGAGGGTCCGAGGTGCCAGTGTTGTTAGGATCTCTCTGCTTGGATGAAATAGGCTGGGCCAAATCATCTTCCTCACCTGTAATTAAATTTTGATCTTATTTATTTATTTAGCTAATGATGAAAGTTGAAATTTTGTTGCTCTGTAAAAGGAAATCAGAGGGCTACCCTGCAACAAGGGCTCCATTGTGCATCATATTGAAAACAAAGATGCTGTCCAATAATCCACTCCGGTCACGGGAACGCAGTAAGATCATTACTGGCATGTGGTTTGCATTGCCCACTTTTTGTAAAGCCAAAAGATAAGTAAATTGGCCTGGCAGGAAACCGATGCAATCGAATGCTCCTCCACACTGTCCAATTTTCCTCTTCATTGAGGCATCTGGTGAGTAACATTTGATGGGCTGTACCACCACCATAATGTCAACTTACCGACATTTACTCCCTCCACCATTGGCGCAACGTGGCTGCAGTGCGTCCAATGGACAAGATGTACTGCACGAACTTGCCAATTTTTCGCCTACAGCACTTCCCAAATCCTCAACATCTGTCGCCTAGATGGGCAATGCACCCCTTCCAAATCGTGCATCACCCTGACTCGGAAATATATCGCCGTTCCTCCTTTGTCACTGGGTCAAAGTCCTGGAATTTCCTCCCCCACTGTGTGCGCATCTACTCCATGTGGACAGTGGCAGTTCAGGAAAGCTGCTCACTATCGCCTTCTCAAGGGTAATTAGGGAATGGGCAATAAATGCTGTCCCTGCCTGGGACATGCACATCCGTGACTAATGGAAAATATAAATTTTTAAGAAGTCATTAGTCTCTGAACAACTTGTTCCATTGGCACACAAAAGTACTGTTTGGTAGTTTGGTATTGTCATACTGGCTGTAAGCTCTCTCACACGATCAGGCTGATTTGTGTAAGGCGGGATCAATCACGCAAGACAGTAACAAATAAGTAGCAAACACATTGAAAAGTATTTTGATTTCTTTTTCAAATTTAAATTCGATGGATAATGACTTTATTTGCAGGTTTATAAATATTTTCAAATTTGATATTCTGTGGGCTGCTGAGAACAGCTGAGCCAACCTGCTGAAAAGTGTTCAGAGTGCGCCATCTCCTGTACTGTTACATGAAGTGCTTTGGAAGATGTGTAACATTAATGGTGACTAATGATTGTTGATGTCGATTTCTTTGAGTTCAATATTTTCAAAAGTAGGAAAGAATATTGTTGACCTATTTCCCAAATATAATTCTACTCCTCTCCCCTGCTACAGGGGGGGGTTGGCGTTGCCGAACCTATTGGGCGGCGAATGTGGACAAGGTGCGGCGGTGGTGGGAAGGAGAAGGGGTAGAGTGGGTTAGGATGAAGGAGGAATGTTGTCAGGGGTCTAGTTTGAGGGCTATGGGTGATGGCAGCGTTGCCAATGGCTCCGAGTAATTATTCAGGGAGTCCGGTCGTGCAGTCCACGGTGAAGATATGGAATCAGCTGAGGAGGCATTTTAGGGTGGAAGGGATGTTGGTGCTAATGCCGCTGTGCGAGAATCATGAGTTTGAGCTGGGGGGTGGGGGGTGGGGGGGGGGGGGATAGTGTATACTGGAGGTGGAGTGAAGTGGGGCTGGTCAAGGTGAGGGATCTGTATTTGGAGGAAGGATTCGCCAGTCTGGGGGAGCTAAGGGAGAGGATAGAACTGCCGAAGGAGAGTGAGTTCAGGTATCTGCAGATTAGGGACTTTGCGCAAAAGGTCTGGAGGGGGTTCCCTAGATTGCCGGGATACATCCTGCTGGAGTATACAAGTGGCTGGGGGGGCAGGGAGGTGAGTGGTTGGTGAAGATCAAGGAGAAATGGGAAACGGAGTTGGGAGGGGAGATCAATTGGGAAATATGGAGTGAGGCATTCCGAAGGGTAAACGGGATCTCCTCTTGTGCAAGGATGAGCCTGATACAGTTTAAGATGGTGCACAGGGTGCACAGGACTTGGGCAAGGATGAGTGGGTTCTTTCAGGGGGTAGCAGATGAGTGTGAGAGGTGTGGGCAGGCGAATCACGCACACATGTTTTGGGATTGCGAAATATTGGGAGGATTCTGGGCGGGTGTGTTCATGGTCTTAGCCAGGGTAGTGGAGGAGGAGATGGACCCCAGAACCTTTGGTAGTGATATTTGGGGTTTCAGAGAAGCTGGAGCTCATGGAGAGGAGGAAGTCCGATGTCTTGGCCTTCGCCTTTCTGACTGCATGTCGGCGAATTTTGCTGGAGTGGGGGTCGGCATCGCCACCGGGAGTAGCGGCTTGGTTGGGTGACCTGTAAGATTCTTGTGATTAGAGAAGACAAAGTATGAGTTAAGGGGCTCTTCAGGGACGTTTGAGAAAAGGTGTGGGATGTTTGTGACCGTGTTTGAGGGGTTTTTCATTGGGGGGGGGGGGCGTGAAAAAGGGGACAAATCTGTACAGACTGTGTAATTGATTGTTGGGAAGTATGTTAGGGGCTGGTTTAGCACACTGGGCTAAATCGCTGGCTTTTAAAGCAGACCAAGCAGGCCAGCAGCACAGTTCAATTCCCGTTCCAGCCTCCGCGAACAGGTGCCGGAATGTGGCGACTAGGGGCTTTTCACAGTAACTTCATTGAAGCCTACTTGTGACAATAAGCGATTTTCATTTCATTTCATGTTTTCCGGGGTGTTTATTCGCTGTAACCTGGTTTGATACATGTTTGTAATAAAATACATTTTTAAAAAAGTAATTCTACCATCTAGTTAGCAGACTCCTACTCTGGGCGGCACGGTAGCACAGTGGTTAGCACTGTCGCTTCACAGCTCCAGGATACCAGGTTCGATTCCCGGTTTGGGTCGCTGTCTGTGCGGAGTCTGCACGTTCTCCTCGTGTCTGCGTTGGTTTCCTCCGGGAGCTCCGGTTTCCTCCCACAGTCCAAAGATGTGCAGGTTAGGTGATGGGTGGCATGGTAGCACAGTGGTTAGCACAGTTGCTTCACAGCTCCAGGGTCCAGGTTCGATTCCTGGCTTGGGTCACTATCTGTGGAGTCTGCACGTTCTCCTCCTATCTGCTTGGGTTTCCTCCGGCAGCTCCGGTTTCCTCCCACAGTCTAAAGACGTGCAGGTTAGGTGGATTGGCCATGCTAAATTGCTCTTAGTGTCCAAAGGGGTTGGGTGGAGTTGCTGGGTTACGGGTGTGGGCGGAGGTGTGGGTTTAAGTGGGATGCTCTTTCCAAGGGCCAGTGTAGAATCGATGGGCCGAATGGCCTCCTTCTGCACCGTAAATTCTATGTCTATGTCCTCTCTATTGGATGTTAACCAACCAGGTCCAACAGTTAAGATAGAAGGCTAAACCTAGTTGCAGTAAATATGACATTTTGTTGATTGGCAGTTAATTAGGCAACAAAATAAACATTAAATAGATATAAAGTTCTACTTCTTAATTGTTCTTCTGTAATTATATTTCCTACATCTGGAGTACTGTTTCTTGAAGCAATTTTACTAACCTAGACAGTAACGCTCACATGTACACATACATACACACTGAGACACACACACATACACACACAGAAAAAGAAATGCACACGCACAAATACGCACATACACATACACACACAGATGCACATGGAGAACTCACATAGACACGCACATATATATACACACACACACACAAAGAAACATCCCCACACACTTACAAAGGAACACACACATGAAAAAAGAACACGCACACCCACACACCCCCTGAAACACACGTAAACCCAAACACAAGGCACCCACGACCCCCCCCCCCCCCCCCCCCCCACCACGCACACACACCCACACATCCCTCTCTACAGATCCCCACCTCTCATCCATACAAACACATACCCACATGTCCCCACACAGACACCCATGCACCCACACACACACATCCTCTGAATCCCCTGGTGGGCTGGCAGCTGATTCATCCGCACGCGTCAGCTGGTAGGTTCGAAGGTCGCGGCGCCATATTTAAATACCAGTCCAGCACACTCATTTCAATCTGGCACCGGTGTAAACATGGAGTATTTCACGCTGGCGTCAACGGGCATCTTGGCGATTCTGTTGGCCACAGGGGGCCAGCACAGCGCTGGAGTGCTCCGCGCTGCTCCAGCTGACGTACGCGGCCCTGCACTGCTCGCCGCGGGTCCGCGCACGCGTGCGACAGCTGCTTGCGGGCCGGCGCCGTGCAACATGGCGGAGCCACACAGCGGGCCAGCGCAGAGGAAGGTAGCACGTGCCTGCCGATCGGTGGCCCCCGATCGCGGGCCTGGCCGCCGTGGAGGCCTCCCCAAGTGACTGATCGCCCCGCCGCCCCCCCCCCCCTCCCCACCAGGACAAAGAGTGTGCAGTCGCGACCCCGGGTTCCCGCCCGGTGGAACCATACGTGACCCACGGCAGTAGGAACTCGGCTGGTCGACTGCGGAGAATCGCCGCGGGGGCCTCTTTCAACGGCCCCCGACCGACGCCTCATCGACCGCGCACGCGCAGCTGGCGGCGATTCTCTGGTCGCCGTACAATCACGTCCCGGCGTCAGACCGGCATCGCGGTCCGTCTCGGCAGCAACTCCGATTCTCCGAGCCAACACGGGCTCAGAGAATCCTGGCCGAGATTTTCCACTGGGAAGATTGGAAGGCCTGACGGGATGCCAGCGGGAAGACCGACCCGTCATTCACCCCCCATTGGGTGAATTGCAACGTGATTCTACGTTGGCGGGTTTTTGTCGTTTTTGGCTCCTGCTAGATTTTCTGCTCCTGCCCGCCACCAAACCTGCTGCGGCTGGGATGGGAGAATTCCTCTCCCCATGGTTCCTCTTCACTGTAGTGTGGAAATATCTGTCACTGTTTTTATAGAAACTATCTGGAAAGAAGGAAAGACGTGCATTTTCATAGCACCTTTCACAGCCTCAAGATGTCGCAAAATAATTTACAGTCAATGAAGTATTTTTCAAATGTAATCCCTGTTGTAATAGCGGAAAACAGGGGAAAATCAGAACACTGCAAACTCCCACAAACTGCAGGATGACAATGGTCAGAGAACCGGGTTTTGTGATGTCGATTGAGGGATAAATATTGTTCAGGGCACCAGGGATAATCCCTCTCTCCTTCTTTGAAATAGCGCCATGTGATCTTTAACATCTACCTGAAGATCTGAAAGAGGGGGCCTCAGTTTCACACCACATCCAAAAGTTAGGGGCTGGTATTTTCCCAACTGCGGGAAGGGCTGGATTTCACCGTTTTTGAGCCTACGTCCGGAGGATCTATGGCGTTTTATGTCAAAAAAATCAGCACCTATCCCTCACTGATCCTGCGACCGGTAAGGGGCTAGCAGCCTCACCGCGTAAAACACCCGGCTCCCATGATAAAAACAGCTGGAGAATGGCCGGGCCCATGGCCGCACTTGTGCACGGCAACGACCTGCAGCGGTCGCGCCATAAAACATGGTGCCAGCCGTGCCCGGCCCCGACCTGCCAGGTAGTGTCCCCCTGGCCACCCCCCGCCAGTCCACCCAGCCCTCGCGGAATCCCCACCGGCCGGCAGCACGGCTCCCGCCTAACTGTGGCGGCGCTGGACACATCCGCAGCCGCCACGCTGGGTTCCTGACCGCTGAGACCACTCGTTAACTGTATTCGGGTATTCGGCCCATCGGGGGCGGAGCATCAGGGGAGGGCCTTCAGGTCACGCGCTAACACCATCCCAACTGCGTGCGGCACGCAGTGCGACGACGCCATTTTGGGGGGGACGGAGGGTACAAAACCTGCGTCAAACAGGCGCCGCCCCCGATTTCGGCGTCAGAAGGGATTCTCCACCCGGTCGGCGATTACGGAATCGACGTTGGGGAACGGTAAATCCAGCCCAAGGTTTAGTGGCGGGGGACGTACACGTGGAGTTTGTCCCGCTGCAGTGGCCGGTGGGGAAATACGCCAAACCTCCTGACCCCCAACCTCACTAATTACCCAACCGGTTGTTTTGCGCTGTATCCGTGGCGAGGCACGCCTGGTGGAACGTACTCTCCGCCATATTGTTAAGGCACCCAACATCGCTGACCTACTACTGAAGGAAGAAGGTGCACCTCCTGAGAATGAAGCTGGGTCTCTGGGAACATTCTGAGGCCGGAAGTCGGACCTCCTCCAGGGGACGGATTCAGGATTGTCCACCTGCAGATTCTCCCCACACCCACCGCTGTGATATTCCAGGGGCCAGGGTTTATGTCGGCCTCCATCCTGAACTCTGGAGTTAGCCCCGGGCATTGTTTAATGAATCCGGATATCTGCACACCACATCGGGAGGAATCCTCCCAAGACCCCGCCAGTGGGTTCAATGGCAGGCAGTTGGGGAGGGAGGTGGAATTCGGCGGGAGGCCCAAAAATCAGTTTTATGCCAGCATGATTTTATAGCGAGACCTTCCGTTGATACCCGCCATGGCGAATCAGGAAATTCGCTGGAGGCTGGTGTGAACTCCATTTGCATCTCGTTAATGGGATGCAGATGAAAAGCCTGACCACCCATGCCTGATTCTCTGCGATGCCGGCGGGGGAAACCACACCGCGCTAAACACACTTGAAACCATTTGGTCTTGAGATGTCGGGATTTAAAATGCTTTACAGGTAACCTGTTCAGTCGAGTTGATTTGGGGATAAACATTGCCAAGACACGGAGAGAACACTGCTGCTTCTCTTTGAAAATTAGCCGAGAATTCTTATGTTCCCTTGAGAGGGATGCAGGTCTCCCGACAATTTGGTACACCCTCAATATTCTACTGCAGTGTTGGCTTGAATTATCTACACAAGTTTCTGGACAACTTGAACCTACAACCTTCTTATTCAAAGGAAAGAGTGCCGCAACTGAACTGATGCTGACTTCTGTTGCCAGACACTTTGTTTGGAATAAGGTCTATTAGCTGTGTAAATCTGACACTAATATATCACTGCAACAATTATAGCACTGCTTTAAGATTTGCATCATATGTTGTAAGTTGAAAATGTTGCAATCAATGCTCCCTCTCAGCTGCATGGGTGCAAGACTGTCACACATGTGTTGTGAAGGGAACAAACAGGCTAAGAGATGCAGCAGTCCTTTCAGGATGTGTGCATGCTTGGGGACGCAGTCTTAAAGAGACCACAAAGATCAGGAAACAGGCTCTGCACAGTGCAGGGAAATTAGAGGGCGGTTTGGTTGTCATCAACTCATAGCAGGTTAATCAATATCTGACAGCAAGTCAAACTACATTAGTGACAGGTATGTCAATATTAATCTACCATCCCAGATAGCTGCAGTTCAGTTTCCTTCCATCTATGAAAGATGACATACAGGCAGCAAGCAATCCATTTCAGCTTTGCAGATGAGGCCAGTCCTTGAGAGGCAGCTTCTGCCCCTAGCTGCACATGAGACTACCAAGTGTCATTGTGGGTTATTGCTTTTGGCATTTGCATCTGTTGCCAAGTTGCTGTAGCCACTGGTCATTGTGGTGGATTGGATTTGTTTATTGTTACGTACACAGAGGTACAGTGAAAAGTATTTTTCACTGTGCCAGCCCACAGGAAGTGCCACCATATTACTCTGTCATCGGGTAATGATTCCCAGGTGCGATAATCAATGTCTCGGGCCTTCATGTCAAGCTTGTAAGCATCCTTGAAATGGAACTTAAGGGCATTCTATTGAGTGGCTGACTCTGGCTACCTCACCATACAGAAAGTCCTTCGATGCAACTGTCTTCCATCCTGCAAAAGTGCCCTAGACAACAATGCCGGCTTTGTTTGATTAGTGCCAGCAAACTTGGAAACTCTGCCTTTAAGAGGACTGAATTTTTTTATTCTTTCACGTGATGTGGCACAAAGCCAGCATTTATTGCACATCCTAATTGCCTTTGGGAAGATGGTGGGGTCCACCTTCTTGAACCGCTGCAGTCCATAGTGCTGTTAGGGATGGAGTTCCAGGGTTTTAACCCAGTGTCATGTGAGAGTACCTTTAAGAAATGGGTGTTTAAGAAATGTACCTTTAAGAAATGGGTGTTTATCAGTGATGTCAGAGTGTGGATGGAGTTGAGCTGTCTGTCAGCTTTTTACTTTCGTTTTAGGCTGTTTGCTGCAGGGTGTGTTTTAGTTTTGTTTTCAGAGCGGATAGCTGCAGTCACAGCCAGGAGGTGTATGAGTCTCTCTCTCTGTATTCTAAAGACTGTAAATCGATCCTTTGTTGATTTTAAACTAATAACTGCTTTCAGTAGTGACTTTAACCTGATGTGCTTCTGTTTAAAGGTTTTTTAAAAAGTCTTCTGGATGTTACAAGGACAGCTTAAGGATTACTTAGTGTTGTATTCTTTGGGGGTTATATTTGAATTGATGGTTGCTAAGGTGTTCACTGTATGTTTTAAAAAGTTTAACTTGAGTTCATAGAATAAATATTGTTTTGCTTCAAAAAATACTTTTCCGTTTCTGCTGTACTACACTTGTAGAGTGGGCCATGTGCTCCCCATACCACAATCTATTAAAAGTTGTGAGTCAGGTGAACTCCATGATACACTTTGGGGTTCTCTAAACCCTGGCCCATAACAAATTGGGGCTCGAGGGGGATAAAAGTCTATCTATTGGATTGGCTTAGTGAACTTAAAGATAGGGGAGGGGTGAGCATATTACGGTTGTTTTTCAGGTGTGGTATTTTAGTTTAAGTAGGGAGTGTGTTGCGGACATTGGCTCTTTCAGAGGCTCTGAAGTTTTTGGGAGTGGAGACGGTCACACACAGTACCTTACGGACATAGACTAAAAGCAGACTGTTAGATTTGGCAAAAACATTGCAGTTAACATTACCTGACAAAATGTGAAAAGATGAGATAATTATGGCTGTGGCTAAGTATTTAAAGATACAGTTTGACTCATTAGAAATGGCAAAGATCCAGTTGCAGATTAAGCAACTTGAACATGAAAAAGAATTAAAGCAGCTTGAATATGCAATGAGAGAAAAAGAAAGAGAAAGGGAGATACAGATCAGGGAAAAAGAAAAGGAGAGAGAAGAAAGAAACAAAGAAAGAATAACCCTAGCAGAACAAAGGGAAATAGATAGAGAGGAAAGGGAAAGAGAGAGAGAGTTTGAACTTCAGAAAATGGCTATGAAACATAACAGTCAGTTAAAATTGGCAGACGTAAAGGGAAATGTACAGTTGGAGGATATTGATATGGATGGTGAGAAGGAGCGTCATAGTCGGAGGCATGGTGGGGATCTATTTAAATATGTCCAAACATTGCCAAGGTTTGATGAGAAGGAGATGGAAGCCTTTTCATTTCATTTGAGAAGGTAGCGAAACAAATTAAATGGCCACAGGACATGTGGATATTACTGATTCAAACAAAGCTGGTAGGTAGGGCTAATGAAGTGTTTGCATCACTACCGGCGGAGGTATCTGGGACGTATGAGGAGGTGAAAAAAATCATTATTAGGTGCATATGAACTAGTGCCTGAAGCCTACAGACAAAGGTTTAGAAATGTAAGGAAAAAAACCTGGTCAAACATACATGGAGTTTGAAAGGATCAAACAGAGTAATTTTGATAGGTGGATAAGAGCTTTGAAAATAGACCAAACGTATGAAGCTCTCAGAGAAATTATACTTTTGGAGGAGATTAAAAGTTCAATTCCTGGTGTAGTGAGAACTCATGTGGAAGAGCAAAGGGTTAAAACTGCGAGATTAGCAGCAGAAATGGCAGATGATTATGAATTAGTTCATAAATCAAAGTTTGGTTTCGGACATCAGTTTCAGCCTGTGAGGGATAGAAACTGGGGGCATGAGAAATACTCAAGTGGTAAAGGTAAAGGTGATCTGATGGGAGATAATAAGGAGAGTGTACCTCAGACTAAAAAACAAATCCAGGAGGGTGGAAGAGACATGAACAATTTCAAATGTTATCACTGTAATAAACTAGGCCATGTAAAGTCACAGTGTTGGTGGTTAAAGAAAAACATTGGCAAGGCTGATGTGGTAAAACAGGATAAGACAGTGGGGTTTGTTAAAGTGGTAAAGGAAAGCCCAAGTGAAGCGAAGGAGGTGCAAAAGATTGCACAGCCTGATCAAGAGGTGATTGATAAGAAGGTGCCAGATGTCTTCAAAGAATTTACTTGGTGGGTGAAGTTTACTCATGTGTATCAGGAGGAGCAGGTAAAGAAGTCACAATTTTAAGAGATACGGGAGCTAGTCAATCTTTAATGGTAAGAGATGAGGAGTTATGTCATTTGGGAAGAATGTTGCCAGAATTCAGGGTGAGAGGAGTAACGTTCCGTTATATAAGGTAAGGTTGGAAAGTCCAGTGAAGAGTGGTGAAGAGGTAGTAGGAGTATTAGAGAAACTATCTTGTCCAGGAATACAGTTTATCTTGGGTAATGATATAGCTGGATCGCAGGTGGGGGTGATGCCTACTGTGGTTGATAAGCCAGTGGAAAATCAGACAACTGAAGTGTTGAAGGACTAATATCCTGGGATTTTTCCGGATTGTGTAGTAACAAGGTCGCAAAGTCACAGATTAAGACAAGAGGAGAAATCAAAGAGTGAAGATGACATTGAAGTGCAATTACCAGAAACTATTTTTGATCAGATGGTTGAAAAAGAACAAGAGCAGGTGGAGGATGAGGTGGATATTTTTAGTTGAGGAAAATTGGCAGAGTTACAACAGAAAGATGTAGAAATAAACCGGATGTATCAGAAAGCATACTCAGAAGAGGAATCTGAGTGTATACCAGAGTGCTATTACCGTAAAAGTAATGTCTTGATGAGAAAATTGAGACATTTACATATGCAGGCGGATGAAAAGTGGGCAGACGTTCATCAAGTAGTATTGCTGGTAGGGTATAGAAAGGAGGTGTTGCGAGTTACACATGAGGTACCAGTGGGAGATCATTTGGGAATAAGGAAAACTCAATCTAAAATCCAGAAACATTTTTATTGGCCTGGGCTACATAAAGATGTAATTAAATTTCGTCAATCATGTCACACATGTTAAGTGATAGGGAAACCTCAAGCAGTGATAAAACCAGCACCCTTAATACCCATTCCAGCATTTGAGGAACCTTTTACAAGGGTCCTAATTGATTGCGTAGGACCGCTTCCTAAAACAAAAAGGGGGAATCAATATCTTTTGACTATAATGGATGTGTCTACTAAGTTTCCAGAGGCCATTCCAGTATGTAACATTACAGCTAAAAAGATTGTGGAGGAATTACTTAAATTCTTTATTAGATATGGACTACCCACAGAAATACAATCGGATCAAGGATCAAATTTTACTTCAAGGTTGTTCAAAGAAGTTATGGATAGCTTAGGAATAAAACAATTTAAATCAACTGCGTACCATCCAGAATCGCAGGGAGCGTTAGAAAGGTGGCATCAGATATAAAAAACAATGTTGAGGGTTTATTGTCATGATTATCCAGAGGATTGGGATAAAGGAATTCCATTCGTACTGTTTGCAATTTGGGATGCACCTAATGTGTCAACCAAATTCAGTCCTTTTGAACTAATTTTTGGTCATGAGTTATGAGGACCACTTAAATTGATTAAGGAAAAATTGGTGAGTGAGAAATCGGAAATTACATTATTGGATTACGTGTCAAATTTTAGGGAACGATTAAATAGAGCAGGTGAATTGGCAAGTCAACATTTAAAAGTTGCACAAAATGTGGTGATACAGGTCGTGGACAAAATATCCAAAATTCGTAGTTTTGCCAATGGAGATAAAGTTCTAGTGTTATTACCAGTGATAGGTGAACCTTTAAAAGCAAGGTTTTGTGGACCTTATCAGATTGAAAGGAAATAAAGTGAGGTGAATTATGTGGTAAAAACACCAGATAGAAGAAAAACTCACCTAGTGTGTCATGTGAATGCTTAAAAGGTACTTTGAAAGGAAAGGAGAGAAAAAGGAGGAGGTTTTAATGATTGTAACTCAAAGTGACGAACCAAATCCAGATGACTGTGAATTTGACATACCTCAAATTAAATTGGAAAACGAGGATGTTCTTAAAAATTGGGATAAATTGTTGAGTTACCTTCCAGAGGAAAAATGAGCTGACCTGAAAGAGTTATTGATATCACATGGGCAAGTTTGTAGAGATAAATTGGGAAGTACTAAAATGGCTATACATGATGCAGATGTGGGAAATGCTGTTCCAATCAAACAACCTCCATACAGACTTAACCCTTTAAAATTGGCACAGGTTAACAAAGAGATTGAGAGTATGCTTAAAAATGGCATAATTGAAGTGGGTTGCAGCCAATGGAGCTCACCCATAGTGATGGTACCTAAACCAGATGGTACCCAAAGGTTGTGTGTGGACTATAGAAAGGTTAATGCAGTTACAAGAACGGACTCTTATCCTATCCCACGTTTGGAGGATTGCATTGAGAAAGTGGGACAATCAGCTTTTATTTCCAAATTGGATTTTCTTAAAGGTTACCTTTATCCGAAAGGGTGAAGGAGATTTCAGCTTTTGTGACTGCAGATGGTATCTACCAATTCAAAGTTATGTCATTTGGCATGAAAAACGCCCCAGCTACATTTCAACGGTTAACTAACAAAGTTGTTTCAGGATTTTCCAATTGTGCGGTATACATCGACGATCTGGTAATTTTCAGCCAGACATGGAAAGTAATTTTCAGCCAGACATGGAAAGAACATTTAAAACATCGAGTTTTTCGATCGACTTCAGGAGGCGGGTTTGGTGGTAAACCTAGCCAAAAGTGAATTTGGAAAAGCCCAAGTCTCTTTCCTTGAGGAGTTTCCGCCATACCCTCAAGACGAAGAGAAATAATGCGATTTCTTGGCATGAGTGGATTTGATCGAACATTTGTGCAAAAATTTGTAGTGTGGTTGCTCCACTGATAGACTTGCTGAAGAAACTTCGAAAAATTCAGTGGACAGCGGAATTTCAACATGCATTTGACTGCCTGAAAGCTGTGAAAACCAATGCTCCTGTGTTCCAGAATTACAAGGAATTCTGTGTTCAAATTGAACTAAAGTATCTGACTTTACAGAGAAATGCCGAGGTGTAGAGAAATGGATGGATCGTGCAGAGACCTTCTTGTTCAAAGAGACTGTCAATCGAGAAGGATTTCAGTTGGAGGAAGAAGAATGAAAAAAATGGACTATATTATTATACCTGTTTGCATGTGTTGTCTTTTGAAACAAAAAAGTATATTTACTGTGTGCATTTCTTCAAGGATGGTGAAAAGGTGAAAAATGAAACCATCTTGAAGTTGATGGGGTTTTTTTCTTGGGGGGAGGTGTCATGTGAGAGTACCTTTAAGAAATGAGCGTTTAAGAAATGTACCTTTAAGAAATGGGTGTTTATCAGTGATGTCAGTGTGTGGGTGAAGCTGGGCTGTCTGTCAGCTTGTTACATTCATTTTAGGCTGTTTCCTGCAGGTTCGTTTTCAGAGCTGGATAGCTGCAGTCACAGCCAGGAGGTGTATGAGACTCTCTTTCTGTATTCTAAAGACTGTAAATCGATCCTTTCGTGATTTAAAACTAATAACTGCTCTCAGTTGTGACTTTAACCTGATGCGCTTCTGTTGAACGGTTTTTGCTAAGTCTTCTGGATGTTAAAAGGACAGCGTACGGATTACTTAATGTTGTATTCTTTGGGGGTTATATTTGAATTGATGATTGCTAAGAGGTTCACTGTATGCTTTAAAAAGGTTAACTTGAGTTCATAGAATAAACATTGTTTTGCTTTAAAAAATACTTTTCCATTTCTGTTGTACTAGACCTGTAGAGTGGGCCGTGTGCTCCCCATACCACAATCTATTAAAAGTTGTGGATCAGGTGAACTCCATGATACACTTTGGGGTTCTTTAAACACTGGCCCATAACACCAGCAACAGTGATAGAACAGCAAGAGAGTTCCAAATCAGGAATGTGTGTAGCTTGGAGGGAAACTTGCAGGCAGTGGCATTCCCATGCATCTGCTGCCATTGTCCTTCTAGATGGTAGGGCTTGTGGGTTTGGAAAGTGCTGTTAAAGGAGCCTTAGTGAGTTGCTGCAGTGTATCTTGCAGATGATGCACACTGTTGCCACTGCGTGCCAATGGTGGAGGAATGAAATTGAAGATGATGGATTGGGTGTCGATCAAGTGGACTTCTTTGTCCTGGATGATATTGAGCTTCTTGAGTGTTGTTGGAGCTGCATTCATCCAGGAAACTGGAGAGTATCCCATAACACTCTTGACTTGTGCCTTATTGATGGTGGACAGGATTTGGGAGTTAGGAGGTGAGTTACCCCAATTGAATTCCCAGCCTCAGACCTGTTCTTGTAGCCACAGTATTTATTTGGCTGGTCCAGTTCAGTTTCTGTTCAATCATAACCCTTAGGAACTTGATAGCAGGGGATTCAGTGATGGTAATGCCATTGAAAGTCAAGCAGCATTCTCTATTGTCAGAGATGAATATTACCTGGCACTATTGTGGAGCGAATGATACTTACTGCTGATTAGTCCAAACCTGAATGTTGTCCAAGTCTTGCTGATTTAAGCATGGACTGATTCAGTACCTGAGGAGTCACAAATGGTGCTGAACATTGTGCAATCACCAGTAAACATCCCAACTCCTTACCTTATGATGGAAGGAATGACATTGATGAAGGAGCTAAAGATGATTGGCATAAGGTCAAGGAGCCAATGAGGTGGTAATTGGCCCATTTAGATTTGTCCTACTTTGTGTAGCAGGACATGCCTGGGCAACTTTCCATATTGCTGGGTAGATGCCAGTGTTCAGTCCTCAGAACTTATGCCAGAATATTATCAGGGCTCACAGCCTTTGCAGTATTCAATGCCTTCAGCTGGTTCGTGCTTTGGCTAAAGGCTGACATTTATTATGTCCTCCTCTGGAGGAGGCCCCGATGGATCATTCAGTCGGCTGAAGGTGGTTGCAAGTGCCTTATCTTTTGCACTGTTATGCTGGGCTCCCATATATTTGAGGATGGGAATATTGTGCAGTCTTTTCCTCCAGTTTGCTTTTGAGTTGTCTACCACCATTCACTTTTATTTAAAAGTATTTTTATTGGAATTTTAACACAATATCCAAATTTACAAACCACAAAATTTAAAAAACAGAACAAGACCAACAAGCTCATCAAAAACATATATATCACAGGTTGTCCCCGCATCTGTGACCATAGTTTTCACAATCACGTTTCCTTATTTACAATGGTGTACATAGTTACAAAGGGAATCTTTTATTTACATTCAAAGGTTACTAATGCAGGACTTCCTACTGCCAATTTCTTTTCTTTTTTTTTGAACAAATCTTTTTATTGGCATTTCCCATATTTATTTATTGTTTTTTAAAGTTTTTATTCTTCATTTTCACATTTTCCTTCAAAATTTACACCCCACCCACAAATAGTAAACGGTAACAAATACAAAATCAATCCCCTTAACAATACCAATGATCCCATCCTCCCACCACCCCAAACAACGGCCCACCTGTCAATATATGCATCCAATAAACCAAACCCTCCCACGGTGGAAACAAAAAACAAAGGAGAAAAAGAAAAAGGAGTCCGGGACCGCCCATGGTCACCATTGACCTATAGAGTCCACTCACCCCCCCCCCCCCCCTACACTCAACGCCACCCAACCTCTGAAAGAGTACCGTACATGATACCCAAGAGTTGTACACTGCAACCCCCCCCCCCCCCCCCCCCCCCGCCCTCCTGGCTTCGACTATGTTTTTATTTTATTTTCCGGACACAGTGGAGTCTCTCATGGTTTCCCCACCTTCCTTCCGCCCCCCCTCCCCCCCCCCCCTGCCCCCTGGGTTGCGCACTCTTTTGGTACCTCCTCTAACTTGGTGTTTTAAAAAAAATTCTTACTAAGTTACTCCTCGTTGTTGGCCTCGAACAGGTTTTGGAACAGACCGACAAACTGCCCCCAAGTATCCAGGAAGCCTTCCTCTGACCTTCGGGGGTGTACTTAATCTTCTCCAGGTGGAGAAATTCCGAGAGGTCAGCGAGCCAGTCTGCAGCTGTGTGTGGTGCTGCCGATCGCCAGCCGAGCAGGATTCTCCGGCGTGCGATTAGGGAAGCGAAAGCAAGGGCGTTGGCCCCCTTCGCCATGTGTAACTCTGGCTGCTCCGATACCCTGAAGATTGCCACTATTGGGCATGGCGTCACCCTCACCCCCACAACCTTGGACATTGCATCGGAGAAGGCTGCCCAGAACCCAGCAAGCTTGGGGCGAGCCCAAAACATGTGGGTGTGGTTGGCCGGGCCCCTCTGGCACCGCTATCATTTGTCCTCCACCTCCGGGAAGAACCTGCTCACTCGGGTTCTGGTCAGGTGCCCTCTGTGCACCACTTTGAGTGGTCTATCACCATTCATGACTGGATGTGGCAAACTCCAGGGCTTTCACTTGATCCATTGGTTGTGGCATCACTTAGCTGTCTATCACATGTTGCTTCCACTGTTTATGCTAGTAGACCTGTGTTGCGGCCTCACCAGGTTGACACCGTTGACACCTCATTTTTAGTTATGTCTGGTACTGTTCCTGGCATGCGCGGCATGGTAGCACAGTGGTTGGCACAGTACCTTCACAGCGCCAGGGTCCTGGGTTCGATTCCTGGCTTGAATTACTGTCTGTGCGGAGTCTGCACGTTCTCCCCGTGTCTGCGTGGATTTCCTCCCGGTGCTCCGGATTCCTCCCAGAAGTCCTGAAAGACGACCTGTTAGGTGAATTGGACATTCAAAATTCTCCATCCATGTACCTAGAGTGTAGCAACCTGGGGATTTTCACAGTAACTTCATTGTAGTGTTACTCTAAGCCTACTTGTGACACGAATAAAAGATTATTATTATGCTCTCCTGTACCCTTCATTGAACCAGGATTGATTTATGGGCAGCACGGTAGCATTGTGGATAGCACAATTGCATCACAGCTCCAGGGTCCCAGGTTCGATTCCGGAGTCAACCAATTGCTGTGGGTCTGGAGTCATGTGTAGGCCAGGCCTGGTAAAGATGACACATTTCCTTCCCTAAAGGGCATTAGTGAACCAGATGAGTTTTTACGACAATCAACAATGGTTTCATGGTCATCATTAGACTTATATTCCAAATATGTATTGAATTCAAATGACACCATCTGCCCTGGTAGGATTCGAACCCAGGTCCGCAGAATGTTACCCTGGGTCTCTGGATTCCTCGTCCAGTGTCAGTACCACTACGCCATTGCCTCCCCTGCCAGGCCTTGAGGTTTCAAATTGTGGTTGAGTGCAATTCTGCTGCTACTGATGGCCCACGAGAATCTCATGGATTCTCGTTTTGAGTTTCTAAATCTATTTGAAATCTGTCCCATTTTGCATTGTGGTAGTGCCACACAATATTGTGGAGCTTAATATGGAGACAGGACTTTGTCTCTACAAGGACGGTATAATCGTCACTTCTACCGATATTGTTGTGGTCAGATGTATCTGTGACAGGTAGATTGTTGAAGATGAGGTCAAGTAGGTTTTTCCCTCTTGTTGGTGACCTCATCACTGCCACAGACCCAGTCTAAAAATATTTTTATTTTTTCAATTTTTTTCAAAATTTAGAGTACCCAATTATTATTTTCCAATTAAGGGGCAATTTACTGTGGCCAATCCATCTACCCTCCACATCTTTATGTTGTGGGGGCGAACCCCATGTAAACACAGGGAGACTGTGCAAACTCCACACGGACAGTGACCCAGAGCCAGGATCGAACCTGGGACCTCGGCGCCGTGAGGCAGCAGAGCTAACCATTGCGCCACCGTGCTGCCCCCAGTCTAGCTGTTATATCCTTTAGGATTCAGCTAGCTCAGTCAGTAGTGGTGCTACAAAGACAGTGTGGGGTGACTGAAGTCCCCACCCAGAGTACAATCTGTGCCTTTGCCATATTCAGTGTTTTTTACAAGAGGTGTTCAACATGGATTATTGAGCGATTAGCTGAAGGGAGCAGCAGTTGGTAAGCAACAAGAGGTTTCCTTGCCCACATTTGACCTGATGCCATGAGGCTTCATGGGGTTCAATGTAATGGGCTCCCAGGCCAACTCCCTCCCAACCTTATACTATTGTGCCTCCACCTCTGATAGTGATTGTGCCTGGTGTCCGATTCAGTCAGTATGACTATGTCAGGCTATCGTTCCAGTAGTCTGTGGGATAGCTCCCCTACTTTGGCACATGCCAGACACGAAGAGCAACTCAGCCATAGACAAGCTCAAGAGACACTTTGTCAACACAGCATCCCTCAGTACATCTCCAGGGAATTCAGGGACTTTGCACGCACATAGAACATTACAGCGCAGTACAGGCCCTTCGGCCCTCGATGTTGCGCCGACCTGTGAAACCACTCTAAAGCCCATCTACACTATTCCCTTATCATCCATATGTCTATCCAATGACCATTTGAATAACATTAGTGTTGGCGAGACCACTATTGTTGCAGGCAGGGCATTCCACGCTCTTACTACTCTCTGAGTAAAGAACCTACCTCTGACATCTGTCTTATATCTATCTCCCCTCAATTTAAAGCTATGTCCCATCGTGCTAGACATCACTATCCGAGGAAGAAGGCTCTCACTGTCCACCCTATCCAATCCGCTGATCATCTTGTATGCCTCAATTAAGCCACCTCTTAACCTTCTTCTCTCTAACGAAAACAGCCTCAAGTCCCTCAGCCTTTCCTCATAAGATCTTCCCTCCATACCAGGCAACATTCTGGTAAATCTCCTCTGCACCCTTTCCAATGCTTCCACATCCTTCCTATAATGCGGCGACCAGAATTGCACGCAATACTCCAAATGCGGCCGCAACAGAGTTTTGTACAGCTGCAACATGACCTCATGACTCCAAAACTCAATCCCTCTACCAACAAAAGCTAACACACCGTACGCCTACTTAACAACCCTCTCAACCTGGGGGGCAACTTTCAGAGATCTATGGACATGGACACCGAGATCTCTCTGCTCATCCACACTGCCAAGAATCTTACCATTAGCCCAGTACTCTGTCTTCCTGTTATTCCTTCCAAAATGAATCACCTCACACTTTTCTGCATTAAACTCCATTTGCCACCTCTCAGCCCAACGCTGCAGCTTATCTATGTCCCTCTGTAACTTGTAACATCCTTCCGCACTGTCCACAACTCCACCGACTTTAGTGTCATCTGCTAATTTACTCACCCATCCTTCTATGCCCTCCTCCAGGTCATTTATAAAAATGACAAACAGCAGTGGCCCCAAAACAGATCCTTGTGGTACACCACTAGTAACTGGACTCCAGTCTGAACATTTCCCATCAACCACCACCCTTTGTCTTCTTCCAGCTAGCCAATTTCTGATCCAAACTGCTAAATCACCCTGAATCCCATGCCTCCGTATTTTCTGCAGTAGCCTACCGTGGGGAACTTTATCAAACACTTTACTGAAATCCATATACACCACATCAACTGCTTTACCCTCATCCACCTGTTTGGTCACCTTCTCAAAGAACTCAATAAGGTTTGTGAGGCACGACCTACCCTTCACAAAACCGTGTTGACTATCTCTAATCAAATTATTCCTTTCCAGATGATTATACATCCTATCTCTTATAAACCTTTCCAAGATTTTGCCCACAACAGACGTAAGGCTCACTGGTCTATAGTTACTGGGGTAACTACTCCCCTTCTTGAACAAAGAGACAACATTTGCTATCCTCCAGTCTTCTGGCACTATTCCTGTAGACAAAGACGACTTGAAGATCAAAGCCAAAGGCTCAGCAATCTCCTCCCTAGCTTCCCAGAATATCCTAGGATAAATCCCATCCGGCCAGGGGACTTATCTATTTTCACACTTTCCAGAATTGCTAACACCTCCTCCTTATGAACCTCAAGCCCTTCTAGTCTAGTACCCTGAATCTCAGTATTCTCCTCGACAACATTGTCTTTTTCCTGTGTGAATACTGATGAAAAATATTCATTTAGCACCTCTCCCACCTCCTCGGACTCCCAGCACAACTTCCCACTACTGTCCTTGACTTGCCCTACTCTTACCTTAGTCATTCGTTTATTCCTGACATATCTAGAGAAAGCTTTAGGGTTATCCTTGATCCTACCTGCCAAAGACTTCTCATGTCCCCTCCTGGCTCTTCTTAGCTCTCTCTTTAGGTCCTTCCTAGCTAACTTGTAACTCTCGAGCGCCCTAACTGAACCTTCGTGTCTCATCTTTACATAAGCCTCCTTCTTCCTCTTCACAAGTGTTTCGACTCTTTAGTAAACCACGGTTCCCTTGCTCGACCACTTCCTCCCTGCCTGACAGGTACATACTTATCAAGGACACGCAGTAGCTGTTCCTTGAAAAAGCTCCCCATTTCCATTGTGCCCATCCCCTGCAGTTTTCCTCTACATCTGATGCATCCTAAGTCTTGCCTCATCACATCATAATTGCCTTTCCCCCAGATATAACTCTTGCCCTGCGGTATATACCTATCCCTTTCCATCACTAAAGTAAACATAATCGAAATGTGGTCACTATCACCAAAGTGCTCACCTACCTCCAAATCTAACACCTGTCCTGGTTGATTATCCAGTACCAAATCCAATATGGCCTAGCCTCTCGTTGGCCTATCTACATACTGTGTCAGGAAACCCTCCTGTACACATTGGAGAAAAACGGACCCATCTAAAGTACTCGAACTATAGCGTTTCCAGTCAATATTTGGAAAGTCCCCCATAACAACTACCCTGTTGCTTTCGCTCCTATCCAGAATCATCTTTGCAATCCTTTCCTCTACATCTCTGGAACTTTTCGGAGGCCTATAGAAAACCCCTAACAGGCTGACCTCTCCTTTCCTGTTTCTAACCTCAGCCCATACTACCTCAGTATACAAGTCCTCATCAAACGTCCTTTCTGCCACCGTAATACTGTCTTTGACTAACAATGCCATCCCTCCCCCTCTTTTACCACCTTCCCTGTGCTTACTGAAATATCTAAACCCCGGCACCTGCAACAACAATTCCTGTCCCTGCTCTATCCATGTCTCCGAAATGGCCACAACATCGAAGTCCCAGATACCAACCCATGCCGCAAGTTCACGCATCTTACTCCGGATGCTCCTGGCATTGAAGAAGGCACACTTTAAACCACCTTCCTGCCTGCCAGTACACTCCTGCAACTTTGAAACCTTACTCATGACCTCACTACTCTCAACCTCCTGTATACTGGAGCTACAATTCAGGTTCCCAAGCCCCTGCTGAACTAGTTTAAACCCTCCCGAAGAGCATTAACAAATTTCCCCCCCAGGATATTGGTACCCCTCTGGTCCAGGTGTAGACCATCCCGTTTGTAGAGGTCCCACCAACCCCAGAATGAGCCCCAATTATCCAGAAATCTGAAACCCTCCCACCTGCACCATCCCTGTAGCCACGTGTTCAACTCCTCTCTCTCCCTATTCCTCATCTCGCTATCACGTGGCACGGATAACAACCCAGAGATAATAACTCTGTTTGTCCTAGATCTAAGTTTCCATCCTAGCTCCCTGAATTCCTGCCTTACAGTCATTTCTCTTTTCCTACCTATGTCGTTGGTACCTATGTGGACCACGACTTGGGGCTGCTCCCCCTCCCCTTTAAGGATCCCGAAAACACGATCCGAGACATCGCGCACCCTGGCACCTGGGAGGCAACACACCAACCGCGAGTCTCTCTCGTTCCCACAGAATCTCCTATCTATCCCACTAACTATGGAGTCTCCAATGACTAATGCTGTACTCCTCTCCCCCCTTCCCTTCTGAGCAACAGGGACAGACTCTGTGCCAGAGACCTGTACCCCATGGCTTACCCCTGGTAAGTCCCCCCCCCCCAACAGTATCCAAAGCGGTATACTGTTATTACTACTAAGCTACTAAGGGGAACGACCACAGGGGCTCTCTGTACTGACTGCTTCCTCCCAGCCCCTCTCATGGTCACCCATCTATCTTTATTCTTCTGAGTAACTACATCCCTGAAGCTTCTATCTATGACCACCTCTGCCTCCTGAATGATCCGATGTTCATCCAGGTCCAGCTCCAGTTCCCTAACGCGGTGTCTGAGGAGCTGGAGATGGGTGCACTTCCCACAAATGAAATCAGCAGGGACACTGACGGCGTCCCTCACCTCAAACATTCTGCAGGAGGAACATTGCACTACCTTCCCTGCCATCCCCTCTAGATAAAAAAAGAAAAAGAAAGAAAAAGCTTACCTGTTATTCACTCCCCTTCTCAGCAAGCACTCACTCAGCAACCTCTGTGCCCCGCACAATAACACCTGAGGGAAAATAAAAGAAAAGCTACTTACCAGTCACCAGCCAATCCCTTACCTGCAGGCCATGCTGTCACGGTTCAATTTCTTTCTACTTCTACCTGCCCTCGAGCCCTCCTCTTGATCTTTACAGCGGTTGGGGTTTTTTTGGTTAGAGGAGGGGGTAGGGAGGGAAACACTGAACAAGTGTTTCGGGATTAAGTGTCACTTGACAACAGCTCCTCCACAAACAACCTTCAAGTTAGGGTGAGCATATGCAAATTTCCCTCGCAACAGCCAATCAGCAGCTCTGCTCTACTGCCCTCTGCTGGCTGGTTGTCTTCACTTGAACAGCTAGGGTCTCTTGCTCAGGTACACCTTCAAGTTAGGGTGAACACAATGTCATATGCAAATTTCCCCCGCAACAGCCAATCAGCAGCTCCACTCTACTGCCCTCTGCTGGATGCTTGTCTTCACTTGAACAGCTAGGGTATCTTGCTCAGGTACACCTTCAAGTTAGGGTGAGCACAACGGCGTATGCAAATTTCCCCTGCAACAGACAGTCAGCAGCTCCGCTCTACTGCCTTCTGCTGGATGTTTGTCTTCACTTGAACAGCTCGGGTCACTTGCTCAGGTACACCTTCAAGTTAGGGTGAGCACAACGGTGTATGCAAATTTCCCCAGCAACAGCCAATCAGCAGCTCCGCTCTACCGCCCTCTGCTGGATGCTTGTCTTCACTTGAATAGCTAGGGTCTCTTGCTCAGGTGCACCTTCAAGTTAGGGTGAGCACAAGGGTGTATGCAAATTTCCCCCACAACAGCCAATGGGACTTTGAGCACATTGTGAGTAGTCCCTTTACCCACAGCCCTACAGCCTGGCAGAATGGGTGTTATGTTCAGCCAAGCACCTACTTGAAGAATGTGCCTTAGGTCATACAAATTTCTATACTGCTGCCTCAGCCTGCGAAATGTGCTGAGACAGGGTCTGCCTTGTTGACACAGCGAATGTTCTCCAGACGCTCCAGAAACACAATGCCCATTACCAAGGCCCTCTTGCAGTCGAAAGTCGAAATCAATGTGAGTGGAACCCTCGTGACGCGAAACGAAGGGGAAGAGGTATTACGATCAAAATGCATGCACTCTTCCCCTTAGAATCTGGTCAGATGGTCCGGATCCAGGCCCCACGTGGCCATGACCGACTGGCAGTAGTAGATAGCCATGCTGCACAGCCAAACAGCCATATAGTTGCCTTGGACGGTGCTCATTATGTACAAAGCTGGTGTCACCTACTTCAGGTAATGAAGCCAACGCTATCAACCACCACAGCACCCCATGCATCCGGCCGATAATCCACACCAACAGAAATGGAGGCTCCTCCAGAGGCCAATGCAGCAAACCTTGCACGCACTGGGTACACTTAAAGTACGCCTGATGCCATGCACACTGAGGACACCAACTCGTGGGTATCTCAAACACAGCCAACAGGCACGATCACACCTTAAGGCTGCCTGAGTCAACCAAATACAAGGTTTAATGACTGTGTGCAGGAGGGTTTCCTGACACAGTATGTAGATAGGCCAACGAGAGGCGAGGCCGTATTGGATTTGATACTGGGCAATGAACCAGGACAGGTGTTAGATTTAGACGTAGGTGAACACTTTGCTGATAGTGACCACAATTCGATTACGTTTACTTTAGTGATGGAAAGGGATAGGTATATACCGCAGGGCAAGAGTTATATCTGAGGGTAAGGCAATTATTATGCGATGAGGCAAGACTTAGGATGCATCAGATGGAGAGGAAAACTGCAGGGGATGGGCACAATGGAAATGTGGAGCTTGTTCAAGGAACAGCTACTGCATGTCCTTGATAAGTATGTACCTGTCAGGCAGGGAGGAAGTGGTCGAGCAAGGGAACCATGGTTTACTAAGGCAGTCAGGAGGAAGAAGGAGGCTTATGTAAAGATGAGACATGAAGGTTCAGTAAGGGCGCTCGAGAGTTACAAGTTAGCTAGTAAAGACCTAAAGAGAGAGCTAAGAAGAGCCAGGAGGGAACATGAGAAGTCTTTGGCAGGTAGGATCAAGGATAACCCTAAAGCTTTCTCTAGATATGTCAGGGATAAACGAATGACTAGGGTAAGAGTAGGGCCAGTCAAGGACAGTAGTGGGAAGTTGTGCTTGGAGTCCGAGGAGATAGGAGAGGTGCTAAATGAATATTGTTTGTCAGTATTCACACATGAAAAAGACAATGTTGTCGAGGAGAATACTGAGATTCAGGCTACTAGACTAGAAGTGCTTGAGGTTCATAAGGAGGAGGTGTTAACAATTCTGGAAAGGGTGAAAATAGATAAGTCCCCTGGGCCGGATGGGATTTATCCTAGGATTCTCTGGGAAGCTAGGGAGGAGATTGCTGAGCCTTTGGCTTTGATCTTTAAGTCATCTTTGTCTACAGGAATAGTGCCAGAAGACTGGAGGATAGCAAATGTTGTCTCCTTGTTCAAGAAGGGGAGTAGAGACAACACCAGTAACTATAGACCAGAGAGCCTTACGTCTGTTGTGGGCAAAACCTTGGAAAGGTTTATAAGAGATAGGGTGTATAATCGTCTGGAAAGGAATAATTTGATTAGACATAGTCAACACGGTTTTGTGAAGGGTAGGTCGTGCCTCACAAACCTTATTGAGTTCTTTGAGAAGGTGACCAAACCGGTGGATGAGGGTAAAGCAGTTGATGTGTTGTATATGGATTTCAGTAAAGCGTTTGATAAGATTCCCCACGGTAGACTACTGCAGAAAATACGGAAGCATGGGATTCAGGGAGATTTAGCAGTTTGGATCAGAAATTGGCTAGCTGGAAGAAGATAAAGGGTGGTGGTTGATGGGAAATGTTCAGACTGGAGTCCAGTTACTAGTGGTGTACCACAAGGATCTGTTTTGGGGCCACTGGTGTTTGTCATTTTTATAAATGACCTGGAGGAGGGTGTAGAAGGATGGGTGAATAAATTTGCAGATGACACTAAAGTCGGTGGAGTTGTGGACAGTGCGGAAGGATGTTACAAGTTACAGAGGGACATAGATAAGCTGCAGCGCTGGGCTGAGAGGTGGCAAATGGAGTTTAATGCAGAAAAGTGTGAGGTGATTCATTTTGGAAGGAATAGCAGGAAGACAGAGTACTGGGCTAATGGTAAGATTCTTGGCAGTGTGGATGAGCAGAGAGATCTCGGTGTCCATGTACATAGATCCCTGAAAGTTGCCACCCAGGGAGAGAGGGTTGTTAAGAAGGCGTACGGTGTGTTCGCTTTTATTGGTAGAGGGATTGAGTTTTGGAGCCATGAGGTCATGTTGCAGCTGTACAAAACTCTGGTGTGGCCGCATTTGGAGTATTGCGTGCAATTCTGGTCGCCGCATTATAGGAAGGATGTGGAAGCATTGGAAAGGGCGCAGAGGAGATTTACCAGAATGTTGCCTGGTATGGAGGGAAGATCTTATGAGAAAAGGCTGAGGGACTTGAGGCTATTTTCGTTAGAGAGAAGAAGGTTAAGAGGTGACTTAATTGAGGCATACAAGATGTTCAGAGGATTGGATAGGGTGGACAGTGAGAGTCTTCTTCCTCGGATGGTAATGTCTAGCACGAGGGGACATAGCTTTAAATTGAGAGGAGATAGATATAAGACAGATGTCAGAGGTAGGTTCTTTACTCAGAGAGTAGTAAGGGTGTGGAATGCCCTGCCTGCAACAGTAGTGGACTCGCCAACACTAATGGTATTCAAATGGTCATTGGATAGACATATGGACAATAAGGGAATAGTGTAGATGGGCTTTTGAGTGGTTTCACAGGTCGGCGCAACATCAAGGGCCGAAGGGCCTGTACTGCGCTGTAATGTTCTATGTTCTATGTTCTATGTGTGATGGACTCGTCTACAAATGGACCTTGGTTTTTTAAAAAGATGGGGCGGGGGGGGGGGGGGGGGGGGGAGGAGGCGCGATGGGTTATGCGCCAGCTACAGCAGCCCAATCAGTCTTCTGCACAATGTAAATAGTTATGTGTTGCTAGCCCTGTTCAACATTGTATGTTGTAAATAGATCACACTTTGTGCCTGCTCTCTTACACTGCTCCACCTCATTGTCCCAACATAAACAGGGAAGATGTAGATCGGTTGGTCACATGGGTGCTGGGAGGACACGGGTACAAAAGGGGTAACGTCTCAGGAGTATGGGAGTACTCCCCTGGACCGGTAACACAAAGCATGTAAGAGATGCTCAGCATTATCAATGAACCTTCATTCTTGTTAGTCCCTGGTCACCAGTTATTGGGACCCAATAATTCTACAATACCCATAGGGACTATGAATCCTGTCAGGCAGGAGTTTTTATGGGCATTTTCAGTTTTTGGATGATAACTGTCCTGTCTTATGATTGATTGAAACCATTTGGTAATAATTTGATAGATTGTATTCCAGTGACTCTTTTCTTTTGAGGTGGTGTCCAGTTTATATTAGTTCATAGACATGTGATTTCCAAGGAGTGTGTGTATGTGTGTGTGTGTGACTTTTGTTGTTTGCTTCTGCCTGCTGTTTTCTTGTGTCAATTTAAACACATGGGGCGTCATTCTCCGACCCACCCGCCGGGTCGGAGAATGGCCGTTGGCCGCCGTGAATCCCGCCCCCTCCGAAGTCTCCGGTACCGGAGATTGGGCGGGGGCGGGAATCGGGCCGCGCCGGTTGGCGGAACCCCTCGCTCAATTCTCCGGCCCGGATGGGCCGAAGTCCCAACCAGAAATTGCCTGTCCCACCGGCGTAAATCAAGCCTGGTATTTACCGGCGGGACCAGGCGGCGTGGGCGGGCTCCGGGGTCCTGGGGGGGGGGGGGGGGGGCGCGGGACGATCTGACCCCGGGGGGTGCCCCCACGGTGGCCTGGCCCGCGATTGGGGCCCACCGATCCGCGGGCGGGCCTGTGCCGTGGGGGCACTCTTTCCCTTCCGCCTCCGCCACGGCCTCCACCATGGCGGAGGCGGAAGAGACTCTCCCCACTGCGCCTGCGTGGGAAACTTTCAGCGGCCGCTGACGCTCCCGCGCATGCGCCGGGAAACTGTCAGCGGCCGCTGACGCTCCTGCGCATGTGCCACATTTCCGCGCCAGCTGGCGGGGCAACAAACGCCGTTTCCGCCAGCTGGCGGGGCGGAAATCCCTCCGGCGTCGGCCTAGCCCCTCAATGTTGGGGCTAGGCCACCAAAGATGCGGAGCATTCCGCACCTTTGGGCCGGCGCGATGCCCGTCTGATTGGCGCCGTTTTTGGCGCCAGTCGGCGGACATCGCGCCGTTGGTGGAGAATTTCGCCCATGGTGTCTATGAACTCTTTGTGTGTGTTGTGGCTTGAAGATTAATGATAGGGTGAGGCTTTGATATTCAGAGGGAGATGTCAGCGATACTCCAGCATGTCCACAGCCGATTGGAGCAGTTATTCCCCCCCAGCCGAGCACCCCCACCCCCCAGCTCCACCCCCCACCCCCATGGCAGACCTCATGCCTGCAATGAATATTCGACAATGTAAAACATTTAAAAATAAAGTTCTACCTTCAAGATAAAGTCAGCGGCGTGTAAAAATCTCATCACGTCTGTTTAAACGTAGTGTGCGCCAATCGGCTTTGTGCAGTTGTGACTAAGGTCAGCAGGTTTTCCTTGGTAAACTCTGCAAACAGATACATGGCAGAGTGTGAAGAGAGTGCATTTAAACCATCTCTTAAGCTCCCTGTGTGTTACTGCAGAGATTTGAAAGACATATGTGATATTTTAACTCACATGGAAACAGAACTGGACTAATTCATCAATGTGCTCAATAATCATCTGCATCAGCTCAGGTAAACATGTTCCAGAGGCTCAGCATCTAACTGGGAAACAGCTGGGTCCTGGGATCCAGCAGACCTCCCACTGCTGTCTCACCTGGGGGTTCCTGCCTCCACTTGATGTGCATCTGCAACTGTGTGGTGCTCACCAGAATGTGCCCCAGAAGCCTGACCACTGACGTTGCTGATCGAGGTGTGTGTCTCTGTGGTGGTGGATGACAGATGTGATGCATCTATAGTTGCATGGCTGGGTGGGTGGGGCAGCTGAGAACCACCCCGATGGGCCGTCGCTGTCGGATGGGGGTCCTGCGAGAAAGGTCAGTGAGAGGGATGGGTCAGTCTGTCTGGCATTAACAATTCACATTTGACAGGTCCTCCAGGTGGGGTCTGTTGAATCCTCACCTCTGCAGCGTGTGCCTACCTCTGCGTTGGTGGCTGCTCTGTCCTCGGCCACCCCTTTACCTCCAGGGCTTGTTCCTCGAAGGGGACACAGAGAGGGCATTGTCAGCTGCATATGTGGTTCACTGTGGTGTTGGTGGGGGTGTGGGGGGGGGGCGGGGGGAGGTGTTGGCAATGGTGAAGGAAGGGTTGGGGGAGGGGGGCAAGGAAGGGTTTGGGTGGTTCGCCTCGGTGATAGGGGTGGGAAGGTTTCGAGGGGGGGGTGCCAACTTACATTTGCGGCCCAGTGTAGGTCATTGACCGACTAACGGCACTGGACGCCTGTCCAGGTGGTCATGCTGCCCGTGCTGATAGCAGTTGCCACTTCACCTTCATCCCGGGCGGCACTGGCTGCCCTGTGACTCACTCTCCAGGACCTTCGGGGGAACAGGACATCCCTCCATACTTTGACGGCCTCTTAGAGCCTCCCCGGGTCTGCGTCTCCAAATCTTGGGGCCTTGGCTGCAAGCTGAGTGGTGTTTGCTGTGTGAGAGCTGTTTAAGTGCTTCTTGATCTTGTTAGCAGGGGGCTGGCCCAAAGAATCGGCTAGCGAGCCTTCATTTGCGGTGTGAAGCCCATGGGGCCTCCTTAAGTGGACCAATTAATGTTGTATTGCAGTGTCGGCCTCGCTGGGCTGAACATGGGAAGCTTGCGGCAGCTCCCTCTCACGACCACACTTTGTAATATTTCCAGTGGACAACCGGTGACGGGGATATGCTGAGTAGTCACTCCGCTGTAAGTCAACAAAATAGGCACTTTTGACCGATTTAGCCCACAAAATCCGTCTAAAACAACCCCTCACATGCAACGATAATATATACAGAGAAAATGGCAGGAAGCAGCAGCTGAAGAGGCTGCTGGAACGCGCGTGAGCGAGCAGGTCAGCGGACCATGAGGTGAGGGGACCCCAGCCACCCCGAGAGAGGGAGGTCTCCTCCCCGCCAGGCGATGGATGGAATACATTCCTCGCCAGGGGACTGAAGGCGATCAGGGACAACATCAAGGCCGAGATAGAGGCAGCAGTCAGGTGGTGGTGGCAGAGGTGCTAGCTGCCATGCAGATGGCTAACAATGTCATGGGAAAGGGACTGGAAGCCCAGGGGAGCACTGACGGATCAGAGCGACCGAATCGTCACCCTGAAGGCCGAAATCAAGAGGTTGGTGGCGACTCAAGGGAGTTTGAAAGGGAAGATCGAGGACCAAGAAAATCAGTCGAGGTGGCAGAACATCCAAATAGTGGGCCTGCCGGACGGAACCGAGGCAGGGACCCAACTGACTATGTGGCCCAGTAGCTGGATCCTTCGCTGGGCCAGTCAAATTAAGGCTTGCAACTGGGATGGATGGATTTCTGCATGGATTTCCTCCGGGTGCTCCGGTTTCCTCCTACTGTCCAAAGATGTGCAGTTAGGTGAATTGACCATGCTAAATTGCCCATAGTGTTCAAAAAGGTTAGGTGGGGTTACTGGGTTGTGGGGATAGGATGGAGATGTGGGCTTAGGTGGGTTGGTCTTTCCGCTGTGGATTCAATGGACCAAATGGCCTCCTTCTGCACTGTAAATTCTATGACCCAGGAATGGATCCCGAAGCAACAAAGGGGATGGGGGAGGGGACCAAGGGGTGAGGGGAGGGTGGAACGATACTGTGGTGAATGGAACTACTGTTAATTCACCAGTGCACTGTGATATCATGTTACTGCTGTATCATGTTACGTTATGTGTTTAACCCTGTGGGCTCCACCTATGGGCCATTGTACGGCTTCACCCACATGGCGATATGTCGGGGCATGTACGGGCTCGCCCATGGCTCCACCCCTTACAGGAAGTATAAAGGCAGCTGACCTGCGGGGCCGCATTCATTGTTGCACCGGTCACAGGCAGGCTCAGTCGTAAGCTGATTAAAACCACGGTTTACTTCTCAACTTGTCTCTCAGTGAATTGATGGTCGCATCTATTTAATCAGCTTAAAATACTACTGTGGAATCAGCCCTCAAACCTGATAGACTGGAACTCGATCCACAGGCCGCGGAGGCGAGAGAATTTTTTTCGTACTGGCTTCGATGCTTCAAGGCCTATCGCGCCGCGTCAACTACGCCATCCGTCACGCATGGGTGAGCCACCTTATTTCTGTCCAGCTCGACGGCGCCGTGCCCTATACAGAGACCCTCACACTACTCGAACGCATATATGTACGGCCCGTGAACGAGGTCTACGTGCGACACATCTTCACCACTCGCCGCCAGCACCCCGGGGAGCCGCTAGATGACTACCTACGCGACCTCAAAGCCCTCGCGCACAACTGTAACTATCAGGCCGTTACGGACACTCAGCACATGGAACTCGCTATCCGAGACGTTTACTTGGCGGGGGTCCGATCGAACTATGTAAGACAGCGCCTGCTCGAAAAAGGAGGCCAGGACCTGGAGGACACGGTAACACTAGCTACCTCTCTGGAGGGCGTGTTTCAGAGCCTTACTGCGTTCCCTGCCAACCACGCGACCCCCTCGTGGGCCCCCGACCAGAGACTACCCCAGGCTTGTGCCGCGTGGCTGCCCGCCCATCATGGGGGGCAGCCCTGCTATTTTTGCGGCCATTCCCAACACCCCCGACAGCACTGCCCGGCCCGCAATGCGAACTGTAGCAACTGCGGGCGAAAAGGACACTTCGCCAAGGTCTGCCTGGCCAAGTTTAAAAACTCGAACTCACAGACCCAATCCACAGACCCGCAGACCCCGCAAAGTGGCAGCGTGTCTGCCGCCTCTGCCTCCGCACAAAACGTGCAACTCATGGGGGCCGCCATCTTGGCCATCCTCCCCCACGCGGCCGGCAACGTGCGATCCATGGGGGCCGCCACCTTGGACGCCATCGACCTCACCGCCCGCCACGTTCGACCAACGGGGACCGCCATCTTGGCCGCCATCTGCTACACCGCCCGAGATGTACGAACGAGATGGACAGCAGCCATAGTGGGGCCGCCCCACCACCTCCGATCACGCCAGCGGCTACCCTCAGTTCAGCGCGGTCACCCTGGACCAGTCGCGACCGAAGCACCTCCAGAGCTCCATGATGGCCGTCCGGGTAAACGGGTACGAGACACCTTGCCTTTTCGACTCCAGGAACACAGAGAGCTTCATTCACCCGGACATGGTAAGACGTTGTTCGCTCCCAATATTCCCGACGCGACAAACTATCTCCCTCACCTCTGGGTCGCACTCGGTGCAAATCCAAGGGTGCACTACTGCAACCCTAGCGATCCAGGGCGCTGAGTACGCTAATTTTAAACTATATGTGCTCCCAGACCTCTGCGCTCCTCTCCTCTTAGGACTCGATTTTCAGTGCAACCTCAGGAGCCTAACTCTTAAATTCGGGGGGGCTCCTGTCCCCGCTCACCATATGCAACCTCGCGACCCTAAAAATCGAGCCTCCCACCCTCTTTGCGAACCTCACTGACGATTGTAAGCCAATAGCCACCAGAAGCAGGCGGTATAATATGCAGGACAGGACGTTCATTAGATCCGAGGTCCAGCGTCTCTTGCGGGAAGGGGTCATTGAAGCCAGCAATAGCCCCTGGAGAGCTCAGGTGGTGGTCGTCAAGACCGGGGAAAAGTTCCGGATGGTGGTTGATTACAGCCAGACCATTAACCGCTTTACGCAAGTCGATGCGTACCCCCTTTCCCGGATTGCAGACATGGTAAATCAGATCGCGCACTACCATGTGTTCTCTATGGTAGATCTGAAGTCTGCATATCACCAGATCCCAATCCGCCTGGAGGACCGCCACTACATGGCGTTTGAGGCAGATGGCCGCTTTTTCCATTTCCTCCGGGTCCCCTTTGGGGTTTTGGTGTTCCAACGAACAATGGGCCGAATGGTGGACCAGTACGGGCTGCGGGCCACGTTTCCGTACTTGGACAATGTAACTAACTGCGGCCATTATCAGCAGGACTATGACACCAACCTCCACCAATTTCTCCAAACCGCCCAAAAACTCAACCTCACCTCCAAGGAGAAATGCGTTTTCCGCACAACCAGGCTAGCCATCCTCGGCTACTTTGTGGAAAATGGGGTCCTAGGGCCCGACCCTGACCGTATGTGCCCCCTCCTCCAATTCCCTCTCCCTCACTGCCCCAAGGCCCTGAAGAGGTGCCTTGGATTTTTCTCCTATTACGCCCAGTGGGTCCCCCAGTGTGCGGACAAAGCCCGCCCACTATTTATGCCACCATTTTTCCACTGGCAGCTGAGGCTTGCCAGGCCTTCAACTACATCAAGGCGGACATCGGCGGACTTCCGGTTGCGGCTATGCGGAGCTAAGCCGCACATTCGGCGGCTCCCGCTAAAACTGACTTTTGGGCTCTCTTGAGGAGCCCCAATGGCAATCTTTTCGACAACTTCCAGTGTGGGAAGGTGAGCAAGGTCCACCCTCCATAGTATATGGATTGGACCAGGAGTGGAGCGGTCAAAAAAGCGTTTTTGGAGCAGCGAAAAGTGCGAGGGAGAAAAAACAAGATGGCGGCGGGCGGAGATCAAGCGGCATGGGTGCAGGAGCAGCAGGAGTTTCTCAGGCGCTGCTTTGAGGAGCTGAAGAAAGAGGTGCTGGCGCCAATGCTGACGGCGATCGAGGGGTTAGTGGAGACCCAGAAGGCCCAAGGGGCGGCGATCCGGGAGGTGCGGGAAAAAACCGTGGAGAATGAGGATGAGATCTTGGGCCTGGCGGTGAAGGTGGAGGCGCACGAGGCGTTGCACAAGAGGTGGGCGGAAATATTCGAGGACCTGGATAACAGGTCGAGGAGGAAGAATCTTCGGATTCTGGGTCTCCCTGAAGGAGTGGAGGGGGCCGATGCTGGAGCATTTGTGAGCACGATGCTCAACTCGCTGATGGGAGCGGGGGCCTTTCCGAAACCCCTGGAGCTAGATTGGGCTCATCGGGTCCTGGCGAGGAGACCCAAGGCCAATGAGCCGCCAAGGGTGGTAGTGGTGAGGTTTCACCGTCTCGTGGATAGAGAGTGTGTTTTGAGAAGGGCCAAGAAAGAGCGGAGCAGCAGGTGGGAGAATACGGAGATCCGAATCTACCAGGACTGGAGTGCGGAGGTGGCAAAGAAGAGAGCTGGTTTTAATCGGGCCAAGGCGGTGCTCCATAGGAAGGGGGTGAGGTTCGGAATGCTGCAGCCAGCGCGATTGTGGGTCACATTTCAGGATCGACACCATTACTTCGAAACGCCTGAGGAGGCTTGGACCTTTATACAAACTGAAAAGTTGGACTCAAACTGAGGGTCTGTGGTTGTGGGGGGGGATGTCGGTTGTATACAGGGTTTTAACTATGCGTAGGGAATGTTCCACGGGTTGGGTGATGGATGGGGATGGGGGAAGAAATCTGATGGGGAGACTGTGAGAGAATGTGGGCGTCGGTGCTGGAGGGAGGGGAGGCCCGGGGATGGGAGAATTGGGAGAAGGCCGCAAAAGGAGCTGCGCCAGAGGGGGCGGGGCCTGCTTAGGAAAACGCGGGCTTTTTCCCGCGTTAGGGAAGGACGGAGTGGGGTGGGGATGGAGGAGCGCACACTGACTGCTGAGGGGAAGGGGGGATTCCCACACGGGGGGGGGTCAATGGGATGGCGGGGGAGGCCGGGGTCAGCAGGAGTCAGCTGACCTACGGGAGTGTTATGGGGAGAGCAAAAGAGCTAGACATGGGTCTGGCGGGGGGAGGGGGGGGTGGGATATAGGGTTGCTGCTGCATTGGCCGATGGGGAACTGGAAACAGAAGAGGTGGTCGGGACGGGTGTCCCCCGTCTGGGGGACTGGAGGGTATGGGAGGCGTGGGCACAGGACTGGCCTAGAAAAGGAGATGGCTAGTCAGCAGGGCGGGGGGGGTGGGGGCGGGGGGGGGAAGCCCCCCAATCCGGCTGATAACTTGGAATGTGAGGGGCCTGAATGGGCCGGTTAAGAGGGCCCGAGTGTTCGCGCACTTAAAGGGACTGAGGCAGACGTGGTCATGCTCCAGGAGACACATTTGAAGGTGGCGGACCAGGTCAGGTTACGAAAGGGATGGGTAGGACAGGTATCCCATTCGGGGCTGGATGCGAAGAATAGAGGGGTGGCAATACTGGGGGGGAAGCGGGTGTCGTTTGAGGCCAAGAATATTGTAGTGGACAATGGAGGTCGGTACGTGCTGGTGAGCGGTAGGTTGCAGGGGATGTGGGTGGTACTGGTAAACGTATACGCCCCAAACTGGGATGATGCTGGATTTATGAAGCGCATGTTGGGGCGGATTCCGGATCTGGAGGCAGGAAGCTTGATAATGGGGGGGGGGGATTTCAACACGGTGTTGGACCCAGCATTAGATCGTTCCAGATCTAGGATGGGGAAGAGGCCGGCTGCGGCCAAGGTGCTTAGGGGGTTTATGGACCAGATGTGGGGAGTAGATCCGTGGAGATTTGCTAGGCCCGTGGCCAGGGAATTTTCTTTTTTTTCTCACGTACACAGAGCCTACTCCCAGATAGATTTTTTTGTTTTGAGTAGGGCGCTAATCCCGAAAGTGGAGGGAACGGAGTACTCGGCCATAGCCATCTCAGAACACGCCCCGCACTGGGTGGAGCTGGAGTTAGGAGAGGAGAGGGACTAACGCCCGCTGTGGCGTCTGGATGTGGGATTACTGGCGGATGATGAAGTGTGCGGGAGGGTGCGGGGTGCATTGAAAGGTATTTGGAGGCCAACGACAATGGGGAGGTGCAGGTGGTGGTAGTATGGGAGGCGCTGAAGGCGGTGGTCAGGGGAGAGTTAATCTCCATCAGGGCTCACAGGGAGAAGAGAGAGGGCAGGGAAAGGGAGAGGTTAGTGGGGGAGATCCTAAGGGTAGACAGGAGATATGCAGAGGCCCCCGAGGAGGGACTACTTAGGGAGCGGCGAAGTCTCCAGACGGAATTCGATCTGTTGACCACAGGGAAGGCAGAGGCACAGTGGAGGAAAGCGCAGGGGGTGACGTACGAGTATGGGGAGAAGGCGAGCCGGATGCTGGCACATCAGCTCCGTAAGACGACGGCAGCGAGGGAGATAGGTGGAGTCAAGGATAGCAGGGGAACTACGGTGTGGAGTGCGGTGAAAGTAAATGAGCCATTTAAGGACTTTTATGAGGAGCTGTACAGATCTCAGCCTACAGCGGGGGAAGAGGGGATGCGACAATTTCTAGATCAACTGAGGTTCCCGAGGGTGGAGGAGCAGGAGGTGGCTGGTTTGGGGGCGTCAATTGGGTTGGAGGAGCTGGTTAAAGGTCTGGGGAGCATGCAGGCGGGGAAGGCCCTGGGGCCAGATGGGTTCCTGGTTGAGTTTTACATGAAGTATGCAGACCTGTTAGCCCCGTTGCTAGTGAGGACTTTCAATGAGGCAAGGGAGGGGGGGACCCTGCACCCGACAATGTCCGTGGTGCTGATCTCTCTGATCTTGAAGCGAGACAAGGACCCACTGCAATGTGGGTCGTATAGACCGATCTCGCTCCTCAATGTGGACGCTAAGTTGCTGGCAAAAGTGCTGGCTATGAGAATTGAGGACTGTGTCCCGGGGTGATTCATGAGGACCAGACGGGATTTGTAAAGGATGCCATCGGTGGAGGGAGAGGCGGAGATAGTGGCAGCTATGGACGCGGAGAAGGCCTTTGACCGGGTGGAGTGGGTGTATCTCTGGGAAGTGTTGCGGAGGTTTGGGTTTGGGAGGGGTTTATTAGTTGGGTTAAGCTCCTATAAAGAGTGTGGCTACGAATCGGCGGAGGTCGGAGTATTTTAGGCTGTATCGAGGGATGAGGCAGGGGTGCCCCCTGCCCCCCCTGTTGTTTGCATTAGCAATTGAGCCTTTGGCCATGGCATTAAGGGAGTCCAGGAAATGGAGGGGGGTGGTCCGAGGGGGAGAGGAGCATCGAGTGTCGCTGTATGCGGACGACCTATTGCTGTATGTGACAGATCCAGGAGAGGATGGTGGAGGTCATGCGGATCCTAAGGGAGTTTGGGGACTTCTCGGGCTATAAGCTTAATGTAGGGAAAAGTGAGCTTTGTGGTGCATCCAGGGGACCAGGTAAGAGGGATAGACGACCTACCGTTGAGGAGGGCGGAAAGGAGCTTTCGGTACTTGGGGATCCAGGTAGCTAGGAGCTGGGGGGCCCTGCACAAACTTAATTTGACGCGGCTGGTGGAGCAGATGGAGGAGGACTTCAAAAGATGGGATGTGTTGCCACTCTCGCTAGCGGGCAGGGTACAGTCGATTAAAATGATGGTCCTCCCAAGGTTTCTTTTCGTGTTCCAGTGCCTTCCTATTATGATTACCAAGGCCTTTTTTAAGCGGGTAGGTAGGAGCATCATGGGTTTTGTGTGGGCAAACAAGACTCCGAGGGTCAGGAGGGAGTTTCTGGAGCGTAGTAGGGACAGGGAGGGCTGGCGTTGCCGAATCTGGATGGCTATTATTGGGCAGCCAATGTAGCGATGATCCGTAAGTGGGTAATAGAAGGAGAGGGAGCGGCACGGAAGAGGCTGGAGATGGCGTCCTGTAAAGGAACGAGCCTGAGGGCACTGGTGATGGTACCGCTGCTGCTCTCGCCGACAAGGTACACCACGAGTCCGGTAGTGGCGGCAACGCTAAAGATCTGGGGGCAGTGGAGATGACATAGGGGTGACTTGGGAGCCTTGGTGTGGTCCCCGATCCGGGAGAACCATCGGTTCGTCCCAGGGAGGATGGATGAGGGGTTTCGGAGCTGGCATCGGGCAGGGATTAGAAGGATGGGGGACCTGTTTATAGACGGGGCGTTTGCGAGCCTAGGGGCGCTGGAGGAGAAGTTCAGGTTACCCCGGGAAATGCGTTCAGGTATATGCAAGTGAGGGCGTTTGTGAGGCGGCAGGTGAGGGAATTCCCATCGCTCCCGGCACAGCGGATTCAGGACAGGGTGATTTCGGGTGTATGGGTTGGAGAAGGCAAGGTTTCGGAGATATATCAGGAGATGAAAGAAGAGGGGGAGGCTTTGGTAGAGGAGCTGAAGGGCAAGTGGGAGGAAGAGTTGGGGGAGGAGATTGAAGAGGGTCTGTGGGCGGATGCCCTGAGTAGGGTCAATTCCTCTTCCTCGTGTGCCAGGCTCAGCCTGATTCAGTTTAAGGTTATTCACAGAGTGCATAATGCAGGGGCGAGGCTGAGTAGGTTCTTTGGGGTGGAGGACAGATGTGGGAGGTGCTCGGGAAGCCCGGCGAATCACGTCCACATGTTCTGGTCGTGCCCGGCACTGGATGGGTTCTGGAGGGGTTTCGCGAGGACTATGTCCAAGGTGGTGAAAGTCCAGGTCAAACCAAGTTGGGGGCTGGCACTATTTGGGGTGGCGGACGAGCCAGGAGTGCAGGAGGCCGGTATTCTGGCCTTTGCGTCCCTGGTAGCCCGGTGGAGGATCTTGCTATTATGGAAGGACGCAAAACCCCCCAGTGTGGAAGCCTGGATAAATGACATGGCAGGGTTCATTAAGCTGGAGAGGATAAAGTTTGCCTTGAGAGGGTCTGCGCAGGGGTTCTTCAGGCGGTGGCAACCGTTCCTAGACTATTTCGCGGAGCGCTAGAAGGAGCTCGGTCAGCAGCAGCAGCAACCGAGTGAGGGAGGGGGTTAGGGGAGGGGAAGGGGGTGTTTCTTTCGGGGGGGGGGGGGATACTTGGGCGGGTGGGGGAGGTTTTTTTTCCCATGTGGTATTTGTAAAAGCATAGGGGAGGGTTAATATGTGCGGGAGAAACCCATTGTATAAGTTCTGTATTATGTTGGATTGATATGTTTATGTTCTGTTCTGCTCTTTTTTCTTTTCTGTTATGGGGGTGGGGTGGGGGGCACTCCCGCACCCTCCCGCACCCTCACCACCTCTGAAATCCGACACTCCTTGGTCGAAAAAGAAGCCCAAGCCACCATGGAAGCCGTACGGCACTGGAGGCACTACCTCGCTGGTAGGAGGTTGCCTTAATGTTTGACAATACGCAGCGGGGCAAGATCAAGAATGACAAGATCTTGAGGTGGAGATCAAACTCTCCACCTATAACTACAATTTAGTATATCGTCCTGGGAAGCTCAATGAGCCCCCAGATGCCCTTTCCCACGGCACGTGCGCCAGCGCGCAAGATGACTGATTATGTGCTATCCACGATGACCTCTGCCACCGGGGTCACCCGGCTCGCCCACTACATCAAGGCCCGCAACCTGCCCTACTCCATCGAGGAGGTCAAAGCTGTAACCAGAGACTGCCAAATCTGTGCGGAGTGTAAACCGCACTTCTATCGACCAGATAAGGCCCACCTGGTAAAGGCGTCCCGGCCCTTTGAACGCCTTAGTATCGATTTCAAAGGGCCCCTCCCTTCCAATAATCGCAACACGTACTTCCTGAACATCATAGACGAGTTCTCCTGTTTTCCGTTCGCCATTCCCTGCCCCGATATGACCACTCCCACAGTCATCAAAGCCCTGCATAGTGTCCTCACCCTGTTCGGTTTTCCCAGCTAAGTCCACAGCGACAGGGGCTCATTGTTCATGAGCACCGAACTGCGTCAGTACCTGCTCAGTAAGGGCATCGCCTCGAGCAGGACTACCAGCTATAACTCCAGGGGAAACAGGCAGTTGGAGAGGGAGAACGCGACGGTCTGGAAGACCGTCCTACTGACCCTACGGTCCAAGAATCTGCCAGTTTCTCACTGGCAGGAGGTGCTCCCTGATGCGCTCTACTCTATTAGGTCTCTCCTTTGCACGGCCACAAACCAGACCCCTCATGACCGCTTGTTTGTTTTCCCTAGGGGAGCTACCTCAGGGGCCTTGCTTCCACCCTGGCTGATGACACCGGGTCCAGTCCTCCTCCGAAAACATGTTCGGAGCCATAAGACCGATCCCCTGGTAGAGAGGGTCCAGCTCCTGCACTCCAACCCACACTATGCGTATATCAGACACCCCGATGGCCGGCAGGATACCGTCTCCCTCTGGGACCTGGCGCCCGCAAGCTCCGACGCCACAACCACTACTGCATCCCCCACACTAGGTCCCGTCCAACCTCCCATGTTCAGCGCCCCTACCCTTATCCAACCTCCCATGTTCAGCGCCCCTACCCTTATCCAACCTCCCATGTTCAGCGCCCCTACCCCGATATCGTTCTCGCACTCCCTCCCACCTGCCGCACCGGTCCACAGGAATGAAGCTCCGGAAGAGCTGCTCCAGGACTCCACGCCTGTGTCACTTTGTACGAAACGGCTGCAGCACCAGTGCTTCGGCGGTCGCAACGTACGATCCGGGCACCAGACCGACTGAATCTGTAAACCCGTCACCCCCGCCGGACTTCATTTTTTAAACAGGGGTGAATGTGGTGAATGGAACAACTGTTAATTCACCAGTGCACTGTGATATCATGTTACTGCTGTATCGTGTTACGTTATGTGTTTAACCCTGTGGGCTCCACCTATGGGCCATTGTACGGCTTCACCCACAGGGGGATATGTCGGGGCATGTACGAGCTCGCCCATGGCTCCACCCCTTACAGGAAATATAAAGGCAGCTGACCTGCGGGGCCGCATTCATTGTTGTACCGGTCACAGGCAGGCTCAGTTCTAAGCTGATTAAAACCACGGTTTACTTCTCAACGTGTCTCTCAGTGAATTGATGGTCGCATCAGATACAGAGGGAAATGACTTGTATATTGTAACAGACGCATATACCCTTGTTGAATGTAGTGTATAAAATGTAAAAACAATTTTTTAAAACCTTTCTGGATAATTGCGCCCAAATAATCCGGTCGTTACAATCAGCTGTGGGATCTCTCTATGCCCAACTTGGTTGCTACTGCAGCAGCAACTGGAATTTAAAAATACTTTATTGGCTGACCTGAGGTCACGAGAGGCACTATAAAAATGCAACCCCTTCCCTTTGGCATTTTGAACAACTGGGTGAAATAACGTGGAACTTGCTAGCACAGGAGTCGCTGGAAGTGAATAGCACAAATGCCTCTGAGGGGAAGCTGGGTAAGTACATGAGTGGAAAAGGCACAGAAAGGTATACAGATAGGGCTGGAGGGATCTCGTGTGGAACACACACAGGCATAGACCAAAACAGACTGTTTCAGTGAATTGTATGTGACCTGTACCCATAATCTGTGTGGATAAGTAATTAACGCCAAGCTCACTTTTTAAGAGGGCCACAAGGCATGAAAAATGCTTTGGAGCAAATTATTTGGCAGTCACTTTGTGAGCAGTGACACTGAGCAAGGCTGCAGGGCACACACAAACACACACTCACTGACTGACTGAGCAAACGTAGGGTTGGGTGTCAATCATTCCCTTCCACCAGTGAGTCTCTCTGGAGGTAGGGACTTTTCTGCATCACATGCTGAACGGGAAGTGACTAGCAGTTTTTCTTTGCAGGTGTCAAACATTTGAAAGTGGCTGGGAAGGCGTGTGGGGTTTTTCTGCCGGAGAATCAGGTGAGTCCGGCTAAGTGGGCAGAAAGTTCTGATCCCCTCACCAGAGTCCCAAACATGTCGTTCTAACATCTGACTCGGTGAACATGTTGCTGGTGGCTTAAATTCTTAAACGGGAAATGAAAAGCAAAAGATCAGGAAGTGGGGAGGCGGATTTTGTTGGTGTATTTTAGTTGTTGTTGGCAGTTTTGAGTTGGGCTCCATTATTTCCCCTCGGTCCTCCTGACCTTGGGCCTCAGTAACCTGTGTGTGGGCGATGCTGTGTGAGGCTCCTGCCAATCCCCAGGGTGGAAGTGGAATGAAGGCCCTGAGGTCACATCAAGAATACTTTCGCTGGCGGTGGTCTGAGAGCAGTGACCGATGTGCAAAGTGAAACTTTGGACCTCTGTGAATTGCCTTTTCCTTGCTGCCTGGTTGTCTCCGCCCACAGAACAGAGGAGCTCCTGTGGGTGTGCGTCTGTCTGTGTGTTTATACACATCTGGCAAACGTTTCTGCTAGTTTTCACTTTGTACGAAACGGTTCTCCCTCCCTCTTTCCTCAACTTTGGAAAGAATCCAGCAAATGGCTTGGGTAGCCCACCTTTCCAAGAGTTTAATGTCGCAGTTCGCTCCCACTCTTGCCTTGCGCGCATGGTCCCTGAGCACTGGCACACGCACAGAAGGGGACAAGATGGGTTTTGTTTATGGAAGCTGCCTGTCTGTCATGGGGTGCAGAATGGAAGTGTTATTCCCCCACCCAGCTGTGCTAAGGGCACCCCATCCAGATGCTATGGTGGTAGTTCTCTTGGGCTCTGTGGTTGGGGTGGAACGTGGGGGGCACCTAGGGAGACTTTCCCAGGGAATAGCTCTGTGGAATAATGTGAATGAAATGTGAACCGATTGCTGCGATGGCATGGGCCCGAGAGCTTGTGCACCAGAGAGTTTGTTGTCTAGGCTGGAGCCTGGTGAACTGGTACAGCAGGGGGGCAAGTGATTACCAGGTGGGCATCGAGGACAGGGCGTATGGAAATGGACGCATGGCAGGACCTCTGAGACTGAGAGGAGTCGAGAGACCCACGTGATACGGAATGGTGTTGGGAGAGGGAAGAAGAAGTTGTTTTGTCCTCCCTGTCCAGAGGCTTGGAATGATAATCAAGACGGGCTTCATTTGGACTTTGGTTAAAGCCACAATGCCAGTTACTGGTAGTGTGCCCATGGCAGAAACGTTCTAAATCAGGCAGTGATAGGTGTGGAGGAAGAAAACCCTGAAACACTTGGCATCTGTACGGTAAGCGGGAAGGTGGTGGGGGGCTCCACCTGAAACAGTGCCAGTGTTCCTGACAGGAGCCACTGAGCCTAATCCCATCCCAGGAAGAGCAAGCAGGTGGCATGGGTGAAATATTCAACAGGTAGGCTGGTGAACCTGTAGGCTTACCTTTCAGGGAAAATAAAAGTTTTCACATCTCCAATCATGCCAATGTTTGCTATATAATAAGCTTTATTATTGTGACAAGTAGGCTTACAATAACATTGCAATGAAGTTACTGTGAAAATCCCGAGTTGCCACACTCTGGTGCCTGTTCGGGTACACTGAGGGAGAATTCAGAATGTTCAATTGGCCTAACGTGCGCGTCTTTCGGGACTTGTGGGAGAAAACCCACACAGACACTGGGAGAACGTGCAGACTCCGCACAGACAGTGACCAAAGCTGGGAATTGAACCTGGGTCCCTGGTGCTGTGAAGCAACAGCGCAAACCACTATGCTACCGTGCCGCCCATTAGACTGCCTTGGCAAAATTGTGCGCCAAGTTCCTTTAAGGTCAGTAATATGTCTCGAAGGAGGTTATGGTATAAATTATTGTTGGAGTGGAGGGTGGTCCATAATTACTCATGGATTTGAAAAAGGGTCCTTTTCATGGATTTGAAAAAGCAGTTTGAGAACCATAGTTCAGTGGTCCCACAGGACTTGATTTTGGAGTTAATCTGCCACTTTTTCCTCATGCACTTAAATCCCTTTAATTGACACAAAAATGCTATAATCGCTTTCAAGTATTGTGTCAGGTTATCCTTTATGCTTTCCATGACTTGACTATCAACAGCTTCTCTGTTGTATATTTCCACCAGTTCTACCTTCTCCACCCTTGCTGGCACCTGTGGGTTTAAACACACCGAATGATTGAATATGGGGCACACTCCTTTATTGCCGTACTCGAGTTTCCGTTGACCTGTGGTGATACAATATCTCCCATCACCCATGTATAAAATATGAGTTTTATTTGCGGCCCATATATATAGTTTCCATTTTACAATTGGCTGTGGCATTAAATCTGCACCTTGCTTCTTCAGTGTCACACTGTTGTGCTTTCTTGGTTGTAACATCGACGTGGGTGGACCAGGACAGATTGTTGGTGATGTGCACACCTAGGAATTTGAAGCTGTCAACCATCTCCACCTCGGCCCCATTGATGCAAACAGGGGTGTGTACGATATTTTTCTTCTGTTGTCAATGACCAGCTCTTTAGTTTTGCTGACATTGAGGAAGAGATTGTTATCGTTACACCAGTCCACTAGGTTGTCTATCACCCTCCTGTATTCTGACTCGTCGTTGTTCGAGATCCGACCCACTACGGTCGTGTCATCAGCAAACGTGCAGATTAAATTGGAGCCAAATCTTGCCACGTAGTTGTGTGTGAATAGGGAGTATAGTGGGGGGGGGGGGGGGGGCTAAGTATGCAGCCTTGCGGGGCCCCGGTATTGAGGACTATCATGGAGGAGGAGGAAGAGGTGTTGTTTCTCCTTACTGATTGTGGTCTCTGGGTCAGAAGTCGAGGATCCAGTTGCAGAGTGAGGAGCCAAGTCCTAGATTTTGGAGCTTTGATATGACCTTGGCTGGGATTATGGACATGGCCCAGAGGTGTTAGAGACATCTTTCCTTCTTGCATCATCTAAAATATCCTATCCTTTCTTACCCCCAATTAATTAATTAATGGTGACTTTTTAATACAGTAGCAAAGTTCTGAATTATCCATGTCATGTATTATTGTGTACCCAATTGAGTGTCCTGAATTCCTTGCCCCTCACTGAGAATCCTTTTCAGCTGTAAACTTAAAAGTTCGGACTTTCTGGTCGATGGTTGCTAGAATTAACCACTGAGGTCCCGGTATTAAATGCTGTAGGCGCATTATTTATCAAGCCGCATTTTAATCTGGTTTTATTTGCAGGGATTGGGGATGCAGCTGTTGACCACGCTCCGCCATTAAACTGGGCTGCTTCAGTCACTAATTGATCCATCAAGGCTAGATGCGCCTCCCGAGTATGGATTAAATCACCTTTGAGGCAGGGCTATGTCTGCAATGTTTAGGAATACGGACGCCAGCTCATGGTGTACATCTCCTTCATTAGTACAAGACCATTTTCTAGCCCTGGACTCATGGTTGGACAAGATGGTGAAGAAATTTATCCTCCCCTCAGTCCTAAAAGGTTTAACCCTTAACCTCAAACTATGACCCCTAGTTCTGGACTCCCCACCATCGAGAACATTCTTCCTGAATCTACCCTGTCTAACCCTGTTAAATTTTGTAAGTTTCTATGAGATCGCCTCTCACTCTTCTAAACTCTAATGAATATAATCCTAACTAACTTAGTCTCTCCTCATATGTCAGTCCCGCCATCCCAGGAATCAGCCTGGAAAACCTTTGCTGCACTCCCTCTATAGCAAAAACATCCTTCCTCCAATAAGGATACCAAACTGCACACAGTACTCCAGGTGTGGCCTCACCAATGCCCTATATAATTGCAGTAAAGCATCTCTATTCCTATACTCAAATACTCTTGCTATGCAGGCAAGCATACCATTTGCCTTCCATATTGCCTGCTGCACTTGCGCGCTAACTTTCAGGGACTGATGCACAAGCTCTCACTGAGTAATGGAATACACTCCACTTACCTGGATGAATGCAACTCCAAGAACACTTAAGAAGCTCAACACCATCCAGGACAAAGCAGCCCGCTTGATTGCTCCTCCTTCTACCAATATTCACTCTCTCCACCACTGATGAATAGTGGCAGCCGTGTGTAGCATTTTCAAGATGCACTGCATAATTCGCCAAGGTTCCTTAGACAGCACCTTCCAAACCCACGACCACCACCATCGCGAAGAACAAGAGCAGCAGATACTTGGGAACCCCACCATCTGGTAGTTACCTTCCAAGTCACTCACCACCCTGACTTGAAAATATGTCGCCGTTCCTTCGCTGTCACTGGGGCAAATTCCTGGAACTTCCTCCCTAACAACACTGTGGGTGTACCTACGCTTCGGGGATTGTAGTGCTTCAAGAAGGCAGCTCACCACCATCTTCTGAAGGGCAACTAGGGATGGGCAATAAACGTTGGCCTAGCCAGTGATGCCCACATCATGAAAGTGAATTTAAATAAAAAAGCATCCTGGTGAATCTCCTCTTGCACCCTCTCCAGTGCACACACTTCCTTTCTGTAGAATAATGATCAGAACTGTACTCCAGCTGGAGCCTAACCAGCATTTTATACAGCTTGGGCATAGCTTCCCTACTCTTGTATTCAATGCTTTGGTTAATAAAGAAAAAATCACATAGGCATTTCTGCTGTCTTCAGGGACTCCAAGCTCCCTTGGATTCTCTACCTCCAACGGTCCTACCAGTGATTGTATAGTCCCTTGCCTTGTTAGTCATCCCAAAATGCTTTACCTCACACGTTTTCATGGTTATCTTCCACCTTGAGGTCAATTGTTACGAAGTATTTCATTTTCCTTGATCTTTAAATTGTTTCAAATAGAATGCCTTTTTTAAAGTTTTCTCTCTCTCTCTTAATCAATGTAAGATTCCCGTAAGGTTAGTGTCTCTTTGTCTTGATTTTTCTAAAAACGTTTTTTAAAATTTAATTTGAAACTCCGATCTTGCCTGCATTAATTTATTATCAAAGCTAGTTTGTAATCCAGCGAAAAGCTGTCGTCTTCTAAAAGGTAAAAATAACCTTGCTGGCGAGTTCTGCTGATCTTGAGTCCTTGCGGTATAGCATTTAACAAGCATGAGTCTACTCTAATGCAGGGTTCGATCTATTCCCCTTTTTCTAAACCTAATTCACTCTTATATTGGTGCTCCAATTCCTTCTTTAATCCTCTGTTGGAATGTCACATTTATATGCCATCTTCGTACGTTTTGCTATCTGTTGGTTGTAGTCTCTTGTTTGTCCTGCTTCGTATCACCTCTCTGCCTTCTCCCACAAATGGTTGTTTTGCATTTGTGGAAGGTTTATCAGGTGTATCGGGATTGTATTTGTTATAACCTGCCTGCTTACCACTGGCTGGGGACTAATGACAATCCCACAATCCTGTGGGAGTACGAGCTTCCCCAATAAGGGGGAGGAGAAACCATTAGTAAACTCCATGTATAAATAAAGCGGATGAACCATTCAATAATTCTTACAGAATCTTCTCAAAAGTCAAAGGGGGTCTTCTCGAGATCTTTGCTTATTTCCCCCTGTACAGTTCTAATGCATCAGGCGATGGCCAGATTAACAAATTGAGTTCTCTTAAAAGATATGTAGGTTGTGTTCTTTTTCCCAAACTTTATTTCCTACTTCGTCCTACCATTTTATGTTTGCCTTAATTACATCTCTGTTTGATTCCAGGCAATAAAATATTTCAATATTTACCTTCTGTACCTTAAAAAATGTTTTACTTTCCAAAGGCAGCCCGCTAAATTATGTGTCGGACTTCTTTTTCAATTTTAAAGTTGTCTCTGCAATGTTTTGAGCTGTCCTCTTTAATTCAGCCAAATCTGTTTCCTAAATAAAGCACAGGGTGGAGTCCAGTGTGCTCGAGGTGGAATGGATTAATTTCTCAGTCTAAAAGTTTGAGCTGCTATCGGACCGTTACCTCCCTTTTCTATTGTGGGCAAGTCTGGTTCAAAGTGCCTCTTGTTCCTTTAGTAATTGTCCCTTTTGATGAGTTAGCTGCCCTATCTGATTTCCCTGACTGACACATATCAAGATAACATTTACATGATTCAATATTTCTACTTCTCTTTTCCTTTCATTGTTTATCCCAACATTCCTTCAGCTTCTCTGGGGCTCAGGGTGGGTCCCAGCTTTCCTTCATCATTTTTTACTCATGATCTCCTTGTGTTTATTTGCCAAAACCAATAATAAAACAAAGCCATGGACATCCACATAAAACAAAGGCAACACGCGGATCCTTGCAGCGATAAATTTCAAACAATTAAACCTCCGCACTCTCTCGCAGCTGTAGGATCTTAAAGTTAGAACACTGCAAGTTCACAATTCCTTACTACAAATTGACGCATATGCAGTTATCACATTCACACTTTCCTAATTCCATGCATGCTTAGAAATATGGGATATACACATTAAGCAAGCAAGGAATAAAACTTACAAGATCACTCTACAGGGTATTAACAAATCATTAGTTCACTGACACATAACAGCACTTATAGACACACAAGGGAATCATTCATACAGGAAAGGACTTGTACTTCATTGCTTTTTTTTTTTTGTTGCCTTTCACACAGCAGCTAAACTATAATGTGGGCTATGAAGTTAATTCCTTTTTCCTAATTATATTAACATTACTTCTGATTAGGTGGGATTTAGATTGTAGGAAACAGATTGTTTTACATTTAGTTCAGGCAAACAAGCAGCTGCTCCTCCTGTAACTATCACCACTAACATTGCTGCTTTCCCAATCCTTCACTATAACTTAAATTATTTTGTTCTATTTAAGTCCATTTCCAATGCCTGATTTTATAGACATCAGTTTAAAGTTCAAGGTGAGGGGCAAGAGGTTTGGGGCAGGGCGTGGGGGGGGGGGGGGGGGGGGGCATGTGAGGAAAAACTCAGTGGTGACGGTCTGGAATGCACTGCCTGGCAGGGTGGTAGAGGCAGGTTGCCTCACATCCTTTTAAAAAGTACCTGGATGATCGTGTGGCACGTCATAACATTCTATGGGCCAAGTGCTGGCAAATGGGATTAGGTAGGTAGGTCAGTGTTTTTCACATGTCGCTGCAGGCCTGATGGGCCGAAGGGCCTCTTCTGCACTGTGTATTTTTGTCATTCTGAAAATCGTAGACACATTCGCAACCAACCAAATTACCACTTGCAAAAATGTTCATTCCTTATCTGGTGGTGACGTGACAAACACAATATAATTCGCACACTTATTCCAAATTCCTCCAGACTATGCTTAAAATTTCCACATTTGGCTGGTGTTGTTGAGTTGCCACAAATCCACAATTAAACCTTGCATAAATTAACATACATAATCATAGACCAGTTTCTGGTGATTAATATCAGCTGTCTGCTGAAATGGTTAAACTTTTCTACAGAACCTAAAAGGGGCGGGGAGTGGACGGATTGCGTAATGTAAAACACTTCTCGCTTCTTTGTTTTCTTCAATTTTGCCCAAATTTCATTTCTTTTGTCTATTCATTTTCTCCTTCAATTTCCAATGTTTGCTACTTAACCCAAGTTGCAAGAAATACTTTGTGAAACGAGTTGTGAAACTGAATCTCAACATTCTTTTTAAGTCAAATATTTTGGAAAGTTCGCTTACAGTTTAAACTGGAGGTCGCTGCTAAACTGCAGCTTTATTTTATATTTTGGGTATAAATTTGGAGAGCTTAATTTCAAAACTCAAGCCCTATCTAGCGCAGTTTGAATTCCTTTTTAAACAAGAGTTTTGCATTAAACTAAGTTTGGTTTCCTATCCAAACTAAATGTAACAATAACAAAACTCTCTCACTAGCATATCGCAAAATGGAAACACTAAATTCATTTGCTACATTTTAACTTTTAACTCTGACTGTTCCTATCTCGCTAGTACAAGGGAAGGGAGAATATATGACTGAATGTTGAGCACAGCGTCTCCCTTCGTAATCACATAAGGAGCTGTACTTTTCCTTATCAACTTGCGTCCAGCTCTGAAAGACCTTGATTAAGGTTTACAAGATGTTTTTTCACAGAATGTTCTTTGAGACACAAACCTGTATTTCACTCACAGTTTGGCCAGTCTAATTGTTTCATTTTATCGATCCGTTTCCTATGCTTTCAGGTGAGATAAAGTGACACTGTCCCCTCACCTTCCCATTCCTCAGCAAATTTGAGTTCCTTCAGACTTAGCCTTACCCATAGGTGTACCAAACCTATTGCTTATGGCCATGGGCTTAGATGATGGTGTTTTAGCGTATGGAGGTGGCCCCACCCCTACATGCCCAACAGTGTCGCTCCAAACTGCAGCCACCGGCTGTGCTGGATTTTGTTTTCATTTGTCTAACTATTTGTCAATATAAACCATGACCCATTTCTGTTATTTGTCCTTTAGACCAACCCATCAGCTTTCTTGTCCCTTGGGAGGGGGGTCCCTTCTGCTTTCCATCACACGTCTGCATTTTCTTGAGTAATTTTGACTGTTATTCCGCTGTGAACATCATGAAGGAGCTCTTGGCTCCCCAATTGAAGTCTGCAGCACTCCCTTGCTCCTTCTTCTCAGACGTTTCTTCTGTTTCTGCGAGGCTAGTTCTTAACTCTGGCACGGTTCTTGTTAGCTTCTGAAGATGCGGTATACTTCTCCTTTGCGGCTTCCATCAGACGCTCGTCTGAGCGTTAGCCCGCCTGCGCAGCTTCAACTATACTGGCCAACTGGTTACTTATACTCGGTAGTGGTGGCTTGGCCTATCTTATGCGCCTTTGGCCCTGAAACCCTGCCTGCAGAGCTCTGCTCCCTACCCCGGCACCTGCCTCTGTCCTGAGTTCTCTCCCAGATTCTTTGATATTCGATCAGATCGTTTCAGACAGGCTTACTGCACTAACTATGGGTGCTAAATAAAATATATATTCACCCTTACTGCAGAGCCATTCTGATGATCTGAAACAAATATCCTGTTCACGACGGCAGTTCTTGTGGAGCAGATTATTAAACTAAAACTCAGGAGACCCAGGTACAGAACAATAGTTTATTAGCCAACGCGTTGGGAGAGCACAACCTCCGAGAAGGATCGCTGGAATTGACTCTGCCCAGTTGAGAAATCAAGCAATAATTATACACTGTTGGCCACGTAGGCAAGGCATTATTTACATTTGAACATTGCCTGGTTCAGACTTTTACATTCAGCAAATTGCAGATGTCCACAAGGCATAGTAATTATTTTTCACCCTTCTTCCTTCGATGGCTCCTCTCTAATCTCTTCCCTTGACTGGCTCAGCACTATTAGCTGTATCTACTACTTTAGGTCGTGGAAAGCAAGTTTCAGACTGTTTTAATAGTTACTGGAAAACAAGTTACTGATGTGGGCCTTGTAGGTATCTGTGTCCTTTGCCACACCAGCATGTTGCTGGGTGATGTCTTTACTCTGAGTGTGGAATTCTCCTTCACCTGTCTAAAATACTATACAAGTTCAAAAACCCTCACTAAGATCCTTTAACAGACTATGTCTATCCTAATAAATCCTCATAATTAAACCGTATTCATTTGTTTCCCCCCTTACTGTAAACATTTATGGACATATTTCATGATTCTCAATGAAAATACACTCAGCTGAGAAATAAGAAAACATCCATAGATAAAGTGACCAGTCTGTGGCTAACTAAATTTGCTATGATCCTGGACCAGACCCCTAAATTCTTGGGGCGATCTGGTTAAGAACCGGTAATCTTTTGTTTAAAGATTAATAGTTCAATAAACCCTTTGTTTAAAGGGTTTGCCAAGAGAATAAAGCCCCAAGGTTCCATGGTTTTTGAACAAACAACATAAACTTTATTATAAAAAGTAAAAATAAAATTAATTTACAGGAGGTGGGCGATGCTGCCATTTATTGGCCATCCCTAATTGCCCTGGTTCAGAGTATTGCTGTGGGTCACATGTTGGCAAGAGCAGATGTGAATCACATGTTGGCTTGACCAGGTGAAGATGGAAGATTTCCTTTGCTGAAGAGTATTAGTGAACTGGATGCATTTTCTAATTCCAGATTTTTAAAATTTGATTACCGGCTGTGACGGGATTCGAATCCTGGTCCCCAGAGCGTTACCCAGGATCTTGTTATTAATAGTCCAGTGACAAAACCACTCACCACCGCCTCCCAAATACATTTTACAATATCTATCTTGTACTTCAATATTCAGGATGTGAAGATGCCGCGTCGGACTGGGGTGGGCACAATAAGAAGTCTTGCAACACCAGGTTAAAGTCCAACAGGTTGTATTGCAGCCTCCCTGCATCCTCAATACTACTTGTCCCTCTGCATTTCTTTGTATCATCTGCAAACTTAGCAACAATATCCTCAGCTCCTTCCTCCAGATCATTAATGTCTATCATGAACTTCCCCACTTGTTTGTATTTACAGTGAGGTCCTCATGCGTGCGTCTCACACTATCATCACATTTAAAGAATGGAACCTCTTCCTGTTTATGATTAACAATGTGTCATATCTTGGTGTCTTCAATGCAATGTCTTCAATGCAATATGTGTTCCGTCGACAACCCCGATTACTTTTGGGAAACCAGCAATCCTGTAGAATGCGAAGGACCTCTCCTTCATCTTCACAGGGGTGTGTCAAAAATATTAAGCTTTGAAACCTTATGATGAATTACATTGACTACCTGGTGAATGCAGGTCCTCGCAGCATTCTGAGAAATATTACATTTGAAAGGACCCGGATGCATAAAAATGTTTTTTGTGAAGCAGAGCCTTTTCCTCTCTGGGTAGATACTTGTTCTGTATTTCATTACATGTTTCTTTAAACACTCTTTAAACAGATCTTCCTAATTTAATGTGGACAGTCTCTGTTTCATCCTGTTGTCAACCTTACCCAAGTCTAAAATTCTCGTGTCTGATTCGTGCTTTTCACTTTCAAATGCTACACTGAATTCAATCATGTTGTGATCACTATTTGAGAAGTATTTGTGCACAAGTTAGGCTACTAATTAAATTGGGTTCATTACTCATAACTAAATCGAACATTGTCTGTCACCTTGTTGCATCTAGAACATATTGCTGCAGGAAACTATCCCGGACACATTCCAGAAATTCACGACCTTCCTGACAGATGCTTGTCTGTTTCTCAAAAAACCTATCTATCTCTGTCTTAAAGACACTCTATGTGCACACTGAAATCCCCCATTAATATTACTGTCTTTGCTACATGTCTGATTTCTGCCTTTATACAATCTAGTACCTCAGAATAACTGCCAGGGAGTCAATACAAAATACCCATTACAATTTTATATCCTTTTTTGTTCCTTAGTTCCACCCATATGACCTTCACAGGATGCTTTCCCCTCATTATATCCTCGGGGAACTAAATGCAGTATCTCAAAATTTGCAGGTGATAAAAAGTTGGGTGGGAGGATGAACTGAGGAGAATGCAGAGATGCTTCAGTGGGATTTGGACATGCCGCTGAGTGAGCAGGCATATAAGACATAGGAGCAGAATTAGGCCACTTGGCCCATCTAGTCTGCTCTGCCATTCAATCATGGCTGATATTTTCTCATCCCCATTCTCCTGCCTTCTCCCCATTACCCCGATCCCCTTATTAATCAAGAACCTATCTATCTCTGTCTTAAAGGCACTCAGTGAATTGGCCTCCACAGCCTTCTGCGGCAAAGAGTTCCACAGATTCACCACTCTCTGGCTGAAGAAATTCCTCCTCATTTTAAAGGATCGTCCCTTTAGTCTGAGATGGTTTCCTCTGGTGCTAGTGCTATAAGTGGAAACGTCCTCTCCACGTCCACTCTCCCAGGCCTCGCAGTATCCTGTAAGTTTCAATACGATTATCCCCTCATCCTTCTAAACTCCAACGAGTACATACCCAGAGTCCTCAACCGTTCCTCATACGAAAGTTCTTCATTCCAGGGATCATTCTTGTGAACCTCCTCTGGACCCTTTCCAAGGCCAGCACGTCCTTCCTTAAATACGGGGCCGAAAACTGCTCACAATACTCCAAATGTACCTTGGGTATGGTGCTCTTTCCAAGAGCTGGTGCAGACTTGATGGGCCCAATGGCCTCCTTCTGCACTGTAAATTCTATGAAAATGGGGTCTGACCAGAGCTTATACAACCTCAGAAGTACATCCCTGGTCTTGTATTCTAGCCCTCTTGACATGCATGCTAACATTGCATTTGCCACCTTAACTGCTGATTGAACATGCACAGTAACCTTAAGAGAATCATGAACAAGGACACCCAAGTCCCTTTGTGTTTCTGAATTCCTAAGCATTTCCCCATTTAGAAAATAGCCTATGCCTAAATTCCTAATTCCATACCCTCACACTTTTCTACATTGTATTTCATTTGCCACTTCATTGCCAACTCTCCTAGCTTGACCAAATTCTTCTGCAGTCCCCTTGCTTCCTCAATAGTACCTGTCCCTCTACAGATCTTTGCATCATCTGCAAACTTAGCAACAGTGCCTTCAGTTCCTTCTTCCAGATCATTAATGCATGGCAGATGCAGTATAATATGGATAAATGTGAGGTTACATTTTGGTAGCAAAAATAGGAAGACAGATTATTATTATTTGAATGTGTGTAAATTGAGAGAGAGGGATACTCAGCGAGACCTTGGTGTCCGCGTGCATCAGTCGCTGAAAGTAAGCGCGCAGGTACAGCAGGCAGTCAACAAGGCAAATAGTATGTTGACCTTCATAACCCAAGGATATGAGTATAGGAATAGGGATTTAAAAAAATAAAAAAATTTAGAGTACCCAATTCATTTCTTTCCAATTAAGGGGCAATTTAGCGTGGTCAATCCACCTAGCCTGCACATCTTTGGGTTGTGGGGGTGAAACCCACGCAAACACAGGGAGAATGTGCAAACTCCACACAGACAGTGACCCAGAGCCGGGATCGAACCTTGTACCTATGCGCCGAGAGGCAGCAGGGCTAACCCACTGCACCACCGTGCTGTCCTAGGAATAGGGATGTTTGACTGCAATTTTATAGGGCATTGGTGAGGCCACACCAGGAGCATTGCGTGCAGTGTTGGTGGTGGATGGAGAGAGTGGAGCAAGGGTTTACCAGACTGATTCCTGGAATGGTGGGACTGTCATATGAGGAGAGACTAAGTTGTTTAGGATTATATTCATTGGATCTCTGAGAAACTTATAAAATTCTAACAGGATTAGACAGGGTAGAATCAGAGTGTTCCCAATGGTGGGGGAGTCCAGAACTCGTGGTCATAGTTTGTGGATAATAGGTAAACCTTTTAGGACTAAGGTGAGGAGAAATTTCTTCACCCAAAGAGTGGTGAATCTGTGGAATTCACTACCACAAAAAGTAGTTGAGGCCAAAATATTTTGTAATTTCAAGAAGAAATTATGTATAGCTCTTGGGGCTAAAGGGATCAATGGATATGGAGGGGAAGGCAGGATCAGGGTATTGAACTTAATGGTGGAGCAAACCTGAAGGGCCGAATGGCTTCCTCCTATTTTCTAGTGACATGGGATTAGAGGTTTATGTGGATAGGTTGTGAGAGTGGGCCTCAGAGGTTCGGTGCAGACTCGATAGGCTGAATGGCCTCCTTCTGCACTGTGCGAATTCTATGGATGTTGGCAGGGTGATCCACCAGCTTGAAAGAATGGAAAATTCCGGCCTTTGACTCAATTCGAAGCAAGCGTTATGGCGATTGGGTGGGAAACTTGAAGGTCAGCCATGATCTTATCAAATGACAGAGCAGGCTTGTGGGCCAATATGATCTACTCCCACTCCTGGTTTTATACACTGATCAGCCATTTTTGTCAATTTTGTGTATGAAGGCCTCATCTGGAATACTGCGTCCAGTCTGGGCGCCATTCTTGAGGAAGAATGCAAAGCGATTGGAGAGAATACAGAGCAGATTCACGAAAATGATTCCACGGATAAAGAACTGGAGCAATGAGGATAGATTGGAAAAGTTGGTAGAAAAAAGGCTAAGAGGAGACTTGAGTATTCGGGTATTTGCACTGAGTGCTAAATTTGGTGCATTTGAGTGCTATAGTGAGAGTTTAGTGACTGAGGGAGTATAAGGCTTCATTTTTATCTAAAGTCTAGTCTTTTATTTAGTTAATTAACTTAAAAGTTGCTGTTTGGTTTAGAAGAAGGTGAATTTTCAATCAGTTTTAAACAAAGGTTCTACTTGTAGGTACTTGCAGCTGGAGCTTGTTAATTAGTTAATTGGATTAGGCCAGTTTTCACACGCTAGATTCACAGTATAAAAGTGATCCCCTACAGTGCAGACTTTGTTTGCACTGAGTGCTGAATTTGGTGCATTTGAGTGCTATAGTGCGAGTTTGGTGACTGAGGAGTGCTGAATTTGGTGCATTTTGAGTGCTATAGTGAGAGTTTGGTGACTGAGTGAGTTAGGTGAGGAGGGAGTAAGGCGCTCCTTTCATTTTGTTTCCTACATTTCCGCAAACAGCGAGAAGGGAGCCAGGAGTTTACAGAGAGTGCAGCTGACTGGGAGCAGAGTCGGAGGGCGGAGGTCCTGTTGGTCCACAGGGCAGCTATATTCTGTCAGGTAAGAGGGGATGGAGGCTAGGCCAGTTGCATGCTCCTCCTGTAGGATGTGGGCGGTGAGGGATACCACCGGTGTCCCCGCTGACTATACCTGTGGGAAGTGCACCCAACTCCAGCTCCTCCAACACCGTGTTAGGGAACTGGAGCTGAAGCTGGATTAACTTCAGATCATCCGGGAGGCAGAGGGGGTGATAGAGAAGAGTTTCAGGGAGGTAACCACACCCAAGGTACAGGTCAAGAGTAGCTGGGTTACAGTCAGGGGAAAGAAAACAAACAGGCAGACAGTGCAGGGATCCCTCGTGGCCGTTCCCCTTCAAAACAAGTATACCGTTTTGGATGCTGTTGGGGGGGATGACCTACCGAGGGAAGGCCCTAGCAGCCAGGTCTCTGGCTCTGGGGCTCAGAAGGGAAGGGGGGAGAATAGAAAAGCAATAGTAGTAGGAGATTCAATGATTTGGGGAATAGATAGGAGATTCTGTAGTCGCGAGCGAGACTCCCGGAAGGTATGTTGCCTCCCGGGTGCCAGGGCCAGGGATGTCTCGGATCGTGTCTTCAGGATCCTTAAGGGGGAGGGGGAGCAGCCAGAAGTCGTGGTGCACATTGGTACCAACGACGTAGGTAGGAAAAGTGGTGTGGAGGTAATAAACGAGTTTAGGGAGTTAGGCTGGAAGTTAAAAGCCAGGACAGACCGAGTTGTCATCTCTGGTTTGTTGCCGGTGCCACGTGATAGCGAGGCTAGGAATAGGGAGAGAGTGCAGCTGAACACGTGGCTGCAGGAATGGTGTAGGAGGGATGGCTTCAGGTATTTGGATAATTGGAGCGCATTCTGGGGAAGGTGGGACCTGTACAAGCAGGACGGGTTGCATCTGAACCAGAGGGGCACCAATATCCTGGGAGGGAGGTTTTCTAGTACTCTTCGGGAGGGTTTAAACTAATTTGGCAGGGGAATGGGAACCGGATTTGTAGTCCAGCAACTAAGGTAGCTGATATTCAGGATACCAAAGCGTGTAGTGAGGCAATGGGGAAGGGAACACTGACAAAGGAGAGTACTTGCAGGCACAGAGATGGGTTGAAGTGTGTATACTTCAACGCAAGAAGCATCAGGAATAAGGTGGGTGAACTTAAGGCATGGATCGGTACTTGGGACTACGATGTGGTGGCCATCACGGAAACTTGGATAGAAGAGGGGCAGAAATGGTTGTTGGAGGTCCCTGGTTATAGATGTTTCAATAAGATTAGGGAGGGTGGTAAAAGAGGTGGGGGGGGGCATTGTTAATTAGAGATAGTATAACAACTGCAGAAAGGCAGTTCGAGGAGTATCTGCCTACTGAGGTAGTATGGGTTGAAGTCAGAAATAGGAAAGGAGCAGTCACCTTGTTAGGAGTTTTCTATAGGCCCCCCAATAGTAGCAGAGATGTGGAGGAACAGATTTTGGAAAGCTGCAGAAGTCACAGGGTAGTAGTCATGGGTGACGTCAACTTCCCAAACATTGAGTGGAAACTCTTTAGATCAATAGTTTGGATGGGGTGATGTTTGTGCAGCGTGTCCAGGAAACTTTTCTAACACAGTATGTAGATTGTCCGACCAAAGGGGAGGCAATATTGGATTTGGTACTTGGTAATGAACCAGGGCAAGTGATAGATTTGTTAGTGGGGGAGCATTTTGGAGATAGTGACCACAATTCTGTGACTTTCACTTTAGTAATGGAGAGGGATAGGTGCGTGCAACAGGGCACGGTTTACAATTGGGGGAAGGGTAAATACAATGTTATCAGACAAGAATTGAAGTGCATAAGTTGGGAACATAGGCTGTCAGGGAAGGACACAAGTGAAATGTGGAACTTGTTCAAGGAACAGGTACTACGTGTCCTTGATATGTATGTCCCTGTCAGGCAGGGAAGAGATGGTCGAGTGAGGGAACCATGGTTGACAAGAGAGGTTGAATGTCTTGTTAAGAGGAAAAAGGAAGACTTGTGTAAGGCTGAGGAAACAAGGTTCAGACAAGGCGCTGGAGGGATACAAGATAGCCAGGAGGGAACTGAAGAAAGGGATTAGGAGAGCTAAGAGAGGGCATGAACAATCTTTGGCGGGTAGGATCAAGGAAAACCCCAAGGCCTTTTACACATATATGTGAGAAATATGAGAATGACTAGAGCGAGGGTAGGTACGATCAAGGACAGTAGCGGGAGATTGTGTATTGAGTCTGAAGAGATGGGAGAGGTCTTGAACGAGTACTTTTCTTCTGTATTTACAAATGAGAGTGGCCATATTATTGGAGAGGACAGTGTGAAACAGACTGATCAGCTCTAGCAAATACTTGTTAGGAAGATGTGTTGGGCATTTTGAAAAACTTGAGGATAGACAGGTCCCCCGGGCCTGACGGGATATAGCCAAGGATTCTGTGGGAAGCAAGAGATTAAATTGCAGAGCTGTTGGCAATGATCTTTTCGTCCTCACTGTCAACAGGGGTGGTACCAGGGGATTGGAGAGTGGCGAATGACGTGCCCCTGTTCAAAAAAGGGACCAGGGATAACCCTGGGAATTACAGGCCAGTTAGTCTTACTTCGGTGGTCGGCAAAGTAATGGAAAGGGTACTGAAGGATAGGATTTCTGAGCATCTGGAAAGACACTGCTTGATTAGGGATAGTCAGCACGGATTTGTGAGGGGTAGGTCTTGCCTTACAAGTCTTACTGAATTCTTTGAGGAGGTGACCAAGCATGTGGATGAAGGTAAAGCAGTGGATGTAGTGTACATGGATTTTAGTAAGGCATTTGATAAGGTTCCCCATTGTAGGCTTATGCAGAAAGTAAGGAGGCATGGGATAGTGGGGAAATTTAGCCAGTTGGATAACAAACTGGCTAACCGATAGAGGTCAGAGCGTGGTGATGGATGGCAAATATTCAGCCTGGAGCCCAGTTACCAGTGGTGTACCGCAGGGGTCAGTTCTGGGTCCTCTGCTGTTTGTGATTTTCATTAATGAGTTGTATGAGGGAGTTGAAGAGTGGGTCAGTAAATTTGCAGACGATACGAAGATTGGTGGAGTTGTGGATAGTGAGGAGGACTGTTGTCGGCTGCAAAGAGACATAGATAGGATGCAGAGCTGGGCTGAGAAGTGGCAGATGGAGTTTAACCCTGAAAAGTGTGAGGTTGTCCATTTTGGAAGGACAAATATGAATGTGGAATACAGGGTTAGCGGTAGAGTTCTTGGCAATGTGGAGGAGCAGAGAGATCTTGGGTCTATGTTCATACATCTTTGAAAGTTGCCACTCCAGTGGATAGAGCTGTGAAGAAGGCCTATGGTGTGCTAGCGTTCATTAACAGAGGGATTGAATTTAAGAGCCGTGAGGTGATGTAGCTGTACAAAACTTTGGTACGGCCACATTTGGAGTACTGTGTATAGTTCTGGTCGCCTCATTTTAGAAAGGATGTGGAAGCTTTGGAAAAGGTGCAAAGGAGATTTAGCAGGATGTTGTCTGGAATGGAGAGTAGGTCTTACGAGGAAAGGTTGAGGGTGCTAGGCCTTTTCTCATTAGAACGGAGAAGGATGAGGGGCGACTTGATAGAGGTTTATAAGATGATCAGGGGAATAGATAGAGTAGACAGTCAGACTTTTCCCCCAGGTGGAACAAACCATTACAAGGGGACATAAATTTAAGATGAATGGTGGAAGATATAGGGGGATGTCAGAGGTAGGTTCTTTACCCAGATAGTGGGAGCATGGAATGCACTGCCTGTGGAAGTAGTTGAGTCGGAAACATTAGGGACCTTCAAGCAGCTATTGGATAGGTACATGGATTACGGTAGAATGATATAGTGTAGATTAATTTGTTCTTAAGGGCAGCACGGTAGCATTGTGGATAGCACAATTGCTTCACAGCTCCAGGGTCCCAGGTTTGATTCCGGCTTGGGACACTGTCTGTGTGGAGTCTGCACATCCTCTCCGTGTGTGTGCGTGGGTTTCCTCCGGGTGCTCCGGTTTCCTCCCACAGTCCAAAGATGTGCAGGTTAGGTGGATTGGTCATGCTAAATTTCCCTCAGTGCCCAAAAAGGTTAGGTGGGGTTACTGGGATGCAGGTATAGGGTGGAGGTGTGGGCTTGGGTAGGGTACTCTTTCCAAGGACCGGTGCAGACTCGATGGGCCGAAAGGCCTCATTCTGCATTGTATGATTCTACAAGAGTGAAACTAAGGTGTTCATATTAAAGGTTTGTTCTGAAGGTTTTGCTAAAGTTTTTCTTCCTGTTGGTTAGCCTGGGCATATTTACCTTTGGTACTATATAGAACCAATTCATGGACACAAATCTAATATTGATCAAAAATCTATCCTCGTAGATTAAATGGTATTGGATTTCTTTCTTTCAGAATGAGCACTGGATTTAGACTTATTTCCGAACAATATAAATCATTTTGTGAAGATGACTATCCAGGAAACGATGGGATCTGCCATGATAAAGAATTAAAAGGATTGGTCAGACTGCAGTTAATAAAAGGTGCTGCAGACGTAGCTGTCTTCTTACGGGATGAGCTGGTTGAAATTATTTCCAAAGCTCTGTACAACTCGGTGAACTACACAAGTACGTTAAAGTTGTTGATCAGGGCTTTTGAATTGTTGGAATTGGCTGCAGTCAACCTCTTCCAATACCCGTGGAGAAATGAGTTCAAAACAATAAAAGTAAGTGCCTTACGAAACATTCGTAGTTACTTTGCCATATATGTTGTCTTGCATGGAGAAGCATTATTGTTACTTCGCCATATATGTTGTCTTCCATGGAATTTGTTGCAACAGCTTGAGGGATTGAAATGATATCGCAAAACATGTTGAATACAATATTTTCAGTTATTAATTGCATTGTGCTCCTCTCCATCCACATGCTTTGTTTATTAAGATATTATATGTGCCAGCCCAACATTTGGGGACTCTTCCACTAGTTATCCACTAAACCCTGGGGTAAGGATTTAGTTGGGGTTCTACTTTAAAGAATACGATTTCCAATAAATGTCTTAATCTTTTCTTTAGACTTTTTCAGGAGCTTTTGTGCACTACCTGAAGCCTGCAATCTGTAACGAAGACCTGGTAAGCATTTTTAAGAAAATGGGTTATAAACTAAAGGATGACCTCCAATTAGAAATGGAAGACCCACCACGCACTTTGGAATTGATCAGGCTGGCGTTTGAGTTTTTTGTTACAAGAATTGAATGTGAAATCCTGTTGGAAATTGTTGGAAAGTTGGAGCACTACAAAATTTTGGTTGATGAGCTGCTTCGGGAAAGGAAGTTGATGAAAAGCATTGACATGTGTGTCAATAAACTAAGGAAGTGTCTTCCTGCCGCTGATAGAAGCCAGAGAGAAAGACATCTCAGAAAAACTGCTTCTATTGGAGAACGTTTTGACATGGATGTAAAAGTGGTTTCAGGTGACAGGAATGAAGCTGGCTCCCCTTTCCACGGGGAATATGATGAAAATTCAATCCATTCCCCACCATGGAGATTAATGAAATCTGTGCCTGTTCACCAACACCAGGATGATGCCTGCAGTAAACACATTACTGGAATCCCTGGTATGAATTGTGTTCAGTCATTGACCCACCAGGACAAGAAATTTGATTTCCAAGGTCAGGCTAAAGACAGATACGCGTTTAACTCTGATATTAGTCCTTCACATACAGATGGAAATACGAAAATGGGATCGCCGAAAGAGACTGCTGCTGAAAACTACGAATTGCATAGCTGCCTTGCTAATGGTGAATCTGCTCACTTCTGTTGTGAAACGTGTCGCACAGTGCACACCATTTTGTGTGAAGATATGAAACAGTGTAACGGTCATTCCCTTAGATTTTTTGGTGCTGAAAGTTTGGCGTGTCTGCAAAATGTTGAAGCTTCTAAGAGTGACTTAAAGCAACTATCATATGCAGACATGGTTAAAACAAATCCAAACTGTGGGCTTTGTAGAAATTTCACCATAAAGTTTCGTTGTAAATGTGGCACAACTGTGTGCTGGCATTGTGCCTATAAAGATGTTTTGTTGTGTAATATGTGTGGGGGTCATTTTTTGAAAATTTAAATCCTGACTTTAAACTGCATCATTACTAATTTGTAGTCAATAATTTAACATTCCTCCATTTTTATAAATAAAGTAATTTTGTAAAATGGGTTGGTAAAATAGTTTTTGTTAAAGTTATTAATGTATATGTTTTAACACCATTTTGCTTACATGTGTATTGGCATGCATCAATTTCTGCTTGGGGCTTGGTTATGAAATTTTGATAACTAAGGATTAAATGTTCAATTTTTAAAACTTGTGCAATGTTCTCAATCACTTCGGATCATGCACACCTCAATTTTACACAACCTGTTCTTAAAATCAACATTTGTTTAAAATTGCAAACTCTAGAAAATCTTGAATATATTGCTTGGAGAAATAAATCAATGGGTCACTGTCTGTGCGGAGTCTGCACATCCTCCCCATGTGTGCGTGGGTTTCCTCCCACAGTCCAAAGATGTGCAGGTTAGGTGGATTGGCCATGATAAATTGCCCTTAGTGTTGGGTGGGGTTACTGGGTTATGGGGATAGGGTGGAGGTGTTGACCTTGGGTAGGGTGCTCTTTCCAAGAGCCGGTGCAGACTCGATGGGCCGAATGGTCTCCTTCTGCACTGCAAATTCTATGAATTCTACTTCCTTAAGGAAAGAGCCATCACAAAGTTGTTTCAGACCTCTTTCATCTGCCCTGAATCAATGTTCCGGCTAAAACAAAGGCTGCCTGACCAATCCCTCTGTCCACCTACCGTAAAAGCAGACGGGCCACATGACATTGTGTTCAATGGTCCCTTAAGCCCCAATAGCAATTGGGATAAATTGCCTGTTTGATAGTCAACAAGTGTGCTTCTGACTCGTATAAACTGAAATATTGTACCATGACAATTGAGCCGTACAGCATGTCGAGCGATTTCATGTGCCTCTGAGTCAAGTGCACGCTCACTTGAGTAGTATTAAATTCTGGCCCAGAATTTTAAATGTAAAAAATAATCTTTGCACTGTTTTTCAGTGGTTTGGAATATTTAACTGTTCGAAATCTCCCAATTTGCCTGCTGCAGACTTTCAAATTCCTGAGTTGTATTTTGCTCCTAGACTTTCAATTCAATTTGTCAGTATCATTTTTTTTTAAACAAATATTTTTATTAGGGTCGTTCCCTTGCAGGAGGACTGCTCCAGCCTCACCCATTCCATGCTGGGTTCACGTATCCATCCCCTCACTTTCTCGGCTGTGGCTGCCCAGTGGTAGTATTGTAGATTCGGCAGGGCCAGACCGCCCATATTTTTCCTCCTTGGCAGTGTCGATTTAGGGATCCTCTGGTTCTTCTTTCTTTCTCCCCTCTTTCCTCTCCCCCCCCCCCCCCCCACAACACACGCCATGATCATTTTGTCTATCTTACGGAAAAAGGCCTTGGGGCTGAAGATCGGTATGGATCTAAACAGGAAGAGGTACCTTGGCAATACGTTCATCTTGATCGTCTGCACCTTCCCCGCTAGGGAAAGCAGAAGTGCATCCCACCTCTGTAGGTCCATTTTAACTTCCTCCGCCAGACTGGTCAGATTCCACTTGCGGATCCGTGTCCAGTCATGGGCTATCTGGATCGCAAGGTACCAGAATTTGCTTTGGGCTAGTTTGAATGGTAGGTCTCCCAGCTCTGTCCCTCTCCCGTTCGGGTTCCTCGCTATTGCCCAGGTTGAGTTTGTAGCCCGAAAAGACTCTGAACTCTTCCAGGAGCTGCATGATTGCTTTCAGGCCTTTCTGTTGGTCCGAGACATGGAGGAGCAGGTCATCCAGATAGTCCATATCATCTGAGCTGGAGTTGGTTTTGTATCTGAAAATGTACTTCACCTGGAAGATGTTCAAATATCCCACAACGCTCGGAGTAAACCCAACAAGCCGAAACTTTCTCATGTTTAAAAGTTTTGAAGAACCAAAGCCCCCCTCCCCCTGCTGCTAAAACTAGCTTGTAACTTCCAGACTCGACTACCCATCATGCACACACCCTTTGTAAACCGTGCCTGTATTGTAACTCAAGGACAGTATTACGGTGGCAGAAAGGACGTTTGATGAGGACTCGTCTACTGGGTAGTATGGGCTGAGGTTAGAAACAGGAAAGGAGAGGTCACCCTGTTGGGATTTTTCTATAGGCCTCCGAAAAGTTCCAGAGATGTAGAGGAAAGGATTGCAAAGATGATTCTGGATAGGAGCGAAAGCAACAGGGTAGTGTTTTTTGGGGGACTTTAACGTTCCAAATATTGACTGGATACGTGATAGTTCGAGTACTTTAGATGGGTCCGTTTTTGTCCAATGTGTGCAGGAGGGTTTCCTGACACAGTATGTAGATAGGCCAACAAGAGGCGAGGCCACATTGGATTTGGTACTGGATAATGAACCAAGCCAGGTGTTAGATTTGGAGGTAGGTGAGCACTTTGGTGATAGTGACCACAATTTGGTTACGTTTACTTTAGCAATGGAAAGGGATAGGTATATACCGCAGGGCAAGCTGGGGGAAAGGCAATTATGATGCGATTAGGCGATGCATAGGATGGGGAGGGAAACTGCAGGGGATGGGCACAATTGAAATGTGGAGCTTGTTCAATGAACAGCTACTGCGTGTCCTTGATAAGTATGTACCTGTCAGGCAGGGGTTGGCGAGGGAACCGTGGTTTACTAAAGTAGTTGAATCACTTATCAAGAGGAAGAAGGAGGCTTATGTAAAGATGAGATGTGAAGGTTCAGTTAGGGCACTTGAGAGTTACAAGTTAGCCAGGAAGGACCTAAAGAGAGAGCCAGGATGGGACATGAGAAGTCCTTGGCAGGTAGGATCAAGGAAAACCCTAAAGCTTTCTATGGGTATGTCAGGAACAAAAGAATGACTAGGGTAAGGGTAGGGCCAGTCAAGGACAGTAGTGTAAAGTTGTACGTGGAGTCCGAGGAGATAGGAGAGGCGCTAAATGAATATTTTTCGTTTGTCTTTTTCCTGTGTGAATACTATGTTGTCGAGGAGAATACTGAGAGACAGGCTACTAGACGAGATTGAGGTTCATAAGGAGGAGGTGTTAGTAATTCTGGAAAGTGTGAAAACAGACAAGTCCCCTGGGCCGGATGGGATTTATCCTAGGATTCTCTGGGAAGCTAGGGAGGAGATTTCAGAGCCTTTGGCTTTGATCTTTATGTCGTCATTATCTACAGGAACAGTGCCAGAAGACTGGAGGATAGCAAATGTTGTCCCCTTGTTCAAGAAGGGGGGTAGAAACAACCCTTGTAACTATAGACCAGTGAGCATTACGTCTGTTGTGGGCAAAATCTTGGAAAGGATTATAAGAGACAAGATTTATAATCATCTAGAAAGGAATAATTTTATTAGGGATAGTCAACACGGTTTGTGAAGGGTAGGTCATGCCTCACAAACCTTAGAGTTCTTTTGAGAAGGTGACCAAACATGTGGATGAGGGTAAAGCAGTTGATGTGGTGTATATGGATTTCAGTAAAGCGTTTGATAAGGTTCCCCCCGGTAGACTACTGCAGACTAGTTCAGTTACTAGTGGTGTACCACAAGGATCTGCTTTGGGGCCACTGCTGTTTGTCATTTTTATAAATGACCTGGAGGAGGGTGTAGAAGGATGGGTGAGTACATTTGCAGATGACACTAAAGTCGGTGGAGTTGTGGACAGTGCGGAAGGATGTTGCAGGTTACAGAGGGACATAGATAAGCTGCAGAGCTGGGCTGAGAAGTGGCAAATGGAGTTTAATGCAGAAAAGTGAGGTGATTAATTTTGGAAGGAGTAACAGGAATACAGAGTACTGGGCTAATGGTAAGATTCTTGGTAGTGTGGATGAGCAGAGAAATCTCGGTGTCCATGTACATAGATCCCTGAAAGTTGCCACCCAGGTTGATAGGGTTGTTAAGAAGGCGTACGGTGTGTTAGCTTTTATTGGTAGAGGGATTGAGTTTCGGAGCCATGAGGTCATGTTGCAGTTGTACAAAACTCTGGTGCGGCTGCATTTGGAGTATTGCGTGCAGTTCTGGTCGCCGTATTATAGGAAGGATGTGGAAGCTTGGAAAGGGTGCAGAGGAGATTTACCAGGATGTTGCCTGGTATGGAGGGAAGATCTTATGAGGAAAGGCCGAGGGACTTGAGGCTGTTTTCGTTAGAGAGAAGGTTAAGAGGCGAACAACATGATCAGAGGATTAGGTAGGGTGGACAGAGAGCCTTTTTTCCTTGGATGGTGATGGCTAGCATGAGGGGACATAGCTTTAAATTGAGGGGGGATGGATATAAGACAGATGTCAGAGGTAGGTTCTTTACTCAGAGTAGTAAGGGCGTGGAATGCCCTGCCTGCAACAGTCGTGGACTCGCCAACATTAAGGGCATTTAAATGGTCATTGGATAAACATATGGATGATAGTGTAGATGGGCTTTAGATTGGTTTCACAGGTCGGCACAACATCAAGGGCCGAAGGGCCTGTACTGCGCTGTAATGTTCTATGTTCTGACCAACTCGTGTTCACCTATGCTGTCTGACCAATGCTCCCTCCCTTTTGCTCAAACAACATATGAAATTTAAAATTCTCCTTGTATTCCAGTACCACCATGGTATTGCCCTTTCAACCCTACAGTCCTCCAAGAACTATTCTAATTCTGAGTTGTTCATCCTCACCATATATTCAGCTAACTCCATAGCTCTGGAATTTCTCCCCCTCAACATCTTCACGCTCCACTTCTGCATCTCCTAGAACATCTTCACGCTCCACTTCTCCATCTCCTAAGTCTTTGATCACTTGTCCAGGTATCTCATGGTTTGCTGCAGTTTCTCGCACTTAAGAGCAGAAATAGACTATTAAAATTGTTGAGAACTATTATTGTTTTTTGATAGAAAACAAATCTGAGCTAGCTACAGCCTGTATTGTGTTGACACTAATAAAGACCAAATCAAATAGGTTCCAGTCAGTTCAAATGTTGATATTAGCATAGATAATTATGGTGCATATTCTTAAGTCATCAGAAATCAACAGTTGACTTTGTAGAACTAAAAGACTTCAATATATTTCGGTCAGCATATTTTTTGTCGAGATCTGATGATGGCATTATCGCATAAAAAATTTCTATGACATAACATACAATCTTTAAGCTACTGACGCAATAAATTAACTAAACTTTTTTGTAACAACGATCTTGTTCAGACAAAGTCAAAATTTTGACAAAAGCGAAATAAAATTCAGAGACCCACAGCAGAAGAGAGTGTAGTATTGCAATTAAATGCTGGCAAATTGTTCAGTTGTACTGATTGTGTTCCTCGCCTTTGTCAGGCAAATGCGTTGTGAAAGACGTCAAGTTGGTTTTATACAAGTGACTATTTGAAAGCATTTTAAGGGGTCTGATTTTTTTTGTTATTGTGCCATTTTAAATGTTGTTACTCTGTCTTTGGACACAATCGTGTCAGTTTAATTCATTCAATGCATTTTTCCCCTTGGATCACTGCCACTCCTGAGCATTGTTTTCGCCATAGTGTTGTCTTGTGCTAGGTTTGTTCATTGTAACGTCCACTTCAACCCATATAACATGGGTTAAGAGCATATTAGGAAGAGCACATTCTTCTTTGTCTCTTGAGCAATAATCTGAGTGCACAACACAAATCGCAAAATTACAGTAAACAAAAACAAGCCAAGGTTTCTCATTTTTGTAATAAACAGAATCATTGGAAGCAGATTTCTTTACAATCTAGATCAGGAGCAAGTAAGAATTCAACGTGTGCAAAATACAGAATGGAGATGACCTTTTGACGACTGCAGTTTGTATTTATATTTTCTGATTGTTTGACGAACTATACTGTTACTTGAATGCTTTTGAACAATTTGAAGTTCTGGTCGGTAAATACATTTAGTTAGAGGGAAAAATAAGGAGATTGGCAATTAATGAAATTTTGAACCAAAGTGATGCATCAAATTCCCTCCAGAAAAAACACCCGTTCACCACAGTAAATTAGAACTGTGGCAGGAGATGTAACCTTGCTGAAATTTGTTTTATACACACACTTGCAAAAAACACAACCATCCATCACATGTAAAATATAATAAATCGCCCTGTACCTGAGATGTCCTTAGTCATCAGATTCATTGCATCACACCTTTAGACGCTTTTGCTGATTATCCACACTAGAAACAGCTCGCTTGTTACGATGATGGGGGAAGGTGGGCATCAGCTCTGGTTCACATGCTTTAGAGAGAGTTTTTGATTTAGATTAATCAGACAGATAAGAATTTACAATGAACAGTAAATTAACTTTACAGTTTAGTTTTATGTTTAGAATTGAAAATGGATTACAGGGAGGGGTAATAATTTTGCAATGGTCCATATTCAGGCTTTGCCTGAACAATCATGGAACTTTCATTAAACATCCTGATGTCCCGACAATTTCCTCAATCGTTCAAATCGCCCAGATTTTCAGCTTTTCCCATTTTGGCCAATCTTTAAACTATGCCGATGGAAATGAGGCGATAGTAGATACAGCAGAACCGGGAGGACACCCAGGGATGATTGACTGCTGATCCCAGGGAAACACTCCAGCTGGTCTTGTGCTCCAAGGGTTCTGAGATTTATCCGGGTCACTCTTCCAGATGTGGTGCTTACAGCGTCTCCCTTCCTCTGCCGTCAGGTGGGTAAATGTGCTCATGAGGGGATCAGGAAGAAACATCCCAGTACTTGTGGTAGTATGTATTGGGGGTTATGTGGGACTGGAAGCCCTAATGTCATTGGCTGACAGATCCCGGGTCCTGGTTGGCCGTTGAACTCAAGCTCCGCCCTGAAGGCGAAGTATAAGAAGCCGGTGTCTTCCCCCACAGGCCAGTTTACTATCGGGCTGCTGGGGAACAGACACGCTTAATAAAGCCTCATCGACTTCACTATATTTGTCTCATGGAGTCTTTCTGCGCCACAATTTATTAAGCGTGCCTAAAAAGGACTATGGAGCTCAGGATCATTCCAGAATGCCTGAGGATCAGCCCCCACGCAGTGAATGCGGCAGCAGCCTTCAAACACTGGCAGACTTGCTTCGAGGCCTACCTCAGAACGACCACCGGCCGAGTCTCAGACGAACAAAAACTGCAGGTCCTGCACTCGAGGGTGAGCACGGAGATTTTCACCCTCATTGAAGACACCGACGATTTCCAGACGGCGTTCGCAGCACTCAGAAGTCTCTACGTTCGCCCAGTTAACCAAATCTACGCTCGCTACCAGCTCGCGACAAGACGGCAAGCTCCCGGAGAATCGATGGACGAGTTCTACGCCGCGCTGCTGATTTTGGGACGAGCCTGCAGCTGCCCGTCGGTGAACGCAAACGAACACACGGACATGTTAATGCGCGACGCTTTTGTGGCAGGTATGCAATCTGCCCAAATCCGCCAAAGACTTCTAGAAAAAGAGTCGCTAGGACTCTCAGAGGCACGGGCCCTAGCAGCCTCCCTAGACGTGGCCGCGCGTAATACCCGCGCCTACGGCCCCGACCGCGCAGCAGGCCATTGGGCCCCGTACGTACCCGTCGCGGCAAACCCCCTAGCCCCCCCCCCCCCCCCCGACACCCCACAGGCTTGCGCGGTCCAAACGCCGAGTCGCACCGGGGGCGCCCGCTGTTATTTCTGCGGCCAGGCGAAACACCCCCGACAGCGCTGCCCGGCCCGCGCAGCCATCTGCAAAAGCTGCGGGAAAAAGGGCCATTATGCGGCGGTGTGCCGATCCCGCGTGGTCGCCGCCGTCCCGGGAGCACAGGGAGCCCTGCAAGCAGTCTATGCGTCCCAACCCCCCCAGCACGCCATGTGCGACCCGTAGGCGCAGCCGCTCTGGGTCCCGAACACCGCGGTCCCGGGAGAACTGGGAGCCCTGCACGCCGCCTACGCTCCCCAACCCCCCTTCCCGCAGCCCACGTATGACCCGCCGCCGGCGCTACCGCTTTGGGTCCCGGCCAACACTCCCCACGGAGAGGAGGGGGTTTTTCGCGTCCCTAACGCCACCCTAACCCCCGTCCCGCGCCTGACCCGCCGGCGCCACCTACTTGGACCCCGACCACCGCTGTCCCCGGTGAGGGAGCTCCTCGCGCTCGCGGCCCCACGCCTGACCCGCCGGCGCCACCGACTTGGGCCCCGACCACCGCTGTCCCCGGCAAGGGAGCTCTGCACGGTCCCAGCGCTCGCGGCCCCACGCCTGACCCGCCGGCGCCGCCGACTTGGGCCCCGACCACCGCTGTCCCCGGTGAGGGAGCTCCGCGCGGTCCTAGCGCTCGCGGGGAGGGAGCTCCGCGCGGTCCTAGCGCTCGTGGTCCTAGCGCTCGCGGTGAGGGAGCTCCGCGCGGTCCTAGCGTTCGCGTCCTAGCGCTCCCCAGACCCCCCAGCACTCCATGTGCGACCCGCAGACGCCGCCATTTTGGGTCCCGGCCACCACGAGGGGAGGAAGGACGCCGCCATCTTGGACCACCCCAGACCTGTACGACGCATGGGGGCGGCCATTTTGTCCACCCCCGCCGCCATCTTGTGACCCCCAGCCACGTGCGATGTATGGGGGTGGCCATTTTGTCCATCCCCGACGCCATCTTGGAAGGCAACAACGGACCCCACCCCACTACTACAACCACGGCTCGCTTCGGTTACGCTCGATCAGGCTCGGCCCCGGACACTCCAGACGACGACAACGGTCCTAATTAACGGCCACGAGACGCCATGCCTAGTCGACTCCGGGAGCACGGAAAGTTTTATACACCCCGACACGGTAAGACGCTGTTCCTTGACCACCTATCCCAGCGCACAAAAGATTTGCCTAGCTGCAGGATCCCACTCCGTACAGATCCAGGGATTCTGCATAGTTACCCGAACGGTGCAGGGGAGGGAGTTCAAAAACTACAAACTTAACGTCCTTCCCCAACTCTGCCCCCACCTTGCTGGGATTAGATTTCCAATGTAATCTACAGAGCCTTACGTTTAAATTCGGCGGCCCCATACCCCCACTCACTATCTGCGGCATCGCTACCCTTAAGGTGCAACCCCCGTCCTGGTTTGCGAACCTCACCCCGGGTTGCAAACCCGTCGCCACTAGGAGCAGACGGTACAGCGCCCAGGACCGGACCTTCATTCGGTCTGAAGTCCAGCGGCTACTAAAGGAGGGCATAATCCAGGCCAGCAACAGTCCCTGGAGAGCGCAGGTGGTAGTAGTGAAGACAGGGGAGAAACAAAGGATGGTCATTGACTATAGCCAGACCATCAACAGGTACACACAACTAGACGCGTACCCTCTCCCCCGCATATCCGACATGGTCAATCGGATTGCCCAGTATAAAGTCTTCTCCACCGTGGACCTCAAGTCCGCCTACCATCAGCTCCCCATCCGCCCAAGTGACCGCAAGTACACAGCCTTCGAGGCAGACGGGCGATTATACCATTTCCTACGGGTCCCTTTTGGCGTCACAAACGGGGTCTCGGTCTTCCAACGGGAGATGGACCGGATGGTTGATCAACATGGGTCACGGGCCACGTTCCCGTATCTCGACAATGTAACCATCTGCGGCCACGATCAGCAGGACCACGACGCCAACCTCCAAAAATTCCTCCAGACCGCCAAAGCCTTGAACCTCACGTACAACGAGGACAAGTGCGTTTTTAGCACCGACCGGCTAGCCATTCTGGGCTACATAGTATGCAATGGGATAATAGGCCCCGACCCCGAACGTATGCGCGCACTCATGGAATTTCCCCTCCCACACTGCCCAAAAGCCCTGAAACGCTGCCTGGGGTTCTTTTCGTACTACGCCCAGTGGGTCCCCCAGTACGCAGACAAGGCCCGCCCCCTAATACAGACCACGACCTTCCCTCTGTCGACAGAGGCTTGCCAGGCCTTCAGCCGCATCAAAGCGGACATCGCAAAGGCCACGATGTGCGCCATCGACGAGTCCCTCCCCTTCCAGGTCGAGAGCGACGCCTCCGACGTAGCTCTAGCGGCCACCATTAACCAAGCGGGCAGACCTGTGGCCTTTTTCTCCTGAACCCTCCACGCCTCAGAAATCCGCCACTCCTCAGTGGAAAAGGAAGCCCTAGCCATAGTGGAAGCTGTGCGACATTGGAGGCATTACCTGGCCGGCAGGAGATTCACTCTCCTCACTGACCAACGGTCGGTAGCTTTCATGTTCGATAATGCACAGCGGGGCAAAATTAAAAATGACAAGATCTTAAGTTGGAGGATCGAGCTCTCCACCTTTAACTATGAGATCTTGTACTGGCCCGGAAAGCTGAACGAGCCGTCCGATGCCCTATCCCGCGGCACATGTGCCAACGCACAAATTGACCGCCTCCAAACCCTCCACGAGGACCTCTGCCACCCGGGGGTCACTCGGTTTTACCACTTCATCAAGTCCCGCAATCTCCCATACTCTTTAGAAGAGGTCCGTACAGTCACAAGGGACTGCCACATCTGCGCGGAATGCAAGCCGCATTGTTTCAGGCCAGATGGAGCGCACCTGATTAAGGCTTCCCGCCCCTTTGAACGCCTCAGTCTCGATTTCAAAGGGCCCCTCCCCTCCACCGACCGCAACGCATATTTTCTTAATGTAGTGGACGAATACTCCCGCTTCCCATTCGCCATTCCCTGCTCTGACATGACCGCGGCCACAGTCATTAAAGCCCTGAACAGCATCTTCACACTGTTCGGTTACCCCGCATACGTCCACAGCGACAGGGAGGTCCTCTTTCATGAGTGACGAGCTGCGCCAGTTCCTGCTCAGCAAGGGCATAGCCTCAAGCAGGACGACCAGCTACAACCCCCGGGGGAACGGGCAAGTAGAAAGGGAGAACGGCACGGTCTGGAAGGCCGTCCTACTGGCCCTACGGTCCAGGGATCTCCCAGTTTCACGGTGGCAGGAGGTCCTCCCGGACGCTCTCCATTCCATCCGGTCGTTATTATGTACAAGCACTAATCAAACGCCGCACGAGCGTCTCCTTGTCTTCCCTAGGAGGTCCTCCTCTGGAACGTCGCTGCCGACCTGGCTGGCGGCCCCAGGACCCATCCTGCTCCGAAAGCATGTGCGGGCACATAAGGCAGACCCGTTGGTCGAAAGGGTTCACCTCCTCCACGCAAACCCCCAGTACGCCTACGTGAAGTACCCAGACGGCCGACAGGACACGGTCTCCCTGCAGGATCTGGCGCCCGCCGGCACCACGCACACCCCCCCGACACCATCAACCCAACCGCCCCCCTTCCTGCCACCGCCGCATCACGCGACCGCCCCCTTCCCAGGAGGATCAGTCCCCCTCCCCTTTGCACCGACAGCTGAAACCGTACAGCTCCTGGAGGCGACAACACTGGTACAAGCACCACCATCACCGCCGAGGCGATCGACACGGACGACCAGACCGCCCGACCGACTCGTGGCGTCGATGTAAAACAAAGATGGACTGTTCAAAGAACATTTTGTTTTTTCCTATACCCTCTGTAAATAGTTGCAACAGGACGAAACTGTCCAATACTGTACTACCATGTGAATGTTCTATCCTCCCAGGACCAGCCCTGTAAACCCTTACCACCATACGAAGCATCACCCCGCCAGGTTCATTTTTGACAAGGGGTGAATGTGGTAGTATGTATTGGGGGTCATGTGGGACTGGAAGCCCTAATGTCATTGGCTGACAGATCCTGGGTCCTGGTTGGCCGTTGACCTCAAGCTCCGCCCTGAAGGCGAAGTATAAGAAGCCGGTGTCTTCCCCCGCAGGCCAGTTTACTATCGGGCTGCTGGGGGACAGACACGCTTAATAAAGCCTCATCGACTTCACTATATTCGTCTCATGGAGTCTTTGTGCGCTACAGTACTACACTGAAGTGGAGCACAATCATGCAAACACTCATCGAATCATAGAATTTACAGTGCAGAAGGAGGCCATTCGGCCATCGAGTCTGCACCGGCTCTTGGAAAGAGCACACTACCCAAGCCCACACCTCCATAACCCAGTAACCCCACCCAACACTAAGGGCAATTTAGCATAGCCAATCCACCTAACCTGCACATCTTTGGACTGTGGGAAGAAACTGGAGCACCCGGAGGAAACCCACGCAGACACGGGGAGAACGTGCAGACTCCGCACAGTGACCCAAGCGGTAAATCGAACCTGGGACCCTGGTGCTGTGAAGCAATTGTGCTAACCACTATGCTACCGTGCTGCCCCTCGTATCACTTTGATGTGAAATTCAAAATGAGCAAGCACTGGTTAATGTGTTCCGGTTTTGACTTTTGAAAATCTGGGCACCCTATAAATATTTTGCATTATTAGTAACAACCAGGCCATTACAAAGCTGCTGTCCAAGTTGCCGTGACTCCTTCAGAAGTGTCACTATACCGTTTTATGGTTGAAAGACATAGACGGTTGTGAAGTTGCTGTACTTACATGATAGATTCCACTAAATTTGGCAATAAATGTTAGAGGCTTATCCATTCCTTTGTAAATCATACTTTAGTGTGTGATCAATCTTAGTACTGCCAAAGAGCCTCAAAAAATTAACCTAATTCCTGTAGATTTTAATTACTATTGGAAACTTTAAAAGAAAAGCCTAACTTTTTCTCTCTCATCTCAATATGTTTTCAGTTTGCCCTCTGTGAATGATTTGACATTGAATTAACTATTCTAACTGACAGTAAATGCCTCAGTAACAATTCTGCACTCTTATTACACAGATACATTGTTGCTCGCACTGTCTGTCCACACTGTTTCTCGAGTCCCTGTAGGAGGTGCTACTTTGAAGTGTCAAATTAAGTGTTTTTTAAAAGACATTTTTTCTGTCCTTTTTCTCTTAATCCAATCTTTCGTTCCATCTCTATTTCTCTTTCTGCACTTGATTTGATGTTGAAATTCACGCCCACTCTTTACCCCTCCTTTCTCCTCATTATTTTATTTCATCATTAATCTGATTAAGGAGATATAATTCCTGGCCCTGTTCTCAGATCCCAGATGTCCCGTTTCTCTTTGTTGCAGGTGTTCAGCTTGGGGTTACAGCAATTTAGGGGGCAAAAGCCAAAAGGTGCAATGAAAATGTCCAATTAACAGCAGGCGCCATTAAAGTCCCTGCTCCAGTAAAATCTGGCCCAATAGTTTTGCAAAGAGGCAGTCAACTATTGTGTTGCCTTCTGCCTGCCCAGAAATTAAAGAGGTCAGGTTGTTTGACAAGTCCATACAGTTATGATTTTTGTTGCAGCCAGGCATCAAGAGGAAATTACTCAGCAAACTGTTATTTATACCATATCTACTTGTGTAGTAGAAATTAATTTTCTGATTGACAATTGAGAGAAAATATTTTAACCTTCAGGAGGAAACTTGCCTTTTAGAGACTCAAAAGGTTTGTGTTAGATTGTGTTCCAGTTCCATGCTCCTCATTACATTTTTAATACAATGTAGTCAAGGGTGAAGGGCGTTTGTCAGTGACCCAGTGCAAGATTTCAGGAAAGAACTAAAGAGTTTGCCTTTTATGTATTGGAGATGTCAATCATTATACTGCCATTTCCATGATGTATTTGTGTAAATATTCTCTACTTCTAAATGTGATCTTGTTTTTGCTTGAGCACAAACGGTTTGAATGCGGTATTTTCTACTGTTCTACGTAGACAGGAGAATGTGGTGGGCAGCTGGTGACCTCCACTGCACAATACCGAGCGAGGTGCAATAGTTAGATCTAAAATTGCTTTTTAAATCTGGGATAGAGTTTAAAGTGTTGGGCCACCAAAATCAATGAAACTGTTGCAGAGTGCAACAATACTTAAAAGGTTGCACCTTTGAGTTGTAATATAATTATAAAATACAGAACTATATGGAACTCGAGGTCTAGTGGCGCAGAGACCCTGCCTCTGAGCTAGTAGCTCCAGGTGTGAGTCACACCGAAGGACAGGCTAGCAACATGTCCCAGGAAATTTGAGCTATGAGAATAACAACATGTCCCAAGAAATTCTAGCTGTGAGAACGGCCGAGAGCATGTGCTTTGTATGGAAGAGCTGATGGATGGTTGGATAGATCTCCAACTTTACTATGAGGTAGGCAGGTAACATTAAGTCAATAATTTACTTTTAAATAGTGATGGGAATATTTTGATTTATTCAGATATAATTTGTACCACAATATCAAAATATTGAGAGAATCAATTTTTCTTTAGGTAAAATTGTAATTGAACCCCAATGTGATTTCAATTTTATTGAAAAATAAATGATATTCAGAATTAAGTTTGTTTTTTAATGTACAGAAATACAATTTAAAAAATGCAAACCATTGCAAAATATTTCTAAAATGCAAACCATTGCAAAATATTTCTAAAATTACTTACGTAATGGTTTTTCTTTAAAATAGGAACTCTCCAGACTGTCCTCTGCTGTTGCCCTTGAACACAGAATAACATTCATCATCCCCTTCTATCGTATGCTAAATACAGAATAACAGTACTATAAAACATGTGCACAAATGCATTAGCAGCAATCTACTAAAGCAGGACCAATTCTTTGTAAAATTTTGTCTTGAATTTACAATCATTCAAGTTGCAAATTTACAGAACCATCAACTTATTATAGCTTTTTAATTCAAAACTCAATCCAGCAATTAATGACATTTGCAGCATTTCAGCTTGTGAAAGTAAATGGAGCAAAATTTTACAAATGAGCGCTGCTTGAATGGAGTGACTAGAGTACATTTAGGAAACTTGGAGGTCGAAAATCATACGAGATGCACTCATCTGCATCAGTTTAATTATTTCACGAGATGTGGATGTCACTTAGGGCAGCATTTCTGTTGCCCATCCCTAATTGTCTTTACGGTAGTGGTGAGTTGCCTTCTTGAAGTGCTGCAGGTCATCTTGTGTAGATACAGCCATAATGCTGTGAGTTCCAGGATTTTGAACCAACGATGTTGAAGAACAGCATATAGTTCCAACTGAGGATTGTGGGGTTCGGAGGTGAATTTGCAGATGGTGATGTTACCATGCATTGGCAGCCCTGGGCCATCTAGGTGGTACAGGTCACAGGTTTTGAAGACGTTGAAGAGGCCTTGGCGAGTTGCTGCAGTGCAACGTGTCAACAGTCCACACTACTGTAGTTGTGCATTGGTGGTGGAGGGAGTATATGTTGAGGGAGTGCCAATCGAACAGGCTGCTTTGTCGTGGTTAGTATTGAGCTTCTTGAGCATTGTTGGAGCTGCACTCATCCTGGCAAGTGGAGAGTGTTCCAAAATATTCCAGACTTGTGCTTTGTAAATGGTGGACAGATTACTTTCCACAGAATTCCCAGCATCTGACATCTTGTAGACAAAGTATTTATATGGCTAGTCAGTTGTGTGTCTGGTCAATGGTAACCCCCCCAGGATATTGATTGCGTGGAGGCAGCAATGGTAAGCCATTGAATATCATGGGGAGATCATTGGATTCTCTCTCATTGGAGGTGGTCATTGCTACCATTTGGCAGCCCAAGCCCAAATATTGTCTAGATCTTTCTGCATACGGGTACAGATATCTTAGGAGCTTTGAATGAAACTGAACATTCATCAACAAACATCCCCATTTCTGATCTTTTAAGTTGGAGGGCAGATCATTGATGAAGTAGCAAAAAGTAGTTAAGAATAGGACATTACGCTGAGGAATTCAAGTGTCAGTTGAAAGGAATTCAGGACCGGCATGTTCCTGTGAGGAAGAAGGATAAATACGGCAATTTTCGGGAACCTTGGATAACGAGAGATATTGTAGGCCTCGTCAAAAAGAAAAAGGAGGCATTTGTCAGGGCTAAAAGGCTGGGAACAGACAAAGCCTGTGTGGAATATAAGGAAAGTAGGAAGGAACTTAAGCAAGGAGTCACGAGGGCTAGAAGGGGGTCACGAAAAGTCATTGGCAAATAGGGTTAAGGAAATCCCAAGGCTTTTTACACGTACATAAAAAGCAAGAGGGTAGCCAGGGAAAGGGTTGGCCCACTGAAGGATAGGCAAGGGAATCTATGTGTGGAGCCAGAGGAAATGGGCGAGGTACTAAATGAATACTTTGCATCAGTATTCACCAAAGAGAAGAAATTGGTAGATGTTGAGTCTGGAGAAGGGTGTGTAGATAGCCTGGGTCACATTGAGATCCAAAAAGACGAGGTGTTGGGTGTCTTAAAAAATATTAAGGTAGATAAGTCCCCAGGGCCTGATGGGATCTACCCCAGAATACTGAAGGAGGCTGGAAAGGAAATTGCTGAGGCCTTGACAGAAATCTTTGGATCCTCACTGTCTTCAGGTGATGTCCCGGAGGACTGGAGAATAGCCAATGTTGTTCCTCTGTTTAAGAAGGGTAGCAAGGATAATCCAGGGAACTACAGGCCGGTCAGCCTTACTTCAGTGGTAGGGAAATTACTGGAGAGAATTCTTCGAGACAGGATCTACTCCCATTTGGAAGCAAATGGACGTATTAGTGAGAGGCAGCATGGTTTTGTGAAGGGGAGGTCGTGTCTCACTAACTTGATAGAGTTTTTCAAGGAGGTCACAAAGATGATTGATGCAGGTAGGGCAGTGGATGTTGTCTATATGGACTTCAGTAAGGTCTTTGACAAGGTCCCTCATGGTAGACTAGTAGAAAAGGTGAAGTCACACGGGATCAGGGGTGACCTGGCAAGGTGGATACAGAACTGGCTAGGTCATAGAAGGCAGAGAGTAGCAATGGAAGGATGCTTTTCTAATTGGAGAGCTGTGACCAGTGGTGTTCCACAGGGATCAGTGCTGGGACCTTTGCTGTTTGTAGTATATATAAATGATTTGGAGGAAAATGTAACTGGTCTGATTAGTAAGTTTGCAGACGACACAAAGGTTGGTTGAATTGCGGATAGCGATGAGGAGTCGTCAGAGGATACAGCAGGATTTAGATTGTTTGGAGACTTGGGCAGAGAGATGGCAGATGGAGTTTAATCCGGACAAATGTGAGGTAATGCATTTTGGAAGGTCTAATGCAGGTAGGGAATATACAGTGAATGGTAGAACCCTCAAGAGTATTGAAAGTCAAAGAGATCTAGGAGTACAGGTCCACAGGTCACTGAAAGGGGCAACACAGGTGGAGAAGGTAGTCAAGAAGGCATACGGCATGCTTGCCTTCATTGGCCGGGGCATTGAGTATAAGAATTGGCAAGTCATGTTGCAGCTGTATAGAACCTTAGTTAGGCCACACTTGGAGTATAGTGTTCAATTCTGGTCGCCACACTACCAGAAGGATGTGAAGGCTTTAGAGAGGGTGCAGAAGAGATTTACCAGAATGTTGCCTGGTATGGAGGGCATTAGCTATGAGGAGCGGTTGAATAAACTCTGTTTATTCTCACTGGAACTAAGGAGGTTGAGGGGCGACCTGATCGAGGTCTACAAAATTATGAGGGGCATAGACAGAGTGGATAATCAGAGGCTTTTCCCCGGGGTAGAGGGGTCAATTACTAGGGGGCATAGGTTTAAGGTGAGAGGGGCAAGGTTTCGAGTAGATGTACGAGGCAAGTTTTTTACGCAGAGGGTAGTGGGTGCCTGGAACTCGCTACCGGAGGAGGTGGTGGAAGCAGGGACAATAGTGACATTTAAGGGGCATCTTGACAAATACATGAATAGGATGGGAATAGAGGGATACGGACCCAGGAAGTGTAGAAGATTGTAGTTTAGTCGGGCAGCATGGTCGGCACGGGCTTGGAGGGCCGAAGGGCCTGTTCCTGTGCTGTACATTTCTTTGTTCTTGTAATTCCTGCAGTGATGTCCTGGTGTGGAGATGATTTACCTTCAACAACTATCTTCCTTTGTGTTAGGTATGATTCCAACCAGTGGAGAATTCATTGCTGTGGGTCCAGAGTTACAAGCAGTACAGACCAGGCAAGGACAGCAGATTTCTTTCCCTAAAGCACCTTACAACCAGATGGATTTTAAAGACTATCGACAATGGTGTATGCTCATTATTACAGAGATACCTTTTCAAGTCCAGATTTATTGACTGAATTGATAGCTGCCATGGGATTTCGGATCACTAGTCGACTAACATTACCATAACACCGCCGCCTACAACGGAATAAACACAAACACAGACAAGAAATCAAACTAAAAAATAGTATTCCTCAGAAATTAAAAGATGGTGGAACATCCATGATAGAATGCATAGAGGCACTCAGGATCAAGCAGGTTTGATGGGACAGGCTGCAATTTGTCACTCTGGATTTTATGCTCCAATCCGACAACTCAATATTCATATTTCTAGGTCTAGACAGGCTAAAAAAAATCCTCTCGCCAGTTGTCAGCCAAGAGCCAGCTTTCTTGAAACCAGCAGCATCAATGAGACAGAAGGAAAAAAATTACTTTTCAACAAAAAGTTGTGGAATAGATTATGTATTTAATAACAGCAAAACATAAAAATTGAAATAAATAATTGGGATGAGGACATTCTGGGTGGAAGCAAACTTTTTAATTTCATCTTTCTTTAAACAAAAGTTTATTTTTGTTATGAAGTGTTACTATTACAGTATTGAAATAAACTAAGGTTTATTGGCAATATTACTCTAAAACTGACCAAAAAAAGGCTCTCACATTTGAATAGATTCATTACTGTAATATAAATACTTGTTTCATCATCACGTATGCGGAAAATTAAAAGCAAAAGCTGCAAGTTTGAAAATTTCCTGGTGCATCCAACCGCATAGTGGGTACGAATTCTTTGAGATTAGGGGATACAATCTAATCCCAATCAATATGACTGCCATATTATCACCAGCACTATGCTGGCACTTATATGGAACCTTATAGTACTACCTCAACAAAAATAAAGATGTGACACATGGAAGCACAAACTTTCCCATAGAAGCTATTTCCATCAGAACAAGAATCTCTTGCTATATATAAAACAGCAAATGTTAAAATACCTCTTTTTTGGGTCGTACATGAAGAGAAAGTTGAGAAGTCGGAGGCCTGCTTCCGAAAGCCATGGAAACTTGTGCTTCAGGTTATTGTAAGGCTGCTTTCTCAGAGTGTACTGACCCACTAATGGCAGCTTGGAAAAACCCTAGAGCACATCATAAATACAGGTAAATAGCTATTCGATAAAATGGGAGAAGAATCAGTAGTGTGTTAATAGCCGCGTAACACTGCTTATGCAGAAGATTAATTTTTCCAACTATTTCAAGACGTAATGTGATCAAATAGTTGTCAGTCTTCCTGACTCAAAACTAGCGGAAAAGGAAGCCTTCAAACAGAAGCACACCAATGGAAGGTTTGAACAGATTGCAACATGTGGACAAATAATTTTAGAACGGTCTAAAAACCTAACAGCTACATTCAAACCAGCTATTTTCACTGATACAGAAGCAAAATATTGTGGATGCTGGGGTAGAAATGCTGCAAATAGCTTGGCGACCCTGTCACCATCTGTAGAGGCAGAAATAGAGTTAACAGGCCAAATGTTTGACCGTGATCATGGAGGTGGATTGTCCCTGCAATTTATCCACCATTGGTTAGCATGTTGGTTTGCTTCCACATTCCCGCTGGCAGGCTATTTTTAAATATGCTGGTCTGGGAGGCGATGGCTACTTGGTCACAGGCAGTGGGTAGCCAATGATGGCCCTTAATGGACCATAAAGGCAACTGCAAATGCTGACCAGAATTTTCCATTTGGCAGCTGGACAGCCCATTAAGACTAAACTCCAAATGCTGAATGGGGGAGGCAACCTGCAACAAACCTGGAGGCCACCGCTCAATTTTTACCTCACTTCTGTCCTCCACTCCCCGCGCCCCCCGCCCCCCCCCCGCCACGATTGCAAGATTGCTATATCCGCAGCCACTGGCCACCCTGCACCCTTTCCACTATCATGGTTTGGCAGATGTGGCCTCTTTTAAGTTTGTAAAAGGTTTTAAAGAGGGTGCCTCCCATCTTGAGGCGTCCTCCCTCCCTCTAATTTTCATCCTCGGCCCCCAACTCTGATGGGAGGGGGGGTTGCCGATTTGCATGCTCAAGGGTACTCTGTCAGCCCTCTAGACTTGGGAGCCCACCCGTTGTCCTTAATTGGGCAGTAAGCTAATTGGCCTCCTAGTCAAAGATCGCATTGGATTTCAAACTCAGGACCTGGAAATGTTTTGGACTCTGGAGTCCCAGCTCCAGAGCAGAAATGCAGCCCACTTCTGTGACCTTTCATTAGAACCGAGGCAAAGGGAGTTCTGATGAAAGGTTCCAGGCCTTGAAACATTTATTCTGTTTCTCTCTCCACCAATGATGATAGAAGACTTGATTATTTCCAGCATTTTCTTTCTCTTTTATTACTATTTTCAGCTCTTACTACAAACTCAAAACAGAGTAACTGCATTGTTACATCAAATGTTCGATCAGACTGTTATCCAGGTACGATTTTCTACCTGCCTAATAACTTGACAAATCCGTAAAACATGATTTTATGTCTATCTATAATACAAGCACATGGGGCGAAATTCTCCGGAAACGGCACGATGTCCGCCGACTGGCACCCAAAACGGCGCAAATCAGTCGGGCATCGCGCCACCCCAAAGGTGCGGAATGCTCCGCATCTTTGGGGGCCGAGCCCCAACCTCAAGGGGCTAGGTCGGCGCCGGACAAGTTTCCGCCCCACCAGCTGGCGGAAAAGGCCTTTGGTGCCCCGCCAGCTGGCGCGGAAATGACATCTCCAGGCGGCGCATGCGCGGGAGCGTTAGCGGCCGGTGACGGCATTCCCGCACATGCGCATTGGAGGGAGTCTCTTCTGCCTCCGCCATGGTGGAGACCGTGGCGAAGGCGGAAGGGAAAGAGTGCCCCCACGGCACAGGCCCGCTCGCGGATCGGTGGGCCCCGATCGCGGGCCAGGCCACCGTGGGGGCACCCCCCGGGGCCAGATCGCCCCGCGCACCCCCCCCCCCCCCCCCCCCCCCAAGGACCCCGGAGCCCACCCGCGCCGCCTTGTCCCGCCGGTAAGGTAGTGGTTTAATCTACGCCGGCGGGACTTCGGCCCATCCGGGCCAGAGAATCGCGCGGGGGGGCCCCGCCAACCGGCGCAGCGCGATTCCCGCCCCCGCCAAATATCCGGTGCCGGAGACTTCGGCAACCAGCGGGGGCGGGATTCACGCCAGCCCCCGGCGATTCTCCGACCCGGCGGGGGGGTCAGAGAATCTCGCCCATGCTCTTTAAAGCTCTACACACCATTATCCTTAACTAGTGAGGAGTGATGGTCACGAACAGAAGAGGCTTTTAATCAGATGCTCATATCGGTACTGCTCTAACAAAGCTTTAGACTGGAGAAGGATGACATAAAAAGTTAACAAATTGAATTTACACTTCAAATTTCTGAATTTTCACACTCAAAAGAGATATGCTCTACATTTATTGCACCTTCATAAATGTTATTTTTTCTGTTTGTAGTAAGGTAGCAAACCATTGATGAATTACACCATGACTTACTGGCCATATATTCTCATTAGGAGTCCCTAGTAACTGAACGATCAGGTCAATCTGATGGATCTCCGAGCTTCCTGGAAGCAAAGGTTTGTGAGCCAGCAGCTCTGCAAGAATACAACCCACTGCCCTGTACATAGCAAAAAGAAAAGGATGAGAAAAACTGCAACACCTTTGAGTAACAAAAGGAAAAAAGTCTGATTAAACATATGTAAATAGGTGAACTCACTCTCCAGAAAGGCTTCCAGCATATTTGGCTTTTTATAAACTGTTTATGGGATGTGGGTGTCACTGGCTAGGCCAGCATTTGTTGCCCATCACTAATTGCCCTTGAGAAGGTGGTGGTGAGTTGCCTTTTAACCCCTGCAATCCATGAGGTGTAGCTACACCCACAGTGCTGTTAGGGAGGGGAGTTCCAGGATTTTGACCCAGTGACAGTGAAGGAACGGCGATATATTTCCAAGTCAGGATGGTGAGTGACTTGGAGGGGAACCTCCAGGTGGTGGTGTTCCCATGTTTTTGCTGCACTTGTCCTTCTAGATGATAGTGGTTGTGGGTTTGGAAGGTGCTGCTGTAGGAGCCTTTGTGAGTTCCTGCAGTGCATCTTGTAGATGGTAGACACTGCTGCTACTGTGCATCGGTGGTGGAGGGAGTGAATGTTTGTGAAAGGGGTACCAAACATGTGGGCTGTTTTCTCCTGGACAGTGTTGAGCTTCGAGTGTTGGAGTTGCACTCATCCAGGCAATTGAGGGGTATTCCATCACATTCTTGACTTGTGCCTTGTAGGTGGTGGACAGGCTTTGGGAAGTCAGGAGGTGAGTTATCGCCACAGGATTCCTAGCCTTTGACCTGCCCTTGGAACCACAGTATTTATATGGCTAGTCCAGTTCAGTTTCTGATCAAAGGTAACCCTCAGGATGTTGATAGTGGGCGATTCCGTGATGGCAATGCCATTGAAAGTCAAGAGTCGATGGTTTGATTGTCTCTTATTTAAGATGGTCATTGCCTGGAACTTGTGTGGCGCAAATGCTCCTGGCCACTTTCCAGCCCAAACCTGGAAATTGTTCAGGTCTTGCTGCATTTGCACATGGACTAGCAAATGGTACTGTGCATTGTGCAATCATCAGCGAACATCCCCACATCTAACCTTATGTTGGAAGGAAGGTCAGTGATGAAGCATCTGAAGATGGCTGGGCCTGGGATACTACCCTGAGGAACTCCTGCAGTGATGTCCCAGGACCGGGATGACTGACCTCCAATAACCACAACCATCTTCCTTTGTGCCAGGTATGACTCCAACCAGTGGAGAGCTTCCCCCCTGATTCAGACGGAGAGCTCCTAGATGTCATACTCGATCAAATGCTACCTTGATGTCAAGGGCAATCACTCTCACCTCACCTCGAGTTCAGCTCTCTTGTCCATGTTTGAACCAAGATGATAATGAGGTCAGGAGCAGAGTGGACCTGGCAGAACCCAAACTGGGCATTAGTGGGCATTGCTAAGTGCGGCTTGATAGCACTGTTGATGACCACTTCCATCACTTTACTGATGATTGAGAATGGACTGATAGGGCAGTGATTGGCCGGGTTGGATGTGTCCTGTTTTGTGTACACAGAACGTAGCTGGTCAATTTTCCACATTGCCGGGTAGATGCCAGTGTTGTAGCTGTACTGGAACAGTTTGGCTAGGGGCACGGCAAATTATGGATCACAAGTCTTCAGTACTATTACCGGAATATTGTCAGGGCCCACAGCTTTTGCAGTATCTTGTGCCATCAGCCGCTTCTTGATATCACGTGAGGCGAATCAAACTGGCTGACGACTGACATCTGTGATGCTGGGGACCCTTGGAGGAGACCAAGATGGAGCATTCACTTGCACTTCTGACTCAAGATTGTTGTGAATGCTTCAGCCTTCTCTTTTGCACAGGTATGCTGGGCTCTTCCATCATCAAGGATGGGGATATTTATGGAAAAACTCCTTCTCCAATGAGTTGTTTAATTGTCCACCACCATTCACGACTGGATATGGCAGGACTGCAGAGCTTATATCTGATCCATTGGTTGCGGGATCACTTACCTGTCTATAACTTGCTGCTCATGTTGTTAGCCTGCAAGTAACCCTATGTTGACAACTCAATTGTTGGTCTGGCTGGTGCTGCTCCTGGATTGCCCTCCTGCACTTTTCATTAAAATGGGCTTGGTGTCCTGGCTTGGTGATAATGGTGGAATGGGTGATATGCCGGGCCATGAGGTTATAGATTGTGGCTGAGTACAATTCTGCTGCTGCTGATGGCCCACAGCACCTCACACCTCACGAATGCCCAGTCGAGTTGCTCGATCTGTTCTGAATCTATCTCATTGAACACAGTGGTAGTGCCACACAACACGACGGAGGATATCCTCAATGTGAAGACGGGACTTCATCTCCACAAGGACTCTGCGATGGTCACTCCAACTGATACGGTCATGGACAGATGCATCTGTGACAGTTGGTGAGGATGAGATCTAGTATTTTTTTCCTTCTTATTGGCACCCTCACCACCTGCTGCAATCCCAGTCAAACCGCAATGCACCTTTGGGCTTGGCCAGCACAGTCAATAGTGATGTTACCGAACCACTCTGGGGAATGGACATTGAGGTTCCCCACCCAGGGTACATTGTCACCCTCAGTGCTTCCACCAAGTGGTATTCAACAAGGAGGAGTACTGATTCATCAGCTGACAGTGAACAGTACATGGTGATCAGTAGGTTTCCTTCAGGTTTGACCTGAAGCCATGAGACTTCATGGCGTCTGGAGTTGATGTTGCGAATCCCAGGGCAACTCCCACCCGGTAGTGTACCAGTGGAATAGGACATACCCAGGGATGGTGATAGTGGTGTCTGGGACATTGTCTACAAGGTATGATTCTGCAAGTATGACTTTGTCAGGTTCATACTTGACTCATATGTGAGACAGCTCTCCCGATTTTGGCAAATATCCCAGATTAGTAAGGAGAGATTTGCAGGATCGACAGGGCTTGGTCTACCATTGTCGCTTCCAGTGCCAAAGTCAATGCCGGGTGGTCCGCCCGGTTTCTTTCATTTTTATTGACTTTGTAGCAGTTTGTTGAGTGGTTTGCTAGGCCATTTCAGAGGGCATTTAAGAGTCAACCACATTGCTGTGGATCTGGAGTCACATGTAGGCCAGATCAGGACAGATTAAAAGCAAATTACTGCAGACGCTGAAATCTGAAACCAAAGAGAAAATGCTGGAAAATCTCAGCAGGTCTGGCAGCATCTGTAGGGTGAGAAAAGAGCTAATGTTTGGAGTCCAGATGACCCTTTGTCAAAGCTGGATGATAGATTTCCTTCCAGGCATGAGTGAACCCACTGGGTTTTTAAGTTTTTTTTATGACAATCGACAATGGTTTCATTAGACTTTTAATTCCAGATATTTATTGGATTCAATTTCCAACATCTGCCGTGGCGGGATTCGAACCTGGGTCCCCAGAGTATTACCCTGGGTCTCTGGATCACCAGTCCAGTGGCAATACGACTAAACCACCACCTCCCCCCTGGGTCATGGGGATAAGGTGGGAAAGTGGAGTTGAGGATTATCATATTGAATGGTGGAGCAGACTCGATGGGCCGAATGACCTACTTCTGCTCCTCCACCTTATATTTTGTTTTGTATCAAATAAGGTACCTACCACATGTCGATAGCTGTAGTCTGGGTTTTTGTTCCCAATAATAATTCTGGTGCTCTGTACCTAAGAATTCAATCAAACATCCAATCAAAAATTCAGAGCGCCCAAATATGCAAAAGTATCCTCAATTTTTAAATGTTGCACAAGTCAAATATATCCAATATAACTGCTTTAAATAAAATAACTCACGGGGTCTTTTGTTTTGAAAAATAGGAACATGGCAAAAGTTGCAAACATCAAAGTGGCACAATTTTTAGAAAGCTACAGTTTTGGAAATATGTGACAAACTTGTCAGTTTTAATTCTTTGACTCGTTAATATGAATATGGATGTTAAAGTTGTACCATTACATAAAGCATATTGCAAGCTATGGACATCACTGCACCAGAACTACAGTCCAAAAAAGCTTCCAATTATTTTCAGAGATCGAGAAAGATCTTTAACATTGCCAGCAGCTTAGTGTTGCAGCATTATAATACGCAATAGATAACTGTTTAGAGAATCTAGGTCAGGAGGTGCATTTGTAAATAAATACATGGAGGTGAGGAAAACATGAAGTGATGATAGCGAACAAAGTCCAAAAGGGACTACAAGCTGCATGCCTAGTTTAACATCAACTCATATCACAATCAGAGAGAAACGACCTAGATTAATTTGCCAGCCAACTTACCATAGTGTTACTACTTTTGGAGTCATTGGCTTCAAAGGCACTCCATATACACGCGCCAACCCAAAGTCAGCTGCAATGAAGAATAACACCGTTAAAAGATCTAGAGCAGGAAAGCTATGCAGCGTCTAATCAGTATAAGGTAGAAAAGGAAGAACTTTTATTTATATAGCGTCTTCGACAACCGCAGGATATCCCAAAGCAATTCATAACCAAATAATTAATTTTAAAGTGTAGTCACTATTGTGGCAGTCAACATGTACACAGCAAGGTCCCATAAAAAGCCAAGAGTTAAATGATCAGGTAAGCATGTGGGAACAGAATACCTAAAATCAGGGTGGGTGAAACGTGAATAGAGAATTTACAAATGGCTGAAACAAAAGAGACAAGCTGTCTAAGCTTTTCATCTTGCATTCATCAAGACAGATCGTTGGAACACACAATGGATACTGCAGGAGAAGAGAATGCTGATTGTTGAACAAGATTGGTAGAGGTGTAGTCTTGGAGAATGCAGTAGGGAACTATTAACTGCTAAGCTATTGCGAAAATTCAAACAGATCAACTCCAATTGGTCGAGGATGTTGCCCTGGGGAATGAACCAGAGTTTGGCTGTCCCTCAAGCTTTTGTTTAGTTGAAAAAGGTGCAATACTTGGACATGCTCATTCTATTTGCAAAGGTCAGGGCCTTATGTGTGAATATATGTAGCTTCCAGAATGAGTTAGTAAGCCACGCTACGAGCCTAAAAGATATTCTTAAATAGATCTTCAGTCATTCTTAGCATTGATTAGCAAGTGTTGCCCAATCGCAAAATCACATTTAATGTTTGTCATTATGTTTTGAATTTTGCAAGCACAGACTGGTTGGGTACAGTCAGCACGTGAAGGTACGTGCTGTTTGATCCAATCCGCCAGACTTTGGGACATAAAGCCTACATACCTGGCAAAACACCAGCTCTGAAATTCATATACCACATTACTAATTTGTGTGATAGGCAGGACATTTTTCTGGCTTGACAGCATCATCCTGTTAGTAGAGGATAATGGTGAGGTAAAGTCACCATAGGCCCAGATGACCATCGGCTGCTTTCTCCTTTGAGGAGGGATTTAACCTGAGGATCACCACACCTCAGGCTAGGGGCAAGGCTGGAGAAGGTGGGGCCTCCATGAATAACCTCAGCCGGTACGGGAATTGAACCCGTGCTGCTGGCGTTGATCTGCATCATGAAACAGCTGTCCAGCCAAGTGGGAAAAACCACACTTGTTGCTACTGCATAGGCACAGCAACAAACGGCTAGCTACACCTGTTGCTCAAATTTTTGAGACTCCTTACCCTGGGTAATGTGACACTTTTCAGGACTGAAAGTGGTGGCCTTAGGCCTAGTCATAAGTTTGCGTTATACACAGAAAACATTGATCTGATCAGGGTAGCCATTATCCCACAGCATAGCTTTAACGTGCCTTATTTCAGTATCACGCCTGCACGGTTGAGCAAATGGCTCGGACCCTATTAAGAGGTTGCCGATAAGTCCAATCTCATAACCCGCAAAAGTGTAGAAATCCCAACATGTGTATTTATTGGCCATTGAAGGTAGGCTTAATTTACAAATTGAAAAATGGTCCTACAAAGCCCAATCTACACCACTTTGAAGAAAGCCTGCCTTATAATTTTAAAACCTATAGAATTCTAGCAAATTATTACCCTGCAATTTCAAATGATTAAATCAATTTTGAGCAGCCAAAAGCTAATTGCCCCACTGAGGTGAAAGATAAATAGGAGGTTCCAAATCTTACCAATCTTAACACACCCTTTATCAGTCATTAGCAAGTTGGACACCTTGAGGTCTCTGAAGGAAAGAAAGGGATTTGTTACCAATCTGAAACCACATATTTAAAAGCTCGCCTCAAAGCTGTAGATGGGACCCAAGGTCCAAGTCTTTGTTGCTCGACAGCACTGAATTTGAGCTAATCAGAATATCTGCCCTAATTAATCTTGAAGGTAGATACTACAGTTTTTAATTTAACAGTTTTTTAAATCAACAGTTACAATGATTCATACAGAAATAAATAAAAATGGAATTTTTGAAAAGAAAAGCATTGATAATTATAAAAGTGCTTCTTCGTTTCAGGGCTGAGGAATGACGATTTTCAAGCTGTTACACTGATTCCAGGTTCTGCTATGCCACGGACTAAATGTGCAGCAGCACAAGAACAGTGTAAATTTAGGAAATATGTTGGTCATTTATGTGGAGGTGTTCAGCTAGGGAAATGAGAAGAGAATTTCGGCAGACATATTGGAAGCAGTGCTAACAAACAAATGAATGTGTTTCGAGCAATGTTGCAGTTTGGAACTCACCCAAGTCTGCAATGTGCGAATATCTTTGGAAAAAGTGGCATAAGTCCGCTCTTAAGCTCTTGTTACACCAAGAGGTTCTAGACAATTCCATGCCAATGTACCCAGAACCGATCAGACAGATGGGTGAAGGAAAGAAATATTGGCCAGGAGACTGGCAATGACTCCCTACACTTCACAAAATAATGCCCACCTGAAAGGGCAGAAGAGTCTCATTTGACATTTCATCAAAAAGATAGAACATACCGCAGCCTCAATACTGCAGTGGAGTGTGGGCTTTGAATTTTGCGCGCAATCCCGGGAGTGGAACTTAGTCCCACAACCTTCTGAGTCAAGGTCGACAACTTAGCCACACCTTTCTTGGAAATGTGCTGCACTGAGGGCCACAATATCAGTAGGAAAGAAAATTCATAACCTATCATAGCAAATAATGAATGTAATTAGTGCCCCAAAATGCTAAAAAGTGATTGACATCATCTCATGAAAACCAACGCCACTTATTAAAGGTAATTCCATGGAGCTGTAACATTTAAAGTGTTCAGTGTTTCTATAAAGGATAAGCTGGCAAAGTCTAATCTGATATGAAAAATGTGTGATTTTCACCCTGCTATTAGATAAATAAATGGCATCCCAGAGTCTTGGGTCTTATAATCTCAGAGGTCATGGACTCAGGTTGCACCAATTCTAAAAACGGAGTTCAGTAAATTTAGTAATTTGTGAATCACCACCAGAAAAATGAGCCTAATTGCTGAAGGATTGTTGTAAAGATCCAATTGGTTCATACGTTTCCTCAGGCAATAATCCTGCCATCTGGTCAACATGTTACCTATAATCTTTCTTCATGTCACAAGTAGGCTCACAATGAAGTTACTGTGAAAAGCCCCAAGTCGCCACACTCTGACGCCTGTTCAGGTACACTGATGGAGAATTCAGAATGTCCAATTCACCTAGCAGCACGTCTTTTGGGACTTGTGGGAGGGAACCGGAGCACCCGGACGAAATCCACGCAGACACGGGGAGGATGTGCAGACTCCGCACAGACAGTGACCCAAACCGGTAATCGAACCCGGGTCTCTGACACTGTGAAGCAACAGTGCTAACCACTGTGCTATAAGGCAATTAGGGATAGGCCAACGTTGGTGATATCTGGAGATTAAGTACAAGGCAAGAAAACCCAAAATTGTTCTGCTGATGTTACTATATGCTCATAAAATCTAGGTCATCAGGTACAAAATGTTGTACCAGAACTTTATGTGCAAAGAACCAAGATCAATTTTGGGTTGGAAAATTCCACATTCCAACACACAAGATTTGATTATATTCCAAACTTTAGGAAGCTGAAAGCTAAAAAGTCAACCCATTTGTGAAAGCTAATGGGGTAGAAACAAAATTGAATAATGGATGGCCAATTCTACACTGCCCGTTTACTGCCACTGCCCAAAACAAATTTCTGGCCCAATGTGTTTAGTTTTTAAGCCACAATCCACCAGTTTCCTTTTCTTTGCTGTAGCCGATTTTCAAAGGTTTATTGTAGATCTTTGATCTGCACAAAAATATGCATGTTAGGCCATGCTAAATTGCCCCTTTGTGTCAAAAGGTTAGGTGGGGTTACGGGGATGGGGTGGGGTGGGCATAGGTGGGGTGTTCTTTCAGAGAGTCAGTGTAGACTCGATGGGCCGAATGGCCTCCATTGTACTGTAGGGATGGTGTGATTCTACTCCCCAATGTCAAAATGATTTTTAAAATGGAGGTTAGATTTACTGTTTTCAGTCTGTGTTAAAAAGAACAATGATATTCAGCTTTTCAACTCTCTCACCTGTGAATAATGAAGTTTTCGTGTAGATATCGCAGTCCCTTCAATAACTGCAGGATTATACATTTCACCTTAAGAAACAGGGAAGCAAAGCAATAGTTAATGAATTAAATTTTAGAAAGCCAAAGGAATAATGATTGTAAAGTGCTATATAAAACTATGAGAATATAAAGAGAACTAAAAGTGAGAACATGCTGCTTTTACTTAGGAATTAAGTTACCAAGCTAGATTTTGCTAGTCCTTTTAACAAACAACCATGATAAAAATTCTTTTAAAAATTTCTCAGGTTTACCTGAGCCTCTGAGAACGGCGACTGCATGTTTTCCAGAAGACTGGCGAGGTCTTGTTCACAGTAGCCCATTACCAGGAAAATACTGTGAAAATGTGATAAAGAAGTGAAAGATTAATCTGTCGCTTAACTATCTTCATGCACTACCTGAGCATGAGCATTACATGATAGCGCAGCTCAATGGTATAACAACACATTCTTCCGAAGGGCATTTAAAATGTTCTGCAGAGGCCTCAGTTTTTAACATCCAGGTAGAAAATATCAACAAAGAATAGCACTTCTGATTAGCATACACTCAGTACTGTACTGGACTCAGCAAGTACACAAACAAGGAATGATGCATTTTATGTGACAGGAAAGAAATCTCACTGAGCATGAACATTTTCTGACAATAATCTGTCAATGCAAAAGAATGGTCCTTTACCGGTTATAGTACTGAGAATTAGATGAAAGTAAAAGTTAGAGCAGGGAGTATTCTGTGGGCAGCATGGTAGCATAGTGGTTAGCACAATTGCTTCACAGCTCCAGGATCAATTCCCGGCTTGGGTCACTGTCTGTGCAAGTCTGCACATTCTCCCCGTGTATGCATTTGTTTTCCCCGGGTGCTCTGGTTTCCTCCCACAGTCCAAAGATGTGCAGGTTAGGTGGATTGGCATGGTAAATTGCCCTTAGTGTCCAAAATTGCCCTGAGTGTTGGGTGGGGTTACTGGGTTATGGGGTGGAGGTGTGAGCTTGGGTGGGGTGCTCTTTCCAAGAGCCAGTGCAGACTCGATGGGCCGAATGGCCTCCTTCTGCACTGTAAATTCTATGATTCTGATAATCTTGCCACAAAATGCTAACGGCATAAAATAACCATTTGTTGAAGGCGTGTACATACATTTTTAAAATAACTTGTCTGCTCTTTTTCGGATAATAATCATTTTGGTTATGAGAACAATATAGTTCTCAATCACATCCACCATCAGATTTTCTCTGAAAGAAGCAGCCTTCCACCTCTCTGCAAATCCATTCAGTGGCTCCCTGAAGCCAAATGTTTCCCGTTGAGCATTCTCATTCAGTCCAGGGCCCCTCTAATTCAGTTATGTTTGGGTTCCCAGAGTTGCCTCATCCGGAGTGCCTGCCGAGTTATAATCGCTCAGTGATTCACTCGGCATGACATTGAACTTGCTGGTGTGCGAGCTCTCAGCTGCACTGCACAGCTTAAGTAGAGGGAGGGAAATCGACCCATGCCATACAGCAACAGGTCCGGGTCACATTCTTTTGCGGACCCCCGGAAAATCTCCAAAGGTGCCTTGGCTGTGTGGAACCCAGTTTGAGAACTACTGGGCTAGGGTAGCAAAGCAAAGGCCAGACCATTGTAACTAGGAGGTTCAAAGCAACAACAAAAAGAGACACAATTACAATGCAACATTCACTCACGTCGTAGACAATTAGTACCTATCTTTATTGTTTAAAATATGTAATGTATATATAACGTTTACTGCTGGCATGGAAAAACTGCCTCAAGTCTCAGATTGTCAGTCTGATTCTGTGTGCCTTTGAGTGAGGAAAAAGAAAGATTCTTAACATGTACTGATAATTAGATTTGTGTTTTACAGCTATAAATTCTTCATCAAAAAGTCTGTTTGTCCTCTTTGCCAAGGATGGTACTTGAAGTTGGGGAATCTCTCACGAGGTCACAATTATTTTTCCTTTTAGTTTACAAAGAAGAGACCATGAACCAATGGGTTAACCTGGAAACTTTCAACAGTATATCTTTCAAACTTTTGTTTAAATCTTCCTGGCTGTAGATGAAAAGATGACATGTTTGTGTTATGAATCAAACCACTGACCTGTCCAAGTGGTTTCCTACCACTACTTCTTTTAGCTCCACGATATTAGGGTGCCGCAGTTTAAGCAGCAGATTAATCTCTCTTAAACTACTGATGGGAATTCCTGCAAATGAACAAAAGAAGCTTATACTTTCAACAGATTGGATTTTATTGCACCCAATTCTATTTGTACTCATCCTTAAATTACATTGTTGAATTACACCAGTGACTAGACTTCAAAAAGTTGAAAAAAATATATTGTATCCATTCCATTTGTGCTTATACTAATTTCCCACATTATCTTTTTCACAATAGTAGGCTGGGAAAGAGCAGTTTTTAATGCTGTTGCCTAAATGATGGATAACTGGACCAACCATATTAAAACCGTGGCAACAAGAGCAAGGAGATTCTGCGGAGTAACTCACCTTCTGAATCCCTACAGCCTGTTCACTGTCTACAAGCACAAGTCAGGAGTGTGATGAAATACGCTCCACTTCCCTCCAGCAACACTCAAGAAGCTTGACACCGCCCATGTCAAAACAGTCCACATGATTGACACTCCATTCACTAGCTTAAAACATTAACTTCCTCCACTGTCCGTGTGGAGTTTGCATATTCTCCCAGTGTCTGCAAGGGTTTTACCCCCACAACCTAAAGATGTGCAGGTTAGGTGGATCGACCATATTAAATTGCCCCTTAACTGGAAAAAAAACTAATTGGGTACTCTAAATATTTTTTTTTTTTTTTAATTTAAGTGTCTCCATTACCACTGCAAACTGACAGAAGTGAGTGCCACCTACAAGGTTCACTGCAGCAACTCACCAAGGATCCTTTGATGGTACTTTCCAGCTCAAAGGACGAGGGCAGCAGATGCATGGGAACACCATGGCCTGCACATTCCTCTTCAAGTCTCACATCATCCTGATTTGGGACTATATTTCCATTCCTTCACTCTTGATGAGCCAAAATCCTGAAACTCCCTTCCTAACAGCATCATGTGTGTACCTACACTAGATAACCTTCTGAGATTCATTACTACCTTCTCAAGGGCAATTAGGGAAGGTCAATAAATGCTGGCCTAGTCAGTAGCATCCACATCCCATGAAAGGTTTTTTAAAATCCAAAATTGCAACTTCCAAGATCTATTAATATCAGCAACTTGAGGTTGAAGAAAATTGATTCAAATTTTAGATGTGGTCTCCAAGATTACATGACACACAGGAGAAAAAGCCAAGAAACTTCTATGTTAGTAAACTGGTTTAATAATTATCCTTTCATCCACATTAGCATTCCAGTTTGCAGAGTGATATAACATTAACGATGAGTAAACAGACATTATTAGCGATAAAGCTAATGCTCAATAAAGTGACGGCCATTTTAGCTACAAGTTATCATTTCAAGGACACTGCCATCACACTTTATGTGCTTGGCATTTCTGTCCTAATAGAATGCGATCTCAATTATACTGGTACACACTCAACAAAAGATTATTAGAGTCTAGCAGCATTATCATTTATTGTTTACACAACTTCAAAATAAAAATAATTGGATTAATTTTTGAAATTACATAACATTTTTTACACTTGTGCCCCCTTCCCCAAACCCCAATTTATTTTTCCTCACTGAAAGGAACAAGCTGCCTTGTGGTATCAGCAAGAACGTAGTGTCAATCATAGAATTATCATAGAATTTACAGTGCAGAAGGAGGCCATTCGGCCCATCGAGTCTGCACCGGCTCTTGGAAAGAACACCCTACCCAAGCACACACCTCCACCCTACCCCCATAACCCAGTTACCCCACCCAATATTAAGGGCAATTTTGGACACTAAGGACAATTTAGCATGGCCAATCCACCTAACCTGCACATCTTTGGACTGCGAGAGGAAACCGGAGCACCCGGAGGAATCATCGCTCAATGGGCGAGAAGGTTGTGGTTCAAGCCTCAATCCAGAGACCTTGAGCACAAAATATAGGCTCACACCCGGGTGTAATACTGAAGTAGTATTGCACTGTCACGGGAGCAGTTTTTAGGAAGAGATGCTGAAGAAACATTAAACTGAGACTCTGTCTGTTCTATCGGTTGGATGTAAAATAACTCGTGGCATTATATCCAACAAGAGCAGGGGAGTTATCTCTCCAATAACTAATACTGACTAATACTTGTCCTCATAACAACATCATAAAAACAGATTATCTGGCCATCATCACATTGTTGTTTGCTTGAGCTTCCTGTGCGCAAATTGGCTGCTACATTTTCGACAGCACAATGCTGGTTATATATCAAAACCTACGTACAGTCGGGCGATATAATACTTTCGAATGTCCCACGGTCAAGAAAGGTACTACATAAATGCAAATCTTATTTTTCTTTTAGAGGTCACTGGAGTAACTGGTAAATTAAGCGTATCAAGATAAAGTAATATTGGTACAAAATATACATGGCAAATGGTTTCAGACATTATTGCTAAAAGGTTTAGCAAGTTTTTAAAACATGAATTCACTGAACTAAAACAAATTAAACAAGCCATTCGCTTTGACTTTGATAATTCTGACTTACCATCTCTTTCCTTATCCATTCGAACTTTCTTAAGGGCAACAATTTCATCACTTTTTGTATCATGGGCTCGGTCTAAAGCAACACAAAATATTAATGCAGAAACTACTACCTTGTAACTTATCATTGCTTGTGTAGAGGAGCTTGCTGTGTGAAAACTGTCTGCTGCCTTTTCTACATTACAACTGTGACTATGCTTCGAAAGTACTCCATTGTCTTCAAAGCATTTTGAAACATTTGGTGGTCACAAAAGTCACTAAATTAATGCAAGTCTTACTTAAATGAGGTAGAGTTAAGGAACCCAACAATACTTTTCAAAATTGCTCATTAGATACACAGAGACAAGAATGTTTATAAGGCAATGGACATTGACTTGTGGGGTGGGTTGATGGGAAGACAATCAGGAGAAGTCAGAAGCACAGTGAAGAAAAAGATCTTGAAGAGAACCTTGCAGGCAAATTAGAGACTGGTGAGGTTGAAATTCTGAGAGAGGGGGTTCATCCCTCAGAAGGGCTGAGGAAAGACAACTTAAGAAGCAACCACCAATGATCAGGTGGAAGGAGAGGGGAAGGAGAGGATAGAAGATGCATATAGTGACACAAGGCTGGAGGAGCTTCTGAAAGTTATGCATAGTGAAGTCCTGGAGGCCTTTGAAATTGAAGATGGGTATCCTGTGATCAGTTCTCTCAGACCTCACCTAAGTGGCCAGTGGAACTTGGTAAGTACAAGAGTGATGTGGACGCATGCTTTTCTGTGGGTGACGATACGGGCTATCGCATTGTGGGTGACTAGTAGTTTGTGAATGGTAAAAGCACACGGTCAATTAGAAGAGAATGGAAGAACACCAGTTGTACAGTGATATAGGTATGGATTAGTGTTCCAGCAATAAAGGAGAGCCAAGGTGAAGGTGTGCAAGTGTCTGAAAGTGAATGACAGCAGTCTTCATGGCTTTGATGGAGGGAGCCACACTGAAGGTTGAATGATGATAGCTCAAGGTTCTGCACTTCTGGGTTCAGCTTGATATAATAATTGAGAGAGATTAAGTTGAAACAAGACGTATAAAGTCAAAGAAGATAGCTCTGTTTCTGCCAATATTAAGATGGAGGTGGTTTTGGTGCATCCAGGTCTAATGCTGGAGATAGTGGATTGATGGAGGCAGCTTAAAGCATAATTTGTGGTGCTGTTGGAAGGGCAAAATTCATAACGAAGGGCTTTCTCTATTGTTCATACTCCCATGACAGGTGTAATCAAGTATATAAACCTCCAACAATGTGCTTAATTCCAACCTTTGAAGAACTCTTAACAATATGAACAAATTAATTCACGCAACAACCATTCTTATGAACTTTCTAGCCATTTGTCAATAATTTATTTTAACGACTTCCGATGGCGGCCATGGAGGAGTAGGTCGTGCATTTGGCAGCTCCCGTCTGGAACGGACTCTTGGACCCTTTTTTTAGTTTTCACGGACTTTTTGGGGCAGATTGGTGAAGCGAACACTGCCAAAAGGATTCCCTCTCTGTTGTATGGATAGCTGGACCAGGAGTGGCCGGGTGAAGCGTTTAAATCCCAACAGACAGAAGCGTGCGGAGCAGGCGCCGAGGCACGGCATGGCGGCCAGTATAGACCAGGGCGCAGTGGTCACAGGAGCAACAGGAGTTCCTTAGGGGCTGCTTTGCTGAACTTAAAAAGGACATGCTGGCCCCGATGAAGGCATCAATAGATCAAATGATCGCAACTCAGGCGACACAAGGGAAAGCGATTAAGGAGATGGAGAAAAAGCTATCCGACCATGAGGACGAGTTGGTCATATTGGCCCTTAAGGTGGAGGCGCAGGATGACCTCCACAAGAAGTGGCAGGAGAGGCTGGAGGACCTAGAAAACAAGTCCAGGAGACAGAACTTGAGAATTGTGGGCCTCCCCGAAGGTGTGGAGGGGTCGGTTGCGGGAGCATGTGTGTCCAAGATGATGGAGACGCTGATAGGGACAGGGGTATTCGCTCGACCACTGGAGCTGGACGGGGCACAGAGAACCCTCACAAGGAAGCCCAAGGCGAATGAACCGCCGAGGGCCATGGTGGTGAGATTTCATCGCTTCTCCGTCAAGGAACTTATCTTGCGGTGGGCAAAAAAGGAATGGAGCAGCAGGAGGGAGAACAGCGTGATACGCATCTACCAGGACCTGGGTGCGGAGCTGGCCAAGAGGCGTGCTGGATTCAACCGGGTGTAGGTGACCCTCTTCAGCAAGGGGTGAAATTTGGGATGCTACACCCAGCGAGGCTATGGGTCACGTAAAAGGAACGACATCACTATTTTGAGACGCCGGATGAGGCGTGGTCATTCGCCAAACAAGAAAAGCTGGACTCGAATTAAAGGACAGTTAAGCTTTGGTGGAATGTGGCGGTGGGGCTGGGTAACACGGTATTGTTTCTAATATAAGATTGTATACAATGTTGGGTGCATGTAAGGGGCTGTGGTGGTGGCTGGAGGGTGCAGTGTTTTTGGCAAAGTTGAGATACGGAGGGGGGAGGGGGCCCTGGACTTAGTGCGATTTTTCGGGAAGTTGGAGCTTTGGTTCAACAAGGGTCTCCTCACGGGGCAATGTTGTGTCTTCTGTTTATTTCTCGTTTCGTATTACTATTTACTCACTGGGACTGGAGAGGTAGTTTAATTGGTTTATTCATGTGGGGAGAGGGGTCCGGACAACGAGGCGACAGTCTGATCGGCGCCGGGGTGGGAGCTGCCGGGGTCAGCAGACTCTCGGGAGCGTAGTGGGGGGTGAGCAAGTGCTCAGCTGGTGCTTGGCAGTGGCTAAGGAACTGAAGGGTTTTATGGAGCAGATGGATTTGGGGGGGGGGTCCCCTGGAGGTTCGCCCGGCCGAGAGCGAAGGATGACTCTTTTTTCTCCCACGTTCATAAGGTTTATTCCCGCATAGACTTCTTTGTCTTGAGCGGGGCGTTAATCCCAAAGGTGGTGGGGACAGAATACTCAGCAATCACAGTCTCAGCAGTTGCCCCGCACTGGGTGGACCTGCAGCTCAGTGAAGAGAGAGGGCAGCGCCCACTCTGGAGACTGGATGTGGGGCTGCTGGCGGACAAAGAGGTTTGCGGGCGGATTAGCAGGAACATCCAGGATTACCTGGAAACAAACGATACGGGTGAGGTAGCAGCGGTAACGGTCTGGGAGGCTCTGAAGGCAGTTGTCAGAGGGGAGCTCATCTCAATTCGATCCCATAGGTAAAAGAGGGAAAGAGCGGAGAGGGAGAGACTGGTGGAGGAGATACTCCGAGTGGACAGGAGATACGCGGAGGCCCGCGAGGCGGGGCTATCGAGGGAGCGTCGGAGTCTGCAGGCGGGGTTTGAACTGCTGACCACAGGGAAAGCGGTAGCACAGCTGAGGAAGGCAAGGGGGGCAGTCTATGAGTATGGGGAGAAAGTGAGTAGAATGCTGGCACACCAACTGCGAAAGAGGGAGGCGGCCAGGGAAATCGGAGGAGTAAAGAATAAGGAGGGTAACATGGTCTTGGATCGGGGGGGGGGGGGGGGGGGGGGGGGGGGGGGTGGTGAACGAAGTCTTTAAGGAGTTCTATAGTAAACTATACGAGTCGGAGCCCCTGACGGGAGAGGAAGGGACGAGGCAATTTTTGGACCAGTTGAGGTTTCCCAAAGGTGGAAGAGGACCTGGTGGAGGTGCTGGGGGCCCCGATTGAATTGGAGATTGTCACGGGTAAAGACAGCATGAAATCGGGTAAAGCCCCGGGGCCGGACAGTTACCAGGTAGAATTCTATAAGAAAATTTTGGAAATATTGAGCCCACTCCTGATGAGGATCTTCAATGAGGCTAGAGAGAAAGGAACCCTCCCCCCAACAATGTCACAGGCCTTGATCTCACTCATTCTTAAACGAGGGAAGGACCCGGAACATTGCGGGTCATACAGGCCGATTTTGCTTTTAAACGTGGATGCCAAATTGCTAGCTAAGGTTCTGGTCACAAGAATTGAGGATTGCGTCCCAGGGGTGACAGAGGAAGACCAGACTGGGTTTGTTAAAGGCAGACAACTCAATACCAATGTCCGGAGACATTGGGAGCAGCTGGAGGTACTAGTCTGGGAGCTTTGATAACGGTTCCTTTGCCGTTCCCGCCGACCCGTTACTCCATAAGTCTGGTGGTGGTGGCGACACTGCAGATCTGGGGACAGTGGAGGAGGTACATGAAGGTGGAGGGAGCGTCGGTCTGGACCCCGATATGTAACAACCACAGGTTTGTTCCGGGTAGGATGGATGGTGGGTTCCAGAGCTGGCAGAGGGCAGACATCAGTAGGACGGGATATCTGTTCATAGACGGAGGCTTTCCCAGTTTGAAGGCGCTAGAGGACAAATTTAATCTGCAGCCAGGAAACGCCTTTAAATATCTGCAAGTACGAGCCTTCCTGAAAAAACAGGTAGTGGCCTTTCCGACGCTGCCGCCACTGAGGATACAGGACAGGGTGGTCTCCGGCACCTGGGTGGGGGAGCGGAAGGTGTCGGATATCTACCAGGAACTACAGGAAGCGGAAGAAACCCAAGTGGAGGAGCTCAAGGGCAAGTGGGAGGAGGAGCTAGGTGAGGAGTTGGAAGTGGGTCTGTGGGCAGAGGACCTGGGCAGGGTTAATTCCTCCTCATCATGTTCCAGGTTCAGTCTAATTCAATTTAAGGTGGTCGACTGGGCACACATGACGGAAGCGAGAATGAGCAAGTTTTTTTGGGTAGAAGACGGTTGTATGAGGTGCAAGAAGAGCCCTGCAAACCATGTCCACATGTTTTGGGCATGCCCGGAGTTTAGAGAGTTCTGGCAAGGGTTCGCAAGGGCAATGTCCAAGGTGCTTAACACACGGGTGGTGCCAAGTCCAGAGATAGCGTTCTTTGGAGTATCAGAAGACCCAGGAGTTCAGGGGGTGAAAGAGGCCGACATCTTGGCCGTTGCCTCCCCAGTTGCCCGGAGATGGATTTTATTAATGTGGAGGGACTCGAAGCCCCCGAGTGGAGAGACTTGGGTTAACGACATGGCTGGGTTTCTCAGCCTCGAGAAAATAAAGTTTGCCTTAAGAGGGTCTACACTAGGGTTCTCTTGGAGGTGGCAGCCGTTCGTCGACTTTCTCGGGGAAAATGAAAATGTCAGCAGCAACAGCAATCCGTATGGGGGGGGGGGGGGGGGGGGGTGGGGGGTGCTTCATTGGGATGGTGTGGGAAGACTGAGTTGCGTGGGGTAATGTCTATTTAATTGCTATTGTATATTCTCTTTTTGCACTATGTTAATGTTCACTCTCGTTTGTTTTATTATTGTTACTACTGTTTTATGAAAAATTCAGCAAAACCTTAATAAAAATACTTTTTAAAAAATAATAAATCATTTTAACTAAGATTAAAATGTTGATCGAAAATGCTACGCATTTGAATGACACTACCATTTTAGTTCCAATTTTGTTCAAATGCGAAAACAATTGTCTCATCAAAACTATTCATTTGCTTTTTTAAAAATTTGTAAAAGCAATACACATATGGTTAAGATCAGTTACTGTTAATTGTTTTCTGCAAATTGGAGAGAGTTAACAAACCGTCTAACTAATATGTATTTATCATGGCAAGGAAGAGACACATAGTTCTGGAGACGCCCCATGGGAGTGACTGCTCTGGAGAGAAATGTATAAAGAGTGTCCAACTGAAGTGATTATTTTGATTTGGGAGTGGTCGACTGATGAAAAATACTCAGCTTGGAACTGTAATGCACTCGGGGGCGGCACTGTGGCGAAGTGATTAGCACTGCTGCCTCATGGTGCCGAGGACCCGGGTTCAATCCCAGCCCCAGGTCACTGACTGTGTGGAGTTTGCACATTCCTCCCATGTCTGCGAGATTCTCACACGCACAACCAAGAAAGATGTGCCGGGGAGGTGAATTGGCCACGCTAAATTGTCCCTTAATTGATTAAGATTTGGGGACTCTAAATTAATTTTAAAAAGGAATTGTAATGCACACGAGTTGCCAAAAGTCAAGCGTGATTGTCAGCAATATTCCCCAAGCCGCGCAGTTGCAACCTCGAAGATCTCACACCGGCCACACACAGGGTGGCCCTTTTAAATGACCCACACATGCACGGTCACTCAAAAAAAAACTTAAAGGGGGGGTGCAATTAAACAAATCCCCCCCAAAACCTAAAGGGAATGTCAACTGTATTGTCTTCTAAGCACATGCTTAAATATTACTGCATGCTTGTAGACAAATCATAAAATATTAAACTGGACTTACACACAATACCATAGGTCCCTTCACCAATGCGATTTAACTTTACAAATTCTTTCACACTTCTGCCTCTTCCCAGCTGCAAATAAAAACACAAGAAATTAATTTCACACAAGTTTGAATCCAGGGATTTTTATTATGGCTGGAAACAACTTCTTCCATCTTAAAAGATACTTCCAGCAGCAAACTGACAAATTCAAAAGGTTATGTCAATTGATCAATTCCACTATTGGTACTTAATGAACAGGTGTCTTCAAACATCAATTCCCAAAAGACATATATATATATATACACACACACACATATCAATGCGAAGTAGATAGCTCTCAGTTCTACACTGAAATATTCCACAAAATGTCTAAGTGCAACCTAGGCCATGAAACAATAATGGAGGAAAATTTGTGAAGAAGCCATTATAACCACCACTTGCAGCCAAGTGTATAAGTGCTAAACTGGACTCTGGTTCATGAATTCCACTCATCCCTATTGGGAGAACGTTGGATCAACCTACAAGCACCTATGTAAACAACTCCATGGTGACTGTCCCTGATTAATCAGTGTCTATCCATGTGTGTGTGTATATATATATATATACAGCCTGAGATACATCTCATTCGGGCCTGCGTATTTATCCACTTTTATGGCTGCGAAACCTGTTAGTACCTCCTCTCTCTCTTTATGTTAATTATTTCACAGACCCCACCCTGGTGCCCACACCTGTGTCATCCTTTTCCATTCTTCGCAACGAATACGCCACCTTTCTTCACAAAAGAGGAAGATGATGCAGACATTGCAGTTGAGGAGGAGGAGTGTAGTATTGGAAGAGGTAAACATAGGGAGAGTATTAAGGTGATTAGCATAATTGAAAAAAAGTGGATAAATCACCGAGGCCAGGTGAAATGTACCCCTGGCTGTTAAAAGAAGCCCAGGAGGAAATAGTTGAAGGTCTGACCATCATTTTCCAATCCTCACTGGATATAGGTGTGGTGTCAGAGGGCTGGAGGTCTGCTAACATTGTACCTTTGTTTAAAAAGTGAGTGAGGGATAGACCGAATAATTACAGGCCAGTCCATCTAACGTCAGGAGTGGCAAATTAGTGGAATCAATTCGGAGGGACAGGATAAACTGTCACTCAGAAAGGCCCCGACTAATCAACGATAATTGACACGGAGTCGTTAAAGGAGGGTTTTGCCCGAGTAATTTTACTGAATTCTTCGAGGCAGTAACAAGGAGGGTAAATGAGACTAGCGCAGTTGATGTGGTCCACATGAATTTAGCCAGGCTTTTGATAAGGTCCCATTTGGCAGACTCATTCACAAAACATAAAAGCCCATGGGATCCAGGAGAAGGTAGCACGCTGGATATAAAACTGGTTGAGCGGTAGGAAACAAAGGGTAATTGATGATGTGTTTTTTTATGACTGGAAGGCTGTTTCCATTGAAGCTCCGCAGGGCTGAGTACAAGATCTGCTGCTTTTTGTGGTATATATTAATGAATTGGATGCAAATGTAGGGAGAATGTCAAGAAGTTTGCAGACGATAAAAAAATGAGTGCGTGGTTGACAGGGAGGATAGCTGTAGATTGTAGGAAGAGATCAGTGGGCAGAAAAGTGACAAATGGAATTCTAAACATATTTGTGTCAAATATAATACATCACAACCATATTCAAACAACAATTACAATATTTCAATTCCCCGCCCCTCCAACTCCCCCCAAAATAAAACCTAAAAAGAACAAAAGACAATCTGCCCAATCCTGCCTCTTCTCCCCCAACATCTGATGGTGACCAGGTTCCTGAAGTGGGAAATGAATGGCTGCCATCTCAGATAGAATGCTTTCATCGACCCTCTCAGGATATACTTAATTTTTTCTAAGTGTAAGAACACCATCAGGTCACTTCACCACGCTACGGCACAGGGCAGGCCTGAAAACTTCCATCCAAACAGCAGTCGTTTTGAGACTATTAGCGAGGCCAGAGCATCTGCTTCGCCCCTGTATGCAGTTCTGGTAAATGTGGCACCCAGAAATAGCCATCAAAGGGCAAGGCTCCAACTCAACCCTGCGAAGTTTGGCACTGGAAAATTGCAGTTGGGAAGAAAGGTTGGATAGGCTGGGGTTGTTCCCCTTGGGGGTGGGGTGGGGGTGAATGGGGGTGGGGTGGGGGTGAATGGGGGGGGGGGTGGGGGCGGGGGTGAATGGGGGGTGGGGTGGGGGCGGGGGTGAATGGGGGGGGGTGGGGGCGGGGGTGAATGGGGGGGGGTGGGGGCGGGGGTGAATGGGGGGGGTGGGGGCGGGGGTGAATGGGGGGGGGGGGTGGGGGCGTGGGTGAATGGGGGGGGGTGGGGGCGGGGGTGAATGGGGGGGGGGTGGGGGCGGGGGTGAATGGGGGGGGGGGGCGGGGGTGAATGGGGGGGGGGGCGGGGGTGAATGGAGGGGGGGGGGGCGGGGGTGAATGGAGGGGGGGGGCGGGGGTGAATGGAGGGGGGGGGGCGGGGGTGAATGGAGGGGGGGGGGCGGGGGTGAATGGAGGGGGGGGCGGGGGTGAATGGAGGGGGGGGGCGGGGGTGAATGGAGGGGGGGGGGGCGGGGGTGAATGGAGGGGGGGGGGGCGGGGGTGAATGGAGGGGGGGGGGGCGGGGGTGAATGGAGGGGGGGGGGGCGGGGGTGAATGGAGGGGGGGGGGCGGGGGTGAATGGAGGGGGGGGGCGGGGGTGAATGGAGGGGGGGGGCGGGGGTGAATGGAGGGGGGGGGGGCGGGGGTGAATGGAGGGGGGGGGGCGGGGGTGAATGGAGGGGGGGGGGGCGGGGGTGAATGGAGGGGGGGGCGGGGGTGAATGGAGGGGGGGGGTCGGGGGTGAATGGAGGGGGGGGGGGCGGGGGTGAATGGAGGGGGGGGGGCGGGGGTGAATGGAGGGGGGGGGGGCGGGGGTGAATGGAGGGGGGGGGGGCGGGGGTGAATGGAGGGGGGGGGGCGGGGGTGAATGGAGGGGGGGGGCGGGGGTGAATGGAGGGGGGGGGCGGGGGTGAATGGAGGGGGGGGGGGCGGGGGTGAATGGAGGGGGGGGGGGCGGGGGTGAATGGAGGGGGGGGCGGGGGTGAATGGAGGGGGGGGGGGAGGGGGGGGGCGGGGGTGAGGGGAGGGGGGGGGGCGGGGGTGAATGGAGGGGGGGGGGCGGGGGTGAATGGAGGGGGGGGGGCGGGGGTGAATGGAGGGGGGGGGGCGGGGGTGAATGGAGGGGGGGGGGCGGGGGTGAATGGAGGGGGGGGGGCGGGGGTGAATGGAGGGGGGGGCGGGGGTGAATGGAGGGGGGGGGCGGGGGTGAATGGAGGGGGGGGGGCGGGGGTGAATGGAGGGGGGGGGGCGGGGGTGAATGGAGGGGGGGGGGGCGGGGGTGAATGGAGGGGGGGGGGGCGGGGGTGAATGGAGGGGGGGGGGGCGGGGGTGAATGGAGGGGGGGGGCGGGGGTGAATGGAGGGGGGGGGGCGGGGGTGAATGGAGGGGGGGGGGGCGGGGGTGAATGGAGGGGGGGGGGCGGGGGTGAATGGAGGGGGGGGGCGGGGGTGAATGGAGGGGGGGGGGCGGGGGTGAATGGAGGGGGGGGGGCGGGGGTGAATGGAGGGGGGGGGGCGGGGGTGAATGGAGGGGGGGGGCGGGGGTGAATGGAGGGGGGGGGGCGGGGGTGAATGGAGGGGGGGGGGCGGGGGTGAATGGAGGGGGGGGGCGGGGGTGAATGGAGGGGGGGGGGCGGGGGTGAATGGAGGGGGGGGGGCGGGGGTGAATGGAGGGGGGGGGGCGGGGGTGAATGGAGGGGGGGGGCGGGGGTGAATGGGGGGGGGGGGTGGGCGGTGAATGGGGGGGGGGGGTGGGCGGTGAATGGGGGGGGGGGTGGGCGGTGAATGGGGGGGGTGGGCGGTGAATGGGGGGGGGGTGGGCGGTGAATGGGGGGGGGGTGGGCGGTGAATGGGGGGGGGGTGGGCGGTGAATGGGGGGGGGGGTGGGCGGTGAATGGGGGGGGGGGGGTGGGCGGTGAATGGGGGGGGGGGGGGGGTGGGCGGTGAATGGGGGGGTGGGCGGTGAATGGGGGGGGGGTGGGCGGTGAATGGGGGGGGGGGTGGGCGGTGAATGGGGGGGGGGGTGGGCGGTGAATGGGGGGGGGGGGTGGGCGGTGAATGGGGGGGGGGGTGGGCGGTGAATGGGGGGGGGGGGTGGGCGGTGAATGGGGGGGGGGGGGGTGGGCGGTGAATGGGGGGGGGGGGGGTTATGCTGCGCTGCCGGTTATGTTTTATCCCCTCGCCCGGCGCTACCTTGTCCTCGGGCGGAACGGTGAAGCTTCCTTCGTATTTGAGACATTTCAATCGAATTTGATCCGGTTCCTCGTTCACATCCCCCATTGTCCCGCGACCGTCACTGGCCGAGCAGCTGCTTCCTCGGGGTTAGCTCGTTGCTGATGGCCAACCAACTGCTCCCAGAGTGACTGCCCAGCACAGCACAGCACACACACTCACTCAGCACTGACTCAACGTTGGAGCTGTTGCTGGTTAACATTTATTCAGGGCTGTGGTTGTCGATACGAGGAGCAGCACACCAATGGTCCTTGTTATGTATCTTGGTTCGCACTAATTCACTTTATAGTTCCCTTTTCCCCCATCCATTTGCTGTAGAATTTCATTCAGATTTTTTTCCCCCAAATATATTTGAGTTGCACTTTAAAGATGTTTGCAACTATACTGCCTGACACAAAATTACTCCTGGCAGGTTATCCGTATCCTCCCCTTGGCCTGAGGTGTGGTCATCCGGAGGTTGAACCATCACTAGTCAGCCGCCTCTCAAAAGGGGAGAGCGGCCTATGATCCTCAGCTTCTCATATTTCACTTGCATAATGAAACTAGGAAAACAAACCCAGATGATCAAGATCTCGTGTTTTTGTATGGAATCTTCTGTGCAGCTTCCTCAAGCTGAACGTTGACTGTAAATATAGGGTTACTTAAGCAGAACAAATGACTATTTACATGGTTCCTTCATTGGCTGCATGTTCCATTGTACGCCAACTCCCTTCGAGAGATTCCCCACACGAGGTGTTGATTAGTTCTTCAAACCACTTGACCCTTACTCAGTAAGGCCACATTCTTCCCTTGTGTTCATTTTTACAGTCCTTATTTACCAAATTACTTTCCACAGGCGAACAGGAAATAGCATCAAAATCTGACAATAATTATATTTGTACTTAGTCCTGAATTCTAATCACCCACGATATACCTATGTTATGAATCAAATCTTTGAGGAAGCTTTCTGTTCCTGGTGGAGCAACGTAATTCTACAGTTTGAAATGCTTCCACAGGATCGACGCCAACAGGAACTGTACTAACGGGTACCCCCTTTGGCACAGGCACTTCATTAGTGTCTGCTTCAACAGAGACATCAGTTAAGTCCACAACAGGTCGATCAGGTACTTTGGTGCTTACTGGTTCAAAAACATGTTTTGATGGCAGCTACCGAGCACCTCAAGTGGTCCACGTGTTTACAAACAATCCATCCCTCCACGGTTACTTGGTGTGAAAGAGGTTTGGTCTCAAGAGACAATTTCTGAGAACCAACGACTGAAGTCTCTCAGCGTCATCTATCATAAATTCACGTGCTGTATTGTCCGAATCATGGCTTGCTTTCTGATTACATTGACCGGTCTTTACCAACCCTGTCAAATTTGGAAACACGAGGCTCAGTCTCATTCTGAGATGGTGGAACTCCCTCGGTTGCACGTGGAGTGGTACGGTAGCTAAGAAGGAAGTGTGAGACTTTAGTTTACAAGGTTCCTCCTGACAGTTTATTTTGGCCAGACCGGAAAGTTTGGACAGCTCTCTTGGCTAGTCTATTTGATGCTCGGTGGCAAGGCGCAGTTCTGATGTTTTTAATGCTGTTGACACTGGTGAAGCTTTTCCACATGTATTTTTATTGAAAGTTTCAAACTTTTACAAATATCATATCAAAGCAAAAGAAAGACGGGGGAAAGGCCATAGGTATTGATGCAAAACAGGTACAGCACTTACCAAAAGTCATTTCAGGCATAGGAACAAATGAGACCGGATAAGTCGGGTTCCCTCCGCGGATACAAGATCAAAGAACAAAGAAAAGTACAGCACAGGAACAGGCCCTTCGGCCCTCCAAGCCAGTGCCGACCATGCTGCCCGACTAAACGACAATCTTCTACACTTCCTGGGTCCGTATCCCTCTATTCCCATCCTATTCATGTATTTGTCAAGATGCCCCTTAAATGTCACTATCGGCCCTGCTTCCACCACCTCCTCCGGCAGCGAGTTCCAGGCACCCACTACCCTCTGTGTAAAAAACTTGCCTCGTACATCTTCTCTAAACCTTGCCCCTCGCACCTTAAACCTATGCCCCTAGTAATTGACCCCACTACCCTGGGGAAAAGCCTCTGACTATCCACTCTGTCTATGCCCCTCATAATTTTGTAGACCTCGATCAGGTCGCCTCTCAACCTCCGTCGTTCCAGTGAGAACAAACCGAGTTTATTCAACCACTCCTCATAGCTAATGCCCTCCATACCAGGCAACATCCTGGTAAATCTCTACTGCACCCTCTCTAAAGCCACCACATCCTTCTGTAGTGTGTTGACCAGAATTGAACACTATACTCCAAGTATGGCCTAACTAAGGTTCTATACAGCTGCAACATGACTTGCCAACTCTTATACTCAATGCCCCGGCCAATGAAGGCAAGCATGCCATATGCCTTCTTGACTACCTTCTCCACCTGTGTTGCCTCTTTCAGTGACCTGTGGACCTGTACACCTAGATCTCTCTGACTTTCAATACTCTTGAGGGTTCTACCATTCACTGTATATTCCCTACCTGCATTAGACCTTCCAAAATGCATTACCTCACATTTGTCCGGATTAAACTCCATCTGCCATCTCTCCGCCCAAGTCTCCAAACAATCTAAATCCTGCTGTATCCTCTGACAGTCCTCATCGCTATCCGCAATTCCACCAACCTTTGTGTCGTCTGCAAACTTACTAATCAGACCAGTTACATTTTCCTCCAGATCATTTATATCTACTACGAACAGTAAAGGTCCCAGCACTGATCCCTACGGAACACCACTAGTCACAGCCCTCCAATTAGAAAAGCACCCTTCCATTGCTACTCTCTGCCTTCTATGACCTAGCCAGTTCTGTGTCCTCCCTGCCAGCTCACCCCTGATCCCATGTGATTTCACCTTTTGTACCAGTCTACCATGAGGGACCTTGTCAAAGGCCTTACTGAAGTCCATATAGACAACATCCACTGCCCTACCTGCATCAATCATCTTTGTGACCTCTTCGAAAAACTCTATCAAGTTAGTGAGACATGACCTCCCCTTCACAAAACCAATCTGCACCGAAGCAGGATACAGCCAACAGCAGAATTAAATCACACCCATTGCTTCAAAGAAAAATAACACAGAACCCTGAGAGCCAAGGGGGAATTACACTGATAACCACAATTGAATCCAACTCCCTTCCAGACCCATATCTCACAGGCACTATTGTGTTGCCTTTTACTTTTAATGCTTCACCCTTTTACATCTTCATCTTGACAGAAGTGCTCTCCAAGTTCAATAGCGGGGCACCGTCTCTCAGGTACTGAAATGTGTGCTCACCCATCACAGTGGCTGGTGCCCCTGAATCCACTTCTATTCTTAGAATTTTCCATTTACACGGAAGGTTACAGAATCGGGCTGCCTTGTCCAGTTTTAGATTAAAAAGAGTAAATATCGGAATCAATGGTACCAGGCTCTTTCGCATTGTGTACTCACAACATCTTAGTTGCTCGGCAGTCCCGACTTAACTCTGCACTGTTTTATCAAATGTCGTCTTTTGTGGCAATAATAATGTTCAATCTCGTTAAACCTACAATGATTCGTGAGCGTGGTTACCTCCACATTGGTAACACTGCACCGTAAGAATTGTTGTCTGATTGCCTCCTCTATATCAGCTGGTTTAGCACAGTGGGCTAAACAGCTGGCTTGTAATGCAGTACAAGACCAGCAGCGCGGGTTCAATTCCCGTACCGGCCTCCCCGAACAGGCGGCAGAATGTGGCGACTTAAGGGCTTTTCACAGTAACTTCATTGAAGCCTACTTGTGACAATAAGCGATTATTATTATTATTATATTTTTGTTTTGTGGCCGACTGGAATTGTTTTCTGCTTCACGGTTGCTTTGGCGATTTTGGCACCATGGCTGCCTGCAGGTTCCCACCGATCGGTGTACGCCATTTTGTGCGATCTGCAGCCCCTGCAAAGCTTTCCATGACCAGTGTCATCTCCATTGCTCGTTTAAAATTTACATTGACGTCTGCACGCAATCTACCATTGAATAAAATAGTTGCTCAAGCCACAAACTAACCGATCCCGTAGCATGTTGTTTAGGTTTTCTCCGAAATCACAATGCTCTGATAATTGTTTAATTTAGCAATATAAGTCATGGTCAATTCACCTGAGACTCTCACCCTTGAATTAAATTTTTATCTCTGCATAGTGACCGATGGTTTGAGTTGAAAATGACTCTTCACGAAATCCGCAAGATTACTGAATAATTTGGAGTCAAGCGCACTTGAAGCTGTGAGACAGCAAATAAAATTGTAGGTCTGACTTCCCCAGATGCTCAGGAGAATTGCTTTGATTCATCCCCTATTTTCATAGAATCCATACAGTGCAGAAGGAGGCCATTCAGCCCATTAAGTCTGCACCAGCCCTTGGAAAAAACATCCTACTTAAGCCCACGCCTCCACCCTATCCCCTTAACCCTACCAGACCTTTTGGACACTAAAGGGCAATTTAGCATGGCAATCCACCTAACCTGCACACTTGGAAATAAAACCTGAGGCTCTCGATGTATTGACTCCAGTCCTCCGTGGAGGAGTCAAATGGGTCGATTCGCCTGAAGAGACATTCTGGTGAGTATTTTCTTGTTCAGTATTCATTTAAAACGTGATACAGGTGCAGGCTAGAGGCAATGTCAGGATCATTTATCCTTGTCACCAGATGTAAAGATGTACTCCTCGATCTTCTTACATTGAGTAAATAACTTCATTTAAAGGTTGCTTCATTAGCTACATGCTGCAAGCTAGTCCACTTCTAATTAGGATAAACTCCTCCCCCAGACAGATTCCTTGCGCTTGGTAGACGATGGTTGGTTGTTCAAACCACGTGACCATTACTCAATAAGACTGGTCTTAAAGTAACAATCACCACATAGATGCTCGATTTGCAAGTACCAAATGTCACTATGCACTGAGGTTCTATCTGTCCCCAGCGTTGTGAAGGATGGGTCAGGCAGCACAGTGGCGCAGTGGTTTAGCACTGCTGCCTCACGACACCAAGGTCCCAGGTTCGATCCCGGCCCTGGGTTACTGTCCGTGTGGAGTTTGCACATTCGCTCCGTGTTTGCGTGGGTTTCGCCCCCACAACCCAAAGGTGTGCAGGGTAGGTGGATGGCCACGCTAAATTGACCCTTAATTGGAAAAGAAAATGAATTGGGTATTCTAAATTTATTTTAAAAAAGTGAAGGATGGGTCTGACAACAGGACTGGCAAGTGATAAAACATGTTGAAATGATGATAAAGATTGTTTCTATTAATGTGCGTAGTGTTATGGGCCAGGGATTAGACACTCCAAAGTGTATTATGAAGTTTACCTGACCTTTATTCAACCTTTATGTTGAACACAAAAGCCTTCACTTCAGGTGCGATTCATCAGATTTCCGAGGCACTTTAATCAAAATCAGGTTTATTCTCAGAATGCATCTATAGTGATAGGGGATTTGATTGTGAGGGGAATAGACAGGCGTTTCTGCAGATGCAAACGAGACTCCAAGAAGGTATGTTGCCTCCCGGGTGCAAGGGTCCTGGATGTCTCAGACTGCAGGACATTCTAAAGTGGGAGGGTGAACAGCCAGCTGCCGTGGTGCATATAGGCACCAACGATATAGGTATAAAACAGGATGAGATCCTACATGCTGAATTTAGGGAGTTAGGAGCTAAACTCAAAAGTAGGACCTCAAAGGTAGTAATCTCGGGATTGCTACCAGTGCCATGTGCTAATCAGAGTAGGAATGACAGGGTAGACAGGATGAATGTGCGGCTTGAGAGATGGTGCAGGAGGGAGGGATTGAGATTTTTGGGACATTGGAACCGGTTTTGGGAGAGGTGGGACCATTACAAATCAGACGGTCTACACCTGGGCAGGACTGAAACCAATGTCCGAGGGGGGTTGTTTGCTTGCGCTGTTGGAGAGGGTTTAAACTAATGTGGCAAGGGGATGGGAACCAATGCAGAAAGTCAGAGGGTAGTAAAGAAGGAATAGAAACAAAAGCCAGTAAGAAGAAAAGTGGAAGGCAGAGAAACAGATTGAACTGCATTTATTTCAATGCAAGAGGCCTAACAGGCAAGGTAGATGAACTCAGGGCATGGATAGGTACATGGGACTGGGATATTATAGCTATTACTGAAACATGGCTAAAGGAGGGGCAGGACTGGCAGCTCAATGTTGTCTCGTTTGCATCTGCAGAAATGCCTGTCTATTCCCCTTACAATCAAATCCCCTATCACTATAGCTCTATCACTCTTTTTCCTGCCCTCCTGCGCAGCTGAGCCAGCCATGGTGCCATGACCCTGGCTACTGCTGCCTTCCCCGGTGAGCCATCTCCCCAAACAGTATCCAAAACGGTATACTGTTTTGGAGGGAGATGACCGCAGGGGGCCTCCTGCACTGACTTCCTACTCTTCCCTGCCTGTTGGTCACCTATTCCATAGCGCCCGTACTCTTTATCTGCGGTGTGACCAACTCACTAAATGTGCTATCCACGACTTCATCAGCATCGCGGATGCTCCAAAGTGAGTCCATCCGCAGCTCCAGAGCCGTCATGCGGTCTAACAGGAGCTGCAGCTGGACACACATCTTGCACGTGAAGGAGCCAGGGACAGTGGTCGTGTCCCTGAAATGCCACATCGCACAAGAGGAGCATCGAATCATAGAATTTACAGTGCAGAAGGAGGCCATTGGGCCCATCAAGTCTGCACCGGCCCTTCGAAAGAGCACCCTACCTAAGCCCATACCTACATGTCCACCCTATCCCCGTAACCCCAACTACCTTTTTTGTTTTGGACACTAAGGGTAATTTAGCATAGCCAATCCACCTAACCTGCATATCTTTGCACTGTGGGAGGAAACCAGAGCACCCGGAGAAAACCCACGTAAACACGGGGAGAACGTGCAGACTCCGCACAGACAGTGACCCAAGCCGGGAATCGAACCTGGGACCCTGGAGCTGTGAAGCAACTGTCAGGGATAAACAGGGAGAGGGATCGGGGATAAACAGGAAGAGGGATCGGTGATAAACAGGGAGAGGGAGAGGGGATAAACAGGGAGAGGGATCGGGGAGAAGCAGGGAGAGGGATCGGGGAGAAACGGAGAGGGATCGGGCATAAACAGGGAGAGGGATCGGGGATAAACAGGGAGAGGGATCGGGGATAAACAGGGAGAGGGATCGGGGATAAACGGGGAGAGGGATCGGGGATAAACGGGGAGAGGGATCGGGGACAAACGGGGAGAGGGATCGGGGAGAAGCAGGGAGAGGGATCGGGGAGAAGCAGTGAGAGGGATAGTGGTTAAACAGGGAGAGGGATCAGGGACAAACAGGGAGAGGGATCAGGGATAAACAGAGAGAGGGATCGGGGATAAACAGGGAGAGGGATCGGGGATAAGCGGAGAGGGATCGGGGACAAACAGGAAGAGGGATCGGGGAGAAGCAGGGAGAGGGATCGGGGAGAAGCAGGGAGAGGGATCGGGGAGAAGCGAGAGGGATTGGGGACAAACAGTGGGATCGGGGAGATGCAGGGAGAGGGATCGGGGATAAACGGGGAGAGGGATCGGGGACAAACGGGGAGAGGGATCGGGGAGAAGCAGGGAGAGGGATCGGGGAGAAGCAGTGAGAGGGATAGTGGTTAAACAGGGAGAGGGATCAGGGACAAACAGGGAGAGGGATCAGGGATAAACAGAGAGAGGGATCGGGGATAAACAGGGAGAGGGATCGGGGATAAGCGGAGAGGGATCGGGGACAAACAGGAAGAGGGATCGGGGAGAAGCAGGGAGAGGGATCGGGGAGAAGCAGGGAGAGGGATCGGGGAGAAGCGAGAGGGATTGGGGACAAACAGTGGGATCGGGGAGATGCAGGGAGAGGGATCGGGGAGAAGCAGGGAGAGGGATCGGGGAGAAGCAGGGAGAGGGATCGGGGATAAACGGAAAGCGATTGGAGATAAACAGGGAGAGGGATCGGGGATAAACGGAGAGGGATTGGAGATAAACAGGGAGAGGGATCGGGGATAAACGGAGAAGGATCGGAGATAAACAGGGAGAGGGACCAGGGATAAACAGAGAGGGATCGGGGAGAAGCAGGGAGAGGGATCGGGGAGAAACAGGGAGAGGGATCGGGGAAAAACGGAGAGGGATCGGGGAGAAGCAGGGAGAGGTTCGGGGATAAACAGGGAGAGGGATCGGGGATAAACAGGTAGATGGATCGGGGATAAACAGGGAGAGGGATTGGCGATAAACAGAGGGATCGGGGAGAAGCAGGGAGAGGGATCGGGGAGAAACAGGGAGAGGGATCGGGGATAAACGGAGAGGGATCAGGGATAAACGGAGAGGGATCGGGGATAAACAGGGAGAGGGATTGGGGATAAACAGGGAGAGGGATCGGGGATAAACAGGGAGAGGGATCAGGGATAAACAGAGAGGGATCGGGGAGAAGCAGGAAGGGATCGGGGAGAAGCAGGGAGAGGGATCGGGGAGAAGCAGGGAGAGGGATCGGGGATAAACAGGGAGAGGGATTGGGGATAAACAGGGAGAGGGATCGGAGATAAACAGGGAGAGGGATCAGGGAAAGACAGAGAGGGATCGGGGAGAAGCAGGGAGAGGGATCGGGGATAAACGGAGAGGGATCGGGGATAAACAGGGAGGGATCGGGGAGGAGCAGGGTGAGGGATGGGGAGAAGCAGGAAGGGATCGGGGAGAAGCAGGGAGAGGGATCGGGGAGAAGCAGGGAGAGGGATCGGGGATAAACAGGGAGAGGGATCGGGGATAAACAGGGAGAGGGATCGGGGATAAACGGAGAGGGATCGGGGATAAACAGGAAGAGGGATCGGGGATAAACAGGAAGAGGAATCGGGGATAAACAGGGAGAGGGATCGGGGATAAACGGAGAGGGATCGGGGATAAACGGGGAGAGGGATCGGGGAGAAGCAGGGCGAGGGATCGGGGAGAAGCAGGGAGAGGGATAGGGGAGAAGCAGGAAGGGATCGGGGATAAACAGGGAGAGGGATCAGGGAGAAGCATGGAGAGGGATTGTGGTGATACACCACTGTACTTCCCTAGCATTGTACATAGTTATATAATAGTTGTGTGTAACGTGGCCCAGTAATCCTGTGTATTGTACTGTGTATTGTACTGTAGCTCTGTAGAGGTTCGGTCACCTGTATGTAACCTGACCTGGCCATGGAGAGCTCCACCTTGGCCACTCCCCCGGGAGTAGGTATAAGATCCCGCTTCTGAGACCTGAACCATTTTGTCTGGGGTCGTCTGTGTTGGGTAAGCTTCCTATGTAGTGTATTAAAGCCTTGGTTAAAGTCTCACATGTCTTTGTGGTTCTTGACGCTTAGTGCATCAATTTAATACACTACAGTTATAATGGAGGCTGCTCTGAAACCCGACAAGCTCTCGCTCGACCCCCACGCTCCATGCGCGGATCACCTATTCAACTGCTGGCTCCGGTGTTTCGAGGCCTACCTGGAAGCATCCTCCGCCTTCGCCAAAACGGACGCTGACCGACTCAACCTCCTGTGCTCACGGCTCGACTACGGGCTTTTCGACCTCATCACGGGAACAACAACCTACGCTGATGCCATCGTGAAGCTCAAAAGCCGGTATGCACGAACTGTTAATTCTATTTACGCCCGGCACCGCCTCGCCTCCCGGCACCAGCAGCCGGGTGAACCCCTATCCGTGTTTCTTCGGGACCTCCGTGCCCTCGCGCTCACCTGCAACGCGCCAGCAGTCTCCGCTGAGCAGAACACTGAGGCCCTGGCGCTCGATGCCTTCGTAGCCGGCATCGCTTCCGTCCCAATTCGCCAACTCCTACTGGCACAAACTACCCTGACTCTGGACACGGCAGTCACTATGGCAGTGGCCCAACAGGCAGCCTATGACAATAATGCGTCCTACACGCCTGCCCAACCTTCCTATGCGCCTGCCCACGTTCCCTACGTGGCCGCTACCTCCCTGCCCCCCGCCCAGCAACAACCCCTGCAAGTCACGGCCCACCCAGCCACACCAGCAGTAAAAATAATGCCTGGGCCCCAGTGTTACTTTTGTGGCCAGGCAAAACACCCCAGGAAACGCTGCCCTGCTAGAGATGCTACCTGTTCAGCCTGTGGGAAGAAAGGCCATTTTGCAAACGTCTGCCGCCCCACCACTGCCTCGGGGTCCAACACCGCGGCCTGTTACTCCGGGGTGCCGCCATCCTCCGTTCCCGGCTCGCTATTCGACATGTGCGACGCAGGGGCGCCGCCAACTTTGATTATCCCCGGCCCGGCTTCCTTCACTTCCGGTCCGCCGCACGTCACTTCCGGTCCGCCGCCGATCGTCGCTTCCGGGTCTGCCCCGCCGCCGATCGTCACTTTCGGACCTGCGCACTCGACCGAAATGCTGCAAACAACTGAGATGCAGCCAACGACAGCAACCTGGCCTCCAACAGCAGCCTACGACGCCTGGGCGCCGCCACCTTCTTCCGCAGGCCGCTCCCCGGATCCGGCACCCTTCTCTAACAGATCCACCATCGCATCCATCATCCTCGACCAGGACCGACTGCATCAGCTCGCCAGATCCACCATGGAGGTTCAGGTAAATTGTTTCACTGTTACCTGCCTCTTCGACAGCGGCAACAATGAGAGCTTCCTCCACCCAGACACCGTGCGCCGCTGCTCCCTCAAGGTGCTACCCACGCGCAGGAATATTTCCATGGCCTCCAACTCCCAGTCGGCCGAGGTTTCGGGCTACTGCGTCGTCACCCTCTCAGTGAACGGCGCGGTGTTCCAGGATTTCAAATTCATGGTCCTCCCTCACCTCTGCGCCGCCGCGATCCTCGGCCTGGACTTCCAATGCCACCTGCACAGCCTCACCTTGCATTTTAACAGCCCCCTCCCCCCCCCCCTCACGGTCTCCAACCCCCAGTTCTTCCCTGATCCCCCCCCCCCCCCCCCCCCCCCCCCGGGTCCCACCTGTAGTCTCTCCACGCTCAGGATCCCCCCCCCCCCCCTTCACTAATCTCACCCCCGACTGCAAGCCTGTGGCTACTAAAAGTCGGCATTACAGTTTCGGGGACCGCCAATTCATTCGAGCGGAGATTAAGCGCATTCTCTCGGAAAAGATCATTGCTCCCAGCACCGGCCCCTGGCGAACCCAAGTGGTGGTAGTCAAGTCTAGCGAGAAAAAAAACGCATGGTCATTGACTACAGTCAGACCATCAACCGGTACACGCTGCTTGATGCGTATCCCCTCCCCCGCATATCTGACATGGTCAACCGGATTGCACAGTACCGGGTGTTCTCCACCATAGACTTGAAATCCGCCTACCACCAGCTCCCTATCCGCCCGGAGGACCGTAACTTCACGGCCTTCGAGGCGGACGGCCGCCTCTACCACTTTCTTAGGGTACCCTTTGGTGTCACCAATGGAGTCTCGGTCTTCCAACGGGAGATGGACCGAATGGTGGACCAGAACAGACTGCGGGCTACCTTCCCGTATCTGGACAACGTCACCATCTGCGGCCACAACCAGCAAGACCATGACATCAACCTCACTAAATTCCTCCAAACTGCCAAACGCCTCAATCTCACGTACAACGAGGCAAAATGTGTTTTCGGCACCACCCGCCTCGCCATACTCGGCTACGTGGTGGAGAACGGTGTCCTCGGCCCTGATCCCGACCATCTGCGCCCCCTTCTCGAACTCCCCATTCCCACCTGCCCCAAAGAACTGAGGCGATGCCTCGGGTTCTTTGCCAACTATGCCCAGTGGGTGCCCGAGTACGCTGACAAGGCCCGACCCCTCCTCCGTTCCCCCTCATTCCCCCTCCCGCCCGAGGCCTGCCAGGCCTTCCACCTCCTAAAAACCGCTATCGCCAAAGCCGCCATGCATGCGGTAGACGTGTCTGCACCATTCCAAGTCGAGAGCGATGCCTCCGACTTTGCCCTGTGTGCCACCCTCAACCAGGCGGGCAGGCCCATCGCCTTCTTTTCCCGCACACTCCAAGGCCCCGAGATCCGCCACTCCTCTGTTGAGAAGGAGGCACAGGCCATAGTGAAAGCCGTCCGGCACTGGAGGCACTACCTGGCCGGAAAACCATTTACCCTCGTTACTGACCAACGATCAGTTGCATTCATGTTCAACAACAAACAACGAGGTAAAATGAAAAATGATAAGATATTACGGTGGAGGATCGAACTCTCCACCTACAATTATAGTATCTTATACCAGCCAGGTAAACTCAATGATCCTCCTGATGCCCTGTCCCGTAGTACTTGTCCCAACGCACAGGATGACTGACTGCGGGCACTACATAATGACCTCTGTCACCCGGGCATCAGGCGGTTCTACCACTACACCAAGGGCCACAACCTGCCCTTCTCAGTCGAGGAGCTCAAGGCCATGTCTAGGGACTGCCAAGTCTGTGCGGAGTGCAAGCCTCAATTCTACAAGCCAGACAAGGCGCACCTAATCAAGGCTACCCGCCCCTTTGAACGTCTCAGCATTGACCAAAGGGCCCCTCCCCACCCACAACCGCAACACGTACTTCCTCAATGTCATCGACGAGTACTCGCGGTTCCCCTTCGCCATTCCTTGCCCCGACACGACCTCCGCCACCGTCATCAAAGCGTTGCACGACCTCATCATGCTGTTCGGTTATCCCAATTACATTCACAGTGACCGGGGCTTCTCCTTCATGAGTGAGGAGCTGCGTCAGTACCTGCTCGCCAGGGGCGTTGCCTCGAGCAGGACGACCAGTTACAACCCCCGGGAGAACGGACAGGTGGAGAGGGAGAACGCGACAGTTTGGAAGGCCGTGCTGCTAGCCCTCAAGTCCAAAGGCCTACCAGTCTCCCGTTGGCAGGAGGCCCTCGCCGCCGCACTCCACTCCATCCGGTCCCTTTTGTGTACTGCAACAAATGCTACCCCTCATGAGCGGATTGTTTCTCTTCTCCAAAAGATCGGCATCCATGACATCGCTTCCGTCCTGGCTCCTGTCCCCGGGAGACGTCCTGCTCCGCAAGCACGTGCGGACCTCTAAGGCGGAGCCCCTGGTGGAGAGAGTCCGTCTCCTTCACGCCAACCCACAGTATGTGTACATAGCGTACCCCGACGGGCGTGAGGAGACCGCCTCCATCAAGGACCTGGCCCCCTCTGGGGCCCCTGCCGCCCCCGCCTCGCTCCCTCTCTGCTCCCGTCGATCCCTCAGCCTGTTACTACTCCGTGCCAGCCGCTGTCATCCCGCAGTCTCGCCTCGAGCCAGCCGAAGCGGTGGAGGACGTCATGCCGCCTCGCGACCCAGCACTGCCGACTGCACGGATACCGCCGGACACTACCTCAGTGCCGCAGCTCCGACGTTCAAAGATATCGGCCAAACCCATCGTTCGTCTTGACCTCTGACGACACGGAACCTCCAGATGGACTCTGTTCGTTACTCCCTGTTTGTTCACTGTGTTTGCTCCTCCATATTTTCACCCCGGACTTCCTTCTAAACAAGGGGTGAATGTGGTGATATACCACTGTACTTCCCTAGCATTGTACATAGTTATATAATAGTTGTGTGTAACGTGGCCCTGTAATCCTGTGTATTGTACTGTGCATTGTACTGTAGCTCTGTAGAGGTTCGGTCACCTGTATGTAACCTGACCTGGCCATGGAGAGCTCCACCTTGGCCACTCCCCCAGGAGTAGGTATAAGACCCCGTTTCTGAGACCTGACCCATTTTGTCTGGGGTCGTCTGTGTCGGGTAAGCTTCCTATGTAGTGTATTAAAGCCTTGGTTAAAGTCTCACATGTCTTTGTGGTTCTTGACGCTTAGTGCATCAGGGATCGGGGATAAACAGGAAGAGGGATCGGGGATAAACAGGAAGAGGGATCGGGGATAAACAGGGAGAGGGATCGGGGATAAACAGGGAGAGGGATCGGGGATAAACAGGGAGAGGGATCGGGGATAAGCAGGGAGAGAGATTGGGCATAAACAGGGAGAGGGATCAGGGAGAAGCAGGGAGAGGTATCGGGGAGAAGCAAGGAGAGGGATCAGGGATAAACAGGGAGAGGGATCGGGGATAAACAGGGAGAGGGATCGGGGATAAACAGGAAGAGGGATCGGGGATAAACAGGGCGAGGGATCGGGGATAAACAGGGAGAGGGAGAGGGGATAAACAAGGAGAGGGATCGGAGATAAACAGGGAGAGGGATCGGGGATAAATAGAGAGGGACCGGGGATAAACAGGGAGAGGGATCAGGGATAAACAGGGAGAGGGATCGGGGATAAGCAGGGAGAGGGATCGGTCATAAACAGGGAGAGGGATCAGGGAGAAGCAGGGAGAGGGATCTGGGAGAAGCAGGGAGAGGGATCGGGGATAAGCAGGGAGAGGGATCGGGGGTAAATAGGGAGAGGTATCGGGGAGAAGCAGGGAGAGGTATCGGGGCGAAGCAGGGAGAGGGATCAGGGATAAGCAGGGAGAGGGATCAGGGATAAACAGGGAGAGGGATCGGGGTTAACAGGGCGAGGGATCGGGGAGAAGCAGGGAGAGGGATCGGGGAGAAGCAGGGAGAGCGATCGGGGAGAAGCAGGGAGAGGGATCGGGGAGAAGCAAGGAGAGCGATCGGGGAGAAGCAGGGAGAGGTATCGGGGAGAAGCAGCGAGAGCGATCGGGGAGAAGCAGGGAGAGCGATCGGGGAGAAGCAGGGAGAGCGATCGGGGAGAAGCAGGGAGAGTGATCGGGGAGAAGCAGGTAGAAGGATCGGGGAGAAGCAGGGAGAGGGATCGGGGAGAAGCAGGGAGAGGGATCAGGGAGAAGCAGGGAGGGATCGGGGAGAAGCAGGGAGAGGGATCGGGGAGAAGCAGGGAGAGGGATCGGGGAGAAGCAGGGAGAAGGATCGGGGAGAAGCAGGGAGAGGGATCGGGGAGAAGCAGGGAGGGGGATCGGGGAGAAGCAGGGAGAGGGATCGGGGAGAAGCAGGGAGAGGGATCGGGGAGAAGCAGGGAGAGGGATCGGGGAGAAGCAGGGAGGGATCGGGGAGAAGCAGGGAGAGGGATCAGGGAGAAGCAGGGAGGGGGATCGGGGAGAAGCAGGAGTTTGGATTTTAGATTTTGTTTATTGTCACCTATACCGAGGTACAGTGAAAAGTATTTTTCTGCGAGCAGCTCAACAGGCCATTAAGTACGTGAAGATAAAAGAAAATACATAATAGGGCAATGCAAGATATATAATGTAACTACATAAGCACCGGCATCGGGTGAAGCATACAGGGGTGTAGTGTTAATCAGGTCAGTCCATAAGAGGATCGTTTAGGAGTCTTGTAACAGCAGGGAAGAAGCTGTTTTTGAGTCTGTTCGTGCCTGTTCTCAGACTTTTGTATCTCCTGCCCAATGGAGGAAGTTGGAAGAGTGAGTAAACCGGGTGGGAGGGGTCTTTGATTATGCTGCCCGATAGGGGAGAAGCAGGGAAAGAAATCGGGAAGAAGCAGGGAAAGAGATCGTGGAGAAACAAGGGGTGATGCGTGGGGAGAGAGCCCAGGGTGATGTGAGGAGGGAGGCAGGGATAGTCTATCAGCAGCAAACATGGGAGAGAAACACGCTGTAATTGGAAGAACAGTGCCTTGCAGAAATCTTCAATTTTACTGAGTGGTCTTACTAGCACTTTTAGTGGCTCCAGGGACCACAGTGAGGGGTTTTGTGGGCCAAAATGGGTGTATCGACAAACCTGGTCCAAGGACTCTGATTCTTTCTTGAACAGAGGCCCATGCAGCCTTATCCACCACCACCATCCGCCGCCTGGCCAAACCTGTTCTCACATTGAACAATTTCTCCTTTAATTCCACTCACTTCCTCCAAATAAAATGTGTTGCAATGGTTACTCGGATGGGTCCTTTTTTTGTGGAATATGTAGATATTTCCTTGATTCAGTCCTACTCAATGATGTATTATAATCCTAGTCCCAATTCAGGGCTATTCTGGATCAATTCCCTTCAACCGCAACCACAAGGAATTAAGACTCAAGGACACGTAACTGGGTCACTGAGACTGAACCGCCTCCACCCGAAGGAAAAGAGCCAGTTCGAGATTATTACCTTCATCCTAATAGCTTCATTTTTATTTAGTCTTTTGTCAGAAAGATTTACCTGGATATTATTCTGGTCCGAGTGAAACTCCTCAGTAAATACCCCTCCACCAAAATGGAACAGGAGTTGGATTCCTTGAGTTATTGATACAGACTAAGTGAGATGATTTAAATTTAAAAACGCACAGTAGTTTATTATCATAAACAGGCATGCAATACGGTGTTTATTTGAAAATCATACATTTGCAAAACTAGATAAATCCCAAACGGAAAGATACCTAGTTCTTATTTCTAATAGAGAATCCAAAATTTAAACTTCTCATAGTATTTTAATATTTTAAAAAGGAAATTATATCAATCAAATATTAAACATACCTTAATCCCAGGGTGCATGAGAAATTTGGTCCAGATTTCAAGCATAAGCAACATTCCATAAAAACTTAAACAGACACCTTCACCAAGTCCAGATGATCAATCCAGGCTGGTTCAGCATGAATCCAGCAAACATTTTCAATGTAACCATTGTTTAACCCTCAAAGCTTGCTCGGAGCATCTGAACATCATTTAAATAAGACTAGATTCATTTTGGATTTGTTCACTTGAACCTAACGAGTCTCTCACACACTCTAGGATTAAGGTAACCTTACTTTAATGTGGTACAACAGAGTACCACATAGTGTATTGAAAAATTAAACTGTACTACACTTTGTGTAGTCAAATTTGAACTGTTATGTAATGTACTTTTGCACATTTTATGAAGCATATTTTTTGAAAATAAATGGGACTGAATCCAAAGCCTTGTATAAAAATGAGAAAAATGTCACAGACATAAACCAGAAATATTTGTCGATAATTGATATTAAAACTAAATTAGTGAGGTTCAGTGAAATACTGACCTGGATTAGCAAATGGAACACAGGGTTATTAGAGCATTAAATGCTTTATTACTCGTATTCTTGAAGCATAGACTTATAAATTGAAATGGAATTAAACAATATTTGCAAACAATAAAATAAGGTGATGGGTTTACAGTAAATAATTCCAGTTCAAGAAGGAGCCCCTGTATCTTTTTGTAATTTAACTTATTGTTTGTAATTTAAACATACTAATTTTAACATTTAAATACGAAAGTTAAAAGATATTTAACAAGTGAAAATGCCACATTTTGTTCTGAATTCTAGGGTGACTGTATAAAACCAAAAGAGCTTTGAGATGGATCTTGGATGTGACAAGGCTCTGACAACAAACTACTACAAATGTTGGAAATGTGAAAAGGAAACTCTTGCTCTTGCAATCAGGCAGAATCTGTAAAGAAAAGAAAATATTAATGTTTCAGGGTTATCTCTTCATCACAATCTGAGAATATTACAGACAAACAGTTGAATAGGAGAGTGAGGGAAAGAGGAAAAGGAAAAAACAATTACCACGGCCCAGACTAATTCTTGATGCTTAACCTGGTGATGATGTTCATTTTGTTCTGCTTAAACAGCAGTAAAATAGTTAATGCATTGCTGTTGAATAATATTACACTTCATTCAATAGCATATCATCCAAGTCCCTGTTCATAGAATCATAGAATCTACATTGCAGAAGGAGGCCTTTCGGCCCATCGAGTCTACACCAGCCCTTGGAAAGAGCACCCCACCCGACCCCACGCCTCCACCCCATCCCCACAACCCAGAAACCCCACCTAACCTTTTTTTGACACTCCGAGCAATTTATCATGGCCAATCCACCTAACCTGTATTATGGGCCAGGGTTTAGAGAACACTGAAGTATATCATGGAGTTCACCTGACCCACAACTTTTAATAGATTTTGGTTATGGGGAGCACAAGGGTCCACTTTACAGGTGTGATGCAAGAGATCTAAAATATGTTTACAACAAAACAATGTTTATTCTATGAATTCAGTTAACACTTTGTAGCCAGTTAAATTGGCTAACTCCCAATTTAGAATGGCCAATCCCAATCTAAAATGGCAAACGGAAAAGGCTGATGGGAAAATCAGCCAACAGGATTAAAACAAGCAGCTGCAGGTAAAACTGTGTATTCGCCTCTGGGGAGGCCAGACAGGATCGATACCTGCAGCCATCAGCACAACAAACACCAGCCATCTGAATATTAATTAGCAATCCCCGGGAGCAATGTGCAACAAATTAGACACACAAAGCCAACCCAGACGTTCCGGCGCCAACAGGAGCCTACACAAAGAGAGGTGAACGACCACCCCAAAACCGCCCATCGATCAAGGAATCGCTACAGCATTGGAGAATATCGAACCAAGTGATTGGGACGAAGTCCAATCACTTGGAACCAGGTACAGGGTCCGCCCCGAAAGGCGGGAAACCCCTGGGGACTATAAGAATAGAGTCCAAGTTCAGATCGACCCTTCTTCACCCTGCTGCAACCCCTGCTGCCTTCTGCTGACCTTCTGCAACAACCGCTCAAATCGCAAGTCTTACTTCAACGCTCGCTACGAGACAGGCACTCCTAGCTATCGAATTGTACCAGCTTCGAATCCCGCAGGCTCAGAACCCAAACAAAAGGCCATTCGTTTCCCTGACCTGGTGGGCCATTTCCAAGTTAAGTATTGGCCTGTTAGTTGTAGGAAGTAGCTTAGAAGTAGAATTTATGCATGAGTATTGATTACTGTATATAATATATGATGGGATTTATCCTAGGATTCTCTGGGAGGCCAGGGAAGAGATTGCTGGACCTTTGGCTTTGATTTTTATGTCATCATTGGCTACAGGAATAGTGCCAGAGGACTGGAGGACAGCAAATGTGGTCCCTTTGTTCAAAAAGGGGAGCAGAGACAACCCCGGCAACTATAGACCGGGGAGCCTCACGTCTGTAGTGGGTAAAGTCTTGGAGGGGATTATAAGAGACAAGATTTATAATCATCTAGATAGGAATAATATGATCAGGGATAATCAGCGTGGCTTTGTGAAGGGTAGGTCATGCCTCACAAACCTTATCGAGTTCTTTGAGAAGGTGACTGAACAGGTAGACGAGGGTAGAGCAGTTGATGTGGTGTATATGGATTTCAGCAAAGCGTTTGATAAGGTTCCCCACGGTAGGCTAGTGCAGAAAATACGGAGGCTGGGGATTGAGGGTGATTTAAAGATGTGGATCAGAAATTGGCTAGCTGAAAGAAGACAGAGGGTGGTGGTTGATGGGAAATGTTCAGAATGGAGTTCAGTTACAAGTGGAGTACCACAAGGATCTGGTCTGGGGCCGTTGCTGTTTGTCATTTTTATCAATGACCTAGAGGAAGGCGCAGAAGGGTAGGTGAGTAAATTTGCAGACGATACTAAAGTCGGTGGTGTTGTCGATAGTGTGGAAGGATGTAGCAGGTTACAGAGGGATATAGATAAGCTGCAGAGCTGGACTGAGAGGTGGCAAATGGAGTTTAATGTAGAGAAGTGTGAGGTGATTCACTTTGGAAGGAATAACAGGAATGCGGAATATTTGGCTAATGGTAAAGTTCTTGGAAGTGTGGATGAGCAGAGGGATCTAGGTGTCCATGTACATAGATCCCTGAAAGTTGCCACCCAGGTTGATAGGGTTGTGAAGAAGGCCTATGGAGTGTTGGCCTTTATTGGTAGAGGGATTGAGTTCCGGAGTCAGGAGGTCATGTTGCAGCTGTACAGAACTCTGGTACGGCCGCATTTGGAGTATTGCGTACAGTTCTGGTCACCACATTATAGGAAGGATGTGGAGGCTTTGGAGCGGGTGCAGAGATTTACCAGGATGTTGCCTGGTATGGAGGGAAAATCTTATGAGGAAAGGCTGATGGACTTGAGGTTGTTTTCGTTGGAGAGAAGAAGGTTAAGAGGAGACTTAATAGAGGCATACAAAATGATCAGGGGGTTAGATAGGGTGGACAGTGAGAGCCTTCTCCCGCGGATGGAAATGGCTGGCACGAGGGGACATAGCTTTAAACTGAGGGGTAATAGATATAGGACAGAGGTCAGAGGTAGGTTCTTTACGCAAAGAGTAGTGAGGCCGTGGAATGCCCTACCTGCTACAGTAGTGAACTCGCCAACATTGAGGGCATTTAAAAGTTTATTTGATAAACATATGGATGATAATGGCATAGTGTAGGTTAGATGGCTTTTGTTTCGGTGCAACATCGTGGGCCGAAGGGCCTGTACTGCGCTGTATCGTTCTATGTTCTATGTTCTATGTGCGTTGATTTAACTCTTACAAAGCGGTGTGTTGGATTATTGATTATTACTCGGACTTGAACCATGTGGCGGTATCAGAAAGATACCTGCCGACTCAAGAGCAAAGGTGATAAAACAAGAGCAATTAAACTAAGGCTAAAACGAGCAACAACTTTGCCAACACACAGTAAACAGTTTATCAACTACCAACACTGATAATCCCCACAGATACAATATTTTATAGGTAATCCTTAATAACTTTCCAAACAACATCCATAAATCAAAACACCTTTTTAACAAAGACAGCAGGTTTGAAATCTGTACAGAAAGCAGGTATCACTTTTAAATTATCAAGTGATCTGAACACATTTTTAACATACATAGAGAGAGATTCCAACATCCTTGTAGTCTGAATACAGCTTTCAACTGAAAACAAAACTAAGACACACTGCAGCTCCGAGCTCAAAACAAAAGAAAAAGACAGAATCACATTCCAGCTCCATCCACACAATGACATCACTGCAACTATTTGATAAACACCCATTTCTTAAAGATACACTAACAGTGACTCAAGCCAGGAATCAAACCTGGGAGTGTGGAGCTGTGAAGCAACTGTGCTGTGAAGAAACTACTAACCACTGTGCTACCGTGCTACCCATGTCCCTGTTGTGATTGGTTTGGTTTATGTAGCTGGTATGCTTGCTTGTATAACAGGTTGAAGTGCAAATGAGATTCATGCAAGTTATGAGCCTCGGGTATCTTAAAATATCCAACCTAATTCTCCAATGGGGAATTGAAATAAGAGGATTAAAAACTTGCAAATTGATGAACATTCCTTAAGTTGGGTTTGAGGGAGGGAAGTGTGCAAACATTAGCTGTGACACTCAGGGGAGACAGTGGGTAGTTGGAGGGACACAGCATCTCATAGCGGAATACAGAGCTGCTGAACGGTGCCAAGGTGTTGGGGGGGTGGGGGCAAGGGGCATATCGCAAGTGATTCTTTTGAAGTACATACTCTGAATCCCCAAGTTTTCTCTGCAAGATCAGAATCGCTAAATTCGGAACAAATGTGTTTTAAAATTAAGAGGACTGCACCACCACTCGTAAATGGCGTGCAGATGAAACATGACCCTGAACCATCCATCATACAGAGGCATATGTGAGCAAGACATGTGCACAGTTCTATATTTATTGCCTACAGGCCAAGTGAGAATGATCCCATGGTCAACAGGATGGGCGTGAAAACCAAAAAGAAAATAATCTACGGTTCAGAGAAAAAGCATTGAGAGAAATAATTAATGCACAAGTGGCAAAAGGAGTAACTGTCAAGCCAATGCTGAAAATATTTATTTTAAAATGGAATAAACACAAAGCCCGTTTGTGTTGCAGAGTCAGAAAGACCATAAAATGCTCTAAATAAGGTGTCATACCCTTATTTTTATGGATAGAAACGATCGCAGCTCTTCTTTCCTCTCAGAAAATATACCATTTTCCTTCAACATTTGTACCTTTCTTTCTGACATGGAGTTCTGTTTTAATAACCACCACCCTCTAATAAGAATGAAGATTTGCAGGTTTCATCTAAAGTTTAGTCAGAAGCTTATGCGAGCGATTGAATGCCTGACTCGGTGATGCGATGAGGCCAGTAAATCTCATGAGAAGCCTCTCGTGAGATTTACGAAGTTCAGGACGCCTCGCGAGATTTAACGAGACATCGTGATCTGGATCTCACCCTCATTGGGCAGGATCCAAATTGCATATTCAAGTGAGCAGTTAGCCTCACTTGAATATGTCTACGCCGGAGTATCCCAAGATGAGGAATCGAACGCCCATGCCTGGGAGAGCTCGGCGTGGCGCCGTTTACCACTGGTTTCCACAAACATGGGCCAAGTGTAATGGCACTTGGGGGGGGGGGGGGTTTCTCCCAGGCGATCGGAGGCCCCTGGGTGATTGGGCTTTGGGAAGGGTGGTACCCTGGCACACCCCCCGATGCCACCTGGGCACCTTAGCACTGCCACCCTGGCACTGCCAGCCTGATACCATGGCAATGCCTCTGCCAGCCTGGCAGTGCCAAGGTGCCCAAAGTGCCAGGTTGCTCGTGCCATGGAGTGCCCTTCCCTTGCGAGGTGGGGGGAGGAGGCTCGAGGACCCACTCATTGGTAAATTGGTGGGATCTGGAGGCCATGGTGGGAGAAAGAGATTGGAGCAGCATTTAAAAATGGCGACCCAGTCTCTTCCTACACTGACAAGCGGAACGTGTCAGTGCGGAAATTAAGCTAAGTGTGGCCTCGGTGGGGCCTTCCTCGCCGAGGCCCGAAAAAGGAGCAGAGTTCCATTTAATAGCTAAATGTACCCAACACGGGACATTTTCTTTTTCGTCAAATCGTGCCCTATATGTCAAATTTATTTTCCCCAACTATCACATTGTCTGTTCCTCAGTTGTCAGTTTTTTGAAGCCTTTTGTTGCCTTCATTCATTTTCCAATGCGGCTAGGCAAGCACTGATCTTTGGTATCAAGCCAAGTTTTTCCTCCCAACAAAGCCAGATTTTACAGAATAGGTGATGTTCCCCCCCGTCCAGGCTGGATTTACGCCCCTCAGGAACAGCGAGTATCACCTCAGGGCTGCTAGCCAATCAGCAGCCAGCAAGTTTGCAGTACTGGACTAGGATTTAGGCAAAAATGGGGGTCTCACCAGATGTCCACTTGGCAGACCCTGCATGGGACATGAGTGGGTGGGGTTTAAGAGGTCAATGGGGGAAGGGCAACATTGGTGGGGCAAAACCATGTGGGGTAAAATCTTAGTGGGGGCAAGGAGAATCTCTGATGGGCCCAGTAAGGAGGGACACACCAGGCCCACCACCAGCCTGTACAAGGAAGCCTATCAGGCTGCCTGCTTGGTGTGGGCCTCTCCTGCCGCTGGTTAAATCCCAGCAGTTTAATGAGACCCCGAGTGGGAAATAATTTGCACTTCAGGGTCTCAATTGTCCCACTGTTGAGCAGGTAGGCCTTAAAATCCATCAACGGAAGCCACTGGTTCAAAATGCTAACTTGGTTTATATAGCCATTTTGAGCTCATTTTTGTCTGAATTCTGAATCAAACCTTGTAAAAGTTGAAAATAAAAAAAATGCATTAACAAACTTATTCTGTATTAGAATGTGTGAATTTTTAACATTTGTCATGTGAAGCAATTGATAACTAACTGAAATTTTACTTGGATTTATATTCTACCAGCTTCATGCATAGATTTTGAAAAGATACATGTATTATCTCAGCTAAGTACTGCATAAGAATATGGCAATAAGTATCTGAAAGAGACACTGGTCAACGTGTAATTCATCAGAACTACCAGATTGCCTCCTCCTCCTTCATGTCCTGTGCCCGAAGAGGGCATTGATAACTATGGACCTCCCATTGGATTGGTCCAGGATTATGCTTGGCAAAGTAATGCATTAGTTCGCCATTGCTTCCTGTAGTATGGCTGACCAGAAAACTCTCAATTTTACCACCTGCCATCAGGTGTAGAACATAGAACATACAGTGCAGAAGGATTCGGCCCATCGAGTTTGCACCGACCCACTTAAGCCCTCACTTCCACCCTATCCCCGTAACCCAATAACCCCTCCTAACCTTTTTTTTTGGACACTAAGGGCAATTTACCACGGGCTGGAGGAGGTTACAGAGATAGGGAGGGTTGTAGGGGCTGGATGAGGTTACAGAGATAGGGAGGGTTGTAGGGGCTGGAGGAGATTACAGAGATAGGGAGGGTTGTAGGGGCTGGAGGAGGTTACAGAGATAGGGAGGGTTGTAGGGGCTGGAGGAGGTTACAGAAATAGGGAGGGTTGTAGGGGCTGGAGGAGGTTACAGAGATAGGGAGGGTTGTAGGGGCTGGAGGAGGTTACAGAGATAGGGAGGGCTGTAGGGGCTGGAGGAGGTTACAGAGATAGGGAGGGTTGTAGGGGCTGGAGGAGGTTACAGAGATAGGGAGGGTTGTAGGTGCTGGAGGAGGTTACAGAGATAGGGAGGGTTGTAGGGGCTGGAGGAGGTTACAGAGATAGGGAGGGCTGTAGGGGCTGGAGGAGGTTACAGAGATAGGGAGGGTTGTAGGGGCTGGAGGAGGTTACAGAGAGCGAGGGGTGTAGGGGCTGGAGGAGGTTACAGAGATAGGGAGGGCTGGAGGAGGTTACAGAGATAGGGAGGGCTGTAGGGGCTGGAGGAGGTTACAGAGATAGGGAGGGTTATCGGAGCTGGAGAAGGTTACAGAGATAGGGTTGTAGGGGCCGGAAGAGATTACTGAGATGGGGAGGGTTGTAGAGGCTAGAGGAAGTTAGATAGGGAGGGTTGTAGGGGCTGAGGTTGATAGAGGTCTACAAAATTATGAGGGGCATAGTCAGAGTGGATAGACAGAGGCTTTTTCTCAGGGTAGAGGGGTCAATTACTAGGGGGCATAGGTTTAAGGTGAGAGGGGCAAGGTTTAGAGGTAAGTTTTTTACACAGAGGGTAGTGGGTGCCTGGAACTCGCTGCCGGAGGAGGTGGTGGAAGCAGGGATGATAGTGGCATTTAAGGGGCATCTTGACAAATACATGAATAGGATGGGAATAGAGGGATACGGACCCAGGAAGTGTAGAAGATTGTAGTTTAGTCGGGCAGCATGGTCGGCACGGGCTTGGAGGGCCGAAGGGCCTGTTCCTGTGCTGTACATTTCTTTGTTCTTTAAACTGCACGTCTTTGGACTGTGGGAGCACCCAGAGGAAACCCATGCAGACACAGGGAGAACGTGCAGACTCCGCACAGACAGTGACCCAGCGGGAAATCGAACCTGGGACCCTGACGCCATGAAGCCACAGTGCTATCCACTTGTGCTACTGTGCTGCCCTATTGGACGGATTCACAGGCTGACAGTCACCCTGTCTGGCCATGTTATGAATGCACCTTCCACAGCCATCAAGCCCTGAAGTGGAACATGAACCCAGAGCTTTTGGCCCAGAGCTGGGGACATTATCACTGTGCCACAAAATCACCTACTAACAGACCATATGATATTTAATTGTTCTCAAGTTCCGTTAAGTTTTAACATTCTCAAGATCAATGTGATTCACTTTCTTTCCATGAGTATGTATGTTACAGTTACAGCATTTTTGAGTTTGAACGAGGTGAATTATACGACTCGATGGTCATTTCTTCTTTTTCCTCAGCAAAGCAGTTTGCATAACAGCTAGGATTGAACTCCAATTAAGATCTATTAGGGATCTCTTTAAATTGTCGCTTAAACTGTGCTACTCAGAACTACTTGTTGAAATAATTGTTCAGTAAGAAGTCTTACAACACGAGGTTAAAGTCCAACAGGTTTGTTTCGGATCACTAGCTTTCGGAGCACTGCTCCTTCCTCCTTCATTCACCTGAGGAAGGAGCAGTGCTCCAAAAGCTAGTGATTCGAAACGGACCTGTTGGACTTTAACCTGGTGTTGTAAGACTTCTTACTGTGTTTACCCCAATCCAACGCTGGCATCTCCACATCATGAAATAATTGTAGCATTTGAAATTCAGCCAAACATTCATGATAACATAATAGCTTTTGGGGAAATAGCAACAAAGATCACCCTCAAGAGTCCTTTTAGATCTAATATTTGTTGTGGGGGAGTGCGTAAAGGGTGTATGTGATGGGATAGTCAGGCCCGCTGACTCCGGAAGCAGATCCAGGACAGCAAGCGAATGCCGAGCTTAGCTGGTTAGAAGGCTTGCTTTACTTCTCCGCAACTAGGTCCCTAGTGTTTTAGACACTGTTAGGCACTCAAGCCCTCATCCATCATAACCCTCACCTCCCACCTACTCCCCTCACCTCCCACATATTCCCATGTCCTCCCATATTACCTCCATATCAACTCATTCCCCACCCCTCTCCATGCCTTTCATACTCCATTCTTCCTCCATTTCAGTGCATGCTCCCACTCACCCTAAACCCCTTGTACCTTCAAGCCACCACATACCCACATGCCATCCTCACAGCCACTCACCCAGTAGTCACCATAGGCAGACCTCAGGAGCCATGTGGAGAAAAAACACCGATCTAAAACTGCTTTCACTCATACACATTTAATTGTGAAAACCTCCCATTTAATAAACCCTATCAAAGTTTTATAATTTCTACTTTAATAGCCTCTCCAAATTGTCAAATTGTAAGTACAGAACTGCCCGAAATAATTGTGGCTATTGAAATTCAGTCAAGAATTCATAATGACATAATGGGGAAATGTCAGCAAATATCTCTTCGGAAACTGCATGATCAGATGGTAATTTTTTTCTAAGCTACACCAGGTGGTGGTTAATTATAGCAGCCCAGCAGAGAGTTTTTTTTAACCCTCACTAACATCCTTAGCCTGTTTATTTTCAAGTTTAAAGAGGGGGACTTTAAAAACATTAGATCAATACACTAAACAGGTTTTATTCACATTTCAAGAGTATTTAAATCTGCTCTATGAACTTATAATTCCCACATTTTGGGTTAAGAACTTTGCAACAGTCAAAAGGTTGAGTTCAAATGGACCTGATGTGTTTGGATTTCCAGTCTGTCTGAATCACGCCCCGTCCCTTCACTCTGCCGAAGGGAGAGGACCACATCAGGGTCCCGCCGGCCATTTTAGAAATATTTTCACAAACATTCAGCATCCTAATCATAGAATTTGCAGTGCAGAGTTAAGTGTATTTTCATGTCATTATAAAGTAATCATATTGACTGGGCTGGAATTAATGTTGTGCTGTGAATGAATTGCGAGACTGATCGTATAACTGGAATGCATTCAAGTGGTTTTATGAAATATAAAAAACAATTTAAGCTTGCGAAAGCTACCTATCAATATTCCTGAAAAATTCATACTCCATCTGGAAGTCTTGAGGCTGTAGTTACTCTGGTGAAGTAATTATTCTAATTGCTGTTAAGGGTGGATAGTTTAGTGCAATCTTCTTTGGCCAATAGCACTTTAATAGATGGAAAGTTTGAATAAAGCTTCAGTGTCTTTTCAGTACCTTTCAATTGTATAGATAACTGTCTTAGCGATTTCAAATTACACATGGACACGAGATAGCAGCAGACTTTTGTGTATCTTTATAAAGAAATGCATTTTCAAAATACGTAATTTGTTCTCACGTTCATTTTTCTTAAAAACATTGACAGTCTTATCTTGATTGCTGCTGATCCCTTGGAACTGGGTCAACTCCGGTCCCTCTTCGACGAGATGACTCTGTAACCGAAATATTTATGCCAGTACTCGTGGATGATGCAGCTGTGACTGCAATTGTAGGAGCTGTTAGTTTTCTGCCTCTTCTGCCACTGATGCGTCTCCAGAAGTTTTTACCTGAAGAGATTATTTTTTAAATAGTAATCAAAGCCAAAGTACTACAAAATAAAATGCTTAACAGATTACTCCCAATTATTAAAAATGTTTTCATTGAAGTTTTTCATGTATGACAGGAAACCTTGTAAACGTACAATTCACTTACACAGTTGTATCAATCATAATAGAAGTTAAAAATAAATTGCACCATTGTACTAGACATATCTGAAATGTGGTCAAAATTTATACTTGTGCAAAAACATATTAAAAATGTGGTCTACTTACATCATTGTAACCAGCGTGGTAAAGATATAGTCAAAACCCCACTGTATCCCGAGGTGGTGGATATTCACGGAGTCCAGCACTCCGGGAAATCAGCACTCAGCAAACAAAAGATGAGACGTAACATGGCAATTTCTCCCTTTGTATGACAGTATTGCTGTGTTCCTGTTTGTGGGCACCCGTGCCCCGGTACATTGTGCAGATTTCATTTTCTCCTCACTGTGATATGGGTGCTCCCTCCACCCCCACCCCCGTCCGTCCTCTCCTCCCAACCGCCCACCCACTCAGTTGCTGGTCACGAACAGGTCTTCGAAGAGGCTGTTGAATTGCTTCCATGTGTGATGGAACCCTTCCTCTGACTCCCTGATGGAGAATTTTATTTTTTCCAGTTTTAGGAACTCCGCTAGGTTGGATAGCCAGTCTGAGGCCCTGAGTGGCGGTGCTGACCTCCATCCAAGGAGGAATCTCCGGGCAGTCAGGCAGGCATCAGCTCCTCTCCCCATAAAGAGCTCTTGATACTCTGATACCCTGAAGACCGCCACTAAAGGGCATGGCTCCATCCTCAACCTCACGATGATCATAGATATGGCCTAGAAAAACGTTGTCCAGAACCCAATAAAGCTTGGGCCAGGACCAGAACACATGGCAGTGGTTGTCCGGACCCCCCTGACATCGCTGGCTGGGGGGGGAATGGGAGTGGGACAGTGCCCAGTGCCCGAAGGGACGTCCCAGTACTGGAGGCCTCTTCCATCTGCACGCATTCCGCCTCAGGCTCTCCCAACCAGCCCGCACCCTCTCTGCTTTTGCTACCCAGTGGTACCATAGGAGGTTTGGCAGAGCCAAGCCCCCCGTGCGCCACTGTATTTATAGGACGGTTTTATGGATTCTAGGTTCTTTCCAGCCCACACGAAGCACACGATTAGCTTATCCACCCTGGATGAAGAAGTATTTGAGGGATGAAAATCGGGAACGATCTGAATAAGAAGGGGCACCTTGGTAGCATGTTCATTTTTATCGTCTTTGCTCTTCCCGCCAAGGAGAGTCGATGAGTCCCATCTCAGTAGGTCCTTCTTCACATCCTTCACCATGCTGGACAGGTTCCACTTACGGAGCCATGCCCAGTCGTGGGCTATCTGGATCCCCAGATACCTGAACTTGATTTGGGCCAGTTTTGACGGCATTATCCCCAGCTCTGCTCCTCCCTTCTGGGGGTTCAACAGGAAGATTCCACGAGTGCTCAGATGTCATTTGTATCCCGAAAAGGCTCCAAACTCCCTCAGGAGTTCCAATACCTTCCCCATACTGGCTAGGGGGTTTGAGATGTAGAGGAGCAGGTCAGCCGCATAAAGAGAGACTCTGTGCTCTCTGTCTTCCTGCTGATTGCCTCTCCACCCCTTACCTGACTTCCCTCTGAATGCCTCTCCACCCCTTCGCTGATCTAAGATGATGGCCAGTGGCACAATTGCCAGGGCGAACACGGCCAGTGGCACAATTGCCAGGGCGAACACAGCAGCAAGGACAATGGGTAGTCCTGCCACGTGCCTCTGTGCAGCCAGAAATATTCAAAGCTGCTGGCGTTCATCCGTACGGTCAGCAGGGGAGCGCTGCATAGCAGCTTCACCCACGAGATGAACACTGGCCCAAACCCAAACCATTCAAGCACATCCATGGGGTACCTCCATTCTACTCGATCGAAGGCCTTCTCAACATCCAGGGAGATGATCAATTCTGATGTCCCGTCCCTGGGAGTGGTCATAATCACATTTATCAGATGTCTGATGTTTGCCATTAGATGTCTACTTTTGACAAACCCAGTCTGATCTTCCGTGATTACTTCTGGCAGGCGGCCCTCCAGTCGCCTCGCCAGATCCTTCGGCAGGACTCTGGCATCAGTGTTCAGGAGTGAGATGGGTCTGTATAATCCTTCTTCGGGATCAATGAGATCAAGGCCTGTGCCAGTGTGGGTGGCAGGATCCCTCTCGATAGAGAGTCGTTGAACATCTCCTGCAGGTGCGAGGCCAGTGCTTCCGTGATCTTCTTGTAGAAGTCCACTGGGAACCCATGCAGTCCCGGTGCCTTCAGTGACTGCATGAAATTAATGCATTCCATGATCACTTTCAGTCCCAGCGGTGCTTTCAGTCCCTGTCTCTTTTTCTCCCCACAACTGGAATGTAAAGCCCGTCGATGAACTGTTTCATCTTCAAGTCTCCCTCTGGGGGCTCAGAGGTGTACAGTCCCAGGTAAAAGGTTGCGAAGGCTCCATTGATCTCATCTGGACCCTTCCGCTCCCGACCCTCATCTGTGCTATCTCTCTTATGGCAACCTGCCTCCTCAGCTGGTGTGCCAGTAGGTGGCTAGCATTGTCTCCATGCTCATAAAAGCATCCACCCTCCATGCCTGGTGGAGCTGGTTCACTGCTTTCCCAGTGGAGAGCAGGTCAACTTGCATTTGTAGTTTTTTTCCTCTCCACCAGAAGCTCCATGGTTGGGGCTGTGGAGTACCGACGATACACTTCCAATATGGAGTCGATCAGCTGCTGCCTAGCCAACCTTTCCTTCCTGTCTCGAAGAGTTCTGTATGCTATTATTTCCCCCCAATCACTGCCTTCAGTGCCTCCCAGAATGTGGAGGGAGAGACCTCTCCATTCTGGTAGTAGGTTACGTACCCGATGGTTTGTGACATTTTTTCACAGAATGCCTTGTCAGCGTTGCTGAGCCCAGCCCGCCTCCAACCTCACATCCATGTAGAGTGCAGTGTGGTCCGAGATTATTATTGCATTTTATTCCGCTCGTGCTACTCATGGAAGCACCAACTTGCCCACTACAAAGAGGTTTATAGAAGCAACAGTGCAGAAGGAGGCCATTCGGCCCATCAAGTCTGCTCCGGCCCTGAAAAAGCACCCTACATAACCCCCCCCCACCCTATCGCAGTAATGCCACCTAACCTTTTGGACACTAAGGGCAATTTATCACGGCCAATCCACCTAATCTGCACGTCTTTGGACTGTGGGAGGAAACCGGAGAGCCCGGAGGAAATCCATGCAGACACGGGGAGAACATGCAGACTCCGCACAGACGGTGACCCAAGCCGGGAATCGAACCCGGATCCCTAGCGTTGCGAAGCAACAGTGCTAGCCACTGTGCTACCGTTCAGATCATATGCGTGAGTAGGCTTTGTGGACATGGCAGAAGAAGAACTCATCCCTCGGATGGTTGAACCTCCATTGGTCCACCCCCCCCCCCCCCCCCCATTGGTCCACCCCCACCCCCCTCCCCCCATCATCTGCTCCATGAAGATGGTTAACTCGCTTGTCATTCCTCAGTTGGGCAGTTAGGACTGGATTTGTCTGTTTTTGGGTCCTGCACACAGTTGAACTCCATGATGAGTTGGTGAGAGTTTAGGCTGGGGATTTCGGTCATCGTCTTTTTAATGAACTCCAAAATGGGTGCTGCATCTTTCTTGTTCACGCCACCGCCAAGTTCTATCTTTCCCCCTCCTGCCCTTCTGCTCATGCAGTCCACCCTTTTCCCATTGCCTACCCCCCTTTCTGTTGCCTCTTGCCCCCTGGACTTGCTGCTCTGCAATCCTGCCCTCTACCAGGCACTCCCTCTCGAGAATCGGCGTGATCGGGGAGTACGTTGTGCGGCTGGGTGCCCATTGACAGAGGCCAGCCCAACGATCCTCCTCTCCCGACTGGCCAAGTTCCTGACGGCGAGGAACTAACCTGGTATTGCCGGTCGGGATGTCCGCGGCCGCCCTGGGGGGAGCAGGGGGATCGGACACTGGGGGGGGGGGGGGCCTTAGAGGCGGCTGGGATTAAGATCCGCGCGGTCAGATCCTTGAGCGCCCGGCCGATCTGGAGAGTCTAATTTTTCAGTCTGCCTCCGCGGTCCGAGTCCGACACGGCGCTCAGCACGGCGGCTGGCCGCCGCCGCCGTGCACGGACTCAAAATCGGAAGCGGGGGGCGCCTATATCCGCAGCTAAAGCGGTGTATATTACTCCGGGTCCTTGCTAGCCCCCTGCAGGACATTGGATTAGCTGAACTTTTTTGCAGGAATCTCTAGAGTAAAACGCCAGCGTTTTTACGCCAGCATGGGGACATAGTCCCATTTTGGGAGAATCCAACCCCTGGTCTTTAGGACAAACTAATTTGCTGCCTCTCTCCCCACCAAAGCAGCACTTGGTCTCTCAGTCTCATCCAGCAGTGATCTATTTTCCCTCCTGAATGCCAACCATCCACAGCCCTCCAAATTGCAGCCCCCCCCCCCCAATTCCTCCTGATCATCGGGTAAGGACTGTGTCCAGTGGTCCTTGGCTGTGCCCTCCTGCCATTAGTGTTTTTTCCTCACTTACCAGCCTATTTAGCTGACTGTTGGGAGGGAGATGGCCCTACAATATGGTATGAATTGGCAGAGCCTCCATGTCCCTGGTCTTCAGTCGATTTCAGCCTCCCCTGCACCATCCCTGGATTGCCATTAATATCGGAGTGTCTGTTCAAGACTTTCATGGAAGAAAGTGCTGCTTTTGCTTTAAGGAGACTTGACCAGGGATGTTGTACACTCGACTCACCAGCCCAAATGATGGGTTAACCAGTGGGCAAAGATGGATGGTGTGCTTAGGTGTGGTATACTGTTTTGTACAATTGGAGAGAATCTTAATCATAAGCATGGAAATATATCTTCTTCTTTGGCAATCACTCCCTAACAAGTATGATTGTCCACCTAAGAAACTCCATGTTACTGATCATGGGTTCTGTGGGTTCTTGCATGGCTAATGAATCCGATCCTAAAGCCGCATCTTCACGTATATTTGACAGGTGTTTTCCAGAGGTCGGATCGGTCCTTGGACTCAAGATCGCTGGTATTACTTTCTCAGGCCCCTCTCTTGCCATCGAGTGTTCTCGAAGAATTGTGTCCCTCCAAGTAGGTCTCTTCTGACCCAGGTCTGGTGATGTGCATCAATGTAAATGCATGTAGGCTAGCTAGACACTAGAGGGAGCACCAAAGACATCACACACACACACTCAACCAATAGATCAGTTAGATAGGATGTGACCGATGGACATTCACGATACACAAGGAGGTGACACGACCACAGGGGGGCATTACACCAACCCATATATAAAGGACACCACACACATGATCTGCCTCTTTCCAGTGGAGACAGTCAGTGAGTACAGACACAGGGTTGATTCAATATTACACCCACCACGTGGATTGCAGCAACTGGTTAGTCAGTCTGGGTAGCTATAGTAGGATTAGCAGTAGTGTCGAACCCGAGTAATAGAAGTGTAAATAGTTTAATAAACGTGTTGAAGTTATCTCCACGTCTGGATCTTTCTTTGTCAAGTGCTCCACAAGGAAGCCGCTTATGTTACACCTAGAACATAACAAATCATGGGACCAGGAGTGAACTGTTTCAATCCAGATAGCCATACCTCAGCGTACAGTGACAACCAGTAACGATACCCAGGCAAGATGTTCGAGATCCGGGTTCCGCAGCAGCTCCAGTGTCACAGCAATCTCCGTGAAAACTGGCGGGTATTTCGGCAAAAGTTTGAAATCTTCCTGGTGGCAGCCGAACTAGAAGTGGCCGATCCTGAAAAAACAGAGCTTCTCCTCACCATAGCCGGTGCCAGAGCAGAAGAAATCTTTTAAAAATTCAAGTTCTCCAAGGGCAAAACAGGAGCGACTTCCAGACAGTCCTGGACAAATTCGGCAAATACTGTGAGGAAAACACACTCCAACCAGCAAGAAAAGGTAAGAGAAGCGCCAGTGCTCACCTTGAGGCCGAAATCCCGGAGCAGACAACGATTTTGGTTGACGGCCATCTTTCTAAAGGGACTGCACTTGCGCAGTTGCGCGAGAAGTGTGCAGAACGGGAAGGTCTGTTTGCGCATGCGCAAGACGCCGCGCATGTGCAATCACGAAAACGGCCATCAGTAAAGGAACCGCGATTTGCGCATGTGCAAACGCTTCCTACGTGCTACGTCAAGCGCGCCATGATGTCAGAGGCCCCGGACCATGCCCATTTAAAGGGGAAACGTCCCAAATCAAAGAAAAATCTTTTAAAGCTGTAAAACAACCTTCCTACAAACCTGTTGGACTTTAACCTGGTGTTGTAAGACTTCTTACTGTGTTCACCTGGAATGACAGCACAATGCCTCAAATTGAACCAGGGAATGAAATTAACCTCCGAAGAACCCTGCAACAAGCAGTTACCTACGCCCAAACCGATGATTCCGACCTTGAATACTTCGATGCCAACCTTTACATTTTCTCTGGACCTCGCGAGCCCAATGCCAGCTCCGACGCAAACAGTGATGATATGGTCCTAGAAGACTACGACTCGGACAAACCTTTCACCTTGGGAGGCTACCCCAGTACCAAATCCAAACCGCAACTAGATGTGTTGCACATTGGCGGCCCCCTCACTGAATCCGACGCAGACGCAAATTCGTTCTTCGGATTTGAGGTTCTTCAGCCCAGCAGATATGACATCCCAACTCGTGAGTGCAGGATGATGCTGCAGCTTGAAACCAAGAGACAGAGAGCGGTACAAGCCCACAGAGAGCGGCCTGCTGCCACACAGAGCGTGGTCCATGCACCACTCAGGGTTCCCGACTCTAAGAAAGAAGACATGCAAGACTCCACACCGCAGTCCTTGCATGAACAAAAAGTGTCACAAGCCTCCACAGCGAGCTCGTGGACAGCCTCCACGATAGAACGCAAGACTCCAACGCGCAGTCCTTGCAGGAACAAGACCATGAGGGTCTAGCAACCTCCTCTGACCAACTAGCGGCGGACGATGCAAGTCTGCCATGCTCAAGTAAACAGCAAGAAGACTACGACAGTCTACCGCGCTCCAGTGCACAGCAGGACGACCATGACGGTCTATCATGCTACAGTGAAGAACAAAGCGACGATGACAGTCTAACCCCAAATGAAGGACAACAGCAAGACAATGACAGTCCACCCACATTGTTTGCGCCATCAGATGAAGACTCTGACAATTTACCCAACCCAAGTGAACAACAAGCAGCTACTGAGGATCTACCCACGGTATGTGAGACGAGTGACGACAGCATTCCACTTCCCATGTAAGATGTGCAAAGTGACAGACCTCAGCTAGTGTGTACAGAGGCACTCGACGATCACTGTGAGACCACTGGCGACTCCGGTGACACCATGATATTTCCACCCTCATTCGCTCGAACCTCTCCACAAGTCAATGCATTCCTGCATGTTCCGACTCCAGACGTGTAGCTTCAAGAAATCACAGCTGACTCCAGTGAACCTGCTAAGACTCCGGACGGGGAGCATCAACAAACCAACACTGACTCAGTTAAAACAGACCAGACTCCAGATGGGGAGCAACCAAACGCCGACTCTGATTCACATAAGCTGGACTTTACTCCAGACATCACAACCTCAGTGATGGCACGCTCAGGGTGACAGCAGATGCCACAACGACAGGAGATGGATCACTTAACAATTACACTGGGTCAGTAATAACAAGCAGCGGCTACAGTCCAAGAGGAATACACCAATATTCACCACAGCTATATCCACACATTTTTTCCACACCAGCAGTGCAGCCAATGACAGCTCATGCTGGACAAACCCAGTACTCAGACATGCAGCAGCCAGCAGTCTATGCAGCATATTCTCAAACAGGCCAGCACTACGGATTGCCCACTAATGTAATCAAGACCGAAGGAGGACTACCGCAAGCGCAATCTGCACTACAGACTGGATGCCTTAGTTACAGCCCAGGATTTGCTGCACCCCAGCCTGGCCAGACGGCATATTCCTATCAGATGCAAGGTTCTAGTTTCACACCATCACCAAGTATTTATGCAAGTAGCAATTGTTTCCAATTCGACAAGCTTCAACGGTTCTCAGCAAGATCACCCTTCCAGCACTGCATGTGGCCAGAACCAGTATGTACAGTCTTATCCAACTTCACCACATGGCACATCCATGACCTCGAATGATACTGTTGATGGTACCTCTTCAACGTCAACACCTTATCAGCTACAAGATGCCATCCGGCAGCACCATCACAAACATCGAAAAAAGAAAGGGACTCCAAATCAGACAGCAAAGTGATTTGACCACTTCTTGGTTCCTGTGGCACAGGGACGTTGATGCCGTTCATAACCAAGAGAGACATTTGACCATGATGATTGATGGTTTTTGGACTCACATGAATGATTTGGACTTATTGTTTAATCACTGTTCCCATGACTTGTGTATACCTTACCTTATCTACCTGTTCTTTGTTCAGTTTTCTTAAAGTGTACAGAAAATATGAACATATAAAAAAGGGGGATGTAGTGATGTGCATCAATGTAAATGCATGTAGGCTAGCTAGACACTAGAGGGAGCACCAAAGACATCACACACACACACAATCAACCAATAGATCAGTTAGATAGGGTGCGACCAATGGACATTCACGATACACAAGGTGACATGACCACAGGGGGGCATTACACCAACCCATATATAAAGGACACCACACACATGATCTGCCTCTTTCCAGTGGAGACAGTCAGTGAGTACAGACACAGGGTTGATTCAATATTACACCCACCACGTGGATTGCAGCAACTGGTTAGTCAATCCTACTATATCTTAGCTATAGTAGGATTAGCAGTAGTGTCGAACCCGAGTAATAGAAGTGTAAATAGTTTAATAAACGTGTTGAAGTTATCTCCACGTCTGGACCTTCCTTTGTCAAGTGCTCCACAAGGAAGCCGCTTATGTTACACCTACAACACAACAAATCACCAGGGTCTCGCAGATATTGGCGTTTATGTTGCATTTCTTTAAGTGAGCCTTCAGGGTGCCTTTGAAGCACGTCTTTTGTCCTCCTCTTGTTCGGGAGCCTTCCTTCATCTGGGCAAAGATTTGCTTTGGCAGTTGGGACTCTGACATCCTAAGCACATGGACGGCCCCGCAGAGCGGTTTCAAATGACTGTGATCTTGATGCTGGTGCTCTTGGCTCCTTTGGGGACACTGATGTTAATATCCCTATCCTGCCAGCTGATGCGGAGAATCCGTCTCAGACAGGGTTGATGGTACCTCGAGATGGCGCTGTACATCGTCCAAGTTCTAAGCCGTACAGAAGAGCTGGGAGAACAACTGCCTTGTATATGAGAACCTCTGTATCAGCACCGAGTCAGGGTTGTCAAAGACTCTGTCCTTGGGCGTCTGAAGGAGGCACTCACAGATTCGATACGATGTTGGATCTCTGCATCAATGTCAGCCATAGAGGTGAGGTGGCTCCCCAGGTTTGGGAAATGTTCCACGTTTGGCAAGGTTTCTCCATTGATCTTGATGGAGGGAGAGACCAGATCTTCCCCTGGGGCGGTTTGGTAAAGGACTTGATTCTTGAGGTTGAGGTGGAGACCAATTCCCTGGTATGTTTCTGTAAAGACTTTGAGCATGGCTTGAGATTCTCACCTGGAGAGAGTGGAGATGGCGACGTCATCCACATATTGAAGAAGTTCCATATCGATGTTGGTGTTGTTTTCTTCTTGGATTTTGATTGCTTGGGTTTGAGAAGTTGTCAATCCATCCTGTAGACAATGTCCACTCCACTGGGAAGCTTGATCTTGACAAAAGCGAAGGATGGTGGGGATAAAGATGGGTGGGGACAATGACACATCCCTGCTTGACTCCAGTCTTGACCTCAATGGTTTTGGTTTCGTCTCCATTGGTGATGACATCTTGTCGTGGAGGAATCAGAGGGTTTTGATGAATTTCTCTGGACAACCGGCATTTGACAATACAAGGAGTCACTGCAATCCTTTACACAGGAACATGGGTTGCTTCTGAGATTTCAACTATTAGCCCCCTGTCAAGCAATGCCTTGATTTTCCAATTCATATCCTTGTTTTCTTATTCCTCCATGACCTTGCCCTCTCTGTAAGCTCATCCCCATACTCTGTCTGGTATCTGTGCTCATCTAATTCTGGCCACATAAGAGCCCCTGATTTTAGTCATTTTACTATTGGTGTCGGTGCCTTTTGTTGCCAAGGCCCTAAGCTCTGGAATTTTGTCTTCTTGCATTTCCATCTCGCTTTCGTCCATTGAGACATCCCTTAAAACTTACCTCGTCAACCAAGCTTTTGATCGTCTGATCAGCACGGTAGTACAGTGGCTAGCACTGTGGCTTCACAGCGCCAGGGTCCCAGGATCGATTCACCGCTGTGTCACTGTCTGTGTGGAGTCTGCACGTTCTCCCCGTGTCTCCGTGGGTTTCCTCCGGGGGCTCCGGTTTCCTCCCACAGTCCAAAGACGTGCAGGTGGATTGGCCATGCTAAATTACCCTTAGTGTCCAAAAAGGTTAGGAGGGGTTATTGGGTTATGGGGATAGGGTGGAAGTGAGGGCTTAAGTGAGTCGGTGCAGACTTGATGGGCCGAATGACCTCCTTCTGCACTGTATGTTCTATGTTCTAATATCGCCGTATGAAGTTCAGTGTCATATTTTGATTTACAATGTTCCTGTCATGCTCCTTGGGACTGTTTAGCATGTTAAAGGTACTATAGAAGCTGTTATAAAGGATTAGGGTTAATTAGTTGCAGCTGTTAAGAATTATTGGTTGCTACTTTTTCCTGGGACTTTCCTGATTGCCTTGAGGAGTTACCGAGGATTGTTCCTGAATTGGCCCTCAATTTTCTTTTCATGCTTCTCCAGTAGTAGCATGGATAGAGGGTGTTTCGAAGGATTTGATGGGTCTTTTTTTGCCATCCCATGCTCATATTGATTTGAAAATTTAAGTCTTGCCAGCCTTAATTGTTCATGTCAATACTTTCTAATAGCTTCTAATTTTAGTTTTGAGGCCAAACTGAGAAGGGATGAAAGGATTGATGGACTATTTTGTTTGTCTTCGACGACGTGAAAGTCACAATGAAGGTGATGCTTGTATGTAAACAAAAATAACTTCTTCCCATTTATTTAAATTCCATTCATGGGATGGGGGTATCATTGGCAAAGCCAGTGTCTGTTGCCGATCCCTAATTACCCATGAGGTGTGGTGAGTTGCTCTCTTGAAGGTTTGTAATCCATGTAGTGGAGGTACTCTGCTGTTCGGAAGGGAGTTCAAGGATTTTGATCATCGCCTGATGAAGGAGCTACGCTCCGAAAGCTAATGATTCCAAATAATCCTGTTGGACTTTAGCCTGGTGTTGTAAGACTTCTTACGGTGCCCACCCCAGTCCAAAGCTGGCATCAATACATCATGGCTGCCATCGACACCGCAAACTGCCAGCTCAAGATGGAGAGGATCTCCAAGAAGATTGCGCATATAAACACTCTCTCACCTGATGAAGGAGCTACGTCCCGAGAGCTAGTGATTCCAAATAATTTTGGACTTTAACCTGGTGTTGTAAAACTTCTTGCGGTCCTTCTCTGAAGGCAGTGGGTTTTAAAGACAATTTTTGATAGTTTCACGCTCATCGTTACTGAGACTAGCTTTCAATTTGAGATTTCATTAATTAAATTTAAATTCCATCAGCTGCCAGGGTGGGATTTGAACCTGTGTCTCCTGAGCATAACCTGGACCTCTGGATTACTAGTCCAGTTATATAACCACCATCTCTCCCAAAGATATCACAAGGAATTAATCAAAGACTGGCTCTTGTGGTGGTATAGACATCAAAAAAGAAGAAAAGCACAGCATAGGAGCAGGCCTTTTGGCCCTCCAAAACTGCGCCGATCAAGCTGCCTGTCGCTGCCTGTCTAACCTAAAACCTTTTACACTTCCGGGGTCCGTGCCCCTTTATTCACATGCTACTCATATTTGTCAAGACGCCCCTTAAACGTCACTATTGTACCTGCTTCCGCCACCTCTTCCGGCAGCAAGTTCCAAGCACCCACTGTGTAAAAAGACTTCCCACGCACATCTCCTCTAAACTTTGTCCCTCGAACCTTAAACCCATGTCCCCTTGTAATTGACTCTTCCACCCTGGGAAAAAACTTCTGACTGATCCCTGAAAGTTGCCACCCAGGTTGAGAGGGTTGTTAAGAAGGCGTACGGTGTGTTAGCTTTTATTGGTAGAGGGATTGAGTTTCGGAGCCATAAGGTCATTTTGCAGCTGTACAAAACTCTGGTGCGGCCGCATTTGGAGTATTGCGTGCAATTCTGGTCGCCGCATTATAGGAAGGATGTGGAAGCATTGGAAAGGGTGCAGAGGAGATTTACCAGAATGTTGCCTGGTATGGAGGGAAGATCTTATGAGGAAAGGCTGAGGGACTTGAGGCTGTTTTCGTTAGAGAGAAGAAGGTTAAGAGGTGACTTAATTGAGGCATACAAGATGATCAGAGGATTGGATAGGGTGGACAGTGAGAGCCTTTTTCCTCAGATGGTGATGTCTAGAACGAGGGGACATACTTTAAATTGAGGGAGATAGATATAAGACAGATGTCAGAGGTAGGTTCTTTGCTCAGAGAGTAGTAAGTGCGTGGAATGCCTTGCCGGCAACAGTAGTGGACTCGTCAACACTAAGGGCATTCAAATGGTCATTGGATAGACATATGGACGATAAGGGAATAGTGTAGATGGGCTTTAGAGTGGTTTCACAGGGCGGCGCAACATCGAGGGCCGAAGGGCCAGTACTGCACTGTAATGTTCTATGTTCTATCCGCTCCATAAACCCCAACAACTCTCTCGCCATCACTGACACCTTCAGAGACTACAGACACGACCGATCTACCCTAGGATCAAGAACCGTATTGAAATCCCCCCCCCCCACTTCGCAGACACCCTCTTCATCAAATCTGCATTGTCACAATTGTGGGCATTATTATTCATCAGCACCACGGGCGCGCCCTCCAACGCCCACTCACCATTACAGAACATAGAACAGTACAGGCCCTTCAGCCCACGATGCAGTGCCGACCATTTATCCTAATCTAAGATCAACCTAACCTACACCCCTTCAATTTACTGCTGTCCATGTGCCTGTCTAAGAGTCGCTTAAACGTCCCTAATGACTCTGACTCCACCACCTCTGCTGGCAGTGCATTCCACACACCCACCACCCTCTGTGTAAAGAACCTGCCTCTGACATCTCCCCTATACCTTCCTCCAATCACCTTAAAATTATGTCCCCTCGTGACAGCCATTTCCACCCTGGGGAAAAGTATCTGGCCATCGACTCCATCCATGCCTCTCATCACCTTGTACACCTCTATCAAGTCACCTCTCTGCCTTCTTCACTCCAGTGATAAAAGCCCTACCTCCCTCAACCTTTCTTCATAAGACATGCCCTCCAGTCCAGGTAGCATCCTGGTAAATCTCCTCTGTACCCTCTCCAAAGCATCAACATCCTTCCTATAATGAGGCGACCAGAACTGGACACAATATTCCAAGTGTGGTCTAACTAGAGTTTTACAAAGCTGCAGCAAAACCTCACGGCTCTTAAACTCAATCCCCCTGTTAATGAAAGCCAACACACCACACGCCTTCTTAACAACTGTATCAACCTGGGTGGCAACTTTGAGGGATCTATGTACGTGGATCCCAAGATCCCTCTGTTCCTCCACACTTCCAAGAATCCTGCCTTTAACCCTGTATTCAACATTCAAATTCGACCTTCCAAAATGAATCACTTCACATTTATCAAGGTTGAACTCCATCTGCCACTTCTCAGTCCTGTCAATGTCCTGTCGTAACCTGCAACAACCCTCAACACTATCTACAACTCCACCAACCTTCGTGTCATCGGCAAACTTACTAACCCACCCTTCCACTTCCTCATCCAAGTAATTTATAAAAACCACAAAGAGCAGAGGTCCCAGAACAGATCCTTGCGGGACACCACTGGTCACCGATCTCCAGGCGGAATACTTTCCATCCACTACTACTCGCTGTCTTCTTTCGGCCAGCCAATTCTGTATCCAGACAGCCAAATTTCACTGTATCCCATGCCCCCTAACATTCTGAATGAGCCTACCATGGGGAACCTTATCAAAATACCTTACTGAAATCCATATACACCACATCCACTGCCGGACCTTCATCAATGTGTCTCGTCACATCCTCAAAGAATTCAATGAGGCTTGTGAGGCATGACCTGCCCCTCACAAAGCCATGTTATCTTTAATCAAACTATGGTTTTCTAAATAATCAGAAATCCCATCTCTCAGAATCCTTTCCAATATTTTGCTCACCACAGACGTAAGACTGATGGGTCTGTAATTCCCAGGGATTTCCCTATTCCCTTTCTTGAATAGGGGAACAACATTCGCCTCCCTCCAATCATCCAGTACTACTCCAGTGGAGAGTAAGTATGCAAAGATCATCGCCAACGGCGCAGCAATCTCCTCCCTCGCTTCCCGTAGTAACCTTGGGTATATCCCGTCAGGCCCAGGGGACTTATCTATCCTGATGCTTTTCAAAATTTCCAGCACATCCTCCGTCTTAATATCAACCTGTTTGAGTTTATTAACCTGGTTCACACTGTTCTCATGGGCAACAAGGTCCCTCTCTCTAGTGAATACTGAAGTATGTACTGAAGTAAAGTATTCATTTAGTGCCTCCCCCATCTCTTCAGACTCTAGGCACAAGTTCCCTCCACTTTCCCTAATCGGCCCTACTCTCGCTCTGATCATCCTCTTATTTCTCACATAAGTGTAGGACGCCTTGGGGTTTTCCCTAATCCTTCCCACCAGGGCATTTTCATGCCCCCTTCTCGCTCTCCGCAGTCCATTTTTGAGTTCCTTCCTGGCTACCTTGTAACCCTCTAGAGCCGAGTCAGATCCTTGCTTCCTCAACCTTACCTAAGCTTCCTTCTTCCTCTTGACTAGAAGCTCCACTTCTCTTGTCATCCAAGGCTCCTTCACCTTACCATTCCTTCCTCGTCTCAGTGGGACAAAACTATTCAGCACTCGCAGCAAATGCTCCTTAAACAATCCACATTACTGTTGTGCATTTCCCCAAGAACAATTTTTCCCACTTTATGCTCCTCAGCTCCTGTCTAATAGCAGTATGATTTCCCCTCCCCCAATTAAATACCTTCCCATACTGTGTGCTCCTATCCCTCTCCATGACTATGGTAAAGGTCAAGGATTTGTGGTCACTGTCACCGAAATGCTCTCCCACCGTGACATCTGACACCTGGTCTGGTTCGTAGCCGAGCACCTAGTCCAATATGGTCTCCCCCTACTTGGCCTATCTACATGTTGAGTCAGGAATCCTTCCTGTACTTTTCTGAAAACATCTAAACCCCGGAACATCTAACAACCATTCCTGCCCCTGTGAAATCCATGTCTCCGTAATGGCCACAACATTGTAGTTCCAAGTACTGATTCATGCTCTAAGTTCATCTCCCTTAGTCCTGACACTCCTTGCATTGAAACAGACACACTTTAACCCATTCCACTGAGTGCAACTTTGCCCTATTAACTGTCTATCCTTCCTCACAGATTTGCTGCATACTATTTTTGCCTGTTCAACAGCTACCCTATCCTCTGATCCATAGCTCTGGTTCCCATCTGCTGCCAAACTAGTTTAAACCCTCCCGAAGAGCTCCAGCAAACCTCCCACCCAGGATATTGGTGCCCCTCCAGTTTAGGTGCAATCCGTCCTTCATGTACAGGTCCCACCTTCCCCAGAAGTTATCCCAATGATCCACATATCTGAAGCCTTCCCTCCTGCACCAGCCCTGTAGCCACGTGTTCAGCTGCACTCGCTCTCTGTTCCTTGCCTCACTTGCACATGGCACCGGTAGCAGTCCTGAGATCACTACTCTGCTTGTCCTGCTCTTTAGCTTACAACCTAACTCGCTAAAATCACTTTTTAGATCCTCATCCCTTTTCTTAGCTATGTCGTTGGTGCCTATGTGCACCACGACTTCTGGTTGCTCCCCCTCCCGCTTAAGAATCCTGTAGACTCGATCCAAGACATCTCTGGCCCTGGCACCCGGGAGGCAACATACCTTCCAGGAGTCTCGATCGCGACCACAGAATCTCCTATCCATTCCCCGAAACATTGAGTCTCCTATCACTATTGCTTTTCGATTTTCCCCCCTTCCGTTCTGAGCCACAGAGCCAGACTCAGTGCCAGAGACCTAGCCGCTAGGGCCTTCCCCCGGTAGGTCATTCCCCCCCAACAGCATCCAAAATCGTATACTTGTTTTGAAGGGGAACGGCCACGAGGGATCCCTGCACTGTCTGCCTCTTCGTTTTCCTTCCCCTGACTGTAACCCAGCTACTCTTGTCCTGTATCTTGGGTATGGCTACCTCCCTGTAACTCTTCTCTATTACCCCCTCTGCCTCCCGGATGATCCAAAGTTCATCCAGCTCCAGCTTCAGTTCCCTAACACGGTCTCTGAGGAGCTAGAGTTGGGTACACTTCCCGCAGCTATAGTTAGCAGGGGCACCGGTGGTATCCCTCACCACCTACATCCTACAGGAGGAGGATGCAACTGCCCTAGCCTCCATCCCCTCTTACCTTACAGAATGTAGCTACCCTGTGGACCAACTGGAACTCCGCCCTCCGACTCTGCTCCCAGTCAGCTGCAATCTGTAAACTCCCGGCTCCCTTCTCGCTCTTTGAGGAAATTAAATGAACGGAGCGCCTTGCTCCCTCCTTACCTAACTCCCTCAGTCACCAAACTCTCACTATAGCACTCAAATGCACCCAAATTCAGCACTCCCTCAGTCACCAAACACTCACTATAGCACTCAAATGCACCCAAATTCAGCACTCCCTCAGTCACCAAACACTCACTATAGCACTCAAATGCACCCAAATTCAGCACTCCCTCAGTCACCAAACTCTCACTATAGCACTCAAATGCACCCAAATTCAGCACTCAGTGCAAACAAAGTCTGCACTGTAGCTGGCTCACCTTTATACTGTGACTCTAACCTCTGAAAACTGGCATAATCCAATTAACTAATTAACAAGCTCCAGCTGCAAGTTACTACAAGTAGAACCTTTGTTTAAAGCTGATTGAAAATTCACCTTCTTCTAAACCAAACAGCAACTTGAAGGTGAATGCTCCACTGTCTCTTGCCTAATCCCCAACCTTACCTGCCCCACCTTCTGTCCTCCCAGCCCTGTGTCTGTGGTGGGAGTGGACTATCTGAGGCCTGGTGCTGTAGGCCCCCTCCTGGGGTGAAGGCCCTGCTGCCTGCCTCTGTCCTCCCACCCCTCTGCCTGAGGTGGGAGTGGGAACATCCAGGGCTGCAGGTTCTGCCTTCTGTCCTCCCACCCCTCTGCCTGAGGTGGGAGTGGGAACATCCAGGGACCTTTTGCTGCAGGCCCCCTCCCACGGCGAAGGCCCTGTTGCCTGCCTCTGTCCTCCCACCCCTCTGCCTGAGGTGGTAGTGGGAACATCCAGGGGCCTTTTGCTGCAGGCCCCCTCCCGGGTGAAGGCCTGTTGCTTGCCTCTGTCCTCCCGCCCCTCTGCTTGAGGTGGGAGTGGGACCACCTAGGGCCTAGTGCCTTGCCCCACCCGGGGTGAAGACCCTGCTGCCTGCCTGTGTCCTCCCACTCCTCTGCCTGAGGTGGGAGTGGGACCACCTGGGGCTGCAACAAAATACTTTGTTTCGGGACCCTGCAGGGCTGAAGAGCGTCATCCTCCCGCCTTATTACCACCTGTGGCGCGTGGGGGGCAGTTTTGGACATTACCTTGGGCCCCTCCAGGGCTGAAGAACGCTGCCCCACTGCTCTGCAGCACATTCCCTTGAGGCACCTGTGCGTAAGGTGTCACGTCCCTACCTCCTTTCTCCATTAATTGTTTTACACACGGCCGGGTCGTACCAGGGGTGGGCATGGCCAGCACCTCTGGGGCATTCTCCACTCTGCCAGGGGCAGGGCGGCCAAGCACTTATGCGGGGGCGGCAGCCTCTCGACCTTCCGCTGCCTCTGCGGCCCCCACGCCCTTCGGCCTACTAATGCGGCGACTGGGGGTGAAGTGCTATGCCCACCCCACAATGACCATCGAGGCGTGCACCCGTGCGATGGCCGCGGTTGTTGGCCCATCGGCTATCGTAGCCGCCTCGCGGATGTACGGCAAGGCCGTGTTTTTCCTGCGGGCCGAGCAGGCGGTCCACCGGGCCCTGGAAAGGGGGCTCATGGTGGGCGGGACACACGTGGGTGTGGACCCGCTGGAGACCACCGCCGAGTATGTCGTTCTTTCAAACGTCCCGACCTACCTTCCCACTGAGCTCCTCCTGCCCCATCTCAACCTACTGGGGGAGGTCAGGTCTGGGGTCGCGCTGCTGACGCTCGGCCTTCGGGACCCCTCCCTCCGTCATGTATACTCCTTCCGGCGACAGGTTTTTATCTGCCTGACCCGGGAGGAGGTCACGGAGAGAGGTTTTGTGCTCTCCTACCAAGGGGAGGACCACAAGGTATTTTGGTTGGCGGACGGCATGCGGTGCCATGCCTGCAGAGGGCTGGGGCATATTCGCCGGAACTGCCCCACCCTAACCGCCGCCGCCAACACCACCTCCACGGAGGCTGCGGCTGGCACTGGCCCCCTCTCCTCTACCACCTCATCATCTGCCCAGCAGCCGCCCACCGATAATACCGCGGCTGCTGGCTGGGGGGAGAGGGAGCCTCCGTTAGACCAGAGGCAACCCGAAAAGGCTAAAAAGACGGCACGGCGGTTCGGAAAGGACCCATTCACTCCTTGGCCCCCATCACGGGTACTGACCTCTTGCCCGTTTCAATCAATTCCAAGGCCACAGCCTTACCTCGGGTTACCGCCGCCTCACACAACATGAGGGGCACGGAGAGACCACCACACGGGCTCCGGGGAGCGGTGGGGAGCCTGTGTTTGGCCCCGAGCTGGAGGCTGCACCGGCCTCGCCACGGCCCCAGGAACAGGACGATGCGGAGGGGGGCGATGCTGACGAGGGCCCTCCAGCGCTGGAGGTCCTGCAGCAAGATGGGACTGTCCCCCGCAGGCGTCACCTGTCTGAGCCGGAGGAGGTGGTGTGTCTCGCTGCCCCCTCCCCAGGCGAGCGGGGTTGGGTGTCTCCGGTGTTTATTCCCATCACCCTGACGCCCAGCCCCGTTAGAAAGAAAGCCAGGGCGGTCTCCAAGGCCGCCCAGGAGTCTGAGCTGCCGTCATCCCCCGAGCAGGGAGACCCGAGGTCATGTATACTCCTTCCAGCATCAGGCTTTCATCCGCCTGACCCGGGAGGAGGTCACGGAGGGAGATTTTGTGGTCTCCCACCAAGGGGAGGAACACAGTGTGTTCTGGTCAGCAGATGGCATGCGGTGCCATGCCTGCAGAGGGCTGTGGCATCTCCGCCGCAACTGCCCCACCCTGACAGCCGCCGTGGCTGGCACTGCCCCCCTCTCCTCCTCCTCGTCTACCCAGCAGCCGGTCCCCGATAACACCACGGCTGCTGGCGGGGGGGAGGGGGGGGGGGGGGAGGGAGCCTCCGCTGGAACAGCGGAAGGCACGGTGGTTAGACCGCGCCATCCAAGACCTAGGCCCAGTCCCGGCCGCTGTCCCCACGCCTGTCCAGACCAGCTCAGCGGCCGCAGCCTCGTCTCGGGGCGCCGCTTCCCTTGAACAACCGGAGGGGCCCGGGGAGACCACCAACCGGGCTCCAGAGGGAGGCGGGGATCCTGTGCCCGACCCCGAGCTGGTTGGCATTTTATTGTCACCTCCAGTCTCCGCTGCCCCGCAACAACCTCATGTGCCCAGAGAGACCACCGACCGGGCTCCAGGGGGCGGCGGTGACATTGTGTATGGTCCCGACCTCCTCGCAATTCCAGGGGCCGGGCGACATGGGGGAGGGAGACGCTGCCGAGGGCTCTCCAGATATAGAGGCCGTGCAGCAGGGCGATCCCGAGCCACCCTTTCCCCGCAAGCGCCGTCTGTCCGGGCAGGAGGGAGGGGTGGATCTTGCTGCCCCCCCCCCTGGGTGAGGGGGGGGGTGGGTGTCTCCAGTGTTCATCCCCATCCCCCTAACACCCGGTCCCATGCAGAGATGTAAGAGAAGCAAGGCCAGGGAGGAGGCCCCGAACCATTTGAGCTGCTGTCGTCCCCCGAGCAGGGAGGCCTGGGGTCGGGCGGAGACGAGACCCCCGAGGGCTCGTTCCGCCCGGTGTAGTTTTACTCCCCGGTCGCCTCCTTTTGTTTGTCGCCGGGGGCCGGCGGCAGCCACCAGAACCTGTATATATTCGGGTCGTGGGCGGGCAACGGCGTGGAAGGCTCCCCGCTCACCACAACCGTGCAGACGATGCCAGGGTTCCCAGGTTCCATCCCGGAGCTGTTCCCGGGTCTCTCCGAGGGCCCAGCGTCGACGGTGGAGGCGGGGTCAGAGCAGCCGCCTCCCACGGACCCTGAATCGCGGGGGGAGCCTGCGAAGGACCTGCCTGAGGACGATCCTGGGGGTGGGATCGACTCGGGCCTAGGGCTAGCCGGTGGGCCCGTGTTGCCCGCCACACTCCATGTGGCGGGGGACTCGGGCTCAGGTGGTGACCGCTCGGAGGAGGAAGGCTGCTCGGTGACGGGTGAGGAGGAGGATTTAGACACTCTGCAGCGAGGCAGAGGGCACCCTCGCACCCGCCACCGAGTCTCCCCTCATCTCCTCGGGAGAACTCCGAGCATTTTTGAATAAACATCGTGGTCACCAGGACTGTGTGCGTCTGGCCCTGGACAGCTGGGGAAATCTGGGGCTGCTCCTTGAGTCCACCCGCGTCTATTCCAGAGAGGCTCGTGATTTCGATCAGGACCAGGGGGCGCAGTGCCGAGCTGTTCTGTTCCTTGCAGGGCTCCTGAGGGTGTGGAGGGGGCGTTGAACCTCCACTCACTCTGTGCACTGAGGTGATTGGCGATGGATACATACTACTACTGACATGGAGGTAACCATAGCCAGCCTCAACATCAACGGCAGCAAGGACGCACATCGCCGTTTCCAGTTCTTCTCTATCCTTCGGGACGGAAGGTGTGCTTCCTGCAGGAAACCCATGCCACTCCGGGTGATGAAGCTCAGTGGACCCTGGAGTGGCCAGGAGGAGTCTTCATGAGTCACCTGGCCCCACATTCGGGCGGGGTGGCTACCTTGTTGGCTCCACATTTTCAGCCGGAGATCTTGGGGGTCAAGGAGCCAGTGCCAGGCCGTCTGTTGCACTTAGCAGTCTGCGACGGGGATGTGGTGCTTCACTTTGTGAATGTCTACACTCCCCTGGCCGGGCCGCAGTAGGCGACTTTCTACGAAAAAGTGTCCACTCTTCTAGGCACCATCCCGGTGGGCGAGTGCATCGTCCTGGGAGGGGATTTTAATTGCACCCTCCAGGACAAGGGCCGTCGTGGAGTCCAGCGCAGCTCGCCAGCGGTGGTGAAGTTGCGGGACCTGGTTAGGTCCTTCAACTTGGTGGACGTCTGGGCGGACTCTCCATCCTAAATTGCGGGTGTACACCTTTGTGCGCCCTCCGTCCAGAGCGTCCAGAATCGACCGTCTTTATATTTCCAAGACGTACTTGCCCAGCGTTCCGACGGCCTCTGTGGAGCAGGTGTTTCGCCATTTCTGGGCCGGCTGGAGAAGGAAGTGGGGTGGCTTCCCCTCCTTGAGGCTATGGTGGGACATGGGCAAGACTCACGTCCACGCCTTCTGTCAGGGGTACACAAAGGGGTCTACGGTGGGGCGGAACTCCACGATCGCCAAATTGGCTGAGGAACTCTTCGATCTGGAGTCACATCTTGCTCTGCCCGATGAGGACCCGGCCCTGGGGCGGGTGTACAGAGAGAAGGGCGCGCTGCGGGACCGGCAACTTGTCGGGTCCCGTGGCGCGTACGTGCGGTCGCAGATCCGTCTCCTGACGGACATGGACCGTGGCTCCCCCTTCTTCTACTCGCTGGAAAGAGGACGCAGGGCCCGTCGGCAGATTTCTACACTGCTGGCCGCTGCTACGCTACGGGTCCCTCGTCTCGGATCCAGATGGGGTCAGGACCCTGATTAGGGAATTTTATTCCTACCTCTTCTCTCCGGATCCGTCCAGCGAGGATGCTTGCAGAGTTCTGTGGGAGGACCTGCCGCAGGTCGGCCCGGAGGGCGTTGGGAGGCTCGATCAAATCATCAACCTCCAAGAGCTGACCGGCGCCCTGGACAGCTTGTCATGGGGCAAAACCCCAGGGCTGGATGGGCTGACCGTGGAGTTCTTCAGGACGTACTGGGACGTCCTGGGGAGCGACTATGCGGGGGTCCTGCGGGAATGTATTGCGACCGAGGAGATGCCCCAAGAAGGGGGATCTCCGCCTGCTTAAAAACTGGCGACCGGTCTCCCTCTTCAGCACGGTCTACAAAATCTTTGCCAAGGTGATGTCTTTACACCTTGGCCCCGTGCTGGACCACATGATTCACCCTGACCAGTCCTACACAGTCCCGGACCGAACCATTTACAATAACATCCATTTGTTCCGGGACGTTATTCATTTTACCCAAAGGACTGGTATGTTGAGCACCTTCCTGTCTCTTGACCAGGAGAAGGCTTTCGACAGGGTGGGGCACGAGCATTTGCTCGGGACTCTGCAAGCTTTCGGATTCGGGACGCACTTCGTCGCCCGGATTCAATTACTGTACGCCGCCTCAGAGTATCTGATTAAGGTGAACGGGTCCCTGACGGCACCTCTTCGCTTTGGGGGAGGGGTGCGTCAGGGCTGCCCCTTGTCCGGCCAACTTTATTCTGTGTGCGTGGAGCCTTTCCTGTGCCTCCTGCGGAGGAGGTTGTCGGGGCTGGTTCTGCGCGAGCCGGACATAGCGGTGGTCCTCGCGGCTTACGCAGATGACGTGCTCCTCATGTTCACTGACCCCGGTGACCTATGGAGGATGCGAGAGTGCCAGGCTGTGTACTCCGCCGCGTCCTCTGCTAGGATCATCTGGGCTAAATGTTCCGGACTCCTGGTCGGTCCGTGGCAGATGGACCCCCTCCTGGAGGAGCTCAGGCCCTTTAGCTGGAGTCGGACCAACATCCTCTACTTGGGAGTCCATCTTTGCCCGCAGAGGAAGCCTGGCCGGCGAACTGGCAGGAGCTGGAGACCAAGGTCACCACTTGCCTGGGATGCTGGACAGGACTGCTCCGAGTGCTGTCCCACAGGGGTCGAGTTCTCGTCATAAACCAGCTGATCGCCTTTATGCTGTGGTATCGGCTGGTCACTTTGACCCCTCCCCCTGACTTTGTCACACACATCCAGAGAACCCTGCTTCGGTTCTTCTGGGACAAAGGATTGCACTGGGTCGCTGCGGAGGTCTAGAGTCTCCCGATTGCGGAGGGCGGTTTGACGCCCTTCGGACCCAGATTGCGACTTTCCGCCTTCAGACTCTGCAGCGATACCTGTACGTTGAGCCTCCTCCATGATGGTGTGCCCTGGCGACGTATTTCTTCCGCCAGGTGCACGGCCTGAACTACGACGTGCAGCTCTTGTTCGTTGACCGGAATGGTCTTCGGAACTCTTTGTTGGCGCTGCCCGTCTTGTACCAAGACCTTCTCAAAGTCTGGAACACAGTCGCCACGCGCCGCAGCTCTCCCCCGTCAGGAGTAGTGGCTGTCGTAAGGGAGCCGCTGCTCAGGAATCCGCACCTCCGCCAATATCCATTCAGGTGGCTGGCGGAGCAGAGGGCTCTGGATGCTGGGGTGACCACCATCGGGGATGTGCTGGGTGGCAGAGAGGCGGGCTGGATGGCACCCTACGAGCTAGCCAGACGCGGAGCGGTGTCTGTCCGGTGCGCGGCCAATGCTATCCAAGGCCTCAAAACGGTCGTGCTCGGCCCCGTGGGCACACTTGGACTTGAGACGGCGCGGTTGTGCGGTGGTACCCCGTCTGAGCGGACCCCTGCTCGGACGGAATTCCACGTTGGTCCCAAACCCCCGAAACCCCACAGCCCCAGCCGCCTCGCAGAAATACCCTTCGTTCCCTTTCACACTGCATGGAGGGGTTTCCTATACGGCCTGCTGTTGCACACTTTCCACCTCCTTGCCCTCGCCCGCCGCCCAGACACGCCCTGGCGTGCCTCGTTGCCATCCTGCGGCGGAGGTCCCCACTGAAGGTCCCTCTACGGAGGTGTCCTCCCCATAAAACTCGGGGACCTGGGGTGGAAGGTGCTGCGCATGGCAGTGCCGTGCAACTATCGTTTGAATCACTTCCCGGCTCTGCCAGAGACCTGCCACTTTTGTGGCCTGGTGGAGACCGTGGAGCACGTTTATGTTGCCTGTCCTCGGCTGCACCCCCTTTTTGGTTTCTTGACAACGTTGTTGTTGAGGTTTTCTTTGCACTTCAGCCCCGCGCTCCTGATCTACGGGCATCCGGTGCGGAGAGGGGCGGGGTAGGCGGAGGACCTCCTCGTGAACCTGCTCCTGGGCCTGGCCAAACTTGCCATTTATAGGTCCAGGCAGAGGGCGACCCAGGGGGTCGTCCAGCCTGTCTGCCCTTCTTCCGCGGCCTCGTTTGCGGCCGGGTGTCACTGGAGAGGGAGCATGCGAGGCCTTCCGTGCTCGGTGGGCACCGCAGGGGCTGGATTGCCTTATCAACCCCGATTTTCACACTTTATTTTAACGGGTTTGTGATAAGTTTTTGTTTCCTTTCTCGTTCCTTTTGGGCTGTGCTCCACTCATTGTTTTGGGGCACTCCCCTCTTTTGGTTTAACCATCAGTTCCTTTATGTTCTTTTACTTGGTTTTCACACCCAGCATCACGCCAGTGTCAGTAGCGGATGCTGGCCTAATCCTGCACGTGTAGATAAACGTGCAGGTCATAAACTCACAAAAAACACTGAAAAAACAAAAAAATAAAAAAAGGCAAAAAAGCATATACAAAAATATTTCCTTATTTGTTAAATTAGAGTAGTCAAGCCGTATAAAAGGTCTAAACCAAACAGCAACTTTTAAGTTAATTAACTAAATGAAAGAAAGACTAGACTTTAGATAAAAATTAACCCTCAATATCCCTCAGTCACCAAACTCTCACTATCCCACTCAAATGCACCCAAATTCAGCACTCAGTGTACCTACCTCCGGGATCACCCACAATAATACTCGGCGCGAAAGCCACTCCTTTACTTACCAACACCACTACCCCCGCCCCCCCCCATATCCATACCTGAATGAAACACCAGCCCCACCCACTCTTTCCTCAATCTTGCCTGGTCCGCCACCATCTCTCGCATGAACACCACAACTGCCTTCAAACTCTTTCAGTGAGCAAAAACACAGGGCCTCTTTATTGGCCCTTTCAATCCCAGAACATTCCAAGAGGTCAGCCTGATCGGAGGGCTCCAGCCAGACCATCCAGCATCAACCTAGGCACCAGAAACGACAACGGTCAACCCAGCCTTGTGGACCCTGCAAAGTCCTACTTTCTAACATCTGGGGGCTTTTGCCAAAATTGGGAGAGATGTCCAACAGACTATTGAAGCATACCGTACAATGTCTCAGACACCACCATCACCATTCTAGGGTTTGTCCTGGTCCACCGGCAAGACAGACCCAGAAGACATGGCACAGTGGTATACAATCAGGAGGGAGCTGCCCTGGGAGTTCTCAACATCGACTCTGGACCTCAAAGTCTCATTGCACCGGGTTCAAACATGGACAAGGCAACCTCATGCTGATTACCACATACCTTCCCTCCTCAGCTGATGAATCAGCACTCCTCCCTGCTGAACACTACTTGCGGGAAGCATTGAAGGTGGCAAGGATACATAATATACCCTGGGTAGGGGGACTTCAATGTCCATCACCAAGAGTGTGTTGATGGTACCACCACAGACCGAGCTGGTTGGGTCCTAAAGGACATAGCTGCTAGACTGGGACTGCTGTAGGTGGTGAGGGAAGCAACAAGGGGGACAAACATACTCAACCGCATCAACCTGCCTGCTGCAGATGCATCAATCCATGACGGTATCAAAAAAGACCCAGATAGATCACTTCTGATTGATGATGGTTGCAAATGTCTTGTACATACCTTTGCATTTGTGCTGGACTCCACCTTCATTAAGAATAGAATAATTATTAATCCTCCTTAGGTGTATAATAGTTAGTTGTTTAATTGTCCATCGCCATCACCATTCACAACTGGATGTGGCAGAACTGCAGAACATTGATCATGGGATCACTTAGCTCTGTCTACAGCATGTTGCTTCCGCCGTTTATCATGTGTATGGTCCCTTGCCGGAGCTTCACTCAGTTGGCACTGCATTTTTAGATACTCCTGGCCTACTCTTTCACACTCCTCACTGAACCTGGGTTAATCCCCTGGCTTGATGATAATGGTAGAATTGAGAGATATGCTGGGCCATGAGGTTACAATTTCTGGTTGAATACGATTCTGCTGCTGCTGATGGTCCACAGCACCTCATGAATGTTCAGCTTCTTTAAAAAAAAACTATATTGAGGTTTTATATTTTAACAAACAATGCAATAAAACCACAAATATTATACCTCAAGCTCCACACACATGAATACAGGGAGAAGCAGAAGAACAGGGGTATAACTAGCTCAATACAATTAGTAGACATAACCTGATGCCTCTATAAGCCCAATCAATGTACAAGGGAGAAGCTGGACAAGATGAAAACATGGTAAAATGGCGCACACCCTCCCACGTAGCAATTGCCATGAGGGTTGAGGATAGGTTTAACCGCCATCTTCAGACGCGCACCAATATATATCTTCCTCCGCTCTAGAAGCGCCGGAGGCACCAAATGATACACCACAACCTCCTCTTCTATGATACCAGACCCATCTGCACCCATGCAGGAATCAATCATGGATTATTTATACCCATTCCTAAACAATAAGGAAACATACAACAAAAAGCATGAGAACATCAGCTCTCGAAGGATTTTGCATATGCACCACACAATGCAAATCAGGCCCAGCACAGAACCAACATCATTCCACATATTTATGCAGAGAGGTCCAGCAGTAACATGTTTGGATTATGATCAACACCTCCCAAGAAAACAAAAAGGAAGAAGTAGAACTAGAGTAGGTCACAGGGTAACAAAAGATCAGGACCCCATCCTGGGCCTGTATTCCCCCAGCGCACGCACATCACCCAGTAATGAAGAAAAGAACAAGCTGCTCATTCAAGCAAGAAAACGTCCCGACCATTAGGGGAGCAACAGGATATCAATCAAAGAACAGGACTCTGCTCAACTCCAGGTCCCTGAGCACAGAAGGAGCAAACTCCAGCCTCTCAGGATGTCCCTAATGAATGCCTTTGAGAAGGACCATCCCAAGCTCCAGGGAGCAACAGGGTACCAACCACACCACTGAACCTGGCCTAGCTCAGTACATTCTGACACACAAAAATCAATACCCCCAGCACACCCCAAAACCTACACCCCAGCCAATCGTGCATCTCACCAACAACACCCAGGGCAGTGCATCACCCCCATCTACATTAAAGAAAAAAAGGGTTACGCTATCCCCAGCTGAGGAGATCCCATCACCAAAGAGAATTGTCAAGACATTGGGTGCCCAGGGAAGGTGGGCTGAATCCCCACTCTCCAGTACAATAAGGGGAACCTCCCTTAGGATACCGGACCAGGATTTATAACCACGCTCACTCAGATGAAGAGGGGGGAAAAAGCATAAGGGAAGAATGCCTGAGCTGATCTAAGAATATTAACCAACTACCCACACTACACGGTATCACAATAAGGATATTAAGAGAAATGACAGCGTTGTCTCAACAGAGACACAAACATTGCTTCCACATGGAAAACCTAACCACAACAAGGACGACATTCAGGAAACCACCATCTAAGACCGCTTGGAGGAGGGCGCCTAACTTCCCATCAAACCTACCCCAAACGAGGGAAGGGCTCCAACAACATAGAGGCATGGCAAACAGTCTCTCTCTTCAACAAATCAGTTAATGATTGACCAAACCCACTTTGGTGTGCACAGCTATTCAATTTCTAATAACTCTGAAGAAAAAAAGACTCCCAAAAAAGGTCTCCACTTTCAAGAAGTCAGAAGGAACCCACTCTTCCCCAGGATATCTAATCTGCCAGGTCAGCGAAGGAGACTAGCACGGATTCTTTAAATTCAAAATAACAAAAAGCAAAATAAAAACCCGATACAGTTAGCTCTAACTGGTGGGCTGTCTTCAACCTCATTGAGGATTTAACTAACTCTACCAATCAACTCCACACCAACCAAACACCCATCACCCTGCCGTGGGTCCACTTCTCTTCATTATACACGATAAGGGGTGTCCAAAAAGAATTCCCTTCCCATAGCTACAAGGATTACAACACAGTAAAAGGAGTAACACAGATCACATTTCACATAATCAATATGGCTTTTGCTAGAACAGGACGATACCAGCACGGTAGCACAGTGGGCAGCACTGTTGCTGCACAGCTACAGGGTCCCAGTTTCGATTCCCAGCTTGGGTCACTGTCTGTGCAGAGTCTGCACATTCTCCCGGTGTATACGTGGGTTTCCTCTGGGTGCTCCGGTTTCCTCCCACAATCCCGAAAGACGTGCTGTTAGGTGAATTGCATATTCTAAATTCTCCCTCTGTGTACCCCGACAGGCGGCGGAATGTGGCGACGAGGGGCTTTTCACAGTAATTTCATTGTGGTGTTAATGTAAGCCTACTTGTGACAATACAGATTATTATTATTATTATTATTAATAAATGATCTGTTTGAGCTGCTCGCAGTAAATACTTCACTGTACCTCGGTACACGTGACAATAAGCAAATCCAATAAACAAATCCAATCCAAATGTGCACCAGGATAAAATAAAGGGTTAAGAAAACACAAGTCGTTCCCGCGCTCACATCACGTGAGCCCTCAAATATTTAGTTTTGAGATGCCAAATCAGTTCGAAATCTGTCCTATTTACTAATTGGTAGGTTCACACACAAGACAGAGGGTGTCCTTGATGTGAAGACAGAACTTTGTCTCCACAAGGACTATTCCGTGATCACTCCTACCAAAAGTGTCATGAATCGGTGAATTGCTGAGATTTAGGTTAAGTTGGCTATTCCCACGTGTTAGTTCTCCAATCATCTGGCGTAGGTCCAGTCTGGTAGTTATGCCCTTCAGGACGTGGCCAGCTCAGTCAGTAGTGGTGCTACTTCGTGATGTATCCCTGCCAAAGTACATTCTGAGTCCTTGTTATCCTCTTCTTCCAATTGGCCTTCAATATGGAAAAGAAGTAATTCATCATGGTGGCAGTGTTTATCATTGGGGTCTCATAGAGCCAGGGACCTGGATTCAATTCCGACCTCGGGTGGCTGTCTGTGTGGAATTTACACTTTCTCACAATGTCTGCATGGATTTCCTCCGGGTGCTCCGGTTTCCTCCCACAGTACAATGATGCGCACGTTAGGTGGATTGACCATGCTAAATTGCCCCTTAGTGTCAAAAGGTTAGGTGGGATTAAGGGCCTAGGTAGGGTGCTCTCTCAGAGGGTCGATGCAAACCCGATAGGCCGAATGCCCTCCATCTGCATTGTAGGGATTCTATGATTCTATCAGCTGAATGAGGGCAGTAGGTGGTAATCAGAAGAAAGTATCTTTGCCCAAGCTTGACCTAATGCCTTAAGATTTCAGCAGGTGTGGCATCAATGTTGTCTAATCCCTGGGTCACTCCATCACAATAGTACACCACTGTGCTACCACTGCTGGTGGACATGTCCTGAGAGTGGGAGTTTTTTTTTACATTCATTTACGAGATGTGGGAGTCGCTGGTTAGGGCAGCAATTACTGCCCATCCCTAGTTACCCTTCAAAAGGTAGTGGTGAGTTGCCTTCCTGAACCACTGCAATCCTTCTGGTGTGGGTACACCCCCTGTACTGTTAGGGAGGGAGTTCCAGCATGTTGCCCCAGCAACAATGAAGGAACGGCGATATATTTCCAAGTCAGGGTGGTGAGTAACTTGGAGAGGATCTTCCAGGTGGTAGAGGTATCTGCTGCTCTTGTCCTTCTAGATGGTAGTGGTCGTGGGTTTGAAAGGTGCTGCCTAAGTAACCTTGGTGAGGTCCTGCATTGCATCTTGTAGATGGTAAACATGGCTTCCACTGATCGTTGGTGGGGGAGGGATTGAATGTTTGTGGAAGGGGCAGCAATCAAGCGGGCTGCTTTGTCCTGCATGGTGTTGAGCTTCTTGAGTGTTGTTGGAGCTACACTCATCCAGGCAAGTGGATAATATTCCATTATACTCCTGACTTGTGCCTTGTAGATGGTGGCCAGGCTTTGGGGGGTCACGAGATGAGTTACTGCCGTGGTAGCCACAGTATTAATGTGGCTAGTCCAGTTCAGTTTCTGATCAATGGTAACACCCAGGATGTTGATTGTGGGGGGTTCAGCAATGATAATTCTAGTGAGGCATGTCAAGGGGCAATGGTTAGATCCTCTCTTGTAGGAGAAGGTCGTTGCCTGGCACTTGGGTGGCATGAACGTAACTAGGCATAGCCTCAAAATAAGGGGAAGCAGATTTCGGACTGAGTTGAGGAGGAACCTCTTCACCCAAAGGGACGTGACTCTGGAATTCCCTGCCCAGTGAAGCAGCTGAGGCTTTCTCTTTAAATGCTCTTAAGGCAGGCGGCATGGTGGCGCAGTGGTTAGCACTGCTGCCTCACGGCCCTGAGGACCCAGGTTTGATCCCGGCCCCAGGTCACTGTCCCTGTGGAGTTTGCACATTCTCCCCGTGTCTGCGTGGGTCTCACCCCAACACAAAGTTGTGCAGGGTCGGTGGATTGGCCATGCTAAATTGCCCCTTAATTGGAAAAAAAAAATTAGATACATTAAATTTATATTTAAAAATAAATAAACGTTTTTAAGGCAAAGATAGATTGATTTTGAATGGGCAGGTTTAGCTCAGTGGGCTAGACAGCTGGTTTGTAATTCAGAACCAGGCCAGCAGCGCGGGTTCAATTCCCGTACCAGCTTACCTGAACAGGCGCCAGAATGTGAGGAATAGGGGCTTTTCACAGTAACTTCATACTTGTGACAACAAAAAGATGATTCTTATTATTGAACAGTAAAGGAATAAACGGTTATGTTGAGTGGGTGGGCCAGAAAAAGATCAGCCATGATCTTATTGCATGGCGGAGCGGGCTCGAGGGGCCAGATGCCCTACTGCTGCTCCTAGTCTTTATGAAATCTTACAACACCAGGTTAAAGTCCAACAGGTTTGTTTCGATATCACTAGCTTTCGGAGCGCTGCTCCTTCCTCAGGTGAATGATCTCCACATCATGCCTAGTCTTTATGTAAATCATCCGGCAATAAATTTTAAAACCAAAAAAAATTAACGAAATGCTGGGTGCCAACTGATGACCATCTCTTACTTTACTTTACCATTGTGGGGCCTCATTTGACTGCATGCCACGCCCATGATGAGCTGCTGCAGAGAGAGCGCTCGGGAATACTACTCCGCCGCCGACCCGCCGCACTGTCAGCGGAGCTTCTGTTGCGCCGGCGGTGACGTCGCCCGGAGGGGCGGGGCCGAGCGCGTTACGCGTGGGGCGGCGGGCGTGTCCGTGACGTCACAGGGTCTCGCGAGAGTTGGAAGCGGCGGCCGGGGCCCCGAGCTGGAGGAAGGAGGAAGCAGCGGCAGGAGCAGCTCTGGGTAACCAGTCCGGTCACTCCGCCACCATGGACGGTATGGGGAAGGGAAAAGACGGTGTTGGTTTAGTATTAAAGCCGGGGTGGGGGTGTTTGTGTGGAGTGTTGTCCCGGCCTCCAGCCCGATGCGACGGGTGTTACCCCCCCCCCTCACCTTCTCAGGGCTGATGGGCTTTTCTTGTGTCACTGGCGTTTGTTCAGTCAGCCAGCTGGGGGAGTGGGGGGTTGACCAAACCTTTAGTCTCAACACCAGCCTTCCTGGGACACGTCCAGCAAGCAGTCGGTGTTAGCCACCTGCCTGCCTTTCTGAGCACAGCAGTGCGCTCTTGGAGTGGAGTGGAGTGGGGGATAAGTAAATTCGCAACAGGTATTAGGGCGGCACGGTAGCATTGTGGATAGCACAATTGCTTCACAGCTCCAGGGTCCCAGGTTCGATTCCCCGGTGGGTCACTGTCTGAGCGGAGTCTGCACATCCTCCCCGTGTGTGCGTGGGTTTCCTCCGGGTGCTCCAGTTTCCTCCCACAGTCCAAACATGTGCAGGTTAGGTGGATTTTCTGTGATAAATTGCCCTTAGTGTCCAAAATTGCCCTTAGTGTTGGGTGGGGTTGTGGGGATAGGGTGGAGGTGTTGACCTTGGGTAGGGTGCTCTTTCCAAGAGCCGGTGCAGACTCGATGGGCCGAATGGCCTCCTTCTGCACTGTAAATTCTATGATAAACGGGCTCAGATCCGGAATGGGGAGGCACGGCACGGTGGCACAGTGGTTCAATCCTGGCCCTGGATCAGTGTCCGTGTGGGTACGTTCTCCCCGTGTCTGCGTAGGTCCCCCCCCCCCCCCCCCCCCCCACCACCGCCACCACCAAAACCCAAAGATATGCAGGATAGGTGGATCGACCATGCTAAATTGCCCCTTAATCGGAATTCTTTTTTAAAAGATCTGGTATGGGGAGGTGGTGGGCAAAAGTGCTCCGTGGGGAGGCAGGGTGCTGAGGGGGTAGTTGGAAATGTGTCAGTGGACCTGGTGCAGGATTGACACAGGCAGAGTTTTAGATCGATTAATGTCTGCGGTGGGTGGGAGGCGAGGTGAATATTGGAATAGTAGATCATGCAGAAGGCATCAATGAGGGGTTTGGCTGCAGATGGGCAGGTGGGGCAAAGATGTTGATGTTATGGGGTTGGAGGTTGGTGGCTTTTGTGATAAAGATGATGTGAGATTTGAAACTCAGCTTTAAATCAAATGTAATCACAGCTGGTAACCTTTCCAGTGGGTGATATCATTTGAATATGTCATAGTTTGATTTTGCATGTATTTTTCATCTTTGGTGGTATTTCTGACCAGATTTTAGCTTTCAACCAGATGGCAGCATTTTCCCCGGATGGCAATCTAGGCATGAGAGCTCAGTAAATAATGGTCACACATTTTCAATTATTGAGTATAGTTGTGCAACATTCCATTCTGTTCATACCAGAACAAAAAAATACAGCAGTGCCAACCTGCGGATTGATACGATGATATCATCAATTCTGATCACAAAACATAAGGGTACAGTTAGACAAGAAATGGTGAGCTGCATTCAAGAGAACATTAAAATATAACCATAGCAGTTAGAATTCTTCCTGTGGTTTCAAGAGGAAACACTATTGTGCACTATTGGATCCAACAGACCCACTTTTTACTCCCTATTATGTATTTTCTTTTCTTCCCTTTTCTTCCCATGTATTTAATGATCTGTTGAGCTGCTCGCAGAAAAATACTTTTCACTGTACCTCGGTACACGTGACAATAAACAAATCCAATCCAATCCACTTGTGGCAGGCTCGCCTGTCTTTGATTTAGATTTATTTATTGTCACATGTACCGAGGTACAATTAAAGTATTGTTCTGCAGATCCAGGCAGATCGCTCCATCATGAAAACATAGAATATACAATAAATACACAATGTAAATACATAGACATCGGGTGAAGCATAAGGAATATAGTGCTACAACTGTGGAGAGAATGTGCAGAAAGATCAGTCAGTCCATAAGAGGGCCACCCCGGGAGCCTGGTAACAGCAGGGAAGAAGCTGTGGTGCGTTTTCTGAAACTTTTGTATCTTCTTCCGGGTGGAAGATGTTGGAAGAGAGAATAACCAGGATGGGAGGGGGTCTTTGATTATGCTACTCGCTTTCCCAAGGCAGCGGGAGGTGTAGACAGTCAATGGATTGGAGGCGACTCGTGTGATGGACTGGGCTGTGCTCACGACTTTCTGTAGTTTATTGCGGTCTTGGGGCGAGCAGTTGCCATCGCAGGCTGTGATGCAGCCAGATAGAATGCTTTCTATGGTTCGTCTGTAAAAATTGGGAAGAGCCATGGGGGTATGCCGAATTTCCTGAGGAAGTATAAGCGATGTTGTGTTTTCTTGGTCGTAATGTCGACGTGGGTGGACCGGGATAGATTGTTGGTGATGTTTACACCTAGGAATTTGAAGCTGTCAACCATCTCCACCTCGGAACCATTGATACAGACAGTGGTGTGGACAACACTTCGCTTGCAACTGAGCTAGCCAATAACTTTAGATTTCCTATTGTGCTGCTCTAATTCAAGTGACTATAGAATGATTGCCAAATGTTTTCCTGTTGACCCAGTTGACTTGAGATTTTGGAGCTTGGAAATGTTAACACAGCAACGATGTAACAGCGTGCTTGTATGCTGACTTTTCTTGGTATAGTTTTTTTTTTCCAGATTAGCAAATCAGCCACTTCCTGGTTTCTGTCTGAAACCACGCCCTGTAAGTCACAGGTGCAATAAAGGATATGACCAAATTTATTTTCTAACATGCCATTTGTTGGAATACACGGCAAGGTCTACAGTATAATGTCTATTGTAGTACCCACTGTAACATCTTTAATTATTTTTTCGGCTGATTGCAAGAAAGTTTGCTGCCATGATATACAAGACCGCATTCAACTCGAGTACTTTTTAATGTATAGGTGCACCTAGATTCAGAATTTTTGTTTCAACGCAAAAATAATAATTGGGGTTAGTGTAATATACATCAAAATATAATGCAGGGGAATATGGAGGGGGTGTTTTGAACTAATCGCCTGAAGATACTAAAGTTAAATGTTTGGAAGACTGGTTCTTAGGATCTCTGATATCTGGTCTAGTTAATGTGCTTAGCTGGGGAAAAAGTAAATGTATTTGATTCAGCTTTTTAAAAAGCTGGTCATGAAAGCGAGTAGACAATGCAGTGCTATTGAATTAAAGCTGAAAGTCATATTTGCATTCCATAAAACTATCTAATGTAGAGTTATGTTGATGTGCAGTGTAGTTGGTGATCCAAAGTGCCTTCTGTGAAAGCACAAAAAAGTTTCAATTTTTGAACAGCTTATTACAGCCGACGAGCAACATATCTATGTGATGATGGTGCTCTGGAGTCAGACTCATGTTTTTCCTTTAGTACTGTCCCCATTTGGGAAGCATTTGCAAGGCAGAGCTGATTTACAACTTCCTGTGGTGGAATTTGAATGTGTAGCCTCTGTGTCTTTGGTCCAGTAACATTTTTTAAAGATATTTTTACTGGGTTTTAATTTTTTACAAATAACAGCACATTTTCAATGCAAAACAGGTACAGTATAGAACAAGAATTGTTGCAAATGTAAGAAAAAAGGATTTTCCAAATAATACAAACAAAACAAAGAAAAAGCAAATAACTTGAACTCTGTCCCTAACAACTGACAGCGACTAACTCTTTGAAAAAGGAAATACATGGTTGCCATCTCAGGTAGAATCTCTCAACAGAACCTCTGATAGTAAATTTAATTTTCTCCAAATGTAAAAAGATCATTAAGTCCCTTAACCACCTGGAGTCACGAGATGGGTTGCGAGACCTCGAACCGAGCAGTATCCTCCTCGGTGCTATCAATGAGGCAAAGGTGATATAGTCTGTCTCTACCCCAGTGTGAATGATGGAGACTCCGAAACCCTAAATATGGCCACCAGTGGGCATGGCTGTAAATCTAATCACAGAATATTAGACATAGCCTTAAATAAGGAAGCCCAGAAGTTGGCGAGTCTGGGGCAAGACCAAAGCATATGCATGCGATCTGTGGAAGCAAGCGAACAGCGGTCGCATCTGTTTTCAACATTTGGGGGGAAGCTTGCTCATCCTTGCCTTGGTCAAGTGTGTCCTATGTAGCACTTAGACTCTACCAGGCCCGAGGACATGGAGTTGACCCTGTCTCAAAACCTTGCTTGTCAATGTAGGGCCCAGTTCACTCTCGCATTTAACCCTCACCCCGTTCAGTGGGGAGGGAATCAAGTGAGAGAATGTGGCCATATAGGTCTGAGATAAACCCCCTGCCTGGCTGAGCTGAGGAAAGAATCCTCCAGGAAGGTGGAGCCAGAAGAAAGGAAGGGAAAGCTGCTCGGGTGAAATTGTGAATTTGAAAGTAACGAAAAAGATGAGTTGGGTAGCTGAAATTTATCTGCCAATTCTCTGAAGCAGGCAACCCCTCTATGAACAGATTACCAAAGTGCTCAAGTCCCTTCAATTTCCACAAGTGAAAGGTTGCGTCCAGTCCTGAAGGTAGGCAAAGTTGGTTATTACAGATAGGGGGCAGTGAGGACAAGAACAGGAGTTTAAATTGTTGCCGGAACAGTTTCCAGATTCTAAGGAAGGAGACCACCGCTGGGTTCAAGGAAAATCTAGCAGGAGAAAAGGGCAATGGTGCAGTAACTATGGCAAGGCGAGTAGATGTAGTGCAAGTGCGAGCCTCCATTTGGCCCCAGATTGATCCAGGATCGCTGATCCACTGTAAGATTTTTTGGATATTGACGGCCCAGTAATAAAACAATAAGTTTAGGAGGACCAAGCCACTGTCTTTCCCTCTGGAGTAGAACGCTGCGGATTCTGGGATTCCTGCCCGTCCAGATAAAGGCGGATGTCAATTTATTAACCATGATATAAAAAGATCTGGGAAGGAAAATGGAGAAGCATTGAAAGGAAAAAATCGATGGAATATGTTAATTTTTATTGTATGAATTCTCCCAGCCGAAGACAAAGGAAGGTTGTTCCATCTCTAGGTCAATTCTAACATTGTTGATCAGGGTGGACTAATTCAATTTGTGAAGTAAAGTTGCCATCGTCCCAGATGACCATAGGCTGCCCTTTGAGGAGGAGAGCTGATTTGTGGTGATTTAACCTGAGGATCACCACACCTCCGACAAGGGGCGTGGTTGAGAAAGCAGGGCCTTCATGAATAACCTCAGCCGATACAGGGATTGAATCCACGCAGTTGGGTCACTCCGCATCACGAACCAGCTGTCCAGCCAACTGAGCTAAACCGGCCCCCAATTATGTGCCACCCTGATTCCAAGTAACAAAAACTTGTACTGGAGAGGTGAAAGGGTAACCTGCCCAAATGGACTCGACGCCCATCGGAGGGTTGACCGGAAAACATTCACTCTTAACCTGGATTTAATTTATAGCCAGAGAAGAAGCCCAAACTTTAAAAAAACAATTCCAATTTGGGGGCAATCTACCTACCCTGCACATCTTTGGTTATGGGGCTGAGACCCACAGGGATAATGTGCAAACTCCACACGGACAGTGACCCGGGGCCAGGATCAAACCCGGGTCCTCAGCGACGTGAGGCAGCAGTGAAGGAACCAAAACTTTTAAAGTGTCTTCATTGACCACAGATGGAGGGAATTAGGTCTGTAATATATAAAAGTATTTCTTTTAAAACTCGATCGGAAAGCTATTTGGGTCAGAGGTATTACAGCCTGCATAAGACTAATGCATTTTTAAATATCGTCAGGGAGTCTTTCTCTTTTGCTTCTTTGTAGATCAGCCTGAAGTCCTTATAACGGGGCACACTGCCCAGTTGCCCCTCACCAAAGTCCATGCTGTCTGTGAAGAGAAGTCGTCTTCTCCTTCCTTGACTCGACAATGCAACAGTGTCTTTGTGTCCTCTTGACTGTTTCGACAGATGGGATGTGCAGGATGTCCAGAAACTCGACCATGATCGACTTGTGTGCAGCAGACTCCGATTTATACAGATCTTAGTAGTGGGATATAAAAGCCGCATTGACCTGGAAAGGGGTGGAGATTAGGTTGCCCCCTGGGTTGAGTATCTGGGGGATTTCACGCGAGGTCGATTGGCATGTAAGTTTGTGAGCTAAAAGACAACTGGCCTTCTCCCGTACTCCTGGGGAGTATGGCCTGCTGAAGCAGATGTACAGCATTACTGGTGGGCGTTTTTTTACACTGGTGGGTGTCTGGAATTCACTGCCTGAGTTGGTGGTGGAGGTAGAGACCCTAAACTCTTTTGAAAAGTGTCTGGACCTGCACCTTCAGTGCTCTAAGCTACACAGCCATGGACTGGGTGCAGGAAGGTGGGATTAGAAAAGTCACCTGGATGTCCTGAGCTGGTATGGACAAGATGATCCGAATGGCCTCCTGTGTGCTGTAGCTTTTCTATGATTCTAGAACAGTAGCTCAAACTGGGTCTGTAACCTTTGACTGCTGGCATGTAATTCCGGTGTGGGACCGAATGAATACTGGTGATCTACCTCTAAAATGGAATCTGCCAGCCTCTGGTGTTTGAATTTCTTCATCTTTAGCGCATTTGCACTATACAAAATAATTTCCCCCCCTCCAAATGGCCTTCAGAGACTCCCACAACGTGGAAGGGGGAATGGAGTCGGACCTATTCAATTTAACGTACTCGTCAATAGAGGTGGGCGAGCATTGGCAAAAGCTTTAATCGGCCAATAAAGTAGTATCCGACCACCAGGGCGGACGTTGCGGAGTGGGGGGCCAGACTCCAACAGATTCAGAAAGTGTAGGGAGTGGTCAGAGATCACAGTTGCAGAGTACTCAGCCGCCGCCACCGATCCGCACAGTAGCACAGTGGTTAGCACAGTTGCTTCACAGCTCCAGGGTCCCAGGTTCGATTCCGGCTTGGGTCACTGTCTGTGCGGAGTCTGCATATCCTCCCCGTGTCTGCGTGGGTTTCCTCCGGGTGCTCTGGTTTCCTCCCACAGTCCAAAGATGTGCAGGCTAGGTGGATTGGCCATGATAAATTGCCCTTAGTGTCCAAAAAGGTTAGCTGGAGTTACTGGATTATGGGGATAGGGTGAAGGTGGCTGATGGCTTCCTTCTGCACTTTAAATTCTAGGAGGAGAGTCCTTTACAGAATGAAAAAAATCAATACACATGATGAACACGTGAGAAAAAGGAGAAATCCCAGTCATTCCGATCCCAAAACATGCCAGGCATCTACCCCTCCCTGGCCACCCCTGATGGGACAAAAGATATGGGTTTTGATCAATCCAATTTTGGTCCAAAACACAGTTCATGTCGCTTGCTAAAATAAGATTGTGCATGTGAAGGTTGGGGAGGAAAGAAAAGAGATTTGTATCATTACATTTAGGAGTATAGATCTTGACCAGAACTACCGGGGTGTTCAATAGGGAGCCACATACGATTATATATATCGACCATTTGGGTTAGCCACAATCTGGGATGAGGAGAAGTGATCTTTCTTATTGATTAAAATCGCCGTGCCCCTGGCTTTGCTATTATAACTAGTATGAAAAACTTGCCTAACCCAACTTATGCGCAGCCTGGTCTGATCTTTAACTCGTAGGTGGGTGGGTCTCGTGCAACAACAAAAAAAAATCAGAATTTAGGCTCTTAAAATAGGCGAATGCTCTCGATCATTTTACATGGTCGTTCAAACCCCTGACATTCCAGATAATCAGTCGGATTCAAAGTCTCGCACAAACTGGAGTCAGCCATTGCCAAGGAGGGATGTTAAACAAGGGGCACTGAGAAGACAAAGGACGAAGATAATCGTGAGATGGCCACCAAGCCAAGTCAGATGGCTCAACGTCAGCAAACTAAAACCCATCCCCTCCCCCACCCAAATGTGCCATCGCAGTCCAACTTTGCCTCACTCAAAACCAAATGGAACAGTGGCAAACAATAACTTAACCTAAAACCTGCAAAAGACAAGGCACAACTTAACACAAACTCTCAGCACATTTTAAAAACTATTGTGAGCTGCAGAAAACCTTTAAACTCGCTCCCGTTAACTAACACACCTCATTAGCAGGGAGACTCCCAACTGCGGAGTAAAAACTTATCTAATTTAGAGCGCCATGCGGGCGACTAAAAGTTGTGCCAAATAATAATAACAAAAAAAAGAAAATGGGTTATTGTAGGGAATGAATAATAATAAAAATCCCTCATATACAACCGAGGACATCAAGCATGTGCCCAAACAACAGCCGTGAAAAGTGCCTACAACGAGCCATATATCAGCTTAAACAACATAAATTGTGCTTCCGAACAAAGGAATCTGCATCTCCCGACGAGTCAAAAAATTGTTTTTTTTATGGAATTGCATGAAGGCGGACTGGATAAATCATCCTAAAGTCATCCATTCTTGTGCAGGAAAGATTTAACTTTGTTGAAGGTGGCCCTTTTCTTGGCTAGGTCTGCACTCATACATATATGGAAAATAGAAGCAGGAGGAGGTCGTTCTGCCCTTTGAGCCTGTTCTGCCATACATTATGATCATGGCTGAACATCAAGTTCAATACCCTGATCCAGCTTCCCCCCATATCCCTTGATCCCATTAGTCCCAAGAGCTATATCTAATTCCTTCTTGAAATTACACAATGTTTTGGGTTCAACTATTTTCTGTGGAAGTGAATTCCACAGATTCCCCACTCTCTGGGTGAAGAGATTTCTCCTCACCTCAGTCCTAAAAGGTTTACCTTTCATTCTCAAACTATGACCCCTTGTTCTGGACTCCCCCACCATCGGGAACGTACTTTCTGAATCTACCCTGTCTAATCCTGCTAGAATGTTCTAAGTTTCTATGACATCCCCTCTCATTCTTCTGAACTCCAATGAATATAATCCTAACCGACTTTAGTCTCTCCTCGTATGACAGTCCCGCCATCCCAGGAATCAGCCTGGTAAACCATTGCTGCACTCCCCCATAGTAAGGACATCAAAACTGCACACTGGTCAAGATAGGTGTTGAGTGCATGTGTGCAAATGCACTTTCTATTCCTGGCTACATGTATTCATGGAAGACAGAAGAAAGCAAATCAGTGGCAGTTGGGATGAGAGAGCTGTCAATACTCTGAAGGAGTAATATTGTTAATGCTTCAAAGACAGAAACTAATGAGGATTAAAGAGTACAGGAGCACATTTTCTGACAGATTGCCGAAAGATTGAGGGCGTCACGCTAGCACAAGTGGATAGCGCTGTGGCTTTGCAACGCCGGGGTCCCGGGCTCGATTCCCCGCTGGGTCGCTGTCTGTGTGGAGTCTGCGCGTTATCTGTGGGTTTCCTCCGGATGCTCTGGTTTCCTCCCACAGTCCAAAGACGTGTAGGTTGGATGGATTGGCCATGATAAATTGCCGATAGTGACCAAAAAGGTTAGGACAGGTTATTGGGTTAGGGGGATAGGTTGAAAGTGAGGGCTTAAGAGGGTCGGTGTAGACTCGATGGGCCGAATGGCCTCCTTCTGCACTGTATGTTCTATGCTCTATACAATACTCCCTGTCGCGGTATACCTGGTGGAGTGGCCTTCCCACATAAAATCCCGGTGCTCTCTTGCCCATCCAAGCATCAACTCCTCCTTAATGCTGTGAACCTTGTAATTCCAGCATGAGGAAGATCTCCAGAGCGAGCCTTGGGTTGGGCCCGATCTAATTTGGTGGGGGGGGGGGGGTGAAAGTATGTTCTCATCAACCATTTTGTGGATGGTCTGAGAAATACTGAGTAGGGGTGCGACCTTTGATCCCCTCCGGTAACCCCTCAATACGAACATTATGGCTTCTGGATCTGTTTTTCAGGTCGTCCAGCTGAGGACTTAATATCCTGTTCTCCTTGATCACAAGGAATTGATCCTATCATTATGATAAGGCAATGCAGTCTCCATATCCTTGATTGTGGCTCCTTGTGCTTTGACGGTCTGGCTGGTGATCTCGAGAACCAAATGAATAGGGGCCAAGGTCTGCTCGATTGATCTTTTAAGATCCGCAGTCAAGCTTTTGATATTTTTTGAGTTCAAACACCAAACTTTTGCTGAGCACTTCGGCCGCCAGTGGAGTGGCTTGAGAAGAAACTGGCATCGCCATCTTACCTCCAGTTGAACCTTGGAAGACTTCAGAGTCTGTTGTCAAAATTTGGATCGAACCCCCCCCCCCCTCCCCCACACCCCACCCCTGCTTTGCCTCTCTTGGGATTCTCAAAGATGAGGCAACTTTATTCTGATAACACCATTTCGGTAAATTAAAGATCTGTGGCGCCTGAAAAAGGGTAGAAAGGTGACATTTCCAGCGGGGATCACCTCTTGTGCATCTTCCCCTCACATCGTGCCGCCGGAAGTCCTCTTGGTCCAGTAACATGACCATAGTAAAGACCAGACATTCATGGGGTTACGTTTCTGTGAAACCTTACAAACAACAAAATTGTGAACGATGAACATGCTTTTCAGTGGGAATCAGTGAAATGGGTTCTGGCAATGCGAGGGTAGCATTGATTTGTGCAGTTACTTGACAGCAAATTGTGGTAAGTGCCTGGATGGCAAATGGGAATACAAGGAATGGGATCCTCCGCTCACCGACACCGAAATCATATTCAGCGATCGCCCGGAGAATCAAGTTCGCGCCAAAATCAGGGCCGGCGCGGCTTTCGCGATGCTGCGCCACTTCCAAAGCACCGTACTCTAGGAGTAAGCCGCACGCCGTATTGACGGCCTCAGGATGTTGCCTGACCCCCCCCCCCCCCCCCCCCGATGCTCCATCCACGACCGGTTGAGTTCCCGACAGCGTGAGTCTCTCATGGAACTTGGCCTGGCGGCTGCGGACTAAGTCAAGCGCCGCTACGGTCGGGGGAGGGCCGATCCGCGGGCAGGTGGTCTTTGGCAGTGGCTGGAGGCACTGTTGGGGGGTGGTCCGGGGGTCGCAAGCCGGCCAAAGGGGGGGGCACTATTTGGCAGGCCGGGTCAGTGCGTGCCCAGCGGCAAGTTGCACGGCGCGGCCACGGACCCGGCAATTCTCCGGCCGTATCGGCAGCTAGAGCTGGGTGCTCTATGCTGCCTGCATACTAGCCCCCAGCCACATGGAGGATCAGTGGCTGTTTTGCGCCGATTTTTCTGTCGTAAAAGGCCACATTCCCACTCTGGCGTCAGGATGTAGCCTGAAAATCGGATAATCCAGCCCAAAGATGATGTCATGGTTTCAAAAGGATACAATCCTCTTTTTTAAAAATAAATGAATCACCTCAAAACTGACACAGAAATTGGTGAATATTTCAAAATTAAACAGAGCCATTAAATTCCAGGTTATTCTCTCCATTAGGGCTAACCATTATAGGCACCACTCACTCCTGTTGGAAAGGTGCTTAAAAAAAGAGAATTAAATATTCATGGCCTGGACTAATGGAAGGCATCTACTTCCTGAGAATTCAGCACCATCTCCCTGTTAGGTCTCTGTTCCATCATGGCTGACATTTCTTTGGGGAGAGAGGGGAAAGAAACTGTGAATAAGCACACAGCTGTTCACAATGGGCTATGTGGTGTGCTATGCCTTTAGCGCAGGTAAGCAAATAAACAGGGTAGTTGAAAGAGAAGACTTTACTGTACTAGCTTGTCTCACCGTTCTAGGTATAGTAAGCTATTTTAGGAATCTAGAATGTAATCAAGATGGTTGTAGCTGGGAAAACATCAACTAAATATTTGTAACCTGAGCTCCAGCCTTTTTAGCTTGTTCAGATTTGGAGGTGTTCCATACAAAACCAGGTGCCTTTTTCATGACAGTATGGATCTGTTAAATATGGGATACAAATATTTGCTACTTGTAATACTATTACTATGAGTGTCAATAATGGTGGTCGTATTTAATTTTCCTTTTTTTTGTTACAGATACTTTGTTTCAGTTACGGGTAAGGACAAAACTTTTAATTTGCTTTTTTGGCTTCAAAAATGAAACCAGTTTTAATACTTTCGTGTCAAGTTGACTATGACACAGTATTACAGTCAACCAGTAATACAGTCAACCTTTTTTATTGTGTATTATATATATGCATTTGTATTTAATGTTGATAAATTCACCCTGATCTACTATCTTTCCCCCCGTGGTCAACCACTTGTGAGGCCACTTCTGCATTAGTGTGCAAATATACCACACGGCTTCAGGCGCAGAAACGTCAAGTGATTCATTCTTGGTCTTGGTGACACAGCAGATTTTAGGCAGAAAAGCCATTGGGGTAAGGTTACTCCTGTTGGCCTCATGCGCCCAGGCTTTGGAAAGCAAAGGGACAGGGCTTCCTGCCTTACCAAATATCCCGCAATCCCTTCTCTCCTCCCTGCCACTGGCATGTTTGTGTATGTTCATAGCACCAGCCTCAACTCTGATGTCATCTGTCTGTTGCCGCAAATTGTTCAGGGTCTCACATGAAAAATTACCTCTTGAATAATGTACCAGGGACTATGCCAAAAAAAAAGAAGAAGGCTGTGTACTGGAAGAATTACTTTTGCCCTGGCTTTTGCTCTGTATTGCAGAAAGTTACTTTATTTTATTTTTTTAAAATTTAGAGTACCCAATTAATTTTCTCCCAATTAAGGGGCAATTTTAGCGTGGCCAATCTACCTACCCTGCACATCTTTGGGTTGTGGGGGCAAAACCTACGCAAACACTGGGAGAATGTTCAAACTCCACACAGACAGTGGCCCAGGGCCAAAATCGAACCTGGGACCTTGGTGCTGTGAGACAGCAGTGCTAACCACTGTGCCACCGTGCTGCCTAAGAAGTTACTTTATTATCTTATAATCTTATGGATGACACGGTAGCACAGTGGTTAGCATTGTTGCTCCACAGCGTTAGGGTCCCAAGTTCGAGTCCCACTTGGGTCACTGTCTGTGCGGAGTCTGCACATTCTCCCCGTGTCTCTGTGGGTTTCCTCCGGGTGCTCCAGTTTCCCCTCCCATAAGTCCCAAAAGACGTTCTTGTTAGATGAATTGGACATTCTCAATTTTCCCTCTGTGTACCTGAACAGGCGCCGGAATGTGGCGACTAGGGGATTTTCACAGTAACGTCATTGCAGTGTTAATGTAAGCCTACTTGTGACAATAATAAAGATTATTATTATTTTACAGTTTACATCAAAACAGCTTGAAAGATTGTCCAAGAAGGCAGAAAAGGACTCCAAAGCTGAACAAGCTAAAGTGAAGAAGGTTAGTGCCCACTTTGCATACCTTTAGTTGAGGTTTTCCTAGCTACAACTATCTTAATTACCTTCTATATTCCTATAATTCTGTTCATGGAGGAAGCCCGTTGGACTGGACAGCATTTTTATTGGTTTTGTCACCTGCTGTTTAGATTCCATTCTGTATCTTAAAACTGGAAGTTGGGAGCAAGACTGAATTGTTAAACGTACTGACACTCTATACAAATGTATGTTGTATATAATTAAGTGTTACTGTCATTTATATACTATTTAATGATGTCACAGGGAAGGACCATGTACGTTCACTCAACCTGTACAGCTTTCCTTTTGGAGTAATTTAAATTTAACATTTGTCATTTTTATGGTGAGCGAATAGTATTTTGTTAACATCTGTGTAGTTCCAGTTGTAGGCTTCCAGTTTCAAACAACAGAATGAGAAGGCAAAATATTAGAATGGTAATCGTCTTTTCTCTTCCCCAAGGCCCTTCAACAAAAGAACATTGAAGGAGCAAAGATCTATGCAGAAAATGCCATCAGAAAGAAAAATGAAGGGCTGAACTGGTTACGGACAGCTTCCCGAATAGATGCAGTAGCATCGAAGGTGCAGACGGCGGTCACGATGAAAGGGGTATGAAGTAGCTGTCGGTGACTCTATTCTCTCAAAAAATTCATTACTGTGTTTCATATACTGACTTTGATATAAATTATTGCCGATGTGCTGTAGTTACACAATTTTTTTTTTTCGTTCATGGGACCTGGGCGTCGCAGGCGATGCCAGGGCATTTATTGCCCATCCCTAATTGCCCTTGAGGGACAATTATGAGTCAACCACGTTGCTGTGGGTCTGGAGTCATGTGTAGGCCAGACCGGGTAAGGACAGTAGATTTCCTTCCCTAAAGGACATTAGTAAACCAGATGGGTTTTACGTCAGTCAATAATGATTTCATGCTCATCATTAGACATTTAATTCCAGATTATTTCACCATCTGCAGTGGTGGGATTTGAACAGTACTCTGGGTCTCTGGATTACTACTCCAGTTGACAATACCATTATGCCTCCGCTCCCCCCCCCCCCCCCACATAGTCTATTACACTAATCTTGAATTCTCGGGTTACCTCACAAGATGAGATTAGCTTTTTATTCTACTGAAACTTATTTCAGAATGCAAGGGATACTAGAATAGCTCTGTGTGTAGTTTGTATGAGGAGGGAGCAGTGATGTGATGATATACATTTGTGAGTTTTGGTGATGCAAAGAAATTTGGATCAGCAAGAGAGAAAGGAAGCACAAAGGTCCTTGGAGGGAGTTGTACAGATGGAGAAACAGTGAGGGGTGAAGTGAAATTTGTTGAATATGTAATCATGTTACTATGCTGTCTCAGTTTGTGTACCACAGATTCTAGATTGCTTTGTAACAAGAGGGTACAGTAGATTTATACTTCATTGTGGAAAAATTAAAGCCAAAATAATGTGCACGTAAGCTGAGTGGGTCAAGTGGATTTTGGGACAAATACAACATTGAGGACTTGATTATTAATTGAGACCTAGGTAACAGAACCATTGATCTATTGATAATATGAGACTGACCAACTTTGAAACAAACTTGGGAGTATTTTGTTCTGATATTTCTAGGTTACAAAGAATATGGCGCGTGTTACGCAAGGGCTGGACAAGGCACTGAAATCTATGGACCTACAAAAGATTTCTGCTGTAATGGACAAATTCGAACAACAGGTTCAGAACCTTGATGTCCATACCTCAGTGAGTACTTTTTTATATAGTTGAAAACTACAGGGAAATTTGTATGCCTCTTTTTCGATCCTTCATTTCTTTAATTTCTCCATACGTTTTTTAGTTCACTGTATGTATGTTGTTGGAACGATTCTTACTGTTTTCCCATGTTTTTTCTGTCTCTCTATTGCTGAGTGTAAGTTCTTGCTTAATTTATTACTATCAGTTGTACTAAATGGCAGCTTTGTACTTTTAGGTGATGGAGGACTCCATGAGCTCTGCAATGACACTGACCACTCCTCAAGAACAGGTCGATAGCCTCATTATGCAAATTGCAGAGGAGAATGGTCTGGAGGTCATGGACCAACTGAACCAACTTCCAGATGGCGCAGCATCCCTTGGTGAATCCTCTGTTCGTGAACACGACAAGGAGGACCAGCTTTCAAAAAGGTGGGCGTTGTGGGGCACTTGCATAGGCTAGGCTTATATCTGCTGGAGCTTAGAAGAGCATGAGGCGATTTGATTGAAACGTATAGGATCATGAGGGGACTTGACATGGTGAGTATGGAAAGGATGTTTCTTCTTGAGGGAGAATCTGGAACTTGAGGGTCACTGTTAAGAGATCAATCATTTAAGACGATGAGAAAATAAATTCTGAGGGTTGTGAGACTTTGTGGTTGAGGCAGTGTCTTTGAATATCCTTAAGGCCAAAGTATTTAGATTATTGATAAGTGAGGGGCTGCAAGGTTATCGAGGGTAGGCAGGAATGTGAAGTTGAGGTTAATATTAGATCAGCCAATGACGAATGGCTGGCTTGAGTGTCCTCCTAATTTGTATGTTTGTATAAATTTTTTAACATTTTATGTAACATTGAAAATAGATTGTAGACTTTAACATGTCTTCCTAATGTGGCCCTGAAAAAAGTAATGCAGCAGAACCCAGATGGGCTAAGTTGAATGAGCTTGCAGGGGCATTTTCTACAGAATCTTGAAAAATCATATACAATGACAGAAAATTTGTTATACATTACCATGGTCCAATGAGAAGTTCTGTGCAAGCCTTTTCCTGTGATTGGTATGCTGTTTAAAATGATTTTTGAATGCAATGTTATCATATTGTTTGGCAAAGCTGAAGTTCATCTTGTAGCCATTGGATAGGCTGGCCGTTCCTGGCCGGTGCAGACTCGATGGGCCGAATGGCCTCCTTCTGCACTGTTAAGTCTATGTTAATTCCTGGTTTTTCACACTTCTGTATCAACTAGAGGACATCACTGCAGGACATCCTCAGGGTAGTGTCTTAGGCCCAATCATCTGCTTCATCAGTGACCTACCATCCGTCATAAGGTCAGAAGTGGGAGATGTCCGCTGATGTTCACCATTTGTGACTCCTCTGATACTGCATGTGGACATGGACTGTTAGTAAGACCAGGACAATATTCAGGCATGGGCTGACAAGTGGCAAGTAACATTGCAAAAGTCCTTACGGTACAGGAGCCAATTCAGCTGCCTGGGAAGAGGTGGTGGATAGTGGCAGGGGAAGTGATGAAATACAAGAAGCGTTCTTGAAGGACAAAAGCCGCCGCTGTGGAGACAAAATTCAGTAGTGGAGGGAGTGGACAATAGGTGCTTGGATGGAGGAGAACGATAAAGGACGCACGGGGTTTGTTAGTGACGCACTGAACTCAAATAATACAGATCTCAACATTGAACACAGTAGTAGGAAATGCCGTCCAAAGAATTTTACAGGTCTCTGACTGCAAACTCACCCAACTACACTGTGGCCTAAGAAGGCAAGAAAGTCCACGGCACCAGCTGCTACATCAGCCTCCTGTCATAAACTGTACTGCAATGAGAATTTGTCCAGTGATAAAACAGAAAAAATGGTCATCCGATCTTTGGGAATCCGTTTTGGCAACCCGTTTTACACCATCCCACGACCCACCCGCAGGTCGTGGCCTCCACTTTGAAAAACGCTGCTTTAGTGCATCCCTCAGCATGTATACCTGGGCTTTGGAATGTGCCAGTCTGCATTACTCGGTCGGGGACAATTCTTTGCGCTGGAAGACCAACAGGTTTCGGGACCAAAGAGCGTCTTTCACCGGGTTGATGATCCTCCAGCATCGGCTGATGTTTGTCTCGGTGTGCCCCCCTGGGAACAGCCCCTAGAGCACACAGTCCTGCATCATGGAGCTGCTCAGGATAAACTCGGCAAAAACCACTCCATCTCTCTGCAGACTTTCTTTGCAAAGGCACATTCCATTGGAAGGTGTATAACGGTCGCTTCCCCACCGCAGTCACCTCAAGGACAACGTGCGGATGGGGTGAGACTCTTGGGGCGTGTAGGAAGGATCTGACAATGAGAACCATTCTCATCACCAGCCAAGCTAGGTCATGTTGCTTGTTTGAAAGTTCTGGTGAGGAGGCATTCTGGCATGACCGTGACAGTCTGCTTAGGAAACTATCCAACAGGATCCATCATCTCCTTTTCCCAAAGGACCTTTTGGATGTTACATGCAGACCACTGCCTGATGGACTTGTGGTCAAAGATGTATCTCTGCACTGGTTTTACCACGAGGTGATACGGCATGGTCCAGCTACTTGACGCTTTCTGCGGCAGCGAGGCCAGACCCATCCTTCTCAACTCTGGGGACAGGTAGAACTTCGGCACATAGTTGCGTATCGAGGATCTATGCACAGCTTGATGCAGCCACACATAAAGGTGACAATCAGGATTATGACAATGTTGGGCATATTTTGTCTCCCTTTATCGAGAGGTTTGTACTTTCATCCCTTCAAATGTGGTCCACTTTTGATGCCCAGATGAAGCAGAAAATGGCTTGGGTAATTGCCACCGCATGGGAGTGAGGAATGGGACAGACCTGCACCACATACAACAAGACTGGAGTGATCAGCACCTGATGATCAGGTTCTTAGCCCCAATGGAGGTGGAGCATTACTCCCATATACCACATTTTTGATTCATTATACCTACTCACTCTTTCCAGTTTTTAACGCATGCCATGATCATTTGCTTAGAAGTTTATATGATTCATGCTGGTTTATATTTACTTTGTATGAAGAGGCCTGTACAAGATTATGAACACTATTCCACCTCACAGTAATAAAGGTACTCCACCCACACATGTCTAACAGTAAGGTTCAAAATGGTCACATACCATCATTTTCAGCCCATCATATCACACACACTTTAAATAGCTTACACTTGCTTCATGTTTTGTGTGCACTTAGATGTGAAAATTTTAAAAGGCCATTTCTCCTACTAATTAACCCGAGGATCTGCTTCAGAGTATTTCCTTCAAACTGACCAATAAGGCACCGCAGTTGGATTTTTCAGTACCCCAGGCCTCCTCCGGGACGCCATGTTGTACACATCTTCACATTAGCAACAGGATAATACATTGTGTGTTAAACGTTTGAAAAAAGTTGACAGGGTGGATAGAGGGAAACAGTCTGGGACAAGGGGACATTACCTTATAATCAGAGGCTGGCCAGTTAGGAGAGAAGTTGGGAAATACTTTGCACAGAGTAAGTAGAACGCAGAACCGTCTCCTCCAAAAAAAGCAGAATCCCGCTTAATTAGATTTTTTCCAGCCAAGTAATTCAGGGAAATGGAGCCAAGTTATCGGGAATGTATTTCGGATACAGATCAATCATGATCTTGTTAAACAGTCCCGAGGGCCTCTTTCCATTTCTGTGCCTATGCTGTTTCATTTTTGTCCTGAAAAAGTATCTGACTGACTATGAACAACTGCTAAGTTATATAAATTGAACGTTGACCGCACTCTAGATGTCACCTTTCTACAACGGACCAATTAAATGAAAATGAAAGTCGTCACAGACCCGGGGGACCACAGGTTGCTCTCCCTTTTGAGAGAGTTGACCGGTGGTGATTGAACTGGATGGTCACCACACCCCAGGCCAAGGGCAAAGTTCATGGATAACCTCAGCCGATACAGAAATTGAATCCGCGCTGTTGCCGTTGCTCCACGTCACGAACCAGCCGATCTGCCAACTGAGCTGACCGACCCTTAGTCACAGTTAACGAATAACAGACCAACAAATCACAACTGAACAATACTTTTAAAGTTGTATGGAAAAGATGCCCAGCAGCTTTGCCAACCGAGGTAACCTGGAGACTCGAGCAGTTTACAATTTAGATCAGTTTCCAAGAACAATAACTTCAATCTAATTAACCTCTGGATCTATTTAGAAGACACCCCCCACAAAAGAGTATCTGAACAGCGACCTTAAGGAGAAATGCTAAATTAATGGTTAAATCTTACAATTGTACTTCAAAACAGCTGTGAGCACCACCACAGATGATGTGCATTGTTCTTCGCACAAGAGTGTCTTCTTGCGTCCTGCTTTGGGATTAATGTAAACTGCCATACTTGTCTTTATGGACTCGTAGGTCACCAGTAGACCCCTGCAAAGCATTTGCGGTTAAATCCGTATCTGTATTGCAACAGTTAAATACAGGATTTCTAGTTGTTTTCTCAATACAGGATTTCTAATTATTTCACCAAAGTCTTCAACAGAATCACAAACTTCTCACTCTGAGAAAAGCTGCATAAAAATGCCCAGGAGTATAAAATACCAATTTTGTCAAAAGTCTGATCTTGTGACTCGTTTATAGTCATGGAGTATGAAAGCCTCATTGGGAACTGTTCTCTCCCGAGTTGAAAAAGCAGGTTTACATCTGATGGGCGTGGTATTATTCAAGGAATGAACACCGTTTAATTGAAATCTTCCTGCTGTTATTTCAGCATCTATCATTGAAGAAAATAGCTATTCTTGTTTCTTGGCAGAGTCACAGAATCCCTACAGTGCAGAAGGAGGCCAGTTGGCCCATCAAGTCTGCACCGGCCCTTTGGAAAGAGCACCCTACTTAAGCCCACGCCGCCACCCTAAACACATAACCCAGTAACTCTACCTAACCTTTAGGACACTAAGGAACAATTTACATGGACAATCCACCTAGCCTGCACATCTTTGGACTGTGGGAGGACACCAGAGCACCCGGAGGAAACTCATGCAGACACAGGGAGAAAGTGCAAACTCGACAGTCACCCCGAGTCCGGAATTGAACCCGGGTCCCTGGAGCTGTGAGGCAGCAGTGCTAGCCACCGTGCCTCCCTCCTTGTTTAAGTTTCATGTTTTGTAGCAGCATCATTACAACTGCTCCTTCCTTGCGTCTAGGTTTATGTGGTATGTCTGTGAAATGAAATGAAAATCGCTTATTGTCACAAGTAGGCTTCAATTGAAGTTACTGTGAAAAGCCCCTTGTCACCACATTCCTTCGCCTGTTCGGGGAGGCTGGTATGGGAATTAAATCATGCTGCTGGCCTGCCTTGGTCTGCTTTCAAAGCCAGTGATTTAGCCCTGTGCTAAACAGCCCCAGACTGTGTCAAAACTTTGAACGGTACAGACTATAATCATCATTTTTGCCGATTAAAATCAATGCTCATTTTGACAGCTTTTCTAAAACCTGTTCATTCAAATCAAGTGAAACTTCATTTTTTGGCCAAAATATAGCTTTTAAATAATTTGTACGCAATAACTGTTCTCGCCATTTTGCAACACACAACCAATTCTATTGTCCTACTTCCCATCAAACCCATCCCATGTAGAAGGTAATTGTAAGGACTCTTATTTTACTTTCTAATGAATCGGTTGGTGGGAGGTGTCAAATATACAACTCTATTGTTAATTACTCGCTTGAATACATTTGAATAAGAACTGAATCAAAACTTGGAAACAAAATATCAAACAATACATAAAAAGGTCAAGCACTTGGCAAAAAAACAAAGCATAAAAAAATCACTTTAAACACAAACAAAAAGATAAATGATTCAAGAATTCAGGAACAAAGACCTCGGCCACGAGATCTTACTTTAAAGGGAATTCTTATCTCTGGTTTAACCCCTCATTTACTTTCATTGGCTTCTAATTTTCAGCTGAGACCTGGTTTGTTCAAATGAATGTCTGTTACTTCGAGGGTGATTTGTTAATCAAGCATTGGATATTACTTAAGATTGACTGGTGCCTATCAAAACTAGCTCAGCGTCTGCATGCACAATCTTAGAAAAATTACTGGATATGTTTCCCACATTTTCCATGTTACACAGCTCGGCGGAGACTTTGCTGTAACTGATTAGTTGATTAGACAGAGAAAATACATTCTTGGTGCGCTGGAATACAGTGGTTAATTAATCATATGAGACAATGACTGGATTTCCACAGTCAGGACAGTTTTTAATATTTTTACCTCTTAACCACATGCATTCAACTCGCACCTATATGAATACAACTATGATTAAATCAATACTCTATCAGTCATAATCTATGCTTTGGTTCAAACATTCAAAAACGACAATTTGAATAAGTAATTTTAATTTTTCCTGACAATCTTTTCATTTTTCAATGTTCCCTTCCAGATTGGCTGCTCTGAGGAATTGAATGTGGAATTGGCATCTAATCCTGAATGACTGACTAGATGATCCTGCAACATCTTTTGTACAATGTCCAAGCGGTACTTAAATGTACAATCCGTATAATCGCCAAAAACATTTACTTTCACTTATTAGTTTGATTGGTTGCTTTCACTTTTAAACTTATAAAAAGCTAATCTCAATTAAAGAGAACATGTATAGTATATTAAAGGGCGAGTGTTTGTGGGGTGTGTAGATATTAAAAATCATAATCGCTACCACCTGTATTAAAAATAAAATGATTTGTTCGAACAGGCAAGTCCTAAATACTGAATACGATGTACAGATGCAAATTGACTTCCAAGCATGCTTCAGACCTGTAGCGAAAGTACGATACCAGGCTGCACACTTGTAGTCTTGATTCTGGGAGCCACATGGCTTGACTAATATAAGGAATATATTGTCACAATGACTGAACATCTGACGTTTTATTAGAAGTTTCATTAAATGCTGGAAGGAATTATTTTTCAGACTATTAATCTGGGGAATTTTGCAAGTCTCTTGATGGACGGGGTGGGGGGGAATAAAACATGAAATATCTGAAGGTGGAATATTCTTCTGTCTATACTTTCTGAAGTGAACTTGTCCTACAGAATGTGGGCGCTCTTCCTGAAGACTAGTAAGCTGTGCTGATGTCTCTGTGTATGAGAAATAGTCTCAAAAGAGCAGGTAATGGAATACTTTGCCTTTTATGCTGTAGCAAATAGGGTGGTGATACGCTGAAGCTATGCTTGCTTTTAGTTAATATCTTTTGCCATAGAACTTTAACAAACAATTGATTTGCTCCTATGAGCGGACCTGCCACCTCTAATGTCACTTATGAGGTACATTCATTATCATTGCTCTGTTGACTGAACAAGAACACGAACAGGGTTAAGGACTGCAGTTGTGTAAGCAGCTAAGAATTTGAACAAAATCTGGCCTTATTTAAAAAGTGCCTCTTGTGTAATGCCTGTCCTGTTTTTCTAAATGCTGACATACTAATATTAATTTGCAGAAATATTAGTTATGCAACTACTCACCAATTACAGTTAACTACATTTTGTATTGTTTATTATCTCATAGTTCACTTTGGGATACAAGATAATATACAGTATAATTTGTTTGCATGAACTTCCCAAATTGTAATTTGAATATGCACTGTTTGAGATTAGATCATTCAGAGTGAGGGCAGTAAGTCAGAGATAAAATCCCACTACATCAATCTGAGCATTCTACCAAGGAGAAATCACGGAATTACAAGTATTGTCATGGTGCTTTTGGAGGTTGTCTTCAAAAGTTCAAACATCTTGGAAATGTTCATTGTCATGCCGAAGGTTATCTAAAATTGTCAATTCCAACATGATATCAGGTTACAATACTTTGACTCCATGTGTAAAATCTTGTCAGAAATGCATAACAATTTGTTTTATTTATAATCTAGCTTTGATTTTAAGCTATTGCCTCTAATCAGTTCAACAGATGGCCTAGGCCTAAATTCATCCTTTTGTGCTTTAACTGCAATCTTTAGATTATGGATATAATAACATTGCAACACAGCCAAGTCCATTTTAACACTATTTTTGCTTCATTCATTTGAGGCAAAATCAAGGACTAGAGTGACCACTTTTTCTAGAACTCAATGGTCCATCGACTAATTTATTTTTAAACAAGTTCTCTGTGCTCATAGTGAACTCCAGCAATTAGTTGCTGCTCAATTTTGAACAATTTGGGTGAAACATTTTTGGGTTGAATTCCTTTACTGTTTTGAAAATCATCCACAAATGTGGCTAAAATAAACAGGATATTACCTCTACTTAATCACCAAATTTGTTTAATTTGTCTCAAAACAGTAACATTAAAGTTGCTGGTCAAGTCCAAATAGATTTTCTTATAGGCTTAATTTAACAGAAAAATAATGCCTTTAATTTTTTTTGTTACAACCCTGTTCCAGTGGTGCCTGAATACTGCTCTGAACTAGAACAGACCATGTAGGTTGGTTAGAGCTGTCGCCTGAACAGCATGTTGAGCTGATTGCCTACCTGTCAGAATTGCTTTAAAATACTCAAACCCTGTTCCTTAAATAAAAGCAAAAATGCTGAAAATACTCAGCAGTTTAGGCAGCATCGACGGAGAATCAGAACTGACAAAGGTCAACGAACCAAAACGTTAACTCAGTTTCTCTCAACAGATGCTGCCAATAATATTTCCAGCATTTTCTGTTTTTACTTTGGATTTTCAACACTTGTAGTATTTTGCTTTTTTTTGAACTTTAAATATATAATAGTAATATGAATAAGTTTGCTATTCCAAACACTGAAGAAGGTGCCTGGTATTTTTTTATTCTTTTGAGATGAATTTATTCTGTTTAATGTGTATGTTTGTTTTGGTTGGGTTCTGATTTTTTTTTTTTTGATGGTTAATTTGATTATTTATGTATGGATTAATGTGGAAGTAATTTCAGATTTCATTTTAATGTGTTCATATCTTGAAATAAAGAACATGAATCCTATCTGTTGTTTCCTGTTTTTATTAATATCTAGGAGGAATGGAGGTTATTAACAGCATGCCACTAGGTGGTGCATGTGTAGCATTCTGAGATAGCTTCAACGAGTTTGAGCATGGCAGTTCCAGTCCAGACACCAACAAAATAGATAATTGATCAAAGGAGCTATATATATATGGATAACAGCTAACACATGTATTATTGAGTAAAAGCATGACACCTCCTTGTGTGTTATTTTTGCCAAGCTTGTTTTTCCATTCGCAATGTCATTAGTGACCCTACACTTTATGTACTTGTTTGCCACCGCTCCTTAAGACAATGACTCATTAGATTTAATTTCTATATGTTGCAACAACCCTTCCGTTACTTTCTAGAAAGAATATTCTTTTTTTTAATATATATATATCTTATCTATTTGGCTATGGGATTTGGGACATAAAGTTGCAACCAGTCCTTCCGCAATGTTTACGTGCCAAAGAAATGGGTTACTGGATATTAAACTGAAATGGGATGACTGTATGTTAATCGTTAGTTACAAATTGCAAGAATTTCTGGCATCCTAAAAATGTAACATTTCACTCATTTTTGACATGTACAAGCAGGGGAAAAAGCCTTCTGTTTTAAGTTCCCATGTTCTTAACACTTTATTTTTTCATAGCATGTGGGCATTGCTGACAGAGTCAGCATTTGTCCCCAATCAATAATTGCCCTTGATCATTTTTATTATTGTCACAAGTAGGCTTACATTAACATTGCAATGAAGTTACTATGAAAATCCCCTAGTCGCCACACTCCGGCGCCTGTTCAGGTGCACGGAGGGAGAATTCAGAATGTCCAAATTACCTAACTGCACGTCTTTCGAGACTTGTGGGAGGAAACCGGAGCACCCACGCAGACACGGGGAGAACGTGCAGACTCCACACACACAGTGAAAAGGTGGCGGTGAGAGGCCTCCCTGAATCGCTGCAGTCCAACTGGTGCAGGTACATCCACAGAGCTGTTAGGAAAGGAATTTCAAGATTTTGATCCAGTGGTAGTCAAGGAACAGCGATTATAATTCCAAGTCAGGATGGTATGTGGCTTGGAGGGGAACTTGCAGATGGTGGTGTTGCCATGTATCTGCTGCCCTTGTTCTAGATGGTAGAGGTCATGGGTTTTGAAGGGGCTATCGAAGAAGCCTTGGTGAGTTGGGGCAGGGCATCTTGTATACAGGATAGACTGCTAAACCATGCATCAATGGTGGAGGAAGTGGATGTTTAAAGTGGTGGGGTTCTGATCAAGCGGACTGCTTTGTCCTGGATGGTGTTGAGCTTCTCGAGTGTTTGCTGGGGCTGCTCGCTTCCAGGCAAGTGGAGTGTACTCCATCACACAAAGCCTGTGGACAGGCTTTGGTGAGTAGCAGGGTGAGTTGCTCTGCACAGAATTCCCAGCCTCTGACCTGCTCTTGTAGCCACAGTAGTTATGTGGCTGGTTGAGTTTCTGTTAATGGTAATTTCCAGGATTTTGATAGTGGGGGATTCAGTGATGGCAATGCCATTGAATGTCAGGGGAAGATGATCGGATTCTCTCTTGTTGGCGATGGTCACTGCCTGCACTTGTGTGAAGCAAAGTTACGTGCCACTTAGCCCAAGTCAGGATGTTGTCCAGTTCTTGCTGCATTTGGACATGGATCGCTGTGTCTTATGGGTACCTGATTGAGCTGCTAGATCTATTTTGAATTCATCCTGTTTCGAGCAGTGGTAGTGCTATACCACCACTGACAGAGGAAGTTCTCAGTGTGAGGATGGGACCGTGTCCCCACAAGGACTTGCTATATGGTGGTCACTCCTAACAATATGATCATGGCATCTGCAGCAGATACATTGGAACGGGTGAGGTCAAGTATGATTTTCCCTCGTGTTGATTCTCTTGCCACCTGACACAGGCCCAGTCTAGCAGCTATGTTCTTCGGTCATGGCCAGCTTGGCCTGGAGTGGTGCTCGCGAACCACTCTAGTTTTTTTAAAAAAATATTTTTATTAAGGTTTTTTAACAATTTTTTCCTCTTACAAACAATAACCCCCCCCCCCCCCCCCCCCACCCCGTAACAAAATAACGCATATTCTCCCTGAGCAAGATATATACAAGGCAAGATGGTATATTTACATAGCTTTATACACTGGCTCTTGGCCGCGCGTACCATTTCCCCCCACCCTCCATGCTATCTCCCGCTCATCCATCCCCTCAGACAGTCTCTCGTTCTCCTCCTCCTCCCCCGCCCCCCCCCCCCCCCCCCCCCCAGGGTTGCTGCTGCTGCTTATCGACCTTCTTCTAACGCTCCACGAGATAATCTAGGAACGGTTGCCACCGCCTGTAAAACCCCTGTGCAGACCCTCTCAAAGCAAACTTAATTCTCTCCAATTTTATGAACCCCGCCATGTCATTTATCCAGGCCTCCAGACTAGGGGGCTTCGCCTCCTTCCACAATAGCAAGACCCTTCGCCGGGCTACTAGGGACGCAAAGGCCAGAATTCCGGCCTCTTTCGCCTCCTGCACTCCCGGCTCATCCACTACTCCAAATATTGCTAGCCCCCAGCTTGGCTTGACCCGGACTTTCACCACCTGGGATATTACTCCCGCCACTCCTCTCCAGAACCCCTCCAATGCCGGGCATGACCAAAACATATGGACATGGTTCGCCGGGCTCCCTGAACATCTTTCACATCTATCCTCTACCCCAAAGAACCTACTCAGCCTCGCCCTCGTCAAATGCGCTCTGTGAACCACCTTAAATTGTATCAGACTGAGCCTGGCACACGAGGAAGAGGTATTAACCCTACCCAGGGTGTCGGCCCATAGCCCTTCCTCAATCTCCTCCCCCAGCTCCTCCTCCCATTTACCTTTCAGTTCTACTAGCGCTTCCCCCTCTTCTTTCATCTCTTGGTATATTTCCGATACCTTGCCCTCCCCGACCCATACCCCCGAGATCACCCTATCTTGAACTTCTTGTGCCGGGAGCAACGGAAATTCCCTCACCTGTTGCCTCACAAAAGCCCTCACCTGCATATATCTAAATGCATTTCCCGGGGGTAACTCAAATTTCTCCTCCAGTGCCCCCAGACTCTCAAATGTCCCGTCAATGAACAGGTCCCCCATTCTTCTTATCCCCGCCCGATGCCAGCCTTGGAACCCCCCGTCCATCTTCCCCGGCACAAACCGGTAGTTACCCCTGATCGGGGACGACACCGATGCTCCCATTGCACCCCTGTGTCTTCTCCACTGGCCCCAGATCTTTAATGTTGCCGCCACCACCGGGCTTGTGGTGTATTTTGTCGGCGAGAGCGGCAGCGGTGCCGTTACCAACGCCCCCAGGCTCGTTCCTTTGCAGGACGCCATCTCCATCCTCTTCCATGCCGCCCCCTCTCCCTCCATAACCCACTTACGGATCATCGCCACATTTGCTGCCCAGTAGTAACTCTCTAGGTTTGACAAAGCCAACCCTCCTCGGTCCCTGCTGCATTCCAAGAACCCTCTCCTAACCCTCGGTATTTGCCCACACATACCCCATAATACTCCTACCTACTCTCTTGAAAAAGCCCTTGGTGATCACGATGGGGAGGCACTGAAACACGAACAAAAACCTCGGAAGGACCACCATTTTGACCGACTGCACCCTACCCGCCAACGAGAACGGGAGCATGTCCCATCTTTTAAAATCCTCCTCCATTTGCTCCACCACCCTCATCAAATTCAATTTATGTAGGGCTATCTGGATCCCCAGATACCGAAAACTCCTCTCCGCCCTCCTCAACGGCAGGTCCCCTTTCCCTCTTTCTTGGTCCCCTGCCTGTAATACAAAAAGCTCACTCTTCTCTACATTAAGCTTGTAGCCCGAAAACTCCAAACTCCTTCAGAGTCTGCATGACCTCCACCATCCCCTCCATTGGGTCTGCCACGTATAGCAGCAGGTCATCCGCGTATAGTGATACCCGATGCTCCTCTCCCCCGCGGACTATTCCCCTCCATTTCTTGGACTCCCTAAGTGATATGGCCAAGGGTTCAATCGCCAGTGCAAACAACAGGGGGGACAGGGGGCACCCCTGTCTCGTCCCTCGGTACAGCCGAAAGTACTCTGACCTCCGCCGGTTTGTCACTACGTTCGCCACCGGGGCGCTGTAAAGGAGCTTAACCCATCTAATAAACCCTCCCCCGAATCCAAACCTGCGCAATACCTCCCAGAGGTACTCCCACTCTACTCGGTCAAAGGCTTTTTCCGCGTCCATAGCTGCCACTATCTCCGCCTCTCCCTCCTCCGATGTCATCGTTATCACGTTTAAGAGCCGCCGCACATTGGTATTTAACTGCCTGCCCTTTACGAATCCCGTTTGGTCCTCGTGAATCACCCCCGAGACACAGTCCTCAATCCTAGTGGCCAGTACCTTCGCCAATAGCTTAGCATCCACATTGAGGAGCGAAATCGGCCTGTACGATCCACATTGCAGTGGATCCTTGTCTCGCTTTAGGATCAGGGAAATTGTCGCCTCCGACATTGTCTGGGGCAGGGTTCCCTCCTCTCTTGCCTCGTTGAAGGTCCTCACTAGTAGCGGGGCCAGCAGGTCCACATATGTTCTGTAGAAATCCACTGGGAACCCGTCCGGCCCCAGGGCCTTCCCCGCCTGCATGCTCCCCAAACCCTTACTCAGCTCCTCCAGCCCAATTGGTGCCCCCAAACCAACCGCCTCCTGCTCCTCCACCCTCGGGAACCCCAGCTGGTCCAGGAATCGCCTCATCCCCCCTTCCCCCCCTGGGGGCTGGGATCTGTACAGCTCTTCATAAAAGTCCTTAAATACCTTATTTATTTTCATTGCACTTCGTACCGTGGCTCCCCTTCCATCTTTGATTCCCCCTATTTCCCTCGCTGCCGCCCTCTTACGGAGCTGGTGCGCCAGCATCCGACTAGCCTTTTCCCCGTACTCTTAAGTCGCCCCTTGCGCCTTCGCCTTGCCCGTGGTCAGCAGGTCAAACTCCGTCTGGAGCCGTCGCCTTTCCCCAAGTAATCTTTCCTCCGGGGCCTCTGCGTATCTCCTGTCCACCCGCAAGATCTCCCCCACTAACCTCTCCCTTTCCATTCCCTCTATCTTCTCCCTATGAGCCCTGATGGAGATCAGCTCTCCCCTGATCACCGCCTTCAACGCCTCCCATACCACCCCCACTCGCACCTCCCCGTTGTCGTTGGCCTCCAAGTACCTTTCGATACACCCCCTCACCTTCCCACACACCACCTCATCGGCCAGCAGTCCCACATCCAGCCGCCGCAGCGGGCGTTGGTCCCTCTCCTCTCCCAGCTCCAGTTCCACCCAGTGCGGGGCATGGTCCGAAACGGCTATGGCCGAATACTCCATCCCCCCCCCCACTCTCGGGATGAGCGCCCTGCCCAGAACAAAGAAATCTATCCGGGAGTAAGCCTTATGCACGTGGGAGAAAAAAGAAAATTCCCTGTCTTGCAAACCTCCATGGGTCCACTTCCCCCCCATCTGATCCATAAACCCCCTAAGTACCTTGGCCGCCGCCGGCCTCCTTCCCGTCCTTGATCTGGAGCGGTCCAGTGCTGGGTCCAGCACCGTATTGAAGTCCCCTCCCATTATTAGTCCTCCTATCTCCAGGTCCGGAATGCGCCCCAACATGCGCTTCATGAATCCTGCATCATCCCAGTTCGGGGCGTATACATTTACCAACACCACCCACGTCCCTTGCAACCTACCGCTCACCATCACATATCTCCCTCCATTATCCGCTACGATAGTCTTGGCCTCAAATGACACATGCTTTCCCACCAGAATTGCCACCCCTCTATTTTTTGCGTCCAATCCCGAGTGAAATACCTGTCCTACTCATCCCTTTCTTAACCTGACCTGGCCCGCCACCTTCAGGTGTGTCTCTTGGAACATTGCCACATCTGCCTTCAGTCCCTTCAAGTGAGCGAACACTCGAGCCCGCTTCACCGGCCCATTCAGGCCCCTCACGTTCCACGTTATCAGCCGGATTGGAGGGACTCTCACACCCCCCCCCCCCCCCCCCCCCCCCCCCCCGACTATCCATCTCCTTTTCTGGGCCAGAGTCCCTTGTCCGCGTCTCCCTCACTCTCCAGTCCCCCAGCAGCCGGGGGACCCCCGTCCCAGCCACCTCTTCTGTGTCCCGTTCTCTTTCGGCCAGTGCAGCAGCAACCCCCCCCCCGCTAGATCCCCGTCTAGCTTTTTTGCTCCCCCCATATCCCTCCCGTAAGCCAGCTGACACCTGCTGACCCCGGCTTCCCCCGCCATCCCTTTAACCCCCCCGTGTGGGACTCTCCCAATCAATGTACATTCCTTTGTCTCCTTCCTGCCCTTTTTATTTATTTTTTTGCCGCGCGCGGGAAAAACCCCGCGCTTCCCAAAGCCTGCCCCGCCCCCCATGGCGCTGCTCCTGTCATGGCCTTGTCCCTCTCCCACAGCCCATATATCCTTTCCTGCGCGTGGTTGACCCCCTATGTACAACAACCGTCATACTTCACCCCTCAAACACCCCCCTCCCACACAAACCCTCAATTAGAGTCCAATCTTTCAGCTAATATAAAGGTCCACGCCTCTTCGGGCGTTTCGAAGTCGTGGTGTTGGCCATTATGTGTAACCCATGCTGGCTGCAGCATTCCAAATTTCACCCCTTTCCGGTGCAGCACCGCTTTGGCCCGGTTGAAACCCGCTCTCTGCTTAGCGACCTCCGCGCTCCAGTCCGGGTATATTCTGATCTCCGCATTGTCCCGCTTGCTGCTCCGTTCCTTCTTAGCCCATTTCAGGACCCTCTCTCTGTCCGTAAACCGGTGAAATCTCACCACCATCGCCCTTGGCGGCTCTTTTGCATTGGGCATCCTCGCTAGCACTCGGTGCGCCCCATCCAGCTCCAGCAATCTCGGGTGGGCCTCCACACCCAATAGCGTCCCGATCATTGTGCCCACATATGCCGCGGCATCGGCCCCCTCCATTCCTTCTGGGAGACCCAGGATCCTCAAGTTGTTTCTCCTTGATCTGTTCTCCAGGTCTTCGAGTCTTCCCGCCCACGTCCTGTGCAGCGCCTCGTGCCGCTCCACTCTCTCCGCCAGGCCCACGAGCTCGTCGCCGTTCTCACTCACATTTTCCTGGATCTCCTGAATCTTCACCTCTTGGGCTTTCTGGGTTGCTCCAAGTTTTTCCACCATTGCCAGTACAGGCGCCACCATCTCCTTACGCAGCTCCTCGAAGCAGCACTTGATGAACTCTTTCATCTCCTCTCTGTCTGTGGGCGCCGCCATTTTGTTTTTTTCTTCTTTCTTCTCCTGCTGCTCCAGGGCCGCTTTCCTTGCCGTTTCACTGCGGGTCCGGTCCATGCAGGGCTGTAGGGGGCTTCCTCCGTTCTTCCCCACCGTTTTTTTTTTTTTACAGGTCCGTTGGGGCTCCGTTAGCGGGCCCAAAAGTCCGTTTCTGCGGGAGCTGCCGACTCGCGCGGCTTTGCTCCGCATCGCCGCGACCCGGAAGTCCCGAACCACTCTAGTTGATGGACACTGAAAGTATTCTGAGTGGAGGATTTCAGTGTCCTTGCTGTCATACATGCTTCTTCCATATATTGTTCAAGATGGAGGAGTACAAATTCATCAGCTGAGGTGATATTCAGCAGCGGGTTTCCTTGCCCATATTTTACATGGTGCCATGAGACCTTGTGGGGTCTGGAGTCAATGCTCGCAATGACCATAAGAATTATGGTGGGGGCATGTGCCAGAGGATCATGGTGTTCTGGCAGTGTCCTGGTCCTTTTTACCCTGAGACCCTCTACTGCTAGTTTTCCTTTTTATCCTGTCTCACTTAGTTCATGAGGGTGGCGCGGTAGCACAGTGGTTAGCACTGTTGCCTCACAGCACCAGGCTCCCAGGTTCGATTCCCAGCTTGGGTCACTGTTTGCACGGAGTCTGCATGTTCTCCCCGTGTCTGCGTGGGTTTTCTCCGGTTTCCTCCGGCAAGTCCCGAAAGACATGCTATTAGGTGATTTGGACGTTCTGAATTCTCCCTCTGTGTACCCAAACAGGCGCCGGAGTGTGGCGACTTGGGGATTTTCACAGTAACTTCATTGCAGTGTTAATGTAAGCCTACTTGTAACAATAATAAAGATTATTGAATTCAGGATAAGATCCTTGCACCTTTTTCAGATGCGCACCAGAACATATCTCCCTCAACTCTAGCCACACAAGAGGCATCAATAACACGCTGTAATGTCCTCCACTCGGATATTAGATCTGCCGGTAACCGTGCAGGAGCCAATTCCAGATTCTTTAACCCCATAATAACAGAAATAAGAAATTATCGAATAAATTTCCAACCCACCAGTTCCAAAAGGATATTTTGCATAAACGACTAAACACAACTCTGGTACAGTACAGGATGATCATCATTCCTCCGGTTTATAGAGCTTATAGGACTAGCAAATTAACTTTCAAAATTGATTGGAGGTGCTTATTTGCAGACAAGGGGACAGCTGGTAAGTGGGAATCTTTCAGAAAAGTGTTAACTAGGGTTCAAGGTGAGTACGTTCCTCTTAGAGTGAAGGGTAAGGGTAAAAGGAGGGAACCCGGATGACTCGGGATATTGAGGCCATGGTCAAAAGGAAGGAGGAGGCATATGACATGCATAGGCAGCTGGGACCAAGTGGATCCCTTGAAGAGTATAGGGCTTGTCGGAGTAGAGTTAAGACAGAAATCAGGAGGGCAAAAGGGGGACATGAGATTGTCTTGGCAGATAAGGCAAAGGAAAATCCAAAGAGCTTTTACAGATACGGTAGCATTGTGGATTTACAGATACGGCAGCACGGTAGCATTGTGGATAGCACAATTGCTTCACAGCTCCAGGGTCCCAGGTTCGATTCCCAGCTTGGGTCACTGTCTGTGCGGAGTCTGCACATCCTCCCCGTGTGTGCGTGGGTTTCCTCCGGGTGCTCCGGTTTCCTCCCACAGTCCAAAAATGTGCAGGTTAGGTGGATTGGCCATGATAAATTGCCCTTAGTGTCCAAAATTGCCCTTAGTGTTGGGTGGGATTACTGGGTTATGGGGATAGGGTGGAGGTGTTGACCTTGGGTAGGGTGCTCTTTCCAAGAGCCGGTGCAGACTCGATGGGCCGAATGGCCTCCTTCTGCACTGTAAATTCTATGATGATTATCTATGATACATAAAGGGTAAAAGGGTGATTAGGGAGAGGACAGGGTCTTTTAAGCATAAATAAGGTCAGCTATGTACAGATCCACAAGGGATGGGTGAGATCCTAAATGAATATTTCGCGTCATTGTTTACTGTTGAGGAAGACGTGAATGTTAGAGAAATTGGGGAAATAAAAAGTGATGTCTTGAGGAGTGCATATAATTACAGAGAAGGAGGTGCTGGAGGTATTAACGTGCTTCAAGATAGATAAATCCCTGGGACCTGGTGAAATGTATCCCAGGACATTGTGGGAGGCTAAGGAGGAAATTGCCGGCCCCTGGCTGAGATATTTAAATCATCGACAGCGGCAGGCGAGGTGCTGAAGATTGTAGGGTAGCAAATGTTGTGCCCTTGTTTAAGAAGGGCTATAGGTTTAAGCCTGGGAACTACAGACAGGTTAGCCTTACTTCTGTAGTGGGTAAATTGTTAGAAGGTATTCTGAGCGACAGGATCTACAGGCATTTAGATAGGCAAGGGCTAATTAAGGGGTCTGAGCTGTAAGGAGCGGCTGAATAGGCTGTGATTTTTCTCCCTGGAGCATAGGAAGCTTAGGGGTGATCTTCTAGAAGTTTATAAAAGGGCTAATTAGGGAAAGTCATGTCTCACCAATTTCATTGAGTTTTTTGAAGGGATAACGAAGAAGGTAGATGAGGGCAGTGCAATCGACGTTGCCTACATGGGCTTTAGCAAATCCTTTGACAGGTACTGCATGGTAGGTTGTTGCAAAAGGTTAAATCTCACGGAATCCAGGATGAGGTAGTTAATTGGATACAAAATTGGCTTGACGACCGAAGCCAAAGGGTGGTTGTGGAGGGTTGTTTTTCAAACTGAAGGCCTGTGACCAGCGGTGTGCCTTAGGGATCGGTGCTGGGTCCACTGTTATTTTTTATATACATGATTTGGATGAGAATGTGGGAGGCATGGTTAGTAAGTTTGCAGATGACACCAAGATTGGTGGCATAGTGGATAGTGAAGAAGGTTATATAAGATTGCAACAGAATCTTGACCAATTGGGCCAGTGGGCCAATGAATGGCAGATGGAGTTTAATTTGGATAAATGTGAGGTGATACATTTTGGTAGATCAAATCAGGGCGGGAGTTGGGGAGAGATACAGAACAAAGAGATCTAGGGCTACGAGTTCATAGATCCCTTGAAGGTGGAGTCGCAGGTGGACAGGGTGGTGAAGAAGGCATTCAACATGCTAGGTTTTATTGGTCAGAATATTGAATACAGGAGTTGGGCTGTTTTGTTGAAGTTGTACAAGACATTAGTCAGACCACACATGGAATACTGTTCAGTTCTGGTCATTCTGGTCACCCTATTATAGGAAGGATATTGTTAAACTAGAAAGAGTGCAGAAGAGATTTACGAGGATGCTACCAGGACTTAATGGTCTGAGCTATAAGAAGAGGCTGGATAGGCTGGGATTTTGTCCCTGGAGCGTAGGAGGCTTAGGGGTGATCTTACAGAGGTTTATAAAATAATGTGGAGCATAGATAAGTCAACATCTTTTCCCAAAGGTAGAGGAGTCTATAACTAGAGGGCATAGCTTTAAGGGGAGAGATACAAAAGAGACCAGAGTGGAAATGACTTCACACACAGGGTGCTGAGCACCTGGAATGAGCTGCCAGAGGCAGTGGTAGAGACAGTTACAATTTTGTCCTTTAAAAAACAGTTAGACAGTTACATGGGCAGGGTGGGAATAGAGGGATATGGGCCAAATGCGGGCAAGCTTATGATAGAAACTGGGCGACATGGACACGCTGGGCCAAAGGGCCTGTTTCCATGCTGTAAACATCTATGACTCTATGACTCTAAATATTAATGCAATTGATTTGGATTATAGCCAGTTTGGTCAGCGCCTCCCAATGAACTAACTGAGACAAGATTTAAAAAAGGAAAACTACCAGGAGTCGAGTGTCTCAGGATAGAAAGGACCAGGCCGCTGCCATTACGCGATGATCCTCTGGCACATGCCCCCCACCATAAGACAAAGAAGAGAAAAAGCTGCTCATTCAAAACCTCACAGCCTCACGACATCCCGGCTAAAAAGAAACCTCCCAAACATACGGGCGCTATAGGATACTAACCACGGTACAGGACCTGGCCCGGACCTACACCCTCGTGTACCTAGGAGTCATTAAACCAAGGATACCCAGAACATGTCAAAGCTCAGCCTCTCAGGGCAGTCCAATTAAGAAGGAGAGTCCCAAGCATAAGGGACCAACAGATGTCAGCAACAGTACAGAATGTCAGACAGACCAGCACCATACACCATTACAAAATTGATACTAGGGGACAGAGCAGCGCTGCCTCAACAGAGGCAAAAACATGGAAGACCCGACCACGACGAGAAGAGCACTCAGGAAGCCACCATATAAGACCACTTGGAGGAGGGTGCCTATCTCCCCATCCAGCCTACCCTCAAACTGAAGAAGAGCTCCAACACACATATCCATAGTATATAGACTCTCACTCCAACAGATAGAACAAGGATTAACCGACCACACCCAGGCACGTGTCATCACACATTTCCCTGCACTCCAACAACCCCGCAGACTCCCAACAACCCCACAGATGCCAACCACAAAGAACAATCTACCTGATCTCTCTGGGCTTTCATGGGAGATAAGCAAGGGTTCTCAAGAATCAAAGTAACAAAAATACAAAATGCAAACCCGATACAGATAGCTTTAACTGGGGGCTTTCCACAATCCTAGTAAGAGCTTATCTAACCCTACCACCCACCAGCCAACCGTGGCTCTATTAATCTTCTCTATAAGCGAGGGGAGGAGTGTTTAAAATGCATTCTCTTTTCATAATGCAAGGATTGCAGCACATAAAAAAGGACAAGACTATGTACAAACCACATGTAACATTACTCAGTATGTTTTTTGCCAAAACAGGATAACAGCAATCCTTACCCTCTGTTCTGATATATCACACACTCTTGTCAGAAAAAAAGACAATAGCATGAAATCAACAGCAAAATCTTAAGGGAACAAAGTTTAGGATTATTGATGAACTGCAGAATAATAACACCATCTGTGGAGCTTGGAAAAGCCAAAGCCATGACAGGATCATCAAGCAGCATTCTAGGTCCCTCCATCAAACGAAATGCCTTATCACCACCATGTCGTCTCCCCGACTCCCAGGCTGCGAGTATCCTCGACTCCAGCAAGAGGGGATGACTTGACAAGTCCAGCTGCCTCCAACCCCTCACAACGAGCACAGAGGAAAGGAGAACATAAGACCAGTGAACTGGGTCTCCGAGCCACCGTAGGCCTCGAAGGCAGGACACAATGTGCTCCGTCGAACCTGAAACTCTCAGCCTTCTAATTGAGATTGCGAAAGCTGGCAGCCAACTTTCAAAATCGGGTCAGGAACTACCCCCTGCCCCCCCCCCCCCAAATCCTCCAACTCCTCACAAGAGAACGGGCGCATGACCCACTCCTTGTCTGGACCCATCTTCCTGAATCAGCCAGGATAATCAACAGGATTTCCAATGGCCGGAGTCGGGCTCACAGAAACGCATCCGATCCTGGTGCTCACATCACGTGACCCCCCCCCCCCCACTAGTTCCTACCTTTAGATTTATATTTCTATACTTTATTTAATTAACTGAATTTAAATTTCCCATCCGAGATCCAGTGCTTGCACTTGAACTCTCATCTTCAGGTCCATTTGACCAGTTTATATGAATAGGGTTGCCAAATGCGATTAGAGGTATTCCTGGAAGTTCCACCACCAACTCTCCACATACTGCCTTCCAAGGCCAATTGAATGATGCTTGACTGTCAACCAAACAGCAGGTTTCTTTTCCCGTTTTCTTTTCCGTTTTCAATATTCTTAGATCTGGTAACGGCAAATGTTCAAAGAAAATGAAGCACAAAATAATCCTTTTTAACGCCCCTGTGATGTTTTTCTCCAGGGTTGCACATAGCGGCGTTCGAGAGAGTGGCCTTCAATTCCTGGGGACTCCAAGCCAATCCTGGAGTGTTGGCAGCCCTATAATCTGCCAACCTAATCAATCTGCTACTGTTGACGTTCAAAGTACCATCGTTCATTACGTATAAAGTAAAGAACTTGATCAATGTTCATCTCCACTGCCCTGGGTTTCAGCTGGAGAATCCGTGTGGAACGGTCACAACCGAGGCTTACAGAGCCTGATAGGTAAACAATTTTTTCTTGTTTTAGCTGTTCCAATGCTTTGTTGTACGAGAATCTTCTTTTTTTTTCTCTCACTCAATCGTGAAGATGAGTTTAGAAGTAATCTGTCTCGAAACAGGAATTTTGACATCTCAACAACTTTTAAAATATTTAAAGCATGAATAGGACATCAACGGGATTGGAAATTTGATCAGATCAATTTATCTATGTTAAGAAGTCAGAGCAGCACAGAAGGAGACCATTCGGCCCAGCGGGTTGGTGTTGGGAAAATGAGCAAGATTGTTGCAAGTGACGGTGGCACAGTGGTTACCACTGCTGCCTCACGGTGCCAGGGACCAGGGTTCGATTCCGACCTTGGGTGACTGTGTGGAGTTTGCACGTACTCCCCTTGTCTGTGCAGATTTCTTCCAGGTGCTCTGGTTTCCTTCCACATTCCAAAGATGTGCAGATTAGGTGGATTGGCCATGATAAATTGCCCCTTAGTGTCCAAAGGTGAGGTGGGGTTAAGGGGTTGCGAGGGAATGGGGTGGTGCAGACTTGATGGGTCGAAAGGTCTCTGAAGTGAGCCTTCGATTTGCTGTAACAGGTTGCATTTCATGTAAAAATGCTCCTTAAATTAGGACAGTCGATTTGAAATCGTGTGGTAGGAATAATGTGTGGAAAAGAGAAAACTCACCAGATCACTCTCTTTCTTGTTTAATGTGGGGAGAAAACAAGCTTTCACTGTGTTTTGAAGCGTGCTTTCACTTCTCAACTAAACTGTAAGGAGCTGTGTTTTGTCCTTTCCTCCACATTAGGTCAGCAGTGCAGTGTGTGTAAGTGGTTAAAACGCACCCTGCAGTTTGGTGGCGCGCTCTCCCTCTCTCTCTCTCTCTCTCTCTCTCTCAGCAGGTTGAGTGTGTGGTCTTATTTACAGAGAAAGTTAGGGCAGCTCAGACACTTGGGGAGCCAGCGTCCTGCGCTGCTGTCACCATGCAATCGCTCTTCACAGGCAACAAAAGAGAAAATCCAGAACCAATCAAAGCAGACATTCAAGGTGAGAACTATTGTTCATTACAGTGTAACCCAGAATCGTCCCGTTTAATGTCGACCGCATTCTGCAAATCATTTGGGGTTTGAGGAATAAATCAAGCAGCGGAAATGACCAATCGCAATTAATCGGTTAATAAGACATAGAAGCAGAATTAGGCCACTTGGCCCATCCCACTTTTTAAAATCCCTGCAACTTCCCCCCCCAGGATAACCGAGTTTGATCAAATCCTGAAATATTATTGTTTGTCTATGTCTGGTTGGGAAAAATAACTGCGATCTTCCCAACCTCTCTGTGAGAGCTCGGTGCACGGCCAGGACCAAAACTGGTCAAAATGTTTACTTTGTGCATTTTAGTGGCGCAGGACGAGCCAAGGCCAGTGTGAATGAGGAGTCAAGACCTGATAGGATACCCACCCCCCCTAAAAACAAGCTAACCGGAGTGAGACCCTCCTCTCCTCCCCTCGAAGGAAGATTATCTTTCCTTCCCTTGTGCTGCGTGGAACCGAAACTGTATCATCAACACGCAGTTGGGAGAAGTGACTTCACTTTACTGCTTATTCACATCCGCCTGCAAGTTGGGTTGTTTTGGGCCTTGGGTTCTGCAATATTTATACTTCTGTAAAATCAATTCCTGACACACACACATTGACCTAACGACGTTAGATTTTTATTTTGGGATCATGCAGTAATGCATCAGTGAGTCGTCCCTGATCTGCCTCATCATTCTGGTCTGGTGACAGTGGGTCTTTGAGGACATCAGGAAACTCCTTGTGAAATTTAAATTGAAGTTGCGACTTTGGAAAGGTGTTTAGATTCAGCTGCAGCTCGAGTTGAAAGTGCACAAGGCATTATTGACATTGCATTGAATTGTGATCCGCACCATTGCTGTAAATACAGATACATTTAACTAATTATTTTAAATGAAAATAGGTCAAATTCCACAATGGCTACACGGGACGCTCATTCGAAATGGACCTGGCATGCACAAAATTGGAGACACTGTCTACAACCACTGGTTTGATGGGATGTCGCTGCTCCATAGTTTCACTTTTGAAAATGGTATGTTGCTGTAGAACACCATTTACCTATTTCCATATGGGAAAATGATAAATAGCAAGGCAGTTATGGACATTCTCTCTTTGTGTCTGCCCTTTAGGTATGCATTCCTCATTGAGCACATAACAAGTATGCATAATCTGCTTGCAAAATCTAAATGTCGATTAATCTTCAATGAATGGTTGTCAAAGGCCCAGGTGGAAGAATGTTGGCACGGCTGAATGAGAGAGATTGCACTAATTTGGATTTGAAACAGAGCAGCATGACGGCGCAGTGGTTAGCATTGCTGCCACACGTGCCGAGGTCCCAGGTCCAATAACGGCTCTGGGTCACGGTCTGTGTGGTGTTTGCACATTCTCCCCGTGTTTGATTGGGTTTTGCCCCCACAACCCAAAGGTGTGCAGGCTAGGTGGATTAGCCACACTAAATTGCCCCTTAATTGGGAAAAATGAATTGGGTATTCGAAAAAAAAAATTTTTTAATTTGGATTTGAAAGCTGTTGAACATCAGATTAACTCAGTGTAGTCTGATGCGTGTTATTTTGTTTCTCGTGGATGTTTTGTCATTAACCAGCTTTTCTCCATCTGTGTAACGGCGCACTGTAATAAGCTGTGGAGTAAAGAACCCACTCAAAAGATTATCAGTTCAGGTTTTATTTGGTGGTCCCCAGATAAAGTAGAATTTCATTTATCCGAGTCCTGAACTGTTGTTGCGAGAGCAGTGACTGGTTCAACTAACATTACGAGAGCAGCAATAGATTAATAACTACTTCTTTGGATAGTCTTTGATGTTTTTTTTACTGGTAGTGGTAGATGACAGAAGGGGGATCTGATTTGTGTCAGAAGTGAAATGAAAATATAAAACTTTTGAATTAAAAAGCGAAATGTTTAAGAGTGGCATGCAGGCAAAGAAAGACCCCTCACTGTGGCTGCCATTGGTGCAAAAGCACAAGAAATAGGAGCATGGAATCAAAGAACCCCTACAGTGCAGGAGGAGTCATGTTTTTTTAAGTATTTTGTTTTGCAGGGCCTGAGAGCCTTTAGGAGCCAGAAGGTGAAATTGACCAGAGGAATGTGGTTTTCAATCCTGTGGTTTGACTGGGGAAAGTCCCTGGGGAGTTACTGTGCTTTCAACCTACAGAGTTAATTTGTTTTTATGCGTGGGGAGATGATGTCATTGCTGGGTGGAGCCAAGGCAAATACAATGTTAGCATTCATGTGGAGAGGGCAAGAATATAAGAATAGGGATATATTTCTGAGGCTGTATAAGTCTCTGGTGAGACCACATTGGAGTATTGTGAGCAGTCTTTGAGCCCGTATCTAAGTATGGATGTGCTGGCCTTGGAAAGGGTCCAGAGGAGGTTCACAAGAATGATCCCTGGAATGAAGTGCTTGTCATATGAGGAGCAGTTGAGGACTCTGGGTCTGTACTCTTGGAGTTCAGAAGGATAAGGGGGATCTTATTGAAATTTACAGGATACTTTGAGGCCTGGATAGAATAGACGTGGAGAGGATGTTTCCACTAGTAGGAAAATCTAGAACCCGACGCCACAGCCTCAGACTGAAGGGACGATCCTTTAAAACTGAGATGAGATGGAATTTCTTCAGCCAGAGGGTGGTGAATCTGTGGAACTCTTTGCTGCAGAAGGCTGTGGAGGCCAAACCTGTCTTTAAGACCGAGATAGATAGGTTCTTGATTAATAAGGGGATCAGGGATTACGGGGATAAGGCAGGAGAATGGTGGTGAGAAACATATCAGCCATGATTGAATGGCGGAGCAGACTCGATGGGCTGAATGGTCTAATTATGCTCCTATGTCTTATGGATGCAGAGAGACATTTTGGAAAGCTTTGGAGAGGAGTTGAAGTCTAATCTGTCTGACACTTGAGTCCACAATTCTCCTGCAGTAGGATAGTTAGAAAAAGAGCAATATTTAAAGCAGAGCATTCTTGTCTGAGGACAAGGAAGAAGCTGAAACATGCCAAGTGAACGAGATCTTTGAAGGCATTGAGCCAGAGTCTGAAAGGGTTCTAACAGGAACCAAATCTGTTTTATAAAGAAAGTATGACTCTGTGCCCTGCTGATTTTAAGATGGATCGAGAGCTGAATGTTTCTTTCCTCACTGTTTAATGCAGAATTGAGTAGTAGTGTTTAAGGGGCAATTGTAAGTTTGTTCTTTTTGGGTATGAAGTTACAGAGTTTAATATTGTATTCGTAATAAAGTTTTGTTCAAAAAAAACAAAGCCCTATGGAATCATTTTTTCCGCACAGCTTTACAAATAAACTAAAATATTGATGTTTCGGTCCAGTATCATAGCCACTGTTGGGGTCTGGCCTGGGATGGTAATACCTTTTCACCCATATTTTCCCAATGAGAGTCGCACAGTGTTCCACACTTAGCATTCAGGGATGTCACATAACCATAGAACGATACAGTATGGAAGGAAGCCACCTGGCCCATCGGGCCTATGCTGCCTCTTTGATAATACTATCCAATTTTCCCCATTATTTCCCATATCTCTCTAATTTTGTCAATCTAAAAAAATATACAATCATAAAGAAAGAAGTCAGTTTTCTTACCTGAAAGTGGGAGGAATGAAACATTGGCGAGATAAGGAAATGTTTTAACTGGTGTCCTCTGACCGTCAAGCAGATGCGTCCAACAGCCTGAGTGATCTGTTTCCTGTGCTGGGCCCCAGACAAGTGAGGGAAATTATCCGTAACTATTCTGATATGTGTGAGATTATTGTCTGGCAGATGCTTTATTTTGCAACTGGTGCCAACACAAAGCCCAAAAGAAAGGGATGTCAATGGCTGACAGCTGATTGGTATGGAATGCTGCCCCGAAATGAATCAAGCAGTGACATTAGTACCCCAGATACAGATTTTTTTTAAATGAACACCAAACATATTATTATTCTGTCTATATTTATCTGCATTCTGCTGTACTGGACTGAGTCCCAGTCATTCCCAATCATGAATTAGATGTGCTACCATTTGGAAGTAAGACGAATTGAGTTAGAGAAACTGCAGCAGATCATATGACCGACAGTTGTCTGATTTTTTTCAAAAAAGTGGATGAACATAACAAAGCTCAAATTCTACGTTTCGTCACCTAGAATGGAGAAATTGAAAATTCATTTCTGCTGACAGCAACGATGACTGGATTTTATATTCTTAAATCTAGGCGAGGTATTCTACAGGAGTAAGTATCTCCAGAGCGATACTTACAAGTCTAACATAGAAGCCAATAGGATTGTGGTATCAGAGTTTGGCACAATGGCTTATCCAGACCCTTGCAAGAATATATTTTCCAAGTAAGTATGAAATTAATTACTGACATTTCCTAATTATGTTAACGATCAAATAAAACTATATCGTAGAATTGAGAAATTTGCAGCACAGAAGGAGGCCATTCGGCCAATTGTTCCATGCCAGCTCCTTGCCAGAGTGATCTAAAACTAATCTTATTGTTCTGCACTCTCCCTATAGCCTGATATATTTGACTGCTTCAAATTTAACTCTACTTCTCTTAAAGGAAGCAAGAGGTTCTGCCTCAACTGATCCCAGTGGCAAGCAGGCCATGCTTGCAAATGACCCCAGGCAAAGATATTTCCCCCAACCTAACCTCTTTGTCACTCTTTAACTTGATGATTTGCAGCATCAACTCCTATATCGAGAAGATAATCTTCTCATTCAATCTATCAAAATGACATAATTTTAAAAACTTCTATTAAATCTTTGAATATTGAATATTCTATGATCCAATGTAAATTGTACTAGTATCTCAAGTATCCCTGTAAAACCATAGTTTCTCATACTTCTGACCAACTTGTAGCAAGTGCGTCAATGGCTTTAATGCCTTTAATATGATGAATCAACCACGGCACACATACAGCGCTCGAACTGTGGCCTAATCAAGTTACTGTATAAATTCACCATTATTCTGTTACTCTTTCATTCCATGTCCTTATTTATAAAACCCAAGGTTCTATTTATTGCTTATCTATCTGCACTGCCGCTTTTAGGGAATTTTCTATTCAAACCCCTCAATCTCTGTTCACCAACAGCCGCAGCCTTATGGGTCTTTTGCAATTTGTTTATTTTTCTATCTTCTAAAATACCTTCTGCACATGAAATTGCATCTCCTAATCTCTTACCTTGTCCATTCCTTCCTTCAGTATCTTATCATCCTTCTTATTGTTTTCCGAATCACCACTTTTGTGACACCAGCAATATTTGAGACTGTATTGCTGGCAGTCACAATTATCTATTTAGACCAAGATTATAAAATGACCCATTACTTACCGTCGAGATACACCACTTCCTGCATTCCAGTGGTCCTGTTCTTTTTGTTTATTTGCCACCATATCCATGCTGTTGTGTTTCCTCTTAATGCATCCACCTGAATTATTCCAGTGAAATGTATGCTTGACTAGCTTTCAATAACTTTCAAATACGCTACATCAACTCAACTCAAAAGAACCATGAAATTCATCAGGTTTGCTTCCAACTTGCAGTAACATTTTCAACAGTGGTTACCCACTTTGCCGACCATTCCTTTTTTAATAAATGTTTTTATTGAAGTTTTTCATTTATGACAGGCAAATCTATTGAACATATAAGTCACTTACACAGTTGCGTCACTCATAACAGAAGTTTTAAATAAACTACACCATTGTACTGGACATACCCAAAATGTGATCAACATTTACACTTGTGTTAAAACATACTAAAACACGTTGTCTATTTACATCGTTGTAATCAGCGTGGTACAAATATAGTCAGCAATGCCCCATTGTAGCCTGAGGCAGTGGATATTCACTGAGTACAGCGCCCCAGGAAGAAGCAAAAAAGGAGATGAGATCTAACACACCGATTAAGCCCTTTGTATGGCAGTATTACTGTGTTGCTGCTTGTGGGTGCCCACGCCCCAGTGTATTGTGAACATTCCACCTTCTCTCGTTATATGGGTGTACCCCCCCACCCCCACCCCGCCGTTGTGTGGTGGAACCCTTCCTCTGACCCCTTGATGGCAATTCTTTTTTCTAGTTTTAGGAACTCCGCTCGGAGGTCATGGTGGTGCAGCCGACCTCCATCCAAGCAGGAGTCTCCACCGGGAAATCACCCTCTGCATAAAGAGCTCTAAATGCTCCGATACCCCAGAGACCACCACTAAAGGGCATGGCTCCATCCTCACCCCCACAACCTTGTGCCTGGCCTCTGAAAAGGTGGTCCAGAACCCAAAAAGCTTGGGGCAGGACCCGAATATGTGGGAGTGTTTGGTCGGACCCCCCTGACATCGCTCGCATTTATCCTCTACTTCCGTGAAGAACCTGCTCATTCGTGTCCTGGTCAGGTGCACCCTGTGCACCACCTTTAGCTGTGTTAGGCTCAGCCCTGTGCATGAGAAGGTGGAGTTCACCATATGCAGTGCTTCGATCTAGGGTCCTCCCCCTATCTCTGTACTGAATTTTTCCTCCTATCGTCCTCTTGTTTTGTCCAGTGGGGCCCCTTACCTCGTCTAGCAGTCATCCATATATGTCAGCACATTTACTGTCCCCTAGTTTGTACTGTGCAAATAGTCTGCCCCGTAGTGTGTGTCTTGACCTTCATCAGGCTGGACAAAGTGTCTCTCGCTGTCTCTGCTATTATTTCCACCCTGATCACTGCCTCCCAGAATGTATTGGGAGAGACCTTTCCATTCTGGTTGCAGGCTACATTGATGGCTTGTGACATTTTTTCAGAGAACGCCTTCCTGGACAGGAGGGCTGAGTCCAGCCTCCATGGGTGAGAGGGGGGGTGGGGGCTGGGCCCGGCCCATTGCCAATCTCACATCCGTGTAGTGTGGAGCATGATCTGAGATTACTATTGCGGAATATTCATCCCCTTGTAATCCTGGAAGCACCGTCTTACCCACTACAAGAACGTTCATGTGGGAGTAGGCTTTATGGTGGTTAATTCTCTTGCCATTCCTGATTCCGCTCCCATTTGAGGGCTGAATTTGTCTGTTTTGGGGTTCTGCACACAGTTGAAGTCTCTGCCCGAGTTAGTGTAGGTTGGAGATTTCTGATATAGTCTTTTTAATAAACTTGGCACATCCCATTTTGTGGTGTATATATTTACACTGGGGCCCCTTCCAAGGTCCCAGTAACCATTGCGTATCACCGCCCTGGGTCCACCACCATGTTAGTCGCTGTAAAGGCTACTGTTTTGTTGAATAGTATGGCAATCCCCTCGCCCTTATGTCAAAGCACGCTTGATACGTCTATCCCATCCAGCTTTTCCTTAACCTCAATCGGTCCTTCTCTCTTGAGTGTGTCTCCTGTCGAAAGACTACTTTGACCGTCAGGTTTGCAGATGGGCAAAGACCCTGGATCTTTTCATGTGTCCGATGAGTGGTCTAATGTTTAAGGTGACTATTCTGATGGGGGTTATCTATTCAGCACCTCCCCTGCCCCCAACCCCTCCCCCCCACCCACCCGCCCTCTCCTTTGGGGCCAGCCATACATAAGCTGTGGATGTGCCCCTGCATGCCGGGGTTTCCTTTTGTTCATGGGCCATCCAAGGTGGTCATCATCGTCTTTCTTTTTCCATCTCCATGTGCGACCTGTTGTAATCAGTCTTCTATCCTTCCCCCCACTCCTCCCTTCCCCCCTTATCTTCCCCTCCTTACCCACCCTGGCATGTGCCCCCCCCCCCCCCCACCCTGGCGTGTTGAAATAATATTCTTTGTCATTGAACGTGACCCATAGTCTTGCTGGGTACAGCATGCCAAATCGCACTTTACTTTTAAACAGTGTGGTTTTGCTCCCATTAAACTCTGCCTGGCGCTTGGCCAGGGTGGCTCCAATGTCCTGGTATATGCAGATTGTGTGTCCTCCCCACTTGCACGATCACATGCTCCTCGCCCAGTTCAGAACGCTTGTCATGAAACTTGTGAAGTTTTGCAAATTATGCCCGCGGTGGTTCCTCTGACTTGGGTTTATTTCGGAATGACCTGTGGGCCCAGTCCACTTCTGGGGGCTTGACGAAGCTCTCCTCCCCAACCAGTTTATCGAGCATCTTTGAGACGTTCTGTCAGGATCTTATACTCTGCTCCCTCCGGTAGCCCGACGATCCACAGGTTTTGTCGGCGTGGCCTGTTTTCTTGGTCATTCACCTTTCCCTTTAGCGCCTTCTGGGTCATCCTCAACCTGGCCACCTCAGCTCTGAGTGAGTTGATCCTCCAGCCCTGGTCCATGGCTGCTTTCTCCAGGTCCCACACCGCCGCCTCTTGGGCCTCCAGTCTCTGCTCTGCTCTATCCATTTCTCCATTTATGGGGGCCAGCGCGGCTTCTATTGCCGACTTTATTGCCGACATGAAGTCTACTTTCACCGCTTCTCTATGCTTTTGAAGCATCAGCTTCTCTGTCGACGATTGAGCCGGAATTGGCAATCCTGTTGGGTCCGTCATGCTCAGTTCTAGGTGGCCACATGTGTCCCCCCCTGTTCTGAAATCGGTGTTTTCCTCTCTTTGCTCTTGCTGGCCTTGTGACTTGGCTGCTGCCTCGCCAGCATCTCAGTCGGTTGAGTGGTAGGTGAGGGTTAAGTTGGGGGGAACCATTTTGGTACTTTTGGTTCCTGTTTGATGGGTTAGTACGGTCTAATAGGATGTTTCTAGGAGAGAGCCACTTTTCACGTGACCACCCAACTCCTGGCCACCACTGGAAGTCTCTTTTATTCCTTCTTAAACAATTATCCAGTCACATGGTTCGTATGTTTAGGGTAGATTAAAATTATGTTCAAAGCTTTCATTGTCACTTTGACTTCTTTCAACCACCAGTGCCCCATTAGGGTTCGCCTCGAGTTCTACCAACATTGCAGAAACACTTCCTTTATACAATCTGCTCTCAATTGTTCCATGGCACACTGACTCAAAATGGCAAACAATTGAATGAAACACAAAGCAACATGCCTCTGTTTGTATTTTACAGATCATTTTCTTATCTCACGCATATTATTCCTGATTTCACAGACAACTGTTTGATTAATATAATTAAATATGGTGAGAATTTCTTTGCTTCATCGGAAGTCAACTATATCAGGAGGATAGATCCGAGGTCACTTGAAACATTGGAGAAGGTGAGATTGGTTAAAATAAAACTCTGTTTGCGGGATTCTAGTTGACAGCTCGTTGAACAGTTGCATTTATACAGAAACAGTCACCAATGTTTAACTACCATATATTCAATGGTTAAATACCTTGTATGTCTTTTGATTGCATCAGTTGATCAGCAATGCTTCTGATTGCACCTTCCTCCTGAAGTAAAGCTTTTTTACACACTGTTTTATGGAAGGGACAATGTCTAGGCTTTCCACTCCCATATTCTATTAATACCGCTCAAGTCAGCGCCGAAGACAGTGCACAAACAATGCTGCTCCACTTAGGCTGATCCATCCCTTGGAATTTCTCATCCTTCCTGTGAGGAAAGGCCTTAACTTCGCTCCATAGATTTTACAATGTGGCTCAGACATACTGGACCCTCGAAATACAGCACGGAAGTGGGGGTCAAAAATACAATCCTTCTGGAAGGTTGAAAATTTCAACACCGCACTCAAGTTTCATATTTCTGCGTCCCTTCGGTTTCATGGTACAGTACCTCAGTGCCTAACATCATGTGCCATCAGTTTGTGGGCGCAATCTTTATTAATTGCTTTAATTTATCTGCAATATTCTCCAATTGAATTTATGCTAAAATAATGTCTCAAGTGCACTGTAACGAAGTGCAAAGTGCATGTTTGAAAACAATAAATGTTTTGACACTGTATCTTCAGAGGTGAAGAGTGGCTTAATTTACCGTTGGCATATTTATATAGGTTGACTACAGAAAATATGTTGCTTTTAATCTGGCAACATCTCACCCACATTATGATGGAAATGGAAACACTTACAATATGGGCACCTCTATCGCTGAGAAAGGCAAAACAAAGTACCTGTTTGTGAAGATACCAAATACCAAGTCAGGTAATTGACCACAGAATCCTTACAACACAGTGGGAGGCCATTTGGCCCATTATGTCTGCACCGGCCCTCCGAATGAGCAACTCATCTAGTGTTGGCTTCTCCCCCTAACTCTTCATGTTCTTCCTTTTTAGCAGTCTAACAGCCCTTTGAATACTTCAATTGAACCAGCCCCCACCACAATCTCAGGCAGTACATTCTAGACCCTAATCACTTGGTCATAGAGGCTACAGCACAGAAAAGGCCCCTGGCTCATCACGTCTGCCCGATCAAAATCAACCCCCTAACATTCTAATCCAATTTCTCGGCACTTGGCCAGTAGCCGTGTATGCCTTGGCATCGCAAGTGTGCATCTAAATACTTCTTAAATGTTATGAGGGTCTCTGCCTCCACCACTGTTTCAGACAGTGAGTCCCACACTCCTATCCCCCTCTGGATGAAAAGGTTTTTTCTCACATCCCATCTAAACCTCCTGCCCTTACCTTAAATCTATGGCCCCTGGTCATTGATCCCTCCACCAAGGGGAAATGTTTCTTCCTGTCTGCTCTATCAAGCCCCTCATAATTCTGTAGCTCTCAAATCATGTCCCCCTTAGTCTCCTCTGCTCCAAGGAAAACAATCCAAGTCTATCCAATTTCTCTTCATAACTCAAATTCTCCTGCCCAGGCAACATTCTGGAAAATCTCCTCTGTACCCTCTCTATTTGTATTCATCTCGCAAGTTGCAATATCCTTTGGGTGAGCCTGGGTGCTATGCAGCCAATGGATTATATTTGTGGTTCAGTTATTGTGTTTTGCAGGATTATCATCACCTTCTTAAGGGGAATTAGCTTTGGGCAATAAATGCACCTTGCTAGTGATGGCTACATCATCATCTCAATGAATGGTGTCAAGTGAAGGAAAATCATTCACCAAGAAGTCTCTTCTCCTCTTCAAATAGCTGCATGCAGGATGAGAAATAGGACTGCACTCGAATTACAGTACGATCCTGGTGTAGCACAAAATAACAATAATAATCTTTATTATTGTCACAAGTAGACTTATATTAACACTGCAATGAAGTTACTGTGAAAATCCCCTAGTCGGCACACTCCGGCGCCTGTTTGGGTACACTGAGGGAGAATTCAGAATGTCCAATTCACCTAACTAACACGTCTTTCGGGACTTGTGGGAGGAGCACCCGGAGGAAACCACACAGACACAGGGAGAATGTGCGGACTCCGCACAGACAGTGACCCAAGCCAGGAATTGAACGTGGGATCCTGATGCTGTGAAGCAACAGTGCTAACTACTGTGCTACCGTGCCATCAAATACACTTATCTAATGAGGCCGATAGCAACACCAGGAAACATGGGTCTGCCAGCTTCATTAGGATAGCATTAGTGAGCTAATGTTGCTAACTTTAGCTGTTTCTTAATTTGGCTCTGTTTAATTACGTTTGCTCAAGAGTCGCCATGTATCTTTCGACACCGCCACAAGGTTCAGAACCGAATACTGATCAATGACTCGATACACCAGTTAGTAAGTTCAAAAGCAATGCTCATTTATTTACACATAGTCAAATCTACTCATGCATAAACTCTACAAACTAAATTACCACCATTACTAAAGCCTATAGTTAGCTTTGGGTGCCCACTCAGTCAGAGGAACAATGGCCGTTGCTCGGTTCTGAGGCTGCTGGGTTGAGCTGTTTACAGGATAGCAACTAGGAGCGTCTATCTCATAGCGTGCGTTGATTTGGAACTTACTTGGTCTGATATAGCTGCTAGGCTGGTCTCTCTCTTCGCTGAGAGCCAAAGTCAAAGGAGAAAGATTCTCCCTTGGGGAATACCTTTTATACTAAAAAGGGCTTTGTGCGCTTTTGGGCGGGCCTTGAACTTGGCCTCAATTAATTGGGTCTTTCCCCAATCATTCGTATCGATCTTCCTCCAAAAGAGGGGTGGTTCCCTGATCGCTGGGCATGTCCTAGGTGACCGTTGGTCTGCTTTGTTTTAGTCTCTTCTGGCGCCGGGGTGACTGCCTTAACATTGTGTATCTAAATGTTTCCCTTTTGGCCCCAGAGATGTCTCATTAGAATGTAGATTGCTTGGCAGTTTCTGTTCTGTCTGAGAGCTTAAGGTTCTAATCAACAGACTGAGCTTGCACCTGCTTGTTTCTTAGTATTGTCCAATTTTCCCTGCATTCTTTGCGAGTGTCCATTTTGTAACCGGGACGTGGCCATCCCAGATGGCTACACTCCCTCCTTGTGATCCTCAATGCGAAGCGGGAAGGATCACACTACTACATCGTCTTCATCCTCTGACCAACCGGGGCACCCATACTTAGGCTCTACACTGTCCTATCCTATGCAACACAATTTTACCTAAACCATTTTAAATACGTTCATTATCATAAAAACTCTACGGGGCGCTATGACATTAATACATGCATTACAGAAAAATAAAAAAACTGGAACCTCTAACTATTCACAATAAACTATCCTCATTCAAACAATCCAAAAATACAAACAATCCAAAAATAATCTATACATCTTAAACTGTACAAAATAGCAGCACACACATTTCTTTGGCCTGGCAGTCAGACACAGGGGTTTACATCTTTTTATTCCACAGAATACATAAAGAAAAATGGATGCTCTTTAATCCGTCCCAATGGGTTCGGGGGTCTGGTGAAATCCGAAAATGGGGGACCTAAACCTGTATACCGGGGTGCGAGAGCGATATGCTCTCTTTCGCCATTTCCTAATTCTAAATGTTTGCACGACACTGCAAAGTATCGCCAGCATTAAGAGTGCTTCGACTACATATGAGAGTGAGTACCAGGTGATAAACTTATCACACCAGGTCGGGGCATTGCTAGCTCTCGCTGGGCTAGTTATCTCAGGGTTCCGTGTATTACAGGGGTGAGAATCATTTATGGTTTGTGTGGTAGGGGTCAGGGGGGTAGTGTCCGCGCGCATCTGAAGGGATCCCGCTAAGATCCATGTGAACACAAAGGCTGTCTTCATCTTTGTGGGTCTTCTTCCTTGTCTTCCTCTGGGGTTCCTGAGTTTCTGGAGTTCAGTGAACACAAGCATAATTTCTGTTATTATCTTGCTTAAGATCTCATATGTCTGTCTGTCTGTCCTTTAATGCCAATTTCCCTTTATAATTGGTCACCATCTGTGACTCCCTCATTTTTTTTTAAACCGAATATTTGGACGAGACATCTAAGAAAAATACTGCCGTAATGCGAGCGGTCTCGCAGCCTGTGTGATTTACCATCCCAGTGTTTGAGGATGTAAATAGCATAGGGAAGCAACCTAAGGGTTGCCAAAACCAAACAAAAGAATTTTGAACGTAAAGAGCCAAAATGAGGTGCATATGAACCGCGGCAGGTAAGAAATGGGTGGAATCCCCGAGTAGGACGGTGACCAATGCCGTATGTGCTCTACCCGAGCGTAGCTGACCAGAGGGGAGGTCCTCAGGCAGGGCGGGGACTAATGCCGTTTCTCCACTGTGGGAGCAACCAGCAAGAACGGGAAGAATGTGGTCGTCGTGGGGGGCTGCCCCTCAAATTAGGAGAACAGCTATGAGTCGTGTTCTGTCGACAAACTAGTTCCTTTGAACTATTGTCCGGGGACAAACTTGTTCCTCTAACAGCCATTGGGCGTCAAAGGAGTGGTGATGTGGGGCCGTGAAAACTTTCGAAGTTACAAACAACACTTAACGTTAACACTAACGAGCAAACATACAACAAACACGGTGCAGGTTCCATCAGAAAGGACACCATATCTCTCCATCGGTTCCTTTTTTCTCCATCATCTGGACACCTCACTGCTCAATAGCGAACAGGGGCGCAAAGGGATTTGTTTGGTGGGAGTCAGACTCTAAGTCATCATCTTCTCCTGGCTGCCAAACTCTTGACTGTAGTAACCGTGCTAAAGCTGCTTGGGGCGAATTGGGGTCCATCTCATCATTCCGGATGAGCCTGAACGAATTGTCTCGCTGCCAGAATCGTGTGTCGAAGTTGGAGCTACTATGCTTCAATCCGTAATCGTCGGGCGGTGGGTCTGGGTCAGGGGCTTTGATATAAGCGATCTCAAATGGGTCAGTAGAATCATGCTTGGATTCGCTGGGAGTGGGGCCTGGTGCAGGGGTATAGTCGTAACGTGGTGTGCTGTGGCTATCGTCATGTTGATTGCTATCACTGTCGCTGTCACTGCTGGTTGAGGGAAGGGAGAGGCGGAGTCGTGCCTCTGGGGGCGGAGTTGAAGTCATGTCTGAGGGCAGGCTGGAGTGGTTGGGGGAGGGTAGGAATACGTCATCTGTGGGCGGGGCGTGATCATCTGCTGCTGCGAGCAGGATGTGGTGTGTGTGGTTATTCTGCGAGCCGTAAGCCTTGAGCTGGTTTATATGAAACTACGCAGATTTACCATTGGGATAGGTTATTTTGTATACTGAAGGGCTGACTTTGTCCGAAATGGAGTACGGTCCGGAAAATCTTGGGGAAAGGAATGAACTGGGGTTGTAAAGGGAAAGCATAACTTGTTGCCCGACTGTAAACTCAGTGGCGTATACTGTTTTGTCGAAACAAGCCTTGCTCTGTTTCTTCCTGGTTCCAAGTCTCACTGCAGCTGCGAGTTGGGCTGCCTTTATGTTCTGTACCAGTTGTGTAACCGCATTTTCAAGCGTGAGTGCTGTAACTGCGGGGCTGGCCAAATCCAGTCCTAATAAATATTCAGTGCCTTTCATGGGGCATCCGGTCATGAGGGTTGGGGGGTGTAACCTGTGGACGTGGATACCGTGTTTCTTAAAAACATTAAAGCAAATGGGAGTACTGAATCCCAGGTGCTGTTATTTTGCTGTACCATTTTTCTGAGGGTGGCTTTCAATGTCCTATTCATTCGTTCTACAATACCACTTGACTGAGGGTGGTATACGATATGGAACTTTTGTCCAATGCCGAAAATCGTGAGGATGTTTTTCATTACACATCCGGTGAAATGGGAGCCTTGATCCGACTCTATACTGCGTGGGAGGCCCCATCTTGTAAAGATGTGGTGTGTTAATATTTTAGCAGTTGTCTTGGCTGTATTAGTCCGTGACGGGAATGCTTCCACCCATTTTGTGATGGTGTTTATGACCACCAACACATACTTGTAACCATTTCTGCACGGGGGTAGGGGTTCTATTTAATCTATCTGGAGATTTGTCCATGGTCCATTAACGGGGCGGGTATGACTAAGTTGAGCCTTTTTAGCATATCTGTCCGGATTGTTCTGGGCACAGATTAAGCAATTCTCAATGTAGTGCGTTACATCGGTTTTTAAATCAGGCCACCAGCAGAGCGGTCTGAATTTAGCTCTCTATTACTTTAAATTCCTTGGTGTCCATGATTGTCATGGAACTGACAAATGATCTGGTTCCTGTCCTGGCAGGGAATTATATAAATGCCATCCTTTAAAATCACACCGTCGTGTGTGGTGATTGCGCTTCTGTATTTATCATACGGGACTGGGAAGGTTCCCTTTAAAACTTCCCTGAGTTTCTCGTCCTCTTTCTGGGCCTTCTCTAAATCCTGAATGTTGGTCTGTGAGACCTGAACTGCGAGTATTGGGGTGCTCTCGGGGAGGGGGGGGGGGGGGGGGGGGGGTTCCAAAAATAACCATGCCTGGAGCCTGCTTTCGCTAGGGCGTCTGCTTTAACGTTACCAGGGGGGGAAGAACGGTGGTGAATGCAAACCTTAATTATTCTGTATTTCCTATCCTTCGCTGTCTCTAAGATATGGCGGAGCAATGGGGCTGAGGGTAGGGGTTTACCGTCCGCGGAAACAAATCCTCTTGTTTCCCACAGGGGTAGAAATTCTGTCAAACTATTACAGACATACAAGCTGTCCGAATAGATGTCTGCTGGGGTCGGGAATGAGTCTGGGTGGTCTACAATATATGCAATCGCTGCCAGCTCTGCTGCCTGCGAGCCTAAGTGTCCTGGCAACTTTAATGAAATTTCATCTAGGGCGCGTCCCTGCGCGTCCTCTACATATATACCACAACCGGTAATTCTCTTTCCATTTAACACTGTGGAGGAGACATCCACTTAAATCCTCAGGGGTGCGCACTTGTCTGTGGGCTGGGGTGTACTACCCGTTTTCCTGGGGGGTGTTTTGGGAATAAATGGGCCTGTGTTCTGTTTCGTGGTGATGATCTCACATTCATAAGCGGTGCCTGCAGACTGCAAATTATCGGCAAGGAAGGTGTGGGTTTTGGTTCTCTTTTCCGTGATGTCCCGTCTCTGCAAAAGAAGGGTCCAATGGGCTGCGCGGATTTGGCTGACTGTGCCATCCTTAAGTCGGCCGTCTCACAAAAGCTGTGTTGGGGTGTGTTCTGTGAGGATGGTGATGGGGTTGAGTCCTGTAATGTAGGCAAAGTATTGCACTGGCCAAAAAACTGCGAGCAGGTGCCTTTCACAGGCAGAAAATCTTTGTTCTACGGGGTCTAACACGCGTGAGGCGTATGCTACGGGACGTAATTTGTCATGGCGTTCCTGGAGGAGTACGGCCGAAAGGGTTTGGTCGGTGCTTGCTACTTCGATAGCATACGGGAAATGTGGATCTGGGACCTGTAGTGCGGGGGCTGTGCTGAGTGCTCTTTTTAAGGCGTCCACGGCATCTGTATGCTGTGGAAGCCATTTCCAAGGTGCCTGCTTTTTGAGAAGTTCGGAAAGGGGCGCTGCTTTAGTGGCGAAACCGTCAATATGGTTTCGGCAGTAGTCAACCAGTCCTAAAAATGACCGGAGGGCTGAGACATTGTGGGGAAGTGGCAATTTGACGATCGAGTCAATTCTCTTTTGCTCGATCTCGTGTTTACCATGAGTGATCACTGTTCCCAAGTGAATCACTTTTTCTTTCAGAATCTGGGCCTTCTTGGGGTACACTTTACAACCAATTTCTTTTAGGAGTGCTAGGAGTTCGGCGAGAAGCGAAATGCTCTCCCTTTGTCTCTGTCTGTAGCAACAAGTCGTCTACATACTGGACCAGACAATCGGGGCGGGAAAATTTGCTAAACCATTTGCCAGCTGTCGGTGGAAAATGGAGGGGGAGTTGTGGAAGCCTTGTGGAAGGCACGTCCATGTGTATTGTTGCTCTTGGAATGTAAAGGCGAATTTATACTGGCACGCTTTAGCCAATGGAATGGACCAAAAGCCATTACTAATGTCCAAAACCGAAAATAATTTTGACTGGAGTCCCTGTTTGAGCATTGTCTCGGGACTCGTGGCTATGGTGGGGCTGCTGCTGGGGTTACTTTGTTCAGTTCCCGGTAATCAATGGTCAGTCACCATGATCCATCCGGTTTCCTGACGGGCCAAATCGGTGCGTTGTTTGTGGAAGATACTGATCTGAATACATCTTGATCCAACAAACTCTCTATTACTTTGCAGATTTCTCCCTCTGCTTCCTGGGGAAATCCGTACTGCTTCTGGGGTGTAGGATCGGGACCTGTAACGTTCACAAAGCCAGCCAAATTGCCACAGTCGTGCTTGTGCTGTGCAAATGCTGCTTTATGTTCCTGCAGGACTGCCCTAACCTGTTTGTCTGTACTAATGGCTCAAGGGTCGAACCAGAAGTCTCCTACTGAGCTAATCCTGTTTACGTACTCTCTTACTGTGAGCGTGGTGGGGGCTCGTGCTGCCTTTGCCATTTTTCAGACACATTTGTTAACTGGGTCGAAAGAAAGGTTATGGGAGCTCATGAAATCGATCCCAAGGATATATTCTGCTGTCTGGGGCAGATCAACTAAAACTACGGGGTGCTTAGTTGTGATGTTCCCTTTCTGTATTGCTCAGGGGCTGTGATGTGTCCCTGTTGTAAATGGCCTGTAAAACCGCTGAGTATGATGGTGTCTGTTGTGGGCCACGTGTCTCACTGGAACATCGTGGAGGAATTGAGTGTGGTGCGGGAGCCTCCTGTGTCCCAAACAAATTCTACGGGTGTCCCCGGACTTTGCCTGCTACTACCGGTCTAACGGACTTGTCCCAAAGGGTGTCGCAGACCCAGGTTGGGGAGCCCGAACACCGTCAGTCGGTGCCGTTCATGTCTGCATTCTCTGAACGGGCGCTAACGCTATGGATCGGCTTTGCCCTATTCCTGTTTAGGGTGCCTGTCTGTTGGTTTCTCTGCTGTTTTGGGGGCGCGTTGCACTCTCGTGCAAAGTGTCCTAACTATCCACAGTAGTAACATTCCTGAGTTTTGGGCTGGGATGGACTGTTCCTGCCCTCATTTACCCATGTGGGGTTCTGGTGCGCTTTAATTGGGTTCATCTCTGCCTGCTCTTCATCGGGTTTTGAAAATACGGTTTTGCCTGCAATTGATTGCTCCCAAGCGCGGGACAATCTCTTCAAAACCCATTTTTCATTGTAGGCCTCATCTGAGGGGCATAATTTGCGCAAGCTTTTCGTCCTGCTTCTGTGGTGTGGGAGACTAGAATTTGGGTCCATTTGGCCATATTATCTGGGGACAAATGGGCGCGGGCTAACTCTCCAAAAACTGCGGTGAAGTGAATCCACAAACGTCCAACAAACGCTGTGGGGTGCTCTGTCTTCTTTTGTCTACACTTATTTAGGCCTTCTACGGGGTCTCCTCTGTTAAAGCCGATCGCATCAAGGATCGTTGTATGCATCTCTTGGAGTGTGCCTCCTCCTACATTCTGTGGGTTTGGGAAAGGCTGCTGCGACTGAAGGGTCGAGGCTTAAAACTGAGCTTCACTTGCTCCTTTTCGTCCAGGCCATACAAGGTTGCCTGTTGTTTGACTTTCGTGATAAATTGGTGGGGGTCTGATGTGGGAAGGAACGGTGCAATTTTTCCACATGCATCCCGTAATTGGGTCACGGTTAACGGGGTTGTGTAAAGGAAGTCTGCTTCTCCCTCTCCTGCGGCCGTGCGGTGTGTGGTTACAGGGTTCATGGGGGTGTGTTCTGCCTGTTCGATTGGGGGTTGGGGCGCTTTCCTTTTCTGGGGTTTTTCCTGCGTACATGTCCCATGTACGTATCTATGGGCAGTCTCGTTCAATTCCTGCTAATCGGGGCTGTTTTCTTGATCAAATTGGGGTCCGAATGTACTTTGAAATCCATTTTGAACGGAAAGCAGAGATTGCAATTCGGCAGTTTGCTTCCGGCACTTTGCGTGGTCTACGAAGCTCGGACTTTGTTCTGTTGTGGAAGTATGGCGTGCTCGTAGGGCTGCTTTTAAATCATTGCACTGTTTCTGCAATTTCTCAACTTGCTGTTCTGTTTCTTGTCTTACCAAGACCGCACGTTGCATGTCCTGGTAGGCCTTATCATATTGCGTCTGAAAACTGTTCAAATGCGCGAGACAAGACTGATGTGCCCTCTTGGCATCATCCACCTCCCTGTCCCTTGCTGCTAACTGCTCTTTCAGATCTCGATTCTCTTTCTCTACCTCACTCACGTCCACCTCACTGGTTCTGTCTCTCTCCTCTATCTCTCTACGGAGCGTCCTAACGACCTCCTCTGTGCCTCGCAATTGTGCCAAACAGGACACGATTGCCATCGGCTTGCGTGCTTTCCCTAAGCTCTTCTTGTGGATCTCTGACAGGTTCTCCCACCAAGTATGTCCTATACTCCCAGGTCCTGTTTCCTCATTATCGCAGAATTCACTCCAAAGGTGCCATCCTTTCCCTTTGAGATATTTCCTGATCTCATCTTCCTACTCTACTGGTCGCTGCAACCTCGATTACCTGGGGGTTCATAAGGCATTCCATTGTCTTCATTGCCATTTTCTCTATCTAGGTTCTCTACTGAATTTGGAACAGGGGGTGATAAAGTGGTGATGTAAACATAGGTACGGCTTACGCTAATTTCCAGCCTACGAAACTCCCGACAGTTTTACGCAACAAAATCTCTCAGGTTTACCTTATTAGGTTTATCCTGTTAATACGCATGCATTAACACACTTCCGAATCTCAGAGGCTTGATCTGTACTGTTCTTACGCTTGTGGTTTTTCTGTTTCCAATTGGATTCTCAATTCAAATTTGGGTTCTCTTGGAGTGGTTAGGCCACTTCTAAATCGAGTCCCGTCAGATGTCGCCAGTAAATGTTGCTAACTTTAGCTGTTTCTTAATTTGGCTCTGTTTAATTACGTTTGCTCAAGAGTCGCCATGTATCTTTCGACACCGCCACAAGGTTCAGAGCCGAATACTGATCAATGACTCGATACACCAGTTAGTAAGTTCAAAAGCAATGCTCATTTATTTACCACAGTCAAATCTACTCATGCAGAAACTCTACAAACTAAGCTACCACTATTACTAAATCCTATACTTAGCTTTGGGTGCCCACTCAGTCAGAAGAACAAAGGCCGTTGTTCGGTTCTGAGGCTGCTGGGTTGAGCTGTTTACAGGGTAGCAACTAGGAGCGTCTATCTCGTAGCGTGCGTTGACTTGGAACTTACTTGGTCTGATATAGCTGCTAGGCAGGTCTCTCTCTTCGCTGAGAGCCAAAGCCAAAGGAGAAAGATTCTCACTTGGGGAATACCTTTTATACGAAAAAGGGCTTCACGTGCTTTTGGGCGGGCCTTGAACTTGGCCTCAATTAATTGGGTCTTTCCCCAATCATTCGTATCGATCTTCCTCCAATAGAGGGGTGGTTCCCTGATCGCTGGGCGTGTCCTAGGTGACCGTTGGTCTGCTTTGTTTTAGTCTCTTCTGGCGCCGGGGTGTCTGCCTTAACATTGTGTATATAAATGTTTCCATTTTGTCCCCAGAGATGGCTCATTAGTATGTAGATTGCTTGGCAGTTTCTGTTCTGTCTGAGAGCTTAAGGTTCTAATCAACAGACAGAGCTTGCACCTGCTTGTTTCTTAGTATTGTCCAATTTTCCCTGCATTCTTTGCGAGGGTCCATTTTGTAACCGGGACGTGGCCATCCCAGATGGCTGCACTAAGGACATCATTCACAATCCCAAAGACAGCTGGGTAGTTGTGGTGTTGTTGGAGTGGGGTGGGGTGGGGATGCGGTGGCAGTGGTAGCATTAGCAAATAGAACTGATCAGCTCACTGACCAGCAAACCGGGATCTTTAGGCAAAAATTGGGAGGAGTTGGACAGTGGCCCGGAGTGACCCACAGGTTTAATGAGGGGCCAGGAGTAGCCTTCCTGATTCCTTGTGATTCCATAATAAAGTAAATAATGATCTTCAAACTTACAGTAGCAGTCTCCAGAAGCCACTGGAGCACATTGAATGGTGCAGTATTTGTCACAAAAAGGCCTGAAAAACCATCTTTAGACCTGCAAAAGTGAAAGTGAAAATCGCTTATTGTCACAAGTAGGCTTCAAATGAAGTTACTGTGAAAAGCCCCTAGTCGCCACATTCCAGCGCCTGTTCGGGGAGGCTGTTACGGGAACTAGATTTGTATAACTAGATTAAAATTCTGCCAAGTTTAAATTCAAAGGAGCCAAAATTCAATTGGTCAGGTTTCGAAATCCAAAAGCAAAATCGGGAAGTAGGAAATGCCTAAATAGACAGGAGAATCGGATGGAAACATTAATGTCCTTGTGCAGCATAAAGGTTTGCTTGGGTCCTGGGCTCCAAGAATGTCCGCCTGTCTCTGCAAACAACGCACCCCTTGTGCAAACCCAAGTACCGCCAGCACCACACCCACAGCCAGTAAAACAGAAACACACAATAAGATACAGAAAACAATAAAAATCCAACCTTGTGAAGAGTTGTAAATTCTCCTAGAAGGTTTTTTGGCACTTTATATCTGCCCCACTGCGGGACTTTGTCAACATCTTCCACTCTTTCTGCTCTACTCATTGGCTTCATCAGCATCTTCCTGCCTGTTGTGAGGTTCTAATGGCATCCTCTACTTTGCGTGCCTTGCTCCCAAACTTCCGTCAACCCATCATCCTGTACAGGGTGAAAGGAACAGACATAATCCCAATCAGGCCACTAAACCCCCAGCTGAATCTCCCAGACACAGGTACCATTAGGCCTGAACATGGAATCCTGTGTTTTCCCTTTGCTCGTTCACAGCCCCTCCTCAATCACCAAGGAGTTTCAAAGCAGACTTCCCCAGCCAGTACCACCAAAAATATCTCACTAAGGAATCAGCAGAAAAATAATTAATACAGTATAAAATTCTGATAGTCTGTGCACTTGCTCACATCTCTTTGCCACATTGTGTTGCCTTCTTTTATCCTTAACAATTGTAGCTCGTACACAACCTGCAAGAAGGCCAATTTTTTTCTCTCCGGAAGGTGCCGAGTCCTCGCTGGGGTACGTCTTCTGTCTCTGATATGTGAGCCTTGGCAGTCAGTTTTGTCGCTGTCACATGTTGCTCGATCAGGAGAAGGAAGCCTGGCCAGGTATTACCTCTCTTAATCAAGGAAATTATGACCATGGGCTAAATTAGGGGGCGTGAAACAGGAACTACGACTGCTTCTGGTTCCTGAATCCGCTCCCAGAGAGAAACGGTCACTCTTTGGAATTTTCACAGAGACTTAATTGGAACTAGGTTCCCTGTCAAATTAAGGGCTGTGACTTAGCTCTTGAAGCTGGAAGGATATTCAAAGGCCTTCCAGCTTCCGAGCAGTGCTCAGCTGCAATAAATGGTAAATAGAGAGCTTCTTAATTAAAATATAGAAAAGCAGGCAGGCCATCATCACTGTGGGTTGGGAGTCCCTCTATTGGTGAATTTGGCTGTACCCGTACCCAGGCAGGGAGGGAGGGCCTGCTACTGGGTGTCTACTTCCAGGCAGTTCAAATGCCCCTCCCAGAATGTGGAGAAACTGGAGGCCAAGTGGAAAAAGTGCTGCCAGCCTCCATTACTGTTAACAAGGCCCTTAATGAGCCTCATTGGCTGTCAATCTCGTAGGGCCAGGCAGTCCTGCCAGTCCTGAATTTGCCTTTGCCAAAATGGCCGACATTGGGATACCAACTCGCTGACTACTGCTGCCATTTTCAGACACTATCTAAGATTGTGTAGAAGTGACTTCCTCTTCCATACAATTTGAATATCAACCTGAAAATCCTTCCAATGCACGGCAGTGTTGGGTGGTGAGAGATCCCTGGTCAGCCATGTGATGGAGAAGGAAGTTGTCCTCTACCATCACTACGATCCATTGTCCTGCTCTACAAGGTGCATGCAAATAGTGCATGTTGCCAGAGCAACTTGGATTCCCTGAGTAAGCTGTAACCAACACCATCTTTATCTCTGGGAACTTTTCCACCATTACTGTGCAGGTTATGAAGTACCATATTAGCCTTTAAAATCATGATTTGCTGCAATATGATAACTATTCTTCCTTTATTTTAAAACAAACAGATGACAAAAAGAACTCGTGCTTTGAAAATTGTGAAATATTATATTCCATTCCTTGTCACTCGCTCCTCAATCCCAGTTACTACCACAGTTTTGGCATGACAGAAAACTACATTATCTTCATCGAACAGCCATTTAAACTGGATGTCCTGAAAATGGCTGCAGCCTACTTCAAAGGAGTGAACTGGGCCAGCTGTCTGACATGGTGTCCAAATGACAAGGTAATCTTATTTTTACACTATACTCCAGATGAAATGCATGGATCTTTTATGGACCCAGCACACTTTTGATAAACATAACGATGCACTAACTTGCTTCTATTTAACATAGCAGATTTTAAATACTAGAATTTCTTGGGTCTTGCCCATTCCATTTTGAAATGTGTAGTCTGATTTTGAATCATGGGCGGAAGCTTCTCAACTTAGAAGATTCACGGGTGTTGGGACCATATCAAGGACCCCAACCCCGATGGTGTCCATTATTTCCTGCCCATCTCGGTGATCTTCACAGAGTTAGCCACTTCCTGGAATGCCACCTAATCAGGATCGGCGGGTGAGCTCAGCAGGCAGCACCCGAGGCCGTTAAATGTCGTCAGCCCAACAGGAGAGATAGACATGCCGCCACAGGATGGCCGGCAGTTGCTGACCCCAGGCATCCAAGGCTCTGATGCAGGAGACAATTAAAGGAGGCCTGTCAGGACCCTGCTGGCAGGTCACCTCTAGTCACCTTTGGCGCTTTGCATCAGTAAAGAGTCCCTGCAGTGTCACCAATTTGTCCCCATGAACGCTTAAATTAGCTACCTGCCCTGCAAGGGGAATAGCCCATACCAGCCTATGCCAGTGCAAGGTCTGGCAAGATTGCTGGGTGGTAGGAATGTGCTAGCCAGATAACCTGACATGAAACTTGAATTTCCCCACCCTCTTGCCTCCAAAGCTGCCTCCATGTGGTTGATAAGGTTCTACCTTTTATGTTGTTAATGGTAAGTACACACCTCCAGGTCTCTCTCAAACTACAAACCATTCAAAATTTAATTTAATTTGCAGTTAAGTTACATTTAATTTACATTGCCTTCACAATGGGTCACCATTGCTCACTCCTCTTGAGTTTAAGAAAAAAATCATTGACCGCTTCTCTCTGCTTTCTTTCTGACCCATACAGAGCTACCCTTTAATCCTGTGGGCTTCAATTTTGAAAACAAATCTATCATATGGTACTTTATCCAACATCTTTTAAAACTCCAAATACATGGCTTTGACTGCACTACCCTCATCTCTCTTCCACATTACTTCATCAAAGAATTCAATCAAATTTCCTCCAAGAAATATTTTTTTAAATTTAATTTATTAGCCCACGTTTTTCCAAACTCCAATTAATTTTGTCCTCTGTTAACATCTCTAAAAGTCTCCCCAAATCTCCCATTCAAGGAAGTGTGTTTCCTCCCCAGCTAAATTGAAGACCTCCCATTGTTCACTTACAGTTTTCCCTGCTAATTCACGATACCAATCCACCTGGGCCAGATCACTTCTCCAATTCACAGAAATTAGCCGTCCTCCTTTTGAGCGTTTTGAAATTTGATTTCAGCATGCCCTTTTCCATAAATACTGAAACCTGATGGTATTGTGATCTCTATTTCCCAATTGTTTGCCACTAAAATATGCTCCACTTGCACCACTTCACTCATCAGAACTAAGACTCCCGTCTTCCTTAGGCTGAAAACAAATGGATCAAGAGCGGTTTCTTGGACACACTTCAGGGATTCCTCCCTTGCTCTCCCCCTTTACACTTTCAATGTCCCAATCTATATTAGGATAATTGAAGTTTCCCATTATCACTACATTTGTTCATTTTTCTCCAGTTTGCCTGCACATTTGCTGCTTGGATTGGATTTGGATTTGATTTATTGTCACATGTACCAAGGTACAGTGAGAAGTATTGTTCTGTGTACAGTCCAGACAGATCCATCCATTCATGACAAAAACATAGGATGTACATAAATACTCAATGTAAATATATAGATGCAGACATCGGGTGAAGCATACTTAGTGTAGTACTACTCAGTAGAGAAGATGTGTGAAGAGATCTGTTGTGGTAATCTCCTCCCACTATTTGGTACCCTATGGTATATGTCTGACACATAATGGCTCCTCTATTGTTCCTTAATTCTAACCAAATAGATTCTACTTTGAACCATACCTGCATCATTGTTTTCTAGTGCTATAATGGATTCTTCAATCATTTTTCCCTTCAATACCTTTCCTGAATATCCTGTAGCCAGGAATCTTATGTGTTCATCCCGCCCCCTCCCCCCACCCCTCCTTGTTTGAATCATGGAAAATAGGAGCAGGAGGAGGCCATTTGTTCCTTCGAGCCTGCTCCACCATTCATTATGATCGTGGCTGATCATTCAACTCAATAGCCTGATCCCATTTTCCTCCAAGGTTTTTGCAATTGTCACTATGTGATACTGTGCCACTCACCAACCCTATTGTTGACGGTCTCTGCATTTACACACATGCACTCTAAACCTATAATCGTCTGCCTCGCATTTCCCCCGTCTGATTTCTCTTGCCCTTGAACCACTCTTTATTCTAATGCTGTTCATCTTCCCAGTCCTCAATACACCTTCTGTCCCCACTCTATCACTTAATCCTGGGTCCCTTCCTTCTGCCAAGTTAGTTTAAACCTTCCCTTACAGCAGTAGTTAACCTCCTTACAAGGACGTAGATCCCAACCTTGTTGAGGTCAAAATTATCCAACGTGTACAGCTCCCGCTGCACCAGAACTGGTCCAAACACAGATTGGCATCCAGTAAAATGTTTGCTGGAAATACATCCACCATGGTATACTTCTCAGTAAAGAATCTTTGTTCATGTAAAAGTTAGAATGAATAGCGCAAAATTCCCTTCAGTGCATAACAATGATAGGTGCCGGTGCTGCTAGGAGAGCAGCTATGGCACCTACCCACCAAAAGTGTACACAAGTGTACTTTCCAGGGCAATCTTTATAACCCCTCCTTCTTGCATTGTTTTAAATAAATACTCAAGTAGGATTTGCATGTCTAAATCGTGAAGTTTAATTTTGAAACATACAAGAAAATAATCTACGCTTATTTGGTGCCTTATGATGTCCTACAAAAATGTTTTACACTTCTTTACATACAAGTATTTACAACTTGAGTTGTGGAAACTTTATCTGTTCCTAATAGGAGTTAGCGTATAGAATTTTCATTGAATCATAGAATTTACAGTGCAGAAGGAGGCCATTCGGCCCATCGAGTCTGCACCGGCCCTTGGAAAGAGCACCCTACCTAAGCCCACACCTCCACCCCATCCCTGTACTCAGTAACCCCACCCAACCATTTTGGTCACTAAGGGCAATTTATCATGGCCAATCCACCTAATCTGCACATCTTTGGACTGTGGGAGGAAACCGGAGCAACCGGAGGAAACCCACGCAGACACGGGGAGAAAGTGCAAACTCCGCACAGACAGTGACCCAAGCCGGGAATCGAACCTGGGACACGGGAGCTGTGAAGCAACTGTGCTACCCACTGTGCTACCATGTCCCCCAGCTTATCTGAAGTAATTGCCACACCCATCATATTGTCCCTTAAAATGCAAATACGTTTGGTCAACATTTTGCACACATGATAGAGCCATGGAAGCTGTTGCATTTTTTTACACACAATTTATCACCAGAAACTACCATCACAAATGAGTCTTTGCTTCCAATCAAACCCTTGACATTGGATGATATCTCAGATGTATTAGATATTTGCCACATGATTTCCTCAACATTGGACCATGTGACTAAATTAGAAGTTCTTCAACGTACTTAATAAATAGCGAAGAGAGAAATGCTTGATAGCATAAATAAACAATAGATTTACACTAATTGAGTACCTTGTTCTTTATTAACAGTCAGTAGAAATCTCAACTTGAAAATACAGACTCTTAGATAATGGCTGAATGGTCAAAGTCTTTTGCTTTTCCCTATGCATCATGAGACTGCAAATCAGTGAAGGTTACATCCCAACAGAAGCGCCCGGATGGACCTACCAAGAACTTCTGCTGCTGACTTCAGGTGGCACTCCAGGGTTAGGAAATTCCCTTCAGTGCCGGTGCTGCTAGGGGATGTAGCCACCTAAAATGGCTGATTCCTGATTAATTTGGCCAAAACCCGATGTAAAATGGCTAACCGAAAAGGCTGATGGGAAAAGCAGCCAACAGGGCACAAACGGACAGCTGCAGACAGAATAGCGTATTCGGCTCTGGGGAAGTTGGCCCAGGTCGATACCTGCAACCATTAGCAGCACATCAACCCAGACATCTGCAGTTTAATCGGCTATCCCCGGGAACAATTGCAACAAATTAGCAATTGAAAGCCGATCCAGACCTCTCGGCGCCAGCAGTGGCCGAGACAAAGAAAGGTGAACGACCACCCCCCCCGATCAAGGAATCGCCCCATTATTGGAGCATATCGAACCCAGTGATTGGGAACAAGTCCAATCACTGGGGACCAGGGTCAAGGCCCTCCGCAAGAGGCGGGAAGCCCTGGGACCTATAAAGATAGGGGCCAAGTTCAGATCGACCCTTCTCTCCCTTCTTCTCCTGCTCGCAACCTTCGCAAGAACCATCGACCAGCAGCCGTAAGTATGACTCCAGTGATCGCTACCCGATAGAGACACCTAGCCATCGACCTGTATCAGCCTTTGAATCCCGCAGGCCAGACACAATTCGATAAACCATTTGTTTCCCTGACCTGGTGGGCCATTCCCAAAAGTTAAGTATTGGCCAGTAGTGGTAGGTAGTAGTCTAGAAAGTAGGATTATTGTGTAAGTATTTATTACTGTACATAATAAATGACCATTGATTTTAATCTTACTAAGCGGTGTGCTGTCTTATTAATCATAACTAGAGCTTGAACCACGTGGCGGTATCAGAAAGATACCTGGCGACTCGTGAGCAAAGGTGACATAATTAGAGCTAATAAAACTAAGGCCAATAAGAGCAAAAGGGAGCAGCTATGGCACGACCCACCAAAAGTTCTGCAAATTCCTTTAGAAGTGTATAGGCTAAGAAAGCAGCCACCACACACTTTGTTAGGGGAATTTGTGAAGGGAAAGGTGTGTGTGGGGTGGGGGGCGAGGGGGGGAGACACAGCTAAGACTGAGTAAATTTCTGCTCCAGGATTCTGCACCCTCAGGTGAACTCTACTCTGTCCTATGGTGGACTGGTACACTGGATTTTACCTGGCTTGTGGCTTTCCATCAAGTTGTTCTGCTTTTAGTTTTAAACCTGCGTGTCACATGATCAGGAGGACAGACATTTATAAAATAGCCCATCAAAGGCAGAAAATACAGCAAGTTTATTATAGGATCTTTGCCATTCGCCTAAACAGGCAGACATTGCCTCAATTTAATGTATCACTATACTTTCTGATAACTTACTGGTTCTCTAGTATTATACTGCCTTAGATTGTTAGATCAAATTCTGGGCATAATCAAATTCAAAATCTTGTGATTCAGAGACATGAGTGCTGTCAATGGAGGAACAGCAGAAAGTGTTTCAACTTAGTTTTCTTGAATTTGCAATGATATCAATTCTATGTTTTTCAGACTTACATTCATATCATAGACAGAAAAACAAAGAAGGCTTTACCCACAAAATTCTACACGGATGCACTAGTCGTTTACCATCATACCAACGCGTATGAGGAAGACAATCACGTTGTCTTTGATATCATTGCATATGAAGACAACAGTTTGTATGAAAGGTTCTATTTAGAAAATATGACTTCGCCTGACAGTATATTTGAAGCACGAGGCAAAAGCTGCAGTCTTCCATTCTGCAAGAGATTTGCAATCCCTGTGGAACACGACAAGGTAAAAGGTCAGCCATTTCCGTACAATAAATTAGGATTGTACAGCGAACTCAGTGGTAGAACTGGCAGAGCTATCAAACGGTTCTCAGAGAACATGTATTGCTTATTCTCAGTAACCATGCTGCACTCCAGTCCAGCAAAGTGGGATTCTGTTTTTCTGTGTTATAAACATTTAAAAAATCAATGTAAACGCAACTCCAACATTGAAGCTTCCAGGTACAAAACCTCTCCAAGTAGGAAAAACTTTTTTAAAAATCTCTTGTGGGGATTGAACTTGTTGAGCGCTCTCTCTCTAGGGGAGTGGGGCTGTTTGTGTTTATTAAGGTGAGGGATTTCATTGCTCAGAAGTACAGCATTATCCGTGTTGACTGATGCACGATCAATTGCACAAAGACTAAAGTTGGGTACAACTGTGTCTTTATTACAGTCAGATGCGTGGCCTCCTGCTGCAGCTGGTGGAATGGCAGGGCACTGGAGGTCATGCATATTTATACCGTTCTCCATGGGCGGCGCCAGGAGCTACCGGCGAACCTGTAGTACAGGCCCTACCATACATCTCCTATTACAGTGGTTCACCACATTCACCCCCTGTTAAAAATGAGTCCAGCGGGGGTGACGTGAAACTATATACAATTAGTGCAATTACGTACAGTGGTAGGAAAAGAAAAGTCCATGTTAACGGTCCGGAGTCCGTCAAAGGTTCAGCCGGTCCGGTGCTTTGGTGCTTCGTTGGGAGCGGCGTAACGGTGGTGGCGAGGTTGGTGCTGGCGGTGGTGGAGGTGGCACCGATGGCGGTGGTGGCGGTGCTGGTGCTGGCCAGTCATCGGGGAACTCCGGGAGCGTACCGAAGTCCTCTTCGTCCTCCTGTGCAGAAAAGGGGAGAGGGGTGGTCTGGTGGGGTCAATATTGGCGGCGGGTGGGAAAGACAGGATGGGGGGGTATGTTGGGGTGGAACCTGACGGTGTCAGGTCCCTGAGTGAGACAGTATCCTGGCGGCCGTCGGGGAACTCAACGTAGGCATATTGAGGGTTGGCGTGGAACAGGTGAACCCTGTCCACCAAGGGGTCTGCCTTGTGGAGTCTGACGTGCCTATGGAGAAGGACTGGTCCTGGAGCTGCGCACCAAGTCGGGAGCGACACCCCGGATGTGGACTTCCTGGGGAAGGTAAAAACACGTTCATGGGGTGTGTTATTAGTGGCAATGCGCAATAGTGACCGGATGGAGTGTAGAGCGTCAGGGAGGACCTCCTGCCAGCGAGAGGCCCCTCCTCCGGCCCTCCAAACCGTCCCATTCTCCCGTTCTACTTGCCCGTTTCCCCAGGGGTTGTAGCTGGTCGTCCTGCTGGAGGCTATACCCCTGCTGAGCAGGAACTGACGCAGCTCATCGCTCATGAATGAGGATCCCCTATCACTGTGGATGTAGGTGGGGAAACCGAACAGAGCGAAGATGGTGCTGAGGGCCTTGATGACGGTGGCAGACGTCATATCGGGACATGGGATGGCGAAGGGGAATCTGGAGTACTCGTCGACCACACTGAGAATGTACGTGTTCCGGTCGGTGGAGGGGAGAGGCCTTTGAAATCCACGCTGAGGCATTCAAAGGGGCAGGAAGCCTTCACCAGGCGCGCATGGTGTGGCCGGTAGAAGTGCGGCTTGCACTCCGCACAGACCTGGCAGTCCCTGGTGACTGTCCTTACTTCCTCGACGGAGTCGGGCAGATTGCGAGCTTTGACCAGATGGTACAATCAAGTGACCCCCGGGTGACAAAGGGTGTCGTGTAGGGCCCGGAGTTGGTCCACTTGTGCGCTGGCACATGTACCTCGGCAGAGGGCATCTGGGGGCTCGTTGGGTTTACCGGGGCGATACAAGATCTAGTAATTATAGGTGAAGAGCTCGATTCTCCAATGCAAGATTTTATCATTTTTGATCTTGCCCCGCTGTGAGTTATTGAACATGAAGGCTACCGACCGTTGGACCATAAGGAGAGTGAATCTCTTACCGGCCAGGTAATGCCTCCAATGCCGCACAGCTTCAACAATAGCTTGGGCCTCCTTTTCGACGGATGAGTGTCGAATTTCAGAGGCATGAAGGGTGTGGGAAAAAAATGCCACGGGTCTGCCTGCCTGGTTTAGAGTGGCGGCAAGGGCAACGTCTGAAGCATCGCTTTCTACTTGGAAAGGCAGTGACTCGTCCACTGCGCGCATCCCGACCTTGGCGATGTCTGCTCTGATATGGGTGAAAGCATGTTGTGCCTCGGCCGCGAGGGGGAATTGGGTGGACTGAATGAGTGGGTGGGCCTTGTCCGCATAGTTTGGGACCCACTGAGCGTAGTAGGAAAATAACCCCAGGCAACGTTTGAGGGCCTAGGGGCAGTGGGGGAGGAGAAGTTCCATGAAGGGGCGCATGCAGTCGGGGTCGGGCCCGAGAAGTCTGTCTTGGACTATATAGTCGAGAATGGCTAGCCGGGTCGTGCTGAACATGCACTTCTCTTTGTTATAGGTCAGGTTGAGAAGAGTGGCAGTGCAGAGGAATTTATCGAGGTTGGCATCGTGGTCCTGCTGGTCATGGCCGCAGATGGTGACATTATCTAAGTACGGAAAGGAGGCCCGCAAACCGTACTGGCCGACTATTCGGTCCATCTCTCTTTGGAAGACAGAGACCCCATTTGTGACACCGAAAGGGACCGTAAGGAAGTGGTAGAGGCGACCGTCCGCCTCGAAGGCCATGTATGGCCAGTCCGACTTCCGGATGGGGAGCTGGTGGTAGGTGGATTTCAGGTCAATTGTTGAGAAGACCCGGTACTGCGCAATCTGATTGACCATATCATATATGCGTGGGAGGGGGTACGTCGCGCTGTGTGTGCCAATTGATGTTCTGGCTGTAGTCCACGACCATCCTGTGTTTCTCCCCAGTTTTAACCACTACCACTTGGGCTCTCCAGGGGCTGTTGCTGGCCTTGATAATACTCTCCTTAAGCAGCCGCTGGACTTCGGACCTGATGAAGGTCTTGTCCTGGGTGCTGTACCGTCTGCTCCTAGTGGCAACAGGCTTGCAATCCGCAGTTCGATAGGCAAAAAGGGAGGGGGGATCGACATTGAGGGTCGCGAGGCCGCAAACGGTAAGGGGGGGATAAGGGCCCACCAAAATTGAGGGTGAGGCTCTGGAGGTTGCACTGGAAGTCCAGGCCCAACAGGAGTGCAGCGCAGACATTAGAAAGGACATAATGGCGGAAGTTACTAAATTCTACGCCCTGGACCATGAGGGTGACTGTGCAGAAGCCTCGGATCGGGACGGAATGGGATCCGAATGCTAGGGAAATCCTTTGATTGGCAGGGTGGACCGCAAGGGAGCAGCGCCCTACCGTATCTGGGTGAACAAAGCTTTCGGTGCTCCCAGAGTCCTGCAGGCACGAGGTCGGGTGGCCGTTGATTTTCACCGTCGTCGACGCGGTGGCCAGGTTGTCCGGACGAGATTGGTCCAGTGTCATCGAAGCTAGCTGCGGGTAGCCATCGGATGCTTCGGGTGGCGAGCGTGTACGGTTCTGATGTCGGGATGTCTGGAGACCCTGTGGGAGACAAGATGGCGGCGCCCATGGTGCGCACATTGCGGGGTCAGGACAATATGGCGGCGCCCATGGTGCGCACATTGTGGGGTCGGGGCAAGATGGCGGCGCCCATGGGGCGCACGTGGCCGAGGGGGACAAGATGGCGGCACCCATTGGTCGCACATGGACCCGGGAGGAGAAGATGGCGGCTCCCATTGTGTGTCTGGCGTGGGGGAGGGGGCGATATGTAGAGGGTGCCATCTCCGCTACTCCACTACTGGGCCGATATCTGGGGTTTGAATATCTGTGTGTGTCTCTCTCCAGCTGGCACTGAAACTTCAGAGGCCAGGGGATGTCGCACTGGGACACTTCCACTGAAGAGAGCACTGATTCAAGCCTGCCGTTTATTCCTAACCGACAGCCTGAGACTTATATCACACAGATCTCCAGACCCCTACCAATACCCAGGTGATTCTCTCTCTTGCCGGTGGTGCAACACCCACCCGGTTCCTACTCCACTAGAGTAGCTTTCCCAAGAGAGAGAATAGGACACTGCTGTTTATTTCCTAACCAGCAGTCTGTCCTGAGTGAATCGCTCAAGATGACCCTCGATTCTTGAACCCGGAATTAAGGTGAGGAGTATTTTAACAATGACTTGGTCAGAGATCGCTGGTGAAAGATTGAAGAATTTAAACGACTCCAATTATCATCAAATCAAGGTTTATTGCAAAACCCAGGTCAAAATCATCAACAGAAGAAACACAATAAAATCTTATGCTCTAATACAAACTAAGTCTATTCAAAAGTAATATAACGGACACAACGAAAATTCTTATGATTACACAGTTTTTAGCAATAGCACAAGGCACAAAACAAGTTCCCTTCCCCAAAGCCTCAACCACTATTAAAGTCAAGGGAGTTTCGCAAGCTGCTGCAGGGTACTTACGGTCACAGGCTGCAGAGGTCAAGTCAGGGGTGCAGAGGTCGAGCCAAGAACGAAGAGACCCCCAATCGAAAACACAGCCCCTTTTATATTGTTTTACCTGGCTTTGTCCTGTGATCGGCCAGCCCCTTTTGCATTGAAAAAGGTAAGATTTAAAGTTCCCGCTGGTCCAGCCCCCTTTGAGCCGGTCAGACCTGTCGAGATGGGAGTACCTCCCCTAGGTCCGCCTCCAGTCTGTTTTTTTGAGATAACGAGGTTGAGCTCCCTTGAAGATTTTCAAAGACTTCCATCTGCTCCGGAGATAGCTGCTATGTTGATGGGGTGTTGATTGGATTCTGCTCTGGTGGAGGCCAGGTCATTTACATTTGCATGGGGCTATGACCATCCCATTGTCCTGCTTGCATGCAAGCCTCCTGTGTATTCCCGTGCCCCTTTGTCTGTGTTTTGATGTTATCTTGTTGTCTGGCTCCTTCTTCTTGTAGCTCCTAGGGGGGGTGTTTGTAAATATTTATGTACTTATGTCCCTACTCAGCTCAGCGGACCAAGCCTGCTGGGAAAACTGGTTCTGTTCTCTTGGCTGAAAAGTCAGTTTACAGTCTCTGAGTTTTTATGCTTGGGCAGTTCCAAAAGGGCCGAATTGCCCGAAAACCTTACAGATGCCCCTTCGATACGTCCCTACCTGCTTGGACCGTATCGACACAGGTGAAGGGCAATTATTTCCTTTTGTGTGGACCGTAGGTCCCCCCCCTCAGCCACATGCGAAATTACAATTCCCAAGACAGTTCCCTTAATCTAGGCTACCCCTGGTTTCAATGAAAGGGAAAGACAAGACCATATCTAATTTAAACACACAGTAACATATACACATTTCACCGGAACCCCAAACGTAAGGGTCCCTGTACATATATTACAATCAAATAACTGAAACCCGCGCTGCACACAACTATTTACACTACGACTTTTCTTTTGTGGGCTGCACTCAGCGTCTCCCCCAGGACCCGATGAAGGCTCTTCATTTTCCTCAGTCGTCGGTATCTGCAGCTGAGGCAACATAAATATAAAACTACGAACACCTGTAATACTACTAACAAGTGTGAGGCTATTCGGATCCAGGCTGGGATCACAATCCATGATCCCATGTTCCACCAGTCCGGGGCTTTGAGATCTGTAATTTCATGATCAATGTTTTGGGTTTTTTGCTCTAAGGAGAAAAAGTGTCTTTGTGAGACTTCCACAGCTTGCAATAATACCCTTAGGTCTTCCTTAACCGGGGGAATATCGTACCCAAAACGGGCCACATATTCTTGTATGTTAGTAGTGTTTTCCCGTACCGAGAGGTGAACTGAGGAGGGTCGTGGAATGGGCAGTATTCGTTGCTGTGCCACCTGGACCTCTGCCTTGGGTTTAAAACAGAAGCTGCTGTGCAGTATCGGACACCACTGCTGTGGCCCATGTTGATACTGCTGGGCTCCAGTGGTGACACAGTATGTCCCACTTCCTATATATGCCACCTGGGGCTGGACATGGCTCGCTGCCATTGCCTCCATGGTGCAGTTAATAGGTTCTGCCCCAACAGTCCTGAACCCGCACTGGGGTCGCGCCTCAGTGCCCAGGTGCTGAGGGCACAGGATTACCTGCGCTCCCCGGCTCCGGCAGCCCGAGAGGTCAATGCCTGCCACAGCTCGCTCCCGCACTATGACATACGGCGGGACCTTTCCAAACCGAATGTGTACCCCCCCACGAATGACTCCCACATTCTCCACTCGGTACAGCGGCACCGGTTGTGCTGAACTTCCCAAGATTGGGATTCTCACGATGACCCCCAAGATTGTGTGGTTTGACCTCCCACAATCGACCGGTACCGGGTATGCCTCTGAGGCTGCACGGAGCTGGCAAGGACTCAAAACCCTGTGGAATGGGTGCAGCGCTGCCAAGTGCCTGTTGCTAATCCACGAGGGGACCTGACCCTGTCTCAGGTCCTCCAGATTACTCCTCCCCTCTCCTAGCAACCAGGCACCATACAGCCCACACACTTCATTCTGGGCAGCCTGATCCGATGAATTTCGATCTTCTTTAATTAGCGCGTTAATGGCTTTTGCATGCCCTTCCAATTGCGCGATTATTTCTTTTAGATGTAGGGTCATTGCCACCTCCTCGTGCAAACCCGACCGCACTACTGTGTTCTCATCCTTCAATACCTTTCTCAGCTGGCCTTTTAGCTGATTGATTTGCAAGGCCAGCTCTACAGTATCCATGCTGTTGACAATGGATGTCCCCGTATTGAAGGCAGTGAACCCATCATTGACTAGCCCTCTACGTTGTCGACTGGAGTCCCCATTAAATTCCCCCGCCCTATTGTACAAATCTTCCACTTCAATGTCCCCAAAATCCAAATTGTGGAATTTCTGGAACATGTCCTTCAGCAGCGCCTGGTACAATAGTTCAGTCTTGCGAGGGCACCACTCTGGTAACTTCACCTCGGTTAGGTTTAGCACCACCGAGGAAACCGCGTAATGTACCCCCTGGTATAATAGTTTCTTTGTTGGGACGAGCAGCAAACCATTTTCGGGCCCCCGGGTGGTGATTGGACAGTTGTGAGGGTCGATTGGTTGGGCTGTGGGTAGGGGCCTCTTTACCTGAACCAGCAGTTCGGTAGCTCTCACGGTTTCTTCCCCTCCGGGGGTTACACATCCCTTCCCATTATGATCCCAATTTATCCCATGCCCGGTGTCTTGCCACCACCTTACAAAGGTGATTGATGCCCCTTGTGGACATGCCTTGGCCGACCCCCACAAACATAGATACATGCCCTGGTCGGAAGCCCACCACTTATCCCAGCAAACGGTGATCCTACCCGGTGACCCCGTGATGGTTCGGTAGGTGTTATTGTCCATTCGTTCCCAGTCCGAGGATCGATCCCTCATGTCCAGGCTCAGCTTCCTGAGCCACCACCATCTCCCCACAGGAACGTCCCCCTCGCAGGTTAAACACACCCGCCTGCCCTCAGTCACCCTAACCCGGTCAGTCGCCACCTGTATCTCCTCGCAGAGTACCGAGGCCTCTCCATAGGTGAAGCTCTGGTGGCTGGAGTACCTGGTCGAGTTCGACCCCAGCCACCCAGGCCACCTCCCCAGGTGTGAGTAGCGGGCCTGTTCTATGGCCACCTGGTTTCCCTGTCCGGTAGTGACCAGGGGGGCTCTGCCGCCAGAACACCCATAGACAAAGGACTCTTCTGTCTCGCCTCTGCGGAGTTCTCCCGGTCCCACCATCGCCAGGATCAGCAAACTCCACATCGTCGGGTGCCCCATCTGTAAGACAAACAAAACACATCCTTGCCTCCACAGAACTACCTACCTTGAAGTGCATGGGTGCTATCCAGCGGCGGCAGCTCCCGCTTTGAAGTTGCCGCAGCCTGTCTGTGATTCTGTGTTTACAGCCCGGCTCCCCAGGGTCCTAGTGCCTGCCGCTATCCGGTGGCAGCAGCAGCTCCTGCTTTGAAGTTGCCGCAGCCTGTCTGTGATTCTGTGTTTACAGCCCGGCTGCACCAGGGTCCTAGTGCCTGGTGCTTCATCATTTTACCATTGCACCAGGCGCTTCTGTGTTCCCACGATCCTAAATACTTCACACACAACTACACACTAATTAGAACTAACAGGGGGGGAAATGCTATATACAATGCCACCCGTCTCCGGGTGGCCAAATTAAAACTGTGCCCCGCTAAACTGGGGCAGTCCGCCTGTTTGGTCCAACGGCTCGGGCCAGACCGTCCCCTCCCGGGGGTTCGGGCTGCCCCTTGCCTCTCCTTTCCCAACAGGGTTCGGTGATCCCTCATCGCTCCCTTCTACTCAGGCCCCCTTACTGCGGGACCGGGTGACAGGGAGGTGTGATGGGGACCATCTTACCGGGGGCTTGGAGACCCGATTGCTCCCTCGTCCCCCGACTGGTTCCCAAGCCCAAGGTGATACCTCCACTTCCTCCGCCTCCTTAGCCTCTATACTAAGGCAGGCTACCTGACCCACAGGTAAGGGCTTGGGAATCGTTACTGTCCCTGGGCTGGGTGCTTGCAGCACGGTCGGTTTCTTTGGGACTGCCCCTTCGGGACAGCACCTTGTCACCGGTTGTGTGACCGTGGAGTCAGGGACCTCCCCCACCGTCGTTAATTCTACGGGGGGTTTCTCCACTACCACCCCCAGTCTTCCCCCCACCTTGCTCTTTCTTGCCCTTATGGGGTGGAACAATTTAAATTGACTGATGTGGCGTTCGCATGGGTCCCACCTTAAGGGATTTAAACTGCAAATAGCCGCTGAGGCAGCCTCCAGAATGGGACCCTGCACCTGGACCGGACCAGGGTCTGGGGCTAGAACTACCCCTGCGCTCCCTTTTTCCTGAGGCTGCTCCCTGGGTAGTCATACGGGTTCTTGTGGTGTGGGTGCGGGCAGGCCCTGGCCCGTTGCCATTGCCACTTGTCCCGACCCAGCTGCTAGGCTCTGCAAAAAGGCTAAAAGTTTCTTTACCTCGAAGGTTTCCGGGGCAGCTGCTCCTGCCGCCGGGGTCTGACTCTCTACTGCGGGAGCCCTCTCCTCCTTGCTAGGGTTTTTACATTCCCTCTTGAAATGCCCGGCCTTCCCACACCCGTAGCATAAGTATTCCTCATGCTTCCACTCTCTCTTAGGGGCTGCTGGCGCGATTTCATGCACCCTACCCTTAAGGGGCTTGTCCTCACCCCTCTCCCCATTACGATATGCGAGGGTAAGTTTCCTAAGGACCTCTTCCTCATTAAGGGCCGGGGTCTGCGGGTCGAACCAGTGTTCGGCTTTTGCCCTAACGTTAGGGAGACAGTTGGCAACTAGGGTCTTCAGCCAGTGGGCGGTTCTTTCCCCTAAATTCCGTCTATCCGCGGGAACCCCGCATGCCTCCATATAGACAGTCCACAGTCTGTCTGCGAACATGGTGGGAGATTCCCCTGGTTGCTGCTTGGTTTCCCCCACCCTCATGAAAGGGCTCCCCAGGTTCAAGCCCATTGCCTCCAGAACAGCAGTCTGTGCTGCCGCCCAGGTGTCAGGTCTTCCCCCATTCCCAGAGGTCACTGTCCTGCATAGCTGGGCATCTAGGGTTATCAGGAGCATCTTTATTTGCTCCCCTTCGTCGCAGTCATTGATGTTGGCTGCCTGTTCCACCTCCATAAAATGCAGCGACGGATCCCCCTTTTGAGTTAGTCTGGGAACGTGGGCCACCATCCCCCTGAGCGCGGATGCCCCATGAGGAACGATAATGTCGCCCTCAACCGGTCCCCTATTTGCCATCCCCGCCGGGGGACCATACCTCCTTTGCCTGACAGGGCACATCTGCCCTACCTGGGGTTCCTGCTCCTCCTCCCCACTGTCCAGCTCTCCTGCCCCGTTGGGTAGCCCCCCTGTCCCCGGGCTAGCTACCCATATAGGAGACGCCGCTATCTGGGGATACACCACTGACCCCCCTTGGACCTGCCCCTGACCGGGCGGTCCAAACCCTACCTGCTGACCCGGCCCCGTCACCGGCATCCCAGGCAGTGGTCTGTCCTCATCCCATGGGGACCCACATACGAAACCAGGCGGACACGCCTCCAGCTGGGGGTACCCTGCCGACCCCCCTTGGACTTGCCCTTGAACGTGCAGTCCGTTCCCCGCCTGCCGACCCGGGCACGATCCCGGTGCCTCAGGAGGCGGTCTATTCCCCTTGGCCTGTGGGGAATCATCCGCTGCGAGGAGCACCTTGCCCCTTGGGGACCCCCCTGGACCTACCAGGTGTATCTGTCCCCTGACCTTGGACAAGGCCTCCTCCAACTCCGTTATTCGTGCCTGGCACGGCCCATGGGCACAGTCCCCTACTTCCTCGCGAGCCACTCGGTACGCTGCCTGGATGTCCCGGATCTTCCCCTCCAGCTTCCTACACTGCTCTGTACTCCGAGCATAGAGTTCCTGGAGCCTCCGTTCCTTTTCTTTACCCTCCACTATCTGGCAGTGGAGATAGTCCTTCTCACACCGGTTAGACTCGCTTTCCTGTTTCATTTCTGCCATTTCTTCCCGCAGTCGTTCCGCTGCGCTAGCGCTGTCCCCTGCGCTGGCCCTCACTTCTCTCAACTCCTGCTCTAACTCTTCGACCCTATCCTCTGTCTTGACTACCTGCTCGGACAGGCAAACCAGCCAAACTGCCTTCTCCAAGTGCCTTTTGTGCGCCTTGCTTTCTGTCCATGCAGCCGCTGCCATTACCGGTTGCTCCGCATTGATCAATTCTGAAACCCAAGGTTTGGTGAGGTTGACCTTTTGCCACAAATACGAGGATATTCTCTCCTCCATTTTGCTTCGTTCCCTCACCCCCTCTGCCAAGTCACATACTCCAAACCACCGGGGTCCTGCCGCGGTCGCCATTGTAGAGGGTGCCATCTCCGCTACTCCACTACTGGGCCGATATCTGGGGTTTGAATATCTGTGTGTGTCTCTCTCCAGCTGGCACTGAAACTTCAGAGGCCAGGGGATGTCGCACTGGGACACTTCCACTGAAGAGAGCACTGATTCAAGCCTGCCGTTTATTCCTAACCGACAGCCTGAGACTTATATCACACAGATCTCCAGACCCCTACCAATACCCAGGTGATTCTCTCTCTTGCCGGTGGTGCAACACCCACCCGGTTCCTACTCCACTAGAGTAGCTTTCCCAAGAGAGAGAATAGGACACTGCTGTTTATTTCCTAACCAGCAGTCTGTCCTGAGTGAATCGCTCAAGATGACCCTCGATTCTTGAACCCGGAATTAAGGTGAGGAGCATTTTAACAATGACTTGGTCAGAGATCGCTGGTGAAAGATTGAAGAATTTAAACGACTCCAATTATCATCAAATCAAGGTTTATTGCAAAACCCAGGTCAAAATCATCAACAGAAGAAACACAATAAAATCTTATGCTCTAATACAAACTAAGTCTATTCAAAAGTAATATAACGGACACAACGAAAATTCTTATGATTACACAGTTTTTAGCAATAGCACAAGGCACAAAACAAGTTCCCTTCCCCAAAGCCTCAACCACTATTAAAGTCAAGGGAGTTTCGCAAGCTGCTGCAGGGTACTTACGGTCACAGGCTGCAGAGGTCAAGTCAGGGGTGCAGAGGTCGAGCCAAGAACGAAGAGACCCCCAATCGAAAACACAGCCCCTTTTATATTGTTTTACCTGGCTTTGTCCTGTGATCGGCCAGCCCCTTTTGCATTGAAAAAGGTAAGATTTAAAGTTCCCGCTGGTCCAGCCCCCTTTGAGCCGGTCAGACCTGTCGAGATGGGAGTACCTCCCCTAGGTCCGCCTCCAGTCTGTTTTTTTGAGATAACGAGGTTGAGCTCCCTTGAAGATTTTCAAAGACTTCCATCTGCTCCGGAGATAGCTGCTATGTTGATGGGGTGTTGATTGGATTCTGCTCTGGTGGAGGCCAGGTCATTTACATTTGCATGGGGCTATGACCATCCCATTGTCCTGCTTGCATGCAAGCCTCCTGTGTATTCCCGTGCCCCTTTGTCTGTGTTTTGATGTTATCTTGTTGTCTGGCTCCTTCTTCTTGTAGCTCCTAGGGGGGGTGTTTGTAAATATTTATGTACTTATGTCCCTACTCAGCTCAGCGGACCAAGCCTGCTGGGAAAACTGGTTCTGTTCTCTTGGCTGAAAAGTCAGTTTACAGTCTCTGAGTTTTTATGCTTGGGCAGTTCCAAAAGGGCCGAATTGCCCGAAAACCTTACAGATAGCGGGCGCCTGGCACACAGTCGCGAAGTGGCCCTTTTTACTGCAGGCTTTACAAGTTGCAGTGCGAGCCGGGCAGTTTTGGCGGGGGTGCTTCTGCTGACCGCAGAAGTAACAGCGGGAACCCCCGGGGTGCGCGGATCGGCATGCGGTGCAGGCATATTGGGAAGGCAGGGCCCCGGCTGAGGAGGTGGTTGGTGGGGTCCTGGAGGGGTAGGAAGGAGTAGAGGTGGGCAGTGCGGCAGGAGGGGTACGATTGCACGTTACGGGATGCGACCGTCATGGAGAGCGCCAAGGTATTCGTCTCCGCCAGTTCGAGCGTGGCCCCTTCCAGTAATCGTTCTCGGATGCAGTCCGATGCAATCCCCGTCATGAAGGCATCATGCATGAGGAGATTTGCGTGTTTGGCGGCCATAACGGCCTGACAGTCACAGCCACGGACGAGTGGAATTAGGGCCCGCCAGAAGTCTTCGATGGGCTCACCGGGTAGTTGCGAGCAGGTGGCGAGTACATGCCTGGCGAAGAGCGTGTTCGCCTTCTGCGCGTAGTGTTCCTTAAGGAGTTCCATAGCTTTTGTGTAGTTCGTGGAGTCTTGGATCAACGGGAACATGCTGGAGCTCAGTCTGGAGTACAGGACGCTTATCTTCTGAGCCTCCGTTGGCAAGGGGTTCGCCGCGTTGATGTAGGCCTCAAAACATGCTAGAGGGCTACCTACCTTGTCGGGTCGTGGCCATCAGAGAAGGCCTGGGAGGGGGAAATTGGATCTGGGAACACTTCTGCTTCTCCTAGTTCCACAGGAAAGTGTCTCCTTAAAATAAAATGTTAATATTTTCCTTAAGGACTGGCCATAGAAGAATCTGACTGAGCTGGGCCACCAACGCCTGTGTCAATTACCGGCGATTAATTTCTCAAATGGATTCTTTAATAAGTACTGCGCCTCTAATTTACATATTTGACGGGACTGATGTCTAATTAAGGCATCTGCCTGTGACATTGAAGAAGGATCCCATCAATTTGGCAGTGGGCGAATGCATGCAGAGATTGGGGCCCACCCTCCCACTACTGCATTGACCTGGGCCAGAAGCACATAAGGATCAGGCATAAATGATGGAAAGTATTTTATTTGATGTGTTCCTGCATCTTGTAAGTAATTATAATACACGTCCATATTTGAGCAGATGTAATGAAAAAGCAGGATGGGATGTGGATGTCGCTGGTTAAGCCAGCATTTATTGCCCATTACTAGTTGCTCTTCAGAAGATGGTGGTGAGTTGTCTTCTTGAACCGCTGCTGTCCTTCAGGTGTAGGTACATCCACCCTGCTGTTCCGGAGGGAGTTCCAGGATTTTGTCCCAGTGACAGTGAAGGAACAGTGATATATTTCCAAGTCAGGGTTGTGAGTGACTTGGAGGGGAACATCCAGGTAATGGGGTTCCCAGGTATCTGCTGCTCTTGTCCTTCTAGATAGTAGTGGTCATGGGTTTGGGAGGTGCTGTTGAAGGAACCTTGGTGAGTTACTGCAGTGCTCTTGGTGAGTTACTCTTGTAGATGGTACACACGTCGGTGTGTACCATCTACACTGCTGGACTGGAATGCTGTTCGTCGGTGGTGGAGGGATTGACTGTTTGTGGAAGGACTAATCAAGTGGGCTGCTTTGTCCTGGATGGTATCAAGCTTCTTGAGTGTTGCTGGAGCTGCACTCATCCAGGCAACTGGAGAGTATTCCATTACGCCCCTGACATGTGCCTTGTAGATGGTGGACAGGCTTTGGGGGTGTCAGGAGGTGAGTTACTTGCCGTAGGATTCCTAGCCTTTGACCTGCCCTGGTAGCCACAGTATTAAAATGACTAGTCCAGCTCAGTTTCTGATCCAGAATATTGATTGTCGATGTTTCAGCGATGGTAATTGCATTGAATATCATGGGGCAATGGTTAGATCCTCTTTTTTGTAGGAGATGGTCATTGCCTGGCACTTGTGTGGCGCAAATGTAACTTGCCACTTGTCAGCCCAATCCTAGATATTGTCCAGGTGTTGTTGCATTTGGACATGGACTGCTTCATTATCTGAGGAGTCGCGAATGGTGCTGAACATTGTGCAGTCATCCGCAAACATCCCCACTTCTGACCTTATGATGGTAGGGCGGTCATTGATGAAGCAGCTGAAGATGGTTGGGCCTAGGACACTATCCTGAGGAACTCTTGCAGTGATGTCCTGGAGGTGAGATGATTGACCTCCAACCACCACAACCATCTTCCTTTGTGCCAGGTATGACTTCAACCAGCAGAGTGTTTTCCCCCTGATGCCCATTGACTCCAGTTTAGCTAGGGCTCCTTGATGCCATACTCGGTCAAATGCTGCTTTGATATCAAGGGCAGTAATTGTCACCTCACCTCTGGCATTCAGCTCTTTTGTCCATGTTTGAACTAATGCTGTAATGAGGTCAGGAGCTGAGTGACCCTGGCGGAATCCAAACTGAGCGTCCTTGAGCAGGATATTGCTGAGTAAGTGCGGCTTGATAGCACAGTTGATGACTCCTTCCATCACTTTGCTGATGATGGAGAGTAGACTGATAGGGTGGTAATTGGCTGGGTTGGATTTGTCCGATTCCTTGTGTGTAGGAGACTGCTGGACAATTTTCCACATTGCTGGGTAGATGCCAGTGTTGTAGCTGTACTGGAACATCTTGGCTAGGAGTGTGGCAAGTTCTGGAGCACAAGTCTTCAGTACTATTGCCGGAATGTTATCAGGGCGTATAGCCTTTGCAGTTCCCAGTGCCTTCAGCTGTTTCTTGATATCATGTGGAGTGAATAGTATTGGCTGAAGCCTGACATCTGTGATGCCGGGTACCTCCGGAGGAGACCGAGATGGATAGGGATGATATGATACAAGTGGAAGGAATTGGGTGGACATGGAATGGTGTATGGGATTTAAAGAAATACTGTTGCAATAAAGATACCAATGTCACCACAAAGGTTTTGTCAGTTTCTGCTTGGACATTTCAAATTTATTTTGTCCATTAAGTTTACTGAAAAATAAATTGTACTGGGATGGCCAAGTTTCATGGTGGGAGTTCACAAAGTTATTCATGTGGTTCCAACACTTGGCAAAGGCTTTGATAAGAAAATTATTCAAAAGCAACACAAAAGCAAAATACTACAAATGCTGTAAATCTAAAATAAAATAGAACATTTGGAATTGGGCTGAAAGGGAGAAAATGCAAGGGAAACTCAATTTTAAGTGTTTATTACCTTTATAGAACACAGATTTGGGTGCAAATATTGTCAGACTTCGAGACACAATGGCATATGCACTGAAGGAAAAAGATGAACATGTGTACTGCAAGCCTGAAGTGTTATTTGAAGGTAACAGCACTAACTTGTATTATATGATATATTTTGTTACAACCCCAGCTGATGTTAATACTGCACAATTTGAATCTCTAAGTCAGATGTGGCTTGACAGATCCGAGCTTTGTTTTTTTTTAGAAACCGTGGAGGTCAGGTACTGAACACATTCACAAGAGTCTGCCAGTATACTTCTAATACCAAGCATAAACCGTTTATTAAACAAGAAAAATGAATTGTCTCACACTTGTCAAAAACGTTGGAAAGATATCAATGCAAACTCCAGGGCGGGATTCCCCGTTTCTGAGACTAAGTGTTGATGCCAGTGCAAAATCCCTGGACATTTACGACAGAAAAAACGGCGTGCACCCGGACTGATTCCACTACCGTTGAGGGGCTAGCACGGGCCATGTGGAACACAATCGATTCCAATGAAAAACGGTGCAGGATTCGCCAGGTCCATGATTGACACTCGGGAGGCTGACAAGCTGCAGCCACACACACACATTACAATCCCCACACACGCTCATCCTAGCCAACAAGATGGCACTGGTTACGCTGGAGCATGCCCATACAGTTGATGGGTCGGCTGGGGCCATAGGGCTCACAGGGATGTGCCCTGGTTGGGACACCTATATGATCCGTGGCACTAAGTTCAAAGTGGGCTGTTAGCGGAGTGCGCAGCTGCATGGCTGCCTTGCCAGCTACAGCAATGGTGTTCCATGTCCGTCTACCCCGGCCCCACAGCTCACCTCCTGACTGCCCCCCACTACTCCCCCCCCACCCCCCCCCCTCCCCCCCGACCCGAGCAGAAGTTCCCCGGCCAGTGGCACAACTGTCAGTACACTATGGCGATGTTGGATACCTTCCGTATGCCCTCTCTCCCTCAGCAGCCACACCGGTTTCATGATTTTTAAAAGCACTGGTGAACCACGCCATTGGGAACTCGGCCCATCGGAGGCGGAGAATCACAGGGGCCCCGAAGAATACCAGGTCAGGCCCACTAATGATATGTAAACGGTGTCTACTGTACGTGTGTTCCGGAACACATTGACACCGCTGTCGAGGTGCTGGAGCATTGGGATTGGCGTCAAATCGGCGCCTGCCGCGATTTCGGCTTCAGAATCGATTCTCCGCCCAATTGCCTTTCCCGGTTTCGGTATCTGCTAACGCAGAATCCCGCCCCAGAAAAATGTCCCTTTTATCCCAGCAATGTGCTCACAGATGCAAATCTTCAGTGAAGATTTACCACTATTTCAACACCAAGGTTAATTGCTTGGACAGGCTCAGTTGCAATCTGGTTTGCTTCCAGTGGACTTCTGAGCATTCACTAGATGTTTTTCCCCCAACACGTATCCCTCCCTGAGGCACTCAAAGCCATAATTTGACATCACTATTACTTTAACTTCAGAACAAACATGAGTTCCCTAAACGCAGATTCCCAGCAGTCTTGCAGGATTTCTTTACTAGAGTTTAGAACTTCTGGCATTCACACACAAACTGAACCGCCCTTCTGTCTTTCACTGTGCCTGTGTGTTCCTGCACCTCTGTCACTAGGCAGCACAGTGTTTTCTCCTTTTTTGAAAAGTCACTAATCTCTTTCTAACCCATCGCTTCACATCAAGGGTTGTACAATTTCATTAAAAATACAAACAGGGCCTCCAGACTTCCTGGCACCAAGCTCACAAAATACTCTAAATGAAACTGGATCCATGTTTAACATTTATTAACACGCAAGTATCAATGAAACTTAAAGTTGTACATTGTCCCTAACATTTTTAACATCCTAAAATATCACAGGGCACTTCCCAAGAGTGCTATTAAAGTAGATTGCAAAAGTTTGGTCAAAGAGAGAGATTTTAAGGAGCATTTTAAAGATGGAAAGAGAAACGAGATGAGGAGTTTTACCAAAGGAATTCCAGTGTTTAGGGCTTCGCAGCAGAAGGCATCTGCCAGTGATTTAAATCAAGGTGCACAAGAGGCCAGATTTGGAGGAGTGCAGATATCTTACCGGGTTGCAGGGTCGAAGAAGGTTACAGAGATAGGGAAGGAAAAGGCCACGGAGAGATTTGAAAACAAAGGTGAGACCTTTAATTGAAACGTTACTTCATTGGGCCAGGGTAGGTCAGCAGCACTAGAGTGATGGGTGAACAGGACTTTCCCAAGCACAAAGGTACACAAAATTGACCCTTGGCAGTTCATCCGTATGTTCAAAGATTAAATTATGAAATATTTATTTGCTGAAATACTCAACCGTAAATTAATCAAAGTAAAGAAAATAGATTTAACAATATATTTGTTTGTTTTCCAGGTATAGAACTACCGCGGATAAATTATGATTACAATGGCAGAAAGTACAGATACATTTATGCATCTAGAGTTCAGTGGCAACCAGTTCCAACAAAGGTAGAATATTAAATATATACATGAGACGGGCAAAGAGGAAATGGAGAATGCAAGTGACTAGCATTGAGTTACTGCTAATTTCTTCACAAATGGCAACAATTTTTGATTTTTACAAATGGGATAATTTTGAGTCAATCTGTACCTTTTAAGTATATTTGTTGACATTTGTCTGTCTTCCCCCACCATTACATTTTCCCTCCGGGGATGAACGATCATCTGCAACTGCAAACACTGCAGCAAAGGTTACGCCTTCACTTACCGGTTTCCACAGGATCCAAGGTGGGCACGGTGGCACAGTGGTTAGCACTGCTGCCTCTCAGCGCCAGGGACCCAGGTTCGATTCTGACCTTGGGTGACCACATTTTTAATAAATTTAGCGTATCCAATTTTTTTCCCCCAATTACGGGACAATTTAGCGTGGCCAATTCACCTACCCTGCACATCTTTTTTGGGTTGTGGGGGTGAGACCCACGCAGACACGGGGAGAATGTGCAAACTCCACTCGGGGCCCAGAGCGAACCCGGGTCCTCGGCGCCATGAGGCAGCAGTGCTAGCCACTGCGTCACCGTGCTGCCCCCAACATTGGGTGACTAAGTGTGGAGTTTGCACGTTCTCCCCATGCCTGTGTGGGTTTCCTCGGGATGCTCCAGTTTCCTCCCACAGTACAAAGATGTGCAGATTCGGTGGATTGGCCACGCTAAATTACCCCTTTGTGTCCAAAGGTAAGGTGAGGTTACGGGGATAGGGCAGGGGATCGGGCCTAGGTGGGGTGCTCTTTCGGAGGATCGGAGCAGACTCGTAGGCCGAATGACCTTCTGCACAGTAGGAATTCTATTCTAATGTCACCTCCATGTGGACTTGGGGTGCGATTTGATGAAAATGAAACAGAATCCCGCTTCGCGCACGTTTAATGAGGCATTTCACAGCATTTACATTGCCGGGACTCTGTTACATTTTTGGGCCTCAGCGAGAAACGGACCGCCAAGCCCGCACTTAAGCTCATTTCCTGCACTAATGAGCTCAGCTCCCCAGTGCAGTAAGAGATCGGGGTGCCATTTTTAAATGATGACTCAATCTCTGGACCCCTCCACCCCATTGTATCCTCCAGATCCCCCCAATGCCCCCAACTTACCAATTAGGGGATCCTCAAGACCCCTCTCTCTCACCCACCTCATTAGGACAGGACACTCACAGGCCTGATCCCTGGCATGGGCAAGATGGCTCCTTGGCACTACCAGCCTGGCACCATTGCAATTCCCTTCCCAAGATGGCAGTGCCAGGGTGCCCAGATGGCATCAGGAGTGCCAGGGTTCAACCCTACCCAGAATTCGATCACCTGGGGGCCTCTGATCACCTGGGATGATCCTTCCCTCCCTCCCTCGGGGCCTCTGATCGCCTGGGAAACACCCTCCACCCTTCCCCGCAAAGTGCCGGTACGCCTGGTGCACATTTGTGGAAACCAGTGCTAAACAGCGCCCGCTCGGAGTCTCCAAGGCCAGGCCATTAGACCCTGCACCTTGGGTAGCTCTGGCATGAACACATTTAAGTGAGCTTAAATATCATAATCTCGCGAGGCATAACGAGTGCTGTAAATCTCGTGAGAAATATCTCGCGAGATTTACCGGCCTCGCCGCATCCCGAATAGGGCATGGCGAGGCCGTTAGAGCGTGCCCTTGGTTTCTCTGGAACCCTAACTGGAAAAGGTTGATTTGTCTTTTTGGGAGGGAAGTGAGTTTGCTCGAAAATTGATTGTCCATCCTGTGCGAATGTTGGTGTTGAGCTGAGTCTCCATTTATTCACTGGCATCATAGAGTGAGTATATTTTTCTTTGTCCTGGCAATACATGCAAAGTTACTTGGGTTAGATGCATGTAATAAGCCTCATAATTATCAGAAATTTGGTACTTCAAAGCATAATCCCAAAGAGCACAATAGTTTTGCCACTTAGCTATATCCATCATTTGGTCTGCCCAGGATAAGGAAAATTGCAGAATTTGGTTTCTGCCCTCGAGTGTAAAACAGATTTCATTCTACTTTTCACTGCTTCAAGATCCACCAGAAGTACAAATGCTACTGCAGATTTTATGTCAAATCATAATTGCATAACGACCCACAATTCTTGGTGTTGGTTCTATGTTGGGTAGCACGGTAGGTAGCCTTGTGGATAGCACAATTGCTTCACAGCTCCAGGGTCCCAGGATCGATTCTGGCTTGGGTCACTGACTGTGCGGAGTCTGCACATCCTCCCCGTGTGTGCGTGGGTTTCCTCCGGGTGCTCCGGTTTCCTCCCACACTCCAAAGATGTGCAGGTTAGGTAGATTGGCCATGATAAATTGCCCTTAGTGTCCAAAATTGCCCTTAGTGTTGGGTGGGGTTACTGGGTTATGGGAATAGCATGGCGATGTTGACCTTGGGTAGGGTGCTCTTTCCAAGAGCCGTTGCAGACTCGATGGGCCGAATGGCCTCCTTCTGCACTGTAAATTCTATGATAATAAATTATGCGTAACTCAAAAGTAAAGAAACAGGTTGAGTTAGAGACCCTGGCGGGCGTGATTTTGTTACTCCAGGTGCCAAGAGAAAAATCATGTTCTTCCATGCCCCAGGTGTCCACCTTCTCTCCCCCAGACCCTCACAGTGTACCTCACCTATCTTCATTCTGACAGCCCAAGGACAACCTTATCTTTAAGGGGCTGGCAGCCACTTCCTGTACACTTTCTTCCTGGAACAAGTAGAGGATGAATGGCACAAAGTCTAGAAGTTAAATTTACCCCAGTCACGTCTCACTGCCCCCTCGCCATCCATGCAAAACTGACTGACCCCCAAATGCAACTAAAATTAATACATTTCAGAGACAGAATTTTAATAACTTAAAATGCTTGATGGTAGGAGCAATATTCCTTTCATGGAAAAACTTGTATTGCTTTGTATTGGCTCCTGGTGCATTTTAAGGATGCGTGCGGAAAGGTGGGGGTGGTGGTGAAGCTAAACCTTTAGGCTGCAGTGCTTACTTTCGTGTCCATGTGTCAGGTTTTTGCACACTGTGACTGGAATTTATATTTATGTACAGAGTTTGTCCAGCCCAGCTACTCCCCACTGCTGGACAGTCTGAATTGTTTTTCTTATTTTGCTGAAGTTTTGTTTTGCAATAAGGCTTATTCATTTGGTATGGAAAATGTCTTATTAGGGCTACATTTTCTCTGCATGCTGTTGTAAATGTATCTATTTAAAAAAATCTTCTTCCAGATAATAAAATGTGATATCCAGACCAGAAGCTGCCTTGAGTGGATGGAAGAACATTGCTGGCCAGCAGAGCCAGTGTTCGTCAAAACTCCAGAAGCTGAAGATGAGGATGACGGTAACGGTTCCTTAACCCAAAGCAACTCCTCAGTGGTAGCAGTTAATACAGTATAAGTATTAGAAGAGGGTTCGAGGAACATAGAAACAGGAATAGGCTATTCAGCCCATCCAAGCCTGCTCAGCCAGTCAGTTAGATCATCTATCACAACAGCACTACCCCACACTATCTCCGTATCCTTTGATGTCATGAATCTCCAGAAACCTATTGATTTCTGTTTTAAACATAAGACCATAAGATAGAGGAGCAAAATTAGGCCATTCAGCCCATTGCGTCTGCTCTGACATTCGATCATGGCTGATATGTTTCTCATCCCCATTCTCCTTCCTTCTCCCTGTAACCCCTGATTCCCTTGTTAATCAAGAACCTATCTATCTCTGTCTTCAAGGCACTCAGTGACTTGGCAACCTTCTGCGGCAATGAGTGCCACAGATTCGCCATCCTCTGACTGAAGAAATTTCTCCTCATCTCAGTTTTAAAGGATTGTCCCTGCAGTTTGAGGCTGTGCCCTCAGGTTATAGTCTCTCCAACTCGTGGAAACATCTTCTCCACGTCCATTCTACCTAGGCCTCTCAGAATTTTGTAAATTTCAATGAGATTCCCCCCTCATCCTTCCAAATTCCTTTGAGTACAGACCCAGAATCCTCAACCACTCCGCATATGACAAGCCCTTCATTCCCAGCATCAGCCTTGTGAACCTCCTAGGGACCCCCTCCAAGGCCAGCACATCCTTCCTTCGATACGGGACCCAAAACTGCTCACAATATTCTAAATGGGGTCTGACCAGAGCCTTATACAGCCTCAGAAGTACATCCCTGCTCTTGTATTCTATCCCTCTCAAAATGAATGCTTTTTAAAAATAAATTTAGAGTACCCAATTCATTCTCTCCAATTAAGGGGCAGTTTAGCATGGCCAATCCACCTATCCTGCACATCTTTGGGTTGTGGGGGCGAAACCCACGCAAACAAGGGGAGAATGTGCAAACTCCACATGGGCAGTGACCAAGAGCCGGGATCAAACCTGGGACTGTGAAGCAGTAGTGCTAAACTCTGCGCCGCCATGCTGCTCTGTCTCAAAATGAATGCTAACATTGCATTTGCCTTCCTAACTACCAACAGAACCTGCATGTTAACCTCAAGAGAATCCTGAAATAGGACCCCTGAGTCCCTTTGCACTTCAGATTCCCGAAGCCTTTCCCCATTGAACAATTGAGCTTTCACAGTGCTCTGGGATGGAGAATTCCAATGATTCACCACCCTCTGGCTGAATACATTTCTCCTCATCTCAGTCTTAAATGGTCTACTCCTTATCCTAAGATTATGTCCCATGTTTTTAGATTAACCAGCCAGGGGAAACATCTAATCAACATCTACCTTGTCATTCCCTGTACGAATTTTGTAAGTCTCAATGAGGCACCCCTCATTCTTCAACACTCTAGGGAATATGAACCCAGTCTTCTCAATTTCTCCTCATAAATCAATCTCACCATCCCAGGGGTTAATCTGGTGAACCTACGTTGTCCTCTCTCAATGACAAATATATCCTTCCCTAGATAAGGGACCAAAACTATACACAATACTCCAGGTGAGGTCTCACCAAGGCTCTATACAATTGGATTGGATTTGTTTATTGTCACGTGTACCGAGGTACAGGGAAAAGTATTTTTCTACGTGAAGCTCAAACAGGTCATTCAGTACATGAAAAGAAAATACGGAAAAGGGAAACACAAGGTACACAATGTAAATAAATAGACACGGGAATCGGGTGAAACATACAGGAGTGTAGTATTAATTAGATCAGTCCATAGGAGGGTCGTTTAGGAGTCTGGGAACAACGGGGAAGAGGCTGCAAGACTTCTGTACTTAAATTCCCTTGCGATAAAGGTTAACAGGTAATTTGCCTTCCTAATCTCTTGCTGCAGCTGCATGCAAACGTTTAGTCACTCACAAACAAAGACAGCCATGTCCCTTTGGACACCTGCACTTCCCAACCCCTCTTTATTTAAGTGAATACCAAAGTGAATAACATCGCACTTGTTCTAGAGAGGTTTAAAGGGGGAAAAAATGGAACTCTACTGTCTGTAAGAAAAGTGGATGGGGGAGGGGATGAAATATACTGCGATTACTTCCAGAATAGTGTTTGAAATTAGACCGGGAGGGGAGATAGGGCCAGCGAACAGACATATGAACAAATGGATTTGAAACCAAATGATCTGTTGGGCAGTGTAGAATGTAAAGACAGAAGCAGATGGGATATTCAAAATGTGGCTGAACGACACTGGAGGTAAAGTGGGTTATTTCAACCATGAACCAAGCAGTAGAATTGGGAAATGAAGCGTACCGACTGTCCAAATTAGTTTTGTGTACCTTAAAATGGAACTCCAGTACTACTGGTGCCAATATTCCTACTTTTTTTTTTCCTGGGATTTGAAAACTTTGAACTGTTTTATTCCTGCATCAACCATCTGTCACTTGAAAAGCTGACTACCAGCAGTGGAAAATATATTGAAGACTTTGGTCCTCCCGAACTAACCTCTGGGCTTTAAAAGCATTTCTGTCTGAAATAGACAGGAACCTGTTTGACTATACAAATTGGCTTCTAATAGCTGTTGCGGGACCCTGACTGCAACTTTCAAAGGGAAATATGCGAGACAGGTTTGATAGATTCTTGATTGACAAGGAGTCAAAGGGAATAGTGGGTAGACATAAAAGTGGAGTTGAGGTGAAAATCAGATTAGCCGTGATGTTATCAAATGGTAGAGCAGACCTGAGGGGCTGAATGGCCTACTTCATATGTTCATATGCATGTCAAAGGCACGACAATCCCAGGGCAGGATTCTCTGATCCTGAGGCTAAGTGTTGACACCGTCGGAAACGCCGTCGCGTCAACACGGCCACAGGATCAGCAATTCTGGCCCCTACAGGGGGCCAGCAGGGCGCTGGAGCGGTTCATGCCGCTCCAACTGCTGATCCGCGCATGCACAGTGGGTCTGGCGTGAACCCGCGCATCCGCAGTCCCACCCCTTGTCTGCGCCCGCCCCGACCCAACATGGCGCAGGAGTACAGGGGCCGGTGCGGAATAAAGGAGGCCAGGAGACAGTGAGGCTAGCCGGCCGATCGGTGGGTCCCGATCGCGGGCCAGACCACATCGGAGCCCCCCCCCCCCCCGCCCGCCCCCCCCCCCCCCCCCCCCCCCCCCCCCCCACAGGGCCGCCACCTGACCCTTCAACGCCGGCTCAGAGTAGGTTAGAACTGCACCGGCGGGGCTCGTTTTTTTTTTACGGCCGCTCGGCCCATCCGGGCCAGAGAATGGCGGGGGGGCCTCATAGAGCGGCCCCCGCGCCGGCCCCAATGGCGCTGATTCTCGCATCCCGCCGTCGGGGCGGTGTGGCACGATTCGCACGGCCCACCGCCGATTCTCCGACCCAGCGCAGGGTCGGAGAATCCTGCCCCCAGTTTCTCAGGCATTCAAAGGTCAAACCAGTGGCCATTGAAAACACGGCTGGAAGCCTTTAATTCCCGAAAGGTAAGGTTTGGTGTATTTTGAAAGTATTTTTGTGAGACCATGAGAATTTTCGGGCCTTTGTTAGTGCACTCTATTCACCCCATCCTACCATCCAACTCCCCCTGCCCCACCACACACACACACACAAACAACTCCTAAAACCCTAACAGGCCTTATCTGACGGTGGTGCAGTAGTTGGTCGATTTTGCTCCGGAACAAAACAATGGGCATGAGAAGTAGAGGGTCAATTGGTGCTAGCAGTTCACCAAAATAGTTGTTCAGGAGGCCTCAGACTGAAAATGCTTCAAGTTGCCAAACTGTCCCATTGCAGGGTGCTCCAAGTGCACCTCCAATAAAATGCTATTTAGTGCCCAATGTAACAGCTTCACACAAAGTTCCCTGATGGATCAGCTGAATGGTCTTTTCTTAGCTGAAATAACGATTTAGCTCATTTCTAATAATGTTCAATGCATTTTCATTCAAAATTGTTTCCACGTTATTGTTTGATTTGATTTATTGTCACATGTACCGAAGTACAGTGAAAAGTATTTTTCTGCGGCCGAGGAACGTACACAGTACGTACATAGTAGACACAAGAATAATCGACAGAGAACATTGACAAATGGTACATCGACAAAGCAGTATTGGTTCCAGTGTGGAACAAGGGGCCAAACAAAGCAAATACATGAGCAAGAGCAGCATAGGGTGTCGTGAATAGCATTCTTACAGGGAACAGATCAGTCCGAGGGGGAGTCATTGAGGAGTCTTGTAGCTGTGGGGAAGAAGCTGTTCCCAGCTTCTGGATGTGCGAGTCTTCAGACTTCTGTACCTTTTGCCTGATGGAAGGGTCTGGAAGAAGGCAATGCCTGGGTGGGAGGGTCCTCTGACAATGCTGTCTGTCTTCCTGAGGTAGCAAGAGGTGTATACAGAATCAATGTGGGGGTGGCAAGTTTGTGTGATGCGTTGGGCTGAGTTCACCACAGTCTGCAGTTTCTTGCAATCTTGGACTGAGCAGTTGCCATACCAGGCTGTGATGCAGCCGGATAGGATGCTCTCTATCGCACATCTGTAGAAATTTGTGAGAGTCGGTGAAGACACGCCAAATTACTTTAGCTTCCACAGGAAGTAGAGACGTTGTTGGGCTTCCTTGACTGTTGCGTCAACGTGAGTGGACCAGGACAGACTGTTGGTGATGGCGACCCCCAGGAACTTGAAGCTATCGACCATCTCCACTTCGGAATGATTGATGCAGATGGGAGTGTGTGTCGTGCTGCGTTTCCTGAAGTTGATGATCAGTTCCTTGGTCTTTCCAATGTTTAGAGCGAGGTTGTTTTCGGTGCACCATGTAATCAAGTGATTTATCTCCCTCCTGTAGTCTGATTCGTCGTTGTTTGAGATGCGGCCCACCACAGTCGTATCATCCGCAAACTTATAGATTGAGTTGGAGTTAAATGTTGCCCCACAGTCATGCGTGTATAGGGAGTACAGTAGAGGACTGAGCGCACATCCTTGCGGGGCTCCGGTGTTGAGGACTATTGTGGAGGAGGTGCTGTTGCCTATCCTGACAGATTGCGGTCTGTTGGTGAGGAAGTTGAGGATCCAACTGCACAGGGAGGGGTCAATTCCAAGATTGCGGAGTTTGGTTATTAGTCTTGTTGGGATAATGGTGTTGAAGGCGGAGCTGTAGTTTATGAACAGCAGTCGTATATAGATGTCCTTGTTGTCGAGGTATTCGAGTGTTGATTACAGAGCCAGTGAGATAACGTCTGCTGTGGATCGGTTGCGATGATAGGCAAACTGCAGTGAATCGAGACCGTCTGGGAGGCTGGCAGTGATCCGTCTCATGACTAGCCGCTCAAAGCATTTCATGATAACAGATGTTAGGGCCACCGGTCGGTAGTCGTTGAGGCAGGCTACCATGTTCTTCTTTGGTACTGGTATTATGGTGGCCTTCTTGAAGGAGGTGGGGACCTCAGAGCGGAGGAGTGAGGTGAAATGAAATGAAAATGTAAATCGCTTATTGTCACAAGTCTTCAAATTAAGTTACTGTGAAAAGCCCCTAGTCGCCACATTCCGGCGCCTGTTCGGGGAGGCTGGTACGGGAATTGAACCATGCTGCTGGCCTGCCTTGGTCTGCTTTCAAAGCCAGCGATTTAGCCCTGTGCTAAACAGCCCCTAGGGGTGAAGATATCTGTGAATACACTCGCCAACTGGTCTGCGCAGGCTCTGAGTGCTCGCCCAGGGACTCCGTCGGGGCCCATCGCTTTCCGCGGATTCACTTCCAAGAAGGCAGCTCTTACCTCTGAGGCTGTAATAGTGGGTATGGGTGTGTCCAGGGCTGTTGGGGCGGGTGGCACTGATACATTGGCTGACTGCTCAAAACGGGCATAGAACCTGTTCAGATCATCGGGTAGGGATGCTCCAGCCCCAGATATTCCAGCTGGCCTTGTTTTCTAGCCTGTGATCTCGTGTAGGCCCTGCCATAGTCGTCGTGGGTAAGTGCCGTTGGCCTGTCACTCAGTTATTTAAGAAGCGGACGAGGGTAATGAGGGAGCTGTCAGTTTATCATCAGTTGTGGGAAATTACTGGAATCTATCATCAGTGATTGATGACTTGGACAAATATCCGAGGGAGTCAGCATGGATTTGTGAAAGGTAGGCCGTACCTGACTGGGCAAGCTGAATTTTCTGAAGAGGGCACAAGCATTGTGGAAAGAGGTGTGTTCGAATTTCAAAGTGAGGAAATTATGCTGCAATTTTAATTTGGGCTTCAGTCGGATAGGTATGAAGGACCACTTCTTCTGGTGGGGAATGCAGAGGAAACAGGCACAAGAAAGCACAAAGTAGAAGGGGAGGGGAGAAGAACAAAAAGCAAGATAGGGTGGAGGACAGGAGCCATTCAGTGACTAATGGGATGATGGTACAAAGCAGAAGGAGATGCAGTGGGACAAATAAAGAAAGAAAATATGGATCTAGTCGAGCTGCGGGTGTCACCACAGAACCATTAACAATAGGTGCTGTACAAGAATTAAATAGTAATTATTATTTGGGCTGAGATTGCAACTGTGGTCCTGGATTAAAGTAATTCACTTCACACTTTTCCTGCTGAACACAGCCCAGTCCATCACACAAAACCACCTCCCTTCCATTGACTATGTCTACACCTCCCACTGCCTTGGGAAAGCGGGCAACATAATCAAAGACCCCTCCCTCCCCGGGCTATTCTCTCTTCCATCCGGCAGGGGATACAAAAGCCCGAGAACAGCTCCAACAGGTTCAAAAACAGCTTGTTCCCCGCCGTTACCAGACTCTTATGGACTGAACTGATCTCTTCACACGTCTTCACTACTGAGTAGTACTACACTCCGTATGTTTCATCCAATTCCTGTGCCTAGGCATTTATATTGTGCTTTTATGTATGTCCTACATTTTTCCATGTATGGAATGATCTGCCTGGACTGTACGCAGAACAATACTTTTCACTGTACCTCAGTAGGCATGACAATAAAATCAAATCAATCAATCAATTATGATATGGTTGCAACAGGAGTCTGGCACCAGATTTCCTTACAGCTAAGAGTCTGCTTGGCTTTAATGTCCCTCATCCACTTTACCTGCCTTTGTCTTTGTTTAAAATCTGTTGCAGTTCTGATTTTTCACCAGTTCTGATGAAGGGCCATCAATCAGAAACATTGGGTGAAATTTAATGTCACAGCGGAAGCAGACTGGGTTAATGGGGGGGGGGGGGGGGGGGGGGGATCTAATGTGGGAGGAAAGTGCAGGGTGATGAACCCATCGCCTTCCCAGTCCCCACACACCCCAATTACGTTCAAGTTCAATGCAAATTTAAACTTCCATTATAAAGCAATCAAGAAAAATGTCTGATTGAACTCATCCATTTTTGTAATCAAAGTAAAAAACATTGAGATAGATTAACGGTTAAAAAGTGATTTTATATAATCGTTTTAGGTCAATTGGTACATTGGTAATTAAGCTGATTTTGTATTTGTGACGGGCAAAGATTACAGGCTGTAGAGATACAGATGTACTGTTAATGATTTCAGTGTGAGGATTTTAGATCAACAGCCCACACAGAAAGGCCACTGAAGATTCATTTAATGGCCTCATTCCACCACCACTGGTGTTCAACTAGTGGCAAGCAAGGGTTATGCCATGTGGGTATACCACCAGGTAAACCCTGGTGAGTATGTCTGTGGCATAGTGAGGGAGGGGGGCATCCTCCTCGAGTATCCTGTGCCCAATGGACGGGCTCAGTGGCGGAAATGAAGATACCCTTGAAAAACCAGCTCCTTGATAATGACAGCCCTCCCCTTGTCACCCCTGGGGCCTCCCTTACTGCCCCCAGTAAGCCTGCCTACTCGTCTTGGTCTGGGGCCCTCCAGCAATGGTCTAGGCCCCTGGTAGTGGCCACCGCCCTGGCCCCTAGATCTTGGAAGAGGGACATTTGATCCTGTTGCTAACAGGATAGGGATTAATTTAACAAGCCCTGATTTCACCTCTCACTACCCATTCATAAACAGAAATGTGATTTTATTTCCTCCTTTATAAACCTTAAATTTGGGGTGCTCTAATCCTCTGTAAATACCTCCCACAGAAAACCCGAGATGAGATAAAATAAAAAGGATTGGTTTATTTCACACACACACAAAACAGAAAAAAGAAGTTTTGCAAAGTCCACCACAGTGAAAGAGGGCTAAGGGAAAAGAAAGGGATATAGGGCCAACCCAAAGTAAAAATACAAATTATGGTTTTATGGGAGTCCAGACTCAAACATCTAATGGAGGATTTCTTCTAAGGGTAGGTTGGTTGACATTGTATGGTAGTTCTGTCTTTCCAGAAATAAGACTTCCACGGGGGGGTAGTCCCTCTGCTGTGAGTCATGGCTAGTGGGGCTGGTTTAGTATGGGGCTGGTTTAGCACAGGGCTAAATCGCTGGCTTTTAAAGCAGACCAAGGCAAGCCAGCAGCACGGTTCAATTCCCGTACCAGCCTCCCCGAAAAGGCACCGGAATGTGGCAACTAGGGGCTTTTCACAGTAACTTCATTTGAAGCCTACTTGTGACAATAAGTGATTTTCATTTAATTCCATTTTCATTTCATTTAGTGATGGAAAGCCTTGTCCATTTTTTGTTAATGATAATTTTTACTGAGTAGTCCAGGTGACGTAGATGTGCATTTATTTTCTGTCCAGCCTCAACACGGTCCAGCTCTGTATCAGGAAGTCCATTGGAAAACTTCCCCTGCAGGACCCGGGAATCCCAACAGCAGGCTGCATAATTGGGCCTTATTCCCAAAGGGGCTTCCAGGAATGAGCACCGCACGGTTGTCACTGGCTCTGCCGCCAGTGACTGGACCAATTGCGGCCACCATTAAATTCCACTCGTTAACTCTGATTCTCTCACCTCAGATGCTGCAAGACCTGCAGAGTATTTTCAGAATTTTCCATTTTAATTATGATTAGGTGTGGTATCGATGGGCAGCAGAAACCACTTTGTGAAGACACAAAAATGGATATTTTAAGAAGATTCCAAAATGTGCAATAAGTCGAAACTTACATTTGGAATACTTTTTTTCAGGTGTTATACTTTCTTCCATCATTTCTACTGATGCCAGGAAACTTTCATTTTTACTGATACTTGATGCAAAGACGTTTAAAGAACTTGGCCGTGCTTCAGTTAGCGCTGATTTACATCTTGACCTGCATGGCATATTCATTCCTGAAGAGGAGCTAAGTACAAAACAATACATAGAACATAACAGTGCATTCGGCCCTCGATGTTGCGCCGACCTGTGAAACCACTCTAAAGCCCATCTACACGATTCCCTTATCATCCATATGTTTATCCAATGACCATTTAAATGCCCTTAATGTTGGCGAGTCTACTATTGCAGGCAGGGCATTCCACGCCCTTACTACTCTCTGAGTAAAGAACCTACCTCTGACACCTGTCCTATATCTATCTCCCCTCAATTTAAAGATATGTCTCCTCGAGCTAGCCATCAGCATCCGAGGGAAAAGGCTCTCACTATCCACCCTATCTAATCCTCTGATCGTCATGTATACCTCAATTAAGTCACTTCTTAACCTTCTTCTCTCTAACGAAAACAGCCTTAAGTCCCTCAGCCTTTCCTCATAAGATCTCCCCTCCATACCAGGCAACATTCTGGTAAATCTAATCTGCACCCTTTCCAACTAAAAATGTATGGACTCTGAAGGGGCAGCAGCTGTTTGCTAATGACTGTCAAGTTTAAAAAAGGCTTCTAATGACTGACACCTGAAAAGGAAAAAAAATCTGTTGCCCTATCACAGTGCTCATATTAACTTTACTGTGGGTTTCTAGAACTAAATTTCCAGTGTAAATTTTAACCTGTGTGTTGTGACAATCACAAGATGTGCCTGATTTAACTAATCTTTGGTTAAGTAATTCAGTGATCAAAGTGCAAATCATTGAGATAGGTTAAAGACCTAAAACCACCTGTGTCATCATGGAGATACAGACTAGATTGGAGTGGATTACATTAAGATGAAATTGGACTCATACTTGTGAAGAACAATGATTTGAGGCTTGGGGCTAGTAAAATATTGTTGATTTTTTTTTAGGTGAGGAATAGGCTCAAGTAAGAAGTCTATAGAATGATAGGACTGGATGTTCCAAGCACAGTGGAGATGGGGTTAGAGATTGGACGGCTGGCAAGATAATCGGGCGCTGCATCGGGTTGGCTCCTTGATGCTCCACCTCCAGGAGTATTTCCCAGGGACGGACTGGGATCTGGGTGGGCTGCCCACTCTATCGAGGCAAGCAGCTATTTAATGCAAATAAGGCCCCACTTCTGTGATAACGGTTGTATTGTTCCGATATCAGAGAGTCCCCACTCCTAAACCCGCACTCCCCATACTCCACACACCCCCACCCCACCAGTATGTAGACCTCTTGTTGACAGGTCAGATGGCCATCAAAACTGGAAGTTCCTTGCTCCAATGGCGGAGCCATGGGGATGAAATGCTGTAATCACAGCCATCAATGGCATGACATTCCTTCGGGGGAGGGGGGGGGGGAAACAGGGGGTGCTTGTGTAACATACATGGGTGGCTTTTGGTATTAGTAGATGTTTCTTCCTTTGACGTGCTACTCGTTTCTGTTATTTTTGAATGTACCGTTTCTATATGTCGATGAATTGGTTTTGTTATGTAACTGTTCAAATGTATTGAGGCCCTGTGCCTTGTGACTGATTTACTTATGTGACGGTCGGAATGTTACCACAATAAAATATTGAGTGATAGTTAATTTCCAGAAATAAATGACCAAGTTCTTACCGCTGGTGATACTGGAGATACTCAGTGCTATGTCAAGATGTGTTCAAAAGGGGAGGGACTTGAGCTGAGGGACAGAGAGGAGGTTGGGGGTGGGGGCTGCCTGGGATTGGACCGGTGGAGACGTGGAGCACGGGCTGGAGACGGGTCTAAAAAAGGGGATGGCTGATCGGCAGAGGAGGGGGAGGGGGGGGTGGAGGGGGAGGGGGGGTGGAGGGGGAGGGGGGGGGTGGAGGGGGGGGGGTGGAGGGGGAGGGGGGGTGGAGGGGGAGGGGGGGTGGAGGGGGAGGGGGGGTGGAGGGGGGGGGCGGAGGGGGAGGGGGGCGGAGGGGGGAGGGGGGGGGGTGGAGGGGGGGGCGGCGGGGGCAATGAGCCCCCCAACTAGGCTGATCACCTGGAATGTTCAAGGGTTAAATGGGCCAGTCAAAAGGGCACGTGTGTTCGCGCATCTTAGGGCATTGAAGGCGGACGTGGTAATGTTGCAGGAGACGCATCTTAGAGTAACTGACCAGATTAGATTGAGGAAAGGCTGGGTCAGTCAGGTCTTTCACTCGGGATTAGATTCAAAGACTAGAGGGGCCGCGATCCTGATCAATAAACGGGTGGTGTTTGAGGCGGGTAGAATAGTCTCGGACATGGGAGGTCGGTATGTTATGGTCAGTGGGAAACTGGAGGGGGAGCAGGTGGTATTAGTAAATGTACATGCGCCAAATTGGGATCATGTGAAGTTTATAAAGAGGATGCTGGGGAAGATACCGGACCTGGACTCGCACAGGTCGGTCATGGGAGGGGACTTCAACACAGTTATGGACCCTGACTTGGACCGGTCAAACTCGAAAATGGGCAGGGTGCCAGCAATAGCAAAGGAACTATGATATTATCAGGTATTACAGTACCCGAGAGGCTGAAGACCATTGGTTAAACCTAGGAGTTTACCATTGGCTGTTTGGTATGTAGCTCCGCCCTAACAGGTGGGGTATAAGAACCGGTGCCGTCCCAGCAGCCCTCATTCTGTACCGAAGCTGCTGGTGAACAGTTCTAGTCTATTAAAGCCTTCAGTTATGTTACTACCTCGTCTTTAGTCGTAATTGATCTTGCATCAATTTAATAGATTACACTTAAGCTGAAAGGATGGATCTCCGAATCAAGCCGGAGTGTCTACAACTCAGCCCCCACGCGGAGAACTCGGCGGCGATATTTAAGCACTGGCTGGCGTGCTTTAAAGGCTACCTCGAGACGGCCGGAGGCACCCCCTCAGGTGAACAGAAACAGCATCTCCTGCGCTCAGGGGTAAGCCCTGGGAACTAAACCCTCATCGAGGAGACGGAGGACTGCGATGCTGCGATCGAACTGTTAAAAGGAAATTATATCCGCCCTGTAAATCAGGTCTATGCATGTCACCTGCTTGCAACTAGATGGCAAAGCCCCGGGGAATCGGTGGAGGAGTTCTACCATGCGCTACTGGTGCTGGGCAGAAGCTGTGGCTGCACGCAAGTTTCGGGGAGCGAGCACACGGAACTCCTAATCCGGGATGCCTTCGTAGCAGGTATGAGCTCCTCAGAGATGCGCCAAAGACTCTTAGAAAAGGATACCCTGGGACTTAGAGAGGCACGGGCCCTGGCAGGGTCCATGGATGTTGCCTCCAGAAACGCGCAGTCCTATGCGCCCGACCGCGCAGTGGGCCCCTGGGCTGCGTGGCATCCCACAGCGGCAACCCCACAGACCTTCTCCGTGTCCCCACAGGCCTGCGCTGTAAGATGGCCCACTAACTCCGTCGGGCCCCGCTGTTTCTTCTGCGGGCAGGTGAAGCACCCCCGCCAGCGCTGCCCGGCCCGCACCTCCACCTGCAAAGGGTGCGGCAAGAAGGGCTATTTTGTGGGGGTCTGCCAGGCACGAGCCATGGCCGCGGTCTCCAGCGACTCCGGACCGCCGCGGCAACCTTCCCTTCGGGCCCCAGGCGGCCAGCACTCACCGCCACCCCCCTATCCTAGGGCCACGTGCGACCCACGGGCGTGGCCATCTTGCCCCTCGGACACCACGCTGGACGGATGGGCGCCGCCATTTTGTCCATTTCCGCCGCCATTTTGTCCATCCCCAACCACCATGTGCGACCCATGGGAGACGCGATCTTGGATGGGGCCCCAGCGCGGCCGACTACACACTGCCCGATCAAAACCCGCAACTACTCCATCTGGCCTCAGTGACTCTGGACCAAAGTCGACCTCGGACGCTCGCAACAGCAACGACGACGGTCTTCATCAATGGCCACGAGACGTCCTGCCTGATCGACTCTGGGAGCACGGAAAGCTTTATACACCCCGACACAGTAAGGCACTTGTTACCCACTCTGTAAACCAAAGAATCTCCCTGGCCTCCGGGTCACACTTGGTGGAGATAAAGGGGTTCTGCATTGCAAACCTCACTGTCCAAGGCAGGAAATTCAACAAGTTCCACCTTTATGTCCTGCCACACCTCTGCGCGGCTACACTCCTGGGGTTGGACTTCCAATGTAACTTGCAAAGCCTGACCTTCAAATTCGGCAGCCCTATATCCCCACTTAATGTCTGCAGCCTCGCGACCCTTAAGGTCAACCTACCTTCCCTGTTTGCGAACCTCACCCCGGATTGCAAACCCGTCGCTACCAGGAGCAGACATTCATCAGGTCAGAGGTCCAGAGGCTGCTGAGGCAAGGGGTCATTGAAGCTAGCAACAGTCCCTGGAGAGCTCAAGTAGTGGTGGTAAAGACCGGGGAGAAACATAGGATGGTCATTGACTACAGTCAGACCATCAACAGGTTTACGCAGCTGGATGCGTACCCTCTACCCCGCATATCCGACCTGGTAAACAGGATCGCGCAATACAAGGTCTTCTCCACGGTGGATCTCAAGTCCGCCTACCATCAGCTACCCCTCCATACCAGTGACCGCAAATAAACTGCCTTCGAAGCAGATGGGCGGCTCTATCAATTTTTAAGGGTTCCCTTTGGTGTCACTAACGGGGTCTCGGTCTTCCAACGCGAGATGGACCGAATGGTTGCCGGTACGGCTTACGCGCAACGTTCCCGTAGCTTGATAACGTCGCCATCTGCGGCCATGACCAGCAGGACCACGACACCAACCTCCGAAAATTTCTCCAGACTGCGAAAATCCTTAACTTAACGTATAATAAGGATAAATGCGTATTTAGCACCGACCGCCTAGCCATCCTCGGCTACGTAGCGCAAAATGGAGTTATAGGCCCCGACCCTGAATGCATACGCCCCCTTATGGAGTTCCCCCTCCCTCACTGCCCCAAGGCCCTGCAGCGCTGCCTTGGATTTTTCTGTTATTACACCCAGTGGGTCCCTAACTATGCAGACAAAGCCTAACCCCTAATCCAGTCCACAACCTTCCCCCTGTCGACGGAGGCCCGCCAGACCTTCAGCCGCATCTAAGCAAACATTGCAAAGGCCACGATGCGCGCGATCGACAAGTCCATCCCCTTCCAGGTCGAGAGCGATGCGTCCGACGTAGCTCTGGCCGCCACCCTCAACCAAGCGGGCAGACCCGTGGCCTTCTTCTCCCGTACCCTCCATGCTTCCGAAATCCGCCATTCCTTGGTCGAAAAAGAGGCACAATCCATAGTAGAAGCTGTGCGACATTGGAGGCATTACCTGGCCGGCAGGAGATTCACTCTCCTCACTGACCAACGGTCGGTGGAGTTCATGTTCGATAATGCACAGCGGGGCAAGATAAAAAACGACAAGATCTTGCGGTGGAGGATAGGACTCTCCACCTACAACTATGAGATCTTGTATCGTCCCGGGGAGCTAAACGAGCCTCCTGATGCCCTGTCCCACGGCACATGTGCCACCACACAAGTGGACCGCCTCCAAGCACTCCACGAGGACCTCTGCCACCCAGGGGTCACTCGTTTTTTTCCACTTCATTAAGACCCGCTACCTGCCCTACTCCATCGAGGAGGTCAGGACAGTCACCAGGGACTGCCAAATCTGCGCAGAGTGCAAACCGCACTTCTACCGGCCAGAGAGGGCGCACCTGATAAAGGCTTCCCGTCCCTTTGAGCGCCTCAGCATGGATTTCAAAGGCCCTCTCCCCTCCACCGACCGTAACATGTACTTCCTGAACGTGATTGATGCGTACTCCCGGTTCCCTTTCGCCATCCCCTGCCCAGACATGACCGCAACCACCGTCATCAAGGCCCTCCAGAGTATCTTTACATTGTTCGGTTTCCCCGCGCACATACACAGTGATAGGGGGTCCTCCTTTATGAGTGACGAACTGCGTCAATTCCTGCTCAACAGGGGCATTGCCTCAAGCAGGATGACCAGTTACAACCCCAGGTGAAATGGGCAGATAGAGAGGGAGAACGGAACGGTCTGGAAGACCGATCTACTGGCCTGATGATCCAGGAATCTCCCAGTCTCCCGCTGGCAAGAAGTCCGCCCGGTGACCCTCCATGCCATCCGGTCTCTGCTCTGTACAACTACCAACCAGACACCTCATGAATGTCTCCTTGTCTTCCCCAGGAAGTCCTCCTCCGGGACCTCGCTCCCAACCTGGCTAGCAACACCTGGACCCATCCTGCTTCGGAAGCACGTGTGGGCGCACAAGTTGGACCCGTTGATCAAGAGGGTCCACCTGCTGCACGCTAACCCCCAGTATGCCTACGTGGCGTTCCCTGAAGGCCGGCAAGATACAGTCTCCCTTCGGGACCTGGCGCCCGCCGGAACCCCACGCGCACCCGAACCATTACCCCCACCGCCCCCCCTCCACAGCACCTCACAGGAGGGTCAGTCCTCCCGCCTCTCCTGCCTAGGCCCTCCCACCCACCGACGCCCCCTACAGGCGCCCCCCTCCCGTGTCAACTGTTTGCCCCACCAGCGCCGTCTAGGGGTGACAAAGCTACAATGGAGGCCGAAGCCACGCTCCCGGAGTTGCAGACGCCCGGACCCCCACCAGAATCACCACCGAAGCCCAGACGATCCAGGAGGATGACCAAGCCACCCGACCGACTGATTGCTTCTCTGTAACTGTAACTGTAAATGAACACTGAATGTAAATATTCTCGACAACCCTGGAACGAGGTATCACGGTACCTCCATACCTGATCATACCATGTTAGAGGCAATTGTAACCACTGGCCACCACCCCCCCCGGACTTTTTTTTAACAGGGGGTGAATGTGGTATTATCAGGTATTACAGTACCCTAGGAGTTTACCATTGGCTGTTTGGTATGTAGCTCCGCCCTGACAGGCGGGGTATATAACCGGTGCCGTCCCAGCAGCCCTCATTCTGTACCGAAGCTGCTGGGGAACAGTTCTAGTCTATTAAAGCCTTCAGTTATGTTACTACCTCGTCTTTAACCGTAATTGATCGTGCATCAGGGACTAAGAGGGTTCATGGAGCTGATGGGGGGGGTGGATCCATGGAGGTTTGGGCAGCCGAGGGTGAAGGAGTTCTCCTTCTATTCACACGTGCATAAAGTATACTCCCGGATTGATTTCTTTATTTTGAGCAGGGCCTTGCTGGCTGGGGTGGTGGACACGGGGTACTCGGCGATCACAATCGCAGACCATGCTCCGCACTGGGTTGACCTGCAGGTTAGTAAAGACAGTAACCAGCGCCCGCAATGGAGGTTAGATGTGGGACTTTTGGCCGATGAAGGGGTGTGCGAGCGGCTGAGGAAATGTATTCAGAACTACCTGCAGGTCAACGACACGGGGGAAATTTCAGCAGCGGTGGTGTGGGAAGCACTGAAGGCGGTGGTCAGGGGGGAGATGATTTAGATCCGGGCCCGTAGGGAGAAGGTGGACAGGGCAGAGACGGACCGACTGGTAAAGGAGATACTGCAGATCGATAGGAGGTATGCGGAGACCCCAGAGGCAGGGCTTTTAAGGGAACGGCGGAGGTTACAGGCAGAGTTTAGCTTGCTGACCACAGGGAGGGCGGTGGGGCAGCTGAGAAAGGCGAGGGGGGCAATCTACGAACATGGAGAGAAGACCAGCAGAATGCTTGCACAGCAGCTTAGGAAGAGGGAGGCAGCTAGGAGATAGGGAAAGTAAAAGACGGAGATGGGAACCTGGTGGGTGATTCAGTAGGGGTGAATAAGGCATTTAGGGATTTCTATAACAGGCTGTACAGGTCGGAACCCCCTGCGGGGCCGGAGGGGATGAGGCACTTCTTGGAGGGGCTGAATTTCCCAAAGGTGGACAGGGAGCGGGAATAAGGGCTGCGGGCTCCGATCGGGTTGAAAGAGATAGTGGAGGGTCTGAAGGCCATGCAGTTGGGTAAAGCCCCGGGGCCGGACAGGTACCCAGTGGAGTTCTATAAAATGTTCTCTGGGATATTGGGGCCGGTGTTGATGAGGATGTTCAATGAGGCAAGGGAAAGAGGGGTGCTACCCCCAATGATGTCACAGGCAATGATTTCACTGATTCTTAAGCGGGACAAGCACCCGGAGCTGTGTGGGTCCTACAGGCCGATCTCCCTGCTGAATGTGGATGCCAAGTTACTGGCCGAAATCTTGTCTTCCAGGATTGAGGATTGTGTACCGGACGTTATTGGGGAGGACCAGACGGGGTTTGTTAAGGGCAGGCAGTTGGTGACCAATGTAAGAAGGCTTTTAAATGTGATCATGATATTCCCGGAAGGTAGGAAGGTGGAGGTAGTGATTGCAATGGATGCAGAAAAGGCTTTTGATCGGGTAGAATGGGATTATCTGTGGGAGGTACTGGGACAGTTCAGATTTGGGCGGGGCTTTATCGACTGGGTCAGGTTACTGTATCAGGCTCCGGTGGCAAGTGTACAGATGAATAGCACTACTTCGGACTATGTTAGACTGTACCGGGGGACGAGACAGGGATGCCCCTCTCCCCACTGTTGTTTGCACTGGCTATAGAGCCGTTGGCAATTGCCCTGATAGCCTTGAGGGGCTGGAGAGGACTGATCCGGGGGTGGGGAGGGGGGGGTGGGGGTGGAGCACAGGGTTTTGCTCTATGCAGGTGACCTGCTTCTGTACGTTTTGGACCCAATAGAGGGGATGGAAGAAATCATGAAGGCTTTCAGGGAATTTGGCCGGTTTTAAGCTTAACATGGGATAAGCTTAATATGGGAAAGAGTGAGATATTTGTGGTCCAGGCGAGGGGACAGGAGAGGCGACTGGGAGAGCTGCCGTTTAGGTTAGTAAAGGGAAGTTTTAGGCACCTCGGTATCCAAGTGGTGCGGGAATGGGACCGGCTGCATAAATTGAATCTGTCCCGGCTGGTGGACTAAATGAAGGACGATTTTCGGAGATGGGACGCGCTTCCGTTGTCTCTGGCTGGGAGGATGCAAACGGTGGAGATGACGATCCTCCCGAGATTCCTATTTGTATTTCAGTGTCTCCCCATTTTTATTCTGCGGTCCTTTTTTAAGCGGGTCAACAGAGTGATCACGGGCTTTGTCTGGGCAGGCAAAGGGGGATTCAGGACAGGGTAGTTTCCAGAGGGTGGGTAGGAGAAGGGAGCGTCTCGGACATTTACAAGGAACTTATGGGGTCATAGGAGATGCAGACCGAAGAGCTGAAGCACAAGTGGGAGGAGGAGCTGGGAGGTGAGATAGAGGATGGTCTATGGGCAGACGCGTTGAGTGGAGTCAACGCGTCCGCAACATGTGCCAGGCTCAGCCTGATACAATTTAAGGTTGTTCACCGGGCTCACATGATAGTGGCCCGGATGACCAGATTCTTTGGGGTTGAGGACAGGTGCGCAAAATGTGCGAGAGGACTGGCGAACCATGTCCACATGTTTTGGACATGCCCAAAGCTTAGGGGATTTTGGCAGGGACTTGCGGACATCATGTCCACGGTGTTAAAGACAAGGTTGGCGCTGAGTCCAGAGGTGGCGATTTTCGGGGTGTCAGAAGACCCGGGAATCCAGGAGGAGAAAGAGGCAGACGTTCTGGCCTTTGCTTCACTGGTAGCCCGGAGATGGATACTATTAGCATGGAGGGACTCAAAGCCCCCAAAGTCTACCTGGCTATCAGACATGGCTAGATTTCTCTGTTTGGAGAAAATCAAGTTCGCCTTGAGAGGGTCACTGTTCGGGTTCACCCGGAGGTGGCAACCGTTCGTCGACTTCTTTGTGGGAAATTAATCATCAGCAGACGGGGGTGGGGTGGGGGTGGGGGGGGGTGGGGGGGGGGGGGGGGGGGGAGTAGTTTAGATTAGAGTAGGGGGTCAATAAGGGTGGGACCTGTACGAGAGGTAAATGGCTTTTGCACTATGTATATTGTTTATTTTGTTGTTGTTACTATACTGAAAATACCTCAATAAAATGTTTATTAAAAATAAAAGATGTGTACAAAAGGTGCTAAGAACAGCGGTAAAGAGAGCTCTCGTGTAACTAGAGGTAAAGTTCAAAGTCATAACTCAAATCAAGTGGAATATAATAATAACCAGGTACATATTGAATTCAAAATGCATTTGGAACACTGAAACATAAGTGGAGCTATCTGGGTTAATTCAGCGACCTTTACACAATGACATAGATGTGTAAACAATGTACGTTTGGTGTGCTGTATTTTATAATCACGGGCAGTGTTCAGGGACCTACAACCTCGATTTGATAAGGAATGTGTATGCAATGCAACCTGAGGAACAGAAACTTAAATAATCTCGTCCTGGTGATGTCCTGATGCTGCTTCAGCCAAATAATTTTAGCTGACTTTGTTACTATTTTATGACTTTGTTCAGATAGCGTGAATTATATGGATTAAAAATAGACTAAAACCATCATACAAAAGGTACAAGATTGCAAATGGCTGATATGCAAAATAAACCATTTGACACATTTCATTTACTGTGTGGAATATGTTGAAGTTTCATTAACTTTACAAATGACTGAAGCAAATGAGAAATAAAGTACTGTATCGTTTATTTATAATGTTATGGGCCAGGGTTTAGAGGACACCAAAGTATACCTGACCCACCTGATCTGAGTTCACCTGACCCACAACTTTTAATAGATGTTGGTTATGGGGAGCACAAGGGCCCACTTTGCAGGTGTGATGCAACAGAGATTTAAAGTATTTTTAAAACAAAACAATGTTTATTCTATGAATCCAGTTGACATTTTATAAACCCACAGTAAACATCTTACCAACTACCAACACTGATAACCCCTCCAAAAAAGATACAGTACTCTATAGGTAACCCTTAGTAACTTTCCTAACAATATCCATAAGCCAAAACACTTTTTAACAAAGACAGTAGGTTTGAATTCTCTACAGAGAACAGTTACCACTTTTAAATTATCAAGTGATCAAAACACCTTGTTTAACATACAGAGAGAGACCAGTATACATCTGCTTGATTTGAATGCAGCTGTCCACCTGAAAGCGAAACTAAAACACAGGGCCAAAAAGAGCTTCCAGCTCAAAACAAAAGTAAAAAGCAGAATCGTATTCCAGCTCCATCCACACAATGACATCACTGCAGCCATTTGATAAAACACACTTGTCTTAAATGGACTCTCACATGACAATAACTCTTGCCTTTTGTCCCTTTTATTGTGTTACGGCAATTTCTCTGCAAAAAGCCATTGCTAGAGAACAGTGCACCATCTTCTCCCACAGTCACACGGCTTTCAACAATGGAGCAATGGCCACTCTGAGGAGTGAGGTTCATAAAACTCTCTCTATCCAATGGTGTCTAATTGCGATTTAATCAAATGAAAATTAATATTTGAAGGACTTCATAGTTTGGAGCAACAGAAGTAAATTACTGTCAGAAATCCGAGTCACGGAACCAAAGACCACTAACACTAATAACCTAATTAGCAAATTTGGGCGGCACGGTCGCACAGCTCCAGGGTCCCAGGTTCGATTCCTGGCTTGGGTCACTGTGCGGAGTCTGCACGTTCTCCCCATGTCTGCATGAGTTTCCTCCGGGTGCTCCGGTTTCCTCCCACAGTCCAAAGATGTGCAGGTTAGGTAGATTGGCCATGCTCACTTGCCCCTTGGTGTCCAAAAATGTGAGTTGGGGTTACTGGGTTGCGGGGGTGGAGTGGAGCTCTGGGCTTGAGTAGGGTGCTCTTTACAAGGGCCGGTGCAGACTCGATGTGCAGAATGGCCTCCTTTTGCCCTGTGAATTCTATGAAAATGCAATCATTATTCTTCATATCGTGTAATCCAACCAATCACCTTTACAATAAAAATTCCTACATTTTGCTGACCCAGAATTAATGCTGATTAATAACAGATTCTTATTTTTATATTATTTGACAGACAGGGATAGAAATTGGACATGTTCGCAACATTAATCTTTAACGTTTTGTAGATTATTCAGGACGCTAAAAATACTGGTAAATGTGATTAGAAATCATGGGATGAAACATTCCTGTATAAGTATGCTCAGTAATGTTTGATAGGTACTGAGTTAGCAGATTTCAAGGCAATATGGATTTAATGGGAAAAAACAAACATGAAACTAAGTGTTAGGAAAACCAAGGTAGTTTTATATTTGAAGACATTAGAAATCAGGGAGAGTTTTTACAAAAATCATTTCATGGTCATTAGTAGACTTTTAATTCCAGCTATTTTTAAAAAAATGTATTTTATTACAAATATGTATCAAAACAGGTTACAGCAAATCAACACCTTGGGAATCATACTTCCCAACAATCCCTGGGATCCTGGAGCTGTACAGAGTTTTCCCCTTTTTCACCCCCCCCACCCCCCCCCCCTCTCCTCCCACCCCCCTGCGACGAACAGCTCTTCAAACACGGTCACAAACATCCCCCCCTTTTTCTCAAACCCCCTGTTGAGCCCCTTAACTCATAGTTTAACTTCTCTAACTGCAGTAAGTCGTACAGCTCACCCAACCAAGCTGCTACCCCCGGTGGCGACGACGACCGTCACTCCAGCAAGATTCGCCGCTGTGCAATCAGAGAGGCGAAGGCCACGACATCGGCCTTCCTCCTCTCCATGAGCTCCGGCTTCTCTGAAACCTCAAATATCGCCACCATAGGGTGGGGTTCCACCTCCTCCTCCACTCTCCTGGCTAAGACCGCGAACACTCCCGACCAAACTCATCCCAATTTTTCGCAAGCCAAAACATGTGAGCGTGATTCGCTGGCCCCCACCCACACCTCTCACACTCATCTGCTACCGCCTGAAAGAACCCACTCATTGTCGCCCGAGTCATATACACTCTGTGCACCATCTTAAATTGTATCAGGCTCTTCCTTGCACAAGAGGAGGTCCCATTTACCCTACGCAGTGCCTCACTCCATACTCCCTAATTGATCTCCCCTCCAAACTCCTCTTCCCATTTCTCCTTGATCTTCACCACCCACTCACCTCCCTCCTCCCCCAGTCACTTGTATATACCCCCAATTCTTCCCTCCCCTTCCACATCCAGAAGCAGCAGTCGCTCCAGCAGGGTGTATTCCGGCAACCTAGGGAACCCCTTTTGTATATTGTAGCTGACACATGTATCCTTACGAATGTACAGTATAAAAACATTTAAATCATAGGTGGGAAATCCCACAGTGGGGAAAAATCAGGATTTGTGCCAGGTTGCAAGCCGTGCCCATGCTGCCAACTCTAGCAGCTTTCCTGATGACCCAGTCAGACTTCCCACCCCGGCTCGGTGGGACCATGCAAATAGCTCTTTGGAGTGATTTTGCATGTCATTGGCGTGCAGGCTGCACCATTCGTAAGCCAGGCCGAGAGTCCTGCTGGCATGAAGTGGTGCAAGTATTGAGGAGCATGGATCTGGCAGCTTGCAGTCCAAGTGTTGACAAGGTGATAAGTACCTTCCCATCAAGTATCGGCAGGGAACCAAAAAGGAGGGGGTGTCTTTCATGGGGTATGGGGTGCTTGTGCTGTGCTGGTGGGGCTCAGCCCAGGGGTCTTCCTTGGAAAGGGACTTCTTTAGTTGCTCTCCCCAGCGGCAGCCCTTAAACAGTTAGTCATAAGAACATAAGAACTAGGAACAGGAGTAGGCCATCTGGCCCCTCGAGCATGCTCCGCCATTTAATGAGATCATGGCTGATCTTTGTGGACTCAGCTCCACTCTCCGGCCCGTACACCATATCCCCGAATCCCTTTATTCTTTAGAAAGGTATCAATCTTTTTCTTAAAAACGTTTAAGGAAGAAGCCTCAACTGCTTCACTGGGCAAGCCTTTCCAGAGATTCACAACCCTTTGGGTGAAGAAGTTCCTCCTACACTCCGTCCTAAATCTACTTCCCCTTATTTTGAGGCTATGCCCCCTGGTTCTGCTTTCCCCGACCAGTGGAAACAACCTGCCCGCATCTATCCTATCTATTCCCTTCATAATTTTATATGTTTCAATAAGATCCCCCCGCATCCTTCTAAACTCCAATGAGTACAATCCCAGTCTACTCAACCTCTCGTCATAATCTAATCCCCTCAACTCTAGGATCAACCTACTGAATCTCCTCTGCACTCCCTCCAGTGCCAATATATCCTTTCTCAGGTAAGGAGACCAAAACTGAACACAATACTCCAGATGCGGCCTCACCAACACCCTATACAATTGCAGCATAACCTCACTAGTCTTGAACTCCATCCCTCTAGCAATGAAAGACAAAACTCGATTAGCCTTCTTAATCACCTGTTGCACCTGCACACCAACCTTTTGCGACTCGTGCACCAGCACACCGAGGTCCCTCTGCACAGCAGCATGTTTTAACATCTTACCGTTTAAATAATAATCCATTCTGCTGTTATTCCTCCAAAAATGGATAGCCTCACACTTGGCAACATTGAATTCCATCTGCCAGACACTAGCCCATTCACCTAACCTATCCAAATCCTTCTGCAGACTTCCGGTATCCTCTGCACTTTTTGCTTTACCACTCATCTTAGTGTCGTCTGCAAACTTTGACACATTGCACTTTGTCCCCAACTCCAAATCGTCTATGTAAATTGTGAACAACTGCGGGACCAACATTGATCCTTGAGGGACCCCACTAGTTACAGGTTGCCAACCAGAGAAACACCCATTTATCCCCACTCTCTGCTTTCTGTTAGTTAACCAATCCTCTACCCATGCTACCACTTTACCCTCAATGCCATGCATCTTTAGTTTATGCAGCAACCTTTTGTGTGGCACCTTGTCAAAAGCTTTCTGGAAATCCAGATATACCACATCCATTGGCTCCCCGTTATCTACTGCACTGGTAACGTCCTCAAAAAATTCTACCAAATTAGTCAGACACGCCCTACCCTTTGTGAACCCATGCTGCGTCTGCCCAATGGGACAATTTCCCTCCAGGTGCCCCGCTATTTCCTCCTTAATGATAGATTCCAGCATTTTCCCTACAACCGAAGTTAAGCTTACCGGCCTATAATTACCCGCTTTCTGCCGACATCCTTTTTTAAACAGTGGTATCACGTTTGCTACTTTCCAATCCTCTGGGACCACCCCAGAGTCTAGTGAATTTTGATAAATTATCACTAGTGCGTTTACAATTTCCCTAGCCATCTCTTTTAACACTCTGGGATGCATCCCATCAGGGCCAGGAGACTTGTCTACCTTTAGTCCCATTAGCTTGCCCAATACTGCCTCCTTAGTGATTACAATCATCTCAAGGTCCTCACCTATCTTATCTTTATTTCCATCAGTCACTGGCATGTTATTTGTGTCCTCCACTGTGAAGACTGACCCAAAAAACCTGTTCAGCTCCTCAGCCATTTCCCCATCTCCTATTATTAAATCTCCCTTCTCATCTTCCAAAGGACCAGTATTTACCTTAGCCACTCTTTTTTGTCTTATATATTTGTAGAAGCTTTTACTATCTGTTTTTATGTTCTGAGCCAGTTTACTTTCATAGTCTACCTTACTCTTCTTTATGGCTTTTTTAGTAACTTTCTGTTGTCCCCTAAAGACTTCCCAGTCCTCTAGTCTCCCACTAATTTTTGCCACTTTGTATGTTTTTTCCTTCAATTTGATACTCTCCCTCACCTCCTTAGATATCCACGGTCGATTTTTCCCCTTTCTAGTGTCTTTCTTTTTTGTCGGTATGAACCTTTTCTGAACACTGTGAAAGATTGCTCGGAAGGTTCTCCACTGTTCCTCAACTGCTTCACCATGAAGTCTTTGCTCCCAGTCTACCTTAGCTAGTTCTGCTCTCATCCCATTGTAATCGCCTTTGTTGAAGCACAAAACACTAGTGTTTGATTTTACCTTGTCATCCTCCAACTGTATTTTAAATTCCACCATATTGTGGTCGCTCCTTCCAAGAGGATCCTGAACTATGAGATCATTAATCAATCCTGCCTCATTACACAGGACCAGATCTAGGACCGCTTGTTCCCTTGTAGGTTCCATTACATACTGTTCCAGGAAATTATCCCGGGCACATTTTTTAAACTCCTCCTCAAGGCTGCCTTTATCAACCTGGTTAAACCAATCGATATGCAGATTAAAATCTCCCATGATAACCGCTGTACCATTTCTACATGCATCCGTTATTTCTTTGCTTATTGCCTGCCCTACCATCCTGTTACTATTTGGTGGCCTATAGACTACTCCTATCAGTGACCTTTTCGCCTTACTATTCCTGATTTCCACCCAAATTGATTCAACCTTGTCCTCCATAGCACCAATATCAATAGTCAGTGTGTCACCGTATCAGTTTCCCCATAATAAAGTGATAATGCAATCATCTGTACCCCAAACCATTTAGGCGGCCACTCATTACCCCGTAAACACACAACCCTAATAATGAAGTGGAAATGTTCTTATCTGCACCCCGAAACCCTTTAAAAAGTCTGTCAGTATGACAAGTTCAAAGATCTGTGAGGTGAAGGTGCATGTAATGTCTTTAAATTGGTGGAAACATTTTGAAGTTTTTTTGACACAATCAATTTCATTGCCTTCTGAAGTATTGAAGTTCAGGAAGGAGGCTGAATGCTTTTAACTGGATTGTTTACATTGAAATTCATACTCCACTGCTTGTTAAACACACCATGATTAACAGCTCACTGGAACTTTGTAAGGATTATTAAATCAGAGTAGCAGCAATTTCTCCAACCAAATTTTTGATGACTATCTTTGTTTTCTGAGAATGAACGGCTGAGGGAACCTTTTATGAAACACTCCCGAACAAAGAGGCATTCAAAATTGCGGTATGAGAAACAGTTGCTACCCAGGCTTAATGGATCCCTGCAGAGCAATAAAAATAAACAATCTGATTCATTGACGTTCCAGTGAGCTTTCAATCATGATGCATTTAGCAGACAACGGAGTGTGAATTTCAATGTAAAAAATCTAATTCAAAGCATTCAGCTTTCTAGCCATACACATTGCCTTCAATTATTCAAAAGGCAATGAAACTAACTGTGTGAAAACCACTTCAAAGGTTTCCACTACTTTAAAGACACAACTTGTACATTCGTCTCACAGAACTTTTAACTTGGCGTACTGACAGACATTTGGAAGGGTTTAGGGGTGCAGATGAGAAAGAAATCACTTTATCCCATAAATACACATCCCTAATAATGAGTGACTGTCTAAATGATATAGGGATACAGAAGAGCACATATGCATTTTATTATGCAAAAACTTCAACTGTTACGCATTGACTAACTGTTCAATGGGTTTAAAGGCTGCTGATGGGGAGAGCTGCCAAAGTAGCCCTACCCCAGGAAGACCCCCTGCCTGAGCCCCTCCAGCCCAGCACAAGTCCCTCTGACCTCCACCTCCCACCACGGACCCCCTGACACCCTGGCAGCTAATGTTGGGACTGCAGGGAACTTACCACGTCTCCACCCCTCTGACTGCAAGGTGGCAGGTTGGCAAAGCCAAGAACATGTTAGAACATAGAACATTCAGAGCAGAAGGAGGCCATTCAGCCCATCGAGTCTGCACCGACTCACTTAAGCCCTCACTTCCACCCTATCCCCGTAACCCAATAACTCCTCCTGTCCTTTTTAGTCACTAAGGGCAATTTAGCATGGCCAATCCACCTAACCTGCACATCTTTGGACTGTGGGAGGAAACGGGAGCACCCGGAGGATACCCACGCAGACACGGGGAGAATGTGCAGACTCCGCACAGACAGTGACCCAGCGGGGAATCGAACCTGGGACCCTGGTGCTTTGAAGCCACAGTGCTAACCACTTGTGCTACCATTGTTGCTCTTTCTAGCTTTAGTCTATTTGCTCTGTTTAGGTCACCTTTGCTCATGAGTCGCCAGGTATCTTTATGATACCGCCACGTGGTTCAAGTTTAGGTTATGATTAATAACACAGCACACCGCTTAGTAAGGATTAAAACAACGGTCATTTATTATATACAACAAGCAATATTAATACCCTAACACTACTTTCTACATAACAAACCTATCACTACTGGCCAATACTTAACTTAGGAAGAGCCCACCGGGTCAGAGAAACGAATGGCTTGTCCAATCAAATCTGGCCCGCGGGATTCAAAAGGGCTGCTACAGGTCGGTGCCTAGGTGTCTCTACCGGATAGCGATCGTTGGATTCAAACTTACTGCTGCCGGTGGCTGGTCTTCCGAAGGTCTCGAGCAGGCGAGGATGAGAGAGAGAGAGATCTGAACTTGGACCTTTACTTTTATAGGACCCAGGGGCTTCCCGCCTCCCGGGGCGGCCCTTGACCCTGAGTCCCAAGTGATTGGATTCTGTCCCCAGTCTCTGGGGTCGATGTGTCCAATGGTGAGGCGATTCCTCGATCGGGGGGTGGTCGCTCACCTGTCTTTGTTTCGGCCACTGCAGGCGCCGACAGGTCTGGCCTGGTATTCAATTGCTAATATTTTGCAATTGTTCCCGGGGATAGCCGATTTAACTGTGGATGTCTGAGTTGATTAGGTGTAAACAGTCCTGAATGAAACTGCGGATACCTGGGTTGAAGGGCTGTTGATAGCCCTGAGTATCGATCTGGGCTACGTTCCCAGAGCTGAATATGCAAACCTGTCTGCAGCTGGCTGCCTGTGTCTTCTTGGCTGCTTTTCCCAGCAGTCTTTCGGGTTAGCCATTTTAAACTGGGTTTTGGCCGGATTAATCGGAACGCAGCCATTTTACATGGCTACATTCCCGCCTTGTGATCCTAACGCGAAGCGTGAAGGATCACATATATTTTGTCCTCTTCGTTTCCCGACTGGGGGGGTACCTCCCACATGGCCACTACTCTGACCCTAGCTATGCACAAAAATTTACCTAAACAATTCTTGAGGGCGCTATGTCAGGCAGGGGCATGTGTCTGGAAAAAAAATAAACTGGGAACCTCTAATTTTACCTAGACAATTCTTCAAACTTACAGTCTTATCTCTCTATACAATAACAATTACAACATTTAATATATTCTTTCCTGTCTTGGCAGTCAAGCTCAGGATCATACATTTCCACACATTCTTTTTTTATTTACAGGAAAAACAAACAAACCGCCAGTGCATGTTTTATTATTCATATGTCGCGGGGGTCTGGGGTCTGGTCATAGCCGAATATCGGGGATCGGATCCGATAGACCGGGGTTCGAGCGCGGTACGCTCTCCTTTTCCACTTGCGGAGGCACATGGTCTGTACTGCACAACTGAGTATAGCCAATGCCAACAGTGCCTCAATGATGTCCGATAGGGAGTACCAAGTTATGAGCTTGGCACACCAGGATAATGCAGCGTGGTTGGTGACTGGGCCCTCGGTACTACGGGGCAGTGAAGCGTTAACGGCAGGGGGGTTTGGAGTGATGGGGTCCGCGTTCCCGCGCAACAAAAAGTCCATCAAAAGAGTGTTGAGCACGAAGAAAGGAGTCCTCATGGCTGTCTTCTTTCTTTTCCTTTTCCTGTTTTCGCTGGTTTTCTCCGGACTTGGAGCTTCTGGAGTTCTGTAAGACAAGCGTAGTGTGTGTAAATACTTCGGTTTAATATCTGGTGTGTTAGTGTGTCTGTCCTTCTTGGGGCCAATTAAACCCTTATAATTGGTCACAGTATGTGACTCTCCCCCCATTTTTTTTTTCAAAACAAATGTTTGGACACGGCACACTTCCCAATGGTGGACCAGTGCTAACTTTACCATCCAAATGCTCTAGGATGTAAATAGCATGTGGCAGCAACCCAAAGGTTGCCTAAATAAAATAAAACGGTTTTTGAAAGTAAAGTTCGAATGAGGTGCGTGTGGGCCGCGACGGGTACGATTTGGGTGGAGTCCCCGGGTACGACGGCTACCAATACCGTATCTTCCCTACCCGAGCGTTTTTGACCAACGGGGGGGTCCCCAGGCAGAGCGTTTCTCCACTGCCTGAGCGACCAAAGAACGGACAAAACTGTAGTCATTATGGTGGGGTTACTGTTCTGATTCTACCATCCAATCAGAAGAGTAGCTACGATCGGGCATCTGGTCTGGTGGGCCTCTGAGGCAAGTCCTCAGAGGTTTCAGCAGAATGGGCATGTGGCGGTGGTGGGTGTCTAAGGCAAGTCCTCAGAGGTATCGGCCGAATGGGCGTGTGGCCGCGGTGGGGGTCAGTGGGAAAAGTTAAAAGTTCAGGTGAATGGGTGTGGGGCGGTGAGAGAGTTCTGTAGGACGAACAACATTTAACAAACAGACAGACAACATAAAACATTCTGCAGGTTCCATCAGAAAGGACAACACTTTTCACCAAGTGTCTCCTTTAAATCATCATGTGGACACCTCAGTTCTCGGCCGCTACGGGCTCTGCCTTTCTCTTATCGAGAGTGCCTGTCGGTCGGGCACTCTGTGGTTTCTTAGGGTCTTTGCATTCCCTAGCAAAATGTCCCAATTGGCCGCATTTGTAGCACTCTTGCGGTTTGGCTGGGGGGCTGTTCTTTCCCTCGTTTACCCAGGCGGGGTTGTGGAGAGTGGTTCTTACTGCCTGCACGTCTGCGGCGGTGTGATGAACGGTTACTGCCTTATCATCATGTAAGGTGATGTCCCCTTTAAGACCAGGCTTGGAACCCTGGGGACTCCGCCTCTGGCTCCGCCCATCTGGGAGCCATACATAAAGGCCTGCCTCATGGTCTGTATAGCAGTCAGCTCTCGTCCATATCTGTAGCATAGTTATTAGCCTAATAAAGCCTTCTTTACAGTTTAATCTCTAAGCATCATTATTGAGGGTACCTCAATTTATTAGGCTAAACTAGATTCAGGATGGACGCAGGCCTAAAACCAGAGAAGCTCAATCTGGAAGCACGAACTCCGGAGGCAAAATAAATTTTTTAATACTGGCTGCGGTGCTTCGAGGCCTACCTGGACTCCGCAGAGACTCCCATCCTGGGGCCACGCAAGCTGCGTCTACTCCACGCCCGGGTGAGTCACAGAATCTCCGCCACGCTCGAAAAGGCGACGACTTATGAGGAAGTGATTGAGTTGCTCCGCAAGCGGTTTGTCAAACCCGTCAATGAGGTGCACGCCCGGCATCTGCTCTCTACCTGCCGGCAGCGCTCGGGGGAATCGCTCGACGAGTTTGTTGAGAAACTCACCGCGCTGGCCAGGGACTGTGACCATCAGGATGTGACAGGGGAAGTCCATATGAACCTGCACATCAGAGATTCTTTTGTGTCCGGCATCCGCTCGACCTACATCCGGCAGCGACTGCTCGAAAACGGGACAAAAGACCTCCAGGAGACGCTAACGCTCGCCTCCTCGCTGGAGGTGGCCCGACATAACTTGGGTACGTACCCCGTGGACTCTGCCAGCCCCCCCCGGACTTCCTCAGACTCGCCCGTATTACAGGCCTGCGCCACGCGGCGACCCGCTCACCATGGGGGCACACCTTGCTACTTCTGCGGGCAGGGCCAGCACCCACGCCCACGCTGCCCAGCCCGCTCCGCGATCTACAGCGACTGCGGGAAGAAAGGGCACTTTGCGAGGGTCTGCCTGGCCAGACCCAGGGGCCAGGAAAACAAAGAACAGCCGGCCTGAAAATCAGGCTCTCAGGCCCGATGGCCTCGCAATGTTGCTGCGCACCGACCCGACACGTCCTCTTCTGTCGCGTCATCAGCCTCGTGCGAATCATGGGAGCGGCCATCTGGTCGGCGGCCATCTTCTCGACCTGACACGTGCGACCAACGGCAGCGGCCATTTTACGACTCCGACTACCCGCGACTGGGTGCGATCACCCTCGATCAAACTCGGCCAAAACACCTGCAGAACTCCATGATGCAGGTCCAGGTCAACGGGCACGACACTGCATGCCTCTTCGACTCCGGGAGTACGGAGAGCTTTATCCACCCTGAAACGGTAAGGCGCTGCTCCCTACGCACCCATCCCACATCCCAAACCATAGCCCTCGCATCTGGGTCCCACTCGGTACAAATCACGGGGTACTGTATTGCGGATCTCTCGATCCAGGGTGCCAAATACACCTGTTTCCAATTTTATATCCTCCCTCACCTCTGTGCCCCCCTGCTGCTCGGACTGGATTTCCAGTGCAGCCACCGAAGCCTGACACTGAAGTTCGGCGGACCCTTGCCCCCCCTCACGGTGTGCTGCCTTGTGACACTGAAAGTCGCACCCCCCTCGCTATTCGCTAACCTCACTCCCGACTGTAAGCCCATCGCCACCAGGAGCCAGCGCTACAGTGCCCAAGATATGGCTTTTATCAAGTCAGAGGTCCAGCGTTTACTGGGAGAGGGGGTCATCGAGGCTAGCAACAGCCCTTGGAGAGCGCAAGTGGTGGTAGTCCGGTCCGGGGAGAAGAAACGGATGGTCGTGGATTATAGCCAGACCATAAACCGATTCACGCAGCTTGCTGCGTACCCCCTTCCTCGCATCGCGGAAATGGTAAATCGGATCGCCCAATACCGAGTCTTTTCCACGGTCGACCTCAAATCTGCATACCACCAGCTCCCCATCCGACCAAAAGACCGCCCCTATACTGCCTTCGAAGCAGCCGGCCGGCTCTTCCACTTCCTCAGGGTCCCCTTTGGTGTCACAAATGGGGTCTCCGTCTTTCAAAGGGCGATGGACCAAATGGTGGACCAGTACGGTTTGCGGGCTACATACCCGTACTTGGACAATGTCACCATCTGCGGCCATGATCAGCAGGACCATGACGCTAACCTCAAAAAGTTCCTCCAGACCGCCCGAGCCCTTAACCTGACCTATAACGAGGGCAAATGCGTTTTCCACACCACCCGGCTGGCCATCCTCGGCTATGTCGTGGAAGACGGGGTCCTAGGTCCCGACCCCGACCGCATGCGCCCCCTTAAGGAACTCCCTCTCCCCCGCAGCCTCAAGGCCCTCAAACGGTGCTTGGGGCTTTTCTCCTATTACGCCCAGTGGGTCCCCAAGTATGCGGACAAAGCCCGCCCATTCCTAAAGACCACCACTTTTCCCCTCTCGACTGAGGCTCAATTGGCCTTCAACCGCATCAAGGCCGACATCATCAAGGCCGCCATGCACGCGGTGGACGAAACCATCCCTTTCCAGGTAGAGAGCGATGCATCAGACATCGCCCTGGCTGTTACCCTCAATCAAGGAGGCAGACCAGTAGCGTTCTTCTCCCGAACCCTCACCGCCTCCGAGATTCGACACTCTGCAGTCGAAAAGGAGGCACAAGCCATTGTGGAGGCTGTGCGGTGCTGGAGACACTACCTCGCCGGTAGGAGGTTTACCCTCGTCACCGACCAACGATCGGTCGTCTATATGTTCGATAACACGCAACGGGGCAAAATAAAAAACGATAAAATTTTGAGGTGGAGGATCGAACTCTCCACCTATTCGTACGATATCAAGTATAGTCCAGGGGAGCTCAACGAGCCCCCAGATGCCCTGTCCCGCGGCACATGCGCCAACGCGCAGGAGGACCGCCTGCAAGCCATCCACAATGACCTCTGCCACCCGGGGGTTACCCGGCTCGTCCATTTCATCAAGTCCCGCAACCTACCTTACTCAACCAAGGAGGTCAAGGCCATGGTCAGGGCCTGCCAGGTCTGTGCGGAGTGCATGCCGCACTTCTATCGGCCAGACAACGTTCGGCTCGTGAAGGCCTCGGGCCCCTTCGAGCGACTGAGCGTGGACTTCAAGGGGCCCCTCCCGTCCACCAACCATTATGCCTATTTCCTCACCGTGATCGATGAGTTCTCCCATTTCCCATTCGCCATTCCCTGCACCGACATGACCTCAGCCACGGTGATTAAGGCACTGCACAGCATCTTCACCCTGTTCGGTTCCCCTGCTTATATCCACAGCGACCGGGGTACATCGTTCATGAGCGATGAACTGCGTCAGTATCTGCTCAGCAAAGGCATCGCCTCGAGCAGAACGACCAGCTATAACCCACGGGGAAACGGGCAGGTGGAGAGGGAGAACGCGACCGTGTGGAAGGCTATCCTTCTGGCCCTGCGGTCGAGAAATCTCCCAACCACCCGCTGGCAGGAGGTCCTACCCGATGCCCTACACTCCATTAGGTCACTCCTCTGCACGGCCACAAATGAGACCCCTCACAACCGATTGTTTCTCTTCCCCAGGAAGTCTACCTCCGGGGTCTCGCTTCCACCTTGGCTGACGGCTCCGGGACCTGTTCTTCTCCGGAGGCACGCGAGGAGCCATAAAACGGACCCCCTAGTTGAAAAGGTCCGACTGCTCCACGCCAACCCCAATTACGCCTACGTGGAGTACTCCAACGGCAGGCAAGATACGGTTTCCCTCCGGGATCTGGCGCCCGCTGGATCCTCCACCACAGACGCCCCTTCCCGCGCCGCTCCCCTGCAGGACCCGTCGCCCCCTACAACACACCCCCTTCCGGCCCTACCACCTGTTGGTGAGCTCCTACCGTGCACCCCCCCTTTACACACCCCGCCGGCGCCGGCTCCGCTACCCCCGGCCCTGCCTAGTTCCTCTGCTCCGACCCGGACCGAAGCTCCGACCGCTGTGCTCCCGGATGTGACCTCAACCGGGACGTCCGTGCCCGCCGCACCACCGCCCGAATTGAGGAGATCGAGGAGGACGATCCGGCCACCGAGACGGATGGACCTATGATGGCACTTCACACCCGCCGGACTCCTTTTTAAACAGGGGGTGAATGTGATGAACGGTTACTGCCTTATCATCATGTAAGGTGATGTCCCCTTTAAGACCAGGCTTGGAACCCTGGGGACTCCGTCTCTGGCTCCGCCCATCTGGGAGCCATGCATAAAGGCCTGCCTCATGGTCTGTATAGCAGTCAGCTCTCATCCAAATCTGTAGCATAGTTATTAGCCTAATAAAGCCTTCTTTACAGTTTAATCTCTAAGCATCATTATTGAGGGTACCTCAGGCGGCTTGGTTTTCCTCGGGTGTTCTAGTGGCTGATTTACCGTGAGCCGCTTGTTCCCAAACGCGGGACAATCTCTTGACCACCCACTTCTCATTATGAGCCTCCTCCGAGGGGTCATAATTGTTCCAGGCATTCTGTCCTGCTTCCGTGGCATGGGAGATAAGGGTGCGGGTCCACTTGGCCATATTGTTTGCGGACAAATGGGCGCGACCTACGTTGCCGAAAACGGCTTCAAAATGAATCCACAAGCGTCCTGCGAACGCTGTGGGGTGTTCAGACTTTTTCTGTCTGCATTTATTCAGACCGTCTACGGGGTCGCCCCGGTTGTACCCGATCGCATCCAGGATCGCGGTATGCATTTCTGCAAGGGTACCTCCTCCTACATTCTGTAGGTCGGGAAGGGCTGCTGCGACCGATGGGTCTAAGCTGAGGACCGTGAGCTTTACCTGCTCTTTCTCATCCAGGCCGTACATGGTCGCCTGGTGTTTGACGGTGGCAAAGAAATGGTGTGGGTCTGAAGCGGGGAGGAACGGTGTGATTTTGGCACACGCGTCCCGTAATTGGGTCACTGTGAGGGGGGTGGAATATAAGACCTCCGCCTCATCTGCTGTGGCGGTGCGGTGGGTTGTTACAGGGTTCATGGGAGCCTGTATTATCTGTTGTGTGGGGGGTGGGGGTGCTTTCCTCCTTTGGGGTTTTCCCTGCGCACATGCTCCCTGAACATATCGCTGCGCTGTCTCTTGCAATTCTTCCCAATCAGGGCCGTCTTCCTGTTCTAAACTTTCCACAAAGGTTTCTTGCAATCCCTTTTGGACAGAAAGCAGTGCTTTCAAGTCTGCAATCGGCTTTCGGCACTTTGCATGGTCTAAAGTACTTTGCCTTTGTTCCGTTGTTGTGGCGTGGAGCGCTCTCAAGGCTGCCTTGAGATCACTGCATTGTTTCTGGAGCTTCTCTAACTGGTTTTCTGTTTCTTTCTTTACCAGGACTGCACGCTGCAGGTCCTGATAAGCCTTCTCATATTGTGACTGGAAACTACTCAAGTGCGCCAGACAAGATTGGTGACCCCGTTTGGCGTCAGCCACCTCTTGGTCCTTTGCTGCTAGTTTCCCTTTCAATTCCTGGTTCTCTTTCTCAATTTCACATATATCGGTTTTACTTATCCGATGTATGCCTTCTATTCCCTTGCGGAGCGTCCTGATGACCTCCTCTGTGCCTTGCAATTGTGCCAGACAGGACACAATTGCCATCGGCTTGCGCGCTTTTACTAAACACTTCCTGTGAATCTGACTCAGGTTCTCCCACCAGGTATGCCCTATACTTCCAGGACCTGAGTCGTCGTTATTGTAGAAATCCTTCCACACGGGCCATCCTTTGCCCTGCAGAAATTTGCGGATTTCCACCTCCCAAACGGGACACTGTCCCGCTCCTACGCTGCTGACTGGTACGACAGCAAAATCTTCGGGGTTCATGAGGCGCTGCATCGCTTGCATTGCCTGCATGGCTCTCTCTTATCTGATCGGTACATTCGAATTTGGGACAGGGGGCCAAGGTGGTGTGGTAGATACGGGTACGGCTTGCGCTAATTTCCGAAATACCGACTGCCGATAGTTTTGACGCAACAAAAAAGCTATCAGTTTTGCCTTATAACCCTGTTAGTTACACATGCATATACACACTTCCGAATTGTGAATTATTAACCAGAACCGTTTGAACACTTGTGGGTTTTTTTTGTTTCTGATTGGATTCTAATTCAAAATGTTGGGGTTCTCCCGGAGTGGTTTTCCACTTCTAAGTCGGGTCCCGTCAGGATGTCGCCAATTATGTTGCTCTTTCTAGCTTTAGTCTATTTGCTCTGTTTAGGTCACCTTTGCTCATGAGTCGCCAGATATCTTTATGATACCGCCACGTGGTTCAAGTTTAGGTTATGATTAATAACACAGCACACCGCTTAGTAAGGATTAAAACAACGGTCATTTATTATATACAACAAGCAATATTAATACCCTAATACTACTTTCTATATAACAAACCTATCACTACTGGCCAATACTTAACTTAGGAAGAGCCCACCAGGTCAGGGAAACGAATGGCTTGTCCAACCAAATCTGGCCCGCGGGATTCAAAAGGCTGCTACAGGTCGGTGGCTAGGTGTCTCTACCGGATAGCGATCGTTGGATTCAAACTTACTGCTGCCGGTGGCTGGTCTTCCGAAGGTCTCGAGCAGGCGAAGATGAGAGAGAGAGAGATCTGAACTTGGACCTTTACTTTTATAGGGCCCAGGGGCTTCCCGCCTCCCGGGGCGGCCCTTGACCCTGAGTCCCAAGTGATTGGATTCTGTCCCCAGTCTCTGGGGTCGATGTGTCCAATGGTGAGGCGATTCCTCGATCGGGGGGTGGTCGCTCACCTGTCTTTGTTTCGGCCCCTGCAGGCGCCGACAGGTCTGGCCCGGTATTTAATTGCTAATATTTTGCAATTGTTCCCGGGGATAGCCGATTTAACTGTGGATGTCTGAGTAGATTAGGTGTAAACAGTCCTGAATGCAACTGCGGATACCTGGGTTGATGGGCTGTTGATGGCCCTGAGTATCGATCTGGGCTACGTTCCCAGAGCTGAATATGCAAACCTGTCTGCAGCTGCCTGCTTGTGTCTTCTTGGCTGCTTTTCCCAGCAGTCTTTCGGATTAGCCATTTTAAACTGGGTTTTGGCCGGATTAATTGGAACGCAGCCATTTTACATGGCTACACCGTGCTGTCCTAAAGAAGTGGGGCCTGAAGAGGGGTAATGAAGGGAGGAGGCCGAAGGGGGGACGGGGGAATCTTGCCAGCTATTAGGGTGAGGTGGTGCCCTGCCTGCGATTGTGGGGGGGGGGGGGGTGCTTGCCGCAGGACCTAACTGAGATCAGAGCACCTTTTAAGAATAGATACCATAGATGTTTACAGTATGGAAACAGGCACTTTGGCCCAGCTTGTCCATGCCATCCAGTTTCTATCACTAAGCTAGTCCCATTTGCCCGCATTTGGCACATATCCCTCTATACTCGCCCTGCCCATGTAGCTGTCTAACTGCTTTTAAAAGACAAAATTGTACCCATCTCTACCACTGCCTCTGGCAGCCCATTCCAAATGCTCACCATCCTCTGTGTGAAGAAATTTCCCCTCTGGTCTCTTTTGTATCTCTCACCTCCTACGTTAAACCTATGCACTCTAGTTCCTCTGTCTTTGGGAAAAGATGCTGACTATCTATCTTATCTACGCTCCTCATTATTTTATAGACCTCTACAAGATCACCCCTAAGCCTACTACGCTCCAGGGAAGAAAGTCCCTGTTTATCCAGCCTCTCCTTATAACTCAGACCATCAAGTCCTGGTAGCATTCTTGTGAATCTCTTCTGCACTCTTTCTAGTTTAACAATATCCTTCCAATAATAAGGTGACCAGAACTGAACACAGTATTCCATGTGTGGTCTTACCAAAGTCTTGTACAACTTCAACAAGACGTCCCAACTCCTGTATTCAATATTCTGACCAATAAAACCTGGCATGCTGAATGCCTTCTTCACCACCCTGTCCACCTGCGACTCCACCTTCAAGGAGCTATGACCCTCTACCCCGAGGACTCATTGTTCTGTAACTCTCCCTAATTCCCTACCATTAACTGAGTAGGTCCTGCCCTGATTTAATCTACCAAAATGCACCACCTCACATTTATCCAAATTAAACTCCATCTGCCATTCACCGGCCCATTGGCCCAACTGGTCACGATCCTGTTGCAATCTTATATAGCTTTGCCTATCTAAATGCCTGTAGATCCTGTCCCTCAGAATACCTTCTAAGAATTTACCCACTACAGAAGTAGGGCTAACCGGTCTGTAGTTCCCTGGCTTATCCCTACAACCCTTCTTAAACAAGGGCACAACATTTGCACCCTCCAATCTTAAGGCACCTCTCCTGTGGCTGTCGATGACTGAAAAATATCAGCTAGGGGACGGGCAATTTCCTCCCTAGCCTCCCACAGTGTCCTGGGATACATTTCAAAATGATACCAGGGATTTATCTACCTTGATGTGCTTCAATAGCTCCAGCACCTCCTTCTCTGCAATATGTACACTCCTCAGGACATCACTTTTTATTCCCCTAACATTCGTGCCTGTCTCAACAGTAAATACAGACGAGAAATCTTAATTTAGGACCCTTGTGGATCTGCACATAGATGACCTTCTTTATCCTTTAGAGGACCTACTCTCTCCCTCGTCACCCTTTTACCCTTTATGTATCTGTAAAAGCTCTTTGGATTTTCCTTTGCCTTATCTGCCAAGACAATCTCATGTCCTTTTTTTGCCCTCCTGATTTCTGTCTTAACTCTACTCCGACAAGCCCTATACTCTTCAAGGGATCAACTTGATCCCAGCTGCCTATGCATGTCATGTGCCTCCTTCTTCCTTTTGATCATGACCTCAATATCCCGAGTCATCCAGGGTTCCCTCCTTCTACCAGCCTTACCCTTCACTCTACGAAGAATGTGCTCACCCTGAACCCTAATTAACACCTTTTTGAAAGACTCCTACGTTCCAGCTGTCCCCTTGCCTGCAAATAGGCACCCCCAATCAACTTTTGAAAATTCTCGTCTTATACCCTCGAAATCCGCCTTGTCCAAATTTAGAACTTTAACTTTTGGGCCAGAACTATTATTCTCCATAGCTATCTTAAAATTAATGGAATTATGGTCACTGGTCCCAAAGTGATCCCTCACTCACACTTCCGTCACCTGCCCTTCCTTATTCCCCAAGAGGAGGTCAAGTTTTGCCCCCTCTCTAATTGGGCCATCCCCATATTGACTGAGGAATTCTTCCTGAATGGCGTTGCAATCTCAGAGGTGCGGGACGTGTCTGAGAAATTAGGTCCCGTCCCTCTCAGTTGCAGCATGGATCCCGGCGTGCCATTCCATGAGGTTTATCCAAGTGCCAGTGGAACCAGTCCCAATTCTCCGCCGGCAGGAGCACTTAGACTCCGGAATGGAGAATCCCGGCCCCTAAGACTGAAAGACAATAATGAGGCTGCACATCTTATCCAGCAGGTAAAAAATATCTAGTTCATAGTTTAAATCAAAGAAGGTATATTCTCCCCCTAAATTTTCCTCTCTTTTCACCTTACCACCTTGACATTTTGCTATAAAACATTAATCCTTTGACTAAGTTTTTCATTCCCTCTCTCAATATTTCTTCCTTTGGCTCAGTGTTAATTTTGATTTTATTACTTTCTTTTGAAAGGATCTAAAGGTACCATTTTGATTAAATTGATGCTGCTTGTAACAGCATAATCTTGTAATCTGATTCTGATTCTTGTGAACGTTTAATTAGAATTGTTAGGTCCCTAGTAAGGTCATGGCGTAAGAGGTTTCAAATAACATGATTCATTCGTTATCCTAAACTAACTATAATATTTCACTGAAATAGGTAGAATGTTATGCTAAAAATAAATGCCTCTGATTTTCTGACTGTCAGCACATTTGAATTTTATATTTGTGGAGTTCAACTGGATACTTTCAGAAAGACAAGCCAAAGTCAATGGAGCAGAACTGAGTGAATATTTTGGAAAATCAAACAGAGGTGTAGATTTACATCTCCCCGTGTCTGCGTGGGTTTCCTCCGGGTGCTCCGGTTTCTTCCCATGGTCCAAAGACATGCAGGTTAGGTGGATTGGACATGCTAAATTGCCCCTTGGTGTCCAAAAAGATTAGGAGGGGTTATTGGGTTAGGGGGATAGAGTGGAAGTGAGGGTTCAAAGTGGGTCGGTGCAGACTTGATGGGCCGAAAGGCCTCCTTCTGCACTGTGTGTTCTCTGTTCTATGTTTTATGCTTACAACACAAGGTGACAGTGAATGTAATCATACGTAAAGTACCCTTTCAAGCAATGAGTTGCAGATTCATACTATCCTCTGGGTGAAGAAATGTTTCCTCATGCCCCCTCTAATCCTTTTCCCAATCGTTTTAAATCTATGCCCCCTAGCCACTGACCTCTCTGCTAAAGTATACAGGCCCTTCCCTTCTACTCTATCCAGGCCCTCAATATTTTGTACATCTCAATCAGATATCCCCGCAGCAATACCATCGGGAGTTCCTGGTAGGGTCACCCATGATGGTAAGGTCGGAGGGGAGGAACTAGACAAAGTGCCCCCCCACCCCGCCGACGAGAGGTGATGGATACAGGACAGTGAGATGTGGAAGTCTCGGATTTTGGACCGGCATACGGGCGGTAGAGTTTGATTCAGTCATCTCTCTCTTGGAATACGAACAGGAGAACATTTTGGCAACTTTCTTCATTATTTAGCAGCCCTCTTCAGGATCCACTCTGCTCGCCCCGCAAGGGAAAAGGGCTCAAAAAGGTGAGCTGACAATAATCTGTAACATCCCCAACCTGGCTGGAAAACCACATCCAGCAGACTCATCTACCTGCAGTCAGAAAGTCAACCTTAAACTGAATTTCAGAACCTTGAATTTATGAACCCTCATGGATAATGAGAAAAATAATAGACTGGAATGGAAACTGCCCTTGTTGCCCGTGAACTCAGGCACTTCAGCATGAACACCACTGCCCTGCAAGAGACCCAAAGAGCGAAGGGCAGCTGAAGGAAGATGGCGATTGTTACACCTTCTTCTGGAGAGGAAAACCCAAGGATCAGCCCAGGATGCATGGAGTTGGTTTCACCATCAAGAACAAACTCGTCAACCGATACTCAGAGCTCCATGTCAGCATCAATGAGCGCCCTATGAACTTTCGCTTACAACTTGCCAAGAACCAACAAGCAATGGCCATGAGTGCCAATGCCCCAAACCTTGATGCCAATGATTAATCCAAAGAAGGTTTCTACTCCACCCGGGACAGCTGTGATTCCTGCCCTGTGAGTGGGTTCCCGTTGGCGGCTGACCTCTGGGGTGCTCGGGCCTGGATGGGCGCAGCTGCTGCTCGGGTGTCCCAGGCAACGTGGTGCTGCCTTGTTCTGCCCGCCTGATGCACCAGGGACAGGATGGGATGGGAGTCCGGGGTGCTGCGCTATTCCAGCACCACCCCTGCGGGAGTCACCGACACGGCCCCCAACACCTCCTCCTCCCTCGGGGTGCCCGATGGGACAGGGGTTGGTGCCAGAGGCACAGTGCTGCTGACTGTGCTCACCACCTCTGCCACCTGTGCCCAGGCATGACCAACAGCGGCGGCTGGAAGCCTCCTTCACGGACCGGGGCACCGGGTCAACCAGCTCTCCTCCACCACGTCCAGGAGGGTCTACAGCTCGGCATCCTTGAAACGGGGTGCCGCTCTCCTCGCTGCCATGTTGTTGACTGGGATGGCGTGCATGGGGGAGTGACGTGTGTTTATGTGGCTGCAGCTTGTCAGCCTCCTGAATGTCAATCGTGAAACCGACGAATCCTGCACCCTTTCTCATTGGAATCAATTGTGCTCCACGTGGCACCGGTGCTAGCCCCTTAACAGTTGCTGAATTGGTCCAGGTGCAGCGCCAGTTTTGCTGTCATGGAACTCCGCGAATCCTGCGCCGGGGTCAACACTTAGTCTCAGAAATGGAGAATTCCGCCGATGAAGAATGGGAGTCCAGCGGACATTTTCAAACTTGGAAGAGCAGAGCTCACCCGTCATCTCCACCAGCTATTGCTGCAAATCTGGGACAAAGAAGAAATTCCCGCCGACCTCAGGGATGTCGTTGCTACCATCTTCAAGAAAGAAGACAAAGCAGACTGCAGGAACTACAGAGGAATTTCCCTATTCTCAATTGCTGCAAACTCATCGTCCAAATCCTCGCTAGCCGCCTTCTTCCAGTCTCTGAAGAATTCCTTCTGGAATGTGGCTTCCAACCAAATCGTGGAACAGCGGACATGATTTTTGATGCCCAGCAACTTCAAGAGAAATGCTAGGAGGAGCATCAAACACTCTACATGGCCTTCATCGATCTGACCAAGGCTTTTAACTCAGTCAGATGGGACGTGCTGTGGAAGACCCTGTCAAAGGCCGGCTGTCCAGGGAAATTCATCAACATCGTCCGATTCCTCTACCACAAGTTGATAGCGACAGCCACCACCAACAGAAATAAGATGGAAACCTTTGAGGGCAAGGCTGGAGTCGAGCAGGGATGCCTCATCATCCCCACCCTTTTCTCTATCTTCATCGCCACCATCCTTCACCTTGTGAAAAGCAAGCTTTCCAGTGGAGTGGACGTCATCTACAGGATGGATGGAAAACCTTTCAACCTCAAGCGGTTGAAATCCAAGAAGAAAATGACACAGACATCGCTCCTAGATCTTTAGTGTCCAGATGACATCGCCATCGCCACTCGCTCAAACACGAATCTCCAAGCCATGCTTGCCACCTTCATGGAAGCCAACCAACCTCCACCTCAAGAAGACTCAAGCCCTTTACCAAACCGCCCCAGGATGGTCTCTCCCTCCATCAAGATTAATGGAAAAACCCTACCAAACGTGGAACATTTCCCATATCTGGGGATCCACCTCTCCTCTAAGGCTGACACCAATGCGGAGATCCAACACCATCTCCAATCTACAAGCATCTCCATTGGACAGCTAAAGATGAGAGTCTATGATGGCCGCAACATCCGTGCTGACACCAAAATCCTTGTGTCCAAGGCAGTTGTCCTCCCAACTTTTCTAATGGCTCAGAAACCTGGACTACATACAGCCGCCACCTCAACGCTGTCTGAGATGGATTCTCTGCATCAGCTGGGAGGGCAGGTGTACTAACATCTGTGTCCTTGAAGAAATCAAGAGCACCAGCATCGAGGCCATGATCATCCTTAACCAACTCCACTGGACTGGCCGTGTGCTTAGGATGTCAGAGTCTCGACTTCCAAAGTAAATCTTCTTTGCCCAGCTCAAGGGAGGCTTCCAAACAAGAGGAGGGCAAAAGAAGCACTTCAAAGATACCCTGAAAGCTTACCTAAAGAAATACAGTAAGAAGTCTTACAACACCAGGTTAAAGTCCAACAGTTTTGTTTTGAGCACTAGCTTTTGGAGCAGTGCTCCTTCCTCAGCTGTGCTCCGAAAGCTAGTGATTCGAAACAATCCTGTTGGACTTTAACCATGATGTGGAGATGCCGGCGTTGGACTGGGGTGAACACAGTAAGAAGTCTTACAACACCAGGTTAAAGTCCAACAGGTTTGTTTCGATGTCACTAGCTTTTGGAGCGCTGCTCCTCATTCACCTGAGGAAGGAGCAGCGCTCCGAAAGCTAGTGACATCGAAACAAACCTGTTGGACTTTAACCTGGTGTTGTCCGACTTCTTACTGTGTTCACCCAGTCCAACGGTGGCATCTCCACATCATGGCTAAAGAAATACGACATCGACACCAACGCCAATACTTCCTTCCTGTGATGGTGTGATCGAAACTGCAAATAGTACACAAGTTGTAGTCGAACAAATGTTTATGTAGGTCCAGCATAATCTCCCTCTTCTTAAATTCTATACCTCTGCAAGTAAAGGAAAGGATTCCATATTCCTTCTTAACCACCTGATCAACCAGTCTGCCTTCAGGGATCTCTGGACATTCATTCCAAGATCCCTCACTTTGTCTACACCGCTCAGTATAATTGAGCAATCCTTCGCCTTGTCTGACCTCCCAAAATGCATCGTCTCACATTTCTTGGGGGATTGAATTCCATTTGTTAATTTTCTGACCATCTGACCAGTCCATTGATATCTTCCTGAAGTCTCCATCTGTCCTCCTCACTGTCAACCTTGCGGCAACTTTCTGTGACGTCTGCAGACTTCTTGATCATTCCTATTATGTTACGTGCAAATTGTTAATATTTACCACAAGACGCAGGAGACCTTGTACTGAGCCCTGTGGAACCCCACATGGGGAAACACAACTCTCTAGAGTTTAGAAGAATGAGGGGAGATCTAATTGAGTTATACAAGATGCTAAAAGGCATGAATAAAGTAGATGTCAACTGATGTTTACTCTTGTGGGGCATTCTAAAATGAGAGATCATGGGCGGGATTCTCCGACGCCCCGCCGGGTCGGAGAATCGCCGGGGGGGGCAGCGTGAATCCTGCCCCGACGCCGGCTGCCGAATTCTCCGGCGCCTGGGTTTTGGCGGGGGCGGGAATCGGGCCACGCCGGTCGGCGTCCGCTCGTAGCGACCCCCCGCCGATTCTCCGCTCCGCGACGGGTCGAGCGGCCGCCCGTTTTCGGCCACCGTAAATCAAACCAGGTCCATACCGGCGGGACCTGGCCCTGCGGTCAGCCTGCGGAATCCTCAGGGGGGCGCGGGAGGATCTGGCCCCGGGGGGTGCCCCTACTGTGGCCTGGCCCACGATCGGGGCCTACCGATCCACGGGCGGGCCTGTGCCATGGGGACACTCTTTCCCTCCGCATCGGCCACTGTAAAGCTCCGCCATGGCCAGCGCGGAGAAGAGCCCCCCTGTGCATACCAAGATACAGTGAAAAGTATTTTTCTGCGAGCAGCTCAACAGATCATTAAGTACATGAAAAGAAAAGAAAAGAAAATAAATGAAAATACATAATAGGGCAACACCAGGTACACAATGTAACTACATAAGCACCGGCATCGGATGAGGCATACAGGGGTGTAGTGTTAATGAGGCCAGTCCATGATATACCATCAATTCACAGCGAGACCATATGAACAAGTGAACGAAGGCTTTATTACACAAAGAACTAGCCTGCCAGTGACTTCTGTACAAATGAGCGCCACCCACTGGGCGCAGGACTATATACCGTCCGGGGGTGGGCGGAGCCAGAGGCAGAGCCCACCGGGGTTCCAGCTCAATGCTTAAAGGTTAAAGGTTACACAGGTACCACATCTCCTGGTGAATGCATTTCACCACATTCACCCCCTGTTTAAAAAAAACACAAAGTCCGGCGGGGGTGATGTGGGTCAAATGTCCATTCTATCCAGAGGCCGGATCGTCCTTTTAGACCTCCTCAGCTCTGGCGGTGCAGCGGGCATGGACGTTGTAGATGATGGTGACTCTGAGAGCGTGTTGTTCGGAGCTTCCGCCCGGTGTGTCGGAGACGGTTGCGGGGTAGTGGTCGGCAGGTGGGTGGCGGGTGGCTGCTGTGAAGGCGCGGGGGACAGTGCAGGCGCGGGGGTGGCGTAGGCGCGGGAGGACACAGGAGCCCCAGGGGGGCAAAAAAGACACGGTTGGTGGCGGTAGGCGATGCTGGGATGCGGGAGGGCGCGTTGGCAGGGGAACCAGCGGACACCAGGTCCCGTAGGGAGACGGTGTCTTGCCATCCGTCTGGGTGGGCGACGTAGGCATAATGGGGGTTTGCGTGCAGCAGTTGGACCCTCTCGACTAGGGGGTCGGTCTTATGGCTCCTCACATGCCTCCGGAGAAGGACAGGCCCCAGAGTTGTCAGCCAGGATGGAAGCGAGATCCCGGAGATGGACTTCCTGGGGAAGACAAACAAGCGGTTGTGAGTGGTCTCATTCGTGGCTGTGCAGACGAGCGACCTAATGGAGTGGAGCGCGTCGGGGAGGATCTCCTGCCAGCGGGGAACCGGGAGACTTCTAGCCGGGAGGGAAAGAAGGACGGCCTTCCATACCGTCGCGTTCTCCCTCTCCACCTGCCCGTTGCCCTGCGGGATGTAGCTGGTAGTCCTGCTCGAGGCGATGCCCTTACCGAGCAGGTACTGACGCAGCTCATTGCTCATAAACGATGTGCCCTGGTCACTGTGGATGTATGTAGGGGAACCGAACAGTGTGAAGATGCTGCGCAGGGCCTTTATTACTGTGGCCGAGGTCAGGTCGGGGCAGGGGACAGCGAAAGGGAAGCGGGAGTACTCGTCAATGACGGTCAGGAAGTACAGATTGCGGTTGGTGGACGGGAGTGGCGCTTAAAGGGCCGGGAGGCCTTTACTAGATGGGCCCTGTCTGGCCGATATAAGCGCGGTTTGCACTCCGCGTAGACTTGGCAATCACTGGTCATGGCTCTGACCTCCTTGGTGGAGTAGGGCAGGTTGTGGGACTTAATAAAATGGACAAGCCGGGTGACCTCTGAGTCGCAGAGGTCGTTGTGGTGAGCCCACAGTCGGTCCTCCTGCACGCTGGCGCAAGTACCGAGGGACAGGGCATCTAAGGACTCGTTGAGTTCCCCAGGATGATACTTAATATCGTAAGTGTAGGTGGTGCGTTCGATCCTCCACCTCAAGATCTTATCATTTTTAATCTTGCCCCGCTGTGCATTGTCAAACATAAAGGCTACCGACCTTTGGTCGGTGATGAGGGTGAACCTCCTACCAGCTAGGTACTGCCACCAATGCCGCACAGCTTCCACAATGGCTTGTGCCTCCTTCTCGACAGAGGCGTGTCGAATCTCGGAAAAATTGAGGGTTCTAGAGAAGAAGGCTACGGGCCTTCCTGCCTGGTTGAGGGTAGCAGCCAGGGCGACGTCTGACGCATCGCTCTCTACCTGAAAAGGGATGGACTCGTCCACCGCGTGCATGGCGCCCTTAGTGATATCGGCCTTGATGCGGCTGAAGGCCGAGCGGGCCTCAGCCGTCAGGGGAAACGTAGTGGTCTTAATAAGTGGGCGGGCTTTGTCCGCGAAGTTGTGGACCCACTGGGCGTAGTGGGAGACATTTTGAGGGCCTTGAGGCTGTGGGGAAGGGGAAGTTCCGTGAGGGGACGCATGCGGTCGGGGTCGGGCCCAAGGACTCCGTTTTCCACGACATAGCCGAGGATGGCTAGCCAGGTTGTGCGGAAAACACACTTCTCCCTATTATATGTGAGGTTGACGGATTGGGCAGTTTGGAGGAACTTCTTAAGGTTGGCGTCGTGGTCCTGCTGGTCATGGCCGCAGATGGTGACATTGTCCAAGTGCGAGTATGTAGCCCGCAGCCCGTACTGGTCCACCATTCGGTCCATCGTTCTCTGGAAGACCGAGACCCCATTGGTGACGCCGAAAGGGACCCTGAGGAAGTGGAAGAGTCAGCCGGCTGCTTCAAAAGCCGTGTTGTGGCGATCTTCCGGGCGAATCGGGAGCTGGTGGTAGACTTCAGATCCACCGTAGAGAAAACCCGGTATTGCGCGATCTGATTGACCATCTCCGCAATGCGGGGGAAGGGGTATGCATCCAGTTGCGTGAACTGGTTAATGGTCTGGCTGTAGTCCACCACCATCCGGTTCTTTTCCCCAGTCCTGACAACCACCACTTGAGCTCTCCGGGGGCTGTTGCTGGCCTCGCTGACCCCTTCTCTCAAGAGTCGCTGGACCTCTGACTTGATGAAAATCATATCTTGTGCACGGTACTGCCTGCTCCTGGTGGCGACGGGATTACAGTCGGGGGTGAGGTTCGCGAAGAGCGAGGGGGGGGGGGCGACCTTAAGGGTCGCGAGGCTACATACTGTGAGGGGGGGTAAGGGTCCGCCGAACTTCACGGTCAGGCTTTGGTGACTGCATTGGAAGTCCAGTCCAAGCAGTAGAGGGGAGCAGAGGGGAGCGAGGACATACAGCTTAAAAAGGGCATACTCGGCACCCTGTATAGCGAGGTTCGCAACACAGTACCCCCGGATCCGGTCCGAATGGGATCCAGAGGCGAGGGAGATCGTTTGAGATGTGGGGTAGATGCACAGGGAGCAACGCCTTACCGTTTCGGGGTGTACGAAGCTCTCCATGCTCCCAGAGTCGAAGAGACAGGGGGTCTCGTGCCCGTTGACCCGGACGACCATCATGGAACTCCTCAAGTACTTTGGCCGCGACTGGTCGAGGCTGACGGTGCCGAGCTGCGGGTAATCAGTGTAGTAGGAAGAATCTGGGTCATAAAATGATGGCCCCCACGAGTCGCCATGTCGGGTCTGCAGGTCTGTGAGTTCATGGATCAGGCCTGAGGAGCTTTCGGTTTCTGGGCTTTCGATCTGGCCAGACAGACTCTGGCAAAGTGACCCTTGTTGCCGCAGTCGCTGCATGCCGCCGAGTGGGCTGGGCAACGCTGCCGTGGGTGTTGGCCTCGGCCGCAGAAGTAGCACGACGGTCCCCCGGTCTGGGCGGGCAGCATTGCGGCACAGGCCTGTGGCGTGGCCGGGTCTAGCGACACCCGCGTCGGCGGGGCCCACATGGGGCTCGCTGGGTCTGCGGGGAACACGCTGAGGCTCTAACCAGGTGGCTAGTTTTACCGTGTCCTGCAGGTCGGTAGCCCCGTTTTCCAGCAGTCGCTGCCTGACGTAATTAGAGCGGACCCCAGCCACATAGGAGTCCCGGATCTGCAGATTCATGTGCTCCTCAGCCATCACATCTTGATAATTACAGTTTCTGGCGAGTAGGGTCAGATTTTCCAGATATTCGTCCAGAGATTCTCCTGCGCTGCCGGCCAGTAGTGAGCAGATGCCGCGCGAACACCTCGTTTACTGGTTTGATGAAGCGCTTCTTCAGAATCGTGACCACTGCCTCGTATGTGGCCGCCTTTTCGATCAAAACTGAAATTCGATGGCTCACCCGGGAGTGGAGGAGGTGCAGCTTGCGAGCTTCGGGGATAGGATAGGTGCTTCGGAGGAGCCGAGGTAGACCTCGAAGCAGCGGAGCCAGTGAGAGAAGATCCCCTTGGCTTCTGGGGCACAGGCGTCTAAGTCGAGTTTTTCTGGCTTGAGAGCGGCGTCCATAGTGACGTTGTTTGTGTAATAAATTGATATACCATCAATTCACAGCGAGACCATATGAACAAGTGAACAAAGGCTTTATTACACAAAGAACTAGCCTGCCAGTGACTTCTGTACAAATGAGCGCCACCCACTGGGCGCAGGACTATATACCGTCCTGGGGTGGGGGCGGAGCCAGAGGCGGAACCCACCGGGGTTCCAACTCAATCTTTAAAGGTTAAAGGTTACACAGGCACGCCATCTCCTGGTGAATACAGTTCACCACAGTTCATAAGAGGGTCGTTTACGAGTCTGGTAACAGCGGGGAAGAAGCTGTTTTTGAATCTGTTCATGCGTGTTCTCAGACTTTTGTATCTCCTGCCCGATGGAAGAATTTGGAAGAGTGAGTAAGCCGGGTGGGAGAGGGTCAACACTGGTGGGACACTTCGGGCTGGATTCTCTGATTTTCAGGCTATGGCCTGACGCCGGCATGGCAACCGTGGCGTTTTTCGACCGAACAATCGGCGCAAAATGGCCACCGACACGCCATTTGGTGGGGGGGCTAGCATGCAGGCAGCGTAGCGCACACGGCTCTAGCTGAGCACACGGCTCTGGTTGCAGATACGGCCGGAGAACTGCCGGGTCCATGGCATGCAACATGGCGCTAGCCGCGCGCGGACCAGGCCTGCCAAATAGTGCCCTCCCTTTGGCCAGGTTCGCGACCCCCGGACCACCCCCCAACAGTGTCCCCAGACCCTGCTAAAGTCCCCCCTGCCCACGGATCGGCTCTCCCCCGACTGTGGCGGACTGGACTGAGTCCGCAGCCGCCACGCCACGTTCCCGACAAAAAATAGCATGAGAGACCCACGCCGTCGGGAACTCGGCCGGTCGGGGGCGGAGCACCTCAGGTAACGTCCTGAGGCCGCCGATATGGTGTGCGATGTACTCCTAGAGTACGCAGCTCTGGACGGGGCGACGCATTATGAAAGCGGCGCCGCCCCCCGATTTTGTCGCAAACGGGGATTCTCCTGTTGAACACGATTTTGGCGTCGGAGACGGGAAAATCCCACCGTTTGTTTTAATACCTTTCACAGAGGTGCGAAATTTAATCCTAAAATAAGACACTAAAACTGATGTTCACTAAAACTCTGTGTTCTGAATAAACAATTATAAATATAGATTTGACTTTTAAATTATGGGAGTAGTTTTAACCTTCGTCACCCAGTGCAAAACTGACACAATCTGACGGATCATCAGTTTTATCACTGACTGATTTTATTTTCATTGAAAAATGAGCGGCCAATATGATATTAATTTCCCATTGGGCAAGTTAGGTTAAAATCTAACCAGACTATAAATGCATATTGTGTGTGCTCCATGTGACAGAACAGTGTGAGAACGAAAGAAGATTTAATATCAAAGGGATCACTGGTTCCAAGCTCAACGGAAAAAAATTAACAGCAAAATGAATTTTAAGTTATTTTTTTGCTGAAGTATTTAGTCTAATTTTTTTAATGTTGCATTAACCCGACTGAGGAAAAGTATATTTAAAATGTCCTTGTGACAGATCATGTGAATGGCATTACTGCCTGCTTTGTAATTGTTTAATTATCTCTGACATATTACTGTCTAGCTCTCTCGGTTTGGATAATTCAAACAGACTGCAGGATGATTATTCACCCTTTCTGAATATAAAACCCACTTGACAATATAGAACATTGTAAAGCGACCAGCTACCTTGACCATTGAATCTCTTATCTGCTTTTTGCAGACATCTGTAACAGGATAGCAGACTAGCAGTAATGACGCTCACTTCTAACCGACAAAGAAAGGGGATCCTTTCATCCTTGAATTTAATTACTATTAAATAAAAAGAAAGCCTCTATTGTTTACCCCAAAGCAATTCATTTCCTTTTGTGCAAATGTTGAACTCATGCCTAATTCATTTCCCTAATTCATTTAGACACTTGTATTCATTAGTGACAGTACCCCCACCCCCTTGAAATTTATTAATCAAAACAGTCCAGAAATGTACCAAACTCCTATTCTTTACGCTCTGCCACAGAAAGCTTCTGCTCAAAATATGTATTTGCATAGTCAGGGCATAACGCAAGCATTATTTAAAATGCAACAAGACTGTGAGACCAGCCTCCTCCAATGCCATCCTTGAGGAAGTCCAGTCTCACCAGCAAGACAAACCAATAAGAAATTGCGGCAGAGTGGCATACAGCTCAATATCGACTCCAGAGCTCATGGAGTCTCATGGCCAACAGTGCCAGTGGAATGGAAGTCCCGATGGGAAATAAACAACATATCCAACTCACAGCCACTTGCGAAGAAGGGCCCCAAGCTCGGAAGGAGAGAACATGAGTGTACTCTGCGTGCGTTGGAAACATCAGAAGATGTCTGATTGCGACATCAACTACACGCATGTGCAAACCATTCTGCACGAGGGACCCCCACCCAATGCGAACATATGGTATTATGAAATAGGAGCAGAAGTAGGCCATTTGGCCCCTCAACCCTGCTCACCCTTCAATAAGATCATGGCCCAATAAGGGTCAACAGTCTAACTAGCAGGTGAGGTTTTTTTGACTTGTGGCAAAACTTTGTGGCAGTATTTGTGGATTGTGATTGGAGCTCTGTTGGTGAGTGTAATAACCCCCATGAGGCCCATAGGGATGACCTGATTGATCTCCCGTGGAGCTCGTGGAATACGAGCTTCCCCACTGAGGGGCAGAGACCAGGATGGGAACCGATATCTTCAGATGATCCCGGCTGGTAGTAGAGGTGCTGCCCGCCACTTTGCAGCCTTGCGTTTCTTTACTGAATACACCACTGAATTTAAATCCTTCTCGGGACTCCTGTGATTGTAATACTGGCGACGGGGAGGAAGGGAACTACAGGCTGCGATTCTGGATGTCCAGACCATGGTTGAATCTCACTACAAGGGAGCAAGGTCAGAACAAATTTTAAAATTCTGCCCTTTGAGAGGCTTGATGCTTTTTTTTTTAACAAACTATTTTATTGAGGTATTTTAGGCATATCGAAAAAGTGACATGGTACAGTACAAAAAAAAAGAAGTCAAGACACAAATTGAACATAGTGCAAACCAAACCACGGCTCTGCTCACGCAAGGACCTGCCTCAATATCCCCCTACTCTACTCTACTCTACCCTAGCCCCCCCCCCGCCCCCCGCTGACACTTACTCCTCTGCCAAGAAGTCAATAAATGGCTGCCACCTTCGGGCGAACCCTAGTAGCGAACCTCTCAAGGCGAACTTGACTTTCTCTAGGCCAAGAAAGCTCGCCATGTCCGATAGCCATACCTCAGCCCTCGGGGGCTTTGAGTCCCTCCATGCTAACAGTATTCGTCGCCGGGAAACCAGGGAAGCAAAGGCCAGAACATCGGCCTCTCTCTCTTCCTGGACTCCCGGGTCCTCCGAAACCCCAAAGATTGCCACCTCAGGGCTCATTACCACCCTAGTTTTCAATACCCGGGACATGACATCTGCAAATCCCTGCCAATACCCCCTGAGTTCAGGGCACAACCAGTGCAAAACGCTCCAATGATGTCATTGCTTAACACATGACATTACACCAGCCAATGGTGTTACTCTGATTCATAGCACCCCTCCCGCTTTACTCCTTTAGTGTCCCCAGCATTTTTACTCAATCAAACATGTTAACAAGACCCAACACATTGTGCCAAAACTATGTTATGTTACGGCTACATCTGTACATTAGTAAGACAGTCTCTTGAGTGAACGTCTGTCTCATTTTGGCAGAATGCGGCATTCGTTGGGGTACTAGGAGTGTTTTCCTATACATTAGTTGGTGTTACATCTGGTGAAACCAACTCAGCAACTGTCTTTTACTTGCACTAGCGGCTGTCGCAATCGACCAGATGATTCGCCGATGCCGCGTTAAAAAATGTACAATGTCCAAGTATTTACTTGAGAGTTGTTTTTACTTGGCACAACAATGATTTCGCCTTGGAATGTCGATGATATTTCTCCCGACCCTTCTGATGGTGTCTGGGCCTGGAACTTCGTCGATGATTACTTCTTCCGGCTCTCCACAAAATCGAAGTCGAAAGTTGTTTTCGTCCTGTTTTTGTTTTGCGGCCCAGATTTTGTCACCAGTTTCTCTTTTGTTAGTTCCTTGTTGTTGCCGAAAAGAGAAAGGATCAGAGGTAGCACACGGTGAGTTTGTATAACATAGTGCAAGGGGTTTATTTACAAGATGTGCTCAAACAGGGTACAATGATGAACTCCACAAAAGCCCGCAAAATGCTCTGGTGGTGTAATTGCGCAACAGGTGACACCAGCCAATGGCGTTACTCTGATACACAGCAAGAAAAAAGACTGCACAAAGGGCCCACCATGCCACAGGTTCTCAGGGAGCACTTATCTCACCTTCACCTCACCCAGGAGCAGCAGCTGAGGTGACTTAGATTCAAGGAGACATTCAATGAGCTGTCCCTCCTCCTTCAATCTGACCTGCAGCCCCATACTAGGGTGAGGATGGCTCTGCCAATGCCTAGAAAGGCCACTCGCACATTAAAAGTCTACATGATCGGATTATTCCAGTCAGGAGTGTACAACATACCAAACATCTCCCAGCATTCACTCCATTGATGCATTTATTGCATGTTATGAACGGCAGACTTACCTTAAAGCTCGGAATGTAGATCAGGAATTCCAAGTCCGTTTACCTTGGAGTTTCTGCAGATATACAGACTGGGAGCAGGCATTTTTTTGTTCTTTGGCCCAGCGTACCTATGCATGAAGAAAAATGGTGTGAAAATCTGGGTCAGGTGACCAGGAGCGAAGCACCATTGAATATAAATTGTCACAGGCAGGGGAAAGGGTCTGGGGACAGGGAGAGGTTCCAAAAGGGAGAGATCCCAGAGGAAGAGTCCCAAGTAGGGGACAGAGATAGATCTCAATTAAAGAAAATTAGAAGAGCAAGGTACAAATAGGAAAAAGGCTGCAGGTAGTAGGCTTTAAGTGAAGAGGGCTCAAGAGAAGCTCTGGCAATTGAAAAGGGCTCAGAAGACACTCTGAAGATCCCAAAAGGCAGCAGAAAGTTGGTGACTCCATGTGAGCTGCTGAGGATGATGTACCCCTTTGGAGCAGTTGTGTTCTGCCTTGCACAGCCAAAGAGCTGACCTTGTGCTTGTGAGTTGCTGCTTGAGTGCCTAGTCAGGAATCCAGGGGAACGGAATATCAGAAGATGAGATTGAAACCCTGTAAGTTGAGCCATTGTTGAAGTTGCTCGAGTTTTGGAGAGATTTCCAAGATGAGATCTTCAAAGATGAAGACTGGAATCCCTCATGAGAGAGACAGAGTTACAGTGAGGTTGGTTGGCTCACTGTTACTTGCCTCCCACCCTCTACACACACTCACACAAGACAGAAAAACACAAAGGGGTGGAAAAGGGGGAAAAATGTAAGTGGAAGAGAAAAAAGTCTTTGCTTCAGGTGGTGGTCCCTTGCATGCTTTCTTCACACCAAGCCTGTAAATCATAGTCTTTGTTTTGCAGCCTGTACTAGTCTCCCTGAAGTTTGCGAAAACAACATACTCACACCTTTCCTGGAGAGGCAGATACTTTATTTAGTCAAATTCTGCTTTCAATCTGTGGTTTGTCTTCAGGCCCCTGTAGTAAATAAAATGCAGTACTCACAGGCAGCAGGCCTTGTGGAGAGAGATAATCAATTCACAACAGCTTTTCTGGGGACAGTTAGCAGATTCGGAACTTTGCCTACGCAGCCTGTAATGGTTCACCTGTAGACAGAATTACCCAGGTTCTCTCCCAGTTCAGAAGCACTGTATTTCTGGTGAAGAAACGAGAAGGACCTCTTCTGGGCTGCCAGGAGTCAAACTAAAATGAAACTCAACCTTTGGAGCTCTGAAAAAACATTCCAGAGGGATCTGACCTAATCACCACCTGTTACCAGGCAGAGCACAGCCTTTTGGGCCAATTCATTGGCCACCAGCCAAATCTATGAAAGGGAGTCCCAGCCAATCTCTGTCATTGGTGCCGGTGAGTCTACACATCCAGTTTAAACCAGCATAGCCCACCAGATTCTTCTGTTTGAATTAAAGGTACAGGCTTCTTACAAGTTGCTAGTCTTAATGTGACATGTCCAATAATCATCCATGGATCAAAAATGAAACGGCAACATAAAATAAAGGGTAAATAAGGGAATAACCAGGAAGGACCTTTAGAAAAGTTAATTTTTTTTTTCAAAACCCATGAAAGTGAGGGGGGGAGGGGAGATAGGGGCGGCCAGACAAAATGGCGCACCAAACTGAGGGGGGCCTTTCCTTCTGGGCTCTCCAGCAGCAAATTACCCTAAGTGCGACCTCGGTGGAGAGGAACTCCCCGAGGCCCAAAGAAACGTCAACGTGCTGTTGAATAGCGGGGTGTTTATCGGCACTGCAGCCGGACAGAAATATTTTCCGGTTAAATTGTGCCCCTTGTATTGATTTCCCTGGCCAATTGTCCCCATTTTGTTGGGCATGACCTCCATCCTCCTGTCCAACTCCATAACAAAGGCCTCCCCAGACACTCTCTCACTGCCCTGCTGCTCTAGTCACTTTGTTTCCTACTGCAGTATTAGTAGCCAGCAGCAGCTCACTCTCAGTCAATATAATGCTGCTTCTGAAGGGACAGATTGCCTAGAACAACCTCAAGCCTCACACACTGTTTGGTTCCCTGATGAGTATGCGGTTAACCAATAGCGTGGGTTGAACCCAGCCATTCGCTACAATTAGGTAAATGAGGAGGCATTGCAAAGTTTGCAAACTGCCTTCCTCACCAGGACAAGGCAAGGGGAGTCACAAACCATGGCTGAAATTGGATATAAACCAATGTTTGAGCCTTCGGTTGCTGAAGTCTATTTCACATAAATCTGGCACAAAATCTGAGCAGATCTTTCATTAGATCATTATATTTCAATGTCCTGCAATTGCACACATCTTTAACACTTCTACTTACTACTTGTCCTTTCTGGTCAAGGGAGTAAAGAGAATAATCAAACATCACTGGCTGCAGTTTGCAACTTCATTATCAAACAGGAAGAAAGAGCAACTTATTTTCTTATGTAAAGCAAATATAAAAATAGATGATTAATATGATTTGGTGGGCAGCACGGTAGCATAGTGGTTAGCACAATTGCTTCACAGCTCCAGGGTCCCAGGTTCGATTCCCGGCTTGGGTCACTGTCTGTGTGGAGTCTGCACGTTCTCCCCGTGTCTGCGTGGGTTTTCTCCGGGTGCTCTGGTTTCCTCCCACAGTCCAAAGATGTGCAGGTTAGGTGGATTGACCATGATAAATTGCCCTTAGTGTCCAAAATTGCCCTTAGTGTTGGGTGGCGTTACTGGGTTATGGGGATAGGGTGCGGGTGTGGGCTTGGGTAGGGTGCTCTTTCCAAGAGCCGGTGCAGACTCGATGGGCCGAATGGCCTCCTTCTGCACTGTAAATTCCAAGATTGAATATTAATAATCGTTTGGGAGTACAAAACTTGAGTATTGCTGAAAAAATGACACATCAAAGCTTATATATTATATAACACATCTTTCATGACTTCAGGACCTAAATTGCTTTCCAGTCAATTAAGTAAATTTTTGGAGAGTCATCTCGGAACATCGTTAGCTATCAGCCTCATGACAAGTGTCAAGGTTATTTCACTGAAATTCTGGGTATGCTAATTTCACAGATCTCCTGATATTGAGCTGTACAAAGCTTGAAACGATAAAGACTGATAATTTAAAGCTTCGTTAACTGGTTTACAGCAATTGCACTTCTCATTCAAGCCCCAAAGTCCACCGTACTATGTAAAGAGAACCAATGTTTAATCATTAAAATAAGGAAATTGAGGATAAATTCACCTCCATCCCCCGTCAAGGCCCCTTCAGCAGCACTTTCCAAACCCTGATCTCGAAGGTGAAGGGCAGCAGGTGCATGGGAACTTCACAGTCTGAAAGTTCCCCTTCGGGCCATACACCATCCTGACTTGGAACTATATTATTGTTCTTTCAATGTCACAGTGTCAAACACCCGGAAGTCTCTTTATAACAGCATCAGATAGACTGCAGCGGTTCAAGAAGGCTGTTCACCACCACCTTCTCAAGGGTAACTAGGGATGGGAAACAACTTATAGTCTTGTCAATGACACTCACAGCTCATGAAGAAAAATAAAACCTAGAAATAAATGGTATTAACAGTGAATACTGGGCAGCACGGTGGCGCAGTGGTTAGCACTTCTGCCTCACGGCGCCGAGGTCCCAGGTTATATCCCGGCCCTGGGTCACAGTCCATGAGGAGTTTGCACATTTACCCCCCACAACCCAATGATTCAGTATTAATAAATTATACAATATGTTAATAATACAGTCAAAATAATTATTATAATTAATAAATTAATCAAATTTTATCCTACTGATTCAGTATTAATAAATTATACAATATGTTAATGATACAGTCAAATAGTTGATTGATCAGTAACATTTCAATAATAGTATTTCAGCTCAAGTTCATCAATTGGGGGTACAGTTGGGTTAGTTTGAATCATTCTGATAGTTGTTCCCCTGCGTTTAGCGAATCGTTTTTTAATGCACTTAGCACATTGGTATGTTATGTAAATGATGAATACAGCTACACAGGAGAATAGGATTATTCTTATTGTGGACATTCCAGTGTGTCCAAGCCACCCGCAAATTTTATCCCAGAGAGAGATAAATTGGGGTGGATCAAGTTTTTTGATTTCTTTTTGGATATGTAATGCCAAATCTTTAACTTCTTTAGAGTTATCGGGAATGAAAGTGCAACACTCTGCACCAATTAGGGCCGCAGGTGCCACCTTTTTCAGCTAGCACATAGTCAAGTGCCATTCGATTTTGTAATACTACGGTTAACATTTTACAGATCTTAACATTGATATACTGATTGAAAATTGATATCATGATTACATAATTCAGCAATAAACAATTAATAATAACTTCATGTATACAAATAAAATGATTATACAATAAAAAGTTGAACATATGATCTAGTAATAAATGGTAAAATGATAATCAAAATTGATGTCAAGTCTTTGACATCTTCTGGATTATACACAAAAGCTTTTTGAAAGGGTCAATTTTCTTGCAGAGACAAAAAGAGGCGTATAGCTTGGAATAATGCCATTCGCATCTCTAAACTTTTTTTTTGTCACTCAAATGGACTGGGAGTAAAAGTTGGATTGCTGCCAAATTCCAGTTATCAAATGTCTTTGAACGATCTGTTCTTTTGGAATATAGATTTGCTTTTAAGTGGGGGTTACTGGGTTACAGGGATATGGTAAATACATGGGCTTGAGTAGGGTGCTCTTTGTAAGGGCTGGTCCAGTCTCGATGGGCCGAATGGCCTCCTTCTGCACTGTAAATTCTATGGTCTATGATAACATATTAAGCAAATTTATGCTAGCTTGTAAATCATTTTGCAGACTGAGTCACTTTTGCATTTTGGTTCTAACCAGTTATTCCTTAATTGATTCGTAAAGGCACATTTCCAAATACTACCGGCGCGATTCTCCGATGCCGCGCCGTTTGGGAGAATCGCCTGGGGTGCCATTTTTTCACGCGACGCCAGTCCCAAGCGGCGAGATCAGCACTATCTAGTTCTGCGCGGCACAGTCCGGTGAATCGCACGAGACACCCAAAATGGCGATTCTCCGCCACCCCCGCTATTCTCAGGCCCGGATGGGCCGAGCGGCCTGCCCAAAACGACGGCTTCCCGCCGGCGCCATCCACACCTGGTCGCTGCCGGCGGGAACAATGCGGGAATGCTGTGGGGGGCCTGTGGGGGGGGGGCGAGGGGGGTTCTTTCACCGGGGTAGGACTCAAAAGGGGTCTGGCCCGCGATCGGTGCCCACCGATCGGCGGCCCAGCCTCTCTGAAGGAGGACTTCCTTTCCTCCGTGCCCCGCAAGATCCATCCGACATCTTGCGGGGCGCCGCAGGGAGGACGGCAACCACGCATGCGCGGGTGACGCCAGTTAGGCGGCGGATGACGCGGCGCCGCTTCCGTGCGGCGCCAATGCCCGGCGCGCGCTGACGACGCTGCTTTAGCGACACGCCCCCCGAATTTCTCACGGCCCCAATCCTAGCCCATTTTCGGGCCCTGAATCGGTTGAGATCGGGGCATTTTCATGCCGTCGTGTACCTCGACGCCGTTCACGACGGCGTGGACACTTAGTCGCGGTAGCAGAAAAGGTTGCAACTGAGGAAATACAATGTACTGATGTTAATACTTCCCCAACCAATTATGACATATGTTTTGTGTAGTGCTTTGTTAAGGAAGTCCGCCTTGAAGTGACTGTATCCCAGTTTGTTACTGGGGTGAAGGCAACAACTGGTAAAAATACTCAGCAGGTCTGACAGAATCTGTGGAGAGAGAAACAGAGACAAGTAGGACAACAAACAAGGAGGACTGATCTTCCAAGGGCATGGTCTCAAGAGGGAGACTTGCATGTTGGGAGTTTATGTTGAGAACTTGTGGTCATGTGTGGCTGCGCATCTACAAATTTCAATGCTACACAGAGATTGTGGTGAAGATCTGGCTGTGTGAATTTGTAAAATCAGCCTGGATGTCTCAGCTAATTCAAAATGTTACAGGTTCAAGTCCCAGAAAATGACATGAATATATAACCTAGGCTGGGACTCCAGTGCTGTAAAGAGGGAGGGCTGCATTTTTTGAGGCACTGTACTTTGGAGAAAGGAGTTTCCTTTGCAACTTTCTGCTGGAGAAACAACACTTTCCCCAAAGGATTGCACTTATCAATTGAAGACGCATTAACAAGCTCTTTAATCTTAAGTAAAATTGATGTTTTGTAGTAATGCAGGAAGTAGTTATGAGCTCAGTTGGTATAATGTTCATCATTAAGGCAAAACTGTGTGGGTTCAAACCCTCCTCCAAGAATTTTACACAAAATCTGAGGCTGTCACTCCAGTGCTGTATTTAGAGAATGTTGCACTGTTGAAGGTACGGTTTGTTGGTTGAGACATTAAGTGCAGATCTCTTTTGAGCTCTCAGGTAGACATAGAATATTGTATGGTATGTTTTGGTACAAGTGTAGATGCCCTGGTAGTGTTTATTCCTCAGTCAACATCACCAAGGTTGGGGGGTGGTGGTGGGGAGACATTGCTCTGTGTAAATTGGCTGATGTGTTTCTCACATTTCAAAAGAACATCATTGGCTATAAAGTGCTTTGAAGCATCCTGTTTTTGGAAAGGGTGTTATCCAAATGCAACTCCTTCTTTTTGACGTAAATCCAAGATTTCCCAATCAGTCGCGTTGAATTAATTTTGCTATCTTTAGTTATACCCTGCAGAAATTTAGCATATGTACAAAAGTTTTATGTTTTATGAACAAGAACAATTACTCCAGTGAGAATATGGAACAGAATCCCCAGTATAGAAATTGACCATCAATCCTTCAAAACGAAGGTTAGACAATTATTTAGTTGGTAACAGTTTTGAATGGAGGAGCAAGAGCGGTGCCAGATTGCCCCCACTAAAAGGGCACAGGTTTCTCAAAGTAAAAGGGGAACATTGACGACATAGACATTAACCAGCGAAATCTCCTGACTTTCCAAGTTCCACACTGAAATAGAGCCAACGGGGTTATTGTGGGCTTGGGAACTGTTTGTGGAGAAGATTGGCCATGATAAATTGCCCTTAGTGTCCAAAATTGCCCTTAGTGTTGGGTGGGGTTACTGGGTTATGGGGATAGGGTGGAGGTGTGGACCTTGGGTGGGGTGCTCTTTCCAAGAGCCGGTGCAGACTCGATGGGCCGAATGGCCTCCTTCGGCACTGTAAATTCTATGAATTCTATGAATGAACTGGGAAAGAAACGTTGCACTGTAGCATGTTGACAGGAGGAGAGCTCAAATAGAAATGTGGTGGAGCATTGGCATGGGATAAAGTTGAATGGTGCTAGTTTCCAGAACAGAATGAGGTCAGTAGCAATTTGTATCTGGTCTTTTGGCAGTGTCTACGATAATTATGTCCTCGCTTATCGTGTAAACAAGGCTTCCTATGATAGCTTTCCTTTATAATTGTGAGGCTGTTATCTCAATCCTGCACATGTCCCAATAAAGAAGGGGTAACATCTGTCTGTGTTATCGTTGACTTTCACTGGACATGGAGACAAGATGATGATTTAGTGGGTTGCCATGCGCAATTGTGGAAAATCTATACAAAACCTTCAATGTTATTTAACAGAATGATGTCTTTTACCATTTTGTCTGTTTTATGGGGCTGATAATCCATCAATGTGTGTTACACAATCCAGACAAATCAATTATGCTCAGTTTATGTACAATTCAGATTTTCAGAAGAGCCTTGTGCAGCTTGGAGTCAGTTCAGTGACTGACACTGTTGCGACACCATAAGCTCTCCTCTACTCAAAGCCATTTCAAAGCTTAGCATGACAGCGGACTAGTCAAGGATGAGGCTGCATTGGAAATTTCTCCTTTCTTTAGTTTTTACCTTTACCTTTAATCCCCGAGCAGCTGCAGGTCCCTGCTTAGAGCAACAGCTGGTGTTTCAAAGGAGCTGCTATGAGATTGTTCAGATGCAGCGTAGTTTTCAGGGGGCTCAGAAATGGTGTGAACGGGGTGGGGGACATCTTGCTTTCATCCTGAATGAGGAAACTCAAGAGTTTGTCCAGAAGCACCTGGAAGCAGACAAAGACTGGTGGATCGGCCTCGCTCCATGGAAACAGAACCTAACCCAGGACGAAATAGATGGTAGGTGAGATTGCATGAGAATTTGAATGAGAAAAAGAAGAGAAGGATTGGGATACCACTTTTTCTCTTCCTTCACAATAATATTGCACGATAACAATATCACAACTGTTTTATAACTTTTTTCTAAATTTGCATATTGGACTAAATAGTCATTGTAGTTTAATTGAGATTACCTTTGTTCTGCTTGATGCATGAACAATAGAAATTCACTGTTGTACCATCTTTCATGCGTTGAAACAAAATTGACTTCTATTTTCATAGGTCTGAATAACTACATGCTTCGAGCAGTGTTACCTTTTAAGTGTTATTATTGTGCACAGCCTGTTTTTGTCAGCAGCAATTGCTATAAACCTTTTTGTGTGGCCCTCGCACATTTTTTATTTCTCACAAAACAAGGTCCAGTGGCACCTTTCAGGCTGCTGCTGAACTGCACAGCTGCACAGCTCAGCTGGACCATTGCTACTCGGGACAAGTCCCAGATCAAAAGTGCTGATTTGAAGCAATTTAGATATTGCTCAATTCGGATCATATTGAATTCAGATCAGCCTGTAGGTTTTCCAGCGGTACAGTTCCAATGCAGAATAGTAGGTTTATAGTTCATTTTTGTTGTAGAGTGTTGGTCACAGCTCGGTAGGCCTGAAGAGGTCTTCACACCTTGGGTGATTGTAAGTCTTTAATGGCTCCTGGAACTATTTACAAACTGAAGAGTATAAATCTGAAGCTGTCTCCACGCTTGCTGGTACACCCAGCTCTGTCCAACACTGGACTGATCCTGGGTGTGGGTCATGTGCTTTCTTTGTATCATTTTCACCATGTAAAAAAGAAATAAAAATAGAACAACCCCAATAATATAATTGAAACATAAAACAAAAAAGAAAGCAATACCCCCCTACCCCCCCCCCCCCATAGCATTCAACGGCAACCAACTCCCGAAGGTGCTTAATAAACAAACCTCAAGAATTGTAGAACCCCTCCTTCATCCCCCCTCAGCTCAAACTTCACATTCTCCAGGGACAAGAACTCCAGCAGTGCCCTCACCGCACCGAGGCACAGGGTGGAGAGATTGACCTCCACCCCATCAGGACCCACCTACGAGCGATCAGTGAGGCAAAGGCTAAAAAGTCTGCCCCCTGCAGCCGCCTGCAACCCGGGCCGATCCGACACCCCGAAAATGGCTTTTCGGGGACCTGGCCCCACATCCGTATGCAAAACCCACGAGCTGGTGCAAAATATCTCCCGGCAATACCTTTCCAGCTTCGGGCAGGACCAAAACATGGTCATGTACTTTCTCACATCACTGTGTGGGTGGGCGCTGTACTCAGCCCCACATTAAACCTTACACTGTACCCCACTCTAGTCTTTGACGAATGTATTTTAAGTGATTATAGTTTACTTTATGTCTTACATTGTAATTATTATCATACATTTATATTATCATTACTACATTACTGTAATCCCATTTCTTTCCTCAAGTCCTTGAATTTTAATGCTCAAGCAGCCTGGAAGCATTTTAACCCTTCCATATCATGTTCGCACTACTGGCGGATGAGTGGAAGGTTCTGTCGCTGTTGGTTCTTCATGTAGGTTTGGACATTGTTCTACCATTTGGGTAGGTTTTCAATCTTTTAATCCATTGTTTTGTGTTGAACTGGACTTGGTCAGTTCTGCTGCTGCACTGGTCGATGGTTGTTCCCCTAACTCGTTTCTTGAAAGCTGGATGAACTGCTGCCATACAACCCACGTGACATATGCCGAAGTTTACATTTCAAAAATGAAACCCTTGTTCCCGCTTCTTTCACAATTTTATCCAGGTTTTTGAGTACTCTTTCTTCTTTTCCAGTTGTTTTTCAAACTTCTGAATCTTCCCATCAACTCAGCAACAACTCGGGTCAGTTAAGTTGTCTCTGTTTCAGAATTAACTGGGGAACACTTACATAGATTTGACAGCTTCACCTGGCTATTCAGTTGAGTTCTGAATCTTTCTTCCATGGTCACTGACCGCTTCTTGGGCTCTTTCAATTCACTCGTTAGATCATCAATCTGCTCTGCAGAATTTCTCTTATCTGCTTCCAACATCTGAATTTGCTCTTCCATATTGAGTATCTCACCCGTCATGTTGTTCAGATTGGATCGAAGTTCAAGAATTTAAATAGTTTAGGTTGTTAATTCTGCTTTCAAGCAACTGGTCGTATTCATCAGCAATTCTTTTCCTGTTCCAGATTTTGCACTGTGCTTATTAAAGACTTCCGATACTTGAAGGTCATCAAGTTTTAATTGAAGAACTACCTTTGTTGAATTTCTTTCAACAAATTCATCATTTAAATGCTTCAAGTCCTCTTTCAAGTGTTCCACTTCCTGTGGGTGACATTCCAGTGTTCTCATCAATGCTTGTTTTTTCTTGCAAACACATTTTTTGTATGTGAAAGTTGGTTCCCTGCACTGATCATTTTTTCTTTAGTATAGTATAATTCCACTGCAGTAACCTTCAAGCTTACATTCTGGAATTGCATTTCAGCCAATTGTTTCTGAGACTCTTCATGCTCTTTTGTTGAACATTTCTACTTGCTTTTGCCATTCCAGGTTCTTAATTTCGATCTCTTCATATATACCTTAGTAATGTGATGTTTCCCCAGTTTTCTTCCAAATGTCCAAGCATTTACTTCAGCTCTGTAGTCTCTGTCTTGTGCCTCTTGGGTTTCTTCCGCAATACTGAACATTCCTGAGTCTTCTTTGCCAATTTGCTTGCCAATTCCATCAAAATGACAGACATTAAATTCATTTTGCTTCACTTCGTCATTCTCCGGAGGAACAAACTTTCACCTGAGAGATCCTTGTAACCTGTGATGGTCCTTTAGATGATGTCATCTTGAGTTTGTACATAATTTAGCAGAGTCTCATTGACTTTGTTCAGCTTTTCCTCCATTCTGATATTCGAGGTAGTCTTTATTCCTTCATGCTACTGAAATGTTATATGTGATTTTTAAATTGTATACTGAAAGACAGTTGGCTATTCTTTCAACTATATATTTTCCTGTTCAGCCTTTGCCTTCACACGCTGCTCTTCAGTGCATTGCTCTGTTACTATTCATAGTTCCAAAACAGCTTTTCCTAAAGTCATAATCAACTTCCTTTTTACCTTCTCATATTTTCCCAGGGCACATTTTGATTCTTCAAAGAATCTTTCAAGGCCACAATATCTTTAAGTACATGTTCTGCCTGTTGTTTTGACTAGCTGTATTTCTGGTCCAGGTTTCCCAATTCTCACTTCAATTGCAAACAATGGAATTCAGAGTTGTTATTTCTCCTTGTATCTTTGTGACTCCACAGAAATGTGTTTGTTCAGATCTCATACAGATTGCTTCAATTAAAACTTTAGTTCATCACACATTTTCAAAGGTACATACTCAGTTTTAATTTTGTGTTTCAAAGCTTCCAATTTAGCTTTTCCAATTAGCTGTTCATTCCAGACTGCCACCTACATTTGCACTTTGGGTTTCCAAAAAGATTTCCTCCTAGGACTTCTGGAAAGTTCTTGGCCTCTCTTGTATGATCATATGGTTTGTTCGTCGTTTTTATGCTTCATAGCTTTGCTTGGGGTTTCTAACTCAATTTTTAAGATCCTTGCATTCTACAATTATTTTTTAATTCATTCACATGATGTGGACTTTGCTGGCTAGGCCAGAATGTATTGCCTATCCCTAGTTTCCCTTTAGAAGGTGGTGGCGAGTTGCCTTCTTGAACCGCTGCAGTCCACATGGTGCAGGATCATCCACAGTGCTGTTAGGGAAGGAATTCCAGGATTTGACCGACTGACAGTTCAGGAGCAGTGATATATTTCCAAATTAGGATGGCAAGTGGCTTGAAGGGTGTTGGTAGTGTTCCTATATATCTGCTGCTTTTGTCCTTCCAGGTGGTAGTGGTTGTGGGTTTGCAAGGTGCTGTTGAAGGAACCTTGGTGAGATCCTGAAGTGCATCTTATAGATGGCACACACTGTTGCTACTGTGCATCAGTGGTGAAGTGCGTGAATGTTGGATGGGTTGCCAATCAAGCAGGCAGCTTTGCCCTAGGTTGTATCAAGCTTCTTGAGTGTCACTGAAGCTTGAGAATGAAATAATTTATCAAAGGCTTTTCATCAGTTCTGGTTGAGCACTCATCAATGTATTGTATTAAGATTACGTCATCAGAAAATTCACCAATCCAGTCTAAAAACATATGCTTCCTGGTAAATGTGGCTGCGTCCAATACTAAAATGAACCTGGATGTGGGTCAATGTGCTCTCCTACATCACTCTGTGGGCAACACTTTACTCAGTCCCTCAGTAACCCTGCACATAACAGACCCTTATACTACCATATCCATGACTTTTTCTGCATTCCTGCTCTCAGTCGGGGTATCTGAGAATTAGAGGAGGGGGAGGGTTAGGGATATGTCTGAAAGTGGCTTAATAATTTCATTCGGACTAAAGCCTAAAGGTAGACCATCTCATCAGCAAATAAGGGTTAAAGGATGCATCAGGGAAGACATAATCAAAATTAAGGAAAATATTAATTCCACTATTTTGCTTGTGCCTATTATTGTCCATCTTTTTTAGTTCACATGTCAAGGACAATGCTGGCAAGTGTATACTAATTGTTCACCCCATGTTATGCTGAAAGGTTAGTAGACTGCCTTCCTGAATCCTTACAGGCCTTGTGGTTGCAGTGCCATCATGATGGTAGAGGATTGCACATCGATGAAAGATTGGCAAATACATATCCAAGTCAGAATGATGTGTGACATGGAGGAAAACTAGGAGCTACTGCCTTTATCATTCTCAGTGATAGAGGCCCTGGGGCTGTTAAAGTAAGCTTGGTGAGTTGCTGCAGTGTGTCTAAAAGGTGATGAAACACCAGGTACATTTGCAAGTTTTTTAATGGTTTCAGTGTAGGGACATTTCTGACTGAACTTCGATCCTGAGCATTTCAGTCTTAGGCCATACAAACCTGGATCTGAAATATTATTCTGTCCTTCAATTTGCAAATACTTGTGAGTTTAGGAGTGATCTGGGGCGAAATTCTCCGGTATCGGCGCGATGTCCGCCGACTGGCACCCAAAACGGCGCAAATCAGTCGGGCATCGCGCCGCCCCAAAGGTGCGGAATGCTCCTCATCTTGGGGGGCCGAGCCCCAACCTAAAGGGGCTAGGCCCACGGCGGACTAATTTCCGCCCCGCCAGCTGGCGGAAAAGGCCTTTGGTGCCCCACCAGCTGGCGCAGAAATGACATCTCCGGGCGGCGCATGCGCGGGAGCGTTAGCTGCCGCTGACAGCATTCCTGCGCATGCGCAGTGGAGGGAGTCTCTTCCGCCTCCGCCATGGTGGAGACTGTGGCGAAGGCGGAAGGAAAAGAGTGCCCTCACGGCACAGGCCCGCCCGCGGATCGGTGGGCCCCGATCGCGGGCCAGGCCACCGTGGGGGCACCCCCCGGGGCCAGATCGCCCCGCGCCCCCCCCCAGAACCCCAGAGCCCGCCTGCGCCACCTTGTCCCGCCGGTAAGGCAGGTGGTTTAATCTACGCCGGCGGGACAGGCATTTTAGCAGCAGGACTTCGGCCCATCCGGGCCGGAGAATCGCAGGGGGGGCCCGCCAACCGGCGCGGCGCGATTCCCGCCCCCGCCGAATATCCGGTGCTGGAGAATTCGGCAACCTCCGGGGGCGGGATTCACGCCAGCCCCCGGTGATTCTCCGACCCGGCGGGGGATCGGAGAATCTCGCCCCTGATCTCTTGGTTCTTAGTTTTGACTGTTACTTTTGAGAAAATTCTGCATGCACCTGTTGCATTTCCAGGCAAACCCACAATCCCCTCCACTCATAGAATCATAGAATTATAGAAACGTAGAATCATAGTATCATAGAATTTATCATGCAGAAGGAGGCCATTCAGCCCATCGAGTCTGCACCGGCTCTTGCAAAGAGCACCCTACCCAGGCCCACACCCCACCCTATCCTCGTAACCCAGTAACCCCATCTAACATTTTGGATACTAAGGGCAATTTAGCATGGCCAATCCACCTAACCTGCACATCTTTGGACTGTGGGAGGAAACCAGAGCGCCCAGAGAAAACCCACGCAGACACGGGGAGAACGTGCAGGCTCCGCACAGACAGTGGCCCAAGCCGAGAATCGAACCCGGGGGACCATGGAGCTGTGAAGCCAGAGTGCTAACCATGTGCTTCCGTGCCACTCCACACATCAGTTCCCCTCACCCACCTTTGAATACTAGGTTCACTGCTTGTTAAGGCTTTAGGTTTATAATACAATAATAATAATAATAACCTTTTACTGTCACAAGTATGAAGTTAGAGATGAATGGGAAGAATCTAAACCTCCAGTGACAGCCACAGCTCCTGGTATTGTTAGCCAGCCCGATCGGTTGGTCAATTAGTAACAGTGCCCTGACTGGTTCAGAAAGCAGATCATTGAGTCTGCCATGTAGCTTTACTTGGTTCACAGATTTCATTTGCATGAATGATATCTTTCAAAAAAGAACTCCCATCTACATTGTTGCTCTCTTCTGCCCAAGGAGGATAGTCACTAGGTAGTCATTTGTCAACTGACAAGTTTGAGTTTTTAAGTTAAATAAATAATTTAATTGGAATAATGGAAAACATAAGCATGATATTTTTTTCAAAGTGTTGATTCCAGTGAGAAAACCAGGGAGAATTCTGCCGATGTTGACGGCGGGAAAACGCACCATATATTCAACCTTTTCAACAATTTATTTTCCTCCACACGAATCATGACGCACTCATGGTGGCTTGCCTCTGATACGCTCAACCCGGGAAAATTTGATCTCTGAAATCAGTGGGGTTCACCATTTAAATAACCCCCAGCACTTGTCCCAAGTCCAATCCGAGGGGGGGGGGGGAAGGAGCCCCTCACCAAACGTCTTGATGGGGCCGAGCAGAGGTGAGAACCCTTCTCCCCATGATTGGGCAGATGTCCATCCAGCAAAGTGACCAACCCCACCTGGGAGGCTGTGGCCACAATTGCCAGCGCCAGCTCACTCCCAAAGAGGACAGGACTTCAGTGACGTAAGAAAATGACTGACCTTTTTCATGCAGCCAGCGTCATGCCTCCCCCTTAACACAGCATTTACACCCCCACGGTGATCTCACTTCCACACACCTGGCAGGGTCACAGCACCTGTCATGCGTCACTCCCCTCCCCCATAATCCCCCCGTAGCTCCGCTGTCCCTCAAATGCCCACTCTCACTCACCTCCCATGCATACCGCACTTCATCCCCATCTGACGTGGCACCACTCCCAGCTCCACTTTTGCCTAATGGAAGTATTCACAGATGGATAAAGTTTGGCAGTTATACATGCAGCCAAGAAATTCCACCAATATGCTTGTGGCTGCCACTTCATTATCATCTCAGACCATAAACTGTTACTTGGGCTTTTCCGCAAGGATGAATCGATTCTGCCAATTTCATCGGCCTGAGTAAAAGATGGGCATTACTGTTGGCTGCGGGGAAATATACTTTTCAACACAAACCAGGTGCACAGATCTCAAATGCTGATGCTCTAAGCTTGCTTCCACTTCCAGAGACAGTGGGCGGGAGTGTTTCCGCAATGCTGATCTGGTATCCTGGAAGTGCCACCTGGCAGTGCGACCTGGACACCTGAGCAGTGCCAGGCTGGCACCCACGTGACAGTGCCAAGGTGCCAGGCTGGCTGTGCCAGGGTGGCAGCAGCAGAGATAGGGTGACACCCTGCCTGCAGGGCATGCACCTGGGGGTCTCTGATCAATTAGGAGACCCCCAAGAGTGCCATTCCTTCTAGTCCCCATTTGTGGAGACTAGTATTGAACGGATCTCGGCCGAGGTCTCCGAGGCAAAGGGTATAGATCCCAACGGCCTCAGGTACTTCAAGGATCTGCACATTAAAGTGAGATTAGCTGACTCAGTTTAACATGCAGATTTTCCTTGAAGTGATTACACCCATAACGGGCGGGATTTACATCACTAAGCCTCAAGAGATCGCGTTAGATCTCATGAGGCGTTGTGAGCTGGGTAGGTCCCGGGAGCGGGGTCTCCCGGCTTCTCTCGGCCACACTGTGCCGTGGCGAGCTGCTTTTCGGGATAGTCCTGGTTCTGAATATTCTCAACACTCTGCCCATTTTGACGCCGCATATCAAGGCATGGACTGACAGGGACTCAGTTTTATAGAAGGTGAAAAGTATGGTTCTAACAGACTGGCATTTTGATAAGTCAGAGAAAGTCAGGCCCTTATTGTTGAGTTGGAATTAAATTAGCTGTGAAGACTGGGATCTTTTGATAGTGCAACATTTATTCACACCCAGAGGTGAAAATAAATTACTGCGGATGCTGGAATCTGAAACAAAAACAGAAAACTTTGGACAATCTCAGCAGGTCTGACAGCATCTGTGGAGAGAAAACAGAGTTAACATTTCACATCTGGATGTCTCTTTGTGAAAGCCCAGAGGTTATCGTTTTGATGATAGCATCACTTCAACAGCCAAAGAGTTTCAACCCTTTTCAAATCTAATGGTATTCAGCACATACGGACGGCCCCCTACCACCCCGCTTCCCATGGGTTGGTAGAAAGAGCAGTACAAACCTTTAAAGCCTCAATGAGGACACAGTCCAACTGACCTCTGCTGCTTCATTTAGACAATATTTTACTCTCATACGACAAGGCCGCACCTGCTACCACCGGGGTTACTCTGGCCAAGTTGTTGATGGGTCGATACCGTGACCTCGTTTTCCCAAATGTGATGGAGATGGTGGAGGCTAATCAAGCACAGAAGAAGTACCACGACTCACTTACGGTGTGGACCATGGAGTAAGTGGTCACACACAAGGCAGCTCCTGCCCAAGTTTACAGAAAAGAGCTCTTTTTTAATCAATACGGGGTGGAATTTTGATGAAAAGACGTAGGTGAATGTTGGAGGGGTACTTTCCCCCAGGAATGGTATGTCTCTTGTGTCATGATATTCAGGTGAACATCACAGCACATACATACACACATTATGATGGACAGATCAACGGACCAATCAACACACACAACACGACAGCCAATCACGGACAAGAGCATACACAGTACAAAGCAGGGAACACGACACTTCCTGGGCACTGGAGGAGGAGAGAGCTCAGGGCACAGACCTCATTGCCAGCCACTCAGAGGTTCACCATGTGCTGAATACCAGAGTTTACTATGTTTATAGTTCAATGAAATAAAACTACGTTGTACCATTCGCAACCGTGTTGGTTCGTCTATGTGTCAGAGTACCCAACACATCATGATACCAGGAGTAAATCGACACCTACCCACAAATCTGCCATCCTGCGCCATGGACACCGTCAACACACCGCAGCCGCTGCAAGTTGCTGGGAACCTCGGCGTAAATTGGAAGCTGTTCAAGCAGCGCTTCCAGCTCTTTCTGAAAGCCAACGAAAGAGAGAGCGCCTCGGACACCAGAAAGATCGCCATCCTCCTCACCACCGCAGGGCAGCACGCCATCCATATCTACAACTCCCTGGTGTTCGCGGAAGGCGAGGACAAATCCAAATACAAGACGGTCCTTCTCAAGCTTGACCAACACTTCAACGTCGAGGACAACGAGAGTTTCGAGAGGTATGTCTTCCAGCAGCGCCTGCAAGGTAAGGATGAGCTCTTTTAGTGATTCCTTACCCATCTCCGCATCCTCGCGCAGTCCTGCGGTTACGACACCACCTCAGACTCCATGATTCGGGACCAGATCGTTTTTGGGGTCGCCTCGGGCACCCTACGCCATCAGCTTTTGAAAATAAAAGGCCTCACCTTAGCCTCCGCAATCAAAGCCTGTGTCCTGCACGAAAACGCGACTAGCCGCTATGCACAATTTCAGGTGACCGAATCGGCGCGGCGGGGGTCCTATGCAGCCGGATCGGCGAGCCAGGTGCTCCACGATGCCGAACGGGTCCAGGCGATCGAGTTCCTCCCGGCCCGCGGCCTGGACGACGTCAGCCATTTTGCACGCTTTTCGAGGCCTCCCGCGCTTGTGCGCGCCAAAACCTACGGCAACACTGAGGGACGTGATGCGAAGGCGCGCCCGACGCAAGACCGAACTGCGCATGCGCAGTGGCGCAACGAATGTCATGACGTCACGACATGCGGCAACTGTGGAGCTGCACATTTAAATGTCCCGCAAGAACCCGACAATGCCTACGCTGTGGCAAGGTGGGCCACTACGCTGCTTACTGTCGAGCAGCTCAACCTGTCAATCTTCCACAACCCCGACAACCTCGCAGGGACGTGCGGACCATTCAGCCTCCCCATTATGAATCTTGCCCAGACGACATCCAGACCGGTGACACAGATGATCGAGACGCCTTCCGTGATGCGGTCATTGATGGGAACCGAGTTAACACGGTCAATCCGGGTGATGAATGGTGTGCCACACTGACGGTCAACCGATCACCAATAACTTTCCGCCTGGACACTGGCGCCTCTGCCAACCTCATAGCATTGTCAGCCTTCTACGCCATGAAGGTCAGACCATCAATTCGGCCGTCCCGGTGCAGGATGGTTGACTACAACGGGAACGTTATCCCGGCTATGGGATCTTGCCAGCTCCAGGTGACACACAACACACACACGGCCACACTCTCATTCAGGATAGTCGGCTCATCGAAGGACTCCCTGCTAGGCGCACAGGCATGCAAGGCTCTCCACCTCGTACAACGAGTCCACTTGCTCTCTCCAGATGGAACGTCAGACTTCCCGGATGCAGAGTTTAACGCACAGCTCCAATCGCTCCTCGCCCACAACCAGGAGGCATTCGTGGGCATGGGAACACTGCCATACACCTATAGAATTCAGCTCAAACCAGACGCCACACAGGTCATTCACGCACCTCGCAGGGTCCCTGCACCACTCAAAAACCGCCTCAAGCTGCAGCTGCAGGATCACCAGGACCAAGGGGTCCTATCCACGGTCACGGAGCCCACGCCATGGGTCAGCTCCATGGTGTGTGTCAAGAAGCCCTCCGGCGAGCTCCGGATCTGTATTGATCCAAAATACCTCAAAAACAATATCATGAGGGAACATTACCCCATACCCAAACGGGAAGAGATCACGAGTGAAATGGCCCAGGCGAAAATATTTACAATATTGGATGCCTCTAAGGTCTTTGGGCAGATCCAACTGGATCCGTCCAGCCGAAAGGTGTGCACTTTCAACACCCCTTTCGGCAGGTTCTGCGACAACCGAATGACATTTGGCATCATCTCGGCATCCGAGGTCTTTCACAGGATCATGGAGCAGATGATGGAAGGCATCGAAGGCGTCTATGTGGACAACGTCATCATCTGGTCCACCACACCACAGGAGCACATCTATCGTCTCCAACGCGTCTTTGCTCGCATACGTGACAATGGCCTGCGCCTCAACCGAGCCAAGTGTTCTTTCGGCCAGACCGAGCTGAAGTTCCTGGGGGACCACATTTCCAGGTCAGGGGTCCGTCCGGATGCAGACAAGGTCAGCACCATCACAGCCATGCTGCAGCCGGCAGACAAGAAAGCAGTACTACGCTTCCTAGGCATGGTCAACTTCCTGGGGAAGTTCATTCCCAACCTTGTCTCCCACACAACAGCTCTGCGCCACCTCGTCAAGATGTCCACAGAGTTCCAGTGGCAGCACACGCACCAGCAGGAATGGGAGGAGCTCAAACTCAAGCTCACCACTGCACCGGTACTGGCGTTTTTCGACACGTCACGTGCTACTAAAATCTCGACTGATGCCAGCCAGTCCGGCATTGGGGCAGTGCTCCTGCAGCGGGATGACACTGTGTCATGGGCCCCGGTCGCCTATGCCTCGCGGGCCATGACCCCCACAGAACAGCGCTACGTGCAGATCGAAAAGGAGTGCCTGGGCTTGCTAACCGGTTTAGACAAGTTCCATGATTATGTATATGGTCTTCCCCGGTTCACGGTTGAAACTGACCCCCGCCCCCTGGTCAGCATCATAAACAAGGACCTGAACGAGATGACCCCTCGCCTCCAGCGCATCCTACTTAAACTTAGGAGGTATGACTTCCAACTGGTCTACACCCCAGGGAAGGACCTTATCATTGCGGATGCCCTATCCAGAGCAGTGAGCAGACTGCCAGATTCGGAGGGGTGCGTATGTCAGGTCGAGGCACAGGTGGCCTTCACATCGGCAAATCTGCCAGCTGACGACTCCAGTCTGGCCCGCATTCGCAGAGAGACTGCGGCCGACCCCCTTCTACAACGTGTGATACGCCACATGACGGGAGGGTGGCTCAAAGGGCAGTGCCCGCAATTCTACAATGTCCGAGACGACTTGGCCGTCATTGATGGTGTCCTTCTGAAGCTGGACCGGCTTGTGATTCCGCACAGTATGCACAAGCTGGTTCTCGACCAACAACACGAAGGCCACCTGGGGGTCGAGAAGTGCAGAAGGAGGGCCCGAGAGACGGTATACTGGCCGGGCATCAGTGATGATATTGCCAATATGGTGCTCAACTGCCCCACCTGCCAAAGGTTTCAGCCAGCGCAACCTCCTGAAATGCTTCTGCCCCATGAGCTGGTGACGTCCCCCTGGGCGAAGGTGGGTGTGGACCTCTTTCACGCGCTCGGCAGGGACTATGTCATCGTCATTGACGACTTCGCCAACTATCCAGAGGTCATACGCCTGCACGATTTGACGTCGTCCGCTGTCATAAGGGCCTGCAAAGACACCTTCGCTCGCCACGGCATTCCGATGACTGTCATGTTCGACAATGGGCCCTGTTTTGGCAGCCAGGAATTGTTATCGTTTGCTGCCTCGTATGGCTTCACACACGTGACGTCCAACCCTCTGCACCACCAGTCCAACGGAAAGGCGGAGAAGGGCGTGCACATTGTCAAGCAGCTCCTCTGTAAGGCTGCTGCTGCCGGAACGGATTTCTGCCTCGCCCTGCTGGCCTATCGCTCGGCCCCACTAGCCACTGGTCTCTCACCAGCCCAGCTGCTGATGGGTCGCGCCCTCAGGACTACTGTACCTTCCATTCTGACACCCACGATCGACCATGCTCCGGTACTGCACAGGATGCAACTGCAGCGTGGTCGCCAGAAGAGGTCATATGACACACGGGCAACTGATCTTCCCGCCCTGGCCCCTGGAGACGAAGTCCGCATCCACCTACCAGAAGGTGGCTGGTCAGCACCTGCCGAAGTTCTCTGACGCTTGGCTCCCCGCTCGTTCCTGGTTCGCATGCCTGATGGATCCGTTCGTCGGCGCAATCGCCGGGCTCTTCGCCTGCTCCCACGCTCGCTACGAGACCTTACACCGACACCGTGCCCTCCTGTTGTTCCTGATTTCGACTTCGTGGAGCTGCCTGCTACCATGCCCCTTCCGTCGTCGCCCGTGGCCAGGCCCGTTCCTCAGCCCGTGGTTCCAGACCCACCCTTGAGGCGGTCAACCTGAATTCATCGCCCACCTACTAGACTGGACGTATGAGACTGTTTATACTTTGGACTCATGCAACCACTTTGTTAATATGTTTGTGTTCTTATCATTACAGGAATTCGCTTTATCGTTCAACGTTTCCCCGTTCGTTGTTTATGGTACAACCTCGTTGTTAAGTCACACCCGACATCGCCCCTTTGTATATAGTTAAACCCCATGTACATGCTGTAAATATTGCATACACACACATTTAGCTACACTCAGTACACATCTCTATTTGTAACCATGTAGGCACATAATCCTGTAAAAAAAGGGGGGATGTCATGATATTCAGGTGAACATCACAGCACATACACACACACATAATGATGGACAGATCAACGGACCAATCAACACACACAACACGACAGCCAATCTCGGACAAGAGCATACACAGTACAAAGCCGGGAACATGACACTTCCTGGGCACTGGAGCAGAAGGGAGCTCAGGGCACAGATCTCATTGCCAGCCACTCAGAGGTTCACCATGTGCTGAATACCAGAGTTTACTATGTTTATAGTTCAATGAAATAAAACTGCGTTGTACCATTCGCAACCGTATTGGTTCGTCTGTGTGTCAGAGTACCCAACACATTATCTTGGTTACCAGACCCGGCAGAAACAGTAAAAGATTTGGCTGGAGCTGCAGGAAAGACAAAAGCCTCTTCCAGCATGCAGGCGGGGGGGGAGGGCAACCTTAAAGGCTTCAAGCTGACTTGAGGGCCTTTATTAAAGGTGAATTCTAGCAGCAGAGGGAACAACTGTAAAAAGATCTCACCAAGGCCATTGAAGAAGCGGGGACGAGGCTTCCGGTGGTGGCCATGAAGGAGTAGGTCGCGCATTCAGCAGTTCCCATCTGGAACGGACCCACAGACCTTTTTCAGGAGTTTCCACAGATGTCTTATAAGAGACAAGATTTATAATCATCTAGATAGGAATAATATGATCAGGGATAGTCAGCATGGCTTTGTGAAGGGTAGGTCATGCCTCACAAACCTTATTGAGTTCTTTGAGAAGGTGACTGAACAGGTAGACGAGGGTAGAGCAGTTGATGTGGTGTATATGGATTTCAGCAAAGCGTTTGATAAAGTTCCCCACGGTAGGCTATTGCAAAAAATACGGAGGCTGGGGATTGAAGGTGATTTAGAGATGTGGATCAGAAATTGGCTAGCTGAAAGAAGACAGAGGGTGGTGGTTGATGGGAAATGTTCAGAATGGAGTACAGTCACAAGTGGAGTACCACAAGGATCTGTTCTGGGGCCGTTGCTGTTTGTCATTTTTATCAATGACCTAGAGGAAGGCGCAGAAGGGTGGGTGAGTAAATTTGCAGACGATACTAAAGTCGGTGGTGTTGTCGATAGTGTGGAAGGATGTAGCAGGTTACAGAGGGATATAGATAAGCTGCAGAGCTGGGCTGAGAGGTGGCAAATGGAGTTTAATGTAGAGAAGTGTGAGGTGATTCACTTTGGAAGGAATAACAGGAATGCGGAATATTTGGCTAATGGTAAAGTTCTTGAAAGTGTGGATGAGCAGAGGGATATAGGTGTCCATGTACATAGATCCCTGAAAGTTGCCACCCAGGTTGATAGGGTTGTGAAGAAGGCCTATGGAGTGTTGGCCTTTATTGGTAGAGGGATTGAGTTCCGGAGTCGGGAGGTCATGTTGCAGCTGTACAGAACTCTGGTACGGCCGCATTTGGAGTATTGCGTACAGTTCTGGTCACCACATTATAGGAAGGACGTGGAGGCTTTGGAGCGGGTGCAGAGGAGATTTACCAGGATGTTGCCTGGTATGGAGGGAAAATCTTATGAGGGAAGGCTGATGGACTTGAGGTTGTTTTCGTTGGAGAGAAGAAGGTTAAGAGGAGACTTAATAGAGGCATACAAAATGATCAGGGGGTTGGATAGGGTGGACAGTGAGAGCCTTCTCCCGCGGATGGATGTGGCTGGCACGAGGGGACATAACTTTAAACTGAGGGGTAATAGATACAGGACAGAGGTCAGAGGTAGGTTCTTTACGCAAAGAGTAGTGAGGCCGTGGAATGCCCTACCTGCTACAGTAGTGAACTCGCCAACATTGAGGGCATTTAAAAGTTTATTGGATAAACATATGGATGATAATGGCATAGTGTAGGTTAGGTGGCTTTTGTTTCGGTGCAACATCGTGGGCCGAAGGGCCTGTACTGCGCTGTATTGTTCTATGTTCTATGTTCTATGTTTTGGGGCAGATTGGTGAAGCGAACACTGCCAAAAGGATTCCCTCTCTTTAGGACTTCCGGTGACGGCGGGCGGGAGACAGCTGTGCGTTGGAGGGCCCCTGTTCAGGAACGACATTGTCGGGGGTTAACGCCCAGTCTTAGGGCCAGCGAAGGCAGTGAAAGTCGGGAGACAGCACAAAGAAGGGAAATATCGAAGACCGGCAAAAAAACGGCCGTGAAAAAAGCAGCTGAAAGTCCGTCGGGGAGTGAAAAGGTCACCGCGGGGTCAGTCAAGAAAATGGAGGCTGGAGCGTGAGGGGAGGCCGCATTGCTTGCAGCTGAAGAAATAACTAAGGTGATGGCCGTGGAATTCGAAAAGCAGTTTACGAAACATATGGAGGCAATGAGGAAGGAGATGGCGGCGATTTTGAAAGTGCTGGTGGAGGAGGCGATTACCCCGGTGAGGACAGCGGTGGCGAGTGCAGTGGCGGAGGTGCGGGAGCAAGGGGAGGCGCTGAAGGAAGTGGAAGAGACAGTACTGCAGCACAGTGTTCAACTTGCCTCGATGGGGAAGGAGATGCGGAAGGTGATGGAGATCAACAAGGATCTGCGAGGCAAAATGGAAGACCTGGAAAACAGATCCAGGCGACAGAATTTGAGGATTGTGAGGCTGCCTGAAGGAGTTGAAGGACTGAAGCCGACTGAGTATTTTGCCACGATGTTGGCGAAACTATTGGGGGAGGGGGAGAATCCCTCCCGATATGAGCTGGATCGGGCATATCGGTCGTGGAGGCCTGTACCAAAGGCGAGTGAGCCGCCAAGAGTAGTGACTCTGTGCTTCTGTAGGTACAGTGTGAATTTCGGGATGGCAGAAGCAGCGGAGGAGTTTGCGAAGGCAGAAGGACTGTGGCAGAATTGAGAAATGGTCATGTACCAATGTAGCCTCATGACTCTATTTCTTTCTTTTTTGTTTCACTGTGTGCTGGTGTATGGGCTATAGGAGCCAACGTTGTGTATATTTGGACAAGGGAAGAAATAGGACTTTCAGTCGAAATGAGGGCTCTTTGGGGTATAGGTGGATATGCTGGGTTTGTGTGCTAAAAGGGGACTTCTGGGTTTTTCCTGGGGCCGGGCAAGGGGGAAAGGGACTCGGGCGGGGCCCTCCGCGCTGGCCGGTTTAAGCCGGCCAGTGAATGGGAGTGAGGTGGGGGGAGGGGCTGCGGCCATCGGACCCTGACAGAACAGGATCCGAGTGGTCTAGACGGGGTGGAAGTTGGGGGGGAAGGAACAGAGGTTGGGGGGGAGGAGTTTTACAAGAGGAAGTGGAGGGGGAGGAGTTGGGGAGGGGGGGGTTTACAACTCTTGGGTGTGATTTACGGTACTCTTTTGGAGGTTGGATGGTATTGAGTGTTGTCGGTGGGGGACTCTATCGGTTAATGGTGGCCATGGGCGATTCCGGACTCCTTTTTCTTTTTCGCTTTTGTTTTTTTTTCTCCCACCGTGGGAGGGTTTGTTTTATTTGAGGCATATATTGACAGTTGGGTGGGATGGAGGGAGAATGGGATCGTTGTTGATGTTAAGGGTATTGACTTTGTATTTGTTACCGTTTGTTGCCTGTTGGTGGGGTGTAAATTTTGAAGGAAAATGTGAAAATGGAGAATAAAAACATTTTTTTAAAAAGAAGTACCAGTCTCAGCCAAGGGAGACAGGTTGTTTAAAGTAGTGGATTTAGTTTTCATCCAAAATTTCGGATTGGGACAAGCTTGGGTCGGGAAGGTTATTGCATGGCCTGGCCCAGTGCCTTATGTCATCGACCTTCTGGGATGCGAAGTGTGGAAGAATGTAGATCATTTGAGAAGGTGGGAAGCTGATGCCCCCACAGTGAGGCATGTGGAACGAGTAGTAGTTACCAGTGCACTAGCCACAGAGTCAGTGGTGGTAGAACCAAGGGTTTCCCAAGGGGTCTCATGTGTCCACAGAAGAGAGCGTCAGTGCTGGCTTACCTGCAGAATTTGTAAATTTGCTTGCCGTTGTTGTGGACTCTGGTACCTCAAATATGGAGAAGAGGCTGCAGAGCTGCAGCACTCTGCAAGAGTCTGGAAGTCCCCAGATAAACTGGCCTTCTGGACTTTGTCCATTGGCGCCCTTGCTGAGAATTCTGTTGACTGTACATTTTTGTATTTCATAGATTTTTATTGTGTATTGTAAGGGAATTTAAAGGGGGAGGGAATGTGATCGTGTGGTCCCTTTCTGGGGTGATCCATCGCAGGGCACAAGACTCGCCCAGAACCTATGGGGATGGAGCGTGCGAACCTGAACCAATCGGTTGCCAGGGCACAGACTGGGGGATCATCAGACTGTACCCTGGAATTGGCTGGACTAGACCTGTGTTGGAGTTGTGTGGTTCTGTCTATATAAAGTTTTCCTTTGTTAATACATCACCATTGTGATTTATTCAATCGTCATATTGCTTTGCATTATTACATAGTTCATGAGGTTACAGCTGGTGGTTGTATTCAATTCTGCTGCTGCTGATGGCCCACAGTGTCTGATGGATGCCCTGTCTTGAGTCTGTTTCAGATCTATCCCATTTAGCACAGTGGTAGTGCTACACATCTGATGGAGATGGTCCTCAGTGTGAAGGTGGGACTTCATCTCCACAAGGACTGTGTGGTGGTCATTCTTACCAAAACTCTCATGGTCAAATGCATCTGCGACAGGTAGATTGGTGAGAATGAAGTCAAGTAGATTCTTCCCCCTTGGAGGTTCCCTTATCATCTGCCGCAGACCCAATCTATTCGCTATGTCCTTTAGGACCTGGCCAGCTGGGTCTGTGGTGTACTTTACCGAGCCACTCTTGGTGATGGACATTGAAGTTCTCACCCAGAGTATAATCTGTGTGATTGCCAGCCTTGGTGTTTCTTCGAATGGGTATTCAACATGGAGTACTGATTCATAAGCCAAGGGGTTGGGGACAGTATGTGGTAATCAGCAGGAGGTTTCCTTGCCCAGGTTTTACTTGATGCCATGTAACTTCATGGGTCTGGAGTCAATGTTGAGGTCCCAGAGCAACTCTCACTCAACTGTATACCAATATGTACACACTGTGCTTAGGCAAAAGCTGATTAGAAACATGTGTGATTATAGACAAAGATAACAGCTGGGCTAAATTAAGCTAATTTTCTGTCCATGAATAGTTCCCAAACAGTACACAAGAACTTCAGTATTCTGACGATCTTTCACTCCCAATGGATATTTAGTATTTTTGTGTGTGAGAGGTCCATGTGATAATTAATGCAGTTACAGTTACTCTTCCTTGCTCTTTATTTGTCCAATGATTAGTGTGACCTTTTGTTGGCCTGGACTCAGTCCTCCACCAGTTCAGAGATATCTCAGTGTGTTGTGCCTGAGAGAAAGAGGCTGCATGAATTTTTCCTCTTCCCAATCATTTGCATGAAGAGAATTCCAAAAACAGAACATGTCCTTGTCTGTGGTTTGCATCTATTAAAAGGGCAAATATGAGCTCTCAAGAACGCAATAAGCGTTCGATAAGGTACCACACAAAAGGCTACTTAATACGATAAAAGTCCATGGTATTGGGGATAGTATATTAGCATGGATAGAAGATTGACTAGTTAATAGAAGACAGAGAATTGCAATAAGAGGGACATTTTCAGGGTGTCAACCTGTGACTGTGCCACCATGATCAGTGCTGGGGCCACTATTATTTACAATGTTTATTACTAACTTGGATGAGGGAAGTAAATGCACTATTGCCAAGTTTGTGGATGACACAAATATAGATGGGGAGGCAAGTAGCGAGGATGACATGAAAAGTCTACAGGGGGGATATAAACAGGTTAAGTGAGTGGACAAAGACTCGGCAGATGAAAAATAATGAAGGAAAATTTGAAGTTCTGCACTTTGGTAGGAAGAATAAAGGAGCTAAATATTATTTAAATGGAGAAAGACTGCAGAAAGCAGCAGCACAGAGAGATTTGGGGGTCCTCGTGCAGAAATCACAAAAAGCTGGCGTGCAACTTTATCAGGATAATAGGGAAGGCAAATGTAATGTTGACCTTTATTTCAAAGCAAATGGAGTATAAAAATAGGGAAGTCCTGCTAAAACCATACAAGGCATTGATTAGACCCAGACCTGGAATGCTGAACAGTTTTAGTCCCCTTATCTAAGAAAAGATATACTAGCATTGGAGGCAGTCCAGAGAAGGTTCGCTGGGTTGATCCCAAGTATGGAGGGATTTTCTTTTGAGGAGAGGTTAAGTAGGTTGGGCCTGTACTCGTTGAAATTTAGAAGAATGAGAGGCAACCTTATTGAGACGTATAGGATTCCCAGGGAGCTTGACAAGGTGGATGCTGAGAGGTTGTGTCCCCTTTTGGGAGAGTCTAGAACCAGAGTGCATAACCTCAGAGTAGGGGGTTGCCCATTTGAGACAGATGAGCAGGAATTTCTTCTTTCAGAGAGTATTGAATATGTAGAATTCTTTACCCCAGAGGGTTATAGACGCTGAGTCGTTAAGTAGCTTCAAGGTTGAGATCGACAGATCTTTAATCAGTAAGGGAATCAAGGATTACGGGATAAGACGGGAAAATGGAGTTGAGGGTTATCATATCAAATCAGTCATGACTTCGGTGAATGAAGATGCAGACTCAATGGGCTAAATGGCCAAGTTCTGCTCCTCTGTCTTGCGGTCAGCATATTGGGTCTCTGAGATCATAGCCTCCTGGCTGTGGTTGTAGATTAACAGCTAGAAGGTCCTGGTAGTATTAAAATATCTTGACAGAATGTTTTAAAGTAAATTTACCTTCCTGTTGTCCACCTGCCTCTGGTATCCTTTGGTTGACTGTGCCCAAGGCAATGGCCATAATTTGGTTTCCCCAAAAGCATAGCCAGGGGGAAATGAAGGAACCCGGGAGGGTGCCTGGTTTACTGGCCTGCTGGAAAATCAACTGGAGTCCGCTATGTCCGATTTAACCAACTCATCCAAGCGGTCAAGTAACCTCCCTGAAACCAATGGACTCCTAACTGGCATGTGCAAACTAGGATTTGGTAACATTAGTCAGATCCGAGGTTGCATTGTAACTCCAGCCTGAGCAAGTCCGGGTTGTTATCGAAACCTGGACTACAGCTGGCACATAATTCTATTGGCTAGGGAACCATTTAGCTTGCTTCACCGGGCTAATGTCTTCTTCCCCCTCTGGTGCAGGTGATGCTTGGGTTGCATGGGCATGCAATCCCAAACAAGGCTGGAAACTGATGGGGAACCTGGTACATCAAACCATGACCTGATTCTGAACCTATTCACTGCATTTTCAGCATACTGAGAGCAGATGTGTGCCAAACAGGCCATGGAAAATGGGGGTCAAATTGCAAAATGTTCAACACCTCCATGAATCAATATTGATACATATTACCATGTTAGGGTTCTGATCTCTTTACCCGCTCCCCCATCCCCTCCAACAAGGTAAATGTATTCAGTTGAAATTATTGTTAGTTCATAACTTCAGCTGAAATGAATGTTATCATCATCAGAAGAGCTTGATCAACTATGCTAGCTAGTGATGTGTTCCTCAGATAAAATATCCTTCCTTCCAGGAGTATTCAGACTAAACAAAGATATCTCAGAATTAAACATATGGTACATTACAGCAGAATTATCTCTACTAGTGAGTAATCTCTCAGAATTTAGAATCGTATAATTAAGAATTCTAAAAGAAGTTAGTGTCTGTGAAGCTTAAAGACTGAGTCTGTAATGGTAACTTTGTCATTCTTTATTGTCAGCTTAAACCTTGAATTCTCTTACAGTAATGTTTTAAATATTACAGTGTAAATTCAAGATAAACTAATTCATCTAAATATTATAAATATAAATTTCAAACCCGCTTAGAAAATAAAATTAGGTATTCAAACAAATAACAAACTAATTTTGTACCTGCAATCAAATGTATAAAATGTAGATTTTGCTGTTGTTGGCTCAACCATGAGGGAAACTTTCTTCAGGTCTCGACGCAAAGATGTTCCCATTAAATCTTATTTATTTAAATTTGTAACAAATCTGCTGTGTTTGAATCACATTACTATTGTCTGTTTTGCTGTTGGACGCCTTGTCCTGAAAATTTTATTGAGAAGCAAAACAACATGTTTCTCCAAAAGGCAAGTACAATGTTATCAGCTTATGTATGGTTCCCTGACTGGTAAAGCCTGTTCTCAAGATCTTTGCATCTGTGTACGTGCATGTGAAACGTGCATGCTGTCTCTCTCTTCTCTTTTGCTGAGGATTTCTGACTGTGCTTTTAACTGAGTTATGTTTAAACTCTTTCATAGACTGAGTCAAACAACTATAAACTAATAAATAGCCACTATTGTAATATAGGGAATTGTGTCAGTGAGTGTGACGCAATACGTTTATGTGGTGTGCATCTCATGGTTGAATAGCTGACAATGTGTGCAAGCTGTTTGATATGAGTAGGAGGCTTGCTGCAGTGCTAAGTGCGTGAACATGAGGTGAGACTATGAATGTAAGTATGAGCTATGCCGGATAGAGATTGGTGGCAGTTTATTGAAGTAGGGATGGTGAAATGCACAGTGTGTGAGGCTAGCGGTTCAGTTGTAAGGATATGGCATTTGAAGATGAATTCATTGACTTTGACTACTTGTATGAGGTCATTCAACTTCATCCAGTGTTGAACACAATAGCTATCTATTCTCTCCGCCTTCTAAGTTTGTGTAGAGATCTACCTTATCCCCTGTGGATGGAGGACCTCTCCCTTCCTGTCCACCGCCTGGACCAAGGCCTCCAGTGTTGCATTGGAGAAGCTTGAAACTCTCTCTCTGCCATATTGTGCCACCATTCTGAGTTCTTTGTGTTCGGATACTCTTCTCCAGTTACTTCCAGTACCTGCTGCAACCTCAATGGACCTTACCGTTCGGTGCAAATTGGCTTAAATTTAGTGCAGGGCTAGCTTTAAATGATGCTCGCCTCACACAGCATGGGTTCCGTGTTTCAGGCACACAGCGTAGTTAATACTGCCGACACATTGCAATCATGGTAATATGCAGAAAGCATGAAGCTTGTGCACTAGCTGCGCTGGAAAGATTCGACATGGGTTAGTTGTGCATCACAGTCCTTGCACTTGCTGTCCGATTTTGCCACCCCTCCCCTGCACATTCCCCAACATGTGCTTCCCATGTGTGCCAGGAATGAAGGAGCAGAACTTTTACCTACATTGCCTTCCCTACAATTTGCGCAATATTTGGCTGTGGGAGTCGCTGGGTCAAATAATCACTGCATACATGGAGTACAGTTTGAATTTTTTGGCAGGATCTTTGTGATAGACCTTCCAGCAACAGAGCCGCAGATTGGTTAAACCATTCACAGCTGAATTATTGTGTAGCCTTTGGAAACCAATCACATTGCTGCCAGATTCAATTTCATGCTTTCCGAACATCAATTAAATGGTTTGCAAATATATCAAAATTTACAAAAGGGGTAAAATTGGAGGACAATCTTCCATAAATCGATTTCAAAATCCTCGGCAGACAGTGAGGGCAACTCACGATTTAGGGTGTTGTGTAAAAATTAGATTGAATTCAATGAACAGCACTATCGATCGTAAAATGTCTTCCTGCTCTTCTCCTAGGCTGAATGATTGACACCATCTTAAGCCTTTCTGGCACTTTGCTTGGACTGTTTCTCTGTGGAGGTACAGGCTGTGCCAGAAAGGACATCCCTCCTTCTCTTCCCTAATTGAACAGTAGCTCCATTGTTACATCAGTGCATGGTGGGGTTCTTTCCCATCACACATCATTGCTTCAATCAGAAAGATTGTCTGTCTCTGCTTCCCTTTCTGCTCTTATTAATTCTGAATATTTAAATGTTAACACTGGCAGGGGCACTTATCGCCTGGTGGATCTCCCTGACCCCTTTCCCTTCAGTTTCTACCATTATGCTCTGGACGTGGAAATTAAAGCCAGAAATCCTTGGCTAAGGGCTTGTTCATCAAAAATTGTGAAACACTTTTATCAAAATGGAGCAGTGAAGAAAGGGACAAGAACATGAGAATAAATGAAAATTTATAATTTGTTACTTGATCATTTCTATTTTATCATTTTTACCCGTGGATCAATACTAAGGCATTTGCCGTAACCCCTCAAGCATGTCATTATCTTTTCACATCTGTACAAATCTAAAAGTCCAAAGATGTGCAGGTTAGGTGGATTGGCCATTCTAAATTATCCCAAAGTGGGCAAGGCTAGGCAGGGTTACGGGTGTGGGGCAGGCTGTTCTTTTGGAGGGTCGGTGCAGACTCGATGAGCCGAATGGCCTCCTTCTGCACAGTAGGGATTCTATGATTCTTCAGTTTATTTTTTTTTTAAATGTATTTTATTACAAACATGCATCAAAACAGGTTACAGCGAAGAAACACCCCAGGAAGCATACTTCCCAACAATCAACTATACAGTCTACAGATTTTTCCCCTTTTTCATCCTTCACCCCTCCCCAGCGACGAACAGCCCCTCAAGCACGGTCACAAACATCGCCCACCTTTCCTCAAACCCCCTGCTGAGCACCTTTACTCATACTTTATCTTCTCTAATCGCAGGAAGTCATACAGGTCACCCAACCAAGCCGCTACACCCGGTGGCGATGCCAACCGCCACACCAGCAAAATTCGCCGCCATGCAATCAGAGAGGCAAAGGCCAAGACATCGGCCTCCCTCCTCTCCATGAGCCCCGGCTTCTCTGAAACCCCAAATATCACTATCAAAGGGTTCGGTTCCACTCCCTCCTCCACTATCCTGGCCACGAACATTCCCGCCCAGAATCTTCTCAATTTTTCGCAACCCCTAAACATGTATGCGTGATTCGCTGGCCCCTGCCCACACCTCTCACACTCATCTGCAACCCCCTAAAAGAACCCACTCATTCTCGCCCGAGTCATATGCACCCTGTGCACCACCTTAAACTGTATCAGGCTCATCCTTGCAATCTCTTTATCCTACGCATTGCCTCACTCCATACTCCCCAATTGAACTCCCCTCCCAACACCGTTTCCCATTTCTCCTTGATCTTCACCACGCGCTCGCCTCCGTGCTCCCCCAGCCACTTTTATATATCCCCAATTCTTCCCTCCCCTACCATATCCGGGAGCAGCAGTCACTCCAGCAGGATGTATCGCGGCAAACTAGGGAACACCCTCCAGACCTTTTCGCAAAGTCCCTAACCTGCAAATACCTGAACTCACTCCACCTCGGCAGCTCTACCCTCTCCCTTAGCTCCCCCAGACTGGCGAACCCTTCCTCCAAATACAGATCCCTCACCTTGACCAGCCCCACTTCCCTCCACCTCCTGTATACACTTTCCCCCTGGCTGAAACTCATGATTCTCGCACAGCGGCATTAGCTCCGACATCCCTTCCACCCTAAAATGCCTCCTCAACTGATTCCATATCTTCACTGTGGGCTGCACCACCGGGCTGCTTGAATACCTCCTCGGAGCCATTGGCAACGTTGCCATCACCATCGCCCTCAAACTAGACCCCTTGCATGATTTCTCCTCCATCCTAACCCACTCTACCCCTTCTCCTTCCCACCAGCGCCGCACCTTATTGATTCTTAAGTTTATGCTTTAAACTTGTACTAATTGTGCCAATAAATGTCTCCTCTACAGAAACCCTAGCCTGGCTGGATGGTACCAATGTCACATACAGTAAGTGGTCCCCAGAACATCTGTCCTCTCCATCAGTGGCTTGTTCTCACATTCTCCAGAACTCTGGGTATCACTGGATGAGTGCAAACAACTGCAAACAAGAATTTTACTTCATTTGTGAATTTGGTAAGAGAGATGTATTTCCCATTTCTTCAGTAATAATGTAGCTCCTGGACTTATAACCTAGCATGACATAATATTACTGGTTTACTGCAACGCAATGCTGCATGCTGACAAAATGATATCCTTCTGTTGTTGTCTCTTAGTTTCTTTCACTCCATCTTTTTGATAGCGCTCCAATGTTTTTCTGCATACTAATTTTTCTTGTGATATTTGCTTTTCAGTTCACACATGGTGCCTTATTCACACTTTCCATAATTCTACTTAAATCTCTATTTCTCCCATATCTTCTGGATGTCTTCCAGAACCTCTTAATTTATGTCACAAACGCTCCTTTTACTGTTGGACTCGTTGTTTTTCACTTTTACTTGAGGCCCATAGGCCTAGAAATCCAATGAATGCCACGCAGTTTATCAGGCATAAAATGGCACCAAAGCCTCCAACCTGTGGACACACAGCCTGAGCTTGATGTTCACCATCCACCATTTTGGTAAAGGAATCTGTATAGGAACTTGCAATCCCCGGCTGAAACCGGCTCATGAAAATGAGGAGGTGTCTGTGCATCAAGGACAGACTCTTCGAGGGAGGACTTATTCTGAGTTTGTAGGAGAAGAATCGGAGGTAGAGTATTCGTGCCCCAATGAGCATTTCTTAGAATTCATTAGCAATTCAGTATATTGGAGAGCTAAGAGAGAGATCTGCAGAAGATTCGAGTGTCCGGACACTCAGAGGAGTGGGGATGGGCTGGAATTGAATGCTCCTGGTCAAACAAGCTTCTTTAAACCAGTTATTGGAAGT